>NC_141694.1:1736446979-1737782813 GCF_964263255.1 Lissotriton vulgaris | reverse complement strand
ACAATCATCTCCAAGGTGGAGCGTGATCCCCGAGGAGGAGACTGGGATGCCAGACTCTCCAAAAGGGAAGCGCTCCTCATTGTCAAGTTTAATACGGCCGTCATAGGTCTGAATGAACTGTCAGAAATTTATAAACTTTAGACATCCCTTGTCCCCTGCAGTATTAGCTCTTGTCCGGTTTTCTCTTTTGTGTCATGAGGGCTCCATTTATTGAAGTAGACTGACGAGCCTTGTGACTCTGTGTCATTCTTCAACCAAAACCCCTAAGCGCATGCGCAGGGGAGTAGTTTCCTCTCCCGCGGCCACGACTATTTCTTCAGGCAGCTAGGTAATTGACTTCTGCTATTTGGCGCATGCGTTTAGGATTAGTGCCCCGCAGACGCCAATACAGTATGCCGGCTGATAGATGCGGCGAGATAGAGTTCCACTAGGTGAGTTAAGCTTCAGGAGGTGCCATCCGCTGGCAATTTCCGCTTCATTTACTCCCTTACTGATCCTCATGCTCCCTCTTTGTCGGAGTCACCTGCTTGGATGACGGTTTAACTTCCAGTCCACTCTCCACGCTCTTTAATTGAGTGAAGCGTCTGCCATCGTGCAGGTACCTGTTTAGATTCTTTTTTGTTCTATTTAATTAAACGCACTGTCGATCTAGGACGATCCTCTAATTACTGTATATGCTCCGCAATTTCCACAGACATTCTTTTAAAATTTCGGAACAGACTAAAACGCGAACATTATTGGACTGTGTAGGAACTTTTGAGGTATTCCCTTGCGTCTTAGACACGTATAGCGTGTAACTTTTTTTACACACAGGCGAGTAACATCCGCTTTGGTTTGTTAAGATTTCACAACGTGCGGAACTCTCCCCCTCCCTGGCTTCCCTGGATCCGTAGATTCCTAACGGAAACCGAGAACTACAACCCAGCGAGGTAAGAGAATAGTTATATCCTCCTGCTATTTCATGCCATCTAGTGCTATCAGCGGATGGTAATGAGGGAATCTTTTCCTTTTTAGTGTGATTTTTTCCAGCGCCCGTCAAAAGATAGAGTCCTTACTCGCCGGTCCTCAATAATAGTGACTTTTTGCTCCTATACACCCTCCAAGTGGCCTTGCAGACCAGTTGGGTAAGCTGTATTAGATGATGGTGGTTCACTCTTAAGTGTAACATAGGCAACCGAAGAACTTTCTTACATAGAGATCATGTTTGTGTTTTTCAGATATTCCATTGGCCCTGATGAGAGTCCCCCCTTCTAATTTTGACTGGGACTCGAAACGCGTAGGCCTTTGCACAAAGTGTTGCTCCTACTTAACCCAAGTGTTGATAAATACTGCGTCTTATTTTATTTGTACATATTGCTATATAATTTTTCACCAATTAATTCGATTGTGATTTAATTCCAAGTGTACTGTTTTAGGTTAATAGACATTTGTGTATTATACCATACCATACACGTTGATTCATTGAGCAACCTTTGTCTTCCTCCCCCCTCCTTTCACTGATTTTTTCCCCCACTGTCATTTCCGCAACTGTTGGAATTGTCAGATTTATGTATGAATGGATGTTTGGATTTTGAACGACTGTGATATGTCTGATAAGTATGAATGAATATTGTCATATTGAATAATGGTGTAGTGTTTGATTGTATATAAAATGTAAAAAAAAATTGTAAAAATAATCACTAAAAATTGAATGAAAAAATCGCTATTAACTAGCAATATCTCGCAATTGAAATGAGATTTCTTCCTTTTTGAGTTCAATTTGCATTTGACTTGCTGTATTAGTTTAGGCAATTTTCTTTGTTATATAGTTATAGGTGCTTAGCCTAACTGATTAGAGCCAACTCTTCATTGCTAATACAGATCAAAGTAGGGCTAGGCACAGGGCTGGCTCCACGGGAAATGGCGATTAAGGTTGGCAATCCTGGGCGGATGAAATTTCCTCATAGCGGTGGTACTAGTGGTGTGACACAGTGGCAGTTGCATGCCTATGAAAAAAAAGAAAATGAAATCTGGTTTGTCCTCCGGAGCAATGCAACGGTACAATAGAGAATATAGCAGGTGACAGTACACTAGAACAGTGCCACATTGTAGCCTAACAAATGGTAAAGTATAACTACTAATTCGGTTGAAGTTCTCTGACATTAGCCATGGGTCTTTGTCAAGCAGAGTAAGAATATATCCTCGGATTTCTTCACCAGCCTGTTGCTATCACCTTATCCTCCCCAGCAAGTGTGTGGATTTATTGCTGTAATTTAGTCACACATCAATCAAAACCACATTGCCCGGGGGAAGAGGGTTAGGGTTTGGAAAATGGATGGGTACGGGGGTTTTTGGGAAAGGTTTTGGGAGACAAGAAAAAATAGCACAGCATGGACAAACAATTGTGAACATAAACAAATCTTTGGGTACAAACCTATCCATCAATTTTTTAAAGTGCATGCATTACTTCATGCATGTCAGTGAAAAGTAAGTAGTACTTTCGACAACTGTGGAAGAAAGAATGCGACAGTACAGGGCATGTGTGGAATTATTGATAACTATATTCAACATAAGGTCTCTGTTGCCAGATACCTGAGAGCCTTGCTGGTCACTATAAATCCATTCACAACACTCAATGGGGTTGGTCTGGAAGGTATAGTAGATAGAAAAGGAGAAATTGCTCTTTTTCTAGGTGTCCCCTCACTCACCAGGGTTGCCCCTTGGTGACATGCTTCATCATTTGGGCCATCCCAGTCCTCTACGGGCTGGGGCGTGCTGCGACTTGCGAATTACGTAGGAGCACTTACAAATGACTATGTGTGGTGCAGATGTGATAGTGGAGTGGACTAAGTGATGTGTTAAGGGATCAATTTAGAATCAGAGAGAGATCCAAGAAATGCAGTCACAGTCATAGAAAAAAACAATGGATACTGTATCTGTATGTTGTTGTAGTTGTCCTGTTGAATTTGGTAAGTAAGTTGCATGCAGAAAAAAATTCCTCTTATTAGCGGCACACCTCCATTCCATCTGACGCTTCGTCCATCAATGTTGGTGACCAGAAGACACCCTGTAAAAAAGCACAGCATGGACAAACAATTGAACATAAACAAATCTTTGGGTACAAACCTATCCATCAATCTTTGAAAGTGCATGCACTACTGCATGCATGTCAGTGAAAAGTAAGTAGTACTTTCGACAACTGTGGAAGAAAGAATGCGACAGTACAGGGCGTGTGTGGAATTATTGATAACTATATTCAACATAAGGTCTCTGTTGCCAGATACCTGAGAGCCTTGCTGGTCACTATAAATCCATTCACAACACTCGATTGGGTTGGTCTGGAAGGTATAGTAGATAGAAAAGGAGAAATTGCTCTTTTACTAGGTGTCCCCTCACTCACCAGGGTTGCCCCTTGGTGACATGCTTCATCATTGGGGCCATCCCAGTCCTCTACGGGCTGGGGCGTGCTGCGACTTGCGAATTACGTAGGAGCACTTACAAATGACTATGTGTGGTGCAGATGTGATAGTGGAGTGGACTAAGTGATGTGTTAAGGGATCAATTTAGAATCAGAGAGAGATCCAAGAAATGCAGTCACAGTCATAGAAAAAAAACAATGGATACTGTATCTGTATATTGTTGTAGTTGTCCTGTTGAATTTGGTAAGTAAGTTGCATGCAGAAAACAATTCCTCTTATTAGCGGCACTCCTCCATTCCATCTGACGCTTCGTCCATCAATGTTGGTGACCAGAAGACACCCTGTCCACTGCCTGCCTGGCGGATGCTGAATTGCGGCTCGCTAATGTGAAGCCTGACTCAATCCTTTTTTCCCCATTGCACAGACTGAAACCCGGCCTGTAATTATTCAACGAAAAACAGGAAGTGATATAATATTACAACACCACTGATAAATAATTATAAGGTATGTAGGCTGTGGAGTGCAAAAAGTCACACTTTGATTTTCCTAGTAGACAGTACAATATTTTTGAAAGTGCGTACTCTGTCTGAGTCACCTTTTGAAGGATAAATAAGTATGGGCAAATTAATGTAGCGGATCTTTCCCCTCAAGCTAGGTGTACTGTAAACTGTGTTTTAGAACAAAATTAGATCTTCCCAGCAGTGCTCCCACCCAGACCCTTACTAAAGCCTGTCGCAAAAATGTAGAAGACCCCCAATCAAATCTCAAAAAACGAGGCCTAGCAGAAAACTGGTGACAAAACGTACTTTGAAAGTAAAAGTAGGCCCAAATACCCCCTTACCCACCGTGGATTGTATTCAAACCACTTGCAAGCAACCAAGCAAAAGTATCCATAGCCAGCATCGCTCCAAGACTCGAAACCCCCCCCACCCAAACACATGCAATAGAAATACTGCTAACCCTAACATACCCTAAGTTAAGAATAGTGGCAAAGGCATTCTTTAACTATGCCAAATCCCCCCTTTCCCACCATGGATTTTCTTCAAATGACTTGCAACCAAAATTAAACATTCTCACGAGTGCTCTAAGACCCCAGAACTCAGTTTAAAAAATTTAGAACACCCCGAAACACATGCAATCCTGCTGCTATGGCTAACCCTAACGAACCCTACGTTACAAAAAGTGCCAAAAGGCTTTTCCGCGTGGATTTTGTCCCAACCACTTCTACCCGGTATTAGACCTTCCCAGGAATGCCCCAAGACCCGCCAACCCACCCGCCAAAAAGCATAACACCCCCAAACAGGCCAAAAGCAAAATCTCATACTTACAATATTTCTCGGCCTTCGGTCCAAATGCGCTGTGTAGCTAGGCCATAAGTCCGGTTTACCACCACAGATTTCCTGAAAAGCAAATGCAATCAAGATTAGAGTGTCCCAGCAGTGCTCCCAGACCCCGAAACTCACCCACAAACAGCCGGACCCCCCCCAAAGAGCACCTCAAAGGCAAGCAAGTCAGAAAAACACCAAAAAATTTCGGCCTCGGATTTGGTCCAAACCACTTTTATCCGGTATTAGAGCTTCCCAGCAATGGCCCCAGAGCCGTCAACCCAGGAGAAAACGAGTAGAAGACCCCCAAACAGCCAAAGAGCAAAAGTACAAAAATGGGGACTTAGTCATTTTTTTGCCAATTTCCCAAATCACTCCGCGCGCGCTCTGCAGCTAGGCCCTAACTCCCCTCTGCCACCATGGATTTGCTTCAAACCTCTTGCAAAGTAAAGTATCCATAGCCAGCAGTGCTCCCAGACCCCGAAACCCACCCACAAACACCAGGAAGCCCCCCAAACAGGCCCCCGAAAACGCTACATTGAGCAAAATGCCAGAAATAGCACACAAAAAATCAGCGTGGATTTTGTCCCAACCACTTCTATCCGGCATTAGACCTTCCCAGGAATGCCCCAAGACCCGCCAACCCACCCGCCAAAAAGCATAACACCCCCAAACAGGCCAAAAGCAAAATCTCATACTTACAATATTTCTCGGCCTTCGGTCCAAACGCGCTGTGTAGCTAGGCCATAAGTCCGGTTTACCACCACGGATTTCCTGAAAAGCAAATGCAATCAAGATTAGAGTGTCCCAGCAGTGCTCCCAGACCCTGAAACCCACCCACAAACACCAGAAAGCCCCCCAAACAGGCCCCCGAAAACGCTACATTGAGCAAAATGTCAGAAATAGCACAAACAAAATCCGCGTGGATTTTGTCCCAACCACTTCTACCCGGTATTAGACCTTCCCAGGAATGCCCCAAGACCCGCCAACCCACCCGCCAAAAAGCATAACACCCCCAAACAGGCCAAAAGCAAAATCTCATACTTACAATATTTCTCGGCCTTCGGTCCAAACGCGCTGTGTAGCTAGGCCATAAGTCCGGTTTACCACCACGGATTTCCTGAAAAGCAAATGCAATCAAGATTAGAGTGTCCCAGCAGTGCTCCCAGACCCCGAAACTCACCCACAAACAGCCGGAACCCCCCAAAGAGCACCTCAAAGGCAAGCAAGTCAGCAAAAACACCAAAATATTTCCGCTTCGGATTTGGTCCAAACCACTTTTATCCGGTATTAGAGCTTCCCAGCAATGGCCCCAGAGCCGTCAACCCAGGAGAAAACGAGTAGAAAACCCCCAAACAGCCAAAGAGCAAAAGTACAAAAATGGGGACTTAGTCATTTTTTTGCCAATTTCCCAAATCACTCCGCGCGCGCTCTGCAGCTAGGCCCTAAATCCCCTCTGCCACCATGGATTTGCTTCAAACCTCTTGCAAAGTAAAGTATCCATAGCCAGCAGTGCTCCCAGATCCCGAAACCCACCCACAAACACCAGGAAGCCCCCCAAACAGGCCCCCGAAAACGCTACATTGACCAAAATGTCAGAAATAGCAACAAAAAAAATCAGCGTGGATTTTGTCCCAACCACTTCTATCCGGTATTAGACCTTTCCAAGAATGCCCCAAGACCCGCCAACCCACCCGCCAAAAAGCATAACACCCCCAAACAGGCCAAAAGCAAAATCTCATACTTACAATATTTCTCGGCCTTCGGTCCAAACGCGCTGTGTAGCTAGGCCATAAGTCCGGTTTACCACCACGGATTTCCTGAAAAGCAAATGCAATCAAGATTAGAGTGTCCCAGCAGTGCTCCCAGACCCCGAAACCCACCCACAAACACCAGGAAGCCCCCCTAAACAGGCCCCCGAAAATGCTACATTGAGCAAAATGTCAGAAATAGCACAAAAAAAATCAGCGTGGATTTTGTCCCAACCACTTCTATCCGGTATTAGACCTTCCCAGGAATGCCCCAAGACCAGCCAACCCACCCGCCAAAAAGCATAACACCCCCAAACAGGCCAAAAGCAAAATCTCATACTTACAATATTTCTCGGACTTCGGTCCAAACGCGCTGTGTAGCTAGGCCATAGGTCCGGTTTACCACCACGGATTTCCTGAAAAGCAAATGCAATCAAGATTAGAGTGTCCCAGCAGTGCTCCCAGACCCCGAAACTCACCCACAAACAGCCGGAACCCCCCAAAGAGCACCTCAAAGGCAAGCAATCAGCAAAAACACCAAAATATTTCCGCTTCGGATTTGGTCCAAACCACTTTTATCCGGTATTAGAGCTTCCCAGCAATGGCCCCAGAGCCGTCAACCCAGGAGAAAAGGAGTAGAAAACCCCCAAACAGCCAAAGAGCAAAAGTACAAAAATGGGGACTTAGTCATTTTTTTGCCAATTTCCCAAATCACTCCGCGCGCGCTCTGCAGCTAGGCCCTAACTCCCCTCTGCCACCATGGATTTGCTTCAAACCTCTTGCAAAGTAAAGTATCCATAGCCAGCAGTGCTCCCAGACCCCGAAACCCACCCACAAACACCAGGAAGCCCCCCAAACAGGCCCCCGAAAACGCTACATTGACCAAAATGTCAGAAATAGCAACAACAAAAAATCAGCGTGGATTTTGTCCCAACCACTTCTATCCGGTATTAGACCTTCCCAGGAATGCCCCAAGACCCGCCAACCCACCCGCCAAAAAGCATAACACCCCCAAACAGGCCAAAAGCAAAATCTCATACTTACAATATTTCTCGGACTTCGGTCCAAACGCGCTGTGTAGCTAGGCCATAAGTCCGGTTTACCACCACGGATTTCCTGAAAAGCAAATGCAATCAAGATTAGAGTGTCCCAGCAGTGCTCCCAGACCCCGAAACCCACCCACAAACACCAGGAAGCCCCCCAAACAGGCCCCCGAAAACGCTACATTGAGCAAAATGTCAGAAATAGCAACAACAAAAAATCAGCGTGGATTTTGTCCCAACCACTTCTATCCTTAATTAGACCTTCCCAGGAATGCCCCAAGACCCGCCAACCCACCCGCCAAAAAGCATAACACCCCCAAACAGGCCAAAAGCAAAATCTCATACTTACAATATTTCTCGGCCTTCGGTCCAAACGTGCTGTGTAGCTAGGCCATAAGCCCAGTTTACCACCACGGATTTCCTGAAAAGCAAATGCAATCAAGATTAGAGTGTCCCAGTAGTGCTCCCAGACCCCGAAACTCACCCACAAACAGCCGGAACCCCCCCAAAGAGCACCTCAAAGGCAAGCAAGTCAACAAAAACACCAAAAAATTTCCGCCTCGGATTTGGTCCAAACCACTTTTATCCGGTATTAGAGCTTCCCAGCAATGGCCCCAGAGCCGTCAACCCAGGAGAAAACGAGTAGAAGACCCCCAAACAGCCAAAGAGCAAAAGTACAAAAATGGGGACTTAGTCATTTTTTTGCCAATTTCCCAAATCACTCCGCGCGCGCTCTGCAGCTAGGCCCTAACTCCCCTCTGCCACCATGGATTTGCTTCAAACCTCTTGCAAAGTAAAGTATCCATAGCCAGCAGTGCTCCCAGACCCCGAAACCCACCCACAAATACCAGGAAGCCCCCCAAACAGGCCCCCGAAAACGCTACATTGAGCAAAATGTCAGAAATAGCAAAACAAAAATCAACGTGGATTTTGTCCCAACCACTTCTATCCGGTATTAGACCTTCCCAGGAATGCCCCAAGACCCGCCAACCCACCCGCCAAAAAGCATAACACCCCCAAACAGGCCAAAAGCAAAATCTCATACTTACAATATTTCTCGGCCTTCGGTCCAAACGCGCTGTGTAGCTAGGCCATAAGTCCGGTTTACCACCACGGATTTCCTGAAAAGCAAATGCAATCAAGATTAGAGTGTCCCAGCAGTGCTCCCAGACCCCGAAACTCACCCACAAACAGCCGGAACCCCCCCAAAGAGCACCTCAAAGGCAAGCAAGTCAGCAAAAACACCAAAAAATTTCCGCCTCGGATTTGGTCCAAACCACTTTTAGCCGGTATTAGAGCTTCCCAGCAAAGGCCCCAGAGCCGTCAACTCACCCGCAAAGAGGTAGAACAACACCCCCACAAGTGCTGAGTCTTTCTTCATTGGGCGTAAACCAGCCCTCTGCTTTGATGGAAATAGGAGTCTGGAGGAGGAGGATAGAGGAGCATGTTCTTCTGAACTTGTGAACCTGAGGAATGCAGACTGCGGCACCTTCAAATCAATAAGCAAACAAGTGAAGACAGTTCTGCTGATGGGCTTGTTTTTGTGATTAGGTGATTAAAGTTTGAATTATATTAACTGTGCACAACAAAGAAAGACAGACACACAGGAATAAAAGTGAATAAGGACGAAAAAGAAAGGTATTGATTCATTGTCTCATTTTCAGGGCTCGGTGTCACGGTCCACGAATAAGAATAAGGCTTCGTCATCATACTCTGCGAGTTCAGGCAGGGTGAGCTCAGTGTCACCTGACAGAGAAGAAATTCCATCATCTATGTTGCTGTCCACCTCGTCTTCATCCGGCGTGCTTTCTCGTACTCTGTAATCTGGTGGTATGAGGTGCTGATTCATCTTGATCATTGTTAACCTTGTGGAATTTTAGTTTGCGATCTGAACATCATCTGCGCCAGCTTGTCACCTATGTACTACGTGCACGGCAGCCATTTTAGATATCATGGTCTCCCTGTCCACGATCGATCACCAGCACGCCTCTCTGACCCAGCAAGCAGCCTCCGCGCACCCTGGCTCCCCCTCCCTCCCCCTCATGAGCGTGACCCTTCTGCATGACCCCGTCCTTGGGAGTCACACCAGCGCCTGACCAGCACCTCCTCTCCTCCTATGAATGCCCCTCTGTTGATAAACCTTCCCTCAGCCCGATTGTCCACGCAGCATGAATACCACTCCTTTGATGACCCCTTTCCCCGTGTCCAGCTGTCCACACAGGTCTGAGGCCATCGCCTAAGCCGGCAGATATCATTCACTGCCCCTTATTGCACGAGGTCGCTCTCCTTCAAAGGACCCTCTATTGATCCAGGCCTCCCCACCCCCTGTGATTTGATCAGGCGCACACATCCTAAGACTCGACGGAACACTCAGCTGCGTGATGACCCCCTCCTCTTATCAGCAGGTTGAGGACCTCTATTGTGGGGATACATGGGGGTGGGATGGACACGAGGATTACGGGGATGTCTTTTCCTTTATGTCAATGTTCTGATTGTAATAAAGAAAGGTCACATGCCATAAACCAGTGTATAAGAGGCCAGGCCTCCGAGAGGCTGTTAGAGCACCTCGAGACGATACCTTGTTGTCTGATCTGATGTGTTCTGCTCCGTCGGAATAAACTTCTGTTTCCTGCCTTCTGGTCTCCGGCGCCTGCCTCATTGCTTGGTAAACTTGAATGGTACAAGGGCGGTTAGCGCCGGGCAAATCCTGAGAAAGGTCCTAGCCCTACCTTTTTCCACAATTGGCGTCCCAAAGCGTGGGGCCCATCAGCGACACGTGGATCCAGTGGGAGAGGTCCCGATGACAGAGTGAACGACTGCAACGATCGGGAAGAGCTCGTGTCCGATAGACCCTCGTCTGACAGCCGATCATCCGACCTTCACTAGTTCTGAACGGACCTCTCTCGAGTGATCTACGGTCCTGACTGGGAACCATCAGGAGTGCCGCGAACATCACGAAGGAGAGAGGACGATCGGGCGCTGGATCCAGAGGACAGGAAACCGTCCATGCGGTCCGGGTAAGGTCGTGTAAACACGACGAATTGAGGAAAATTGTTTTTGTTTGGATAATACTAGTATTACGCTTTGTTGAAACCTCTGGAGATTCGCTGTCTGCAAACGGAGAAAAACAACAGGCTCTCGCTTTGCAAACAGTGAAGGATAGGTAACGCAGACTTTTGTCCCCGTTGTAATCCGTCGTGCCTATCTTCCTCCCCCACTGTTTCCCGAACTGTCGTTCGTGGATTATTGTCTGGAGATTCTTTTTCTGCAAACAGGGAAGAACAAGGTCTCTCTTTGCAGGGAGAGAAAGAGTAGGTAACGATAACTTTTCGTGCCCACTTATTCTCCCCACTGAATTGTTTTGATTGACCGATTATTCGGTATTGGTTCGTTTGAGGTATTCACCGCCGGCAAACAACGGAGAATAGAAATATTCTGCCTAGTCTTTGCCCGCCGTGATAAGATAGGTAGTGCAGACTTTTGTCCCCGTTGTAATCCGTCATGCCTATCTTCTCCCCACTGGTTGGTAGCCTGTTTAGCCCGGACCGCTTATTAGAGATGAACCATCCAGCTCCACTGGAGGGCACCCCTAATAAGGACATGTTCCCTAAGTATGGACTAGTCGCTATAGCTTACACTAAACTATGGCATAAATATACGAAAAAGAACCCTGAAAGTCAGTGGCCACTGATAGGTTCCTTTATTGAAAATAAAATAAGAACATTAGAAATAGCGCTCCAGAAGAATAAGACCACGCCCACTATGCTCGACAGTATCGGCATGTGGCGCAAAGAAACGGAACAACGAAAGAAAAGAGAAGAAGCAAAAATAGGGAAAGAATTACGAAAGGCAGCCCACCTAGCCGCAAAGCAACTAGAAGAGGAAATAAAAGAAAGAAAAGAAGCTACACAAAACCAAGAATCAGGGTCAACAGGCCAATGCCCTGTTAGGACCCCCTCTGCACTCTACCCTGAATTGCCCTCCAAACAACGGGCAAACGATGAGTTACTGCTAGGTCCCCCAATCATCTACATGCCCCCTCCATATGCTCCCAGCCAACAAAACCTGCAAGCCCCGAGTGTGAGTGAAAGTGACCCTAGTGCTAGTGCACCGGCCCTCACGGCCTCCGCACCAGCCACATTAACAACTTCGTCAGACGACCCCGAGGCTAGCAAACAATCATCAGCCAGGCTAAGTAGGTTAAGCAAAGATGAGCGGGATGGGATCGACAAAATAGCAAAGACATTGGTAGAACGAAGGGAGAGCGAAGAATACACAATGAACATATATAACTCACATGCCGACAGCCACAGACGGCATTTCATCTTGCGGTTCAGCTACCACACCCTGAACGCGTATGAAGATAGGTATCAGAGTAAGGGTCCCGCTAAACTAACAACACTGTATAGGAAGATTGATGTTGGAGATGGGACTGAACGTGAGGCGACGGAACTCTTCATGCAAATGCTTGAGGTCTTCCGCCACCTCGCGGAACAGAAACCAGAAGCCAAGGTTACGGTCCCTGAAACAACCTCGGCAGAAGTAGCCAATACTATGATGCCTATCAGAGAAGCGGCTCCTTACTGGATCCCGCCACGGGGCCAGGGAACGAACGATGATATTAATAATGAAAATGCAAAGGGGAGGGTTGTGTACAATTGGGTTTACCAACCATGGGACCGACAGGATATCCTAACCTTCAAACAAACCCTGCCCGATTTAAGAAAGAACCCGACGGCATTTTATACCGAATTAGGCACAGCCTTGGGTTCGACAATAATGACTTTAGCGGACATTGACTTGTTCTTTGGGTTATGCCTGCCAGCTGATGTGTGGAAGCAAATCCGGAAGGCTGACCACACGGATCTGTTTGGACATACCTGGGACCAACTCGGTAAACTAGATAGACAGCGAGAGCCGGGGAGTAAACCAGTGAAAGACATACTGGAACTCCCAGACAAACTAGTTCAGAAATTAAAAACACTGGTCCCGGAAAGAAAAGTAGACTGGTCGATAGTCACGGCCTGTCGACAGAAACCCCAGGAAGATGTGTCAGAATACTTCTCCCGATTCGAGACAGTGTTCTCCGACTACAGTGGCCAAGACATGACCACCGCAACCGGACAGCACCTGTTTGTGCAAAATTATGTAAAGGGACTAACACAAGAAGTCTCCCAAAAACTGCAGACGAGTGAGAGTAGTTGGGGGGCCTCCAAACCCGCAGCTATCCTTCAGATGGCTCAGTATTACGAGCACCAAAAGAATGAGAATGATAGGGCGTCCGAGAAAAAGAAGAAAGATTTAAAGGAAAGGGTAATGATAGCCCAGATACAGGGTATAGCGGTAGGACGGGAACCCTAAAGGGGGAACTACCAATCAACCACCCCCAGAGATCTACCTCCTAAAGATCACACCCCAACATCCCACACTGGACGTAGAGACATTAGCAATGACCAATGCGCCTTCTGCAAAGGGTTCGGCCATTGGAAATCCCAGTGTCCGGTTCTGCTAGAGATGAATAGAAATAGGGATTCCAGGGATGTAGCAGGTGGTCCAAGGAATAGAGTACAGGGACGAGGGAACCCCAACGACACCAACAATGACAGATCAGGGAGACTGAACACATTTGACCGTCCCCGACATAACCAATATCAGCTATCCGAAGGTGACAATGCCCCCGATTTTGCATAGGACTGCCAGGGGCAAGGGAGGGATCCAGTCGAGCTCTGTGTTGACCAGCAAGGTCCTTATGTCACCGCTAAGGTCCTGGGTACAGAGTCTCCATTCTTGGTAGACACTGGGGCGACACGTAGTGTGTTATCAAAACGACTGATTCCAAGGGCACCCTTGTCTGGCTCACACATAACGTCGATAGGTTTCGATGGAACGCCCTCCACTAACCCCCTGTCCGTACCTATTACCTTTGACCTAGAAAATAACACCACTGACGCGACATTTCTACTCTCCTCCAACTCCCCTGACGCCATTATGGGCATTGACTTACTGAAACATTTTCGAGCTACCATTAGGTGTTCCCCAGATGGAATACGAGTCATCCTGTACGACAACCCAGACATGTCCAGATCCCGCCCCCCACGACACATGTGCTCCATAACTGACGCTGACCTGTCCCTGCTTGACACCCTACCTCCGTACCTGTGGGCCAAAAATGACTCTGATGTGGGGCGAATGATGATTGATCCTATTCACATAACTGTACGACAGGACGCTATGCTCCCGAAACTCCCGCAATATCGGATATCGCCAGAGGGTGAGAAGGCACTGGTAGCGATCATTCAGTCTCTGGTAGATGCAGGAGTGGTTGAAGAGGTGGTTAGCAACGTCTGCAACAGCCCAATCCTGCCTATTGTTAAGAAGCAAGGTGAAGGAGATGAGAAAGCGTACCGCTTCATCATCGACTTGCGAGAGATTAACAAAGTGGTTGTACCCCAATATCCTGTAGTCTCCGATATCACCACCATTCTGACCCTCATCCCGTCCACTGCCACCACCTTCACTGTTATCGACCTTAAGAACGCGTTTTTCTCTATCCCCATTCATCCAGACAGCCGTTATCTCTTCGGCTTCACTTTAAAATCCCGCTCGTACCGATTTTGTAGAGCTCCCCAGGGGTACACTGAAAGTCCCAGCATTTACAGCCAGGCCCTCAAAAGGCAGCTAGATGCCTTCCAGCTACCAGATGGAGTGGTGTTGATCCAATATGTTGACGATATCCTTTTGGCAGCCGACACCACCCCGCTTGCAACGACAGCCACCGTCCAACTCCTACACTTTCTTGCAGAAAATGGCCATAAAGTCTCCAAAAAGAAGTTACAGTTCTGTCAGCCACAGGTGACTTACCTAGGCCATCTTCTGTCCAAAGAAGGGAGGAAACTTACACCCGACCGAATCCAAACCATCCTAGACACCCCCATCCCAAAAACACAAAAGCAGGTCCGCTCTTTGGTTGGCCTAACCTCTTTTTGCAGACAGTGGTTGCCTAATTACAGCCTCATTGTGAAACCATTACTTGCCCTGCTGACCAAAGATGTCCCCTCCCCGCTTCCTTGGACCGCTGAGTGTCAAGCCTCCTTTAAGGAATTACGGGATGCACTCTGCTCAGCGCCTGTCCTAGGAACCCCGGATTACTCCAAACCCTTCTCCCTCTTCACCCACGAAAGGGAGGGATGCGCATTGTCTGTCCTAACTCAATCAATTGGTCCTAAGCAGCGCCCTTGTGCCTACTTCTCCGCCACTCTTGATCCTGTAGCCAGAGCTTTGCCTGCCTGCCTTCGAGCAGTAGCCGCCGCTGCTGTCTCTATCCGTCAGAGCGAGGGAATTGTACTTTCCAACTCCCTCACAGTGCTAGTACCCCATGCAGTCGACACCCTCTTGAACCAGACCAAGACCCAACACCTGACTAGCGCACGACTGACAGGGTATGAGTTGACTCTGCTTGCACCCCACATCACACTAAAGAGATGCACGACTTTGAACCCTGCCACATTGTTACCCCTGCCTGAAAATGACCCCGACATTCCTCCCATCCACGACTGTGTGACCCTCACGGACGAACAAACTAGGAGTAGGGTTGACCTCCGAGACACTGCTTTTCCTGACCCCGATGGAGAGCTATGGGTAGACGGCTCATGCATCAAACTCCCAGATGGCACCACTTCAGCTGCCTATGCAGTAACGACAGCCCGAACAGTAGTTGAGACAGCCTGCATCACACAACGATCTGCCCAGGCAGCAGAGCTGATAGCCCTCACCCGAGCATGCATCATAGCCGCAGGGACCACCACGAACGTATATACGGACAGCCAGTATGCCTTCGGAGTGGTCCACCATTTTGGGCTCCTGTGGAGGGAGAGGGGATTCCTGACGTCCCACGGCACCCCGATCCTCCACGGAGATCTAGTCTCCGCTCTGATTGAAGCAGTTCTCCTCCCCAAACGATTAGCGGTGATAAAATGTCAGGCACACAAAAGGGTGACAGACTTGGTCGGACAAGGGAATGCATTGGCCGACATCACTGCACGAACCACAGCTGAGAATAGGACGGTGACACGCATGTACATGACCAGGTCACAAGCAGAAACATGGAGTGACACAAGGATAATGATCAGAGACATACAGTCGGCCAGCACCCCTCACGAGCTGACTAAGTGGGCAAGGGTGGGTTTGAAGGATGAGGAGGGCTGTTGGCGAACGAAGGATGCAAGCAAATGGTTGCTGCCCGACTCATATCTGATTCCCATACTGACAATGGCTCACTCCCCCGCACACATAGGATCTGCACCCATGATCGAACTCATTTCCAAAGTCTGGCATAACGACAAAATCCCTGACTCAGCCAGACGCCTAGTTCAGCAGTGCCTTATCTGTCTGCAACACAACCCCGGGAAAGGAACTGTAGTACCCCGGGGAGGGTTTGGGACCCCCAATCACCCCTTCGAGGTCCTTCAGATGGACTACATCCAACTAGAGAGATGCCAAAGCCTGAAGTATGTACTAGTCATCGTGTGTGCCTTCAGCAAATGGGTAGAAGCCTATCCAACCCGTGACAACACTGCCATGACTACTGCCAAAGTACTACTGAAGGAATTCTTCCCTCGCTATGGCCTTTGTCGAATTCTATGGAGCGACAATGGCCCCCACTTCATAGCTGAGGTTATCCAATTAATCCTAAAGGGGTTGGGGGTGAAGCAACGATTTCATGCGGTCTTCCACCCCCAATCCGCCGGTCTAGTGGAACGCCATAATGCCACACTGAAGCTGAAACTGGCAAAAATAGTGGCCACCACTGGACTTAACTGGCCGGATGCCCTCCCACTGGCATTGTTATCGATGCGCTCCACTCCCACCAAGCACCATTTGACCCCCTACGAGGTCGTGTTTGGGCGACCGATGAATCTCTGGACTGCTCCCAAACCGACCTCCATCCATGACGTCCCAGACGTCCTACTGTCTGATTATTTGTGCAAGTTAACTAAAACGTTGTCTGTCATTCATCAACAGGTGCAGCAGGCCATCCCCGATGCTTCCAGGGGCCCCGGCCATGACATCCAACCGGGAGATTTCGTGTTGATACGAAATTTCCAGCGAACCAAGAGTCTGGAACCTCGGTGGACGGGCCCCTGGCAAGTGCTGATCACCACCCGAACGGCACTTCGAGTGGAGGGGAAGAAGCACTGGCTGCACGCGCATCATTGCCGGAAGGTCTCTGCAAACCTGGCCACAACAGAAAACGTCAGCGCCCAAGAAGAGCTCCTGAGCAAAGACCGACCGATATTGGACTGTTATTCCGCTACTGAGGCACTCGAACTTGCAAAATTCTCTGATCCCACTGTGCCATCCAGAGAAGGGTATTTCCTGCGTCGAAAGGAGGGAGTTTCGGCTAAGTAGGCCACGGACTAAGTTAAATCTCAGAACGGTGACCTAAACACAATCAAGGGTTACCGGAAGAGAAGCTAAACGAAGTCTGTGGTCCTGCCCACTACCGAGCCCCTTGAAGGTGATGGAAGCGCCAGATAAGAAGATGATGGAAGCGCCAGATAAGAAGATGATGGAAGCAACAGGAAATACCCAGTATAGAAATCCAAAAACTGACAACTTGCACAAATCAAAGACAATCGCACTCTTCATTGTCTTCCTCTTCTGCCTCCTTCTCATGACCTCCTTCTGGATTCTGGAGGAAAGCACACCGGCTCATGAGGCATTGCTACCTACTGTACAGCCAACACCCCTGAAAGAGCATCACCTAATCTCTCTGTCGCCCCAGCTCCGAGAAAGGCGCAGGGAATTCTGGAACAATTCCTTCGTGCAACTGTTGCACCAACACAACCTTGCTGCAAATGCTACGAACTGCTGGATCTGCGGGTTGCTCCCGCATGCCACTGGACACTCCATCCCCTTCATCCCTTCACCCTTCTCAGTTCACGGCTCTTGCCTCGCCTGGTTGATCCTCATGCAAGAGAGCCACAAGGACAACGCCACCTCCAGCCGGACAGTGTCACACTTCTACTCTGGGTTCTGGCTGAACAAAACAGGAAAGACCCCTGCTGCCCTGTGTCCTGCGCTCGCAGGCGCCACCTTCATCAAAGACATTCCAGCCAAAGAACGAGTCGAAGTACAGGTGCTCCACAATCCAGCCAGAACCACCTTCACTCATCTGCAAAAACAAACTACCGCCACTCTAACTGTGGCCCTGTCTGTTATCAATGTCACAGGTCTCGTGTGTCTCGAAGGCCATGGAACGCAGCTGGTGGGTCACAGCGCCTGCCGAATCACCAGAACATTGGACTCAGCTGACCCCCCTTCCTTTGTTGCTTCTCCGAACATGTACTTTGTATGTGGCACCAAGGCTTACACCTGGCTCCCGAAGGGTTGGAGGGGTATCTGTTACATTGCCTTCGTTCTTCCACCCACATATGTAGCCCCTGCCAACCATCACCGGCAGAGGCGTGCAGACGACCTTGGACAAACCGACTCCACCAGAGCACAGTTCCTGGATGCAGCAAAGGGTCTTGTTCCTCTGTGGGGCCCAATGGCAAACAGCCGTGCTATCCGACACCTGACCCAGGCAGTAGAAACAACGATCAACATCACGGCTGGCATCCTCGCCAACAACACTGCGGAGCTTCAGGCGGTCCGCCTCGTGACCCTTCAAAATCGTCTTGTCCTAGACGTGGTCCTAGCCGACCGAGGAGGAGCATGCCGCATCATCGGATCCAGCTGCTGCACCTACGTGCCAGACAACTCGCCTTCAGTCTACAAAGCCATTGAACACCTCCACAGACTGTCCTCAGAGGTTCACCAAGAACAGGAAGGATGGTCGCTTGGGAGCTGGTTTTGGGACACTTTGAAGAATTGGGGTTGGAAGTTGTTTTCCTTCGTGCTGATACCTGTTGTGATATTATGTGGGTGTTGCTTAGGTATCCAATGTCTGCCACCTTTGTGCGGCCTTGTTTCTAACTGTATGTGCCCAAAGACTTTGGACTTCCGAAATGAGCACATCAGCCCCCTCTATGAAGTAGAAATACGTGGCCTTATGGGGATAAATCCGAACTGACAAGTTGGCGAGACATGTTAAAAGGGAGGACTGTGGAATTTTAGTTTGCGATCTGAACATCATCTGCGCCAGCTTGTCACCTATGTACTACGTGCACGGCAGCCATTTTAGATATCATGGTCTCCCTGTCCACGATTGATCACCAGCACGCCTCTCTGACCCAGCAAGCAGCCTCCGCGCACCCTGGCTCCCCCTCCCTCCCCCTCATGAGCGTGACCCTTCTGCATGACCCCGTCCTTGGGAGTCACACCAGCGCCTGACCAGCACCTCCTCTCCTCCTATGAATGCCCCTCTGTTGATAAACCTTCCCTCAGCCCGATTGTCCACGCAGCATGAATACCACTCCTTTGATGACCCCTTTCCCCGTGTCCAGCTGTCCACACAGGTCTGAGGCCATCGCCTAAGCCGGCAGATATCATTCACTGCCCCTTATTGCACGAGGTCGCTCTCCTTCAAAGGACCCTCTATTGATCCAGGCCTCCCCACCCCCTGTGATTTGATCAGGCGCACACATCCTAAGACTCGACGGAACACTCAGCTGCGTGATGACCCCCTCATCTTATCAGCAGGTTGAGGACCTCTATTGTGGGGATACATGGGGGTGGGATGGACACGAGGATTACGGGGATGTCTTTTCCTTTATGTCAATGTTCTGATTGTAATAAAGAAAGGTCACATGCCATAAACCAGTGTATAAGAGGCCAGGCCTCCGAGAGGCTGTTAGAGCACCTCGAGACGATACCTTGTTGTCTGATCTGATGTGTTCTGCTCCGTCGGAATAAACTTCTGTTTCCTGCCTTCTGGTCTCCGGCGCCTGCCTCATTGCTTGGTAAACTTGAATGGTACAAGGGCGGTTAGCGCCGGGCAAATCCTGAGAAAGGTCCTAGCCCTACCTTTTTCCACAACCTCTCCACATTTTTGGGCGATAGGCGGCTCCGTTTGGAAGTTACAATGCCACCAGCAGCACTGAAAACACGTTCAGAAGACACACTTGCGAGTGGGCAAGACAAGTAGTTTAAAGCCAGGTTGGAGAGCTGTGGCCACAATTCTTTTTTCCCATGCCAATACGCCAATGGGTCAGCATTAACATAGACCTCTGTTGAGTCATTCAGATAGTCCTTCACCATCGACTCAAGGTGCTCCTCCAAGGTTCCTCCACTTTGCTTAGCTGTTGCTGTGACCTTTTGAGAACCAAACCCAAGCCGAGCTAGCCAATCCTCTTCAGCCTCCAATGTTACTGTTGTGTCTGGTGGTGCAGATGATCCGGTTGCCGGTCTCTTTAACGGCTGAGAGGTCACTTGTGCCGCAGCCACAGGTGCAGAAGTGGATTGTTGTGACTGGGGATGGCCTGCTGATGCTGATGTACTGCCTTTTCCTTCAATGTTCTGCCGTTCTCTTTCAAACCTCTTGGCTGAGGAGGCTAGCCACTGTTTGTACTTTGTAACATCTTCATCAGCAAAAGGAAAGAATGCTTGGCCTGCCAGCGCCTTTTTGTAGCGTGGATCCAGAATAGTAGCACAAATGTAATGCTGGTTTGAGTGGATCATTTTAAGACGTTCATCACCTTGTAGGCGCTCTAATAATTTCTCCGCCAGAACAAAAGGGTCTTGGTTTTTTTCATCTTTTTGAAACACAGAACACACCTCCTTCAGTTGGTGCTCCAGCATGTACAACAATGGGATAGCTTTTCCCAAATTACAGTCCTCCTTGCTGACTGCACGCGTGAAGAACTCAAAAGGACGAAGCATGCGTGTCAGGCTTTTAACTATGTCCCATTGCGCCGCACCCATCCTCAGGTCCTCCTTCTGAGCTGTACCCTGTGTTAAGAAATAGTGATTGAGTACCGTATACTGCTCATACAGACGCTCAAGCATGTAGAAGGTTGAGTTCCAACGTGTTGCCACCTCCTGGATGAGTGCTTTCACTGGCATTTGACGTTCATATAGCAGGCTCCTCAGATGCTTCCGGGCCTTAAAAGAATGGCTGAAATGTTTGCACATTTTTCGGCAGGTGTCCACTACCCTGTACGCTGCACTGTCTTTATCACTCAAGAATTTTTTGACAACCAGGTTTATACAGTGCGCCAAACACGGCACTCTGAAATACTCACCCAGCTCCATGGCCTTAACTACATTGGTGCCATTATCCGTGGAAACATAACCAACCTCATGTTTTTTTGGGGACAGCCAGTCAAGGACCTTTGTGTTAAACACATCCAAAATGTTTTCTGCTGTGTGTTGTTTCTCCAAACCAAACATGTTTCCGAGCAGCTTTAAAAACTTGGTCCGGGTCAACACCAGCGTTTAGCTTTGCTTTAACCCCTGAAAAAGAGACCCAGTGTGCAGTGATGCACATGTAATCAGCGCCTGCGCCACTGGTCCACATGTCTGTTGGCAGATGTATAGTGTGAACAGCACTCTTCTGCAAAGCTGCCCCAATCACCTCCAGAACATCTTCATGTAGTGCTGGAACCGCAACTCGGGCAAAATAGAACCGGCTAGGAACCTTCCATTTAGGGCAGAGCGCTGCCTCTAATTCTAGAAAACCAACCCCTTCTACAAAAGAAAAAGGGAGAAGGTCCAGAGCTAGCATTTTAGCCAGCTTAGTGTTATACAGACGCGTCAGTGGGTGGTTGCGTTCATATTGCGCTTCTGTAAACAACATCTTTTTAATGTTGCCCTGGACCAAGGATTTACGGGATGATGATGATGATATCTTCGACCCAGTTACGCTCGCTGATGAACTTTTTCGCATTGGTGTATCACTCTCTCCCACACTCTTAGTGTGGCTCACATGGGGTGTGCTGCTGACAGGGGTACTGGGTGTAAGTGAAGTGTTTGACACGTCTTCTTCCTCCTCGTCATCATCAGATGAAACAGCATTACGTGCAATTCGGGCTTCCTTGATCGCCTGTAGGTGCGCAAACCATTTGACAGCGTGCTTTCTTTCAAGATGACCTCTCTGGCCTCCGGTACCATAGTTGGAACCAAACTTACCACGACTAACTCGAAGCTTACAAATGCTACAAATGGCTACGTTTTCCTTTTTTGGGCAAACACTAAAGAAGTCCCAAACTGCAGACTTGAAATGTCTTTGGGGGCCGGAGGAGGCGGCGATACTGGTGGTGGTGGTCCTGCTGCTAATGCCAGATGAAGTGGAGGATGTGGATTGCCGAACTTCAGTACGTTTTGCACTTTCACCACCACTAATTGAGGTCGAGGTGGATGGAGGTCCCTTCTGGCGACTAAGAAATATGGAAGCGGTAGGTGTTGGTGTACTAGTTAACTCCAATGATTGTGGTGTTTCTTCCATTGCCTCCTCGTCGACATCATCATCACGCTCAGCAGCTTCTCGGGATAGGGTCAAAATGTCTCTTTGCTGCATGCCCGCTGGGGCTGCAGTGACCTTTATGATGACTGGCTCGTCGTCGTGAGAGGCTTCATCAGCAGCAGTATCTGTCACTTCTTGTTGAGCCTCATCACACTCCATAGCTATGAGTTTTTCGACGACCTTCCTTTTACGCTTAGGTATCTTTGTCAGATCATGGTGTGCCTCACTCTCAGACTGCCGTGATGGTTCCCAATCTTCATCCAGATCATCAGAAGGAGGTGGGCTTGAAGAAGATGTAGACACCCCCAAGATCTTTTCCTTGCTAGGGATGTGGAAGACAATGAATGATCATCAGGAGGAGTGGCTTCCTCAAATGATACCTCGGTTTGATTGTCAATTTCCTGATGTGCCCCTACTTTGGGAGGAACAACTATTGTGGGCACTTGTGACACTCCATGCACCTCTGCTTGCGCATCTCCTTGCGCTGCCTCTCCTTCCACATGTACTTGGGCTTGTACTTGCACATGTTGTTGTTTTTGCGGCTGTGGTTGTTCAACACTTGTCAGATGAGTTACAACAACCTGTGTTGATTCAGGGACATTGCTGCTACTTTCTTGCGATGAGCCAACATCACTGGTCGATGGTGATTGAAGAAGTACACTGACTGCCTCTGAAGCACTCAAGGGCTTTGACTTAAGTTGGCGTGGTGGTGGAGGCACTGAGCCCAATGGAGCGGGGGTGCTGCTCCCAGCTTGGTCCCCAGCAGATCCCGTTTTTTTTTTTACTCCCAAAAAACGCGGCGGCCGGCACACCAGCCTCCTTGGTAACTTGCTTCTTCTGCTCCTTACTAGCAACTTTCTTGCTAGAGGAGCTACGGAGACCTTTTTTTGGGGCCATCTTCTTCAGAGCAGGTCAGAACAGCAGGCCGCAGTTGCACGAGTTGCAGAGTTGTCTGAGGCCAGACGTGACGTCGCGTGACGTTATGCTGCACACACACACCGCTGCAGGACTTCTTCCTGGCACTGGTGGTTCTCTTGAGTCTTGTGCACCTAAAAGCAATGGAAGACAGAGGAACATCAGTTCAGGTATACACCCCAAAAAAATCGAAAAAAAACAGAAAAATCAGCACAATCCCATGCCCTCCATGATGCTTAAATTCAAGACACCCCACAGAAAGACGAGGCCCATGCAACACTCACTAGTCACTACCCCTGGTGAAAAGGCCACAACAACAGGCCAAAAAAACGAAAATCACAGAAAAATCAGCACAATCCCAAGCCATCCAGCCCCTCCATGATGTTTAAATTCAAGACAACCCACAGAAAGACTAGGCCCATGCACCACTCACTACCCCTGGGCATAATGGATGAAAGCTAGGCAAAATGGGTGCAGGCCTGAGAACACTGCCTGCATTCAAAATGGCCCCCTCCCTCCCAGCACATGGCCAGGGCCTGTAGCAGCACTCAAAATGGCCCCCAACCACATGGCCTGTCCACAACAGGCCAAAAAACGAAAATCACAGAAAAATCAGCACAATCCCAAGCCATCCAGCCCCTCCATGATGTTTAAATTCAAGACAACCCACAGAAAGACAAGGCACATGCACCACTCACTACCCCTGGGCATAATGGATGAAAGCTAGGCAAAATGGGTGCAGGCTTGAGAACACTGCCTGCATTCAAAATGGCCCCCTCCCTCCCAGCACATGGCCAGGGCCTGTAGCAGCACTCAAAATGGCCCCCAACCACATGGCCTGTCCACAACAGGCCAAAAAAACGAACATCACAGAAAACTCAGCACAATCCTAAGCCATCCAGCCCCTCCATGATGTTCAAATTCAAGACAACCCACAGAAAGAATAGACACATGCACCACTCACTACCCCCTGGTGAAAAGGCCACAACAGGCCAAAAAAACGAAAATAACAGAAATAACAGCACAATCCCAAGCCATCCAGCCCCTCCATGATGTTTAAATTCAAGACAACCCACAGAAAGACTAGGCCCATGCACCACTCACTACCCCTGGGCATAATGGATGAAAGCTAGGCAAAATGGGTGCAGGCCTGAGAACACTGCCTGCATTCAAAATGGCCCCCTCCCTCCCAGCACATGGCCAGGGCCTGTAGCAGCACTCAAAATGGCCCCCAACCACATGGCCTGTCCACAACAGGCCAAAAAAACGAAAATCACAGAAAAATCAGCACAATCCCAAGCCATCCAGCCCCCCCATGATGTTTAAATTCAAGACAACCCACAGAAAGACTAGGCCCATGCACCACTCACTACCCCTGGGCATAATGGATGAAAGCTAGGCAAAATGGGTGCAGGCCTGAGAACACTGCCTGCATTCAAAATGGCCCCCTCCCTCACAGCACATGGCCAGGGCCTGTAGCAGCACTCAAAATGGCCCCCAACCACATGGCCTGTCCACAACAGGCCAAAAAAACGAAAATCACAGAAAAATCAGCACAATCCCAAGCCATCCAGCCCCTCCATGATGTTTAAATTCACAACAACCCACAGAAAGACTAGGCACATGCACCACTCACTACCCCTGGGCATAATGGGTGAAAGCTAGGCAAAATGGGTGCAGGCTTGAGAACACTGCCTGCATTCAAAATGGCCCCCTCCCTCCCAGCACATGGCCAGGGCCTGTAGCTTCACTCAAAAGGGCCCCCAACCACATGGCCTGTCCACAACAGGCCAAAAAAACGAAAATCACAGAAAAATCAACACAATCCCAAGCCATCCAGCCCCTCCATGATGTTTAAATTCAAGACAACCCACAGAAAGACTAGGCACATGCACCACTCACTACCCCCTGGTGAAAAGGCCACAACAGGCCAAAAAAACGAAAATCACAGAAAAATCAGCACAATCCCAAGCCATCCAGCCCCTCCATGATGTTTAAATTCAAGACAACCCACATAAAGACTAGGCACATGCACCACTCACTACCCCCTGGTGAAAAGGCCACAACAGGCCAAAAAAACGAAAATCACAGAAAAATCAGCACAATCCCAAGCCATCCAGCCCCTCCATGATGTTTAAATTCAAAACACCCCACAGAAAGACTCAGTGCACCCACCACTGAGTACCCCTGGGCAAAAGGCCCCAAAACAGCCCAAAAATCGAAAATTCCAAAATTGTAGTTGCAGCAACTGTAATGCCCCAAACAAACTTACTTGTGAAATTTCTAATCCAAAAGTGATCCAAAGAAAGTCAAAAAGGCCTCAAATCCAAATATCCAGCAGCATCCACAAAAAGTAGTCCTTCCAGCTCCAGATCCAAATGAAAAGTGACCAGGAGATGTTATGTTATGTTATGTTAGTAGTTTTTATAAGGCGCGCAGCTGCCCCAGCCAAGGGGCGTCCCGGCGCCTGATCAGGTACCACAACACAACAAATCGATGCTGGGAAGGAGAGGAAGGAATCAGTCAGCGATTGGGAACAAAAAAGTTTTTATGGCGCGCCTAAAGGAAGTAAGGCTGTTCAAGGCTTGAATATGGACAGGGAGAGAATTCCATAATCCTGCCGCTAATACTCGAAAGGAGCGACCTCCCATCCTACTCAGTCTAAACCGTGTATTGACCGCCAGATGGAGAAATTCCGATCTAAGAGACCGCGTAGGAACATAGGAGGAAACAAGCTTAGCGAGGGGAGGAGAGGAAAGCTTCAAGATTCTAAATGTCAGGCAGAGAGCCTTAAATGTAATTCTCTGTCTGACCGGCAGCCAGTGGAGAGAGGTCAAAACTGCAGAGACAGAGCACTGTCTAGGAAGGCCAACGATGGCTCGCGCCGCGGCATTCTGCACCCTTTGCAATCTAGTAGCCTCCGCCTGATTCACTCCGAGCATCAGCGCACTCCCATAGTCCAGCCGAGAAAGAATGGAGGCTTGGACCACCAGTTGCCGAGTAGGGGGGTCGAAGAATTTAAGGACCGGTCTCAGCCCTCGCAGAATACCATAACAGGTAGCTGCAACCTTCTTCGTGTGGCTGGTGAAGGAGAGTGTAGGATCCAGCCAGACCCCCAAGTTCTTAACTTCGGCAGCTGGGATGGGAGTCACCCCCAATTCTGGAGGCCACCACTGGTCTCCCCAGAGCTCCGCCTGCTTTCCTAAGATCAGGACCTCGGTGTTTTTGGCATTTAACTGCAGACAGTTAGTTCGCATCCAATTTGCCACGGCTATGAGTCCTGCACGGAATCTGGGAGCGTTCACCTCGGGATCACCGCTGAGTGTCACCGCCAGCTGCGTGTCGTCGGCCTACGATGTCATGGTTAGGCCACATTGTCTGACGACTGCAGCCAGCGGTTTCACATAGTGGGGCTCAACGCAGAGCCCTGCGGAACCCCCAGCCCCAGTGGATGGAAAGAGGACTGACAAGGTGGAATAGCCACTTTAAAAAACCGGTCCGAGAGGAAAGAGCGAAACCATTGGAGAGCAGTCCCCTCAATTCCCACTCCCTCCAAGTGCCGGATCAGAATGTCGTGAGACACCGTGTCAAACGCGGCGCTCAAATCTAACAGGAGGAGCGCCGCTGTCTGCCCAGCATCCAGCACCGTTCGCAAGTGCTCGGTCATAAAGAGCAGTGCAGTTTCGGTGCTGTGTTGTGCACGAAAACCATTCTGGCTCTGGTCTAGAATGTTATTTCGAGAAAGGTGGGCGGACAAGATGGAGTACACGTGTGCCTCAGTGACCTTGGCGGTCCAGGGCAGGAGGGAGATGGGACGGTAGTTTTCTGGTAGTAGGGAGTCAAGGTTAGGCTTCTTTAAAATTGGGCTGACCACTGCCTGCTTCCAGGAAGAAGGGACCACACCCGATGTGAGCGATAGATTGATCAGATCCAGTATAGGCTCACGACATAGGGGAGGGAGAAGTCTGAATAACTCTGGCTTCAGCGGATCTAATGGAGAACCGGATTTAATTTTGAGGCTCAGAGTATCGAAGACCTCGTCAGACATTACTGGCAGGGAGGACAGAGTTTCATGAACCGTAGCTATCACACCAGTTTGCTCAGCATTGGGCACAGATGACGTAAATCCTCGGTAGATCGCCTGCACTTTCTCCACGAAAAAGGATGCCAGACTTTCACAGTGAGAGTCCGTGCAGATTTCCACCGAGGTGGCCCGTTTCCCCATAAGGTCTTTGAGAACCTTAAAGATTAGTTTAGACGGGTTGGGGCTATTCTGAAACTCGAAAGCATAGTGTGCGGCCCGGGTTTGACAGATTGCCCTGTGATAGATCTTAAGCTGGGCAAAATACAAAGATTTCAAGGTGGGATCAAAGGATTTCCTCCACGCCCTCTCAGCTTGCCGGCACGTTCTCTTAAGCTCGGCAAGAGTATCATTATACCATGGGCTGGGAACTTTAGCATGGCATTTCGACCAGCGCATCGGTATAAGAGAGTCAAGGGCGGCTAGGACCCAGTTACGAAACTGCTCGTATCCTTGTTCCACATTCAGCAGATTGCCCAGGGGCTGCGCCTCCAAGATCTTATAAAACTCCTCCAGTTTGAGCTTATGCCAATTTCTTTTAAGGATCAGTCTGTCCACAGGTTTAAATTGTGGGTCATCTATAGGACATGAAACTTTAACCAGCAGATGATCAGTCCAGCCTACCACCATCGGGTCAGAGACCCTAGCCCGCTCCAGTGTGGTAAAGAAGGGGTCAAGGATATGACCTCCTGTGTGGGTAGAGGAGGTAACTAGTTGGACCATTTGCATGGCTTCAAGGTCCGCTAGCAAGGTATTAATAGGTGCTAATGACCCCTGATCAAAATGGATATTGAGATCGCCTACGATGTTAAAATTAGCACATCTCGGAGCTAAATAGCTGACCACGTCAGCAAGAGCGGCCTTGAAGACAGTGTCATTCCCTGGCGGGCGGTAGATAAGCATACCGCTAAGTGTAAACTGATGACTGAAGGCTAACTTAAAAGAAGCGCTCTCACCAAGTGGTAAGTCGAGAGCTTTCCATTCAGCCGGGAAGCAGGATTTTATCACCATAGCTATGCCACCCCCTCTAGAAGTGCGGTTAAGAGTGAACACTGTGTAGTTGGAAGGGAATGCCAGATTGATTATTGCAGTGTCCGCATCCTGAAGCCAAGTCTCAGTGAGGAAGATGAGGTCAGGAGAGTCCTTTTCGATCATGTCACGTAAGGACTGATGGTGCTTGACCAATGATCTCACGTTCAGACTCCAGATGCTAAGTACACGCTCAGAGATATTAGTACGTGTATTAGGGGCATTCCTTTCCACAGAGCGCACCCCAGACGGGATATCAAGTGACAAACTGCCACAGGCACAGTCATAAGGACCCGACAACGTGTGCACAGGATCATGAACACACACCGTGAGCCTCTCTCTAATAGAAAGCAGAGCGGCGCGATTGTACCTGAGCGTCAAGGTATTCTGCATGATGGTATGATGACTAAATGCCAGAGTCCAGGCCCCGCTCATGCTTCTTCGACGCGGACGAGCGCAGACGGGCAGGACTCTGGCAAGACTCCGGCTAAGCGACGGCGTCCCACTGCGCGGTCCCGCTGCGCGGGAGAGGACGACTTTAAGTAGGCATCGCAATGAAGAGCTCGAGCGTCGGGATGCTCCAAGATGGCGCCCGCCTAGATGGACAAAGCACTGGGAGGAACCTGCTGGACAGGAACAGGAAGTTGAAGACTGTGGGGCACTTCCTTCCTACCACCCCCCACCCCTCCCCAAAATGGACTCCTCGCAAAAAAAGTGCAGGCAAATGCCAACCTGAGGAGTTATTCAGATAAAAATCTTCATTTCCAGAAGGTTTATGCTGCTTGCTGGTGGATTTCTTGTGCAGAATTGCAAATTTTTTATTTTCGCGAGTGCGAGATTGTTGCTGCTCGCCGCATCTCCAAGCTCGCAATTGCGAAGTATCGCGATACGTGATCACGGCGTACTCGCGTTGACAAACTCTCGCTGTACAAGTTGGCAAGCCGCGATTACGTAATCGCGCTTGCAAAATTCCCGCGGGATCCTGCAGCAAGATCCAAAATGGCGCAGCACTCGCAAAATATCAAGAAAAATAACTCGGCAAACGATGAATGACGGTAAGTAAACGCCGCGCGCCGCAAAATTGTATCACCAAGAAAAAAAAATCCGCTGCGTGCGAATTTGCGGATTTTGCGGTAAATTCGCAAATCTCGCGGATTGCGAATTTACCGAAAATCCGTAAAATCCGTGAGCGGAACGGATTTTACGCCCATGCTTAGTTGCCCTGTTCTGAGTATCAGAGAAGAGTCAGGGGAGATGGCCTACTTACAGGCAGCAGTTCTGACACGCTTCAAAATGTATTACACAACACTGTATGAGAGCCAGCTTGGGGTGGAGATAGCGGAGATTAGTGAGTATCTTGAGACGGTTCACCTTCCGGTACTGGATAGCGAAGATGCAAAGGATCTGGGTAGCTCGATAACACTATCGGAGATCAGGGCGGCCATTAAGCAAATGGCTAGAAATAAGACACCGGGAGTGGATGGCCTCCCGATCAAGTTTTATGTGAAATACATAGATAGTGTGGCGCCTAAACTACTGGCGGTGTATTCTGAGGCTATGGCGTTGGGCCGCTTACCAGCATCAATGAGGGAGGCCCTGGTGGTACCGCTGCTAAATCCCGGCAAGGAGGCTTCTGATGTGAGGTCGTATAGGCCCCTCTCCATGTTAACTGTGGATTACAAGATCTTAAGTCGTATACTGGCCACCAGGCTGCTGCCACATATGACCTCACTGGTCCACGAAGACCAGGCAGGTTTATCTCGACGAGGAGCACGTCCACAAACATTCGCCGCTTACTCCGTGTTTCAGGTGCCGCCCGGGATTCAGAGCATGAACCGGCGGTTTTATCGGTGGATATTGAGAAGGCCTTTGATAGCCTCGAATGGAACTATCTGGATGAGGTCCTGAAGAAATTCGGGTTGGGAGATGGATTCGGGCGCTGGACGAGAGTTCTCTACTCCTCTGCCACGGCCAGGGTGCGACTGGGATCGTTGGTTTCAGACACCTACCCGGTATGTAGAGGGACGAGACAGGGTTGTTCTCTGTCCCCTCTGTTGTTCGCCTTGGCGATGGAACCGCTAGCGGCGCAAGCATGGACGGGGGCAATGTTCAATGGGGTTGGATGGGACGCGGAGGCGCATTATATTTCCTTATATGCAGATGATCTGTTGCTCTACCTGGAGGATATGGAGGGGGCGCTGGAATGGGCAGTGGGGATGTTGTCCAGCTTCGCTAGGTTTTCGGGCCTTAAAGTGAACTGGAACAAGACCTGTGTGTTCCCGCTGCGAGTGGGAGTACAATACCCTCCTCTCGCGATGGAGGTGGTATGGGAGGACACATCCTTCACATATCTAGGAGTCCAAATTTACCACGACGCTACCAGCCTGTTGGAAGGGAATATCGGTCGTAGCATTAGGGCTCTGAAGGGCAGCATGGCCTTCTGGGCCTCCCTCCCCTATCAGTGCAAGGCCGAGTGGCATTGATGAAGATGGTGGCGCTGCCTCGGCTGCTGTACTATTTTCGCACCCTACCAGTCTGGATCCCTCAGCGGATATTTAAGGATTTGAGATCAATGGTTATAGACTTCCTTTGGGGACGTGCACGACACAGGGTGGCGCTGGACACTCTGGTCAGGCCCAAGCAGGACGGTGGGTTAGCGGTACCGGATTTTGAACTCTATTATCTGGCGGCTCAACTACAGGTGTTGACCCAAAACATTGCTAGAGAATTTAGAGGCCCGGACCAATTGAAGGGGATAGGTATTCAGAGGCATGTCTTATCATATATTGTAATGCAACAGAGGCTAGAGTTGGGAGCCCTCACCATGGAGGAAAGGACGCTTCGGCTGTGTTGGCAGAGAAGTTTGAAACGAGCGAAGGTGGCCCGGCCGTATGCTCCGGAGTTCCCTCTTGGGATGCTGACGGCGCTTCCACACGGGGGTGATTGGTCCCCGCTGTTAGAATGGGAGGAGTTGGGACTACAGATGATAGGGGACCTCTATATAGACGGGAAGCTGGCTCCATTTAGGGATTTGCGGGATCAGTTCGATCTCCCGGAAGGGCACTATCTCCTGCATGCAGCGGTGGTGGCAGCAATCCAAAAACACTGAAAGGGTGGGCTGGCAGAACCGGATGTGACCATGGCATGTCAGTACGTGGTGATGGCCGCGGGCACATTTAAAGCAGTGACCTGCCTCCAGTCCCGAATGTTGAACGAGGGTCTAGAGCCGTTACATGCACTGAAATCAAAATGGGAGGAGAGCGTAGGCAAGCCCATACCGGATACAGTTTGTGGTCACATATTGAAAAGGACGTGGAAGGGTAGCAGGAACGTCCGCTTTCAACAGGTACACTTCTTCATTCTGCACAGGGCCTATCTGACCCCGGGGAAACTTAGGCGACACTTTCAAGTGCAAGGCGCGGCCTGCCCGAGGTGTTTGGCACCGGAGGTCGAGCTGGATCATATGCTGTGGGGGTGCCCGAAGCTGGGGGACTATTGGCCAGAGGTGGGAGAGGTACTAAATGCAGTTACTGATCGGGAGGTGGAATTTGATATGGCGGCGTGCTTGCTGCTCTGGTTTCCCCACACAGCGAAGACAAAAATCGCGAGCAAGTTTATTGACCTGGGACTTACACTGGCCCAGAGGGAGATTACTTGGCACTGGAAGTCCAAAGAGGGCCCAGCAGCGAGGAGGTGGACGAATGAGTTGTTGAAGTGGGCCAGCTGTGAGAGTGTGATCAGAATGAGGCAGGCGACCAGAACAGACAATGAAAAGAGCTTAGAGATGGCGAGGGCCTGGGAAGTGGTGGTGCAGGCGCTACGAGACTACCTGATTGAGGACGAGGAATAGGCACGCTCGGAGGGCGGAGTTCTGTGGTGATAGGAAGATAGATTGCACATGCCCGACTAGTGGTGAACCCTCTCTTTCACGATTGACACTTATTACCCATATCAGCAGCACGTTGGGAGGGTGGGATGGTTGTAGGGGTGTTACTAGGTTACAGTAGGGCCATTAGGGGGAGTGCATGAGGCGAGGGGTCGGGGGCTATGGACATGGGACATGAGGTACTAGCCGACATTTTAGGGATGATAGTGAGGTCCGGCAATCAGTCCTAAGAGCTGGCCACTGATGTACGACACAGACCGGACCCCGCTGCGGTGCGCACCGTTGTCACTCAGGTGGCCCACACAGGGGGCTTCATAGCATTGGTCAATGGCTAGTGGGGGGGGGGGAGTTAGGGGTGAAAACAGAAAGCAGATGCCAAATCATGTTGTCATCCAGTCATTCCTGAGAGATGCCCATCGTAATGGACTGCAGGCGCATACCGGTACGCCGCCCAGCCTTCGGAATGTGGGCTAAATGGCTGTGTACAATCTTAACGACAATGGATAATGCTATGCAATGCCTTGAATGTAATGGTTGACTCATCTCGATGTAGCATATGTAATTCTGCAATAAAAACAAATTAAAAAAAAAAAATCGGGAAACTGCAAAACCTCATTTGCCCCCATCAAGTTACCCAACTCCCTAATCCCCCGTTGTCCCCAATCCATCATCACTGAATCTCCAAAGATCTCTCTGGGAAGAGTGGTGTTTCCATTTATTTGTGTATAAGCATTAAACCTTCCAAGCCCAAGCTTTTTACAAAGTGATGTCCAAATGTTATATGCTGCCTTCAGCGTCTTGAACCTAGTCCTTTTGAAGTAATTCGGATCTGACATCTTCAAAAAACAATTCTCCACATTCTCTCTCATGAGAATTGCATATATGTCAGATGATCCTATCCTTATTTGTGGGTCTGAAGTGTCTCCCCCATCAGACCCCACATATATTGAATGGCCGCACCCCATTAATACAGTCTGAAATCGGGGACTCCCCATCCTCCTCTATCCCTTGGGAGGGTCAAGAACCGAAGTGCCCTCTTGGTTTTACCCTGTGCCCAGATAAATCTATTTATGAGTTGCTCAATAGCAACAAACCATATACCTTCGAAGGTCAGTGGTATTGTCCTGAAGAGATAAAGAAATTTAGGTTAGATGATCATCTTTATTACATTAATGCGCCCTACCAAGGTGAGATGTAGTTTGTGTATCCGGTCAAGATCCCTCTTAGTTTATACCAGTATAGGACCGATGTTGTGTTCTACCAGTTTCTCTAAATCCACCGTAATTTGTATCCCCAGATATACTGCTGATTGAACTACCCGTCCATCATCACAGTCTATGTGATTGTTTTTAATTATTTGTGTTTTGGGTCCATTCAGCGCATAGCCCGAGATCCTGCCAAAAAATGCCGCCTCCCTTTCTACTTCCTGGATGGCATTAGCCGGAGAGGGAGTCATAATTGCAACGTCATCTGCGTAAGCTAGGGTTTTGATCACTTGCCCCTGCACCCTAACCGGTGGAATCATATCATTTGCTTCTTATCTACGAATTAAGGGATCTATCCATACCGCAAATAACAGCAGAGAGCACGGACACCCCTGACGCGTGCCCCGGGCAATAGACACTGCTGAAGAATAGCCTCCATTAATTCTGAGTCTCGCCGTAGGTGCTTGGTAGAGTGCCTGAATTCCCTTAATAAAACCAATACCATAATGATTTAAGTCTACCCACAGAAAGTCTCAGGAGACCCGGTCAAAGGCTTTTTCTGCGTCTAAGAACATAGCCGACAATGGGTCTCCTGTGACTTCTGTAGCATCGAATAGTGTTATAACTTTTCAAATATGTTGGGCAGTTCCCTTCCCAGGAATAAATCCATGCTGAGTGGGACTAACTAATTGCTCTATTCTTTTACTTATTTCTCACAGCCAACGCCTTTTAATAGATTTTTGGGACTGCGTTCATTAAGGTGATTGGCCTGTAGGACCCTGTTTCCAAGAGTGTTTTCCCCTTCTTAAGAATTACAACAATATCTGCACCTGCCCATGACCCTGGCACGGACTGTCCCATCTGAGCCTGCAGGATTGTATTAAATAGGTCAAGTTGTATCGCATTTTGAAAAATCTTATAAAATTCCAAAGGGATGTGGTCCAGCCCTACCGCTTTACCTGAAGGAAGGCTGCCAAGAGCCGTAATTATCTCTTCAAGGGTCAGTGGAGCATCAAGAACTTCTCTGTCCTTCTCTGCGGGTCGGGGCATCGTAACACCCCCCAAGTAGTCATAAGTTTCAGCTGGGTCCCTTGTTTGGTCCTCAGTTCCCATGGTAGTGTAAAACTGTTTAAATATCTCTCTAATCTCCTCAACATTAGTAGTTGTCCCTCCCTGACCATTTGAGATTTCCTTAATTTGTCCTAAAGCCGCTTTCTGCCTTGTGCAAAACCGCCAGGGTGTGCCCCGCTCGCTCGCTTCATGGCACTGTTCCTTATATGTTAAATACACGGCAGCAGCCTTGTTTGCGAAACCCTCATTTATCTCAGCTCTAATGTTTATTATTTTTTAAAGTATTGTGTCCAAGGGGACTCCATTATACATTGCGGTACATAGCTCCCTCTCTGCGTCTGATGCTGCATTGACCAAAGTATTGGCCCTGTCTCTTTCTTTCCACTGTTTACACATACTGTAGCTTAGTGTTTCACCTCTAACCCCAGCTTTAAACGCATCCCAGCTAGAGGCTGTGTTCGTACTCCCCCTATTGATGTGCCAATAGGAGCTTATCCATTTATTCATATGCGCCACATAGCCCTCATCCATCAACAACTTTCTTTCAAACGTCCAAGTATATATTCTACTATTTCCTCCTAGTGTTTCTAACGTCAAGACAAGCGGGTTGTGGTCAGAAATCAATCGGGGAAACTTCTCTATTTTACTTTAAGTGAGTATGGAATTAGAGATACAAAAATAATCAAGTCTTACACAGACCTTATGCGGGGCAGAAAAGACAGTGACACCATTGTCCATGGGATTTAATCTTGCCCAGGCATCAACAAGAGCGTTGTGTTGTACCAGGTTACAAATTGAACGATGCGCTCTCTTCTTTCGGCCTTGGTACACCTGCCCATGTTGTGTGCCTAGTCCCACCACACTATTTATATAGAAATCCCGACAGAGAATAATTGGTTCTGGCCACGAGGCCAACTCAGTATCTAGAAAATCAAACCCGTATGGATCATCTTCAGTTGAGCCATATACTGTTCCAATAGTAACTGCCTGGTTATTTATTTGACACTTTATTAATACCCATTTCCCCCACTGATCTTCCTACTTTTTAATAACCTCAACATCCCTTTTTTTAGCCATAATAGCTACTCCTCTGGTCCTGGTCCCCTGCCTTGAGTATGCCAAAAGAGTAAAACCTAATTGCTCCATTAAGTAAGCCCTTGTCCCTTCTAGATGGGTCTCCTGGAGACAAAGGAAATCTAATTGCATTAATCTTAATGCTGTTGCCACCCTCTGCCTTTTCGCGTGGTTATTTAAACCACATACATTGATAGAGGCAATTCTAGTATACATTAGAACACATCATACTGTCGTCCATCGATGTCTGCCACCACTTTTTCACTGTTTCTTTCTTTTTTTGGAACATTTGATTATTTACTCTGACTGGGCTCACCTCTGAGGCGGAAAGCCGGAGGCTAGCGTGCGTTTTTAACAGTGTGCATTTGGAAATCTTATGTTGCTTTGATTTGATTTGCGAAAGTTTTTTAATATTAGTAGCCTCACTGCCGAGCACTTCTCATCTCCCAGCGCAGAAGACTACGTGCTGATGCTGTAGGAGAGAGTGCTGATAGCCGCCATACTGGCCGCATCCCACCCTCCTCAACACTGGATATACGTCATCTTGTCCGCGCCTTTGGCGCGCCGGTGGCGCGCCAAAGGCAAGCCCGTCTGCGCCCGTCTGCGCCCGTCCGCGCCAAGGAAGCGCCATGCGCCAGTTACGCTGCCTGTTTCGGCCCCTTAGAGACTGGTCAACTACCATCCGGTCCTCCTTACTCTAGAGAGATGCTCATACAATTAGGTAAGCTCCATGCAGACAAAGGAACGTTTAGACTGTTGCACACGGCCCACCCATGAGCAGACTTTCTTGCGGACAGTCTCTTGAAATGTGGGCTTTTGAATGTGAGGTCCCTGCCTAAGCACAGTATAGAGATTCAGCTGTTGATTGAGACACACAAATTGAATATCCTTTTCATGACGGAAATGTGGACTCGCTCTGACTGTCTGGTTGACCCCGGCTGTGCTTGCCCTCCTGGGTTTAAATTTTTACATCTCCCTAGGTCTAATGGGAGAGGTGGAGGAGTAGGAGTTATTTTTAATGAATCTTGTCAAATTAATTTTATTGACCTAGACCCGGCTGAGGGTAGGGAGCTGATGGGTCTTTCTATCCGGACTCATTCCGGGACTATTTTTACTGGGGTACTATGTTATAGACCGCCAGGGGCTTTTAGCTTGCAGCAGCAACAAGCGCTATTAGCTACCCTGACTAATATCGCTGCGTCACACCATAAGCTGGTTATTTTGGGGGAATTTAACCTCTGGCGCAATGGCGCCCTTGACTTGGGTCTCCTTAACATACTTCAGTCTTGTGAAAGCTACGGCCTTTCTCAGCAGGTCATGGGAGCTACTCACAAGGCGGGACACCTTCTAGATCTGGTGTTCGCGGCCCCTGACCTGCTGGCTATGGGGGAAACCCTGCCCATGGATTGGACAGATCATTCCCTCGTCACATTTTTTGTAAATAGTAATGGTGTTCTTATCAGGGCTCCTGTGACTACTAAGGAATTTCGATGCAGAGACTGGAGGGCTCTTGAACGCTTGAAATCCTCAGGGGGGTGTTTAATGTGAGAAAGTTCTTTGACTTGGATAAGCAAGCAGAGGAAAACTATACCTCACTTTGCACGAGGATTTCGGCTGCCTTGGATGCTCATGCTTCCCTAAAAATACGTAATTGCAAGGGGAATGTTTCTTCCCCCTGGTTCAATGATACATTGAAAAACTTGAAGCAGGGCTGTAAACAAGGTGAAAGAAGGTGGAGGCAGGAATACGAGGAAGCATCTAGGGAGGCATGGAAAAACAACGTTTTGGAATATAAGAGTCTGATAAAGAAATCTAAGGCAGACTATTACTCCTCCTTGATTTGTAATTCCACTAATAGCTCTAGGAGCATCTTTAATATATTAAACAGCTTTACCAACCCTGAGTGCTCCAAGAATGCGATTGACCCGTCTCAAGAACTTTGTGAGAACCTTGCCAAATTCTTTAAAGAGAAAATTGAGCAAATTATTGAGGATTTGGAAGTTTCTCCTGAGTCTGGTTTCTCTCATGACACTAGACTTGGGTCGCCGGTGGACAGGACTGGCGAGCCAGCCTGGGTACCAAAGGAATCATTACTTGAATTCCCACTCTTCACGGAAGATGAATTTAGTGGGCTAGCCAGGGGGATCTCCTCTGGTTCTCCTTTGGACACTGTGCCACATAAAATTTGGAAGGAATATGAAGAGGAATTATTTCCCTCACTCTGCCTATTATGCAATCAATCTCCTGCTACTGGTATCGTTCTAGCCCAATGGAAACGGGCGGTGATATCTCCTCTGCTGAAAAAGCCCTCTTTAGACCCGGATTTCTCCAAAAATTACAGACCCATTTCCTTGTTGCCTTTTCCAGCAAAGATTGTAGAGCGTCTGGTTAGTACTACTCGCTCCAAACACCTGGAACATCATCAATTATTAGAGGATGTTCAATACGGTTTCCGGCCAGCTCACGTGACCGAAACGGCCTTGGTCACCGCTATGGATGAGCTTCAGAGGCGTGCAGATAGGAGGCAGGCAACGTTTCTAATCCTGCTAGATATGTCTGCCACCTTTGATACGGTCAACCACAAGATCTTGTTGAATCGGTTATCTGAGGCTGGGGTGAGAGGTAGCGCTCTAATGTGGTTTCGATCATTTTTGCAGGATAGGCAGCAGGCGGTGTCTTTGCCCCCCTTTCAATCGGCCTTCACTCAGGTACCTCACGGGGTCCCTCAGGGCTCAGCAATTAGTCCCTTACTTTTTAATTTGTATCCTAGACCTTTGATCTCGCTCATTAAAACCTATAACATCAGGATTGTAAACTATGCTGACAACACGCAGATGATCCTCTCCTCTGAGGGAGAGGATTCAACATCTGTGGAGTTTTTCCACAACTGTCTGCGTGATACGTCACGATGGCTAAAGGATAATTCCCTTCAGTTTAATGCTGAGAAGACGGAGGTGCTCCTTAGCGCCGGGAATAAGATCTCCCGCCCGTTTCCAGAAAACCTTTGGCCTCCTGAAACAGGGACTAAAACATGGCCTGCGGACTCAGTCCGCAACTTAGGGGTCAAGCTAGATCAAAGGCTCAGTATGGAGACTCATGTAAAAATAATGACTGGCTGTTGCTTTGCCATCTTACGCTCCTTGAGGAAAGTCTTGCCACTCTTACCATCTCAGGCTCGTGCTCAAGTGGTAAGGTGTACAATCCTCAGCAGGCTGGATTATTGCAACGCCCTTTTTAGGGGTCCCCTGAGTTTTTGCTGGATAGGCTCCAAAGTATACAATCAGCGGCTGCTAGGTTGGCTCTGGGGCTTCCTAGAAGAGTACATGGGCCGACTACCCTTGCGAAACTGCGTTGGCTACCTATGAGGCAGAGGATCCAATTTAAGGCCCTCTGCCTAGTCTTCAGGGCTCTCCATGGAACCGGCCCTGCCCCCCTGCAATCGAAATTCGCATGGTATACTCCAACTAGACTGCTTCGATTATCAGCGGCTAAGTTGGTGAAGGTACCGAGATTCAGGAAGGTCAGAGCAGGGGGCAGATCCTTTGAGGTGGCTGCTGCCAAACCCCGGAATCTGCTCCCGCTCGAGATTAGGCAAATCACGGAACTTCTTCCATTTAGGAGAAAGATCAAAACATAGCTGTTTCCCAAAGCAACTCCTTGAAAGGTTCACGCTCCACCCGTTACTAGTCCGCCCTTCTGAACCAGTCAGCGCCAGGATGCCTGCAAGGTGACAGTGCACTTTATGAGTGTTTTAAATAATAAATAAATAAATAAATACATTTAAATAAATACTCCAATGCTACATTTCGTGTCCCAAGTTATCTGCCTCCGTTTTAATAATCTGCTACTACTAATTGTGTACCTTTTTAGTGTTGTGCCAATCCGTGAAGCCCTCGATTCTTCCCCAATTACCAGCCCCCCTTCCCCTTCCCCCCGTTAAAACTACCCATTCCCCCCTCCCACCCTTCCCACCCCCCTACAGGCAAATAGGTCACTCATGACCTAAGTGGGACAGCTTTTTGAGTGCAGCAGCCACAACTCACCCTCCTCCCGTGTTAACCCTCGTGTGTAGCCCTGAATCCCTTGCCCTCTCAATGAAGAAATAAAGATATAAATACACTAAAGAATAAATGAATGACCCCCACCCTACCTAGCCGCCCTTCTGCTCCCTTAGCTCATTAATATACTGCTGGGCCTTAACTTCTGAAGAAAACATCCTCACAAGCCCCTTAACAATAGTCTTCAGCCCTGCTGGGTAGAGTAAGTATGCCTCATGCCCTAAACTCTGTGGTGGCGGAATCAACTGTCTAAGCCTCCACCTTCTCTCCACCGTGGCGTGACAGAAATCTGGGCGCGCAAAAAAGGTAACCCCCTCAAATGTACGCCTTGCCTCTGGCCTTGCCTAATCCATAATATCTTGCCTAGCAAAAAAGCAACATCTTGGTTTTGTAGCTTGCGCAGTCCCGTAAGTTTTTCTTTGAACCAGCGGGAAGCGGTGCGCTCGCTGAACTTCACTCTCCCAATTCCAGGTTGTGACATCAGGGAAAGATCTCTTGGACAAGTTAATTACATATGTCCTCACATCCTGTCCTTCCAGTCCTTCCGCCACTCCCAAGAGTCTTATGTTGTTTCGCCTCTGGCGGTTTTCAAAATCTTCAAGTTTCCATTGCATATCCTCAGAGATCTTCTCCTGCGCCTCTTTGAATGCCTGCCATCGACTAACATCATCTTCCAATCTTCCAGTCCGCTCCTCCACATGGGTGACCCTGTCTGCCATCTCCTCGTATAGTTTGTTAATTTTTCTCATGGAGCTCTGAATTTTTTTTTATGCCAGCTTAGCTCTACGACTCTCTGATCTAGCTTCAGACTGCATCTGTTTCAGGGTTGTGTATAATAAATCAAGTGAAGTGGCTTGAGGAGAGTTATCAGGTTTCTCACCTTCCATTTGCGAGCCCTCCCCTGCATCCTCATGATATAAAAGAGAGGTTTCCGAATAGTCCCAACATTGCTTTGTATTTGAGACTTGTACTGAAGGACTATGTGAGGAGTTTGTTTTAGATTTGGTCCTCTTTTTGATTTTTTGGCAACTCTTGCGACCTGGTGGGGCTTTCTGGACAGATGACTTCGCTGCAGATTCAGAATCTGAACTAATAGACAAACTTTCATCTGAACCATCACTTGAGAGGTACGAATCAGAGTCTTCATTTACTGAATAGAAGCAATCACAATCCGGGGTGCCAAGGACCCCCCCGTCAAAAGCTGGGGCATTCCTCCTATCTCCCTCCACCATCACTGCCTCATCGATTGCTCTTCTCCTTGATTGGTTGTTACCCCCGGGGGATCGTGATTCTCCTATTAGACCTCCATTAGCCCCTCCAAAACGGCTCAGTAGGTCTTGGTCATTCCTCACATTATTATCTGCCCCCTTACTTGCGCTCTGCTGTTGAGATCCTTGCAGATTCAGGGCTTCGTTGGAATCATGCTTTTCCTCTGCCTCAGCCTCGATTGTGCGAGCTGCGGTCACGTCAGTGTGCTTACTCTGATCCTGCCGTGGCTGTTGCCCGGCAACCACTTTTTCAGCTTCTCCTGCCCGAGATGCCTCGCTCTCTGCTGTGTCTTCCGCAGCAGCCGAGACCTCCGGGGTTTTGACAGAAAAGGACTCCTTCAAGGTCAATTGACGGGGTGCCAGATCCTTGGGGTCCCTGGATTCTCTTGTCTGTTTCGGTGGGATGCTGGTGCTAGCGCTGTCCTTTCTGAAATCGACGACCCTTTCTTTCGCGGTGAGCTGCTCAGTTCCGCCGCCATTACCACGAGACATCTCCGGATGTCTCCCAAGGATTTTCCGTTGCTGGAATGATGTGCGCGGGATTACAGCTACTGGGATGTCCTTACCGCTGCTCGTGGCGGTGCACGCTTCGGGCCTCAACATCCTTCTGCTGCCTAACTCCTTTAGGTGCCATTATGCTGCCCCCTCTGCTGCGATGGAGCTTCCAAGGAAAAGAATGTAGGAGCCGGCTTTAAAATGCTGACTTAACTCTACACAGCCAGCGAAAAGGGCCCAGCTCTTGAACAAGGTAGGAAAGCTTGATAACTCCAATCATTCCAGCATTCCTGTGGTCAGGGTTCTTCTTTAAGAGGAGGGTGAGCTAACTGCGACTATCCGCACCTTCACTTTTTCTGACTTCAGTTTTGCTGCTATTAGGATTCTGCACACTTTACCACTGATAACCACTGCTAAAGTGTTTGTGCTCTCTCTTCTAAACATAGTAATATTGGTTCATGCCTAAATGGCACATTCGATTTACTTATAAGTCCCTAGTAAAGTGGTACTCCTTGTAACCGGAGCCTGTAAATTAAATCGTACTAGTGGACCTGCACCCCTGATTGTGACACCCCCTTATGTAACCCTTTAATCATGTCTTAGGGCTGCCATTGCAGAGCCTGTGTGTGCAGTTTATACTACCATGTTGACCTGGCAAAATAAACCTTTTGCCAGACCCAAACCTTCCCTTGTTATGTATATGTCACCCCTAAGGTAGGCCCTGGACAACCCAGAGCGCATGGCGCACTGTATTTCAAAGGCAGGACATGTACTTTTAAGTTATACATGCCCAAGTAGTGACAAACTCTCAAAGTACTTTTTCACTACTGCAAGGCCTATATCTCCTGTAGGATAACATTGGGATTACCTCATTAAATGTTATAAAATACATTTCCAATTGTTAAGATATGACTAATTCAAGTTTGGTGTCTCTGGAATCCTAAGTTAAAATCCTAATTTATGGTGAAATCGGATTTCAAATTACAATTCTGAAAATGCCACTTTTAGAAAATTGACACTTTCTTGCTTAAGCTATTTGGTGCTGATGCCTGCCTCTGATCACAAGGCTTGGGTGGGTGACAGCTGGGCGTTGTGTTTTCCACCTTGACAGCCACACACATTGGGAGCTTAAATGTGACTTGATGGGCCATCCTGGCAGGGTGGGAGGGAGGAGTTGGATCCCACCTCACCTACACCTGAATAGGCGTCATCCTATCCTCACACAAAGGACTGCATACCACTATGTAGTGAGGAGTCTAGAGCCAGGACAGGAAGGGAGGACCTCTGTGCACTTCAAAGGCATGCCTTTGAAGTCTCCCCCACTTCAAAGGAACCACTGGGTTTAAGTACTGGACCTCAGACACCACTGCTTCAATCCACTTCTGAACCTGTTGATACCCTGCTAGAAAGAAGGACTGCTGTGCTGCTGAAGTACTGCTACTATTCTGGACTGCTCTCTGTTGGGCTCCTGATTTGCCGTGCTGTCCAGCTTCTAGCTGCCCTCTGCCTGGGTGAGAAGGACTGGACCTACATCACTTGATGCCAAATCCAGAGTAACTCCAAGGGCTAGTTGGCTGGCCTCCACATCTGAAGTCTGAGGTACATAAGACTTCCTACCACCCTGCTTCTGCACCTTGACTCTGCCAGCTGTGAGACTACCTTGCCACATAGTGCAACCCTGGTCCTGGACGTGGGTCTAAGGTGCTTGCCAATGGAACCGATGCATCTTCTCTGTGGAGCAACGCATTCCCGAGCAGAACTGACACATCTCCTAGGAGTAGCAGTGCATATGCGAGCAGAACCAAAACATCACAGCTGCTGCATGGATTAGACCTATCGCAAAAGGCTTGCATTGCCATTCCTCTGGTACCTTCCGGCTTCTTTGGAGTCGACACTGCATGTCGCTCTAACCTGCACTTGCTCCTCATATCCATCATCGACGGCAGCAACAATGGCGACTCTGAAACCCCTCATTGCATCTTCACCACTCATCCGAACTGATGCATCACCTCTGCTGCACCTCGACACCGGACTTTGCATCACAAGCCCTGTCGATGGGATCCTTGACGTCAACGCACCAGGCCCTCGCACCACAGCCTTGTCGCATCTCAGAAACGACGCTATGTCTCTGCTGCATGATGCATCTTTGACACGGACCCACACAGTTCTCCACAACCAGGATTTAAGGTAGTTTGTTCAGCAGCCCTAACTGACTCCCTGTAGCCGGCCACACTCCATCGCAGTCAGCCTGAATTTGTGACTTTGTCCCAGTCCTAGATACAATAGAGCCACCCAATAATCCCCTTGGGACTGGGTATAATCAATCACAGAATCTCATTGTCCCTAGTGGAAACATTTCACAATATTTGATATTTACATTGATGTCACACTCGTGATCATTAATCTAGTCATACAGGGACTTTTGTTCAAAAATACCAGAGTATATCTAAACGGTTACTTTATTCAACTTAACTTTGCAGTATCAATTATTGCCTGGCAACGGACATACTACTGGAGTTCTTTAGTTGGTTATCTGTAGTATACACAACACCTTTTTCTCAGAATATGGAACATCAAAACACCATATCAGTGGAAATTAAACAAAACATTTCATCAAATTTACGTTCTGTACAATCAACATATAAGCAAAACGGTGTTAAGCGTCGACGTTTCGGTCCCCCGTTGGACTAAAAGATCCTCGGGACCATCTTCAGGACGGTATTGTTGCACATCTGAATTTGTCAAAATACTTCCAACGGAAGTCACAAGGGAGACTTTTCCTTTCATTATTGTTTATCCAATGAATATGTCTTCTATATCAATTCAAAAGCGCACTACTTGCAATGAATAATTACTCCTTTTTGTCATTTCAGGTATATTTAAACCATTATTATTCAGTTCATTTCACAATCAACATTTATCTTTACTTATTTTTCAAAATTTTCGTAACATGATTACAATGAAATCAATACCAACAAAATAATTACATAATCAAATCATATTCAAAACACAAACCCAATGCATTTCGGGGCTAAAGAGCCCCTTCGTCGGGGGTCTGTTGGGGAAAAAAGGAAATCGTATTACTTTTAATGCTTATCAGGTTTACAGTTGCTACTTCTGTTTAGCATCATTCCTTAATTTAAACTATTTTAATCTTACCTCAAACTTTGAGGGGAAACTTTATGCATTTCACTGGTTTAATTCCTGTTATTATATAGTGATCTGTATGAAAACAATTCAATTTGTTTTATGGCACATTTTTTGATTATACGAATTTTACTGTTTGGGTCAAGAATTGTTATCTTTACCTGGTTTTTTAGGTCGAGTTCATCTGAAATAAATGCGAATTCTTTTATTTTAGTATCTTTTTGTTGTGTTTGTTGCATAAAACATACTTTTATTCTACAAAAGAATTTATTAGCGCTCACCTGTTGGTATCAAGATGTTGTTTCTATTTGTGGTATTCTCCCTATTTATAACAATAAAGTTTTATTAAAAAAACTTTCAAAAATTCCAAACTTAAACGTCTTGTTTAGTTATCAATTGATTGAGTTACCTGCGAGCCTAAGCTATGTGGCGTTGGTCTTGCTTGCTGGGACAGTGTTATTTGCTGCTAAAAAACAGAAAACTTGATTTTAAAATTGGGTCTGTTGCTTTCCTGTCATATGCAAGTATCGAATAACCGCTTTTATTTACCTTCCGAGCAAAAGCTCGAAGACTTCACTTTCGTCAGCTTCTTGTTTTTAACAGTGACCTACATGGGAATTGGAAAAGTGAAATTTCAATATCTCTCGTCTACTTTCGGTGGGGTACAATGCTCGTGTCTTACACACGCTTGAATTAATTACCTGCGGTCCTACGCTGTGAAGCTTCGGTTCCGCGGTCTCTGTGTAATTGCAGCTGACTGCAGGGTAAAAGAAAAAGAAGGAGTTCTTTAATTTAGCGTTTAAACGCTATTACAAATTTAGTGTCGGGTAAGCATAGAGTCGCGCTGCACTTCTTCTTTCTTACCGAATTATCCTGGCTTGTTCGTTGTAACGAGCGCTCCTCTTTGTCGCTTGTGTTTCGAGTTCACTAGTTTGATAGGTGCTTACAAACGTTGTTCCTTTATTCAACAAGCGCTCCTCAAATTTTGTTAAAGGATACTCCGAGATATTGATCATAAGGTTTTGGTCTGGCTCCGTAGGCCTGTTTTCCTTTCCCTTTCTTTTTCCTTTTCCTCTTCGCGTTTTTTGTCTATTTGTTGTGTTGTTGATTGATCTGGTGGTTTGTTGGGCGGTTGGCCCTTCTCTAAAAAAGGATTAGAGGTTGGTGCTGTAGTTGTTTCTGCTTCTGTTGTAGTTGATTGACCTGAAGGGGGAGTTTGTTTTTTGCCTATAGGTTGCCTCGAGGTATTAGTGTCACTATCAGATACTCCACTTTCATCTGATGATGTAGGTTGTTGCTTTTTACTCGTGTATCTCCTTTTGGCATAAACTTCGGCCCAAGTGTAGGCTTCATTAACCTCATAGATGCTATTAAACATCCCTCCCCAGTGCTGCACTGTCCATTGGAACTAGTGCTGTGAATGGACGTCCAATGGTCGTGCGCAGCACTGGGGAGGTAGTGCTGCCGCCGGCCAATGCACCGAGGCAGCACTTAAGGGGTTAAGCTTGTAATCGATTGTATCGCGTTTAAATTTGCGCAATTTAGTTTCTTGTAGCTCTTTGCCATATTTGTCAAGCTTCATATCAAGGTCCTCTAGAAATTTGTTCCATGGTTCTTCTTCTAGTCTAGTTGATAAGTCTTTTTTAACGTTAAATATTTCCTCCTCCAATTCTTTAATAGTTTTTGAAAGTTCTTCAATTAGTAGCAAAATCAAATCGAGTGAGCACTTATTCAAAATGCAATACCATTTCTCCATAAATTGTGGATTATTGTTCATTCTGTATAGCATAGGTCGGATGGCCAGTCTGAGGCCTCTCGGAATTCGTCTGACGCGATGATATTGTATTAAAGTTGAGGCGTGTAGACGTTGGTTTAGCTCTCTTTTGGTTAAATATTCAAGTTGCTTCAGTTGTTGTGCAACTGATCCACCTTTTGCATCAAAAGTTTTGGTTTCCTTTATAAGGTTGTATATTTGGTCAGCTTCCTCATTGGTATAAATTTTGATGTTAGCTCTGTTGTCCGTGATTCCCGATATTCAATCAATCAATCAATCAAGACATTTATAGAGCGCACTACTTACCCGTAGGGTCTCAGGCGCTTAGGGGGGGGGGGGTACCGTTACTGCTTGAACAGCCAGGTCTTGAGCTTCTTCCTGAAGGAGAGGTGGTCTTGGGTCAGGCGCAGGTCGGTCGGGAGGGAGTTCCAGGTCTTGGCGGCCAGGTAGGAGAAGGACCTTCCTCCTGTAGTCGCTCTACGGATGCGTGGGACGGCGGCGAGGGCGTGGCTGGCTGAACGGAGGTGGCGTTTGGGAGCGTAGAAGTTGATTCGGTTGTTGAGGTAGCCCGGGCCTTGATCGTGTAGGGCTTTGTGTGCGTGGGTGAGGAGACGGAAGGTGATTCTTTTGTTGACGGGGAGCCAATGCAGGTCTCTCAGGTTCCCGGAGATGTGGCTGTTTCGTGGGATGTCGAGGATGAGTCTGGCTGAGGCGTTCTGGATCCGCTGAAGTCTCTTCTGGAGCTTGGCGGTGGTTCCGGCGTAGAGGGCGTTGCCGTAGTCCAGACGGCTGGTGACGAGGGCCTGGGTGACGGTCTTCCTGGTCTCCGTGGGGATCCACCAGAAGATCTTCCGTAGCATGCGCAGGATGTTGAAGCACGCCGAGGAGACGGCGTTGACTTGTCTGGTCATGGAGAGGGAGGAGTCCAGGATGAAGCCCAGGTTGCGTGCGTGGTTCGTCGGTTTGGGTGCGGTGCCCAGGGCGGGGGGCCACCAGGAGTCGTCCCAGGCGGTGGGCGTGGAGCCCAGGATGAGGACCTCCGTCTTGTCTGAGTTCAGTTTCAGGCGGCTGGTCGTCATCCACTCGGCTACCTCCTTCATCCCTTCGTGCAGGTTGGCTCTGGCGGCGGCGGGGTCGTTGGTCAGGGAGAGGATCAGCTGGGTGTCGTCGGCGTAGGAGATTATGTTGAGGTTGTGTTGGCGTGCGATGGCTGCGAGGGGGCTCATGTAGACGTTGAAGAGGTTAGGGCTCAGCGAGGATCCTTGAGGGACGCCGCAGATGACTTCGGTGGCCTCTGACTTGTACGGCGGTAGGCGGACTCTCTGTGTTCTTCCATCGAGGAAGGAGACGATCCATTCCAGTGCCTTCTCCTGGATTCCGGCGTTGCTGAGGCGTTGCACTAGGGTGCGGTGGCAGACAGTGTCGAAGGCCGCGGAGAGGTCTAGGAGGATGAGGGCCGCTGTTTCTCCGTTGTCCATCAGGGCTCGGATGTCATCGGTGGCGGCGATGAGGGCGGTTTCGGTGCTGTGGTTGGCTCGGAAGCCGGACTGCGAGGGGTCGAGGGATATTGAGTCAAAAGACATTGTTTCTTCTTGGTGCTAGTTCCCACTGTTTGCAGTGTGTGAAAATCAATGAATGTATGTGGGTACTGCACACTTTTATCTAACTAATTCGTTTGTACGATTTGTGTGCTGCCTTTGATTGGTGCCTGCTAACACCTTTAGATAAATGTATAAGGCCTGGCCCCTGACGGCTGCCAGAACTCAAAAGCGCACTACTTGCAATGAACAATTACTCCTTTTTGTCATTTCAGTTATATTTAAACCATTATTATTCAGTTCATTTCACAATCAACATTTATCTTTACTTATTTTTCATAATTTTCGTAACATGATTACAATGAAATCAATACCAACAAAATAATTACATAATCAAATCATATTCAAAACATAAACCCAATGCATTTCGGGGCTAAAGAGCCCCTTCGTCGGGGGTCTGTTGGGGAAAAAAGGAAATCGTATTACTTTTAATGCTTATCAGGTTTACAGTTGCTACTTCTGTTTATCATCATTCCTTAATTTAAACTATTTTAATCTTACCTCAAACTTTGAGGGGAAACTTTATGCTTTTCACAGGTTTAATTCCTGTTAATATATAGTGATCTGTATGAAAACAATTCAATTTGTTTTATCGCACATTTTTTGATTATACGAATTTTACTGTTTGGTTCAAGAATTGTTATTTTTACCTGTTTTTTTAGGTCGAGTTCATCTGAAATAAATGCGAATTCTTTTATTTTAGTATCTTTTTGTTGTGTTAGTTGCGTAAAACATACTTTTATTCTACAAAAGAATTTATTAGCGCTCACCTGTTGGTATCAAGATGTTGTTTCTATTTGTGGGATTCTCCTTATTTATAACATTAAAGTTTTGTTAAAAAAACTTTCAAAAATTCCAAACTTAAACGTCTTGTTTAGTTATCAATTGATTGCGTTACCTGCGAGCCTAAGCTATGTGGGGTTGGTCTCGCTTGCTGGGACAGTGTTATTTGCTGCTAAAAAAAAGAAAACTTGATTTTAAAATTGGGTCTGTTGCTTTGCTGTCATATGCAAGTATCGAATAACCACTTTTATTTACCTTCCGAGCAAAAGCTCGAAGACTTCACTTTCGTCAGCTTCTTGTTTTTAACAGTGACCTACATGGGAATTGGAAAAGTGAAATTTCAATATCTCTCGTCTACTTTCGGTGGGGTACAATGCTCGTGTCTTACACACGCTTGAATTAATTACCTGCGGTCCTACGCTGTGAAGCTTCGGTTCCGCGGTCTCTGTGTAATTGCAGCTGACTGCAGGGTAAAAGAAAAAGAAGGTTTCTTTAATTTAGCGTTTAAACGCTATTACAAATTTAGTGTCGGTTAAGCATAGAGTCGCGCTGCACTTCTTCTTTCTTACCGAATTATCCTGGCTTGTTCGTTGTAACGAGCGCTCCTCTTTGTTGCTTGTGTCTCGAGTTCACTAGTTTGATAGGTGCTTACAAACGTTGTTCCTTTATTCAACAAGCGCTCCTCAAATTTTGTTAAAGGATACTCCGAGATATTGATCACGAGGTTTTGGTCTGGCTCCGTAGGCCTGTTTTCCTTTCCCTTTCTTTTTCCTTTTCCTCTTCGCGTTTTTTGTCTATTTGTTGTGTTGTTGATTGATCTGGTGGTTTGTTGGGCGGTTGGCCCTTCTCTAAAAAAGGATTAGAGGTTGGTGCTGTAGTTGTTTCTGCTTCTGTTGCGAGACCAACCCCACATAGCTTAGGCTCGCAGGTAACTCAATCAATTGATAACTAAACAAGACGTTTAAGTTTGGAATTTTTGAAAGTTTTTTTAACAAAACTTTAATGTTATAAATAAGGAGAATCCCACAAATAGAAACAACATCTTGATACCAACAGGTGAGCGCTAATAAATTCTTTTGTAGAATAAAAGTATGTTTTACGCAACTAACACAACAAAAAGATACTAAAATAAAAGAATTCGCATTTATTTCAGATGAACTCGACCTAAAAAAACAGGTAAAGATAACAATTCTTGACCCAAACAGTAAAATTCGTATAGTCAAAAAATGTGCCATAAAACAAATTGAATTGTTTTCATACAGATCACTATATAATAACAGGAATTAAAGCCGTGAAAAGCATAAAGTTTCCCCTCAAAGTTTGAGGTAAGATTAAAATAGTTTAAATTAAGGAATGATGCTAAACAGAAGTAGCAACTGTAAACCTGATAAGCATTAAAAGTAATACAATTTCCTTTTTTCCCCAACAGACCCCCGACGAAGGGGCTCTTTAGCCCCGAAATGCATTGGGTTTATGTTTTGAATATAATTTGATTATGTAATTATTTTGTTGGTATTGATTTCATTGTAATCATGTTACGAAAATTATGAAAAATAAGTAAAGATAAATGTTGATTGTGAAATGAACTGAATAATAATGGTTTAAATATAACTGAAATGACAAAAAGGAGTAATTGTTCATTGCAAGTAGTGCGCTTTTGAGTTCTGGCAGCCATCAGGGGCCAGGCCTTATACATTTATCTAAAGGTGTTAGCAGGCACCAATCAAAGGCAGCACACAAATCGTACAAACGAATTAGTTAGATAAAAGTGTGCAGTACACACATACATTCATTTCTATATCAATTCGACATATCACCACAAATTTCTTTTACTCATAAGCGTGTATTCGCCTATTTCTGGAACCAGCTTTACTTAGTCCGCATACGCCCGACTCATAAGACCGAGTCCAGCACGACCAGATATCTCCAATATTGCTTGTACTTAAAAACTCTGAAATTCATTATCTCCAATTCTAGTAATTGGATCTTTGTCGTTTTGGACTTGCATTATTTATTAAAATATGTGCTGTTTTTCTTTGGAATCTTTTTGAGTGGTGTTTTCACTGTTTTACTGTTTAAAGTTTTGCACTAATACTTTACACACAGCCTCTAAAGTAACCCTGGGTAGGTAACTCCGCTCCGCCAGCGGAGTTTGTGGATATTTGCCTACTCCTCGCTCGGTTAGGAACTCAGCGGTAGGCAAAACTCTGACTCCGTGGCAGAGCGGAGTTAGCCACTCCCTCCCCCCCTCCCAAATTATTTAACATTTACGAAAGAAGGCACTTACCTGTGTGGCTGCCGCCTCCCATGCCTGACCGATCTCCTTCCTGCTTCTCGCATCCTTCTTCAATGAAAAAGCTCCTACGTTGTACGTCTTGCGCACCTGTGCGTCCATGATATTGACACTGGAGACAGCTTACCTATGAAAAATAAAATCTAACGGTTGTCAGATAAGGTGAGGGCGAGAATCAAGGAACAGGTCTCCAAGATACTTGTGTAAGGGGTTATTGACCCCTCCAATAGTCCTTTGTCCAGGCACTTCAGAACTCAGGTTATGTGTTGACTACCGGGGACTCAACTTCGTCACCAGGATGGATGTGCCCCCATCCCCCAAGCCGATGAACTCATTGACAGGCTGGGCACAGACAGATTCCTCAATACTTTGGATATGACATCATGGTACTGGCAGAGCGCTCCGACCAAGGGGGAAAAAGAGATGTCATCATCCTCAACCCCAGAGGGCCACTTCCAATTCCGAGGAATGCACTTTGGCTTTAAGAATGTGCCTGCCACCTTTCAGAGGCTGGCTAACAGGGTCCTAACTGGTAAGGAGGCCTTTTGTGCCGCTTACCTGGACATGGCTGCCTACAGTTCCAGCTGGGAGGAACACCTGCAACACCTCCAGGAGGTGCTTGAGGCCCTGCAGCAGGCAGGCCTGACTAGCAAGGCCAGTAAGTTCCAGATAGGGCAGGGTTGCATGGTGTACCTGGGCCACCTGGTGGGTGGGGTAAGGTGTAGCCCCTCCAGGTCAAGATTGAGACTATAATGGCCTAGCAACCACCTAAACCTTAGACTGAAGTGAGGGCCTTCCTGGGCCTCACAGGATACTACAGAAAGTTTGTGAAGGGATATAGCATCATTGTTCCTCCTTAACAGAGCTGACTTTGATGAAGCAGTCTAGATTGGTGATCTGGACAGAGCCCTGTTAGAAAGCCTGTGACACCCTCAAGGAGGCCATGTGTACAGCATCTGTACGCAAGGCTCCTGATTTCTCCAAGCAGTTCATAGCGCAGACAGACACTTCAGAACATGGCTTATGGGTGGTCTTGTGAAACATAACAGGAGTGGGACCCATAAACCACGTCGGAATTGGGTTTAGTATAGAAGTAAAAGACAATATCCCAACAGGTATCAGTTCAAAGACAGTTATGCATGTATGCTGAAAGCATTACAGGAACAGGAAACATGGAGACTCAATTGGTTTTTCTAAAGGTTGTTATTCACCAAAATAGATAAGACAAAGTTACATCAGGGTTTACAGTTAAAGCAGCACTGTATAGAGAGAATCATGTGACAACCCGAAGGCACTTGGTGCATAGCAATATATACAAGTGGATATAAGTGACAACGCAAGTGATCAGAGTGAACAGCGTGGACGGCGCAAGGTGAACAATGGTGTAAATAATATACAGTGGTGGCTCAAAGAATAACAATTTACATCAATTGCATTCATTATTTTCCATTTTTTCGTGAGCCAATTGGAAGAAATACGCCTAAAATTGCGCTGTGGTGTCGACGGCGTTTCGACCCTCTTGACTAGGGATCGTCTTCAGGACGGGGTTGTCCAATTTGTCGAGTGCTAGGAGTCACCACCCGGAGTCTCGGGTGCCAGGGGTTCCGGCCGGGACGGCTGCGTCTCGGAGAATGATGAAGAGCAGAGGCTTCCTGACGTGCTTCTAAGTAAGTCCGGGGGAACGACCAATCAAAATAGAGCAGCACCTGGTTAAATCAAGGGAGGTGCTGGGGGTTAAGATCCAGGGCGGTCGTGGCAGCACCTGATTGAATCGTGGCAGCTGCAGGGGGCTTAGTCCGGGTCAGGAGAGACGGCAAGACGGCAAGACGACACGAAGGTGTGTTGACCGCTCCTAGCACTCGACAAATTGCACAACCCCGTCCTGAAGACCAATTGGCTCACAAAAAAATGGTAAATAATGAATGCAATTGATGTAAATTTTTATTCTTTGTGCCACCACTGTATATTATTTACACCATTGTTCCACTTGCGCCGTCCACGCTGTTCACTCTGATCACTTGCGTCGTCACTTACATCCACTTGTATATATTGCTATGCACCAAGTGCCTTCGGGTTGTCACGTGATTCTCTCTATACAGTGCTGCTTTAACTGTATACCCTGATGTAACTTTGTCTGATATATTTTGGTGAATAACAAGCTTTAGAAAAACCAATTGAGTCTCCTTGTTTCCTGTTCCTGTAATGCTTTCAGCATACATGCATAACTGTCTTTGAACTGATACCTGTTGGGATATTATGGGTGGTTTTAGCACAGTTGAATAAAGAGGCAACAAACTGGCAGCCTTTATTAGCAGGATGCTACTTTCACAGGAATAGAGGTGGAGTGTGATCGAGCAAGAAGCTTTTGCTATGGTCTGGACACTGAAGAAGCTGAGACCATACCTATTTGGGACTCACTTCCAGGTTCAGACAGATCACAGGCCCATCTGATGGTTCATTCAGATAAGGGGGGAAAATCCCAAACTGTTGAAGTGGTCCATCGCTCTACAGGGAATGGACTTTATGGTGGAGCACCGTCCTAAGTCACACCACGGCAGTGCTGATGGTCTCTCTAGGTTCTTCCGCCTTAGTGAAGAGAACTACCAAGGGACTCGATAGCTCTCCTCACTTTCAGCTGGAGGGGGGTCACGTGTTAGAACTGACAGCCTTAGAGTGGTCTTCTCCCCAACTTTTTGTCTTCCTCCTCCTCCACTTTTTCGAGCTTCGTTTTTACTGGTATTAGGAATCTGAGCATGTTACCACTGCTAACCAGTGCCAAAGTGCTTGGGCTTTCTCCCCAAAACATGTTAATATTGGTTCATACTCTATTGGCATACTTAATTTACTCATAAGTCCCTGGTAAAGTGGTACTCCCTGTATTCATGGTCTGTAAATTAAATGCTACTGATTGTGCCACCCACTTAGGTAGCCCTTTAACCATGTCTCAGGCACAGTGTGTACAATTACATTGCCAAACCCAAACCTTCCCTTTTGTTTTTATACATATAAGTCAACAATAAGGTAGACCCTGGACAACCCAGAAGGCAGAGTGCACTGTATTTAAAGGGCAGGACATGTACTTTTGAGTTTTACATGTCCTGGTAGTGAAACACTCTCAAAGTCGTTTTTCACTACTGCACGGCCTATATCTCCTATTTGATAATATTGGAATTACCTTATTACATTATACAAAGTAATTTCCAAATGGGAAGATATAACTAATTCATGTTTGGTGTCTCTGGAATTCCGATTTAAAATCCCAGTCATGGTGAAGTCGGATTTTAAATTACAATTCTGAAAAATCCACTTTTAGAAAGTTGGCATTTTCTCGCTTTAGCAATTTGTTGCCTGCTTCCTGCCTCTGATCAAATGTCTGAGGTGGGTGACAGCTGGGCTTTGTGTATTCCCCTAAGACACCCACACACAGTGGGAGCATAAGTGTGACTTGATGGGCCATCTTAGCCGGATGGGAGGAAGGAGCTTGACCCAGCATCACTTACACCTGAACAGGCTGTGTCCTGTCCCCACATAAAGGGCGTAGATAAAAGAGTTTTCCTTTCTGTGTAATTCAATATGTCCACACAAAGGGCTGCATACCCCTCTGTATTGAGTCTGGTGCCAGGGCAAGAACAGATGCCCTCTGTACACTTCAAAGGCATGCCTTTGGAATCTCCCCCACTTCGAAGGCATGTCATTGAAGTCTCGCCCACTTCAAAGGCACCACTGGGTATAAATTCTGGACTTCAACCCACCACCACTTCAATACACTTCTGAACCTGTGGATACTCTGCCAGACGTACTGCTGTGCCGCTGAAGGACTGCCACTCATCTGGACTGCTCTCTGTTGGACTCCTAATTTCCTGTGCTGACCTGCGGTCTGCTACCCTCCGCCTTGGTAAGAAGGAATGGGCTGTCATCGATTGACCCCAGAACCCAGAGTTACTCCAAGGGCTAGTTGATCTGAAGACTCAGGGACATAAAAGACTTCCAATATCCCTATTTCAGCTTCTGGACTCTGCCAGCTGTGAGGCTACCCTGCCAAGGGGTGCCAGCCCAGTCCTGGACCCTTGGAAGTGGGCCTAAGTTGCTTACCAGCAGAACACAACACATCTTCTCTGCACAGATATGCCTCTCCGAGCAGAACTAATGCCTCTCCTTGCCTGAGTGGTGCATACCCGAGCAGAACCAATGCATCATCGAGCTATGTGGATTGGACCCATCGCAAAAGACTTGCATCGCTGCCGCCTCAAACATCTTGAGACTGGCATATTGCCTTTAGAACTGCCACTGTGCGACGCTTTACCCAGTGCAAGCTTCTTGCATTCCTCGTCATTGGCAGCCACGATGCGCCGAATATCCGCATTGCAGCTTCACTACTCATTGAAACCGACGCATCACCACTGCTGAACCTCACATCTGTGACACCGGACTTTGCAACATGACAGGATCCTCAATGTCGATGCATTAGAACCTCGCACTGCAGCCTTATCACATCTTGGAACCGACACATTGCCTCTGCTGTGCGACGCATCTTTGATGCAGATCCAACCAGGATTTAAGGTACTTTGTTCAGTGGGCCTAACTGGATCCCTGTAGCTGGCCGGCACTCTATTGTGTTCGGCCTGAACTGGTGACTTTGTCCCAGTCCAGCAGGACTAGATGTCCCCAATAGCACTTTTTGCTTCAGGTGAAAATTATATCTGAAAAGTTTTGCATACAGTTGTAATTGATGAATTAGTTGTGTTGCAATTGAAATGAGTTTACTGGGTCACTTTGAAGTGTAATTAGTACTGTGAAGTAGTTATTCCACATTGTCATAGGAGATGCCATTTATTTAATATTGATGCAGTTTTGGGTGTTCTGTTCATCTCACTCCTGCTCATTTCCCCTCCCAATTAGTGCCCACTGCAAACCATTTCTCCTCTCACTTCTGCTGAGCATGAAGTGAATGACATCAAAGATTCAAAAAGGATTATGATGTTTGGAGGAGTGGATTTTGAATGAATCTTCCGTGTACCCAAAGTATCATATACAAGGACTTCTGCAGTATGTTCTACTGAAGGAATTTAAATTCTATGAGCCATTGTTTGAGAAATGTTTCATTTTCTGCTGATGATCTCTGCAGTGCAGTTGCAGAGAGAGTAGATGGACGGTTTCTGTTATCTTAAGAAATGGGTTAGTGTTAAAGTTTCAAACTATTGAGTTGCTGTTTCTGATTTGCCAATTCGACCTTAAATAACTATGGTCATGCCATGCTGAATTTGCAGAATCTTTTGATAGAATGTGTGATTTGTATATAAAAACTCTTGGATTCTGTATTGTGGGTACATTTTTCCATTGTCCCTCCCAGGAGTTAATTTTTTACATTTTTATGCAGGGTTCATTTTTTGTTTTCCATGGGGCTCGTTTTTCATTTGTCACGCTAGGGTCTCTCTTATAGCTGCTGCTGGGTGATGTTGGACTTGGCCATTCTGGCAGGTTCCCCCCTGAACTTTTTGCCTTTTAATGTTACATCATCGTAGTGATTTCTGGTCTATGCGCACTTTAGCACTGTGGCGCAGTGTAAAGTGCGTGCGCTCTCTGAGTGCGTGTGTGAGAATGGCCTGCCCTCCCATAGGAATGCATGGGGAATATGTGTGTCCATGGTAGTTCCTGATGCGTGGGGAGTGCAAGGTCGAGCTTGGTATGTGCGGATTCGTGTGATTAAATGCTGCGCAATTATGTGTGCGACGTAATTGTGTCTAGTTTGGAAGTGCCACTTCTAGAAGTTTGCATGTCTGTGTAATTTATGTGAATTGCCTGTCTGGCTTGTGATTGGCTGGAGGTGGCTGGTGAGCCTGGCTCTAGGATTCAGAATGGGTCTGCCCCGGTGGTGAGTGGAGAGATCTGCATGATTGATGTGAGGGAGGAGTGCACCTGGGACCTGAATAGGGCTGGGCTTTCCCCACACAATGCTTGCTCCGCCCCCTGTGGTGCGACTGATGACCCTAGCCTGCCAGTGAATGGGGAGAGGGGCTGAGCAACAGAGTGCTCCAAAACCAGCTGCGTCTGGTTCTCCCCCACCCTGCACCTTAGAGACAAAGGGATTTTGTGTATAAAAAGAGGCTGTGACCTCCTGTAAAATGTTCTTGTTTCCTGACTTGAATCTACCAGGGGCGTGCTGCTGCTGTGGCCCAGGGGAAGGATTGCCTTCCTGGGCCCTGCCCAGCCCCTGGATGCCCTGATTGCTGGATGACTGGGGGACTCTTCTACTTTTTGGATTCCTGACAGAGGAGGCCTTGCTGATGGTGGGGCCCAGGAGGGACCGCCATGGGGGCTGTCTCCTTGCTGGAGTGCCCTGTGTGCTGGCCCCTGGGTCCTGCATTGCCTCCCTAACCTCCAGGACCTTTTGCTGTGCCTTTGCCCTTGCCCCAGGGATGTGGCTACCCCTAGCGCCCTGTGAGCGCTTATCTTTCATGTAGGGGCAGAGCGTTGTTGTTTTCCCTCTGGGGGAAGCGCTCCTGCCCTTTTGTTGCCGCGTTTATGACTGCACTGCCGGTGCCCAGCCCGCTTATTTAATTAATTTTCGGGTGCCCACCCCGCGATGTATTGCCCCCCTAGAAGGAGCCAAACTCTCCTTTTGAGCCCCTGAGTCTCCCCGCCGCGCCCCGAGCCGCGTTAAGATGGCCGCGCCCCATGGTTGTGGGCAGGGCCGCTGGACAGAAGAGGAAGTGCAGCCATGGTCCTCGGGGCTCCGGGTGCGAGGAGGGAGCCCCGTGCCGATCTGGACTGGGTGAAGCTCTCGTCAGGATAGAGAGCCCTGCAAGCCGGCCAGTGTACTGTGGAGGGGGGGCACGAGGCACATTGCCGGTGCCTGCCCCCCCCTGCCACATTGTGAAAGTGGAGCAGCCCCGTGACCCACGAGAGCTGGTAAGTGTAGACGGCTGTGGGGGGGAAGCTCCGGGCGTGTGTTGTGGTGCTTTGTGAGGCACAATGCGGAGTCCCAGCCTATTTTCCCGAGCGGCCCCCGCCTGATATGGGGTCGCTCCAATGAAGGGGGCATACACTTGTTGAAAAGGGTCCTGAGGGGCCCAGGTCATTACTGCATGCTCGCTTCCAATGCATTCCCAGAGCCCAGATGGCTCCAACGAGGCCCCCAAGTATTCTTAGAGTCCCTGTGAGGAAACTGGGGACACATTGAGTTTAGAGCCCGTTTTGGCTCCAACCTGGGGCACATCCGTTTTCAGAGCCAGAGTGCTCCAATGCGCACTGTTATTTCCAGAGTCCACAAGGCTCCCGCGTTTTGCGCAGTCTTTGGTCCAGACCCAGATGGCTCCAACATGATTTATTTGCAGAGCCTAGATGGCTCCAACGTTCTGGTGCGATGTTCCTGAGGGCTAGCGAGAGCCCCTGTCGCAGTTTTGTTCTCAGCTGCCCAGCAAGTAGTGAGCAGCTCCTCCATTAAGGTTTTCCTTCCTAGGGACATGTACTTTGGATTTAGGAGTGAGTCGCACTCCTTCATCCCTACTTTGGGCTTCCCCAGCTGCGCAGCACTTAGTGCCAGCTGCAGCTTTTAGGACCTGTTCTTGTCCCTCAGCTGCCCAGCAAGTAGTGGGCAGCTGCTACATTTAGGTTCTGGCGCAGTGGCCCAACCTGGACTTTGATGTGAGTTATGTGCTAAATGTGATTTATGCGCTAATGTGATTTATGCGCTAATGATTTGGGTGTTAGGAAATGTACTGTGTGTAGTATGTTTTGCGCACCCTGTGTTCTGACACCTCTGAATGTGTCTTTATGCATCATGTGTAAAGCTTCTGGCCTATACCCCTAAATGTATTTTTATGCTTAGGTGGTTGTTTTACCTAGTATAGTTATACTAGTGAGTTCATCGTTCCCTGCATGATATTTTCCTACGGTGGTTAGGGTTGCGTAGGTGGTACTTACCTTTTACCAGTGGTTACTGGTTGTGTGCTACAATTGCTATGTTCTAAGTGCTATTTCTACAAAGTGCTATTTCTACAAAGTGCCAGTTCTACCAAGTGCCTATTCCTGACAGTGGTCCATGTGGCCCTGTCCTATGTATATAATCCCTTGTAAATTCTGCCCGTGCCTATGGCACATTGTAAAGTGTGTGTTTATTATCTAATGTGTTGGTATAATACAAAGGCTATTTTTATATATAACCTTGTGTGGAGTTCCTTTTGTGGGGGGCCTTGGATGTTGTTGCTGGTGGGTGCGTGTGCAAATGCTTTACACATCGTCTCTGAGGTAAGCCTTACTGCTCGTGCCAAGCTACCAAGAGGGTGAGCAGGGGTTATCTTGGCGGGTGACTTCCTTGCCCTGACTTAGAATGGTGGTCTCTGCCTGGCTTTGGCGCAAGCCTCAGCCAACCGGAAATCCCCATTTCTAACAGGTGACCTTCTAGTTTTCCTCTTCAGACTCTGTTATTGAGATGTTGTCAGTACTCTTTATGAGTTTGACTATTGGGGTTTTGCCTTCACTAGTTTAGCTAGTGCTAAGTTTTATGATTCTGTATTTCTGTAATTGAGCCTCCATGGCATTTTCTTGCATTCTTCTCTGGACCATATTTACTAAAAAATCTGTAACAAATCTGTTTTTGCCTAACTTTTGATTTAGAGCTCAGTTATTATTAGGGCTCCCTCGTTTATTCTTTTTTACTCTCTTGAAAGGTATGTGTTTCTATGAGGAGTTTAGTCTTTATCCGCTAAATCAATTGGAGATTCTGAGACGAATGAATTGGGTAAGAATTGGGGGTGCTCGAAATATTGGGGTTCAGATGATTATTGGGGTACGGCTTCCACAATGCAAAACCTACGGTTTTTGGTCATTTTGTTTTGGAAATTGCACTGCCAATGCACCTGTCTGGCACATTGAGGATTAAAGGCTAAATGGGCTTTGCCTAGTTCCAACCTGTGGCCTGCAAGATACAATCACACATCTGCAGCTGCTGTTCAATCCGAAGAGCACCTTTTGGAGAAAAAAATTGTAGAATTGAATATAGAACAAGTTTTTATTTTACATAAACAAGTGTTCATCTACAAAAATGCATGTTCTGAAATAACTTGTCTCCTTTAGGTTTGAGAAAACATTCTTTCATATAGATATTCAATAAAAGCGTGCACAGCATTTGAAATGGCTGCTTATTTACACGGAGACTCCAAACTCCATTTGCATTTTAAGCATTTGTGTTTTTGTTTTTTAATGTGTTCTTATTTTACTGCAAACTGATATATGCAAGTTAACGGCAAGGTAGCATGTACGTGCATTTTCATGAAGATTGCGGATGGTGCCTTTTTAAAAAATAAAGTCTACCTCGTCACTTGTTATAATTAAAATAACGAATATTGTGTTCGTAATCACAGACAATATCTACCAACTGTCACACGTCAATATCTACCAACTGTGCAGGCCTGCAGGCTTCAGGCCTGCAGGCTTCAGGGTGCATCTGGGTATATGGTACGTGAATACTTTAAGTTTGTTTGAAGGCAGCCGATTACAGAGGGCAGGTAGGTCAACGAAGATGTTGACGCTTGAGTTTCTGCGGGTTTGTCTAATTGTAAATACGTTGCCATTGGGAGCAGGCCTGGCCCGGAGGCCTCTGCGTTAGCTCCCCTGTAAGTCCCCTCGGGTGTGCAAACAATAAGCAAGGACGCTGGTTAAACGGGATCTGCAGGATCTCGCAGCAGTGAGATTGTATCTCCATTGACAATCTTGGAAGCCGGAGGAACGTGCTCGCCTTCACACGCCTGCCCCCGAGGTGCCAGACAGCGCCCCGTCAACCCCGCCACAGACGAAGCGCGCCCGCGCGCGGGGGTTGCCAAGGGCGGCCGTGGTCCTGTTTGCAACCAGATGCCGGGTTTCTTAGCAGCAAATATCTGTCGGGGAGGGAGGGGTTAAACGAGCCTGGGAAATGGTGCGTCTGTGAATAAAACCACTGCAGAGCGCGCGCGTGTGTGGAGGAGAGCAGGAGGCGAGAGCTGCAAGGCGCTTAGCATCCTCTGAAGGTCGTCGCAGCGCGTCCTCGGCGCACGGACCCGGTGCACTGGAGGGCAGTGCCGGGGTACTGCTGGATCATCGAGGCACACGGCCCCAGCGCTGGGGTTGCGGTGGCACACGGCCTCGGCGATGGGGGGTGCAGCAGCACCGGGACCCCGCCTGCGTGTGGAGTGCTGAACTGGCTGAATGCAGAAACAGCATCAATACGCGGAGACGGTTATCTGCGGGGCGCTGTTGGCACTGAAGCGCACCGGAAAAACGCTGGGCGAGCAACGGAGCCAGGCTGTCATTAAAGCGCACTGAGGCGGTGGGGGAGCTGGATTCACAAAAGCGCACGGCATCGGAGGATGAGGAGGTGCGAACACGTCGTGGGCGCTAGAATCAGGAAATCACAACATTCCAGCGTTTTGGAGCAGTCGTCCCTGGGATCGTCTTTTTGTGGTGCGCTTTAATTATTGAAACGCACGGTGCTGAAAGGGGAGGCAAGAAGCAGTAGTACCGGCATGCATCTCACGCTGGGGTGCGTGGCCCATTAAAGCACGTGCACGCGTGGATTCGGAGGCATCAGTGAGGCACTGGGGGAGCTTGGACCAGTCATTCTGACGGGACCGGGGAGGAGCGGTGATGCTTGGGCCCACCTCATGAGGTGGTGCTGAGACCCCTGACGGCGCACCGTGGGCCTGGGGCTCCTAGCACCCGTCCGCAGCCTCCGCCTTGGGCGCCCCCTCCTCGGGGCGCCATGTCCGGCGGCGGCCAGGCCGGCCTGCAGGAGGAGCAGAGCCGCGAGTGCCGCTTCCTGTCCTACATGTTCTACCAGGCGGTGCGCGACCAGAAGCCAGTGTGGACGCTGGAGGACATGCGCACCATGAAGTGCTTCTACTGGGAGGAGAACGCCAGCGAGCGCTGCTACTCGCCCTCCGAGGCCATGCTGTACGCCGTGGTGCACGACCACCGGCCCTACGCGCAGCACCTGCTGGCGCACTACCCCGAGGAGGCGCTGCGGGTGCCGGGCGAGAAGTTCTGCTGCTGCCCCTCGTCCGCCCCGCACCTGGCCATGGCCGTCACCTACGACCGGCGGGACATCCTGGCCATGATCCTGGAGGTGGCGCACCAGCGGCGGCCCGGCCTGGGCGCCTACCTGGACCGCACCGGCTGCTCGCACCTGGAGGACGGCAAGACCCCGCTGCACCTGGCCTGCGAGCTGCTGCGCGCCGAGACCATCCTGGTGCTGCTGGGCAACGGGGCCTCCCCGTGCATCCGCGACGGCAGGGGCCTGACGGCGCTCGACGTCATCCTGGAGCAGCTCTGGGACTCCAAGGTCAACGTGGAGTCCAAGAAGCGCTGCCTGGAGCACCTGCTGCTCTTCCGGCCCAGCCTGCAGTTCAAGATGCGGGCCGTGCTGCGGGAGCACCCGGGCTACTGGACGGCGCTGCTGGGCGAGGACAAGTACTGCTACCTGGTGGGCCGCACGCCCGCCACGCTCTACCTGCGGGCCATGCAGACGGTGCTGCAGTGCCTGCCGCCCGCGCACTTCCCGCGCAGCGTCCAGCAGCTGCCCATCCCGCACGCCCTCAAGCCCCTGCCCGCGCACTACAAGAAGCTGCAGCCGGAGGGCATGCAGCCCATGTAGGTGTGCATGAGCGTGCCACGTTGGACACGCACGCCGGACTGTACTGTATATCCCACATATATAAATATAACTTTCCATGACTCTACGTGCAACCTCAACATAGGATGGTTTACGGGTATCTGTGCATTGTGGTCTTATAAGATGCTTGGTGCATTTGTAGGGCACCCTCAAATGTAACCTATTTCCCAACTCAAATCCATGGAGGAGCTCTTGTGACATCATAGTTAAGGGGATACGTAGAGAGATTTGCATATGTCTCCAGAACTGCAAACTGGCACTGTTGAACCATACTACTGCATACGTTACCTGTTACATGTTTTTGATAATATGTGTCTTTTCAAGTAGGTACATGGGTACTGAAAACATCACTCTCGACATTTCTAGGCTGCCCATGGATTACTTGGAAATTGTAATTCGCGCAGATTGCATAATCCTCATTAATGACAGCAAATGTCTCGTGGAATGACATTATTCCTACGAAATATGGGTTCCAAATACAGCCATGATAGGGCAATAACAAAAGCCAAACATTCAATTAATATGCATTTATAGTTGGATGTCTGTATGTGTACACATACGTGTATACATACATGTAGCACTGCATTATAGTCATATTTCTACATATTTACCATTTGTACATTTGTATACGCACACACCAGATGTATACAAATACATTTGCGGACACATATTTATATATTTATATACCTGTATAGATGGACATGAGTATAAGGTGACATATTACATTTTGACACATAAATGTTTACAGACACCGCCCTAGAGGCTTGCGAAGTTGGCCACAGTCTCGCGTAGGCACATATACTATTCCACGTCATAGGGTGGAAAAAAGATGTCTGTCAGCTTGGAGGGATGCCTGACACAGTGACCACCTTTGCAATATTCAACGTCACAGAGAGGGGTCATGAGAATTCTGCAAAATGTATATATAAATGTACATACAAATACATGTACATATATATTATACTGCTGGTATACATATACAAATATACAATATAAATGTACATATGGCGACGGTTTTATTTCCCAGAGATGACATTTTAATCACCCACAGGCATGTACTTGTCACAGAAAACGCTCAATTTATTGTGCATGCGGAGCAAGGCGAACACTATGCATTAATGAATACTAAATTAGATTTTTAATAGTTACTAATAACTTCGGAATCAAACAAGGGAAGCATGTGATTGCCTCGAATTCCCACTGGCCGAGACCTGAAACCGAGTCTCCAGAAATGGACAGTATCCCCCGCTTTATCTGCAGGCTTGAGGATTTCGTGTTCCCCGTGGCTACGTCATCACATACGTATTTCTGGCCTAGAACGGCGGTGACTGGGAGGATGAACCACGCGCAGCGTTCTTGGAATCTCAGAGGGGCTCCACTCTCTGACAGGTGGGCGGGAGGAAGGGATTCCCCGTCTGCAGTGTCACTTCTGAAGAAAAGACGCATGGGAGGCGTGCAGTGGCCCTACTGTCTTTTATCATATTTTATATTTATTGCCTTTATTTGACTGTCAGCTAAGAATGTTTTTTAGTGTTTTAATTTATAATGACAAGGAAAGGCTGGCTTGGCGAAGGACCTTCAAAGAATGAACGCCCAGACACGTACCCACCGTTGCTGCTGCGTTATTTACATGTGTTGCTCGAGGAGGCCCGGGGGAGCAGGGGACCGGTTCTGATTGTCACTTTCACCCGTTTTCTGAAAGCCCGGGTCATTTTAGAGGGTGCTTGGAACTCTGCCTGCTATATAGTGACTGGGCTGAGAGATTTACTAACAGTGTGAACTATTATGAGAGAAGCTCAGTTTGCCAAAGGAGGGCCCTAGCTGGTAGTCAGTCGGTAGAATAATGCACATTTCATTCTCTCTTTGACATGCCCATACCTCAAAGAGATGTTCTGTGCAGGCATATCTGTGTATATGTACACCTGTAATGAACACATTTTTGTACAGCTACATGTTAATATGCAGGCACATATCTGATGGTATGGACATGTTTATGTGCAAGGAATTGTATGTGTGGTGGTTCCCATCTGTGCGCAGGGGGAGATCTGTAGGTGGGTATGCATTTGTGTGTGTGTGCAGCTAGAGGACACATCTGTATGAGGGTATATTTTTGTGCGAAGGTATGTATGAATGAGGGGGTACATATGTATCTATTTACAAATAGATATGTGTTCCTAGGCATCTCTTTATATGAGTTCACTTAAACATGGAGCAGTTTTCTTGTGGGCTGAATCCCACCCTGGGACCATTTCAAAGTGCCTACCTGTGTGCCGGTATGTATTACTATAAGGGTACATATATGTGAGTCAGTACACGTCTGTATGCATCTCTCTCTCTCTCCCTCTCTCTCTCCTCTTTCTATGTATATATATATATATATATATATATATATATATATATATATATATATATATATATATATATTAAAAAAAAAAATATATATATATATATATATATATATATACACACACACACACACACATAGACACACCCACGCACACACGGACACTGTGCTGCTATAGCATATCATCACCCATGTACCTATCGCCATGTATGTTTATATCGCAGTGCATCTATTTCCTTACATTTATATGCGTCGGTGTAAATCTGAATGTAGAGGTATCCTTGTAAATGCCCTTCTGTGTTGTGCATTTGTGCAGGTCCACGTCTGTGTGCGTGCCGCCTGTGTTTAGGTGAATATCTCTCGAACGGTATTCTTGTGTTTAAGTACAAAGGCATATATCTGAACGGTACCAGGGCATGTGTCTTCAGGGAGGCACATGTTTGATATATCATACATCTTTTTATTCATTACTGTAGGTATCTGCGATTTCGTTGTAGGATACATGTCAGATCGATGCCAATTCTGAGTGCTCGTGTGAGGAAATATACACCTACTTGCGTGTGTGCAGATATGTCTGGGTATATATGATCTGTGCCTAGGTGTATGCCTTAGGGCTGTGTAGACATGCATCTTCAGGTATGCATCTAGGAATAGATATGTGTGGGCACGGGTGCCCATGTGTACGTGTATATCTGACTGAGGGCAGATCTCTTCGAGCATCCGTATGTTGTGTGTGTAGTGATGTACCCAGGTGCAGATACGCCCATGCACATGTTCCTTGGTAGGGTATATATCTGGTGGTGCTGTACCCGAGCACAGGAGCGCATCTGTTCTTAGGTATATAACTGGGGCCCTCCAGTTCTGGGTGCAGCTCAGCACCCTTGTTTAGTTAAATCCCCGGATGCGCATATCTGAGTGGGGGCGTGTATCTCTGGGTGAGTATACATATGGGGCACGTATATCCGTGTACCATGGCACACGCCTCCGAGACGCCGCAGTGTGGCTGTGATGTGCCATTTTCCATGCAGTGTTGCCAGTGGGGTTGCTGTCCTTATGCAGTACACTGCACTGCAGCGCATGGGAGTGATATTGCATCGTCGAGGTGTCCGATCTTTGCATTATGCAATGCTGCATTAGATGACGCAGTCTGTATTTCCGAACGCCATTATTATGCAATTAAAGTAAATCAGTGTTGTAGCTCATGTCAGTGCGGCAGTGTAGCGGGAGCAATGCTGCACACCGTGGCAACTTGCCCCTCGACAGCGTCGGGTGGTTCAATATGGCGCCTGCAGTGGTGATGGGGTGCGCGTGGGGGCGCCCTACTCGCAGGGCAGTCCCAGCGGTGCTGCTGTAGGGTGGCGGGTGGAGAGGTGCACTGCTCGGGCGGTGATGCTGCAGTGACGGGCTGACCTGCACCTGCTTCCTGCCTCTGCTTGGATGCTCGTCAGGGAGGGAGGGGGCTGCAGGCAGGCTGAACATTACACGACAGTCAGGGAGGAGGCTGCAGTGCAGGCATACTACACCCTTATACGCCAGCCAAGGAGGGGGCTGCAGGCAGACAGGCTGTATCTCACACGCCAGCCAGGGAGGGGGCTGCAGGCAGGCTACGACTTACACGCCAGCCAGGGAGGGGGCTGCAGGCAGGCAGGCTGTATCTCACACGACGCCAGCCAGGGAGGGGGCTGCAGGCAGGCTACAACTTACACATCTCAGCTGCAGTGGGAAACACGTGAACCCAAAGCTTCTCCTGTTTTTTTTTTTAATACTAAAGAGAAATGGTGCAATGAAATCCAATAAACCGAATATGTGATGTATTGCTGAGAAGATTCGTGTCCTGCTATGCTGAGACTGATAAAAGACATACCATTACCTGTGCTGTTGGTGTGTTTCTGTACGCGGGGGTGGGTGGCGGTGAGCACGAAAAGGTTCTGCATCTGAGGAAGTCTGTCTCTTCAGGTCAGGGAAGCCTAGAGCTGCGGATGTTGACCGCCATCACCAGAGGAGGGCGCCATCAAGGCCTCTCCACGTGAGTGATCCCCGTCAGTTGTGAATGAATGTTGTTAGGGGACACAAGACATCTACAAAAATACACACCAAGAATGTGGGTGCATGCACTAACACCACTTTCCAAGGGACTTGTCTCAACTGAGGACATGTATGCTGTGAAAACCTGCATCTGTAATTAAAAAGGCACCGTCTGCCTTATCTGTTTTCCTGGTTCCTGCTTTTTGAGGTTGTCCCGAGCAACATCAGACGACATCCACCGTTACAGGGAGACTGACAGAGCTATCTCTCATGGTCCCAATAACAGGTTGCAAAAATCTTTAGAAAGGTGAACCCCTGGATTCCTGCAGCGTGGAAGGATAAATACAGATGTGGGAAGGAAAGGCAACATCTATGGTACCCATGCTAAGCAATATCCAAGACGCATCCAAAAAGAGAGGTCATATGCTAGTCCAGCTTGTCCTGTTGGACACAGAGGTATCTCCAAACTGTCTATTGTTGCCCCGAGCCAAGGGGATCCCTATAGTATTGAACCAAGAAGGAGACATGTTTAGTACAGTATTGCAGGACCACCAAAGATTCAGGACATGGCCGACAGCATGCAGATTAACCTCTCCTACACCTTGAATGTATTTATGAAACTTTTTTGGAAATGCACTATGATGAAAAAGATTAAGATGCACTTTGATTTAAAGTTTTTTTTAGAAGAATGTTTTTTAATTGAAAGCTGCAGAAGCGTCTTCTGTACCTGTCAGAAATACCACTCATCAGATTTTAACAATACATTGTTGTAAATGTGTTACACCCCGATTTCTGCCTCAGTAATTAATAATACCACTACTACTTCCACATAGCCGTCCCTGAGACTTACAAATAGACGGTCCAGAACTATCACTCAAACTTGCTGTGTCTGGATTGTAATAGTAAATCAACCAGGTCGGAGTAATGGCGAGTCTCCTCAGGGGCCCCGTGCATACAAAAGTCTTCTAAAAAATCAGAGGGCGCATTGTAGCTACCCATTAGTGTTTCAGGGTCCTCTTTACTTACAAATATAGAGTTATGTAAAAAAAACAGAAAGTGAAGATGTAATGGAAGTGCTCCATTGTTCCCACTTCAGAAGAGCAAAGTAGACCCAAGCAGAGCCCAGGGATGTCACAGTTCCTATTTGTTTGAAACAACAATCTTTTTTTCATTATATAGTTTCCACTAAAGAGAGAATGGAATAGGGAACTGATATTTCTCAATCGTTTTTCGAAAACAAATGTATAGAATCAAAATATAATTCCAATAAATGTTTTTTGATTTATATTACGTTGTTACAGATTTGTTTTTATGGAACACTATGTTAACTGGTTCCAGCTGCGCCTCAATGCTGCGTGTGAGTGGGGTGGGGATGGGATCTGAGACAAGGGGTCTCTGCTGTTTCTGTCCGTGTTTACGGCACTTGCTGTTGAGACTTCTGTGGTGGTCATGTGCCTTTGCTCTCTCTTCACCTTCTCCCTGGTCCCTTGGCTGCTGTTTCTGAATGGGGAGAATCAACACTGAAATTTCCCCGTTGTGATCTTACACACACCAATACGTGGTGATGAGAGATGCAGGATGTGTCAATGGAAAGTTGTTGGGGTGAGGTGTCTATGTCAGTGACATCAGCTAACTGGGTGGTACTTTGGCTGGTATAGTGTGAACTGAGTTGAGTGTGTGTGTTTGATCTCATGGTCAGGTGATGGGTGGCTGCAGCGATCTAGTCGTACGGGCAATGTGTGCGGATATGCCTTGCCTTTGTGTACCAATTTTGCCAAACATTTGTCAAAGCAAAGGAGTCAAATGTATCAAGGGACACCTTCCTGCACATAAACAATCTTTCAAGACCGCAGAATGCAGCATACTTAGAAAGAGCAAAAACAAGGCGAAACAAAAGTAGTTCTCCTCATTGCACCAATCTAGCTCCTGCTATTCAGTGGCGTTTGTTTTTGGCGCTGCCTCAGAGTTACAGATCCGTGTAAATCTGGGGCAGCGTAAAAATGCAATGGGTGTTGCGGTGGAACCCCCACAGCAACACCCATTGCACGCCCTTTTCACTCAGATACCTGCGTGAAGGGGAACAATATTTACAAAGTGGCGTTAAGCCACACAAAGTGCCTTAACGCTGCTTTGTATATTTGGAGCAGGGCATTGCGCCACAGGAAATTCAGAAACAGTGATGTCTTCATGGCACAATGCCCTTGTAAATATGCCCCAAAGTTAGTTCTCTCTCTCTCCCTCTCTTCCACTTGTGCATAGCACCGGGGCACTCTAGCAGTAGCCAAGCACTCTACAGTTCCCAATATTCATTCATTCATTTCTTGAAGCTAAGGAAGGGTTGTTAGATGCTGCAAGCCCTAAAATACCAGTGAGGAGCAACCAAAGCATTCTGGAAGGAAGGCCCAGTGGCCCATGGCAGCACTTACTCCTAAGAGCACAATCCCATGGACAAACCCCCAGGGAGCCAAACACCTTCAATGTCTCCAAAGTTGTAGATCCCTGTAGCATCAGACAACAATACCCAACTTTAAAGCTGTCTTCTGTTGCTCACCTATCAACACCACCCTAGTGTGGCAATTTCAGATCCTCAGAAACACTCACCATCAATTGATTCTGTGTTCAACAGAATCACCCTGAAGCTGGTTCACTCCAAAGATCCCCTGATACCTCTATGACCCTCGAACCCGGAGCCTTTCCTTGTTAGACATAGTCAGTATCTGGGGAGAATTTCTCAAGGTGTTGAACTGAACTATAAACATCTTAGACCATTCGAAAAAAATATATAATCAGTGACTAGAGGCTCGCTGAGCGTCAACCCCCTGCTACACCACCTGAAGGAAGGTGCCAGTGCTTTACCCAAGGACAGAGCTAGTGTCAGACAATGGTACAGCACAGGCAGTACCTTTTCAGAAAGCATGGGACAAAAAAACACATAGCAGAGTGGGCCATTGACCAAAAAGGTCCCAGAATTGTAATTACAAGAGGACTACTCTTACATGAAACGTGGAACTGCAGAACAGCACTACAGCAGATGTGAACCAAACTACGGATTACTCTCTCTCTATCCTTCATAGCAAAGGGCTGCTTTGATGCAACGAGGCTCAGAGGATTTAGCAGTTTGTGCATCTTTGCATCACAAATGACCAGGTAAAATATATGGGTCCAGTCACTACTCACAAAAAACAGAAGAGTTACTACCCACAGGCGATAAGTTTTAATGCTAATTACATACATTTTGCACAGAAGATGAATCCCAGAGCAACCACAGAAATGTCTTAGTGGAAGAATTTAAATAACATCAAAAGAAAATTGTGGGGAGAGGTGTGGCGCCGCGGCCAGGGCGACTGACGCTGGAATCTGGGGATCACGGTTCGATCCCCGGCTCCTTAGGCAGGTTAGCCCAGCACCATGTGACTCTGGGCAATAGCTTGCTTAATCTTCCCGATGGCCCCCAGCGCCTAAAGACCCTTACGGGTGATTGTCGCGCTTTACAAATGTGGATTATTATTATTGTTGCTAGGACTACCGACTTTGGAAACTGGGTACCAATCCCAACTTCAGCACTTAAAAGACAATTCAGAATTTTAAATTCCCAATTGGAGTACATGATCTTGAGATGCCTCTGAATAGCCCCAATTAATGCACTGCGCTCTGTTGCTACCCAGCTACGTTTGTGCATTCAAATACCAGTACATGCATACCAATATTTCCATTGAGTACAGCCATAACAATCCTGTAACGTTTGGCTAATTAAAAAAAGTTTAATCTGTTCTTATTGTTAAGAATAAATAGACCATCAAGTGAACAAACAGCACTTCATATTATACACATGTAACAGTGCCCCTAGCACCCGTCACGAGGTACTATAGCCCCGTTGACACTTAGAGACATGAAACAATTAGATTGCAGTTGTTAATAGAGGATGTGTGTGTAATGTATGTGGGATACATAGGTATGTGGTGATTTGTGGCCTGCATTTGTTTGTGTTTTGCACAAGATAGTGGTTGCTTTAGTGATGTCATTTTGGACACTCTTGCATATACACCCCCTTCTAAAGTCTCCCTCCCTGAAAGGTGTTCTCTCTGGTAGGCAGAGGAGGGTCACCAGCCCATTTCTTTATTTAGATTAGACTTCACCCTTCCTAAGTGAAAGCCGCCGCGATGTCTTTCTGTGTGGTTTCCAAGGCAGCATGAAGAGGTGCACAGGACTGTCTGAGTGCAATTCACATATCACTAGAAACAGGTCCAAACTCATACGACTTGTGACAGCTGGCTTCAGGGCCTGCGAAAAACAGACAACTGAAAAATGCAGTTTCTAGCGTTTAAAGGCTCAAATTCTCAAGGACTTATCGTTGAGTTATCGGCACTTTATCACAGCTAAAGTTGCTATAAATTTATCACCCCATTCACAAGGTGGTGCTAACAGCCCATAGCAGCAGTTTACCTGCGAAAGCAGCCGCAAAAAACATCGCCACAGATGACCCCCGCAACTATCGCAAATGAGATGCAGAGTAGGCGTTCCCATGCAAAAAGCTGCGACAAAACCATGTCGCAACATTCTCAACGACCAGCCAGATCGGAGATAAGACCACAAAACATGCGATAAGGCACGTTAGCAGCAGGAAATGAACACCTGCTCTGACCTGGTGTAAAGTCGGACCACAGCCTGCACCAGAAAAGAGAGCCCAGCTCAGAGCCACACCTGAAGGGCAACACATGCCATGGAGCCACTGATCATGCAGGCTGGACACCCAAGAGGGCCACAACACCCACCGCCACCACCCCTTTGACACCCCCTCCCGGGCCCTCCACCCCAGTCAAAGATATGTCACATCAACTACACGGAATCATGTACCAAATAATCCGCCTGAGGTCACATAATCACATTTGGAAACATGCATGTCTCGTCACAAAAATGAGCATCATACATTCACATTCGAATTAACAAATGAAAATGTATTCAAATAAACACAGAACAGAAATGAAGACACATGGCGGCTTCCCTAGGGACAATCTGTAGGTCACAGCCTGCAAGGCAAAAATCATGATGAGAAGGTGTGTCTTGTGCACATCAAAGGACAGAGAGAGAGCAAAGGAGGGAGAGAGATACAGAGAGAGAGAAAGAGAGGGAGAGAGAGAAGGACGGACAGAGAGGGGGAGAGAGAGCGAAGGAAAGAGAGATATACAGAGAGGAAGAAAGACAGAAGAACTTTGGGTCAGATGCATCAAGCATCCATTTTGCGATTCCTTATTAGCAAAAAATAAGGAATCTCTAATAAGGAATAGCAAAATGGAATGCATCAAGCAATCACTACAAAAATAGCGATTCCTTAGAATTCCTTAATTGCGACTCGCAAATTGCAAGTCGCAATTAATGAATACCTCCCCATTCATTCCTATGGGCCTAGAGGCTCATAGGAATGAATGGGAAGACAATCTCAATTTGCGAATCGCAATTAGGGATTCGCAAATTGAGATTGCGAGTTCAAGGGTGCAGAGGTGTCCAAAGGACACCCTGTTGCACCCCTGAATTTGATCTATGCACATATGTTGCGCACACACATGCCCTTAGGGCATGTGTGTGCGCAACATGAAACTTTGAAAAATGCACAAAAGTGCATTTTTCTAAGTTTTTGCAAATTACCATGAAGTTGTACTTTGTGGTAATTTGCGTGCCCTATTAGCGAATTCGCTATTTTTGAAACTTACATGCATTGCATTTAAGGAATCTCAATTTGAGATTCCTTAAATGCAAACAATCGCAATTTAGCGAATTCTCTATTTGCGATTTTTGCATTTGGGATGATGCATCCCAAATGCAAAAATACCGGTCGCAAAGGGGCAGATTCTGAGAATCTGCCCCTTTGCGACCGGTTTTTAGCTTGATGCATCTGGCCCTTAGTCTGTTGTGTTGTGCAGCTGCTGCATTCTCTGTCTTCATCAAGAGGGTGAGCCTACAAGATCCTCAAACCACAATCTACCTGCAGGGATCAAGAGGTAGCCCCCTTAACATGTCTGGTGTATAGTCCTGAAACAGTGGTTGGAAGAAGTTGTGATTCCTGAATAATGTGAACCATGTTTGTAGCATTCACAGGTCAAAATCTATGAACATCGCTTTCAAGTCCTGACCATGAAGTCTAGGCCCCACAAGGAACTGATGAAGCCAGGCACTGCGTCGGGTGCCTCATCACATGGGACACCTTAGTGATCGCTGGCCACGACCACATCCATCCCACTGAACTCATTCACAATCAGTTGGGTCCTAAATAAATGTAGGACTGTGATGCCTTTGCACCCTTTCCTAATCAAACAGTGGGTGCATCCCTACTCCCCTCATGAACCAGATGGCCAGTACAGCATTTTTGGCTTCACAAAGGAGTAAGGGGGAGGGGGCTATCCTAATGTTCGAAGTAGTGAGGTCCAGGGACACCAGTGGTAAATGAGGGTACCCCTAGATCCCAAGACAAATCCTCACACATAGCGAGATCATTTTTATGCCAAAAGGACTCAGTCAAGCCAACCAGGAACTGCAGAGTTGCACTCGGCCTAATTCCATGTATGAACCTAATTCTTTGTTGGAAAATATTTGCATTATTTATCTCTATGTTTACATCTTGTTCAGCTTTTCTATGCACGATGGTATCGTGCAGGAAAAAGCAATTACAGTATTTTGCAAAGTATATCTTTGAAGTGAGAGTATATCTCTTTTAAAGCAAGACTATGATGTATGTGACTTTAATTTTTACACAATGCAGATTTTTACATAGATATGTTGAAGTAAAAAATCTGCAAACTATGCAAAGTTTTTCATAGACCTTCGAGAAAATTGCAAACACCTATAGTGCTAACCATGAATCATGCACTGTTATCCATAAGTTATGCCGCTGTATGCAGAGGCCACTTATCATGGCGCATAGTGGAACACAACTGCCAGCAGTGGTTAGGATAAACCAAGGTCAAAACATGTGTTTTCCGGAAATATACTATACTGTCCAATTTTTCGACCCCCGATGGATTAAAGTCTTACTTGGCCGTGCCAGCTGTCTAACCTGTGACCTGAAGCTCTCGCGAAGAGTCATTGAAGGTAGCTGAAGTCACAGAACCATCTTGTAGACCAGGACTAAGAGAACAACTGTACTTCAGATACTGACCTCTGCCCCTATGCAGCTGGCATGCCCAATGACAATGTGTACACTGGCTAGCTTACCAGCCGCATTATCAATCAATCAATCAATCAATCAATCAATCAGTGCATTAGTATAGTGCGATATTCACCCGGAAGGGTCTCAAGGCGCTGGGGGAGAGGGGTGCGTCACTGCTCGAACAGCCAGGTCTTGAGCTGCTTCCTGAAGGAGAGATGGTCTTGGGTCAGCCGGAGGTGGATGGGGAGGGAGTTCCACGTCTTGGCTGCCTGGTAGGAGAAGGATCTTTCTCCGGCGGTGGCTTTGCGGATGCGTGGTACTGCGGCGAGGGCGTGGCTGGTCGATCGTAGCTGGCGGGTGGGCGTGTAGAAGGTTAGGCGGTCGTTGAGGTACTTGGGGCCCAGGTCGTGGAGAGACTTGTGTGTGTGGGTGAGGAGCCTGAACGTGATTCTCTTGCTGACGGGGAGCCAGTGCAGGTCTCTCAGGTGGCGTGAGATGTGGCTGTGTCGGGGGATGTCCAGGATGAGTCGTGCGGATGCGTTCTGGATTAGTTGGAGTCTTTTTTGAAGTTTGGCTGTGGTACCGGCGTAGAGGGTGTTTCCGTAGTCCAGTCGGCTGGTGACGAGTGCCTGGGTGACGGTCTTCCTGGTTTCGGTGGGGATTCATCGGAAGATCTTGCGGAGCATGCGCAGGGTTTTGAGGCAGGATGACGAGACGGCGTTGACTTGTCTGGTCATCGTGAGGGAGGAGTCCAGGATGAAGCCCTGTTTTCGTGTGTGGTCCGTTGGCTTGGGGGTGGTGCCCAGGGCAGGGGGCCACCAGGAGTCGTCCCAGGCGAAGGGCGATGATCCCAGGATGAGGACTTCAGTCTTGTCTGAGTTCAGTTTCAGGTGGCTGTTCTTCATCCACTCGGCGACGTCTTTCATCCCTTCATGTAGGCTGGCTCTGGCGGTGGCGGGGTCGTTGGTGAGGGAGAGGATCAGCTGGGTATCATCGGCTTAGGAGATGATGTTGAGGTTGTGCTGGCGTGCTATGGCTGCGAGGGGGCTCATGTAGACGTTGAAGAGGGTTGGGCTGAGTGATGATCCTTGTGGTATGCCGCAGATGGCTTCGGTGGCCTCGGATCTGAACGGGGGGAGGCAGACTCTCTGGATTCTTCCGGCGAGGAACGAGATGATCCACTCCAGTGCCTTCTCTTGGATTCCGATGTTGCTGAGGTGCTGTACTAGGGTGCGGTGGCAGACAGTGTCGAACGCTGCAGAGAGGTCCAGGAGGATGAGGGCCGCTGTTTCCCCGTTGTCGAGCAGGGATCTGATGTCATCGGCCGCGATCAGGGCGGTCTCAGTGCTGTGGTTGGCTCGAAAACCTGACTGCGAGGGGTCGAGGGATCCATTCGTCTCGAGGAAGGCGGCGAGCTGTCTGTTGACGGTCTTCTCGATGACTGTGGCCGGAAAAGGGAGGAGCGAGATGGGGTGGAAGTTCTTGAGGTCGGTGGGGTCCGCTGTTGGTTTTTTCAGGAGGGCGCTGAGCTCGGCATGCTTCCAGCTCTCCAGGAAGGTGGCGGTGTGGAAGGAGGTATTGATGATGTCCCGGAGATGGGGTGCGACGATGGCGTCGGCCTTGTTGAAGACGTGGTGGGGGCAGGGGTCGGTGGGGGATCCGGAGTGGATGGTGTTCATCGTGCGGGTGGTTTCTTCGATGCTGACCGGGGTCCAGTTGCAGAGGGTGGTGGTGGCGGGCGTTGGTTCGGAGGTTGGATGCGTGGTCTGTGCGCCGAAGCTGTATGTCGGCGATCATGCGGTGGAAGAACGAGGCGAGTGAGTCGCAGAGGTCTTGCGAGGGAGTGATGTTGTTGTTTCCGGCGCTGGGGTTGGAGAACTCTTTGACAATGCTGAAGAGTTCCTTTCTGTCGTGGGCGTTGTTGTCCAGTCGTTCTTTGAGTGCTGTCTTCTTGGTGGCGCGGAGCAGCTGGTGGTGTTTGCGGGTGGCGTGCTTGAGGGCGGTCCTGTTGTCTGTGGTCTGGTCGTGGCGCCAGGCTTTCTCAAGGGTGCGGCAGTTCTTCTTGGAGTCCTTGAGTTTGTCGGTGAACCGGGGGTTTTTCTTGCTGCCGGGTCTGCTGGGAGGGTTCTTTAGTGGTGCAAGGTCATCGGCACAGGCGGTCAGCCACTGTGTGAGGTTGCCGGCAGCTTCGTTGGGGTCCGTTGTGCTGGTGGGAGGGTTCTGGCTGAAGGAGGCGGTGAGCTGCTCGGCGGTGATCTTGCTCCAGCTCCAGCGAGGAACCTGTTCCGGGTGGTGGTGGGTCGTGGTTCTTCTGAAGCTGAAGTGGACGCAGCTGTGGTCAGTCCAATGAAGTCCGGTGGAGTGGCTGAAGGAGATGTGCTTGCTGGATGAGAAGACGGGGTCAAGCGCGTGGCCAGCGTAGTGGGTGGGGGTGTTCACCAGTTGCTTGAGTCCGAGGTTGGCGAGGTTGTCCAGCAGGGTGGTGGTGTTGTTGTCATTGTTGTTCTCCAGGTGGAAGTTGAGGTCCCCTAGGAGGATGTAATCAGCGGAGGGGAGGGAGTGCGGGCTGATGAAGTCTGCGATGTCTTCGCTGAATTGTGTGCGTGGTCTCGGGGGTCTGTAGATGAGGGTGCCTCTGAGGGTCATCACGGGGTCGGTGTGTATCTGGAAGTGAAGGTGTTCGGCGGCGGTGAAGTTGTTGTCGGAGTTGGTCGAGATGTGGATGGTGTTCTTGTGTACGATGGCGATGCCTCCTCCCGTCTGGTTGACGCGGTCCCTCCGGGTGATCTTGTATCTATCCGGGATGGCTATGGCGATGTCAGGCGCTGAGGAGGCGTTCATCCAGGTTTCCATGAGGAAGGCGACGTCTGGTGCTGTTGTATCGAGCAGGTTCTAGAGTTCAACGGCGTGCCTGTGGATGGAGCGGGTGTTCACTTCACTCGTCTGGAGAACAGTGAAGGTAGAGCCCCAATGCCTGTGGCTACAGCAGGGCCACTGTATGCAGAGGGCATGAACCCATCAGCTGCCTGCCCAAGCTTCAGCAGGGTTATGCACCTATCTGTTCGGGTACCCAGAACAGCAACAGGGATGCTCTACTGCCTCCTTGGATGGCAGTATAGAGAGAGTGACAGTGAAAGGGAAAGAGAAGGATTGTGAAGGAGACACCAGAATCCAGGTAGTGTAATATGCTGCGTATTACAATTGCTGAGTGTTGGGAAGGGCCATGACTCACAATAGGCAAAGTCTTGAGTGGGCCATGACGCCCCTCCCCCATGAACGGTAATAAGCAGTATTTTACACCATGTGCATGCCTGTTAGCCCAAAACCGGTCCCAGGATGCTTGTTTCCAGTCCAGGGAAGACATGGTTTGGCAGTTCGGGCTGGACTGTTCCCATGAGGCACAGGGTCAAGACTGATGTGCATATAGCTGTGTCTGAACTCGGGTGGCGAAGTGAGCTAAAGAACGATGATGGATTCAACCCAGATCTGTGACTGGGGATGAGTGTCTGCAAAGTTTCACCACTCGGTCCATCATCTCCTTGTGTTTGCTTTGTTCATGCCTGATTCATGCCATGGTACTTTCATGTGTATTTGTTTTTTTTCTTCCCCATTTTTAGGTTTTGCCTGCACAGCGCTTGCACTGTGCTTGTGAAATCTATTGTTTTAATATAAACATAAAAGGGACTTCCATCCCGCCTCCTTTCTTTCCTGGCTTCAATCAATCAATCAGGAGTTTGTTAAAGCGCGACTACTCACCCGTAAGGGTCTCAAGGCGCTAGGGGTGGGGGGGTTGGGGAGGTGCAGGTTCCATTCCATCAAGGAGGGGGTCTGTCGAAGAGCCAGGTTTTGAGGTTTCTTGCAAAGATTGGGAGCGATGTTGTCTGTCTGAGGTGGAGCGGAAGGGCGTTCCATGCTTTGGCCGCGAGGAAGGAGAAGGAGTGGCCTCCCGATCTGGTCTTTCTGGTGCGGGAGACCACGGCGCATGAAAGCTGGGCTGATCGTAGGGTCCTTTGGGGTGCGTGGAATTTGAGTCGGCTGTTCAGGTATGCTGGTCCGGTGCCGTGGAGGGCCTTGTGTGCGTGGGTGAGCATCTTAAAGGTGATTCTCGCCTCGACGGGGAGCCAGTGGAGTGTGCGCAGGTGCTGGAAGATGTGGCAGTGTTTTGGCAGGTTGAGGACCAGTCTTGCGGCGGCGTTCTGGATGTTCTGTAGCTTGCGGATGAGGTTTTGTTTATTCCGGCGTAGAGTGCGTTGCCGTAGTCGAGTCTGCTGGTGACCAGGGCGTGAGTGACTGTCTTTCGGTGTTCGAGGGGGATCCATTTGAAGGTCTTACGAAGGAGGCGGAGGGTGTGGAAGCAGGAAGATGAGACAGAGTTGATCTGGCGGTCCATTTTGAGCTCGGAGTCCAGGATGATTCCCAGGTTGCGTGCATGGTCTGTGGGGGTTGGCGGGTTTCCGAGGGCGGTGGGCCACCAGGTGTCGCTCCAGGCGTCGGGGTTTGGGCCCATGATGAGTACTTCTGTTTTGTTGGTGTTTAGTTGTAGGCAGCTGTTTTTCATCCATTTGGCGACGGCTTCCATGCCTTCTCGAAAGTTGCGTCTGGCGGTGTTGGGCTCGTTGGATAGGGAGAGGATGAGCTGGGTGTCATCTGCGTATGACACGATGTTGAGTCCGTAGGTTCTGACGATGGGGGCAAGTGGAGCCATGTAGACGTTGAAGAGCGTCGGGCTGAGGGAGGAGCCCTGGGGGACTCCGCAGGTGGTAGGTGTGGGGTCATAGAGGAAAGGGGGGAGTCTGACCAGCTGCGTCCTGCCGGAGAGGAAGGAGCAGATCCAGTCGAGGGCCTTGTCCTGGATTCCTGCATCGTAGAGTCTGCGTAGTAGGGTGCGGTGGGAGACTGTGTCGAACACCGCTGATAGGTCGAGGAGGATGAGGGCTACTGTTTCTCCTTTGTCCAGTAAGGTGCGGATGTCGTCTGTTGTGGCGAGGAGGGCGGTTTCCGTTCTGTGGTTTTTTCTGAAGCTGGATTGGGAGGAGTCGAGGATGTTGTGTTCTTCAATGAATGTGGCGAGTTGGCTGTTGATGGCTTTCTCGATGACTTTCGCTGGAAACGGAAGCAGGGAGATGGGTCTGTAGTTTTTGAGGTCGGTGGGGTCCGCTGAGGGTTTCTTTAGGAGGGGGTTGACCTCAGAGTGTTTCCAGTCGTCGAGGAACGAGGCGGTTGCCATGGAGCGGTTGATGGTTTGGCGGAGCATGGGTGCGATGGTGTTGGCGGCTCTGTTGAAGATGTGCTGGGGCAGGGGTCCGTGGGGGCCCTTGAGTCGATTGACTTCATTGTCTTCAGTGTGTCTTCGGTAGTGAGGGCTGTCCAGTCATCAATTTATTTATTTATTTGTGGTATTTCTAGAGCGCAACATTCATCCCAAGGGATATCAAGGCGCTGAAAAAAAGAGAAGGCTGCTGAGGTTTATTCAGGAGGGGTTAGTCTTTGGGGAAGAGGTGCATTTTAAGTTTTTTTCGGAATGAAAGAAGGTTTACGGTATGTCTCAGGTCAGTCGGTAATTCATTCCATCGTTTGGCCGCCAGGTGGGAGAAGGCCCGTCCTCCTGTCCTTGTTTTGTAGATGCGCTTAGGTTTTGCCAGGGCTGAGTTGGTGGAGCGCAGGTTCCTGTTTGGAGCATAAAATTCAATTTTCCCCTGTAGGATTGTAGGGCCTGTTTTGTGAAGGGCTTTGTGTGCATGACAGAGCAGTTTGAACGTGGCCCGCTGGCGCATCGGCAGCCAGTGGAGTTGTTTTAGGCATGCCGAAGCCGAGTCACGTTTGCCTTTGTTGCATACCAGTTTGGCAGCCTGGTTTTGCAGAACTTGTAGGCGGGAGAATAGCTGCTCGTTCATCCCCTCGAATAGAGCATTGCCATAGTCCAGACGGCTGACTAGGAGGGCCTGGGTAATCGTACGACGACAGTCAAATGGGATCCAGGTGAAAATCTTGGCGAGGAGTTTCAGGATTGCAAATCCCTTGCCCCACAGTATACGCACATGATCTTTCATGGATAGTGCGTCATCCATCATAATGCCTAGATTTCTGGCGTATTGTTTCGGGGTCGGGGCTGTTCCCAGTGACGGTGGCCACCATGAAGTGTTCCACGATAGTTTGGCTCCTCCGAACAGCAGGATTTCCGATTTTCCGGCGTTGAGCTTGAGGCAGTGGTTACGCATCCAATCCGCCATTTCGGAGAGGCAGCTGTGGAGTTTATTTTTGGTTGTTTCGGATTTTTCAGATCTTTCATCCATGGTCACCATCAACTGCGTATCATCGGCGTATGAGCAGATGCCGATGCCCCACTTTCTTCCGATGTTGGCCAGGGATGATACATAGGCATTAAAGAGAGTGGGGCTTAGGGAGGCCCCCTGTGGGACTCCGCAGCCAATGGGACGGGGTTTAGAATGGAATTGGCCCATGTGCACTGCTTGGGTGCGGTTGCTCAAAAAGGATTCAATCCATTGCAACGCAGTGTCCTGTATTCCTTTGCTCCGGAGAATGTTCAGTAGGCATTTGTGCGACACTGTGTCGAACGCTGCCGACAGGTCTAGCAGTATCAGAGCCACCGAGCCCCCTTGGTCGGTGATGCATCTGACACTGTCCGACACTGAATCCGGTCTGGGTGGGGTCCAAAAGTGCGTTTTCCTCCAGATATTTGGATAACTGTGAGTTGACTATTTTTTCCAGTGCTTTGGAAAGATAGGGGAGTTGTGAGATAGGCCTATAGTTCTCAGGATTGAGAATATCGGAACCAGCTTTCTTCAGGAGGGGGGTTACAGATGCGTGCTTCCAGCAATTAGGGAAGGACGCGGAGGTGAGGGACTGATTGAATATTTTGGTGATGAGTGGGCATAGAGTTGGAGCAATTTCGGAGAATACAAAGTGAGGGCAGGGGTCTGCGGGGGAGCCAGATTTTATTGCTCTGAGGACTGTTAACACCTCTTCTTCACAGGATGGGAAGGGGTGAAGGTTGAATAAATTTTATTGATTTTGTCGGAGAAGAAGGTGCTAATCCGTTCGCATGCTTCAGTGGAAGGGGTGAGGGTTTGCGAGGTGCAAGATGGATTGCTGAGCTCTTTCACGATTTTAAATAACTCTTTTGCAGAGTTATGGTTTTCGTTTATTCGTTGCACAAAGAATGCCTTTTTTGCCTCTCGGATGGCAAGGATGTATTGTTTCCTTTTGGCAGTATAGTTGGCTCTGGTTGTAGGGTCTTTCGCTTGTCTCCATTGGTGTTCTGTTTTTTGGCATTCCCTTTTAAGGCTCTTGAGGGCGGGGGTATACCATTTTTCGTTAATGGTAGTTTTTTTCTTAACTTCTCGTAAGGGTGCTATTCTGTCCAATGTTTCGAGAATTCTGGTTTCTAACCGGATAACATTATTGCCGATGGGTTCATTGTCTGGCAGAGAGACATCTGTCTCGTGAAAATGCTTTTGGAAGTTGGAGTTATTGATTAGTTTCCAAGCTCTCTTAGAGGTGCGAGAGGTGGGTCTGGTCTTAGCGAGTTTACCGGGAGGTTCAAATGAAAATGAGAGCATGAAATGGTCGGTCCATGACAAAGGGAGAGTTTCCATAAGAGTGGTCGATTCGATGTTCGTAAAAAGGAGATCCAGGGTGTGCCCAGCTATATGCGTAGGGCCGACGACTAGTTGTTTCAGTTGGAGGATTTCCATGTCATATTTGAGCTGTGCGACTCCAGGGGCGTTAGGGTTTTCGTAGTGGACATTGAAGTCTCCAATGATTAGGTAGTTTTTGTGCTTTAGGCACAGAGGGAGTATTTGATTCAGGAGTTTGGCGCTGAGTTTAATTTGTTGTCCCGGTGGATTATAGACAACTGCGCCCGCTAACATAACATAATTCTCAGCGAGGATTTTGAATGGTAGTAGCTCATGTTCGGGATCCGCATTAGTTGTGTCCGTTAGACAAGTTAGGTGGTCCCTGAAAATTACGGCGACTCCACCTCCTTTTTTCTTGCTTTGTCTGTTTTGTGTTATTATTTTGTAGTTGGGGGGGAGGGCGTTGGCTAGGTCTGGGGTATTGACATCGGATAGCCACGTTTCTGTGACAAAAACTAAATCTGGCGTTTTTGAGGATAATATGTCCCATATGTCTAATGCATGCTTGGGTAGTGATCTGGCGTTAAAATATAGACATTTTAATTCATGCTGGGGTTTAGTAGGGATTGTATGAGAATCCGTTGAGAGTTGACCCAAGCTGGTCCATTGACAAGAGCGGCATGAAATGGGTCCGTAGGATAGGCCAGGGCCAGTTTGGATGCAGTTTGTTGTTGTAATAGGTTTGCGCAGGGCAAGTAGATCGCTACGATTGTAGCACATGGTGGCTGCCCTAGGTGCGCTAAGACCTGCAGGGGATATGGCCCCTGGTCCCGGTCGGTCGCGGACGGGCGCAGACGGGCTTGCCTTAGGCGCGCCTTCGGCGCGCAAAAGTCGCGCCCGCTGCGCACGTCCGCTGCGCTTCCTGGCAAGGCACATGTTTTATGTTGGTGAGTCAGAAGGTTGGAGGGGCGTGGCCAGCCGAGGGGGCGTGTCTCGCCTCGCCCTCGGGAATGGCGGGGAACGTTGCAGCGAGTAATCGCTGGTTTCCGGGTGTCGGGGGTGGTTGGTGAGGGTTCAGTGTGTTGGTTGTCTTCGTCGAAGTTGTCGTAGATGCTCTTGACTTTGTGGTGGAAAAAGATGCTGAGTTTGTCGCAGAGGTCTTGTGAGAGAGGGATGTCGGTAGACTCGCTGGTGGGTTGGGCGAACTCCTTGATGATGCTGAAGAGTTCCTTGCTGTTGTGTGCGTGGGTGGAGATTCTGTCTTTAATCGCTTTTCCTCGTTTCTCTGATGAGTTGATGGTGGGCGTTGGTGGCGGCTCTGAAGTTGTTGTGGGCTTCTGTGGATTTGGTGTTTCTCCAGGCCTTTTCGAGGCGGCGGCATGTGCGCCTGGACTCTCGAAGTTCGGTGGTAAACCATCTGGCTTTCTTGGCACGGGTATTGTTGTTTTTCTTGAGGGGGGCTATGGTGTTGGTGCTGTCCAAGATCCATCGATACAGGGTTCGGGCTGCGGTGTTGGGGTCGTCGTTTTCCGCGATGGTTGGGGTGGAGTTGTTGAGTGAGGAGGTGAGCTGGTCATCGGTGATTTTGGTCCAGTTTCTTTGTGGAAGCAGGTGCTGGTGTCTGTGGATGGTGGGTGTTCTGAAGGTGAAGTGGACGCAACAATGGTCGGTCCATGGGAGTTCGGTGGTGGGGCTGAAGGTGATGGAGTTTCCTGTAGTGAAGAGGGGGTCGAGGGTGTGTCCTGCTGAGTGCGTGGGCTCGGTCACAATCTGGTGGAGTCCAATGTTGTGGAGGTTGTCCAGGAGGCATGTGGTGTTGGGGTCCAGTTGATTGTCGAGGTGGAAGTTGAGGTCTCCCAGCAGGGTGTAGTTGGTGGATGCGATGGCCTGCGGGGAGATAATGTCCGTGATGGAGTTGGCGAAGGGTCCGCGGGGTCCAGGGGGTTCCTGTGCTCGCCACTTAATTTTATTCCCTTTCTATTGGCTGTAGCATCTTTTGCTGCATATACCAATGCTTATTTCTTGTCTGCTTCTCTTATCAGTTTCACGTAGCCGAAATAGTGCTAACATCCACTTAGGTGGAACAATTTAAAAAAAAATAAAGTTATGCCTTTCTCTACTTTTTCGTTTTGCAGCAGACTCATATAAGGCAACTTATCACCCAGAGAGATTAAGTGATTTTTCCCTGAATCACAGGATGTTGTGCCACCAGTGGCGGCCCCTCCGCTAAGGCAGAGGAGCGTCACCCCACTACTCAAGAGGAAACATAAAATGATAATAACGTATCGTTATTATGATTTTAGTTTTCATATTGAAGTCAGTGGTTTGCGGGTGGGACTGGCCAGAGCAGGGAAACGAGTGGTTTGCACTCCTTAAGTACGACTGACTGCTTGGCCATCCCTCTTGGGCCGGCCAAACAGTCACGCGCACTTTGCATCTTTCCCACCAGGCTGCATTACACAGCCTGGTGAGGAACATGCAGAGGCTCCCTGACCCTGTCTGAGCTCTGAACCACAGCAATCAGACCAATCACAGCGCTGCATTGCAGCGTTGTAATTGGCTCAGGGGAGCCTGGGAGCCGGGTGCTTCCTCCTGCTGCCGGACCAGAGACAGGAAGAAGAGGACGGAGGAGAGGCGGCCACTGGCCGCCACAGGTAAGTGTGTTTGTTGTGGCTGAAGTAGTGGCTCTGAGAGAAGCCCGAAGTAACCAGACGCATCATTTTAATGTCCTGCACCTAATTTTTATGTTCAATATTACACCTGTGAGCGTTGTTGGTTGTCCCACTCCCATGCTGTTGCTTGACTCCCACCTCCCGTCATTATTGCTTGCACCCGCATGCTACTGATGCACAATGTGTCGCCATCAGAAGGATGGCAGCACGAGTTGACCCTGCCAGTATTTGTCACAACGGCCTAAAGTCCACAAACAGATATTGCCACCAAGCGCTTAACTGAAATCAGTCAAGTTACAATATGCAATGCAAAACAACCACCAAATGAAACAAGCATTGGTAATGCATGGGTTTTGCCTATGTAATGAATAAAGAGCAGTTTTCATCAATCATCATCCGGTAGAAGGGAACAGCTCCCTGACAGATAACACAGGTATGTTATGTTATGTTAATAAAATTTATAAAAGTGCACGAATAGCAAATGGTGTCTAGGCGCTAAAGACCACATTAACCAGCTGTGCACGAAGCCCTGGAACAGCCAGGTTTTCAACTTTTTCCTAAAGCCAGTTAGAGAACTGGCGTTCCTAAGGTCAAATGAAAGCAAGTTGTGAGGTCACCAGTGTGAGGTCTGAATTCTAGGCAATGGGAGAAGCTTAGCACCAGTTGACCGCAGAGGTCTGACAGGTTGGTACTAAGCAAAATGATCCTGTAAAAACGCCGTACCGGCGTGATTTAATGCCTTATAGGCAAGACACAGCTCCTTAAATTTTATGCGCTGAGGAACCGGCAACCAATGAAGATTTCGAATTTCACTTGAGACTGACTTATGCCTAGGAAGATTGAGCAAAAGACGAGCTGCTGAATTTTGTACCATCTGGAGTTTCCTTAGACACTGCTTCTGGGCGTTCAGATACAGCCCGTTACAGGAGTCCAATTTGGATTGGATAAGAGATGTGACTACTGTTTTTTTAGTGTCCAACGGAATGTAGGGAAGAATCTTCCTTATTTTCTTTATAAGAAAGTAAGAGGAAGAAACAGTGGGATTAGTCTGTTGACAAAACGATAGTCTGTTGTAAATCACAACCCCAACATTTTTTGCTTTTGCCATAGGTTTAGTTTAGGGGGCACCCATCTCAGCCGCCCACCATAAGTCGCTCCAGGAAGGCAGCAAATTGCCAAAAAGCAGAACTTCAGTTTTATCAGAATTAAGTTTGAGGCAATGAGCAGTCATCCAGTTGTTGATAGCACTCATGCAGTTTTGAAACTGCTGAGAAGGAGAGGTTTGATGTTTGTAGGCTGCTACCACAATATGGGTGTCATCGGCATAGGATGTCATACTAAATCCAAACTCCAGAATCAATGGGGCCAGTTCGGAGACGTATATGTTGAACAATGAGGGGCTGAACCAACTGCCCTGAGGGACTCCGAATGCTAAAATATAAGGAGCCGAGATGAAACCATCGAGCGAAACCGTTGATCTCCGATCCGTTAAAAAAGAGGACAGAAGAGCCAGCGCCATTCCGTCCACTCCCAACTTTTTCAGTCGGTGCTGTAGGAGAGCATGGTCCACCGTATCAAAAGCAGCTGATAGATCGAGGAGAACAAGAGCAGCTGTGCCTCCTCAATCCATCACCGCTCTGATCTCTCCGGTCGCTTTAATAAGTGCAGTTTCTGTGCTGTGTTCCTTACGGAACCCAAACTGGGAATGATCTAGCAAGCCATTCTCCCTGATAAATTGTGACAATTGAATGTTCATAATTTTGTCAACTTTTTTGGCTGCTTCGGGTAGTCTAGCAATGGGTCGATAGTTCAGTGGGTTAGTGGTGTCCAACATAGGCGTTTTTAATAGGGGGAGGATAGATGTCTCCTTCCAACTAGTGGGAAAGATGCCAGAATCAAACATAAGATTACAGATCTGCGCTAGCCCAGGGCTCATCAAATTGCCCAGCTCTTTCAAAAGAGCTGGAGGACATGGGTCCAGAGGACATGGGTTCCCACTACTTCCCAAGATACAGGGGAAAAGTTCAGCAAGGTGTTTTTGTAGGGGTCTAGGTCAAAAACTTGGGACGAAACATCAGATCCTGATTCGTGCTTGCTTAAAAGCTTTAAAGATGTCCAGTAGTTTGGATTGGAAGGTTGTCGCAATGTCGACACAACATTTTTGACTACCCTTTGTTCCGGCATTAGCAGGCAGAGTGAGTTTATTAATGACCGAAAATAGTTCCTTAGAGGAATTATTAGCCAACTCTATCTGTTGAGTAAAGTAATTTCTCTTTTCTGCAATAAGTAATTTTTTATATAGGTATGGAGAGGATGTGGCGCAGCGGGCAGAGCTGCTGACTCCAGAGTTGGGCATCGCGGGTCGAGTCTCAGTGGTGCCGCAAAACATCCTGTGATTCTATGCAAATCGCTTAATCTCTCCGGGTGATATATTGTTATATAAATATGCTGCAATAGTAAAAGGCAAAACTTTATGAATATATAGTTCCATCAAAGCGGATGTTAACAGTATTTTGGCGGCAGGAAACTGATAACAGAAGCAGATGAGGAACAAGCAATTGGTAAATGCAGGAAAATATGCTACAGCCAACAGAAAAGGAGGAAAGGTAAGTGTCACAGACAGGAACCAATAAGAAGAAAGGAAAGAGAGGTGTCAGGATGTAAGTTCCTTTTAAGTGCATATAAAAACAATATATTTCTCAAGCACAGTGCAAGCGCTGTGCAGGCGAAACCTAAAAAGTAATTCAAGAGGTGGGGACGATGTGGTCCTTGCATCATTTTTAAAGTTAATTATCAATCTTCATTTTAGCAGAAAAACACTGATCGATTTTCAATGAAGTAATCACCTTTCATTTAAAAAGTGTTTGAAGCTTTTCAATCTAGTTCCACCTAAGAAGTTGGACGCGTGAGAGGAACTGGGTCTGGGGACTTGGTGGACTAATGCGTGCACTGTAAGGACCTGTGGTCGACATCTTGGCCACAGATTCAAATCCCAGTAGGTCCACTCAGCCGTTCATCCTCTTGAGGTCGATAAAATGAGTACCTGTTGGGGAGCAATAAACATTTGTTATTCAGAACTAAGATACCCTTCTGGGTGAAACTGTGCTTTACAAATACATGTTATGTTAATGAAAGACAAACACCATGATTTCAAGAGATTACCTAATGATAATGGAACACTAACACATGTTTAAATATATGGAAGGAGATATCCTCATTGGAAACTTGTCAAGATTTTAATACTAAACTTAAGTCTGTGCATATGTATCTGTGTGTCTGTGGGAGGGCAGGTCGGATATACAGACGCGGAGGCTGAATATATTGTCGAACAGCACTTTTATTGTCAGGAATCAAAGTTTTAGGTTTCACAATGGGTTCCGAATTTCCTCCCGCAGCACCGGTCTCTTCACTATTGAAAGGATTAGCCGTGGTACTCGAGGTTGTTTCTCCCTCTTCTGCCAGCCGATGTATTTCCTGGGACGATGAGGGCTCCGTGGCGTTGGTTTACCCGGAGGTACCGAGAGGGAAAGAGAAAAGGGGTCGTCAGTCAGTCTGTTCGAATGGAACCCTTGTTCCTACACCCGAAGGTAGTGCACGACAAAGGGAATGGTGAGGGGTTGTGCATAAAGTTTATGGACGTGAAGGTTGAAGGGAAGGAGGAGATTGGATAAGCCAGGGAGAAGATAATAGGGTAGGAATAGTCGTAGACCAAAATACTGTCCCAAGATAAACAATCAAAGTGCCGCTTTTAATTACTGCTTTTTGTTAACTTGTGAAGGTAAAGTTCTTTCCCCTTACTCAATTCCACCCACCTCCCACAAGTTACGCTCCACCACCCACCACCCGTAACACAGAGTAGTCCCACAATAATCCCCAGACCAGTTTCACTCACCGGTCCCGCCGTAACTCTCCTGAGTCACGGCACGCTCTCCAGCCTCCTCCGGGGGACACCACCACTCCTCCGTCCAGCGGTCTTCGGTTTCCCCCGCCTCTTCTTCGCGCTCAGCAACGCTGTCTTGACTCTCGGCGTTCAGCTCCGGCTCTCGGCTCCGAGATTCGGCGTCTTTCGCGTGGTCAGTCTCAGGTTCCTCCTCCTCAACGTTCTGCGACCCTGCTTCCTGTGTTGCGTCCGTTTTTACTCGTTCATTCTCTGTAGCTCCTCCTCTCGACGTTGTCCCACGCTGTGGAAAGAGAGGAGAGACATGGATCGTCGTCCGTGGTTCCTGTGAGACGTGATGCAGACTTGTTCGTACAGGGAAGTCTGGGCTCCGTAGTCCAACCCTACAGTGAGTTCTGCCAGGTCCCTTCTCACAGTGTCCATGTGGGTGTATTTGGGTTTATATTGTATGTGTGCATCTGTGTGTTTGTGTGCGTGGGTACATCTGTGTGTGGTGTGTACGTTTGTGTTTATGTGGCATGTGTCTATCTGCGTGTGTTTTTGTGTGAGCATGTCTGTGCATGTTTTATTATGCCTTTTGACCATCACAGGTGGTTAGCCACGCTTTACAAGAACCCGATTATTTGACTGTCTGAGTATGTGTGTTTGTGTTTTTGGTGTATGCATGTGGGTATCTGCGTGTGATTGTGTGTGCCTGTGTATGCCTATGTGTGTGTTTTTGTGTGTTATATATATGTGGTGTGAATGTTTGTGTCTGCATATGTTTGTGTGTATCAGTGTGCCCTTCTCCCTGTTTTAATGACTACAGTCTAATCTCCCTCATCCCTGTCCTCATGCACTCCTGAAGTGAGTCCATCTTATAAGGTTTGGCAACCCACCAGCAACCATCATAAAACACTTTCCAGCCTCTATCGTAGTATGAAAGACTCCTCGAACACAGACTGCAGCACTTTCAAATAAGTCATCAAGTTGCTATTTTGAAACCACCTAGTTCACTGTGTAAGGTCTCACTCTTGGCCTAGACATATAGGCCAATGCAAGGAATGTACACAACAAAAATTAGAAGGAGGGTACAAGGGCAGGCTTAATGACTACCCAGGTACATGCCCCAGACTCAATATCAAAACACTATATTGTACCTAGTAGTCAAAAGAAGTTATTCACCATGGATCACAAGACAAAATACCGTACACATAACACCCGTGGGAACACACCATGCAACAAATTTCTATGTGGTGTCGGCCATGTAAGGGCTCAAGGACGTATGGAAAAAGTACCCATCAGAAGCCACTCTGTACCGCCCTATTTTGCATCATTTGGGTTTCTCCTTGCCCAGGAGACAAAATACAACGGCCGATCAGATGTAACCGTGACCAAGGTCGCACATGCTTGGCGCGATCAAATTCATGTTTTATTTGATTAAATATTTTCTAAAGAAAAAACCGTGGGAATATGATAAATTCATGTTCTTTTCTCTTGTCTGTTTTTCCTGTGGATCCAATGTCCTGGATACGGTGCGATAACAGTACATGGTTGAGCATACAACCTGTGATTCTCAGGTGATATCCTTTTAATTAATTTTCACAAAAAGCAGTAGTTTGGAAAGAACAGGTCCTGATGAATGCATTGAAACTTTTTTTTATATGCAGAAACATGTTGACCACTACTGAGTGCGGTTATTATTTCAAAACCTGCACTTGCACTTGTCTTTTAGCCTTAGGGACTGGGAGATACTAATAAATTGCTGATTTCTACCCAGTTCACCTAATTTTATATACCCTCACTACTTCACTCCTATCACTTCACACTGCTTTTTCTCAGTTGCCACCTTAACATTTGAAAAATACTTCCCTTTTACATCCTTTTCGGTCACGGTTACATCTGACCGGCCGTTGTATTTTGTCTCCTGGGCAAGGAGAAACCCAAATGATGCAAAATAGGGCGGTACAGAGTGGCTTCTGATGGGTACTTTTTCCATACGTCCTTAAGCCCTTACATGGCCGACACCACATAGAAATTTGTTGCATGGTGTGTTCCCATGGGTGTTATGTGTACGGTATTTTGTCTTGTGATCCATGGTGAATAACTTCTTTTGACTACTAGGTACAATATAGTGTTTTGACAATGCAAGGAATGACCACCACTTGACGGGGTGACTACTGGATGCAAAAAGAAGTCAGCAGATCCCTGAGGTGGCTACTAGATGCCAGCGATACTCATTTTATATCAAGTACAGACACCTCACAGAAGAGACGGCCCAATGGTCGAGACACTCACTACCTACACCTCCCAGAAGAGACGGCCCAACGGTCGAGACACTCACTACCTACACCTCCCAGAAGAGACGGCCCAATGGTCGAGACACTCACTACCTACACCTCACATAAGAGACGGCCCAACGGTCGAGACATTCACACCCTACACCTCACAGAAGAGATGGCCCAACGGTCGAGACACTCACTACCTACACCTCACAGAAGACATGGCCCAACGGTCAAGACACTCACTACCTACACCTCGCAGAAGAGACGGCCCAACTCTTGAGGCACTCACTACCTACACCTCACATAAGAGAAGGCCCAATGGTCGAGACACTCACTACCTACACCTCACATAAGAGACGGCCCAACGGTCGAGACACTCACCACCTACACCTCGCAGAAGAGACAGCCCAACGGTCGAGACACTCACTACCTACACCTCACATAAGAGACGGCCCAATGGTCAAGGCACTCACTACCTACACCTCACAGAAGAGATGGCCCAACAGTCGAGACAGTCACTACCCTACACCTCGCAGAAGAGACGGCCCAACGATCGAGACACTCACTACCTACACCTCACAGAAGAGACGGCCCAATGGTCAAGGCACTCACTACCTACACCTCACAGAAGAGACGGCCCAATGGTCGAGACCCTCACTGCCTACACCTCACAGAAGAGATGGCCCAACGGTCGAGACACTCACTACCTACACCTCCCAGAAGAGACGGCCCAACGGTCGAGGCACTCACTACCTACACCTCACATAAGAGACGGCCCAACGGTCGAGACATTGACACCCTACACCTCACAGAAGAGACGGCCCAACAGTCGAGGCACTCACTACCTATACCTCATAGAAGAGACGGCCCAACGGTCGAGACACTCACTACCTACACCTCACAGAAGACATGGCCCAACGGTCGAGACACTCACTACCTACACCTCGCAGAAGAGACGGCCCAACTGTTGAGGCACTCACTACCTACACCTCACATAAGAGAAGGCCCAACTGTCGAGACACTCACTACCTACACCTCACATAAGAGACGGCCCAACGGTCGAGACACTCACCACCTACACCTCGCTGAAGAGACAGCCCAACAGTCGAGACACTCACTACCTGCACCTCACATAAGAGACGGCCCAATGGTCAAGGCACTCACTACCTACACCTCACAGAAGAGACGGCTCAACAGTCGAGACAGTCACTACCCTACACCTCGCAGAAGAGACGGCCCAATGATCGAGACACTCACTACCTACACCTCTCAGAAGAGACGGCCCAATTGTCAAGGCACTCACTACCTACACCTCACAGAAGAGACGGCCCAACAGTCGAGACACTCACTACCTACACTTCACATAAGAGACTGCCCAACGGTCGAGACACTCACTACCTACACCTCACATAAGAGAAGGCCCAACGGTCGAGACACTCACTACCTACACCTCACATAAGAGACGGCCCAACGGTCGAGACACTCACCACCTACACCTCGCAGAAGAGACAGCCCAACGGTCGAGACACTCACTACCTACACCTCACAGAAGAGACGGCCCAATGGTCGAGACACTCACCACCTACACCTCGCAGAAGAGACAGCCCAACGGTCGACACACTCACTACCTTCACCTCACAGAAGAGACGGCCCAATGGTCAAGGCACTCACTACCTACACCTCACAGAAGAGACGGCCCAACAGTCGAGACAGTCACTACCCTACACCTCGCAGAAGAGACGGCCCAACGATCGAGACACTCACTACCTACACCTCACAGAAGAGACAGCCCAATAGTCAAGGCCATCACTACCTACACCTCACAGAAGAGACGGCCGAACAGTCGAGACAGTCACTACCCTACACCTCGCAGAAGAGAAGGCCCAACGATCGAGACACTCACTACCTACACCTCACAGAAGAGACGGCCCAATGGTCAAGGCACTCACTACCTACACCTCACAGAAGAGACGGCCCAACAGTCGAGACAGTCACTACCCTACACCTCGCAGAAGAGATGGCCCAACGATCGAGACACTCACTACCTACACCTCACAGAAGAGACGGCCCAATGGTCAAGGCACTCACTACCTACACCTCACAGAAGAGACGGCCCAACAGTCGAGACAGTCACTGCCCTACACCTCGCAGAAGAGAAGGCCCAACGGTCGAGACACTCCCTACCTACACCTCACATAAGAGACGGCCCAACAGTCGAGACACTCACCACCTACACCTCGCAGAAGAGACAGCCCAACGGTCGAGACACTCACTACCTTCACCTCACAGAAGAGACGGCCCAATGGTCAAGGCCACTCACTACCGACACCTCACAGAAGAGACGGCCCAACAGTCGAGACAATCACTACCCTACACCTCGCAGAAGAGACGTCCCAACGATCGAGACACTCACTACCTACACCTCACAGAAGAGACGGCCCAACAGTCGAGACAGTCACTACCCTACACCTCACAGAAGAGACGGCCCAACGGTCGAGACACTCACTACCTACACTTCACATAAGAGACCGCCCAACGGTCAAGACACTCACTACCTACAACTCACAGAAGACACGGCTCAACGGTCTAGATACTCACTATCTACACCTCACAGAAGAGACGGGCCAACGGTCGAGACACTCAATACCCTACACCTTGCAGTAGAGACTACCTAACGGTTGAGACACTCACTACCCTACACCTGGCAGAAGAGATGACCCAACAGTCGAGGCACTCACTACCTACACCTCAAATAAGAGACGGGCCAACGGTCGAGACACTCACTACCTACACCTCACAGAAGCGATGGCCCAACGGTCGAGACACTCACTACCTACACCTCACAGAAGAGGCAGCCCAACGGTCGAGACACTCACTACCTACACCTCACATAAGAGACGGCCCAACGATAGAGACACTCACTACCTACACCTCACAGAAGAGACGGCCCAACGGTCGAGGCACTCACTACCTACACCTCACAGAAGAGACGGCCCAACAGTCGAGACACTCACTACCTTCACCTCGCAGAAGACACGGCCCAACAGTCAAGACACTCACTACCTACACCTCGCAGAAGAGACGGCCCAACAGTCAAGACACTCACTACCTACACCTCGCAGAAGAGACGGCCCAACAGTCGAAACACTCACTACCTACACCTTGCAGAAGTGTTTCGGATGGTTGAAGATCCAATACACTGCTACACTGCATCCTCCCTCACTGCATTTACTGCAGGCAGAGAAATTTCAGGTGAATATGATTCCAGTTCACCCTCATAACACAGGCCAATTTCAATGGTACAGAATAAGCTTCAAGCTTCAAGCTTCAGTGAAAAAATATCCGCACACCAAAGCAGGTGCACAGAAAAGAATTAGTAAGTCATAGAACTAATTGCAATGTTCATGTTTAATTTTTTTTACAGTCAATAAGATAGGTTTTAACCATGATCTTCTTTTTGTCCCTTTTATTCAACATCTACGGCTTTTTTCAACTACACTGGATACAGTTGGAACATAAACCATAAGAGAGGTAATTGTGTCAATATAATGAGAGGCATTGGTTGAAGTATATGCCCATTTGTATAATGATTCTTAAGAAATCCCCTTTTTTGCATTTTTTTGCAGATGGACCCAATCTCGGTCCTGAGGAGAACCCAAAATCAAGGAGTTGGAAATGCGTCAACCTTTATGCATTAGGCCAAAGGAGTTGTTAGAGTTCACAACTAAATTCAGGCAACTGTGAAAGGAATATCGGGTGTCTAGATCTTGGTTTAAAATAATCAGTTTTTATAACTCCTTTTTATGCTAAAATTTCAGGGGCCTCATTTATGAGGCCGTGCGTCACTTTTACGCCACTGGTGCGTCACTTTTTGTGACGCACCAGCAGCGTAAAAAATTTGCCTTGTTGCACCATTTTTACAAAGTGACGCATCTAGGTAGATGAGTCACTTTGTAAACCCCTGCGCTACATTATACCTACGCCAGGTATAATGTATGCAGGGGGGGGGGGGCGTTCTGACGCAAGAAAGGGTCATAGAAGTGACGCAGTGAAATCTATAAAATTTCACTGCGCCACTTCTAGGACACAAATGCGTCAATTTCTTACGCCTGCCTCACAGCAGGCGTAAGACTGACGCAGGCCCTTTCACATGGGGCTTGCCCCATGTGAAAGGACACATTGCTGGAGTTGCGTCAATTTTGTGGCACACTCCAGCAATGCGTCACTTTTGCGCCATACAGATACGTCAGAAATACTGACGTATCTGTAACTCCTTGCGCCATGATGCGTTATACTGTAAATATGACGCATCATTGGTGTCGCAAGGAGGGCGCAGTGAAAAGTGACGCATCGCTGTTTTCACGCAGCGATGCGTCACTTTTCACAAATGAGGCCCCCGGAGGTTTGACAACAGGATCTTAATAGCAAGTTCCTCTTCTTGGCAACTGGGCACTGGTACATTGTGTATGTTTTGTATTGAATGTTAATCTATACTAATATAATAAAGAGAGAGCCCAAACCTTTGAGGCGGGTAATCTCAGGAACCACAGCACCAATCACAACACCCAATACAGCGTTGGAAAGGGCAGTTGCAGCAGAAGGACATAGGCTATGCAGACGCCCACCATATACATTTAAAAGGTAAAAGAACCGTGCCAGCAAAGTAGTCCCTTGTGGGCGTGTCTGCGTTGTGCTATGGGCGTATGCTGGGGGCGTGCCAAACGCTGGGGGAGTGTGGTACGTTCCGCCCTTCATGCCATGTCTCATATCTTGTGCTAATCCCACCCTGCTCCCTTTAAATACCCCTGCACCTCATAATCATAACCCACCCTTACTCCTTAAAATACCCCAACACCCTTAAACACTAACCCATCTTACGCCTATAAATATACCCTGTACCCCCAAACCCAAACCTATCCCTAAACCCTAAAAATACCCCTGTACCCCAAAACCCAAACCTAGTCCTGAACCCTAAAAATACCCCTGTACCCCAAAACCCAAACCTAGTCCTGAACCCTAAAAATACCCCTGTACCCCAAAACCCAAACCTAGCCCTGAACCCTATAAATACCCCTGTACCTCAAAACCCAAACCTACCCCTGAACCCTAAAAATGCCCCTGTACCCCCAAACTCAAACCTAGCCCTGAACCCTAAAATACCACTGTACCCCAAAACCCAAACCTAACCCTGAAACCTAAAATGCCCCTGTACCCCAAAACCCAAACCTAGCCCTGAACCCTAAAAATACCACTGTACCCCAAAACCCAAACCTAGCCCCGAACCCTAAAAATAACCCTGTACCCCAAAAGCCAAACCTACCCCTGAACCCTAAAATACCCCTGTACCCCAAAACCCAAACCTAGCCCTGAATCCTAAAAATACCCCTGTACCCCAAAACCCAAACCTAGCCCTGAACCATTAAAATACCCCTGTACCCCAAAACCTAAACCTACCCCTGAACCCTAAAAATACCCCTATACCCCAAAACCCAAACCTATCCCTAAACCCTACAACTACCCCTGTACCCCATAACCCAAAACTATATCCGAAACCTTAAAATACCCAAACACCCCAAAACATATACCTCAGTATTCCAAAACATATAGCCCTATACCCATACTTACCTTATCCAAACATAAAAAAAACATGCTTTTACCATTCATGCATTTAAATGAATTTCGTTGTAAATGTATGCGTGGTAAAAGCATATAAAATGTAATGCCATGTGTTATATTGGCATTGCGGAGTCATGGTACTTTCGTAATGAACGTATGTGGAGTGATGGTATGCGGAAAGAAAGTTGCGGAATATTGGGTGTTTACCCTCCCCCGCTAAGTACATTGGTGGCACGGCGGCCCACATCTCCAGCAACATACTCATATTTTTTCCCCACCCATTTGAAAAATGCACAGGTTTCTCTCATTGATGGCCAGCACCGACATACACTTTTAGACACACCTCCCGCCACAAGTTCTAGAATTGCGAACTTTAGAGCTGGGGAGCTACGTTCGAATCTCGGAATCAGCTCAACATCCTGTGATTCCAGGCAAATCGCTTTGTCTCCCCGTGCCTACCACAAATAATTGTGTTCTTCTGTAATGTAAATTGTGCTCATGGCATGTTGTCGAGTTTGCGCTATATAATATTGCAAGGAAAAATAAAGTAGGGAAACTCGAGTTCACACACTCAGCAGTGCACTGTGAATCGGAGCGTTTCAGAGGCCTGTCACAGATAAGAAATGCTATCAAAACGAAATCCTACAAAACAATATACTACTAGCCGGCAGCAATTCATACCCGGACAACGTCGGGACGGGCTGCTAGTGTATGTATAATTTGTGTTTATCTATAATTTTACTTTGGGCTTTAAAGGTTTATACAGTATTTGTTTATGTTATCCAATGGCTATGAATTTTGCAAAGCAAAATGAATTTCAATTAACCAAAGTACAGTTATCATGTAAAGAATATCAGGTCAAGTTAATTACAGCTCGAAAAAAACAATGTTGATTGAATAATCATCAGCAAAGGCATTTGTTGTTGTTGTAACTTTCTAAACGAGGCATTTTCAGAATCATGACAAAAATCAGACTTTACCTGTAGAGTGGTTTTAGGGGCATATGTATCAAATACTGGTTTTGCAATTCTCAAATAGCGATTCTTAGAGAATCGCTATTTGAGAATCGCAAAACAAGATGTACATAAAAATTTGCTAATATTTTGCGATTCCTTGGCATTCCTTAATTGCGACTTGCAAATTGCAAGTCGCAATAAAGGAATGGCTTCCCGTTCATTCCTATGGGCCTAAAGGCCCATAGGAATGATTGGGAAGATATTCGTAATTTGCGAGTACCCATTAGGTACTCGCAAATTGCAAATGCAATTTCAAGGGTGCAAAGGTGTCAAAATGACACCCCATTGCACCCCTGAAATTAGCATGCGTGCATATGTGGCGCACATACATGCCCTAAGGGCATGTATGTGCGTCACATAGCACTTTGAAAAATGCCAAAAAGTGCATTTTTCAAAAAAATCGCAATTTACCACCAACTTGAAGGTAATTTGCGATTTCTTGAGGAGAAATCGCACAACTTGGGTGCTTTCTACATCGCATTTAGGGAATCACATTTTGCGATTCCTTAACCCCTTCAGTGTGCATGATGGCCCCTGGCTGTCATGCTTCACGGTGGGCGTGTGCGGAGGACGTCCGGGGGCCGTCTGAAACCCGCCCACTATGTAAATCGCCCGCACAGGGCAAAAATGTGTGCAGCGCCGAAGGGGTTAAATGTAATCGCAAAATAGGGAATTGCAAATTTTGCAATTCCCTATTTTGCAAGGGCCTTTTGGGATGATACGTCTCAAAAGGCTTTTTCCTGTTCGCAAACGTGCCGATTCTGAGAATCGGCCCATTTGGGAACGGGAAATGAACTTCATACATATGCCCCTTAATTACAATTCTTTAGACATCAAACTTAACTTGTCTACCTGCTCCCAATTGGAAGTTGCAGCCTAATAAATGTAATAATGTAACTCCAATGTATCCTATGGAAGAGGTAGCCCTCGCAGTAGTGAAAAACACCTTTAGGAGTTTTTCACTACCAGGACATGTAAAACTGGAAAGTACATTTCCTATTTTTTTTTAAATACACTACACTCTACCCTCTGGAATGTTTAGGGTCTACCCTAGGGGTGACATATATATATAAAAAAGGAATGTTTAGGCCTGGCAAAAGGTTTATTTTGACAGGTTGAGAGGCAGGTTTAAACTGCTCACACAGGCTCCAATGGCAGGCCTGAGACGTGTTCAAAGGGCTATTTAAGTGGGTAGCGTAATCAGTGCTGCAGGCTAGTAGCATTTAATTTATCGTCCTTGGGCACATGTACTACTACTTTACTAGGGATGTACAAGTGAATTAAATTGGCCAGTTGGGTATAAGCCAATTTTACCATGTTTTAATTAAGGAGAGAGCACAAAACATTTGAGCACTCATTAGCAGTGGTAAAGTGTGCAGAGTTCTAAAAGCCAACAACAAACATGTTCAGAAAACAGGAGGTTGTAGGCAAAAGTTTGGGGGTGACCCTGCAGAGAGGGCCAATTCCAACAAACTGTGTTTACCAACCTTCACTCACAGGCAAGGAAAGTATAGCAGAGGCAAAAGCAGTGTAAGCTTTTCAAACAAAACACAAAGTATAGTTGCTGGGGGGGGGGGTCCAAGCAAGATGGCTGAGCGGACGTGATCCGCTTCATCTCCAGAGCCCCGAGACTGCCACATGCTGCAAAAAGCGTATGCAGAGTATTGTAAAGCATATGGTCTGGACCAGTGGAGTCGCGTGCTGACTGGGAGCAACGAGACCTACAGATTACAGGAGGGGGGAGCACTATAAGGGCAGAATCATTGTAGGGCAGAGAATGAGAGGAGGACCTAAGATGGCACGGAGGGGCACGAATGGCGGGACAGCAGTGGCAGCCTAATCAAACACGGACCTACCAAATCCCTGGTCCCAAGCGGAGAGGGCTACAACGGCATGTTTCATCTCGAAGAAATTCAGGAGGAGCTGGTCGAGGCTAGGCGTCGCACGCCCGTTGCACTTGGAGACGGACCGGAGCTGCAAGGCATGACAAGACCTCGTGGGAGAGCACAGCACTTCAGTAGCACTGGCACTGGCCATCGGTGATCGGGATCTGGCGGCAGTGAAAGTGTGAGCAGAGCGGGCGACACTTTGGGGCCCCCCTGGTTCCTGAGCAACTTTGATGGGCTGCAAAAGACGGGCCCTAGGGAGGACTGCACAGGGAAGTCTTGCTTGACCTTGGGATGGTGCCCGACTAACGGAGGCTTCTGAAGGTGGCCACAACAACTGAATGACTGTGTCTGATGGGCCAACTAGAGTGGAGCCACACTTCCATTAGCAGGTACTCTGGCGGGAGGAGGTGAGGCCTTGCTGCCCCGGCTGGCTGCAGCAGCATTACACTCAGTGCCTGGCCTTAAGATGGCCCCCGCAGAGTAATCAATTTAAAGGACCTGGCTCCATTTTGGCTCATAACACACATGCCTCGGCAGCACACAAGAGGCCATTATACAGCAGGGCGAGACAGGGCACGGTCAGGGACGGTGCAACTCATTGCCCATATGCCACCAAAAAAGCGACAAATAAGGTCTCTAACTATTTTGTAGCAACAGAGAAGGGTTATTCTCTAATCGAGGGGAACCAGACGCACAAAATGGTGCTCACCAGGGAAGATCTGGTGGCCTCCCTCCAGGACTTTAAATCAGAACTCTGCCTAGAAATTAAGCAGAACCTACGAGCTTCCTTAGACCAACTGAAGGCCGATCTCACCGAGAAGATGACAACACTGCAGCACGACATAGATGCAGTAGGTTCCAGGGTGCTAGAAGTGGAAGAACAGATACAGGAACTGGATGCCCAAATACAGGAAATGAAGCAGACTCTCCAGACACAACTTCACCAAGAGCTTCTGGAGGCAGAAGACTTAGAATACAGGTCTCGGAGGGAGAACATTTGAATCGAGACCTGGAAGAGGGTGCAGAGGGACCAGATCTGGAAGCCTTCGTGGAGGGCCTCTTTGTCGACATCCTGAGCCCTTGCCAGATGAAACTCAAGCTAGAACGGGTCCATCGAGTAGGGACCCCGCAGACAGGGGAGCGCAGATGCACCCGAGATGTCCTCGTCAAGATGCACTCCTTCAAAACAAAAAAAGCCATCTTGAGCGCCGCTAGGAAAAAAGGAGAGACATCATTCCAGGGCTACAAGTGTGCACTCTTTCAGGACTTGGCACCCTCCACTTTGGCACACAGGCAACTACTGTGTCCAATCATCACCAAACCACGAGAAGATAATGTGCGTTACCTTCGGACTAGCTTTCGAACATAGGAACAAATCCCACCACATTTTGGATCTGACAGAAGGACTTCGTATTCTGGGTCTTCCGATCACAGAAGATGAAAGTGCCTCAAGCTCTCCGAAAGGAACAGGAGCTACATGGAGAGATGCCCGGCCTTGGCACACCATCTCGAAAGGCCAGACAAACCAAAAATGAGTCATTAGGGAAGTGGATGACCTGTAAATACAGAAGCCCGCAGGGAGGCTTTGAAGCAACACTACGCCAGGACGCTTGATACTTGAGTCATGGCTCAGTAGGAAGGGTGAGTGCTCACGCTTGAGTAACAACTTGATGCACCAGACTGATTTGGCGATAGTAACTGTCCAGGGGTTCTCTATGTACACAGAACATGACAGTCGGGGGGTCCTGGCTTTGTTGGTACCACCCAGAATTATTCTACTCATCCTTGAGAAGAGCCGAGCTGGGAGCCCGTTGGCTCTTCAGCACAGAGTTTCCGGGGGGGGGGGGGGGGGGGGGGGTAATTATTTTATGGGGGAAGGGTTCCTGGTGCCGGGGAGGGGTGCAGGCGGCTTATGTATACGCAGGGGGCAGGCAGCAAGCGGCTTTAGGATCGCTCAGGACACGAGAGTACCTAAAGGGGGAGGCTCCAAAGAACATTCACAAAGTAGGACAGGAGGACAAAGGGACGGGGAGAGGGGTCACTTTTCCCAATGGTTTCCATAGCTTCATGGAATGTTAAAGGCCTAAACTCACCACACAAGCGGAAAAATTCTGGAAATATCTTAATGACCACCAGTTTGACGTAGTGGCGCTGCCAAAAACGCACCTCAAAAAGACCAAAGAGCTACGGCTTTGCCACAGATGCTATCCCTTAATCTACAAATCATCTGCTAATACCAGACAAAAAGGAGCTGCTCTTCTCTTTCGTAGCTCGGCAAAGTTCCAACCCAAAGCCATAAAGGCTGACCGGGATGGGAGAGTAATTATTGTAAAGGGAAAATTGAGGGGCAACCTCTGTATTTTTATTTCTAAATACGCCCCCAACTCGGGGCAAGCACTTTTCATGTCCTCCACACTGGGCTTGATTAGCGAGTTTGCAGAGGGCCCCGTGGTTCTCCTAGGAGATTTAAAAATCTTTTACCTGACTTGGCGCGCTGATCTAGACAGCTCTCATTCTCACAGGGCAACTATCAATAGCTTCACCAAAGGGGTGAAACAGAAAATATACACTTTAGGCCTACGCGATGCATGGCAAACACCACATCCTACTACCAAAGATTACACCTACTTCTCACACGGCCACCAGTTTTACTCCAGGATAGATTATATCTTCGTAAGCCAGGCATTGCTAGGTCCTTTACGGGCGGCTCACATACTCCCAATTTCGGTTTCAGATCGTAGCCCAGTGTCCATTAACCTAGCATGGGGCAATACAAAGCTAGGCACACCTAGATGGTACTTCCCGATCCCGATCACCCGGGAAAAAATACTTCGGAATGAACTGTGTGCCTCCATCTCTGATTTCTTTGAACTAAATTACCCACAGGCTACTTCCCCCTAACATAATTGGGACGCATTTAAAGCAGTCCTAAGGGGTAAGTGTATCCAGCTTAACGCAGCCCTGAACAGAGGATGAAGGAAAGAGAAGCGCTCAAGGGGGAACTAGAGAAAGTGGAGAAAGCGCATAAGGCAGCGCTCATTAGGCAGCGCCGACCTGCGTACTGCAGCAACAGCTTACCACGCTAAAGGTTTTTTAAAATAAAAGTTATGCATCCAAGCTCATACCTCCCCTTTGGACCCGGTTCCCCCTAAGATCATGACTGACTTAGCTACCCTATTATTAGAGCCACTAACTTCCCTTTGGAATGCCTCCTTACAGTTAGGCCAATTCCCCTCTGCTTGGAAAGAAGCCTTGCTTGTGCCTATCTTGAAGAAATCAGATCCGGATCCCACTCAATTCTGCAATTATCGGCCTATTTCCCTCCTCCCTAAACCAGCGAAGGTTTTGGAGAAGGCCGTCCAACTTCAATTGGCAGAATATCTCCAGACTAATTCCCTACTCCATGACTTCCAGTCCGGTTTCCGTGCGGGTTTTAGCACGGAAACTGCATTACTAGAAGTCTCAGAGACTGTTCGAGAGTGTGTGGATAAGGGCGAGGAGGCCATGTTGGTTCTCCTCGACCTGTCTGCCGCTTTCGATACGGTGTCTCATCAAATACTTCTAGAGCGACTGGAGCAGATAGGACTGGGTGGTTCTGCACTATCTTGGATCACATCTTTTCTCCAGGGCCGATCACAGAGGGTTCTCCTCAGACCTTTTAAATCAGGGTCCAAACCTCTTGCCTGTGGAGTTCCTCAGGGCTCGGCACTGAGTCCTCTGTTTTTTAATGTCTACCTGGCCCCGTTGGCCAAGGTTGTAGAGGCATGCGGAGTCAGAGTGATCTCATATGCTGATGATACACAGCTGATATTCTCTTTTAGAGATCACTCTGACTCCAGCCTCTCTAGTTTCCGCCACTGTTTGAGAGAAATTTGTGCTTGGATGGCCTCGAACCACCTTCGTCTCAATGCGGATAAGACGGAGGTCCTGTTCTTTAATCAAAAAATGACAATACCCCCCTCACTGTGGTGGCCTACGGTACTTAATCCCCCCCCTATTCCGGTGCACACCGCCCGTAATTTGGGATTCCAGTTTGACGACACGCTCTCCTGCGGCCCACATATTAATAAAGTCACGGCTGCCTGCTTTGGTAAGCTAAAAATGATGAAAAAAATCTTCCCATTCCTGCCAATGGATGCGCGCAGAACAGTCACCCAGGCGCTAATAACGTCCCATTTGGACTATGCCAACAGTCTTTATGCGGGGGCCCCTCTGTATCAAATTGAACGCCTGCAAGCAGTTCAAAACGCGGCAGCAAGACTGATTGGCAACATCCCTTTCCGACATTCGATCTCCATGTTTCGCAAAAAGCTCCATTGGCTTCCTATAGCCGCTCGGATTAAGTTTAAAATACTCACTCTTGTCTTCCGTGCTCTCAACGGTACCGGTCCGATTACCTGAGAAAGAGACTCACATTATCCCATTCAGTGAGAGACCTACGTTCCAACAGTCTACGGCTTATGGTTGTGCCACGCTTCCTCCGCGCTCGAATGGGTGGCAGAGCTTTTGCTGTCCTTGCTGCGAAACACTGGAACGGCCTCCCTCTGGACCTCAGATTTGCCTCATCTGAAGCACTGTTTCGCAGCCGCCTGAAAACTTGGCTATTCTCCTCATCTTAGATAGGCTCCTCTTTATCTCCGCTGACAGTTTTTTAGCGCCGGGACACCTCCGACAGAGGTAGCTGTGTGCTCTACAAGATCCATAAATAATAAATAAATAATAATAAATACCCCACCTCACTGAGCTGTTCAATGCACTAGCTGAGAAAGCCAAGGTATCGACCTCGATGGCTGAGGCGGTGATCTCCGTTATCCCTAAACCAGGGGAAAATCCTCAGAGCTGCACCTCTTATAGGCCCATCGCCTTACTAAACCTAGATCCAAAAATGTACTCTGTAATTTTGGCCGCTAGGATAGAAGACCTAATGCCCACACTAAACCACCCCGATCAATCAGGCTTTATAGATGGAAGGCAAACACATGATAACATTAGAAGAACCATACACCTGATTGAGAAAACTCTCAATTTAAACTCCCGGCAATCTTGATGGGTCTAGACCAGGGGTACTCATAGTACTGCCCGCGGGCCGCTGGCGGCCCGACAAGCCTTCCCTGGCGGCCAGCGGACCTTGCAGACATCGTACCTGAGTTTTTAATTTTTTTTATAAGAGTCTTCAACCGGAGCGAGACTCAGAGACTCTGCTGCTCTGTGGGGGCCGGGCGATCCCCGCCATAGTCAGAGTGGGGCTGCAGGGGCGCTGAGAGGTAAGCAAAGCCTCATTAACATGCCAATGGTCTTTTAAAGACCTGTGAAGTGCTCGGGTGCGGCTGTGTGTAGGTGCCTCGAAGCAGCCCGGGCACACACAGGCAGGGTGAGGGGACAGAGGGAGGTAGAGAGAGGGAGACAGAGGGAGGGAGGGCAAAGGGAGGGAGAGCGAGGGAGGGAAAGCGAGGGAGGGAGGGAAAAGGGAGGGAGAGGGAGGGAGGTAAAGCAAGGGAGAGGGAGGGAGAGCGAGAGGGAGAGAAAATGAGGGAGAGTAAGGGAGCAAAAGGGAGGGAAAGGGAGGGAGAGCGAGGGAGGGAGGGAAAGGGAGGCAGACGGAGGGAGACAGAGGGAGGGAAAGGGAGGGAGAGGGAGACAAAGGGAGGGAGAGTAGGGAGGGAGGGAAAGGGAGGGAGGGAGAGCGAGGGAGGGAGTGAAAGCGAGGGAGGGAGGCAAAGGGAGGCAGACAGAGGGAGGGAGACAGAGGGAGGGAAAGGGAGGGAGGGAGAGGGAGACAGAGGGAGGGAGAGTCAGAGGGAGGGAAAAGGAGGGAGAGAGAGGGAGGGAGGGAAAGCGAGGGAGGGAGGGAAAGGGAAGGAGAGGGAGGGAGGGAAGGAAGGGGAGGCAGACAGAGGGAGGGAGACAGAGGGAGAGAAAGGGAGACAGAGGAAGGGAGAGCGAGAGGGAGGGAACTGGAGTGAGAGCGAGGGAGGGAGGGAAAGGGAGGGAGAGCGAGGGAGGGAGGGAAAGGGAGGGAGAGGGAGGGAGGGAAAGAGAGGGTGAGGAAGGGAGAGCGAGGGAGGACGGGAAAGGGAGGCAGGCAGAGGGATGGAGACAGAGGGAGGGAAAGGGAGGGCGAGGGAGACAGAGGGAGGGAGAAGGAGGGAAGGAAAGGGAGGGAGAGCGAGGGAGGGAGTGAAAGGGAGGGAGAGCGAGGGAGGGAGAGAAAGGGAGGGAGGGAGAGCGAGGAAGGGAAAGGGAGGCAGACAGAGGGAGGGAGACAGAGGGAGGGAAAGGGAGGGAGAGGGAGACATAAGGAGGGAGAGGGAGGGAGACAGATGGAGGGAAAGGGAGGGAGAGGGAGGGAGGGAGAGCGAGAGAGGGAGGGAGGGCGAGGGAGGGAAAGGGAGTGAGAGGGAGGGAGGGAAAGGGAGGCAGACAGAGGGAGGGAGACAGAGGGAGGGAAATGGAGGGTGAGGGAGACAGAGGGAGAGCGAGGGAGGAAGGGAAAGGGAGGGAGAGGTAGGGAGAGCAAGGGAGGGAGGGAAAGCGAGGGTGGGAGGGAAAGGCAGGAAGAGGGAGGGAGAGCAAGTGTGGGAGGGAAAGAGAGAGAGAGGGAGACCGAGGGAGGGAAAGGAGGGAGAGGGAGACAGAGGGAGGGGGAGAGGGAGTCAGAGGGAGAGGGAGGGAGGGAGTGGGAGGTAAAGGGAGGGGAGGGAGTGAGAGAGAGGGAGACAGAGAGAGGGAGACAGAGTGAGGGAGAAAGAGCGAAGGAGACAGAGTGAGGGAGACAGAGTGAGGGAGACAGAGTGAGGGAGAGGGAAAGAGAGAGAGGGAGACCTCAGAGAGAGGGAGACCTCAAAGTGAGGGGGAGGGAAGGAGCGAGAGGGAGACCTCAGAGTGAGGGAGAGGGAAGGAGACCTCAGAGTGAGGGAGACCTCAGAGTGAGGGATACGGAGGGAGACCTCAGAGTGAGGGAGAAGGAAGGAGAGAGAGACAGAGGGAATGAGGTAGAGGGAAGGGGGAGAGGGAGACAGAGGAAAGGAGGGAGAGGGAAGGAGAGAGAGGGAGACAGAGTGAGGGAGTCAAGTCAAGTCAAGTCATAAAATTTGTATAGCGCACTACATACCCAGAGGGTTTCAAGGCGCTTAGGAAGGGGAGGAGGATTATTTGTCAAATATCCACGTTTTAAGCTGCTTTCTGAACGTTAGGTGGTTCTGGGTGAGGCGAAGGTAAGCGGGGAGTGAGTTCCATGTTTTAGCAGCCAGGTATGAAAAGGATCTGCCTCCCATGGTGGTCTTGTTGATGCGAGGTACAGTGGCGAGGGCTTGGCTGGAAGAACGTAGTTGGCGGGAGGGGGTGTAGAAGGACAGTCGAGCGTTGAGGCAATCTGGTCCGATGTCGTAGAGTGATTTGTGTGCGTGGGTAAGCAGTCGGAAAGTGATTCTCTTATTGACGGGTAGCCAGTGGAGGTCTTTAAGGTGACCAGAGATGTGTTCGTTGCGTGGGATGTCTAGTATGAGCCTGGCTGAGGCGTTTTGGATTCGTTGGAGTTTCTTCTGGAGTTTAGCGGTGGTACCTGCATAGAGGGTGTTTCCGTAGTCCAGTCGGCTCGTGACCAGAGCGTGGGTGACTGTTTTCCTTGTTTCGGAGGGGATCCAGCGAAATGTTTTTCTGAGCATGCGAAGAATGTTGAAGCAGGAAGAGGATACGGCGCTGACTTGTTTGTTCATTGAGAGTGAAGAATCCAGGATGACGCCTAGGTTCCGTGCGTGGTCTGACGGGATGGGTGCTTTTCCGAGGGCTTCCGGCCACCAGGAGTCGTCCCATGCAGAGGGGGATGTTCCTAAGATGAGGACTTCTGTTTTGTCTGAGTTCAGTTTCAGGCGGCTTTGTTTCATCCATTCGGCAACTTCTTTCATTCCTTCGTGTAGGTTAGTTTTGGCGGTGCTGGGGTCATTGGTGAGGGAAAGGATCAGTTGAGTGTCGTCCGCGTAAGAGATGATGTTGAGGTTGTGTTGGCGTGCGATGGCCGCGAGGGGGCTCATGTATACGTTGAAGAGGGTGGGACTGAGTGAGGATCCTTGAGGTACGCCGCAGATGACTTCAGAGGCCTCGGACTTGAATGGAGGAAGGCGGACTCTCTGGGTTCTTCCGGTGAGGAACGAGGTGATCCATTCAAGTGCTTTTCCTTGGATTCCGATGTTATTGAGGTGTTGTAGAAGGGTGCTGTGGCAGACTGTATCGAATGCTGCAGAGAGGTCGAGGAGGATGAGGGCGACTGTGTCTCCATTGTCCAGTAGAGTTCGAATGTCGTCTGTTGCTGCGATGAGGGCGGTCTCTATGCTGTGTTTTACTCGGAAGCCAGATTGTGAGGGGTCGAGGGATTTGTTGGCTTCGAGGAAGGCGGCGAGCTGGTTGTTGACGGCTTTCTCGATGACTTTGGCCGGGAATGGAAGAAGCGAGATGGGGCGGTAATTTTTGAGTTCGGTGGGGTCCGCTGTGGGTTTTTTCAGAAGGGCGGTGAGTTCAGCGTGTTTCCAGTCTTCTGGGAAGGTAGCGGAGTTGAGGGAGCAGTTGATGACATCTCGGAGGTGTGGTGCTATGATGGAATCTGCTTTGTTGAAGATGTGGTGAGGGCATGGGTCTGTGGGGGATCCTGAGTGGATGGAATTCATCAGGCGAATGGTGTCCTCAGTGGAGATTGGGTTCCAGGCGTTAAGGGTGTTCACGGGGGGAAGATGGTCAGCAGATGGTAGGGTGGGTTGGTTTCCGGGTTGGTTGTCAAAGCTGTTGTGGATGTCTGCAATCTTGTTGTGGAAGAAAGAGGCTAGGGAGTCGCAGAGGGTTTGAGAGGGGGTGATGTCGTTGGAGTTGGCCGAGGGATTGGAGAATTCCTTGACGATGTTGAAAAGTTCCTTGCTGTTATGGGCGTTGTTGTCAAGTCGATCCTTGAATGCTGTTTTCTTGGCTTTTCGGATCAGTTGGTGGTGAATGCGGGTGGCGCTTTTGAAGGCGTCCTTGGTGCTGGTGGTTGGGTCTTTTTTCCAGGCCTTTTCAAGGGAGCGGCAGATTTTCTTGGACTTCTTGAGATCATCGTTGAACCATGAGGCTTTCTTGCTGCCAGGTTTGCTTTGACGTTTTTTCAGTGGAGCTAAGGTGTCAGCGGTGTTGGATAACCATAGGGTGAGGTTGGCGGCGGCTTCGTTGGCGTTAGAAGGGAGGGCTGGGGAGTTTCGAAGGAGCGATGCGGAGATTTGGTCCGTGGTGATTTTGTTCCAGTTTCTTTGCAGGGTAGGTTGGAGGTGGTTGCTGTGTTTGGGCTTGTTGTAGGTGAAGTGAACGCAGCTGTGGTCGGTCCATAGGAGATCCGTAGTGTGGCTGAAGGAGACATGATTGCTGGACGTGAAGATGGGGTCGAGTGTGTGACCTGCGATGTGGGTGGGGGAAGTGACTAGTTGTTTAAGTCCGAGGTTGGCGAGGTTGTCCACGAGGGTGGCGGTGTTGTGGTCGTGTATCTTTTCAAGGTGAAAGTTGAGGTCTCCCAGAAGAATATAGTCTTTGGAGGGGAGCGCGTGAGGAGAGATGAAGTCCGTGATGTCTTCACTGAATTTTGCGCGGGTCCTGGTGGTCTGTAGAGGAGAGTGCCTCTGAGTGTTGTTTTGGGGTTGATGTGGATCTGGAAGTGAAGGTGTTCGGAGTTGGCGAGGTTGGCGTCAGAGCTGGTTGAGATGCGGATTGATTTCTTATGGACGATAGCGATTCCACCTCCTGTGTGGCCGGTTCGGTCTTTGCGAGTGATCTTATAGTCTTCAGGGATGGCGATGGTGATGTCTGGTGCGGAGGAAGCATTCATCCATGTTTCCGTAAGGAAGGCGACGTCTGGAGAGAAGGTGTCTAGTAGGTTCCATAGGTCAATGGCGTGCCTGTGCACCGATCGGGTGTTGAGAAGGATGCATTGTAGGTGGTTGGGGTCGGGATTCTGTGGAGTGGTCGTAGCGGAGATGTTGTTGGTGCCGTTGAATTTGCAGGAGTAGCAGGAGAAAGGTCCATGGGTGTGTCCGGGAGCGGCTTGGACGCAGGCGGGAGAGGGAAATAGAGTGAGGGAGAGGGAAATAGAGTGAGGGAGAGGGAAATAGAGTGAGGGAGAAGGAAACAGAGAGAGAGAGGGAGACAGAGAGAGAGAGGGAGACAGTCAGAGTGAGTGAGACAGAGGAAGAGAAGGAGTGAGACAGTCAGAGTGAGTGAGACAGAGGGAGAGATGGAGAGAGGGAGTGAGAGGGAGTGAGAGACTCAGAGAGAGTGAGACAGCGGGAGACAGAGAGACAGAGAGACGGAGGGAGAGAGGGAGAGAGAGGGAGGGAGAGAGAGGGAGAGAGAGGGAGGGAGAGAGAGGGAGGGAGAGGGAGAAAGAGAGGGAGGGAGACAGAGAGAGAGAGATAGATGTGTGTATGCCGGGTCTGGTGGCTCAGTGGACATAGGCGTCTGCTGCAGGGACCTGTGATCAACCTCATGGTCACAGTTTTTTTTATTGCTCTAGCCCCGCCCCCTTCCCCACTGACCCCGACCCCACCGGTGCGCCTTTCGGACACAAACCACACAGTAAATTTGGCCCCCGAGAGAAAGTTTGTGAGTACCCATTGTCTAGATGCTGAAAAAGCCTTCGACAGGGTGGATTGGTAGTTTCTTTTCCTTACCATGCAGAAGTTCAGCTTTGGGGATAGATTTCTTAATATAGTCAGGGCCAACTATGATCTCCCTCACTTCCGGGTCCAGGTCAAAGGATACTCCTCACTCCCCTTTGCCTTTAGCAGAGGTACGGATAAGGAGGCCCGCTCTCCCCTCTTCTATTTGCTCTTAGTATCGAACCTCTGGCTGTTCGATTCCGATCAAACGAGGAGATTAAGGGAATACGTTTTGGGGGTACAGAACACAACGCATCACTCTTTGCAGATGACATTCTGCTAATGCTCACGGAGCCAAGCTCCTCACTTCAGGCTGTACAGGTGGAATTGTGGAAATTTGAAGCAGTGGCGGGTTTTAAAGTTAACTTATCAAAATCCTTCATACTAAATCTCACTCTCCCTGAGGGCAAGGCAACGAGATTAAGACGCCAGACTTGCTACAATGGGCTAAACGTTCCCTTTTATATTTGGGCATCCAACTCACCCCCAGAATCAAAGATTTGTACAAGGCCAACTACCCCTCTTTGGTGACACAACTTCAACAAGACCTTAAGAGATGGAGGCCCTAATACATCTCCTGGCTTGGACGGATAAACACAGTCAAAATGACAGTATTACCAAAACTCCTTTACCTCTTGCAGGCGCTCCCAGTTGACCTTGACCTCTTACCTCAACTACGCTCGCTCATTACTAAATTTATCTGGCAGGGTGGGAGGGCACGCCATTCCTTTCATGAGCTACGGCGCTCACAGAAGGAAGGGGGGAGGTGGCTCAACCAGACTTCGCACTCTGTTATCAAGCAGCTCAGTTGCGGGTGGTTGTAGAGTGGTCCATGAAGGAATCTGACAAACATTGGCTCCACATGGACAGGACAATAGTGGGCAGAACAATCTGGGATGTTCCATGGAAACTGAAAAAAAATAGACCAGCAAATGCATATCTCAGCATCCCAACATGAACCACACTCAAAGTCTGGGAAGAGATCACAAACAGGGAAGGTTGGACCTCTTTCCCTTCCCTATATACCCCAATTCACTTCAACCCTTTTTTCCCCCCAGCGCTGCAAGAAGGACCCTTTGACCGATGGAGAGAAGGAGGCTGCCTCATGATATCAGACATGTTTCACGATTTTGATGTGCTTACATTTGAGAGCTGCAAAAAAGTGAGCACTACCATTATCTCCAACTCAAACACTGGGTTTCTCTTCCACAAATAGGAGATGCCGCCACTAGAGAACATACATCGATAAAGAAGCTGGTACGGAGGGCGGGCACCATCCAGGGAGCAATCTCCTCACTATGTGCCATGCTTTTAGCAATGATACATGCCCCACAGGCACGATACATGCAGTTCTGGGAACAAGTGATAGGAAGAGATATTACAGAGGAGGAGTGGAAACACATATAGCGAGACCGTACTAGGCACAACCACTTAGTGGCTTTGAAGAAGGCACACTATAAGACACTCCTTGACTGGTATATATAGCCCACTGAACTCAAACAGATCTTTCCAGACACCACAGATCTCTGTTGGTTGGGCTAGGGCCTAGAAGGGGACTTTCATCACATATGGTGGGATTGTCCCGGTATTCGCGCTTTTTGGGAGGAAATACTTTCACACATCAAAGACCCATCCCGACAACCATAGAGGGAGTACTGCTGGGCATAAGGGACCCTGATCTTGAACACCAGTCAAAAGCAGACAAGGCAATAATGTGGACATGCTAGAGGGCAGCAAAACTCACAATAGCAGCAGCCTGGAAGAAAAAAGATATGCCAGCGATATCGCTGTGGCACCCCCGCCTATGGAGAATCCTCACCATGAAAAGGCTGTCCGATATTTTCAGGGACTAGTACAAGAACTTCAAGTATAAATGGGGTCCATTGGTAACCTTTCTGTCCCATGGCCTGCCATCAGCGGTATGTCCAGGTTCAATACAAGCCATGCACCTTTTTCAGTTCTAATTAGGTTAGGAGGGAGTCCCCCTGTAGTTCCAGTTGGAACAGTAGTGTCCCATTGAGAAACAGTTGATAAGCTCTCACTGCCTTAACTCTAAGACACACCTGAGGACCCGACAAGTGACTTCAGAGATACCACCACCACCAGGGAAGGGGAGGAGGAAGGGCTAGGGGGGTTTGTTTAATATTATAGTTTAGGGGTCACCCTTATTCTTTGATGTAATAAAACAAGCATTCTTTGGGGCATGAAGGGTGGACTTCTCGATATGCGAAACTGAACTCGTACTAGTGGCATGTATAGGTCCGAGGAACTGCGCACTGTAATCTGTGGCACTTGATTGCAATGCTGAATAAAAAGAGTTTTGGCCAAAAAAAAGTAGAGCTGTTGTTGGCTAGGGGTTTGTGATTTGTTTTGCGTTCTGTGGGTGGATTCAAGTGTGAATCAGCTTCTACATGCCAAAGAATAAAAATAGAAGGAAGGCAGCGAGCAAGCTACAAATGAACAGCAAACTGCCCAGTTTGCAGACAGTTCTTATAAGGCACACAGTTCATGTAGTGGGGCCACTTTTTACTGGCGAGGGAGAACCACATGAACTGAACCACTCAAACCCTGCCTGTTTCTATGGTTCACTTTGAGAGAGGATTTGTGTGGTTTTCACAGCTCTATTTTTGCTCTACAAGTGTATTAAAAAATGGGAAAGTGACTGAGTGTCAATGTTGGAGAGTGGGCGTTTATGACAGTGAGTGTGCATGAGAGTGAATGTGTGAGCATGTATTTACGTGTGTGTGCACTACAGTGCGTTAGTGAGAACGGGAGTGTATTGTGCATATCTGAATGTGTGTGTAACTTTGTGTGTGAGTATGTAACTTTGTGTGTGAGACCTGACCTGACCTGTTCAGAGCCGGTCGCTCCTCCCGCCACGTGGCCCAACCCGAGGGTCCCGGTATCCGCCGCCACTGCCGCTGCCAGTTCATCCTCTGTGCTCTGTGATAAGTATTGTGCCGTAATTGTTTGCCTGTCCTCTGTGCCCTGTGCCCTGTGATAAGTATTGTGCCGAAATTGTTTGACTGCAAAAACAACAGGTGATGGACCGAATGAGGATCAATGTCACACATTCAACCCAGTCAAAAGATCTGGGTCCTAATCCATCGTTTTTTTGCACTCCACACCACCCTGGGTTAGACAATGGCGATATGCAAATCAGCTCTGACCCTGTTGCCCCATGGGAACAGTCCAGTCCGAACTACAAAAGCCATGTCCTTCCCAGAACGGAATCAAGCATCCGAGGACCGGACCGGTTTCGAGGTAACACCTCTCATCAGCCCGGCTAGCTTGACTCCAGTGGTGTGGAGTGCCTGGGACCCACGTCTGGGCATCCCCAGTACACTTATAGCGAGATTGCAAAAACAACAGGTGATGGACCGAATGAGGATCAATGTCACACATTCAACCCAGTCAAAAGATCTGGGTCCTAATCCATCGTTTTTTTGCACTCCACACCACCCTGGGTTAGACAATGGCGATATGCAAATCAGCTCTGACCCTGTTGCCCCATGGGAACAGTCCAGTCCGAACTACAAAAGCCATGTCCTTCCCAGAACGGAATCAAGCATCCGAGGACCGGACCGGTTTCGAGGTAACACCTCTCATCAGCCCGGCTAGCTTGACTCCAGTGGTGTGGAGTGCCTGGGACCCACGTCTGGGCATCCCCAGTACACTTATAGCGAGATTGCAAAAACAACAGGTGATGGACCGAATGAGGATCAATGTCACACATTCAACCCAGTCAAAAGATCTGGGTCCTAATCCATCGTTTTTTTGCACTCCACACCACCCTGGGTTAGACAATGGCGATATGCAAATCAGCTCTGACCCTGTTGCCCCATGGGAACAGTCCAGTCCGAACTACAAAAGCCATGTCCTTCCCAGAACGGAATCAAGCATCCGAGGACCGGACCGGTTTCGAGGTAACACCTCTCATCAGCCCGGCTAGCTTGACTCCAGTGGTGTGGAGTGCCTGGGACCCACGTCTGGGCATCCCCAGTACACTTATAGCGAGATTGCAAAAACAACAGGTGATGGACCGAATGAGGATCAATGTCACACATTCAACCCAGTCAAAAGATCTGGGTCCTAATCCATCGTTTTTTTGCACTCCACACCACCCTGGGTTAGACAATGGCGATATGCAAATCAGCTCTGACCCTGTTGCCCCATGGGAACAGTCCAGTCCGAACTACAAAAGCCATGTCCTTCCCAGAACGGAATCAAGCATCCGAGGACCGGACCGGTTTCGAGGTAACACCTCTCATCAGCCCGGCTAGCTTGACTCCAGTGGTGTGGAGTGCCTGGGACCCACGTCTGGGCATCCCCAGTACACTTATAGCGAGATTGCAAAAACAACAGGTGATGGACCGAATGAGGATCAATGTCACACATTCAACCCAGTCAAAAGATCTGGGTCCTAATCCATCGTTTTTTTGCACTCCACACCACCCTGGGTTAGACAATGGCGATATGCAAATCAGCTCTGACCCTGTTGCCCCATGGGAACAGTCCAGTCCGAACTACAAAAGCCATGTCCTTCCCAGAACGGAATCAAGCATCCGAGGACCGGACCGGTTTCGAGGTAACACCTCTCATCAGCCCGGCTAGCTTGACTCCAGTGGTGTGGAGTGCCTGGGACCCACGTCTGGGCATCCCCAGTACACTTATAGCGAGATTGCAAAAACAACAGGTGATGGACCGAATGAGGATCAATGTCACACATTCAACCCAGTCAAAAGATCTGGGTCCTAATCCATCGTTTTTTTGCACTCCACACCACCCTGGGTTAGACAATGGCGATATGCAAATCAGCTCTGACCCTGTTGCCCCATGGGAACAGTCCAGTCCGAACTACAAAAGCCATGTCCTTCCCAGAACGGAATCAAGCATCCGAGGACCGGACCGGTTTCGAGGTAACACCTCTCATCAGCCCGGCTAGCTTGACTCCAGTGGTGTGGAGTGCCTGGGACCCACGTCTGGGCATCCCCAGTACACTTATAGCGAGATTGCAAAAACAACAGGTGATGGACCGAATGAGGATCAATGTCACACATTCAACCCAGTCAAAAGATCTGGGTCCTAATCCATCGTTTTTTTGCACTCCACACCACCCTGGGTTAGACAATGGCGATATGCAAATCAGCTCTGACCCTGTTGCCCCATGGGAACAGTCCAGTCCGAACTACAAAAGCCATGTCCTTCCCAGAACGGAATCAAGCATCCGAGGACCGGACCGGTTTCGAGGTAACACCTCTCATCAGCCCGGCTAGCTTGACTCCAGTGGTGTGGAGTGCCTGGGACCCACGTCTGGGCATCCCCAGTACACTTATAGCGAGATTGCAAAAACAACAGGTGATGGACCGAATGAGGATCAATGTCACACATTCAACCCAGTCAAAAGATCTGGGTCCTAATCCATCGTTTTTTTGCACTCCACACCACCCTGGGTTAGACAATGGCGATATGCAAATCAGCTCTGACCCTGTTGCCCCATGGGAACAGTCCAGTCCGAACTACAAAAGCCATGTCCTTCCCAGAACGGAATCAAGCATCCGAGGACCGGACCGGTTTCGAGGTAACACCTCTCATCAGCCCGGCTAGCTTGACTCCAGTGGTGTGGAGTGCCTGGGACCCACGTCTGGGCATCCCCAGTACACTTATAGCGAGATTGCAAAAACAACAGGTGATGGACCGAATGAGGATCAATGTCACACATTCAACCCAGTCAAAAGATCTGGGTCCTAATCCATCGTTTTTTTGCACTCCACACCACCCTGGGTTAGACAATGGCGATATGCAAATCAGCTCTGATCTGGGAACAGTCCAGTCCGAACTACAAAAGCCATGTCCTTCCCAGAACGGAAACGGTCCTCGGATGTTTGATTCCGTTCTGGGAAGGACATGGCTTTTGTAGTTCGGACTGGACTGTTCCCATGGGGCAACAGGGTCAGAGCTGATTTGCATATCGCCATTGTCTAACCCAGGGTGGTGTGGAGTGCAAAAAAACGATGGATTTGGGCCCAGATCTTTTGACTGGGGGAGTGTGTGATATTGATCCACATTCAGTCCATCACTTGTTGTTTTTGCAATTGCCGCCCTAAGTGCGCTGGGGATGCCCAGACGTGGGTCCCAGGCACTCCACACCACTTGGAGTCAAGCTAGCCGGGCTGATGAGAGGTGTTACCTCGAAACCGGTCCGGTCCTCGGATGTTTGATTCCGTTCTGGGAAGGACATGGCTTTTGTAGTTCGGACTGGACTGTTCCCATGGGGCAACAGGGTCAGAGCTGATTTGCATATCGCCATTGTCTAACCCAGGGTGGTGTGGAGTGCAAAAAAACGATGGATTTGGGCCCAGATCTTTTGACTGGGGGAGTGTGTGATATTGATCCACATTCAGTCCATCACTTGTTGTTTTTGCAATTGCCGCCCTAAGTGCGCTGGGGATGCCCAGACGTGGGTCCCAGGCACTCCACACCACTTGGAGTCAAGCTAGCCGGGCTGATGAGAGGTGTTACCTCGAAACCGGTCCGGTCCTCGGATGTTTGATTCCTTTCTGGGAAGGACATGGCTTTTGTAGTTCGGACTGGACTGTTCCCATGGGGCAACAGGGTCAGAGCTGATTTGCATATCGCCATTGTCTAACCCAGGGTGGTGTGGAGTGCAAAAAAACGATGGATTTGGGCCCAGATCTTTTGACTGGGGGAGTGTGTGATATTGATCCACATTCAGTCCATCACTTGTTGTTTTTGCAATTGCCGCCCTAAGTGCGCTGGGGATGCCCAGACGTGGATCCCAGGCACTCCACACCACTTGGAGTCAAGCTAGCCGGGCTGATGAGAGGTGTTACCTCGAAACCGGTCCGGTCCTCGGATGTTTGATTCCGTTCTGGGAAGGACATGGCTTTTGTAGTTCGGACTGGACTGTTCCCATGGGGCAACAGGGTCAGAGCTGATTTGCATATCGCCATTGTCTAACCCAGGGTGGTGTGGAGTGCAAAAAAACGATGGATTTGGGCCCAGATCTTTTGACTGGGGGAGTGTGTGATATTGATCCACATTCAGTCCATCACTTGTTGTTTTTGCAATTGCCGCCCTAAGTGCGCTGGGGATGCCCAGACGTGGGTCCCAGGCACTCCACACCACTTGGAGTCAAGCTAGCCGGGCTGATGAGAGGTGTTACCTCGAAACCGGTCCGGTCCTCGGATGTTTGATTCCGTTCTGGGAAGGACATGGCTTTTGTAGTTCGGACTGGACTGTTCCCATGGGGCAACAGGGTCAGAGCTGATTTGCATATCGCCATTGTCTAACCCAGGGTGGTGTGGAGTGCAAAAAAACGATGGATTTGGGCCCAGATCTTTTGACTGGGGGAGTGTGTGATATTGATCCACATTCAGTCCATCACTTGTTGTTTTTGCAATTGCCGCCCTAAGTGCGCTGGGGATGCCCAGACGTGGGTCCCAGGCACTCCACACCACTTGGAGTCAAGCTAGCCGGGCTGATGAGAGGTGTTACCTCGAAACCGGTCCGGTCCTCAGATGTTTGATTCCGTTCTGGAAAGGACATGGCTTTTGTAGTTCGGACTGGACTGTTCCCATGGGGCAACAGGGTCAGAGCTGATTTGCATATCGCCATTGTCTAACCCAGGGTGGTGTGGAGTGCAAAAAAACGATGGATTTGGGCCCAGATCTTTTGACTGGGGGAGTGTGTGATATTGATCCACATTCAGTCCATCACTTGTTGTTTTTGAAATTGTTTGACTGTCCTCTGTGCCCTGTGTCCTGTGCTCTGTTATAAGTATTGTGCCGTAATTGTTTGCCTGTCCTCTGTGCCCTGTGCCCTGTGCTCTGTGATTAGTATTGTGCCGTAATTGTTTTGCCTGCCCTCTGCGCCCCTGATTTTTGTGCCGTATCTGTGCCCGTGCTCGCTCCTGTGCCTCCACCGCCGACCCACCCCGCTCCCTGCCGCTGCTCCCCCATGGCCCCACCCCCGCTCCCTCCAGCATCACCGCTCCCCTCCCCACTCGCCACCCCGCTCCCGCCTCCCAGCTGCTCCTCCCTCCCACTGGATTCAAAAGGTGGTGTCTGCGAGGCGGGGAGCTGTGACCTGACCTGACCTGGTCTGAGCCGGTCGCTCCTCCCGCCGCGTGGCCCACCCCGAGGGTCCGGTATCAGCCGCCACTGCCGCTGCCAGTTCATCCTCTGTGCTCTGTGATAATGTATTGTGCCGTAATTGTTTGCCTGTCCTCTGTGCCCTGTGCCCTGTGCTCTGTGATAAGTATTGTGCCGTAATTGTTTGCCTGTCCTCAGTGCCCTGTGCCCTGTGCTCTGTGATTAGTATTGTGCAGTAATTGTTTTTGCCTGCCCTCTGCGCGCCTGATTTTCGTGCCGCATCTGTGCCCCTGCTCGCTCCTGTGTCTCCACCGCCGACCCACCCCGCTCCCTGCCACTGCTCCCCTGCGGCCCTACCCCCGCACCCTCCAGCATCATCGCTCCCCTCCCCACTTGCCACCCCTCTCCCGCCTCCCAGCTGCTCCTCCCTCGCTCCACCCCCCCACTCTCCACTTATGGGAGAGTCCGCGCTTACGCGCAGCGTTCACGCGCAGCGTTCACGCGCAGCGCCGCCGATTGTGTGCCGAAGGCGCACCAAAGGCAAGCCCGTCTGCGCCCGTCCGCGCCTGGACCGTGCCCAGCGCCAGACCCCCTGGCCCCCGAAGATGCCAGCCCACCCGCCGGACTTACGACTACGCCACCTTCAACGCACTCAACACCGGCCGGATCCCCGGCTGTCACTGAGCCACCCCAGGATGCACCCACGGACCCTTCACCTGCCAATCCTGCAAGTTCTCCTGCATCCGGACCTGCACTGCACCCGCCAAGATGAGCACCAGCAGCAACCACCTGAAGTGCATCCTGCTCAACATTCGCTCCGTCCACAGGCACCCCGTAGAACTCTGGAACCTTCTCGACACCACATCTCCAGACGTCGCCTTCCTCACGGAAACCTGGATGAACGCCTCCTCAGCACCCGACATCGCCATCGCCATCCCGGACGGATACCAGATCACCCGGAGGGATCGCGGCAACCAGACTGGAGGAGGCATCGCCATTGTCCACAAGAACACCATCCGAATCACGACCAACTCTGAAGACACCCTCACAGCCGCCGAACACCTGCACTTCCAGATCCACACCGATCCCAAGACCACCCTGAGAGGCACCCTCATCTACAGACCCCCGGGACCACGCACACAATTCAGCGAAGACATCGCCAACTTCATCAGCTCGCACGCCCTCCCCTCCGCTGACTACATCCTCTTCGGGGACCTCAGCTTCCACCTGGAGAACAACAACGACCGCAACACCACCACCCTGCTGGACAACCTCGCCAACCTCGGACTCAAGAAACTGGTGACCACCCCCACCCACTACACCCGCCACACGCTTGGTCTCGTCTTCTCCTCCAGCAAGGACATCTACTTCAGCCACGCCACCGGACTCCACTGGACAGACCACAGCTGCGTCCACTTCAGCTTCAGAAGGACCGCGCTCCACCACCACCCGCAACAGGTCCCCCGCAGAAGCTGGAACAAGATCACAGCCGACCAGCTCACCACATCCCTGAGCCAGAACCCTCCCGCCAGCTCAGCGAACCCCAACCAAGCTGCCAACAACCTCACGAGGTGGATCACCAACTGCGCAGAAGACCTCGCTCCACTGAAGCCCCCCCCCCGCCAGACCCGGCACCAAGAAAGCATCCTGGTTTATCGACGAACTCAAGAGCTCCAAGAAGAACTGCCGCGCCCTCGAGAAAGCCTGGCGCAGAGACCCAACCACAGACAACATGACCACCCTCAAGCTCGCCACTCGAAGACATCACCAGCTGATCCACGCCACCAAGAAAACCGCATTCAAGGAACGACTGGACAACAACGCCCACAACAGCAAGGAACTCTTCAACATCGTCAAAGAGCTCTCGAACCCTAACGCCGGAAACAACGACATCACTCCCTCGCAAGACCTCTGCAACTCGCTCGCCTCGTTCTTCCGCAGCAAGATATTAGTCATACACAACAGTTTCAGCACACAGCTGACGCACCCTACGACCGTACCAATGCCCCCCACCACCACCCTCCGCGCCTGGACCCCGGTCAACACCGAAGACACCATCCGCACGATGAACTCCATCCACTCCGGATCACCAACCGACCCCTGCCCTCACCACGTCTTCAACAAGGCTGACTCCGTCATCGCACCCCATCTACGGGACATCATCAACGCCTCCTTCGACACCGCCACCTTCCCAGAGAGCTGGAAGCACGCCGAACTCAGCGCCCTACTGAAGAAACCATCAGTGGACCCCACCCACCTAAAAAACTACTGCCCCATCTCGCTCCTTCCTTTTCCGGCGAAAGTCATCGAGAAGACCGTCAACAGACAGCTGGCCGCCTTCCTCGAGACGAATGGATCCCTCGACCACTCGCAGTCCGGCTTCCGGGCCAACCACAGCACGAGACCGCCCTCATCGCAGCCATCGACGACATCCGAACCTCATCCTCCTGGACCTCTCCGCGGCGATCGGCACGGTCTGCCACCGCACCCTAGTGCAGCTCCTCAACAACATCGAAATCAGAAGGCACTGGAATGGATCATCTCCTTCGTCGCCGGAAGAACACAGAGAGTCCGCCTCCCACCCTTTTCAACGTCTACATGAGGCCCCTCGCAGCCATTGCACGCCAACACAACCTCAACATCATCTCCTACGCCGACGACACCCAGCTGATCCTCTCCCTCACCAACGACCCCGCCACCGCCAGAACCAACCTACACGAAGGGATGAAAGACGTAGCCGAGTGGATGATGAACAGCCGCCTGAAACTGAACTCAGATAAGACGGAAGTCCTCATCCTGGGATCATCACCCTCCGCCTGGGACGACTCCTGGTGGCCCCCTGCCCTTGGCAGCGCACCCAAACCAACAGACCACGCTCGCAACCTGGGCTTCATCCTGGACTCCTCCCTCTCCATGACCAGACAAGTCAACGCCGTCTCCTCGTCATGCTTCAACATCCTACGCATGCTACGTATGATCTTCCGGTGGATCCCCACCGAAACCAGGAAGACGGTCACCCAGGCCCTCGTCACCAGTTGACTGGACTACGGCAACTCCCTCTACGCCGGAACCACAGCCAAACTCCATAAAAGACTCCAGCGCATCCAGAACGCCTCAGCACGCCTCATCCTGGACATTCCCCGACACAGCCACATCACCGCACACCTAAGAAACCTGCACTGGCTCCCCGTCAGCAAGAGAATCACGTTCCGACTTCTCACCCACGCACACAAGGCTCTCCACAACCAAGGCCCAAGATACCTCAACGACCGCCTGACATTCTACACTCCCACCCGCCAGCTTCGATCGACCAGCCACGCCCTCGCCGCCGTCCCCCGCATCCGAAGAGCCACAACGGGAGGCAGATCCTTCTCCTACCTGGCTGCCAAGACGTGGAACTCCCTCCCCATCCACCTCCGCCTCACTCACGACCTCCTCTCCTTCAGGAAGCAACTCAAGACCTGGCTGTTCGAGCTGTAGCGGACCCCCCTCCCCCAAGCGTCTTAAGACCCTCCGGGTGAGTAGCGCGCTATACAAATGCTTTGATTGATTGATTGAGTATGTGTGTATGTTTGTCAGTAATGCTGGCCTGGACATACTGGAGGTACCTCTTGGCTTATGAGTGAGAAACTTCAATAACACAAGGGACAAAGTGCCCGGGGGCAACAAGAAATTCAGTGCCCTCACTACTGCTGGTAAATAAAATTAGTTATCAGGGAGCCTCATGTGTGTTCATATGTCATTGAGAACTGGCTGATTACGTCAGAGCAGTTAATGGCCACTGAACACGAACATATTCGCTCCTCCCCAAAATCATCATAACCACCCACAGTTTAGCTCTACTATGCCAGTGCCAAGTTGTCTGGGGGTTTGTGGAGTTGTTGGTATGTGGAGGCAGATGAAGAGAGACAGATAGGAGTGGAAGGAAGCGGGTTGATATGGTGTGGATTAAGAACAGTTAAACATAATTATGGGAGCAAAGTGAGAGGGGGTAGCGGCTTGCAATGGCCTTACTGCAGACAGCTCTGTGCACCCCTCTGAAGTGTGGAGCCCATGGTATGGACCCAAATCACCCATGATGGGAGTGAGTGTCAAAAGGCCAAAGTGTAATCTTTCCAATTCATTAAAAAAAGGTACTTGAAGTTTATGCACTATTTGCTGATAACCACTTACTCTGCCAGCCTCACAAACAAAAGTAGGCCACTCTGATGAGGAGGTGGCATATTTCTTGACATATTGGTCCACCCATAGCAAAATTCAGTCACCAGCTTACTGAAAGTAATACTTTACATGTTGCGGCACCCATGTCAAAGGGACTTCTCCCTTGAAAGGATGGTGTTGGTGGCAGTTTGTGGCCTCTTTTTAAGCTTCAAAGGATGCCTACATTGTCACTGGCAGATGAGGCCTACACCCAGGCCTGCCTTCCCATTGTCCCTCTGGTTCGGCTGGCATCAAACCCAGACCACATCTATAAGTTTTGAAACAGTTATTTCCATTCCGCTGTTTTGATAGTCAGGGAATCCCAATTTTTTCTGCTGGATCAAACCCAATGGGGCCAACTTTCTGCCTGGAGAACCATCAGAGACTGGGTCCACCCTTAAAGTAGCAATTGTCGAATCACTGGTTCACCTCAGCTTGCTGATTTGCCCAGAATGAGATCTGACTTCCAGAAAGGTTTCTAAGTGTCACCGACCGCACCGGAACCCCGGCCACCAGCTTGCACTGTTAACAATTCATCAACAACCACTTTTTTTTCCCAAAAAGTTTCTACATCAGAAGGTATACTTTCTGCTAGGATGAACCTATTCCCTGTATGTGATCAATCAATCAATGAGGGGTTTATATAGCGTGCTACTCACCTGTGAGGGTCTAAAGGCACTGGGAAAGGAGGTGGGGCTTCGGATTAGTCAAAGAGCCAGGTCTTGAGGTCCTTCCTGAACGTGTGCAGGATCGGGGAGCGTCTGTTGTTCACACACAGGGAGCTCATTCCAGGTTTTGGCTGCGATATAGGAGAAAGCTCCCCTACTGGTTCTGCTTCTGCGGATGCGGATGCGGGGGACCTCTGCCACGGCGAGGTCGGCGGAGTGGAGGTTCCTCTTGGGTACGTGGAAGGATACTCTCATTGAGGTATTTGGGTCCGATGTTGTGGAGGGATTTGTAGGCGTGGGTGAGGAGTTTGAAGGCGACCCTCTCCTCGACGGGGAGCCAGTGGAGCCCTCGTAGGTGTTGGGTCACATGCTCATGGCACGGTGTCCAGAGGACGAGTCTGGCTGTGGCGTTCTCGATGGTCTGGAGTCTGTGCAGAAGAGTTTTGATGATTCCGGCGTAGAGGGCGAGGCTGTAGTACTGTCTGCTGGTGATGAGTGCGTGGGTGACGGTCCTTCTGCAGTCGGGGGATCCACTTGAAGGTCTTACGGAGGATGCGAAGGCAGTTGAAACTAGTGGAGGCGACGGCGTTGATCTGGCCGTTCATGGAGAGGGAGGAGTCAAGGGTGATGCAGAGGTTCCGAGCGTGGTCTGTAGGGCAGAGGGCCACCAGGTGTTGTCCCAGGTGGAGGTGCAGGGACCGAGGATGAGGACCTCTGTCTTATCTGAGTTTAGCTACAGGCAGCCGTCTTTCATCCAGCCTGCCCCGTTCTTAATGTCTTCCTGGAAACATTCTGGTGTCTTCAGGATTCTTTGTGTGCGAGAGGATGAGCAGGGTGTTGTCGGCGTAGGATACGATGCCGAGCCCATGCTGTCTGACGATGGCGGAGAGGGGGGCCATTTAGATGTTAAAGAGCGTGGGCTGAGAAATGATCCCTGGGGTATTCCCCAGTTGATCTCTGTGGGTTTGGAGAGTAACTGAGGGAGTCTGATCTGCTGGGTTCTCCCGGTGAGGAAGGATTGGATCCAGTCGAGGGCAGTTCCTTGTATCCCCGCGTCATGAAGTCTGGCTGCGAGTGTGCGATGTGACACAGTGTCAAAGGCTGCGGAGAGGTCTAGAAGAATGAGGGCCGCGGTGTGTCCCTGGTCGAGTAGCATGCGGATGTCGTCAGTGGCGGCGAGGAGGGTGGTCTGGGTGCTGTGGTTGCTGTGGAAGCCAGACTGAGAGGCGCCCAGGATGGAGTTCTCGTCTATGAAGGCGGTCAGCTGGGCGTTTACGAGTCTCTCTGTGACTTTGGCTGCAAAGGAGAGGAGAGAGATGGGCCGGTAGTTTTTCAGGTCCGTTAGGTCGGCCGATGGTTTCTTGAGGAGGGGTGTTACCTCCGCCCGTTTCCAGTCGTCTGGGCAGATGCCTGATCTGAGGGAGGTGTTGACGGTGCATCCTAGTGTGGGTGCGATGAGGGTGGGGGCCCTGTGGAAGATGTGCGGTAGGCAGGGGTCTGTTGGGGCTCCTGAGTGGGTTTTCTTCATGGTCGCTGTGATGTGTTAGACAGTGGCAAGGTCCCAGGACGTGATGGTCGGCTTATCAGCGGCAGGGGGTGGGGATGTGTGGTGTTCGTCATTGGTTCGCTGAAGTTGTCATAGAGGGCCTTGATCTTCAGATGGAAGTAGGAGCTGAGCTTGTCTCAGAGTTCCTGGGAAGGTGTGACGTCCGTGGCTTCGCAGGTGGGTTTTGCGAGCTGCTGTATGACGTTGAACAGTTCCTTGGCATTGTTCGCATTGGTCTGGACTTTGTCTCTTATGAATGTCCGTTTGGTGTCTCTTATGTGCTGGTGGTATTCCTTTTGGGCGTTCCTGGCATTCCTTGTGCTGTGTTTTCAATGTATTACTGTTTGAGTGCTACATAAATACTTTGCCCCTAAATTAAGCCTAACTGCTTTTGTGCCAAACTACCAGAGGGTTAAGCACAGAGCTATTTAGTGACTTTTGTGGTTCACCCTAACAAGGATTGTGATTATTATTTGAGGTGAGTTCTCACCTCCTCAACTAACACTAATTTCTTGTGAACGAGCTGAAGGGCAGTGTGTGTAGAGAAGAGGAGGAGCAGTGTTTCAGCAATGAAATTAATAGTATTGTATATACAAAAGACAAAATTGCACACATTTCGTAAGTAAATAAAACTACCACACTCCCATCACACCTGCAATTCTTCCCGATATATTTTCAAAACTGGTGACATGGGTCCCACCAATAATTTTGAAAGAGAGCTATAAGGAGAGAAAGAAGGAGAGAGAAATACAAGTACACGCATATATCCATGGGGAGGAGGAGGAAGAGAGAAAAAAGCGAGTGAGAAGGTGCACAAGGGACACAAACACATATGTAGCACAAGAGAGTTAAAATGTGATAAATATGTGTATAGAGATGGGGGAAAGCTAGGGAGAAAGAAAGAAAGAGAGTTTGCTCAAGGTACGCATACACGCGTGGATTTATGGGTGTGTGTGAGAGAGAGAGTACACAAGGAAGATTTAGGGAGAGAGAAATAGAGTGTGCATTTGGGACGGACACACCCACACAAACACTCATACCCCCTTTTTCGATTGTAAAATGCCAGTGTCCTACGCTTTGTATCAAATGCTATAATTCCCATGTCTCACAGTTAGCTTCCCACCAGGAATGAAAAGGGGCGCACATCTCCTACAGAGAGAACTAAAGCGCACTCTAAGCCCAAAGTGCAGCCATATAATTAGATGCTAGCCTCATTCTGTTCTAGGGATTGTACTGAGGTGGTCATTACAACCCTCTCTCAGTGTGTCCCTTTGATGCTCCTCTTGCTCGTAGCTGGGGAGGAGGGGCAGGCAGGCAGGCGTGCCACAGATGCATGTTCGAGGTCACGCTCCCCTTGATGAATAATACATGGTCTATTCCACGCTGCTTCATTGGGACTACGGCAGCCACACACGCTCTTAATGTTTGAGCTGCACGCCGCGCTTCTACTGCAAATCAATACGTCCGTCGTGAAAGGGCTGGGGGGTGCTCCCAGGCTCACCCAAGCTGCGAATGCAATGCCGCTTGCCGCTTGCAGCAAGGTATCATGGGAAGTAGGAGTTCCACGCGCAGCCAGTGAGGGTGGTGCTGCCGCTGCAGCAGGTGTTCCAGAATTATCTATCCGGGCGGGGCTCGAGGGGCGAGCCAGCAGGGTCTGTGCTGCCTCTAGGAATGGGAGTGAGTTAAAAGGAGCCACACGCTGCCCCCAGGGATGGGGGTGGATGTCTAAAGGCCAACATTGAAGCTCCCCCATTCATTACAAACAGGTACTTGAAATCGATGCACTATTTGCTGGAAGCCACTGACCCTGCCTGACTGATGAACAAAAGAAATCAATGGAGATAATCTGTCTGATTGGGTTTATCGCAAAAAAATGTGTATATTCGGGGTAATTCAGGAGCACAATTATTTCTTTTAGCATTGTATATACACTGTGCACATCTTTCATGGAAATGTGTGTAAATCACCCAAAATGAACGCATGCTGTACCCCAGCATGTATCTTGCTCGTGGATGGCTGCAGAAAACTATTCGATTTATTCGTGCAATTACAAAATGCACAGTAGTGGAGGAGGAATACCTCTGTTAGCAACTCGAGAAAAATAAGCAATAGCAAAGCCAATAGCTATGGTTTTGCCCCCAGCCTTCTGGCAATTCTTTTTGTAAAACTTTATTATTTGGGGATATGTTGGGCCCTCATTCATCAAAGGAAAAAATAATTTGCGACAGTCAAAAAAAGTTTTTGAGATCTCAGAAAAATCATACATTATAATAGTGCTCCCTGAAACTGAAGGGAACTACTTTTGGCCTGATTCTGATGCGGTTAGGAAGGCCTCCTAACGGCATTTGTTCCGTTCAAATCGGATCGGGAACGTGTCTTTCCAACCGAGGGCCAGATTACGATGCGGTTAGGAAAGGATTCCCACCTAGGGCACCTACCGCTAAATAAGCGATTCCTTACATTGCGTGAGCCTGAATTCTGCAATTACCATAGCGATTCCTTAATTTGCGATCATCCCAGTTAGCGATAATCGCAAATCTGGAAATCGCAAATAAGGAATCGCAATGGAATGTATCAAAAATTCGCAATTTGCGAATTCACGAAAATTGCAATTTTGGAAATCGCAATTACCACCAAGTGGGAGCAGGTGGTAACCAGGTGCAAAGTATATAAGGAAGCCCAAAATGCAACAGACTTTTTTCTACAATCTCTGGGCTCTACGTGATAGCGAGGAGGCGAAGACTGAGAGCTGCAGCGCAGAGGAGGAGACGCCAGGAGAGGATATTCCGTGCGCGCATCACCATCTACCAGCGCACTGAGGAGGACATCTACACCCACTACAGACTGGAGGAAGACAGTATACTAGATTTAATTGAAGAACTCAGATCCTATCTTGAGCACCCCACACGCAGGACACAAGCCAACCCCACTCACATCCAGGTCCTGTGTTCACTGCACCTGCTTGCTACAGGTAGTTTCCAGGGGGTGATAGCCACAGCAGGAGGGGTGTCACAAAGTGCCCTGTCGTGCTTTTTCCATGCGTTCCTCGATGCCATGGCACAGAGGATGCAACACCACATTTACTTCCCCAACACGCCACAGGAGCTAGCCCATACCAAGCAGGACTTTTACAATATTGCCCGATTCCCCCACATCATAGGATGCCTAGATGGAACTCATATTGCAATATCCCCCCCTCAAACAATGAGTACGTATTCAGGAACCGGAAATGCTACCATTCACTTAACATACAGGTGGTGTGTGATGCCAAAAGCATCATCACTGACATAGTAGCAAAGTATCCAGGCAGCACACATAACGCTTTCATATTCCGTCACAGTGGGCTATACCGTAGACTCTCAAGAGGTGATTTTGCCGAGGGATACCTACTAGGTAAATGAATTGAAACATAGGGCACATTCCTACTGACTACCATGTGCATTACAGTGACTGACCATTCAGATTTCAACCCACAGGTGACAGTGCCTATGCAGTCCGGGATTTCATCATGACACCCTACCTCAATCCTGCTAATGCTGGGGAGCATCGATATAACCGAGCACACATTTCTACAAGAGGCACCATTGAACGAACTTTTGGCATACTGAAGAGCCGATTCCGCTGCATACATAAAAGTGGAGGAGCACTCCAATACAGCCCTGAAACATGTTGCAAAATAGTGGTAGCATGTGCCATGCTGCACAACATTGCTACCAGGAAAGGCACACCAGTGGAGTTGAGCGAATCTGAATCCTCTGACGTGGAGGGGCCTGGACCTGGACGCATGGCAGCTGGTGTAGCTGGTGCTGCAGCTGGCCGCCAGAGGTGTGATGAGATTATGCGCAACTACTTCTAGGTAAGAAATAAGGACACAATGACAAATCTAATTTGTGTGACAGTGTTTTTATTCCTTAATTGCAGGAGAAACAATGCCGCACATCCCTCCTGCCAACTACTCACACTCCTAATATCATTCACATGTTTAACTCACAGTGCTACAATTCAACTTGGAGTGAATGCAAAGTCAGGTCTTAAGTTGACCTCTCTCGAAGCAAACAAAATGCAGCCCCTGCTGGTTGTTCGTGTTGCACCGCTTAATTCTAATTGTACGTAGCAGGCCTATTGTTCCTGCCACTACAGCGCCTCTCCATTATGTGTGGTGGGGGGTTGCTGCTCTGCACTGACTGTGCGTCCTCCTCACTGGGAGTCAGTACTCCAGGGCCTGTAGTGCGGACGGCCGCAGCTCGTCAAGAGCAGATGTTGCCTGCACAACTACTGTCGCAATGTCCTGTATCTCATGTGCACACTCCTGCTGCATCACAATGCTGCGCCTGGTCTGGATATTAGTGGCAGAGGCCAAGCGGTTGATGGCCCGTGTATAAAGGGTCATGCGCTCCAGCTCTCTGCGCCTTGCAGCACGTTCTGCGCGCAGCTCTCCACAAAGCGCATGCATGGCACCCCACAGTTCGCCTTGTATACCACCGAGCCCTGCCCTCACCTCTCGCTGTAACGCCTTTATGTTTTTTGCTTGCAGGCGCTGCACCTGTAGCATGTTCAATTCCAAGCCGGCAAACACAGATTCTTCAGCCTGATCTCCGAAGCTGCTGGCTGTGCGATGTCTGCACCTGGCTGTGCCTTGTGGACCTTGGCTGTCTTGTGGCCTGGACTCTTGCTGTGGCCGTGTGTCTTCGGACTGCAAATTACTATTGCTGTCCTCTACCTTGTCCTCCATTGGTGGCAGTGGCCTCACTATTTTCCTCCCCTGTCTCTTCGGAGGATTGACAGGGCTCCCCTCCCCATCTGTTTCTAGCTCCTGCCCTGCGTCTCCTGAGTCTGGAGGTTCCATCACTCTTCCACTGCCTGTAGGCTGTGTAGTTGCTGGTGCTGTGGACAGAACAGCACACCTTAATTAACTGTACTCATTTGCAATGTGAAAATAAATTATTTCACAGTTTGGGGTTGCATTAATTTTTCATTTCCCTTTCCTGACCTGCACATGCAAAATTTGCCTAGCGTGGCTTGTTAACACAACTTTTATTTTCATGTGACTACATCTCCCAAGATGCATTGCTGTGTCTGCCTGTGTACCTGTTCTAGCATGAAATATGGTTCCCAGGCCATTAGGTCGCTGCAAGGGGGCATGGGGGGTGGGGTTTTGGGTGTGATGGCATGCTTCTTACCTGGTCTGGATGCTTGTTGATCTGAGCTGTCTAGGTAACCACGCCCGTCACGCTCTCTGGTAGCAGGGTACCCTCCACAAGTTCCCCCAGAGGTGTGGAGTTCGGCTCAGTTGAGGTCCCTCCACTGGTGTGCTGTGACTGCTCCTGCCTGGCAGCTAACTTCTCTTTTGAGCGCTGGCGCAGGTCATACCAGCGCTTGCGTAGTACGTCCACACTCCGATGTGTCACCCCCAGCGCATTCACTTTTGCCTGTATGGCTGCCCAAATGCATCTTTTCCGGGTCTCTGGCACCTTCAGGGAATTCTTCCCAAACAGCAAATCATGATTTGGCACCATCTCCTGTATCAGTGTCTCCAGTTCTGCTTCAGAAAATTTCTGTTTTCTTTTTCTGGCACTTTCTCCTTCCTGCTGCTGCTGCTGCTGTGTTTCAGGCATTCCCATGTTGCCACTTTCAGCCATAGTGTAACTGTAGCAATGTTCAATCTCCCACTCTCCCTCACTGTGACTCTCACTCAGCAACACTGTTGCAGCATGGGTAGTCAGTCACTTCCTGGTAGTGATGTCATCAAGCTGCAACAGGTTTCCGATAGGCTGATTTGCGAAATTCGCAAAATTGTGATTTTTTCCGTTAAGGAATCGCAATTTAGCGAATTTTTGGGTTTAAGGAATCGCTTTTTGGATTCTCGCAGATAAATAGTGATTTTTACCGAATCGCTATTTATTTACGATTTCTTTCATACATATCGATTTGCGATTCTGAATCTGCGATTCGGTAAAGATCGCTAATTCAGAATTGCAAATCGTGACTTCATAGAGATGGCCCTAAATCCTGAAAGAAAAGTTAAATTTCAATAACATTCATTTATTAGCATGACAGTTCGAAAGAAATAAAATAGCGACATATTACCCAAATGTAGAAGCGAAGACATCAGTATAGCATGTAATAGTTCCAAACGAAAACCTCTCCGTCTCTCTCTCCCTCTCTGGACTTCGCACCCATTCAAAAGTTAAAGTCGAGAAAAATGTCAAAGTCCCTGCCCCTCAAGGAAACACCCCAAATCCTTCATTACAGCCACCTTTAAGCAGGCTGTCAGACCATGGCAGTTGGCTCATTGGAAAGCCAACTCATAATACAGATGGCAATGGAGCTCCTCAGTACCACCGTATGGCAGCTGCCCTTCCCTGACTGCGACCCCTGCGGTCAACGGTGTGCTGGCGGTCTTGGCGATTCAGCCACGGTCTTCAGAAATGCAATCCACCCAACTTGTAATACAGCAGTTAGAGTGCTGAGCTCCCCACAGACAGACTACCACCATCGGTACAGCAGGCCACGGACCGCCTAACTTGTAATAAGGCCCTGAATGTATATCAGAAGCTGTCACATCAGACTCAAAACACAAACACCACACTAAAGTATTTATAAATTAAAAACAAAAACACTGTCCCTTAAGGGAACTAGTTTCAGTGTGGATGTGCTTCTTGTGAGAGAAAAAAATGCAGTCACTCAAAATGATGTTAAACAATGACTTAAGTACAATCTTGGCCTCCAGCACATGCTAATCTCAAAAAGCGATAAGTACATTTAGTAATTATTCAAAATGTTCACAAATTCCTTTATTCTTGCAATCTTTTTGTTCAGTTATTTAATCATTAGCCATCACATGTTTTGTTGTTTAAAAGAATTAAACCTGAGACTTCCTCACAGCTAAAATATACAGAAAATATATACACATTTTAATGCTTCATTCCATCATACTAATCATTTGCACCTCATATTCGGTGACTATTGTGCAATGCAATGCCAGATTCTTTTTTTTAAAGGTCACTTTATAGAGGAAACCCATGCTCATTCATATGATATATAGTTTGAAATCACATCTTAATAATATGTAACAGTATATTATACATTTACAAATCTTTGTGATATGATCATATGATATGAATTTTGTTGTTAAGCTCTGTTTGGTGCTGTCGAGATATCGCATTTCCAACTTTGCTTCTCCATCTTGTGATGAAGCACAAGATTGTACCTTATTGGTACCTTTGGGTCAAGTGTTGGGGAGTGGAGTGTTTTCCCTACCTCATAAGCACCACACTGCACTACAGGACAAGATACTAACGTTTACAATTCTTTAGAGCGCTAGTTCCCATCGTCCAATTCACCCAATAAGTTAATAGACACAGTGCAGGAGGGGGCAGCTCAAGATACACCTAGGAACAAACATGACTGGCAGTATGGCTAGAGATAGCAGAGGAATAATTCAATAACTTGAGTAGATGAAGTAGCATTGGAGAAGCAACTAGAGTAGGTAACCCACACTGCAAGGAAGGTTTGAGACACATTTTCAATACTTGAGAGACTTAAGAAAAATAAATTGTCTAAGTGGTGGGATGGGGAGACACTAAAACAATATATAAAACTTAAGAGAATACCCAGGGTGTTGAGATCGCAAATCATCGCAATTTAAGATGACCTGGATTAAGACCTATTTTTAGCCTGGGAAAAGGCTAACTAATGGGCATCTTGATAGAAAATTGAGAGGCGGGTTACAAACAGAGATTAACACACTTGAGTTAGAGATTAGGAATCTCAATCTCAGGGAAGCAACCGAGAAAAACGATGACATTCTGAATGATATCGTAATCAAACATCAGACAGATATCAAATAACGTAAAACCAAGAAAGTAAAATGGGATGCAATAGATTGTAAAAGTGGTAGAATTTTACCTTCTCCCAAAAATATGATAATCTCCTCCCAAATGAAATGAGAGATAATGTACCTGATAGTGAATCAGTAGGTTCCAGTTCCACATCACTGAATACCCCACTCACTAGTGAGAATGAATCAGATGGGGGGAGGACATCACAGGACATCTCAACAGAAAACACTTTTTTAAGAGAAGTGCAGAAAATCAAGAGAGGCAATCAAGAGCTGGTGAGATGCATGGACACTATAAGAAAAAAACTCAGAGGGGAAAAAGAGGGAATGTCCCAGGAGGTAAGAAAGGGTATGAAAACGTGATCCAGGAACAAAACGAATGAGATGATATCACAGTTATCAGTCTAACAGACAAGTTCCTTAGTCCTGACATAGGTTCCCTTCCCTCTAGGGCGCGCGCGCGCACCTGCCCTAACGTCACCGCGCACTGCCTCGCGTGGAGCGTGCATACAGGACGTCGCGGGAGAGAGTCGCACTGACGGCTGCTTTAAAGAGGCGAGCGACACGAACATCAGGCACTTTTGAATGTGGTGGCAGCGGAGCGGGCGTAAGGAGTGCAGTTAAGGAGGCGGGGGCTGGTGGGGCTTGTGGTTCTTGTGGGAGCGCGGGGCAGACTGTGGCCTTTTGTTTAAGTATTGCTGTTAATCAGAGCACAACCAAGGCTTTGAAAACCAGACACAGGAGCATGAAGACTGCTTTTTTCCTCATTGGTAGCCAATGCAACTCATTCAGTAATGGGGCAGAGGGGGTGCGTGCAGGTTTATTGAGAGCTAAGCGGGCCGCCGTATTTTGCACAACTTGAAGCCTAGAAAATAGATCTTCCCTCATCCCTACCAACAGGACATTTCCATAGTCAAGCCTGCTGACTAAAAGTGCTTGTAGCAGGACCTTTCTGATGGAGAGCGGAATCCAGGGGAAGATCTTCTTTAGCATACGGATTAGTCCAAAGCATTTGCCAGATAAGGTTTTCACGTGCTCCTCCATCGATAGTTTAGAGTCAATTAGCACACCCAGATTTTTTACCCAATTTTTGGGGCAGGGAGCTTCTCCAAGTTCCTCCGGCCACCAATCCTTAGTCCATATCTGCTCGGCTTTGCCGAACAGGAGAATCTCAGTTTTATTTGAGTTCAATTGCAGGAAGTTCTTTTTCATCCATACTGCAATTTTGGACATGCGTAGCTTGAATCTGTCTCTGGTCCCACCTGTGTCCTTCTCTATAGGGACAACAATCTGCGTGTCGTCAGCATACTTGATGGTATGAAACCTGCATGATCTAATAACGGCGGCCAAAGACGGCACGTAGATATTAAGCAGTGTGGGACTTAGCACAGAGCCCTGTGGAACCCTCTTATCCACAATTGTGGTCCTGGACACGAAAGTGTCCAGTTGAACAAATTGAGATCTTTCAGAGAGGAAGCTCTGAACCCTCTCCCGCGCCCTCCCCCTGACACCAATCCCTTGCAGTTTCTCTAATAGGATCCTGTGAGAGATGGTGTCAAAGGCCGCTGATAGCTCCAAAAGAACTAGCATCGTAGGTGTTCCTTCATCCAACAGCAGCCTGATCGTATCTGACACCTCATGGATTCACTTTCCTCCAGCAGATGGGGGAACACACGAGTTCCACTACTTCAAAGTAGAGGAACCTCCAGAGGAATACGTTCCTTACGAGGACGTTGAAATTCCATTAACTTACCAAGAGCATCAGCTCTGGTTTAAAGGTGCCCTGAAACATCAAATAATCAACAAGAAACAAGTGCCAATACTGATCGTATCTTCATGGAAATGCTCTAACACCAGAACAAAGACAGTTTATCAAAGCTGGGATATACTAGTTAATAGCTTTTTATTATTGCAACCGAGTCATCAAGAAAGTATATTTGTTTTAGTCATATACTGTCAAATAGAAACAGAACATTTTTTGTAAACACAAGAACAATTTTGGACACAAACAGTGAAGCATTAAAATCAAACATGCATTCCGTACTCAATCATATCTCAATCATACCTTCCATTCATACACAAACGACATGCAAATACTCAGCCCTATTGAATACGAATAGACAAGCGGGTTGAGTATTAGGTCTGCTACAATATATACAATTATATACATAAAATTATACAGTGAATTCGTATATATAGGTCTGAATCAGATAGATCATCATAATCAAATAGCACAGTCAAACTATATATATAAAACAATTCTAAACCAATAGTGTAACAGTATATTAACACTAAGGGAAAAACAGGAGGAGCAGACACTAGGCATGAAAGGGCCTACGCGTTTCGAATCCCTAAGGGTTGGGAGGGATTCTCATCAGGGCCAGGTAGCTCACTATGAAGAATATCCAGAGATAAATATCACCTTGGGTGTACACGGAACAGAAGCCAAGCCTGTCAGAGTTCAGGTGGGAGAAGCTGGGTGGCCGGAAGATCGTGAACATGCACGTCCAGTCAAGAGGATCGAAGAAGGATCAGCTCGAAAATATTTTAAATCAGCCTCGGCTGGGGAAAATTGTTGTTAGAAGATAGTTGCAGGCATCTCCAAAGGCACTAATCTCTCGCGCATGCGTAGAGTGCCCTATGCGCGAGAGATTAGTGCCTGTGGAGACGCTAGGCTGGACGTTACAAAATCTCCGTTCAGGCTATGTGCCATGGCATCTAATCAACACCACGTCATTATTTACTGTATTTAACCTTACAGATAAACAAATCTCTTTGGCACAAAGAGGAGCAGACTATACGGTGCTGAGCATTGAAAAACTGGAAAGATTACCATTGACAGTTTCTGAGAAGCCTGTCATTGAATGGATAATACATGGCACCATCACGATACCAGTGACGATTTTTCAATTTCAGTATTGTCTACAGCATATACCAGCAGGCCTGTATGAAAGGTTGGGTAAAGAATACATTAAGTCAACCTAATCTTTACCTTACACACACAAATGTTGGAATGGGGAAAGGAAGTATTCCTTAGTGGTAAAAATTGTAAGAACTCACTAAGTGGTACAGTTTTGTGCAAAGGTATTAATTTACACGGAGCCTGAAAAGGTTCTGCAAATAACCTTTCTTGCCACCTGCACGGTTCACCCTCCACAGTGACAGAACCAATTTTCAGGCAGCTATCCAATGGGAGCTACGTTGTGCTCAATGACCACAGCTGTTGTGGCATGATGCCAGTAAAAGTGTATCTAGTTAGTGTGTCATCCAGGGTCACTTGTTGTATGCAAGTATTGTATCCTAGAAGAAAGTCAGACAGGAAGACGGCGTTATGGCCTTCACTGAATATCTCTTCTCTACGAATTGATACTTTAAGCAGAATAAAAGCCATTCTTTTACAAAAAACTGTGCCACTGACCTCGTCTAGAGAAAATATGATCTGCAAGTTTCAAGGACTTCTGCAGAGATACATGCATTATTATCAACAAACTGCCCAGTACATTTCGCAGAAATGTTAGGTCAAATCTTAAACATGTCTGATACCAGTGGCATTGTACATGTATTTAAGACATTTTTTTCAGGACTGTTAACACCATTTGAAACAGTCCTCGTAAATTTTCCAAATTTCGTGCACTCTGTGTTCGGCGGCCTACCTCTCATCTTGGGACTCGTAGCAGGAATTCTATTTTTATTCCTTCTGCTCCGATATGGCAAGTCCAGTCACCAACGATACCCAGACTACCATGGAACATCCCTCCTTGCCATGAGGTATCGTGAGAGAATTACACAGATTCTTGGCTTGGCTCGTTTAAGGGATCTGAACACTTTGGTTCCTTTCGTTCAGACCAATCTGGCAAGATTGCATCTTACCTGTTCTACGATGCCTGCTTTGCGGAGAGGAATGCGTGTTGGACATTTGTCTTACACTTCCATCAGTCCTGCCATCGGATGTTGACGCTTTGCTAGGTCCGGTAACAACACATGCATCGTGTTGCCCCCAAAGGCTGCCCATTCTGATGATGGCATTCATTGAGGTCTCACCGGCAAGTCTAACTGAGGGTGAGATACATGACACTCCAGGCACACAGGTAGCACCTACTACGGACATTGATAATGCATCAAACGCTGACGGCGATGATCCTCATCTTAGCACATTTGATTTGCTAACTGAAGTAGCTCCACTTTCGCCTACTATGATAGACGGTTTCTTTGCCACCCTAGACGATCTGATGTTTTCTCCTGACACCGAGAATAACTTTTGATTCATGCACACAGCGTTCCCTGAACTCTTAAATTCGGCCTTCGTTTTTTCAAAACAAACCATTTAACAATTTGAACTTTTTCCAAAATAGAACTTGTTGGCACAGAGTAATCTGCTTAAAGTAGAATTATTCTTAGAGAACAAGATTTATTTCCTAATAACAATATTTTGGGCCTTGTCCTAAAAATAAGACAGTTTAAATGTTATATCATGAGATAGTCTCAAATTTTTTTCTGTACCTTAGGAGACATTTCATGAATGTAATTTAGTATTTTCTAAAGGTTAGAATATATGCTTGCATAATATGCTTTATATCTGTTGAGACTTGTTTTTTCATACAGTTTATACTCATTTCATGCGTACAAACCTTTTCAAATGCAATTTGTATTTTGGGTGGGATTGTAAACACTAGCAATAGCCATAGATATGTTCAGTGCTTATACATTTCGTTTTATTGTACTTAATATCGTGGAGTGGGTGTTATGTATGAATCTAGGACCCTAGTGTAATTTTCCCAATTCATGCCCATATATAGGTATAAATCACACAATCCTTATATATGCATAGAAATCATACCCCTATTTAGACTGAGCCTATGCAGCCCAAATACGGCATGGCTACTTCCACTAAGTTCCGAGAATCCACAACGATTTCTTAGAAAAACCCGCCTTCAGCAGCTAGGGACTTTGCCATGCCTGAATACTAATTTATCTAGGAAATAATGGAGTTTTCAAAGAACTGAGTCTTTGATGATGTTATTATGTCCAATCATACGTCAAACTCGGTACCTTCAAGGTATAAATATGCCTACATTTGCCCAGACAAACACACGGTGGTTTGAAGCAGTTTTGACTATCTACTTGCCTGACGCGCCCTGCAACAGCAAGTGCTGAAGGAAGCCGACCCTCCAGCTGACGCACTGAGAGATGCTGTCTTTTCTCCTGCCAAGAAATCCAGCTCCAGTGTTTCCAGGCTACCCTTGAAGGTTGCTGGGAAATCGAGTCCTGAGAGAGAGATACAAGACCCCCTTCATTCTAAACCAAGGTACGGAGCTGATTAGACCCTTAGAGAATTCTTGGAATAGATTCTTGGCAAAAGTGTACTAGACTTAAGCTACACCTCACTTACTTCTTCCTTTGTACTAGACCTAGGTGGGAAACGTCGTTTACAACGCGGTTGTTACATCGCGATGCTATTACATTGCGGTTTTTAGAACGCAAGTCGTTACAACCACTTGTGCTGGATGGCGCTCTAGGACAAGGAATAGTATAATTTACTATCCAACACCTTCCCTACTGTATGTAGACTAGAGTTGGAATAGTAAATTATACTACTCCTAAGTCAAGCACCCTCCAACGCAAGTTGTTGTAACGACTTGCGTTGTAAAAACTGCGATGTAATGTCATGCGATGTATTAGCATGCGTTGTAATGTCATACAACCACCTAGGTTAGGTACACCGGGGTAGGCATATTTTAGAAGCACCAGTTGAGTACTTTTAGTCATTATTTATCACTTTATGTCTTTTATGCATTTTAGGTATTTTATGGCATAGAAACCATATCATGCTCTTACAGTTCTATTTTATAATACTCTTCGTATTATATGCCTTGTACTTTATAACCAGTATTACGATTGTAGCAGTACATTTCTTAAGCTTGAGAAAGAAGACTTTTCAATAAATACTTTTTATTGAAAACGCCTGTCTCTCTAATTTCTCAGCACCTCTGGTGAAACGAAGCATGCACGATTGACTGAGTAAAATAGCCATCTATTGTTTCCGCAATTCTAGACATTGATTTCTTATTCTTGGGAAACAAAGTTGTCATGTTTATGCGGTTGTCAGAAACGAATCCCTTCTTGTGTATTGGAGAAAGTTTCTGGTGACCTTTTAAACTAGCTGGCACTCACAATTAAGTCTAATATATTCGATAGAGACCTAGTCGACCTCAGTCCTACGTCTAAACTATAGTATATGTTATTCCAATGCGCAGAGCCTATTGGGAATATAGGAACTACACTACAAGATATAGGAGGGACAAACAATCCATTTCTTACACAGACTACATTTTGAAAAGATAACTGTTCATTGATTTGTGCAAAACATTTTACATCATTATCTAATTTCTTATTGGCTGGCCATTTCCCTTTGATATAGATTTCTACTTTCTTGAGTGTTTCATCAACTGCCATGGCAGGCCCATTCATCTTGTGATATGCTTACATTGCATTTTGAGACAGCATCTACTAAACCAACCACACAATTTTTATGAAAATCATCTTCACCTTCGTTACTGTCAAGGAGGGGAATGTGAGCCAGACAATCTGCACAATTGTTTTTTGCCTCCTTGAATATATTTGATGTTAAGATTGTATTCTTGCAATTTAGAAAGAAGTCTTGCAGATGATTTTCCCAAACCATTGCCACACAATAAGAATACCAATGGTTTATGATCCGTGAATACCTCACACCTAGTACCCCATATGTATGTTTTAAATTTCTGCACTGACCAAACAATTGCTAGTGCCTCCCGTTCGATAGTGCTGTGGTTACATTCAGTTGGAGTTAAAGTCCGCGAGGCAAAAGCAACAGTTTTTTCTTTACCATCAATCCATTGCCAAAAAACTGCACCATAACCTCTCTGGCTAGCATCAACTGAGACAAAAGAGGTGGCATTGGCAACAAATGGATGTAAGGCTGGAGCATTAATGACTAACATTTTACCTTTTCAAAAACATCATATGAGGTGTCATTCCAATCATACTTAATACCTTTTTTAAGGAGACATTTTAAGGCTTGAATTAATTGTGCATATCAATGTACAAACCTTACGTAGTATTCGCATAGCCCAAGGAATGATCGTAATGCATCTTTGTCTGCAGGTGGAGGTGCATTTCGTATAGCCTCTATGTTACAAAACTTCGGTTTGATGCCCTCACTCGAAATATTATGGCCTAGATAATCAACTTCATTGACCAACAACTTGCATTTGTTTGCTTTCACAGTCATGCCCTTATCTTGTAAAATACTTAAAACGTCCTTTAAAATTGTTGTGTTCTTCCTTAGTTTCAGTATGTATCAGAACATTATCTTGATATGCTTGTACTTGTGAAATCCCACCAAAAAGATTGTCCATGAGTTTTTGTAAAACACTCGTGGCTGACGCAAGTCCAAATGGTAGCCTCAAATATTTAAATGCCCCAAATGGAATTATGAATGCAGTGAGTGCTTGACAATCTGGAGAGAGTTTGATTTGGTGATAAGCGGAGTGTAAATCTATGGTGGAGAAAAACTTGGATTTCCCTATTTTTGCCAACATATCGTGTATTAGAGGTAGAGGATGGTAGTCTACAAGGATATTTTTATTTAACGATCTTAAATCCACACATAGCCTAAGTTCTCCATTCCTTTACTTCCGCAAAACCACCAGAGAAATCCATTCTGAGGAATCAATAGGGGAGATTATGCCTTCAGCTTGTAACTTATTAAGTAAAGCTTTTAAATCATCCCTAACAGTGAGAGGTACAGGCCTGACTTTGTGTATTATCGGAACCGCATTTTCTTTCAATTGTATGCTGTGTTCATAACCTTTAACAGTACCCACTGTACTTTTAAACACATTAGGAAAAGACTTCACTATATTTTCAACATTCAAATCAGGTTGATCAATGACCAAAATATTGTGAGGAAGGTCACCAAGTACGATAGGAGGATCTTGTCCAGTACGCAATATGATACCTAAAAGAGATAGATCTTTCCAGCCTATAATATCTCTTCCTTTAATGGCCACATACACTTTTTTCTTGACAGCTCTGCCTAGGCATCCTACAATTTCCCAAAAATATCCCAAAAGGTCTATGTCCTGTTCTCCAAATGCCTTTGGATTGATGTCAGGAGCAATAAGCGACATATCCTTTGGCCATTATTTATAGAATGTACAATCTGCCAGAATAGTAACAGGAGCTCCTGAGTCAGCCATTGCTAGAATAGTTCTACCATCAATAGAGATGTCAACAAAGGGTCCTTTGATAGGTTTGTCTAAGGATTCGGGAACTTCCACTGTAACTACAACATTTGCAAATTGAGAAGTACAATCTTGTACATCCTGCGTTTCCAAGGTTACATTAGAAATTCTAACCCTGTTTGAATTGGAATTTATATTACTTCTACAAGCTCCTTGGAAATGACCAATGTTTTGGCATTTAGTGCACCTTTTCCCCAAAGAAGGACAATTAGGATTGTTCCCTATACGATTCTTAGAACCACACCGAAAACATACCAACTGTCCTCTTTGAGATTGATTTTTATAAGTTCTATTCTTATTATACGTTTTTTTACTACCAGTAAAACAAACAGTATTATCCTCATTGACCATACTCACATTAGAGGATGCAGCAGGATGTGCCATGGTTTGTGCAGGATAAACCATATTTTGATTGGACTGACGAGACAATACCTTGGATGTGACAATCGACCTTTCAATGCTCTTGGCAATGTCGATTGTTTCAGCCAAAGTGGGATTACGTGAGGTAAGTAAGCTTTCCTGAATTTTCTTTGAGAAACAGTAGAGCACAAATTGATCTCTAATGTAAGTATCAATATCAGGTCCAAAGTCACACTTTTCAGCCAAAACTCTTAATGTCGCTATATAATCCTCAACGGTCCTTGACCTAATTCAATTCAGAGTTTTACTCACAATTATAATCATTAATTCCTTAGTTTGAGCCTTCATTCAATTGCTCCTCATATATAATTCAAGACTCTTAAAGAGATTGCAAGACCCAACCATAAACTAACAAAAAAACAACTCTAGGAAATTCAATACATTTTAATTCTGCCCAACAATTATGTTTCCATTTTAAATCAAAGGTTCAATATACAGTTTTTAGTTACAATATTTATAATATTTAAGTACGGAATTGAGGGTGCTCATAAGAACGTGCATAAAAGTGGTGCTCAAGAATGACGCTTGTGATTGAAAGAAAAAAGAAGGAAAAGGAATTGGTGACTATGGTTAAAAATACAATACTGGTACAATAATTCCAAACAGTATCGACTTGTCCACATTCAAAATTCAGAACCTAGTGTTTAAGAATTTGATTTGTTTATTTTACACTTTAACACACCAGGGTTTTTTTGGTGGTCCAAGGAGGTTCACTAGGGATGTCGACGTTTCGACCCGTCTTAATGCTTTTTGGTACTTTGTAGCCTCAGCTTGCGGGTCTTCTTCAGGACAAGGGAGCACCCTCCGTACCTGACGAGTATTATTCCTAGGTTTAAGGATAAATAATATAAGGGTCCTGTATGTGGGATATTTACTCGTGATTTAAAAGTTAATAAATTGGACTCACCCTGATGGGGATACAGACGGTCGAGGTAATCAATAGCCGACCAAGGGTATATGATTCCGTATCTCAATGATTATCTGCACCATGAAGATGAATCTGTGTGTAATGGTCACAATTAAAGCCTGTATTTGCCAATTCCATCAGCAACATGGTGGGTCAATTGGTTAGGTTAATTATCACTTACCCAACTTGTGGTTTGGTCATGCTATTCATCTATCAGTCTCTACATTTTAAAGAGGGATTTCCTTTCTTCGAGTGGGGCTCTATGACTAGGGAATCATATACCCTTGGTATATGATGCCTCCTCATCTTCTTCTGTGACGCTTTCTGCGCGTAAGAATAGCTACCGAGCAACGTTTGGTGCTTCATTGTGCCAAGAGCCTCTCCTCAGGACGTCTAAAACGTGCCGCCATCTTGTGATCGTCAAAAGCCACAAGTATTGGATTTACATCACGCTGTGCATAAAAATATAACTATAGTGCCATCTAGTTGCTCTTCACCACCACCGCTTCTGAACATTCGATATATAATCAGACTATTTCAGTTACCGGAGTCTGCAGCCATGGCATACGCATTTCTCATTCCTGAACTATTTTTCAGAATGTTTACAGCCAGTGTACTTTACTTACAGACTAAGTTAATGGTGACATCGGCACATTGGCAATTATAGATTCTTCCTCCAAGTTGTTTGCTTTCAACAGAGATTTCTTGGAAGAAATTATGAACTCAAGGTATTTCATGCTGATACCTTTCATCTCTCTTCCGCTGTTTCCTCTTAATGACAATGCGTCTACTGGTATAAAAGGACCGCAACAGTTCAATTTGGGAAACGAATGCGTTCCGCTAGTAACCAAACAACAGACCACGATAACTACTTATTTGTTTTATCTTATTGTTTTCTTGTGGACAATGCTCATATTTTCATATGCTTCTAGGTCATTCTACAGTTACATCAATCGTTTATCATTTCTCTTAATGGTTAATGGGGCTATTTTACACCATTTTATTCACATGAATTTGGTTGCCTCCTTTTAAAACTAAAGTGCACACGTTTTTTCTTACATATTGCATGTACTGTGTGGCATTATCCATACGTTTATTGTATTTTACTTTGTACTGGTTTCCATGCATTGCATTTTATAGTGTGGTAGCTTCTTTGGCACACCTAGTTCTCTTTAAAATTTACATTTTGTCATGTGGCCTACACCACATCTATTAAGTACATTTTGCATTGTTCCGTGTTCTTTGTTCACCCTTTCATGTGGTACTCCCACATCTATTGCGCATGTTGCATTTAAAAATTTTACATTGTGCTGTGTGGGTGCCTCCCACACATTCTTCTCCTTTACCGTTTGTTGTTTCATGTGGTTCATCCACATATATTGCACATGTTGTATTTTACAAATGTACCTTGTGCTGTGTGGGCATCTTCCCACACCTTTACCCAACCTGATCTTGGGGAAGTTCAACAGTGTCGCTCACCTCTCCTTGTCCATCCTTTCCCACCCTGGTGAGCTTAACACCTGTTTATTTATTGTGTTTCATACCAATACTTTATTGTGCTTGAGTGAACGACAGCCATCATTTCCTTTTTTATGTCTTTGGCTGTCTTCCACTCTTTCACTGTTCTCTGTACTTCTTTCGTCATTTCACTTTTTTAACTTCTTTATCTCACCCTGTACTTTGGCTTGTCAGCCTGGCCAGCTTTCATGATCTTTGTATTTGGGTTGTTTTGTTGTTTGTTTGAGGGAGTGTGTGGTTATCTTTTGTGAGAAAGGTACATGATGCATGTGTTGTTTGTGCTTTCTTTTCCTGTAGTTTTTCCACTTTTCTTCTTTAATTTTCATAAACAATTATTATTATCTCATGCAGTTTCTGTTCCAATGCTCATTTCTGTTCTCACTGCATTGCCTATGTTTGGCTTGCTGCTTTTTGTTAAATTTGACTTTCACATTGCTTGCTAATAATGTTCTTTTCTTTTCTGTCAAAAAAAGAGGGTGATGTTGTATTGATAAGTTGTCCTTGTTCCTTTAAAGACAACTTGTCAGTTCCGCACGCCGGCTCTCGGGTGCTATTGTTATTTAATATGTCACTCATTCTGGAGTTCTCGTTCCAACTCTGCTGCTTCCTTAGGTTTGGCGGTTGCGGCGGCAACACCAGGATGAGTGGTCATGGGTTTTTCTTTCTCCCACACATTTAACCAATAAAGGTTTTCAAACTTAAATCTTCGCATAAGAATCATCATTTCAATACTACTTTGCCACTTTTTCACGAAAGCTCCCACGTCCGTCTGTTACTGCACATATCACAATTATGGGGTTTGTGATAAATGTCTGCAGGTCAAACCTGCCGATATTTATCAGGGAAAATCGCTCTGTATTTATTAGAAATTGCAGATTATAATGTGGTAAACACCATATTCTGCATGTTATTCAGTAAAATGTAGACATTGGCCAGTATTTATGGCATCCGATGGAGGAGTTTAATTTCATCAGGTGCGATAAATACTATACCATTTACCTGGCCTCTCGCACTGACTAAGGGCCCACTATTTGTGACGAAGTACAGGACAGTTCAGCATGTAGCCCCAATTTTTAGGATCAAAACTTAATGTGTATTTGTGCCTAAACAGATGAACATACAATGTGAAACAAACTTCTCAATAACCTGCGCTTGGAGTGGTCCAACCAACTCTCAAATACTCTGGGGCATATTTAAAAAGCCCTTGCCCCATTTTTGCATCACTTTTAACATGGGAAAAGGGATGCAAAAGTGGTGCAAGGGTCTTGTAAATCTCCCCCCCCCCCTGTGGAAAACTTCTGAACCCTGCGCTAGCTGGAATAAACGTTAGGTTGGATAACCGCAAGTAATGGTTGCTTGCATAGTGGGCTTGAAAGGGGCCTAGGCTGCGGAACCGAAGCAAACCTTAAGGTGGATTCCTTCCCTTCTGAAGTGGTCAAATGGGCTGAATAAATACATCTCTCAGAAAAACAGGATCCTAAAGTACTTATCGGAAGCTGACTTCTGGTCCCAGATATACTCAATTTTTATGCCATCCCTCACTGCAATCAATGTTGCTGTGCTGTATTGCGCAGTGGGGAAAATGGTGCAATGCCATATCTACTACTGTGCGGATACTCTAACAATTCTGTTTTGTGTGACCGGAAGCCACTCATCGGGGTGCAGAGGTGAGTGTGCGCTGTCTAGCTCAGATTAACCCCTCCGGTGCAAATTCCCATGCGTAGGCAATCACACATGGACCCCAAGTATTGGACATTTGCTTTACACTACAGAACACTTGCAATGTCTCGGTTTTTGAAGAAATTAATAATATATTTCCATATTTGTTCATGTTCAATGCTGCTGTATGTATGTGTTAGTTTTTGATGCAAAGGCTGGAATGACTATTTTAGTAAATTGTCCTTTGTTTCAAAACCTACGGGCTCAGATCCACACCTTTAACACTCCCTTGACACAAAGCCACCTAAAGCAAATCACTTCATCTTCCCATGCTTAGAAATGTGTAATGTCACCTGGTTCTCATGGAAAGTGATGAATGCCCTTTGGGCCTATTTCCAACTGTATGCAACTGCAAACAAAAGTTTGTAATGCATTTTTTGTGCTATGAGAGAAAAAGTTACATTTTCAAGCGCAAAACATCTTTTGAACTCGGTAACGCTAGTGGTTAACCTGAGTAAACATAGGCCAGAGTGTACGAATATTAATATTACGAGTGACACTGGCTATGAGACCTTTTTCAATTGAACTACCAAACTTTCAAATAAGAGGAGACCTCTAGGAGGCCTGGTTGTACTAATAACTACAAACTAAGGCTGGTGGCTGTTCATTTGGATTCTGAGCTGGCCTGAGTCATGACAGGAAAACGGAACCTACTGTAACCGGTGGTATCTTGCATCTATATTATTAAGCTAAGCTTTGGGTTGTTTATGATGTTCTGGCGTTCCATTACATCGCTACTGGATGTTTCTATGCTTTCTAGTAGGGCTTTTTATTTTTTATTATTTTAAAGTATTTTATTAAGAATTTTACACATACATTTAACATCGCTTTCCCTTCGTGGGGTAACATCACAAACTGGTCGTACATGACTGCGGTTCAAATTAGAGTTTACATGTTCGAATGCACCCCTTACTTCTGTCCTACTAAAGGAGTGAAGGTAAGTGAGAAGATGGAAAAGAAGGAGTGAGAAGAGAGAGGGAAAAGGGGGGATGCGTGCGGAGGTAACATGCTTGTGCTTCTATCCTGGTCTGCGGGAGAGGTTCTTGTGGGCGATCGCCCTGTTTTGCTGGTGTTCACGGGGGCTCGTAGTGGCTCAGGAGCTCATCCAATGTTGGCCACATACCCCTGGTTGCCGGCTCCAAGAGTGAGTTGTGTAGTATGGTGTTATCTGCTACTCCTAGGTGCGTTATCCAGTTGAGCCACCCCTTGAATGACGCCCTCTCTGTCTCCTTCCATTTGGTCTTTATCCTTATCTTCTGAGTCCAGAGTCTGTTTAGCTGTGGGGCTCCCTTGTAGTGGACTTCTTTCAATGTCCAATAAAACTTAATTCTGCAGTTCAGATATCCTATTTCATTGCTTCCTTAACTGAGTTGTTACAAGATTTTGCATAAGGGACTTGGGGTAGTATTTTTCTTTCCCCCCTTTACAAACATCACTTCTTGTCAGTATCCTGAACTCTTTCATACCATGAAGCACATAAAAATTGGTGACACATAACAAGTGATTTTTTTAGAGCTCGGTCATGTAATCACAATTTCTCTTATCTCTCCTGTCTCTTAACCTCCTGAAATTTGTCTTTCTTATAGGTTTCCCAGGCAACTCAATGTTGTCTACTTAATCGGTTATTGTTCTTTCCAGTAGACGGCAGATTGATGCATGTCTCATATGTTATGGCTCTGATTTACTTTTCTATGCATTGTGCCACACCTGCTCACTGTGAGATTTCACAAAGGATTTGCTGTTGATGCGCGTTACAAATAATTATATTCCTTGTTTTTTCTGGTGTTCAAGTGGCTGGTTCTAGTGTGTGTGCAGGCTCCAGTGTGTTTTTGTCTGGTGTTTTTATGTGGCTGGTGCGCGTGTGTGTGCAGGCTCCGGTGTGTTTTTGTCTGGTGATTTTATGTGGCTGGTGCGAGTGTGTGTGCAGGCTCCAGTGTGTTTTTAACTGGTGTTTTCCTGTGACTTGTGCGAGTGTTACTGCAGGCTCAAGTGTGTTGGTAAACATCACACGTACACAGACATCCTTACCATCAAATCTATTCCGCATAAATCCACTGCACACAAAACATTTTAACATCTTATAATAACATGTCACACAATTCAACTGCACACACTTCCGCATCACATCATCCCACTTCATGCCACACAATAACAAGCAAATAACAGAAATTACATATAATTCCACTCCACTCCAAAGCATATAATTACACTCCACACAACACAATTCAACTCCATATAATTTCACTACACATAATTACACTCCAACCTACACTACACATATATCCACTCTACAAAAAATCAACTTTGCAACATGCCACATAATTCCACACCATAAAATACTACTCCACACCATGCCACATAGTACCACTACAAACCCTGCCACACAATTCTACACAACACAATTCAATGCTACACAGCTCTGCACCACACAACATAATTGCACTTCACAGAATGCCACTCAGGTCCACATAATTTCACTACACATAATTACACTCTACTCAATAGAACATAAATACACCCCACATAATTGCACTCAATGCCACATACCACAAATCCACATAAATGCACTCCACACCTAAACACATACTTCCAATAAGCATAATTTCACTCAACGCCACACAATTGAAATCCACATATTTACAAAACACACTGCATAATTCCACAGAAAACCACATATTTCAAATACGCAACATAATTCCACAACACACCATATACCTCAAAGACACACTACAAATTTACACATCATACCACAGTTAATAATTCCAATACAACCAACATAACCAGTAATCACGCTGTGGTTAAGTTATTTTTAACTAAGAGCCCTATAATCTATTTGTTTTCAGAGACTGCCATCTCATATATGATTTTGTTTGAAGGAGAAGGGTACGGGAAAAAATAAAAAGTTGTGTCATAAAAAACAATGACACACTTCAATCAAGACTACTCTTGAATCTGGAGAATGAGGGTGAGTGCCTACTTTAAGGTAGGATATCTCAGCAGTAGTCTAATGAGTTTCTTAGATGTGATTCACTATGATGTATTTCCAAATTGAATTCATTATATTGTGGTTTCATATTTATTTCCTTATGTCCTTTCAGACAGAAACTTCTTAATAAGTACTTAGACACACTTCCATAACAATATACTTAGTGAAGTCTTTGGACAACTTACAAACACATTGGGGTGTTGTTTGGTGAACAATACGGAAATTAATATGAGCACAGGATGGAGAAGTATAGTTGGAAATGTGATATCTTGGCAGCACCAAATACAGCTTAACAACAAAGTTCTTAATATTGGGAAATTGCGTTATACTGACATACTGTTGCAGAGCACAGAGTGTTTACTGATTCAGTGGATTTCATATCATATGACCATATCACAAAAATTCAGAAATATATAATATACTATGACACAAGTCGTTACAACGACTTGCACTGGAAGGCGCTCTAAACTAAGGAATAGTATGATTTACTATTCCAACACCTTCCCTACTATTACGTAGGCTGGAGTATGAATGGTAAATCATACTATTCCTAAGTCCAGCGCCCTCCAGCGCAAGTCGTTGTAACAACTTGCGTTGTAATGAACGCGATGTAATATACCGCGTTGTGAATGTTTGAGTTGTAACATCATACATTCCATTAAAGTGGCATATATTTTCTGTATCTTTTAGCCCTGAGGAAGTCACAGGTTAAATTCCTATATGCGATGAAGCACATGTTGAATAAGGATTAAAGAACTGAACAAAAAGATTGCAAGAATAAAGGAATCTGGAAACATTTAGGATAATTACTAAATGTACTTATTGCATGTTGACATTCGCGTGCACTGGAGGACAAGATTGTACCTTTTTGGTGACTTTGGTTCACGTGTTGGGGAGTGGGGTGTTCTCCCTACCTCCTAAGCACTGCACTACAGGACAAGATACTAACATGTACAATCCTTTAGAGAGCCAGTTCCCTTCGTCCAATTGACCAAATAAGTTAATGGCTTAAGTAGGCTGAGCCACTGCACCATGCTATATATATGCGTTAGTGGGCAGAATCTAAATGTGAATGGCACAACAGACCAATGGATAAAGAGAGGTTGCTGAACGCCCATATAAGTATATTATACAAATTTTAGTAAAATGAAAAGGTCTTCGATAATGCCAGATCTAATGACAAACTCTTTTGGTTTACCCCAGTTTAAAATAGAGAGGGGCAAGCCAGCAGGTTCACACAGAGAGCCGAGTAAAACCAAGAATGGAAGTTAGGATTTTGTCTCTGTTAAACTTAAGTTTAACTGAGACAGAATCCGAACTTACCTACTCCTAAATGCCCTTTGTGAATACATAAAGTCGTAAAGATAGGACTTTTTCTCAGATTACTTTTGTGAATCGGGCCTCTTGTTTTTAGGTGAAGCTCCATCATTCCATATTAAACAACAGAATAGTGAGCATGTTATTGCACACATAAACCCTGATTACGAGTTTAGCGACTGACCGCCCAAATGCTACATCTGCCTCCTCCATGACACTACTCCACCGGCTATCTCCCGCCGCCGTATCATGAGTTGTGCTAATTGAAATGCCGACCAAGGTCACAGCGCTCCTACCACATGGACCGCTGCAGTCTGCAATGTTGGTGTTGTTTTCACCAACACCATCAGATCTGCAGTCTACCTGCTGAGCGTATTATTACTACTACACAGTCATACTCACGGTCTCCCAGCAGCGGTTAACAAATGACGGTTACCCAATGGCGGCTGACCACCGCGGTACGCGTGAAAAAACCCACTACTGTAGTGTAGTTCCTATATTCCCAATAGGCTCTGCGCATTGGAATAATATATCCTGTAGTTTAGACGTAGGACTGAGGTGTACTAGGTCTCTACCGGCTATATTAGATTTAATTGTGAGTGCCAGCTAGCTCAGAGGTCACTAGAAACTTTCTCGAATAAACAGGAAGGGATTCGTTTCTGACAACCGCATAAAACATGACAACTTTGTTTCCCAAGAATAAGAAATCAAATCTCTAGAGTCGCAGAAACAATAGATAACTATTTCACTCAGTCAATCGTGCATGCTTAGTTTCACCAGATGTGCAAGAGAAATAGAGAGACGGGCGTTTTCAATAAAAAGGTATTTATTGAACAGTCTTCTTTCTCAAGCATTGAAAATGAACTGCTACAATAGTAAAGCTTACTATGAAGTACAATGCATATAATACGAACAGTAATATAAAGTAGTACTGTAAAAGCATGATATGGTTTCTAAGCCATAAAGTGCATAAAATGTATAAAATACATAAAATACATACAGTGATAAAAGGATGACTAAAATACTCAACTGGTGCTTCTAGAATACGCCTACCCCAGTGTACATAACCTAAGTCTGGTAAGAGGGAGGGAGTATAAGAGGAGTAGTTTAAGTCTAGGAGTTCTCTGCCAGGAATCTAATTCCAATAATTCTCAAAGAGGTCTATTTAGCTCCGTACCTTTGTTCTAGAATGAAGGAGGTCTTGTATCTCGTTCTCAGGACTCGATTTCCCAGATACCTGCAAGGGTAGCCTGGAAACACTGGAGCTGGATTTCTCGGCAGCAGAAATGACAGAGTCTCGCAGTGCATCTGCTGGAGGGTCGGCTTCCTTCGGCACTTGCTGCTGCAGGGCGTCGGGCAAGTAGATAGTCGATCTGCTTCAAACCACCATGTGTTTGTTTGGGCAAATCAAGGCATATTTATACTTTGAAGGTGCCGAGTTTGACGCATGTTTGGACTTAATAACGTCACTCAAAGGCTCATTTCTTGGAAAACGCCGGGAGTTTTAGGGGAACTTGATATTCAAGCAGGGTGAAGTCCCGGGCTGCTGAAGGCGGGTTTTTCCAAGAAAACGTTGTTAATTCTTGGAGCTTAGTGGAAGTATCCATGCCGTATTTGGGCTGTATGGTTTAGGCCAAATATGGTAATGATTTCTATGCCTATATAAGGGAATGATAAAGTATACCTATTTAAGGGCATGAATCGGGAAATTTATACTAGGGTCCGAGATTCATTTACCACACCCACTCCACGGATATTAAGTTCAATAAAGCTAACCTAACAAGCACTGAACATATCTAAAGCTATTGTTAACAATCCCACCACAATACAAAGAATGCATTTGAACTGGGTAAGCAGAAAAATATTTTTAGCATTTCCACAGTACACAATATACTTAAGGGAAACATTTCTAAGCATTCAGTCTTTTAGTCTAATTTATGCAATTTGAAAAGAATCATGAGATTACATTTATAAAAACGTTTCTTAAATACAGAAATGTCGAGATCATTTCATAACATAATATGTCATAGCAATCTTTCTATTAATAGAGATGAGGCCTAAATAGTTCTTTTAGTCAGTTTCAAAAATGACTTGTTCTCTAGGAATAGTTCTACTTTAAGCAGATTAGTCTGTGCCAAAAGTTCAATGTTTTGGAAAGAGAGAAAAACTACAATTTTGTTGTGAAAATAGAGTTCCAAATGTTAGAAGTCATTGTTTTGAAAAAATAAAGGCCGAATTTCAGAGTTCAGAGAACACTCCGTGCATGACTCAAGAGTTATTCTCGGTGTCAGGAGAAAACATCAAGTCGTCTAGGCCGGCAAATAAATCGTCTACCACAGTAGGTGAAAGTGGAACTATTTGATCCAGCCGATCATATGTTCATAGATGAGAAGCATTGTCATCAGCGCTGGTTGCCGCGTTAGAAATGGTCATATCAGATGGTACCTGTGTGCCTGGTGTTTCTCGTACCTCACCCTCAGTTAAACTTACTGGTGAGATCTCAATGAATGCCGTCATCAGGATCTGTAGTCGTTGGGGGCAACACAATGCATGAGCTGTTACAGGACCTAGCAAGGCGTCGACATCCGATGGCAGGACTGATGGAAGTGTAAGACAAATGTCTAACATGCATTCCTCTCCGCAAAGCAGGCATCGTAGAACAGGTAAGATGCAATCTTGCCAGATTGGTCTGAATGATAGAAGCCATATCGTATTCAGATCTCTTAAAGGAGCCATGCCGAGAATCTGTGTTATCCTCTCACGATACCTCTGGGCACGGACCGTCTGTTCCATGAGGTTCTTGGTATCGCCGGTTACTGGACTTGCCATATCGGAGCAGAAGAAATAAAAATAGTATTCCTGCTACGACTCGAAAGATGAGAGGCAGGCCGTCGAACGCATAGTGCACGATATTTGGGAAAATGCTGAGGACTGCTTCAAATGGTGCTAACAGTCCTGAAAAAATCATCTTAAATACATGTGCGAAGCCACTGGTATCAGACATGTTTAAGATTTGACTTAAAATTTCTGCGAAATGTACAGGGCAGTTTGTTGATAATAATGCATGTATCTCTGCAGATGTCCTTGCAACTTGCAGATCATACGTTTCTTTTGATGATGTCAGTGGCGCAGATTTTGCAAAAGAATAGACTTTAGTCTGCTTAATGTAGAAATTCGTATAGAAGAGATATTCATTATTTTTTTTTAAACCGTTTTTATTGCAGAAAACACAATTTTCAGCATATTCTTACAATACTCCTGGTCCTCTGACGCTAATGCGCCACTCTCGTATCACATATATTTTGTACACAGCCATTAAGCCCACAACCCAGAGGTCGGGCGGCATCAATCGGTGGATCCCCCTTCTTGATATCCCTTGAATATGGTTGTTCTACTTGCCAGGAGTTCCTCATTCCGCTTTTAACATTTTCGCCCCTTCCACCCCTGCCTCCAACTGTCCCTCAACTCCCTCCACCCCGATCCCCCCCCCTCATCCCCCAACCTTCCCACCCACCCCCGAGTCTTTTCCCCTGCACCTGAGCTCTACGTTGGTATACGTGTATGTGTACTATCAGGAGTGACTAATGCACTATTGAGAATGTGCTCCCGGTGTGTGTATGGGGGCCTCATCGCCTGATTCAGAGAGTCCCTCCTCCTCCTCCACTGTGCTGTCCCGCAAAGTGTGCACTAGCATCTCCCATTCCATAGCCGCCTCCATTGCTTTGTCATCTGACCTGCGGCGGGCTAGCTGGTATCTAAGTGTACTTTCACTCGCTGCCCACTTAAGCATCTCATTAGTCCATTTTCTGAGCGTCAGACAGTTCTTCGATTTCCAATTTCTTGTTAATTCTCTTTTGGCTAAGATCAGGTCCATGTCTACAAATTTGCTCGAAATCCTATTCTTGGGTGTATGCGGAAACCAGTGCAGCATACCTACCGCCTTGGTGAATTGTAACTCCCTGTCCGTCACACTGTTTAATGTCTCAATAATCTCCCTCCAATAGTCCCGTAGGTGTGTGCAGTCCCAGAGCATATGTCCCAGGTCCGCTCCTATCGTGTTACACCTAGGGCATGCCGCGCTCTCCACACCAAAATACTTCCCCATCTTCCCTGGTGTAAGGTAGGCTCTATGTAGGACGTAGAAATGTATTAACTGAAAACGTGCGTTTCTTGTGCTCTTCCTCGCCCGCCTCACTATCTGCGCCCAAGTAGTATCAGGGATCTATCTCTGTAAATCTAGTTCCCATGCAGTTTTCAGTGCTGTTAGGGGTTGCAGCGTCTCGCGCATCATCCTTGAGTAGAGGCACGTCACCGCTTTATAAGTGCCGGCAGCCATCAAGGTGTATTGGCAAGCCATGGATGTGGTGGGCTCTTGGATCCTTTCCCCCCAATGTACCTGCATCGCCCGTATTATAGCCGCATGCATCAGGAAGTCCCCCCTCGGGAGGTCAAAACGATCCTGCAGGGTTTGGTATGGGATCAGCGCCCCATCCTCATACAGATCTCCCAGCATCTGCAGTCCCGCATCCTCCCATCCCTGCAACCGCGACCAATCCCCGCCATGCGGAAGTGCCGTCACCATGCCCCAACGGTATTTCAGGTGCGTACATGTGTCGTACCCCCGCTCGCCTCTCTGCTCGGTTCCAGCAGAGTATGTACGTCTGCTCTTCCAGCGATAGGTCTCTGACAGTCAGCTTCTGCTGCAGGGCTATGAACGGCAGAACATGCCGGGGGTACCCCTCTCTCTCTCTTGCTCCGGCCCTCGATACACCCTCGCCACCTTCTGCGTGAAAATCTGCAATTGAGCTGCCAAGTTATAGAGCTCGAAATCAGGGACCGCTAGACCTCCCTCATCCTTCGGCCGAAGCAGCGTGGTCAGAGGGGTTCGGGGTGGCAGAGTATAAATTGTCTTTAACCCTCGCCCCTTCTTTGTGATTATAGTTCGTTAGAGCGGCAGCCTAGCCGCAGGGGTAACAGTTCTGTTCCCTTCTTTTCCTGTCCTATTGGGCAGACACTACGGTGCCTACCTATTTTGGAACCACTTTCACAGTACACTAACCTGCCCTACTGACATTCACAGTAGCCTAGTCCTCCCTATATATATCGGTAGCACCAGTACACTTACGTGGGGGCACCATTTGGCCCCTTTGAACAAGGTTTTGTAATGGCACTAATCCCTGACCTCTCCTTTGGGAACGATATTGTCACCGATTTTCTAGCAGGACCATCTCTATTGGGTGATAGCACTGTCACTGCAGTACTAGCTCAAGGGGAGGGATGGGACACCTTATTGGAACTAAAGAAAAATCAGGTTAAAACTATTCTACACGGTGCAATACTCACTGAATACTTGTGGGTAAATGCCACCCCCAGGGGCTTACTTGTGACCAATGAGCCCTTAATCTTCTTGGATGATGAAGAATTCAGACGGGACTGGGCTCTGGTGTCATGGAAATGCACCAGAGACTGTCTCGTACTAATCATCCGGACTGCCAAGAGATTGGCGGATGCTTTGCTAATCAAAATCCAGACGACTGAAAGGGGTCTACAAACTGATATCGTCATGGCAACATTCGACCATAAATTAGAGCAGATCAATACTCAACTTGCGGAGTATAGGGATCATTTGATACATTCGAAGATCTCTAAACTACAAAAAGATTTGAAGAATTTCTCAAGGGAGAAGGCTTATCCATATACATCAGATGAGTATGCGAAACAAAAAATGGCGAAGGGAATAAGACCAACCAACAAGGCCGACCTCGCCAGTATACCACCAGCAGTTCCAGTGAAGGGACTGATAATGAGTCCTACCCCAGGAGAAGAGAACGAGGATGTGGAAACTGGAGGGGTCCAAGACCCCAATTTTTCCAACAACCTTTCCAGCAATTTCCCACCCAAGCATTCAATTGGCCTAGGACAATATCCAAATCAAGGATTTGGTAACCCACGGTTCCAAAACTCCGATTTTCAGAATCCGCAGTTCCAAAACTTTCAGGGACCTTTTTTAGGGGGAGGCCGCGGAAGGGGTCGTGGCAAGCAGAAGACACCAGCGAGAGTCAACTGGTCAGATCAGGATCCGGAAATTACCCAACGCATCACCAGGAGCATGGCACAGGGAACCACACCGAGCACCAGCAGCGACAATCATTAGTGGTCAATTTGTCTTCCCACCAGTTGACGGACCTCCAGGAACAGATCCTAAATAAGGGTCTGGGCTATGTTCCTACGAATTATCCTGATTTATTTAAATTGTGACAGGATTTGGCCATATTTTTCCGAAATGTGAGATTGAGAGTTTTCTTTGAACAGCAAGACCCTCTCGAGAGACATAGGGGCGATACACCCTTCCGTCCTAAATCATCCTTCACACCACAATTGGCAGCCCTCCCGCCACAGATTGCGGCTTTTGAGGCAGCAGTGATCCATGATTTGGAAGCAGCAAATTTGGCAAATTTGGGAAATTTCTCCAACCTTTCAAATAAAGAAAAGGAATCTCTGAAGACTCTGGCGTCTAGTAATAATATCATTCTGAAGCCTGCAGACAAAGGCGGGGCCACCGTAATCATGGATACCGAGGCCTACCGCGGAGAATGCTTACGCTTGCTGGCAGACCCACGAACTTACCAAAAATTAAGACAGGATCCTACAGAGGAGATCACCACAGCGATTGGTATCATGGTAGAGGAAGCTAAGGTTAATGACTGGATCACCCAACAAGAAGCGGAGTTCCTTGTACAAAAATCACCAAGGACTCCGTACTTCTACATTTTGCCCAAAATCCATAAAGCAGTGCGATCCCCTCCCGGGAGACCTATTGTCTCCGGGATGGGGTGCCTGCTAGAACCCCTCTCGGAGTTTTGTGATTTCTACTTGAAACCCATGGTCCAAAAATTACCCACTTACTTGAGGGATACCCTAGATGTCCTTAATCTATTGAAGGAAATTCCGTTCAACCCTGAGGAGGAATTCCTAATAGGGCTTGATATCGAAGCCCTATATACGAACATTCCGCAGCGGGAAACCCTCAGGGTATTGGAAACATTACTTTTTGAACGTGAGTGGCAGTATGAAACACCGCAGACCTTTATCCTACACTTGGCCGAAATTGCCTTAACTAGGAACTTTTTTGAATTTGAGGGGTCCATCTACCTTCAAACCCATGGTACCTCAATGGGGAGCGTTTTCGCCCCCAGCCTGGCAGGGCTATATGTAGGCACGTTTGAACATTTAACCATCTTGGACACCAACGGACCTTGGTTTGACAACCTCCGACTATGGCGTCGTTACATCGATGACGTCCTAATAATCTGGAGGGGGGATAAACCATCAGTAGATCGCTTTTTGGAATGGCTCAATGCCCAAAATCCTTTCTTTCATTTTACCTCTACCATCACCACAACACAATTACCTTTCCTAGACTTGGTGATTGAAGCCTCCAATGGGACCCTAAAGACAAAGGAGTTTCACAAACCCACGGATAAGAATTCCCTATTGGAATTTGGGAGCTTCCACCCCCGCTCCTTGCGGGAGAACTTACCCGTGGGACAATTCTTCCGGATCCGGAGAAATTGTTCAGAAATAGAAGATTTCCAATCTGAATCAGAGGTATTGACTAAAAAACTCCAACAAAGAGGATACCCACCCAAAATAATCAAAAAAGCTAAGAAAAGGGCCCTCAATACGAACCGAGAGGCATTACTTGTGAAAACCGTGAAACCAGAAATGAACAAACCAGTTTTCGTGTCAACCTTTAATACGGCCTCACACCATATTAAACGCCTGGTGATGCATAATTGGAAAATCTTGAACACAGGGGGAATGAACATTCCACCACCTCTTTTTTCATTTAGACGGAGCCAAAATCTAAAAGATTTATTGGTACACACCAGACCCAGGGATCTGGGGGGAGTAAAGGAGACCAACACACTACCAGGTCTACCAAAACTGACTGGCCACACGAGGTGTGGGTCATGTAGTGTTTGCCATCTCACAAGTAATTCCAAAACCATAGATCTAGGCCTCCGCACCCCCTGGGAACAACGAACTCATACCAACTGTAATTCCCAGGGGGTAATATACTTGATCACATGCCCTTGTCATTTAATGTATGTAGGGATGACAAGTAGGAAGGTACGTGTGAGAATCACTGAACATCGCAGTACCATCAGGTGCGGGAAGACCAATACCCGTCTTACAGCCCACTTCCAGGAAAAAGGACATGGTATAGATGACCTGGAGTGGACTGTTATAGAAAAAATTCAATTGGGTAGATACCAAGCAGACGATCAGAATCTACTGCTCCGGAGGGAGCAAAGATGGGTATATCGATTAAAAAGTCACCTGGTAGGACTGAATGATGATATCCCCTGGCAAGCGCTGAGTAGGCAATAGCTCCGAATACAGTGATAAAGCTACTGATGCCCCAACATACGAATCAGCTAGTTCCAGCAACAGGGTTGGCTTTAGAACTAGAGGGGCCTAGATACCCTAGAAAAACCCCCATAGGTCTCTCTGAATATGTTGAAGCACTCATTATAACTGACTTTAGCTTCTGCCCGGAGACCAATGTTGAGCCATGAACGATGAAGAGGGTGTCTGATCTGACCAAAGGGTTTTATTACCGTGTGTATTTTCCCTTGTTAGAACCTCTATATAGGTTTACCCAGGCGTATAAGAGCAGAGGCATGGGACACCACCAAGGGGGAATTTTGGATCCCTTTTGATCATTTCCCTACGTTACTCTCTTTCTTTTTTACTCAAGGAGGAATATGGTACATTAAGTGCGCCTAACTATTTGTGAACACAACAACTATAACCTCTTCCTTGGGGTACTCATTCGGTCAATTTTCTGACTCCATCTGATTTTTATACAAGTATTGTGTATTTTCTCTAACATTTCTTCCTCCATTATTTGGGGAATACCAGTGAACAACATCATATCATTTTAGAATAATCACGCCATATCATCAATGGTAACACCAGGGAATTCTTTCATAATATTACGCTATTTTAGTAATAAGGTCTTTTTGGTCTCACAGCAGCCTTGAACCCTGGGGACGGTGTGCTATGGGCGCGTTAAACCACACTTCCCAGGATCCTTGGGTCACACGCGGGAGATGCGATGACGTCCTTAGACGTGGTCACGTGGGACGCGAGTGCATCTCAGAACAACAAGAAGGCGGGTGCACCACCGCATATTCCATCTACGCGGTGCCACGGGTTGTACTAGACTTGGCGAGGACAAGCCTTCAGAACGGTACCGTGGGGGCCTCACTATTACGAAGGGGGTAATCGCTTCTGGCATAAGCGGCTGTTCATTCGCTGATGAAGTCTATCTTGAGCGCACGATTACGAAGGGGTGAACGCTTCTGGCATAAGCGGTTTTTCACGGTTTGACGAGGGCAATTTGAGCACTAGATTCGAGGGGGGATCGCTCCTGGCATAGGCGATTTCTCCACTCGTTAAACGAGGACAACTAGAGTGGAATAGAACACAAGAGTGTTTGGATATATACGAGGGATATATACTTTTCACCTCATTGTTCCCTCTATATATTTACTTGCAGATTGTGTTCTCTGGCGTCCTGTACACCGGACACCAGTGCGAGTGTTTGTAATACACAAACTCGGTAAGTGAAACGACTGTGTGTTACACCTACAGTGGGGGAATTACAACAGTTTTGGATACTGTTGGTTTGAATTGGTTTTTGGACTGTGTACAGTGTTACTAAGTACTTTGGACTGTTGTCTGCACCTAGACAGATAAATGGTCTAATACAAGGTATGCATGCCTTAGATTTTTAGACTACATAGGGACTCTTAAGGTTGTTATTAAAGTAGCCTATGCACTACAATGCATCTGGGGCTTTCTAAAACTTATCAGACACACCACTTAGTGGCCAAAAATTAAATTAAGTATAATATTGAAAGTTGGAATGGGTGGATATACATAAGGGTCCTTATCCGCCCCCTCTGTTCTTCTTTCTTTGCCACAGTGATTGTTTTCCCGCACTTAAGGGGACACTCTCCATAGATTACACAGGATTGGTTTGGATTGCTTGGACCTACCTCCCTGTAGGGTTAATAACTTTCCCCCAGATTACGGGGGTACCCCGAGAGAAACCGAATGCGACGGTCCTGACGAAGACCGGAGTGACCATACAGGCGCATCAAGAGCGGTCGAAACATGTTGACTCTGGCAGTGGTAGGAGGGAAGCCTTGAGGTTCCTAATTATCTCCTGAAGGCATTTTCCCATCCTCTGTTCTTTCATCTTTTTAATCCTGGTAGAGGTGCCAAGTAACGTTTAATAAAGTTGGTTTTCTAGTTGACACCTTTAATCAGTTTTAAATCACTCCTCATACTGCACAATTTCTTTGTCGCACTTTTCGGTTTGGAAACACATGGTGTTTGCACTATTTTCACCACAGTGGATGTGTTAAGTGTTGTGTCTGTTTAGTTTGTTTGACTATATGTTGTGTTAAGTGGAATTTATTATTTTCCCCCCTCCCTTATGCTCCGTCCTGTGTGGGGTACACGAGGGCGTATTGTAAGCAGGCCCAATGATGAAGCATGTCACATACCTTGGTATGTGAGTGAGGGCAGTTTTTCCAAATAGAGTGATTTGCCCTATTGGGGCTGGCTCTATCTTTTACCACATTAGTACATATGGTATTATTATTTACTCTTCCCACCCCTTTTGTGTGTACACTATTGATCTCTGGGGGTTCGGGGTGGCAGAGTATAAATTGTCTTTAACCCTCGCCCCTTCTTTGTGATTACAGAGCTATTCTACGCCTGCCTGTGCCCCAGAGAAAAGATATCAGTAAAGACTTCAATTGCTGAAAGATGGATCTAGGTATCCACACAGGCAGTGCGCGAAAGTAGTAAAGGAGGCGCGGTAAGGCTATCATTTTCACCAGGGATATACGTCCCGTCACCGAAAGCGGGAGGGTGGCCCAAAAGGTCATACTGCCCGCAACGCTCGTATACAGCGGCCCACATTGCCCTCAAGCAGGTCCGCAGCTCTATGATATATGTGCACTCCCAAATATTTCAGACAGTCAGGCTCCCAGGTAAGCAGTAGGCGGGTGGCGGGTCTCGTTTCCCCCTGTCGTAATGGAAATAAGCAAGATTTAGACCAATTAACCTTTAGACCAGATAGCCTGCCAAATAACACCAGGAGTCTTTCTGCCCCCTCCAGCGCCTCACTCGCATTCTCTAGGAATAACAAGAGGTTGTCCGCATACAGCAAAATAATCTGTGGGCTTCCCCGATAGACTAAGCCCTTATAAAAGTGTCCCTTCCTGGCTTTTGCTGCAAAGGGTTCTATCGCTAATGCAAATAACAGGGGGGAAAGTGAGCACCCCTGTCTAGTGCCGCGGCCCACCGGGTATTGGTGCGATACTAGGGAGCCCACCCGTACTCGTGCCATCGCTGAGGCGTATAGCACTTTCGTCCAGCGTATGTAGCCGTCTCCGAGGCCAAAGCTTTGCATGACCCTGTACAGGTATTCCCATTCTAAACTGTCGAATGCTTTCTCAATATCAATCGATAGTACTACAGGCGTTTGCGTGTCTCGCATCGGCTCTCCCAGCAGGCGTCACAGTCGGCGTATGTTGACAGTTGTTTTTCGGGTGGGAATAAATCCAGATTGGTCACTGTCTCAAACGTGTAATCAGGGAAAAGCGTTACTCTACTGTTGTCCACTTGGAAAGGGCCCATGTCCCTGGCCCTTTGCAGCAGCCAGTCTCGGTCTTTGTAATGTACCAGTTTTATCACCACTGGACGGGGCTGCTGGCCCGGTCTAGGGGGTCGAGCTGGGACCCGATGCGCCCGCTCCAACGTAAAGAAAGGTGAAAGACCCTCCTGCGCTACTTCCGTCTTCAACCAGTGCTGTAGGTATCCCACCATGTCATCACCTTCCTTTTGTTACGGAAAGCCCACTAAGCGTACTTTGTTGCGTCTGCCTCTGTTTTCCGCATCTTCCGCTCTCCTCTCCAGTGCTTGTATGCGATCGAGAGCATCCACCAGCCGTCCCTCCATGGATTTGTGCTCAGGCAATATCTCCTGTCTGCTGTACTTTTAACTCTGTCTTTCAGTTTATCATGGTCAGCTCGCAGAAGCCCCAGTCCCGTCGCCACCTGGGCAATATCCTGCTGCAGCGCCTCCTTCGTGGCCTGGATGGCTTCCAGGATACAGGTTTGTAGCTGCTGCAGATCCGCAGGGGCCTGTGTTGTTCCATCCGTCGCCCCTGAGCATGCAGCCTCCTCCACTTTACCCTTGGGCTTCCCCATTTGATCTGCGTGTTAGCGGCCAGCGCCTGCCTCGCCTTCTCGGATGGGGGGGGGGGAGGAAACTTCTTCCCCACACTCTCCCGGATAGTGGGAACAAGCGGGTCCGCTCTTCAGGCGCAGTGAGTGGCGAGTACCCGGCCTCCGTCGACCCCGATGCTCCCCAGGCAGCGGATCGTCAGCGTCAGTTAGCGTCAGTTAGCGCTGATATCCCACCAGTGTTGAAGCGCTGTGCTTTCTCGGCCTCCCGTGGGAATGGATCAGTACCACTTCAAATCCGCAGTGCCCATCCGGATTCGGTCGGCCCCGATATGCCGGTAATACCACCAATGTTCCCTACTAGTGGTCGCTCTTCCAGGATTCCGAGGCCCGTTCGACACTCGTGCCCTCTTTGCCCTCGCTACAGGCCGCCACAGCGTTCAAGCTCTTGCTCTGACTCACTTCTTGGTGTGTTGCTATTTCCTGGGGTCTCCAGCTCAGTCGCAGCCCAGTCCCAGCTAGCAGCGAGTTTCAGGAAGTCTAGGCACTATTCCGGGTCATCCTAGGGCTCCTCAGTCAGCCCCTTAGCACTCGTCTTAGGCCTGAACAGGGTCTGCCCCCGCAGGGAACCGCCTGTCCCCCTATGTGTCTCTTGGCCTCATTGACACAGGCAGCTCCGCTGGCATCCAAGCCCCACATCCCTCGAGTTCCTGTCTCCCATGTAGGATTTTCCCTGCAGTCTGCCGAGTCAGCTCCTGTGGGCTTGGAGCCACCCAAAACGTAATTAGGCTCAGCGCAGCCCTAGGCCCGTGCACGGGCCTCCGCAGCGTGCTAGGCTAGGCTCCCGATCAGACAGCCGTCGCCCGCTGTCCTCCACCTCGCACTGCACCCGTCAGGCTTATCCGGCGCTGGCTTCCGACCTCTGAAGGATGTGCTCTCCGGAGTCCCAGTTCGCCGCTCGTCTCGCAGCAAAGCTCGTCACAGGGCTTCCCGTCGCTCAGCGTGGCTGACACCTCCCAGCTCCGCCACTACTCACAGGGCCTCTCTCGGCTGCTGAGTTCAGGGATGGCCGCCATCTTGCTCTTTGCATTCGCCGTCCGTTAGGGATCCAATTCGCCCCAGCTGCAGGATTGAGTGGCTCCCCTGTCCGCACTCATGGAGGGGGGCCCAGGCAAGTTCGAGCGGCACCACTGCTGCCTCGGACCGTCTCTGGAGGAGCGCCGCTCTCTCTCGGTCTTTATCTTCTCCGGTTCCGAGTTCCGGCCGCCATATTGAATCAGCGCGCTCAGTGTCTCTTTGTTCTTCTGCTGTGGTAATGGGTTACTGGAGAAGCCTTAAACCCCTTGCGTGGGGGTCCGCCGCCATTCCGGTTTCTTTTTATGTCCGGATAATCCCGTTCACGATGAATTTCGTGCCGTTATACAGGATAAAATCGGAGATCGGGCGCGGAGCTCCGGGCTCATGCCGCCTATGTTATGTTATGTTATGTTATGTTATATGTGGATTTATAACGCGCTCCGATAGTCAAGACTGTCCTGGCGCGGGGAAGAAACTGGATCAGAATGGAAAAAGGAGTCTGCTATTCATGAACTTGAAAGAGGTGAGTTTTAAGCAGTTTTTTAAAATTGGTCAGATTGGGAGCGTGTCTAAGAGCGTCTGGCAGGGCGTTCCACATTTGAGCTCCCTTTACCGTTAGAGATTGTCCACCCAGGCGGACTCTTCTGAATCTGGGGACGACCACCTGCTTTCTGGAGGTAGATCGCAACTGACGGGTCGGGAGGTAAAGAGTGAATCTTTTGGCTAGATAGGAAGGGCACGGTCCATTGAGGGCTTTATAGACGATGACCAAAGTTTTAAAGCGCACTCTTTGTGCCACAGGAAGCCAGTCAAGCTCCTTCAACTGTTTTCGAACGCTGAGTCTCCTAGGGATGTTAAAAATGAGTCTCACCGTAGCATTCTGGACTACCTGTAGCTTTCTGATCATATAGTCAGGGGCCCCTATATAAAGGACGTTTGAGTAGTCCAGACGGGAGAGTACCAGAGCTCTGGCTACCGTTTCTTTGGCCGTTTTTGGAAGGAGGGGAAAGAATTTGCGAAGAGTGGTCAGGGTTCCAAAACACGTCCCCACCAAGCGCGAGATCTGGTCGCGGAAACATAAGTCGGCTCCGAACCAGATACCCAGGTTCTTGGCTATCCCACTCTCTCCCGTTGGGCATGTTGATTCACTGGGCCATATAGACTCCTTAAAGTCAATGGGGAATTGGCCGTAGAGCAGAATTTCTGTTTTATCCTCATTGCATTTGAGGCATGATCTAGCTAGCCAGGCAAATACAGAGGATAGGCATTGGCGTACTCCAGAGGTGCACAAGTTCTCCTTTTTCCAGGTGAAGAGAAGCTGGGTGTCGTCGGCGTAGGCCATTATCTTAGCACCCCAGGTCTCTGCCAGCCGGATCAGAGGAGTTAAAAAAATATTAAATAAAAGGGGACTTAAGGTCGACCCCTGGGGTACTCCAGTTTCTACCCTTCTATTAGAGGAGTGATATGGGGGTAACCAAATCTGTTGGGTACGGTCAGATGGGAAAGACCTGATCCAATCTAAAACCGTGCCCAAGATGCCAATGTCCTCCAGCCTAGATAAAAGCTGGAGGTGGGGCACCGCGTCGAACGCGGCAGAGAGGTCCAAAAGAATAAGGGCCGCTCTGCCGCCTCCGTCAAGGCATTCCCTAATGGCCTCAGCCATTTCCACCAATGCAGTTTCAGTACTGAAAGAGGTGCGGAACCCTGATTGGGCCGGATGAAGAGCTTCAGAGGATTTCACGAATCTCTCAAGTTGCCGGAATGCCGCCTTCTCGCAAACTTTGGCAAGGGCTGGTAGGAGTGATATGGGCCTGTAGTTGGAGGTGATAGATGGATCTGCAGAGGGTTTTTTTTATCAGAGGGAGAAGTTTGGCTTGTTTCCACTTGGTGGGCAAAATTCCTGAAGTTAGGGATTCATTAACCAGGGCATTGACCATGGGGGTAATTACTTCAGCTATTCCATTCAGGACCCTTGCAGGGCAAGGATCTATAGGTGACCCTGACTTCAGAGTTTTTAATATGGCCATAACATCTATACTTTCAACCTGAGTGAATTTGGTCATTTCTGCTTTAACCCTTGATACTAGGGGAAGTGAAGGAGGAAGAGGTTGGCAATTTAAGGCTAGATCAGATTGCGGGGCAAGTGGCTGGTCAGGGTTATTCAGACTGTCTTGAATTTTTTGAATTTTCTCGATGAAAAAAGTGGATAGTTGTTCGCACCAGTCTGTGGAAGGCGGAATTGCCGTCTTCTCTGCTACCGGGGCAGTAAAGCTTTTAACTACGGAGAAAATTTCTCGACTGTTGTTTTTGGCCTTTTGAATTCTAGACGCGTAGAATTCCCCTTTAGCTGTTTTAATCGCTGCATAGTAACTTTTTTGGGCTGCACAAAGTTCCGTTTTAGCAGTGGGACAATAGTTCTTTCTCCATACTCACTCTAGCGCCTTACATCCTGTTTTTAAAATTTTTAATTGTTCAGTATACCAGGGGGAAGTGGGGGTAATCCTATGGTTGTTTTTACCTTTGCTTTTTGGTAGTGACCTAATGGAGGGGTCTATCCAGGATGAGAAGTTGTCTACAGCTTCATCCAAGTTTTGTGCTTTCATTGGGGTGGAGTGGGTGAGGGCCTCCACTAGATCCGGAATATTAATTCTTCTAGGGCGATCCCCAGTCTTATGTGTGGGTAACACACGGGTTTTGTTAATGAACCAGGAGAAGTGAACCGGAAAGTGGTCTGACCATGGAATGGGGTATGGTGGATCGGTAGAAATGTTAAAGTTGGAGTATACCAAATCTAAACAATGCCCCCCTTCATGAGTGACAGAATGCACCTGATGAGCCATCTGAGCCAAACTACAGATTTCTTTCAGCTCTTTAACTCCGGGGGCAGAGCTTGTGTTCATATGTAGATTAAAATCTCCCAACATTAGGAAGTGTGGGAATCTGAGTGCACGTTGGATGGCGATCTCCTCCAGGGATTTGATAAAATTGCCTAGAGGACCCGGAGGGCGATAGATCAATAGTCCCCCAGAGTGAATTGCGGGGATAATGCTAGGGAGAATTCCATAGCTTCTCCATCCTCAATCCTTCCTGTGCATTCTATCCTCAGAGTCCATTTCTCCTTATAGATCACGGCCAAGCCTCCTCCCCTGCCTTTATTGCGGTCCTGTCTGGTGATCTTAAACCCTCTGGGGACAGCCAGCTCAACTACTGGGGCACAGCTCTCATTCAGCCATGTCTCCGTGATGAATAGGATGTCAAGGTTCTTATCAATGATGAATTCATATACTTCCTCTGAGTGTTTTGATAGGGAACGTGCATTGATGAGGGCAGCCTGAATAGGTGGATCATCCGCTGTGTTAAGCTGGGGGAAGGAGGGATTAGGGGGACTAAATTTGAAGAAGCAGTTAGGACAGATTCGTGAGGAGGAGTCTGAGACATTCCAGTGGGCGCCATTACATAAGAGGTTGTGATTTAAAGCTCTCAGTTCGTCTGAGTTGTATGTGATAGGGGGAGTAGTCCCATGCAGTGTGGAATCAGCAGGGTTCCTGGCCCTGGGCACTGCCGGGGCGCGGACGGGCGCAGACGGGCTTGCCGTAGGTGCTCCCGCTGCGCTCGTCCGCTGCGCTTCCTGCCTAGTCACATGATAAGAGATGAAATCCCCTCGGCATCCAAGCCACGCCCTCATAGAAGAGATATTCAATGAAGGCCATATTGCCGTCTGACTGTATGACTTGCGAGTTGGATGCAATACTTGCATACAACAAGTGACCATGGACGACACACTAACCAGATAAGCTTTTCCTGGCACCATTCCACAGCAGCTTTGATCATTCAATAAAACGGGTTCTATCAGTGTGGAGGGAGTACCTTGCAGGTGGCATGAAAGGTTATTCGCAGAACCATTGCAGGCTTCGTGTAAATTAATACCCTGGCACAGAAGTGTACCACTTACTGAATTTTTACAATTTTTCCCACTATGGAATACTTCTTTTCCCTTATTCCAACAACTGTGTGTATATGGTAAAGTCCATGTGGACTTAATGTATTCTTTACCCAACCTTTCATACAGGCCTTCTGGTATATGCTGTAGACAATACTGAAACTGGAAAATCGTTACTGGAATCATGATGGTGCCATGAGTTATCCATTCTATTACAGGTTTTTCAGAAACTGTCAATGGTAATCTTTCCAGTTTTTCAATGCTTAGCACCGTATAGTCTGCTCCTCTTTGTGCCAAAGAGATTTGTTTATCTGTAAGGTTAAACCCAGTAAACCATGACGTTGTGTTGATAAGCCTCCTTGGCACGTAGCCTGAACGCAGATTTTGCAACGTCCAGCCTAGGTGCATTATAGAACATAACTGAGACTGGCCATGTTGTAACATTAGCAAGTCTTGTTCTATTATGTCAATTGCAGAGGATATAATGCTGTCCAATGAATATATTCTGGAGGACAGAGTAGTTAACCCATTGTCCACTACAGAGAGAGCTTTCTCCAAGTTAATACGATCAATTTCTCATATTCTTTCTGCAGTTTCTAATTGTGATATTTTCCAAGCCTCGTTGTACGCAGCATATATACCGGTGTATATGAAACGTTTTTGCCGTGGTTTGCGAGGTCCTAGTAAGAAATCTTGCAAATCATTGCTTTCTTTAAGTAAAGTCAAGTGTTGTTTAATTTCTGGAAGTGTAGAAGTTTTCAGCCATTCAAGGCATAGTTTCCCTACACTATATGTTGTTACTATCCCTGGATGTTGTCTCTGGGAGTATCTTGGATCTGGCTTGTTAAGAATTAAACCCTGTGTTTTGTTGAGGAATCTATCTTGACAGTTATTGGTGTCTGTGGGCCAGATTAACCATTTCTTCCAATTAGGACTAGTTCTGTTCAATTTGAAAACATATTGTACGTCTATCTCCCCTTCTGTAGTTTTGTTATTTTCAGGTATGGGCTTTGGTATAGACTGTTTATTTAAATCTTTTATTTTTGCTATGCCAAGACAAGAGGTTTGTTGCACACTGTCAATTAAAAACATTATTTGTTCAGGTATAATGCAGGCTCTGAATAAAGCTTCCAGACCTTGCACCTGCCATTCTTTTGTGCCCCAGACAGTTTTTGTCTTGATGTTGTCTTTCCAGAAGTCGTAACCTAATGTGGACAACTTAGCATAAAAGTTTGCAGAATAGATTTGTTTGGTATTGGTCAACATTGTTTTCAATCCTGTCTTATTTACATTTTTGAAATAAAACGTTTCTGGATATGTAACATTAAACCCTGAGAAGTAAGGAAACATTTCATAAAATGTCTTAGAGCCGCCTTTTTGTGGTGTTGGACAATGTCCCCATTGATTATACATAAAAACATTTCTCGGGCTTGCAGATTTGTGCAAATAGTGATGACCAAAATTGTTAAAACAATACATTTGTTCATAGACTGATGACCCTTCTAAATAGTCATGTTCAGTATATTTCGCAGACATTTCTAAATCTGACATCATATTATTAATTGCAGCCACAGCCCGTGGAGGGAGTTTCGGTGGGGCGGAGAGGCGGGGCGGGGGAGGGGCAGGGTGGGGGGGCTAAAAACCGGAGTATGGATAATTGAAGGTAAGTAAACAATTTAATAAAAAAAATGAATTTAGTTGCGCGCCCTGCAACACATTTTGCGATGCAGGGCGCGCAACAAAATTTGTTTTATTTATTACATTCTTTAATTACCTTCAATTATCCATACTCTGGTTTTTAGCACCCCTCCACCCTGCCCCTCCCCCGCCCCACCTCTCCGCCCCACCGAAACTCCCTCCATGGGCCGTGGCTGATTAATTGTCTCAAAGTCCCAATCATCAGAGAATCTGCTGGGTGTTACAAAGTCATTCAAAGAAACCTTGAACTGATGTGGAATCCTCAGCATCTCTACCGGGCCATAGGTATCATAATCAGTTCTATCCCATACTATACCACCTGGCATAGGGATGGCTGTGATGTTTACTGATGACAGTTCTCTTTTCTCAACATGTGATGATTTGTGCGGTTTTAGGACAAAGTTGATTTTCTGACTTGCTGTGTCCATTGTACTGTATTTTCATCTATCATTTGCCCCAGGCTTAAAACCAATATTAGCCAGAGCAGGAGGAAAAATGCACCTAAACCAATCCAAAATTCAATCCATGGTGAAACCAGATATCTGTCGTTCTTTCTTTGAGAGATTTCGTTGTTGTTGTATCTTCAGGTTCACTTGGATCCTCATCAAAGTTGATGAAATATCCAGATGCAGTTCTGTCAATTGTTTGAATGGCATCGGGGTTTGTTGACATTGCTGGAACTGATTTCTCCTTTGTCATGTTAGTGTATTCAGGTGCTACATCATTGTAGACTGGTGTTTCTGATCGAACAGATATTTGGGTCTTAAGAGGCACGAGTTCCATTGCTTTGTTGCATAGTCCTTTTCTTACTGCAGATTTATCAAAGGTGATAAGTCTTTCAGTTTGAACCTCTTGGATTGTAGCAAGATTTGGCTGTCTGCTACATCTTGGGAGTCCACTTGGCCTACTACTTATTATTGGCCACATGTTGTGGTTTTACCTGGTCGATGGACATGACTGTTCTCCTTTTTACCAGCAAGGGGAGGAAGTACTACTGATCTCGTTCCTTGGATTGCTAAGACAGGTACTGCTTTCCTGTAAGAAGGCCCAAATTCATTCTTCACCGCTATCTTTTCCCTGACTAGATCCCCAATCTTTGGAATCCAGGCAGGTCTTGCTGGGACATGGGTTTATCTTCAGTGGCTGTTGGCTTTTGTGTTGTGTTACTCAGACTTCTTCTTGTTTCATTTAAGTCCTGTAAGACAGCCAAACGATCTTTGATATCAAAGGGTTTCTGTTTTACTACTGAAGTCTGACAATCAAGATCCTCGATTATCATTCTAGTACCAAATAGTAGCTCATAAGAAGTGATTACCCCCAGTGAATTTCTTGGCAGATTGTTAAGACTACGTTGGACACTTATTAAATGTTTGACCCACCCATCACCCGAACCTAATACCTTTGCTGTTATCGATTGCTTTATGTCACGGTTTTTTCTTTCCACTACTGCATTACCCTCAGGATGGAAGGAACTAGAGTACCGCAATGCAACGCCCAAGCTGACCATGGCCTCCTTGTAAGCCCTGGAGCTAAGGACCCTGGTCAGAATGTAGCCTGCCTATTGCGTATGTGCCGATAAAGACTCGCAAATCCTTTATAACAGTTCTGGCGTCAGGCGAGCGCTGGGGCCTTAACCAAATAAATCTCGTCCTAGTAGTTGTGGGACGGCATTTGTCTGTAGGGACGCCTGCGGGTAGATAGCCTAAAGCTGTCTAACAGAGGTGTCTGTATCTGGCTGGCTACTCTGTAGTCAGGTGTCTGGGGTGGTTCATTACTGCGATCTCTGTTTCAGTCTGGGCAATTAATTGCGAAATTGTATACATCAACTCCCAGTCTCGGCCACCAGTACATTTTTTCTAAATTTATGAAAGATTTCAAGATCCCTTGATGTCTCAGACCCTCTCCCATGTGTGCTTCTTGAATCAAGAAAACTCTCTGCTTCCTGTTTGGAATTACTCTGTCCCCCACTCCAGGGATTTGAGCAAAAGGAACGGAGTTTGCATCAATTATGTATGTATTTCTGAGTGGATAGTGTAGAGGTAACGCTGCTTGATTGCCATCCATTGAGGCTTTTACTGCTAACAGCGTCTCACCATCTATCGATCTATTTGAGCATTTAATTGTAGCTACGGAAGCCGCTTGTACAGCTGACTTCGCGGCTTCATCAGCCAATGAATTCCCTGCAACGTGAATGCCATCACGCTGATGACTCAGTGTATGTATCACGTGAGTCTTTTGTAGTTCTTTCTGCAAAAGAACGACTTGTTCCCAAAGCAACTTATGCTTGATTGTGCCACCTTTAGCGTCTTTGAATCCGTTTTGAACCCAGTTCTGCAGGTACTCATTGTAAGACTGTACGCAGTAATACGAATCGCACACTATAAGTATTGAACTATTGAAAGCCTGTAGTTCAGCTCGCTGAGCTGTACAGTCTCCGAGTGATTGAGTTTTTGTGACCATAGGTCTGAATTTGCCTTCACGTCAGCGACCTTTAACAATCGCGCACGCAGCACTATAAGCTTGTTTACCCACAATTGAGGGCTGTGCTGATCCATCTGTATATATTATACAGTCATAAGGTTCAAGAGGAAGAATTTCGGTCGGCAGAGGATATTCGTGTTCATATTGGAAAAATTCTTGTGTCTTTAGACTAGGGTCAAAAAAGTATTGAACGTCTGTTGCAGCAAGAGAGTTAACCCATTGTATCCATCTCGGATGTAGAGCTTTTGAATTAGGAATGCTTGCTCTTGTCACTGCCTCTAAGGCAGGTACAGGTGTAACGGTCATTATGTGTTTACCCTGCGCGAGAGCTCTCTCTTTTGTTACAGCAGTTTGAACCGCTGTCAGAATTTTCTCTGTAGAAGTGAACTTCATTTCTGCTTGTGTGTACAAGTGTGATTTGTAAGCTATTGGTACCGTTTCTCCTTCATTAAAGGTTAGGTACGTAAATCCGCATCTTCCTGGGATGATTCGGATTACAAGGGTACACATGTTTTCCCGTGTGTCTAGTTTAGTTTTTGCTAATATGCCTGTTTGGACTGAACGCAAAATTTCTGTGTGTGTTCAAGTCCAATGTGTTGGTTTAAAATCAGGTTTTATTAATTCGTAGAGAGTTTTAACCCTCTCTGCGTAATTTAGAAAGTAAGTTCTTCCAAAATTCATGAAACCCAGAATTGATTGTACGTTTTTCAGCGTATTTGGTGGTTGGTGCAGCACACATTTCTCTAGAAAGTTTGCTGCTAGGCTTTTGCCTTCACTTGACAATTCATATCCCAAGAATATGACATTGAGGTGGGTAATTCTTGATTTTTTAAAATTGAATTTATACCCCTCAGAAGCGAACCCAAGTATTATGGTGTTCACTCTTTTCAAGTGCTTGTCCACATCGTCATCCGTAAGATAGATGTCATCGATATAAGATAATGCCACATCATCGTATGTTTGGAGTAACTCCGTTACTCTAGCTGAAAATAACCCTGGGCTATTCTTGAATCTTTGGGGGAAAACGACAAAATTGTCGCTGTGTTCCCAAAATTGAGAAAGCGGTCAAATGCCTGCTTTCTGGTGCAATATTTTGACAGAAAAATCGATTTGAAATATCTAGTGTTGTTTTATATTTTTTGCGCACGATGTTATTCATCAGTGCTGCACTGTGTGAGTTTTGTACTGCAAATGTTTTGCAACAAGAGTTTAAGTGTCTGTAATCCAATACTAGACAATAGGAATTGTCTGGTTTGGATACAGGAAACAAAGGATTGTTCATAGATGAGGTGCATGTTTCAATCACCTCTTGGTATTCAAGTTGATTTAAAATCTCCCTGACCTGTTTTTTAGCTTCTTGCTTAACTGGGTACTGCCTTTGTGCAGTGGGATGGTTTTTTAACTGGATTTTATGGTGAGGAGAATCCTCATCCCATCCTGCGTGATTTTTATATAATGCTGGTGCTTGGGCTACTGCCCATTTTCTGGCATATGTATATTTTTTATGAATTGGAATGTGATTACAGAAGGTCAACATAATTATCTCTTCGCCATGTGGGCACTCCCTGACAAATTCAGGTGGCCAGTCTTGTTCAGCTAGAAGAATGTCATAGCCCTTAGAGAGTTTCTCCCAAAAGAGTGCTCTTATTTTTCTAGTTATGTCCCCCTCCATCCGGAGTGTTACTTCATATAACTTATGGGGTATACCAACCCTGGTGTCTGCAGTTTCAACCTGAATGCATTCATTCAAGTCCACTGTCTCCAGATGATCCTTCAGGATCTTGCGAACTATGGTTACTTCTGCTGTGCTGTCTAGCATTGTCTGAGCCCACTCCCCGTTTTTGAGTTGTGTCCTCAAGATCCTCGGCATGTCTGACTTTTATGCTTGCTACCTTCTTTTTGGAAAACTGAGCTTTTTTACTTTGGTGAACGGGTTCCTTGTTTTTGGACTTGATGCGTTCTTCCTTGTGTTCTGACCGTCCTCTTCTTTCCGATTTCTGCGTGGAAGTCTGAAAAGATCGAGAGGGACGTGTATCATTATATTGATATCTATCAGGTTTTTTCAAATCATCCCTATTCCTAAGATTATATCTCTTTTCAGAGGGTTTCCTTAGGGGAGACTTGTCTCTCTGTTGGGGAGACCTTCCTGTGGGTTGAGAATATTTTTCTCTAGGAAGAGTTTGTTTATTACTCTCCCACTTCTTTTTTGAAGTAGTGAGATTATTCTTAATAAATGTTTTTTTCAGGATTTTCAGTTAGTTGGGGTTTTAATGGTTTTCCACCCAAACTATCTCTACCTAATTCTTCATATGATTTTTCAATAATTCTGGCAAGCTCATAAGGTTGGTCTGCTATATCTGTTTCTTTTAACTTCTAGCGGATTGCCACGGATGCTGCTTCATCTCTAATATTGGCTAATAATATAGCTGAGACCTGTTTGAAATATTTCAGTAATTTCATACCTAGATTTAAGGCTGGTTCTGGGCCATATTCATTCTGAATTTGTCTCAGAACGTCTGGTATTACCGCCATGGACAGTACACTATGTGTTTTTGTGTAGATTGAAGCAAAGACTGTACCCCAAGTGTCACAATCCTCCACATGCGGTGCAATCCCCATTGGTAAACAGATTGTCAGAATTCTGTGTTTTTCATGAGGTGTACTATCGGGGAATACTGCCTCTATTAGAGTAATTTTTTGTGCTAGCCAAAACAGAATTTGTTCCCTTTTGGCGGGTAGCTTGCCAATGACTGACTGTATAGTTTGTGGTGTAATTTTGTTTGTGTTCCCCTGGTACGGGGTGTGTTGCAGAATTTTTATCGCTGGTTGGACTGTTAAAGTCCTCATGACATATTGAACCAATTGTCTATGTATTTTTATTAATGGTTTTAGCTGAGCTAAAAGTTCTCTATCTGACATTTCTTCAATGTCAGGATGTGGTGTATAGCTGGCTAGAACCGGCCATGTAGCTCCTGGTCTACCTAGTGGACCGAGCCTGGTAATGTGATTTTGATGTTTTAGGGCGCCTGATGCTCTTGGTAAGTTAGTGGAATTTCAACGTCCTCGAAAGGAACGTATTCCGCTGGAGGTTCCTCTATTTTGTAGTAGTGGAACTCCCGTGTTACTGGATTTGCTTGTGGAAAAGTAATCCATGAATAGAATACCTCTGTCTGCCGATATTCATGTGCCTCTATCACAAATATAACTTTTACCACCTCTCGATGATACCCCATTTTCTATAAGTTTTATAGTTATGGTTCTCCTTATATTTGCCGGTATGAATATAGCCTCTGGGTCATTTTGTTGGAGATCTGTGCCATCTAAGACCGCTTGAGCTGCTATTCTAGCTCTCTCCCTTTCGTCGTCACTCTCCGTCATTTTTATTTACTAAAAGTTCTGCAGAACAGTTTTCAAGGAAACAACGATTAGGTGCACGATATTTTGGAACACTGTATCCTTCAACTTTGACTAAACCAAAAACTAATGCATAGGATTCTCGTCCTACTAAGTTTTGGCGGATATTATGCCCTTTCACCCACCCCAGACGTCTATTGGAGTTTTTACGGGAAAGAGGGGTCTCTGTGAAAAGCACAACTGAGTTACTCTAGTATCTAGCGTTAAATTATCACCTTACCAAACGTTGGGCGCCATGTAGTGTAATTCCTATATTCCCAATAGGCTCTGCGCATTGGAATAATATATCCTGTTGTTTAGACGTAGGACTGAGGTCTACTAGGTCTCTACCGGCTATATTAGACTTAATTGTGAGTACCAGCTAGCTCAGAGGTCACTGGAAACTTTCTCGAATAAACAAGAAGGGATTAGTTTCTGACAACCGCATAAAACATGACAACTTTGTTTCCCGAGAATAAGAAATCAAATCTCTAGAGTCGCGGAAACGATAGATAACTATTTCACTCAGTCAATCGTGCATGCTTAGTTTCACCAGAGGTGCAAGAGAAATAGAGAGACGGGTGTTTTCATTAAAAAAACGGTATTTATTGAACTGTCTTCTTTCTCAAGCATTGAAAATGAACTGCTACAATAGTAAAGCTTACTATGAAGTACACTGCATATAATACGAACAGTATTATAAAGTAGTACTGTAAAAGCATGATATGGTTTCTAAGCCATAAAGTGCATAAAATGTATAAAATACATAAAATACATACAGTGATAAAAGGATGACTAAAATACTCAACTGGTGCTTCAGAATACGCCTACCCTGGTGTACCTAACCTAAGTCTGGTAAGAGGGAGGGAGTGTAAGAGGAGGAGTTTAAGTCTAGGAGTTCTCTGTCAGGAATCTAATTCCAATAATTCTCTAAGAGGTCTAATGAGCTCCGTACCTTTGTTCTAGAATGAAGGAGGTCTTGTATCTAGTTCTCGGGACTCGATTTCCCACATACCCGCAAGGGTAGCCTGGAAACACTGGAGCTGGATTTCTCGGCAGGAGAAATGACAGAGTCTCGCAGTGCGTCTGCTGAAGGGTCGGCTTCCTTCGGCACTTGCTGCTGCAGGGCGTCGGGCAAGTAGATAGTCGATCTGCTCCTAACCACCGTGTGCTTGTTTAGGCAAATGAAGGTATATTTATACTTTAAAGGTGCTGAGTTTGACGCATGTTTGGACTTAATAACGTCACTCAAAGGCTCATTTCTTGGAAAACGCCGGTAGTTCTAGGAGAACTTAATATTCAAGCAGGGTGAAGTCCCGGGCTGCTGAAGGCGGGTTTTTCCAAGAAAACGTTGTTAATTCTTGGAGCTTAGTGGAAGTATCCATGCCGTATTTGGGCTGTATGGTTTAGGCCAAATATGGTAATGATTTCTATGCCTATATAAGGGAATAATAAAGTATACCTATATAAGGGCATGAATCGGGAAATTTTTACTAGGGTCCGAGATTCATTTACAACAGTGACCATTGGTGTCAAGAATACTCATGACATACCGTGTGTGATTTGTCATCATCCGCCAGGACTCTGTGTTAATCATGTTGTATATATGCAATATATTTCCAGTGAAAGCCATTATTGCAGGGGTTTACAATGCAGTGGCGTTGTTTTTACCAAAGCTTGTTGTGTGATTTCACTATATGAATGTGCTTGTTGACAATGCTTGTTCATGGTGCTAATTTTTGGTGACCCATGCTTGTTTATAAATGTCACGCATTATGTTTTCTATGCGCATCAGGATGTTGTCGTGTGTTCCCATGTCATCATCACGTTGCTGACAAACACCAGGATCATGTGCGTCCATCATGGCTTCATGCACATTGCCTTTCGGGTTCCTGGGTCACGCGCACAGCAAAGGCCTTCTAATTGGTTATGAAAGGCCACGTCCCTCTGAACGCCTCGCTTGGCTTTAGTCTTGTTTGTGTTCCTTGACAAACTCCCCCTAAGGCTACAGTTATGTGTAGCATGTGAGTCATTAGCCACTTTATGTTTACATTTTTCTTTTAGTTGGAACGTTTGATTTAACATCGTGTGCAATCTTAACGCTGCAGTTTTGTGTTTAAGCTTTCTTTTTTTTGGTAGCTTGTGAGACATTTTAAGATTTATGTTAATACTTTCTTTTAGGTTGAATATTTTTGTGAGTAGTCCTGCTTGTGGAACTTTGCCGCATATGAGACATGCATGCCTTTGTGCCATAACTTGTTGTAGCACAACCACTTTGGTAAGCATCACTGTAACCGGTTAGACTTTACTACCCACATGATTAGAGAACTCATTCTTCTGGTTTGACGGCAGAGTCAATCTTCTGCAACATTATATGCACTTGAACGCTATTTACTCACTCATTAAATGTATTGGCATTTATATAGCGCACTACTTACCCGTAGGGTCCCAAGGCGCTTCGACCGCTGCGAAACCCTTCCTGGCTTCCCTGAGAGATGGTCCCTTAATGGGTATCTCCAGGGTGAGACCAGGCATCCCCGGCGGTCTGGTGGGGCCGTTAGTGAAGATGAGGCAAGCTAATGCCCAGAGTTGCCGAGTGTGATCGCTGATCAGAGTGGGCACCGAGGCGAGAGAATTATCGAGTCCGCTGACCCTGGTCCAGAAACCTGCCGCGCCGGGAATCGAACCCTGGTCCCGGGCCGTCCTCTGCTCTCGGGTCTGCCGCCTCTAACCAGTGAGCCACACTACTTCACTAACAATTATTAGGCAATTATTGCATGTGAAATTGGTACTTCTCCTATATATTTGGTTGAAATTGATCCCACAAGCAAGTTCTTAACTAATAGTGTTTCTGTTTCACCGTACATAGAAGCCCTTAGGAGTCAGAGAGACAGAAAGCTGCCTTGAATTCCGAAGAACTGGAGACCTGGCTGGACCAGGTGGCAAGATGCAGCTGTGTCTCATTCTCTCTCGTCCAATTCCCTTCCTTTTGGGACACCTTTTGGGAATCCTGTTCCATATAGCAGTGCCAAGAGGTGTTCTCGATGGTCAGGGGACTTTCCTCACCCCTGCAGACGCACTGGTTTTCAGATGAGTGGTCTTCTCAATTGGATGCATTTAAAAACTGCACGCCTGATGTGATTTGGCAAGTGGAGACACCTGCAAATCACACTATAAAACACACCCCAACCCTGACCAGTATCCTTTGCATCATAACTGCAGCACTGCAAGACAGACAGACCTTTTCTCAGCTACCCATTTACATCTTCTCATTTAGCACTCTCCACAACCTGTAATTTGTGTTTTTCATTCATATACTCACTCACTTTTGCATCTAGGCCATCCTGCATTCAGAGGGCTTGACTGGAATAAATCGGGGAGTGGACTCTGGTAAGTTACACTACAATAACTGCCACAAAATTGCAATGTCCTGTTTGCTTTCAACTCTGCTTTTGCTATTGTGTTATCTATCTACTTTCCTAACATGCAATTCTCAAAGTATCTGAGATGTTACTTTATCTGTAGCAATGTATATTGCTGCATATGAGAGCACATGTATCAAACTCTATGACATGCCAGATGTTACAATGCTGCCCGTAAGTGGATTACCATAAAAATATCAATTCAGGATCCATTATATGTGTGAATATTTTAAAGTATGGTCCATCCCAAATGCATGTTGCCAACAGGTATGGTACACTAACTGTTAAGTGTTACCACAGTAAAATTGAAGTGATTACAACTACCTTGGGGCTCTGTCACTGTAACTCTAACCAAGATGATAGACTCCTTTTACCCCTTCTCACTTGCCTGCCATGTTACATCTAATCTTCTCTTTTCATGCAGCTTACCCTTTCTCAGGTTTTGGTAAAGTGAGGTTGCAGTGACTACAACTACCATGAGGTCCTGTCACTGCAACTTTAACTAAGATGCTAGGGTCTTTTTGCCACTTATCACTTGTCTGCCATGTCAGTACTGATGTTCACTTTTCTTGGGGCCCGGAAGACCCGTTAGTGGGGTAAGATTGTGATCTGGTCTCACAACAAAGACAGATGATTGTTTTGGGTTATATCATGTCTGCAGTGCCACCTACCACCGAGCATGCAAATGTTGCATGCTTACTGTTGTCTACAATTGTTTGTATCCCTTATCTAAATATTGGAAAATCTCAAAGAACATTTATATCTGTTCGCAGGTACATATGGACCAGATATAAAGAGATGACACAAGTCACTCCTTTGTTTGCAGTGGCAAAAGTAATATAGGTTTGCCATACTAGGTTCCTGTGTTTTCCATCCTGCAGAATGCCACAGACTCACATGAGCACTCAGGCAGAAACATGTTGACATTTTAGTGGTGAAGAGGTACTAATTCCTATTGCCCGCATGGTTGATTTTAATTCCAAGTGTCATTACTAGTGAATAAAAGGGATATTTAGGATGTCACATTGATTTTTAGTAAACTTAGATCACAGGTTCGCTCTTAGTTAGAAGTGCCTCCCTGACTACAGGTGAAGGCCCTCTCTCCATCAAACTGCGTTTTTGGAGAGCATGGGTTTTCTAAGATGATGCATGACACCTGGTGGTGTGTGAGGGCATCCTGTAACATTTTTGTTTTTGTCCAATATAAACCTTATGCTGAGTAGAACAATGAGGTATACATAACTCGAAAAATGAAGAAATCTTGGTTTGCTCTTTTGTGTGAAAACATTGTGTTTGGAGGTCAGCTCACCCTTGAGACCCTATAGCCTCTAGGTCTCTACCCTGGGTACATTCCAGGTGTGTGTGTTTGTAATATAGAACAGCCGTTGGCTGTGAGTACTAAGGTTGGGGGCCAATTATACATTGAGAAAGTATAAATTATTAGGGATTCCAAAAGAGAGCTAGTGAATTAACCCCTTTTCAGTAACCCCAGAGCTTGGGGATATTTGGTTCTGTAGTTAGAATGGAGGGAGGCAAGGAATTGATATTCGATGAGGTCACAATAGCGGAAATTCTAAAAGCCCCATATTTACAACCTAAAACAGTGGTTACAAAAACCCTGCTGAGCTCAGATGAGTGGTAATCACTGACTGCCATCAAAAAGAATAGATTAGAACCACACTGCATGGGGCATGTATGAAAGAGTACTTGAGGAAGAATACTGCCCCATTAGGGCTGAAAGTTACTAACAAACCTTGGCTATTTATGAGCAACAAAGTGTTCAGAAAAAAATGATCTTTTATAGTTTGGAAATGCAAGTAAGATTGTCTGGTGTTGTTATAAATACAGCCCCAAAATTAGAAGACTAACTACTCATTGATATACAAACCAGCTAAAACTATTTGAAGCCTCCAGTATATATCTCTGTGTTTAAGAAAAAATTGGAGGGAATAAATGCAGATTACTAACAGTACAGAGAATACTTGACCCACTCTAAGCTCACTAAATTACAAAAAGATGTACCAAAATAAAGCCAGTAAAAGGTGTTCCCATATGTCACTGAAGAACACTACGCGAAACCGCAGACGCCACTGCCCCAGAGACAGCAGTCCAGATATAGACCCACCTCATTGGACTGGATGTTTATCTCGAGGGACAATTGAAACAGAAGCAGCAGTGAGGAGGGGGATCAAGAGGTCCACTTAGAACGTACTACCCAAATCCATCAACCAATATTCCCATGATGCCCAATGGGTACTTGCCCCTAACATACCCACCAATACCACAGAGGTTCCGCTTGCACCAAGGCCCCCCTTTTTTATACAGAGGCAGATGCTGATGAAGAAGGAGACAAAAATCTCAGAGACAGGCTCCAGGGTGCAGTGGGAGGATCAACAGCCAACTCAGAGGATCACAAAGAGCAAGAGGAAGGAGTCAGTCTCCACTATAGTGAATTTGAGCACTACAATCCTTAAAGATACGGAAATGGTGGTTCTTGCTAAGGGGTTAGGCTTCGTTCTAACGCCCAAAAGTGATCTATTTACCTTGCGTACAGAGCTAGCACAATATCTTAGGCGCATTAAGTTACAATGCTTCTTTGAAAACCAAGATAGCTCTGGAGAAGGAGAACAAAACTCTGGACTGAGGAAAAAATACTCCTTCATGCCCCCAACACAATCCTTACCATGTGAAGTATTGGCATTCGAGTAAACAGTCCTTAAAGATGTAGATGGAACTGAATGCCAAGCTCAGAGGAAATTCCAGAACTTCAATTAGGATGAGAAACATGCCCTAGGGCCGGGCCACCCTCGTAGGGAGGTCAGCGCTCTAGTTTGGCAAGTGGCGGCAAGGCATGAAATGGAAATGGAAGCCCTGCTGCTCGCCCCATGATTGCGCCCCGAGCCGGGCTATGATGATGGTCTGACACTGCAGGGCCACTGGAGAGACGCGGCCGCCGGGATCCGATGCATGAACTCTAGAGAGCGGGGTAAGTGCCGGACAACAGGAGCGACCCTCAGCGGCAGCCGAGACCGCTTCACCTCACGCCGCGACGATCACTCTGCGGGCGGGGGCGACTCTTCAAACCACAGATCTCAGCACCAGCCAGAGCAGCTCCCCAGCCTTCCACCCAACAACAGCGTCTCCCCTGGCCCGCTCTGAAGCGGAGCCCAGGCTCCCCGTCCCCCCGGGGACCAGAGCAGCGCTGGAGGCTCCTCTCCACACCAGGGATTTATGGTTCTCCCGAACCTGCAGGATCACCATGCAGCCCCTCAGAGAAAGGTGAGCCCTGGCCGCGCTCCCCGACCCCCCCACGGCTGCAGCAGCCCCTGCAATCCTAGGCCCAGTAGAGAGGGCCCGTGTAGAGTGGCCCTCAGGGCACACACACCCCTCCGCAAAACAAAGCAGCTGGGCTGTGAAAACACCAGATGCAGGCAGCAGCCCTGCAGCAACATTCGAAGGAAAGAAACTACGCCATGGACTCTTCTGGACTTCTTTACTTTTTCTTTAGTCCCATTCCCTCATCCTTTAACCCTTTCTCTCGTTTCCCCCTTGACGATCCTCAAATGTTTCTTCTCTTTTCTGATTTGCCTTTTCTCCATACCCGTGTATCCCTCCCACCCTCCCTTGATGCTGTGACTGCATCCCCCCTCCGACCCCACTTAATGGACTCTGCTTTTCTGTATATAGAGATAACTCTAATCACTAGTATATGCAGTAGACCTTTGTACTCTCTACCATTCCTATGTGACCTTTAGAGTATATACATTCATATCCCTTCCCTATGTATATAGAGATAACTCTAATCACTAGTATATGCAGTTGACCTTGGTACTCTCTACCATTCCTATGTGACTCTTAGAGTATATCCATTCGTATCCCTTCCCTATGTATATAGAGATAACTCTAATCACTAGTATATGCAGTACACCTTTGTACTCTCTACCATTTCTATGTGACTCTTAGAGTATATAACATTCGTAGCCCTTCCCTTTGTATATAGAGATAACTCTAATCACTAGTATATGCAGTAGATTTTTGTACTCGCTACCATTCCTATGTGACTCTTAGAGTATATCTATTGGTATCCCTTCCCTATCTATGTATATAGAGATAACTCTAATCACTAGTGTATGCAGTAGACCTTTTTACTCTCTACCATTCCTATGTGACTCTTAGAGTATATACATTCATATCCCTTCCCTATGTATATAGAGATTACGCTAATCACTAGTATATGCAGTAGACCTTTGTACTCTCTACCATTCCTATGTGACTCTTAGAGTATATCCATTTGTATTTCTTCCTTGAGTGACTTTACTATTTGTACATTTGCAATTTTTCTTTCTGTGCGTATCTCTTTCTCGTGTGACTTTACATCTTGTACATTTGCAATTTTTTCTGTTTGTATCTTTTATGTAACGCATGTAATCCTTAGTCCTTATGTTTTGCAACGGGTTCTTAAGTAAAGCGCTCTGACACCTTCGGGTAAGGTTTGCTCTATATAAAATCGCATTAAATAAAAACTAAAAACAGAACACTGCTCTGGTCATAAAGCCAGCAGATAGAGAGGGAGCTATAGTGCTGATGTACAAAGCCATGTATAAAATGGAATGCCTCCACCTACCATCGGATAGAGAGAGTTATGAAGTTCTTCCCACTGACCCAACACCAACACTTCCTAATAAAATAAAGCCTGTGTTGGAGGAATCACTAATATAGGGTTGGATTACCAAGCTAGAGACTGTATTTAAACTAAGAATCCTGAGTTTTTATACCCTCCCAAAATACACAAGAACAGAATGCTGCCCCCTGGTAGACCAATAGTCTCAAGGATAGGATCACTCCTGGAACCTCTGTCACAGTTTTGTGATTGGTTCCTGAGACCGATTGTAAAAACATCGACTTCTCATCTATGTGACACAAAGGATTTTCTTTGTCTACTCCAAGAAACAGATTACTACTCCAGATGACATGATAATAACTATGTACATAGAAGCACTACATATCAGCATGCCCCCGAGACGAACCCTTGAAGTTGTAGAAAGAATCTTGGCAGAAAAAGAGTGGGATTTCACGACCCCAAGACACTCTGTCATGGAATGTGTTGAACTGGCACTCACAGAGAATTTCTTTGAGTTCGAGGGTGTGAAATACCATCAAGTATGGGGGACGTCCATGGGGAGTACCTTTGCCCCAAGGATTGCTTGCATATATGTACACCAGTTTGAGGCAGATCATATGTTCACACACGGAAATCCATAAAATGTGGTGTAAATACATTGATGATGTATTAATAGTGTGGCACGGTGATGAACAGCTTGCTGTTTAATTTGCAGAGTGGGTAAATACTAGAGACAGACATTTGAGATTCACACATACTGTGAGTAAAAAAGAGGTGGTATTTCTAGACCTAGCAATTATGATTGACCAGGGAAGCATCCATACTAGAGTTAATAACAAAACCACAGATAATAACAGCTCACTCTTGTATGAGAGATTCCACCCTAAGGCCTTATGCCAGAATTGAACTGTGGGACAAGTCTTACGGGTGAGACATAATTGTTCCGCTTTAGGAACATTTGAGACCCAGGCTACGGCAGTGGAAAAAAAACTCTTGGCCCTTCATTACCCCCAAAAAATGTAAAAAAGCAAAGAAGAGAGCAAAGAACAGTAACAGGGAAGCACTACTGGAAACCTACCAAAACCCAGACTCAGATAGAGTTGTGTGTGTGACCACAAATACACCCATTTCAAATAAGGTTTAGGACATTATCAAAAGAAACTGGAAGATTCTGAATGGTAGGACAAAATAATGGTCTCCCACTCTGCATTCAAGAGGAACACCAATCTGCGCATTGACCTGGTCCACACAAAAACACTGTCTTTGCATGTTCCACCACAGACAACAGTCTGGGACAGCTAACCCCCTGTGGGTCATTACCCATGTGGAAATTGTATCTCCTGTCAGTCCACAAAAGCGACAAACGAAGTGCACATAAAAACAGGGAGACCTTGGGTTCTAAGAGCACTGCCTAATTGCAACAGTGAAAATGTTGTGTATTTCATTATATGCCTGTGCAACTTATTCTATGTTGGAATGACCACTAGCAAAATGAAGGTGCGCATCAACAAATACTGAAGTATAACACGTTGTAAAAGGAACAACACAAAACTCACACACCACTATCTTGACCAGAATAATTAGGATGTGATCATGAGATGGGTGGTTCTAGAGAAAGTGAACATTAACACCTTAGATCCCCAGAAAAAAAGTGCTCATTTTGGGGCAAAGATGGGTGTATAGATGGAGAACATGGGAAAAGGGGCTGAATGATGAAATCCCATGGTTACAATTGACATAAAAAAAAACTATCCACATAGGGTGCAAGATCACTAGTCTTTGACATTTTAGACCCATCCAACTGTATTACACCCCTCATAAGCCCCAGTAGCATGTAAAAAACTTGCTGGCATGTACCCTCAGTATGTGGTTAGGGATAATACAGCACTTAGGGGGTATGTTTTCTCAAAATAAAGAAATACACATTAAAAATAAAGGTTTCCCCCTTAATGAAAATAAGAAACCATCAAGAGAAAGTTGTCAGTGATCTGAGATAATTATCCATAGAAAAAGAACGTTAGTATGCAATCGGGCTATTTTCTGCATATACTCTGAAGTCAGAACATACCGCCAGTTACTAGAAGATGCATTTTATAAGCATTTACATTTCACTGGCTTCCAATATATTGTTCTAGGTTTCGGGACTACACATTCCATGAATTCGGCACTTCCTACTGAAGCACCCGGCATACAGACGTCGCTGTAATAATATCAGACAACCTCCGTACAAAAGGAGTTTTTGGGATGCCTAATCACAAACTCCGCTGCAGGTGTAGGCGATTATCCCTCGGCAGGGAAACACCGAGGAGGTGCCTTGCTATAAATATCTATCTCTCCCACTCCTTCAACACACAATATGAGGAAGGAGCAGACGTGATCAGGTTTTTCAAGAGGAACTCACCTTGATAAGGTAAGCGGATGCGTGTGGTGTGTGGGCTGATAGTGTATCCCTTTATGTTGGTGACCACGAGGGATAGTAAACACCATAACAAATTGACACTTGACTCCCTCCCTTTTTTTTCTTATAAAGTGGGACCACATTGGTTCCTGAGCCTTCCCTCCATTGGATCCGGAGGACCCATTAGTGAGGTACGATTGTGAGCTGGTCTCACACCAAAGATAGATAATTGTTTTGGGTTATCGCACATGGGCAGTGTCACTTATCACTGAGCATGCAAATGTTGCATGCTTACGGTTGTCTACAATTGTTTGTTTTCCATATCTACATGTTCAGAAAATCTCAAAGAATGTTTTATATGTTTGCAGGTACATATGGGCCAGATATAAAAGAGGTGACACAGGTCACTATTTTGTTTGCAGTGGCAAAAATAAAATAGGTTTGCCATACTAGGTTCCAGTGTTTTCTGACCTCAAGATTGCCATGGACTTGCATGAGCCATCAGGCAGAAACATATTGACAGTATAGTGGTGATGGGGTACTAATTCCTCTTGTCCCCACAGTTGGTTTTAATACCAGGTATAATTCCTAGTAAATATAAGGGATATTTAGGATGTCACATTGTTTTCTAGTATACAAGACCGCACTTAGCTAGAAGTGCCTCCCTGATTACAGGTGAAGGCCTGATTTCCATCAAAATGGGTTTTTAGAGAGCACGGGTTGTCCTATGAAGAATCATGACATCTGGTGGTGTGTGATGGTGGTATGTGAGGACATCCTGTAACATGTTTGTGTATGTCAAACTATGGGCATTATGTTAAGTAGAACAATGAAGGATACATAACTAGAAAATAATAAGAAATCTCAGGTAGCTCTTTTGTGTGGCAATTGTACCACACAGGCAATTGGTCTTGCTTGTTTGAGGAGTGATGTACCCTCACTACTGTCTCTCATTTGATGGTGGCCCTATTGCATGTGAGATGACATAGAGTTGACAGTACATGCAAGGACTGTACAACAGTTCAAATTGGTAAGTACTGGCTATACAGTAAAATGAAAGTTCAAACGGATGTATGATAGTACAACGCGATCATTTTGATCGCGGTACTTTACATCGCGGACTTTACAACGCAAGTCGTTACAACGACATGCGTTGGAGGGCGCGGATTGAGGATTATTATAATTTTCTATTCCAACTCCAGCCCACATGACAGTAGGGAAGGTGTTGGAATAGAAAATCACAATATTCCTTAACCAACAGCGCCATCCACCGCAAGTCGTAGTAATGACTTGCGTTGTAATGGCAGCGTGGTAAAGGTTGTGCGGTGTAAACACCACGTTGTAAACGACGTTTACCGTGCAAACATCACTGGTGCCATCAGCATTAGTGCATACATGGCCAGTGTGCATTTGCCGGCTGATGTTTCATCTGCAATGGTGTTTCTATACACTCATTCACTGACTGGTGACATGCATGAGGAGTGAGATGTAGAACTGAGGGGAGCATATGTGGGAGTCTTCACTGATCCTTGCAAGGCAATCTGAGTATGTAATACCAAGAATTGGTGTGATGTGCTTCTAGTGATACCACGTCTTCATGTCATAGATGTCAGCGCCATGATGCTCCTCCCGGAGCGAACGCCGCGCTCTATAAATACCCCTCCAAATATCCAAATAGATGTTCAGTGACACCCAAAACGTTTAAACCTGTATTGGCTTGTGGATATACAATCTAACTTTAAACCAAAGGGAATGGAGCACCCAAATACTGCATAGTAAAAGAAAAGGGTTCCCTTTAATAGCGTTATGTATAGAAGCCAATCACACCTCACCTATCCACTCACTTCAAGCACACTTCTTAAATTATCATAAAGCACTTACAAAGAAAATAACAGTTACATTAAAGTATATCACAAAGTTTATTTGCCATTAAAAACAATTACCCTATTACAAGAATTCATTAAAATTATTCATACAAATAATTAAAAACAACAACATAGCTTAAAAATCATATCATAATCTGACAAGAGAAAACATAGACAGTTAGCTGTGTCTTGCAGATGTTAATTTGGATTATTTTAGCACAACAGAGGGCATGAGTTTTAGTTCCCTGTCACCACAATACTGTTGGACCTTCCAATTTTAACAGGAGCTAGAACGTTGACGCTTTTCAGTAGTGTTTAGTCGATAAGACCACCTTTATCAGGACATAAACATTTATATTTCTCCTTATAACTGGTGAAATAAAATAATTAACTACACAATTCTCACAGGGTTCATAGAGTTCATAGAACCCCTACAGTATGGTCTAAACAAATCTCAAAGATACATTCACTGTACATACAGTAAACCTATATATTCAGTGCCACATAGTCATTATTAACACATGATCAAAAATATACCTCAATGCATATTACTACACGGCCATGAAATCATGGCCACTCCTAGTTATCTATTATTCTTTGTAAGTGCTCTACCATTAATAGGGTTACAAACTACACAGTCATTCAACCTTTCAAATCACTCGTTCTCAAACATCATCATTATTATTATAACTCACCCGTGCAACCGCACATGTGTGAGAATCCTTCCCGTTTTTTAAAGTTTTTTTTTAAAAGGGTTATTTCGATGTCACAGTTAGAAATCTGTGAAATATAGCAGATATACTATTAGTACTCTATCTATGATAATAATGGACAGTCCTTTGTATTACAAATTATTTATCTACAGTGTTTGTACGTGAGAAGATACCTTTAATGATCAAGATATATGTTCTTTATTGTGGTTCCCTTGGTCAATAACTGGAACACCCTTGGAACCAACCCTGTCAATCAAAGCGTAAACGCACATAAATGTGGTGCTAAAACTCATTGGTTTTAACATAAACTACATCTGCTGCACTTTAAGACTCAATTTAAATCATTTTATTACCTTTGTCGTGGTTCCGTGGTGATTATATATTATTACCCCCGGGTGAGCTGTCTCTTTCCCACCTGTTCTCAATTAGGTCACCTTTTAAGAAAATGGCCTCTATTATTTTAATTTTCAATCCTTATTTTAAGGACAAACTGAGTAAATAGACATAAAGAAGTCAAGCAATACCTCACCTCATTCCTGTCCCCGAACTCTTAATTTGATTATTTTTCTGGTTCTTGGGAACGGGGTGTATTTTGGTCGTGGCTGCATCCATCACAACATATATGTGAAAAAATCAGAAAGGAATAATTACTCTCTATTTGAACCTATTGTCCATAAAAATTACATGAATTAGACAATCACAGTTTTTCAGTTATTTGTTAAGTCGCTGTTTGGGTCCCCCCTCAGGGTATTTATGTCTCTCAACATTGGACTGCTTTAAAACTAAACTGTACCCCAAAAAAAGGCATTAAAACCATTACGGGTGCTGACAATCTGTTACATCTACTAGAATTTTGGTTCGATTAGGTGTTTCCTCTTTTATACCGTACCTAATTCTTCTAAGCACGAACCTACTAGTATAGTACATCTATAATCTTATTAATCAAAGTCGAATTCTCCCTGTGGTGACTGCAGTTCACTAAACTTACTCCCCTTTAGTTTCATCAAAGGAGTCCCGCTCACCTCTTAATTCCAACGACTGGATTCCCCCATAGTCGGCTTTCCGCGTACTCTGTGTCCTGGATCAACAATAGAGAAAGCGCGCCACCACAAGTGTCTCCTTTTATCTACGGAATCACTCGACGTGCTCGGCGTCAATGATCCTCATCCTGTGTGTCAAAAAGTTTCAAGACACTTTATTGGTCCACCTTGTTATGTTATGTTATGTTACTTTATTTCTTTTATAGCGCACGGCTACTCCAGGGAGCATCCCGGCGCTTTAGCAAAGAATAACAGCATAAAAACGGCAGTCACACAACAGAAAAAAGCAGAGAAAGAAAAGGGTCTATTTCATGAAAAGCCATGTTTTCAGGTCCTTTCTAAAGGCAAGAAGACAGGGAGCCTGTCTCAAGGACAGTGGTAGGTTGTTCCAAATTTTAGGTGTTAAATAGCGGAAAGACCGACCTCCCAATCGTGCGCGACGAATTACAGGAACAGTCATCATAGACAGAGCAGATGACCTGAGAGTCCTGCTCGGTGCATACCGGGAAAGACGTTTCCCGATATACTTGGGGCCAATACCATGAAGGGCCTTAAAGGCCACAGTCAGGCATTTGAAAGTAATTCGCTTGGCGATGGGTAGCCAATGAAGGGTGTTCAGTAAGGCAGAGGCACCAGCTCTCCTCGGGAGTCCAAAGATGGTACGGGCTGCCGAGTTCTGGACAACTTGCAAACGGGTCATAAGATATTTTGGAAGACCCAAAAAGAGAGCGTTTGCGTAGTCCAGTCGTGAACCGATTAATGCCTGAACAACTGTTTTCCTGTGGTTAAGTGAGAGTAGAGGAAGAAATTTCCTCAACATCCGTAAAATGCCGAAGCATTTCCCAACAAGAGACAGGATGTGAGGTCTAAAGGATAGTTCACAATCTACTATCACTCCCAAATTCTTGGCCTTAAAAGAGGCCTTGTCAGGAGGAAACATATCTTGTGGCCACCAAGATTTCCAATCAGGTTCAGGGGCGCAACCGAAAAAGAGAAGCTCTGACTTGTCTGAGTTGCATTTTAAGCCATGACATCTAAACCACTCAAACACCGCACCAAGGCAATCCCTGATCTGTCTGCCATTGAAAAGCCCACCCCTATCACATGTGAACAGGAGTTGGGTATCATCAGCATATGACACGATCTGGGCGCCAAATGATTCCGCGACTTCCGCCAGAGGGGCCATAAAGATGTTAAACAGCATAGGGCTGAGAATGGAGCCCTGTGGGACTCCCACCTCTAGCGGAGCCATATCAGCGGAAAAGGGAGGCGCCCAGATCGTTTGTCGGCGGTCGGCCAGAAAAGATTTTAGCCAATTCCACACCGTTCCGCGAAGGCCACACTCCCAGAGTCTTGCAAGGAGGACCTCATGAGGAACGGTGTCGAAAGCCGCCGACAAGTCAAGCATGACTAACACGGCCTTTCCCCCAGAGTCGAGTACTTCCCTGATGGCATCGGTGACCTCAAGCAGGGCCGACTCCGTGCTAAAATTAGCGCGGAAGCCGGACTGCGAGGCGTGCAACAGGTCGTTCCCTTCGATGAAACTGGAAATTGTCCTGTGCACGTATCGCTCGGCCACTTTCGCCAGAGCAGGGAGAAGGGAGATTGGCCTGTAATTGGCATGGATGAGGGGGTCCAAGGTGGGTTTCTTGAGCAGAGGTAGAATCATGGCACGCTTCCATGCCTGCGGCACCACCCCTGTCAACAAAGATGTATTCAGCAGGGGGTTCACCAAGATGTTAATGGCGGATGCCACTTTCCCCAAATATTTAGCCGGACATGGATCTAAAGGAGAGCCGGATTTCAAGCCTGACAAAAGCTCCAAAGATGTACTAAGATCCATGTTAGGGAATTCGGAGAGGAAAGGACCATGACATTCCACAGAACATGGTGGCACTAGATGGCTCAAGTCCGATTGAGCGCTGGAGAGAGAGGCCTGGATATCGGTGATCTTACTGACAAAAAAGATGGCTAGTTGTTGTATCCAAGAGTCCGTGTGAGTGTGTTTAGGGGTACAGACAGCAGGAGAGGTAAAATCCTGAACCACTTTAAAAATTTCTTTGCAGACATTATCAGCCTCATCAATACGATGTGCAAAATAGGCCTTTTTTTCATCCCAGATTGACTGATGATAGACTTTAATTGCTGCACGAAATTTCACTTTCTCAATTGGATCATAGGCCCGCCTCCAGGTCCTCTCAGCCCTTTTACACTCCTGTCGTTGTGTCCTCAACTGAGGCGAAAACCATGGGGCCGACACTCTGCGCTCTCCAGGTTTAGGTGTCTTAGCGGGGATGAAAGTCTCAAATCTGGCTAAAAGCCATTTTTGGAGGAGGACAAGATTCTCTTCCAAACTTCCCAAAAGGGGGCAGGGAAAGGTGATAAGAGCCTCAGATAGCATATCCCCGGAGAGCAGATGAAACGGGCGTGAAGCCCGTGTAGTCTCAACCTCTCTCTCCCGAATAAGGGCAGTGACAGGCAGAGAGAAGGAGATTAAAAAATAGTCTGACCAGAGTACTGGCTGTATAGCACAGACCGAGATAGGTCTCGTTGAGAATACCTGATCTAAGGTATGGCCTTTGTTATGTGTAGGACCTTTCAATTGGCTTACAATAACAATAATGTAAGCTTATACCACCCGATTAGGCTCTGCTCACAGTCTTTGTACGATAGTCAACCCCGATGTTATTGTTTTGTCAGGTGTCATAATTGGGCGAAACCGATACCACACAAATTGTTTTTAAGATAAACTTGCTCCTACTTCTTAAATAAGGGTGTTGGCATATTGTTGCTTTTATTAGCACCACGTGCATATTAAAAAATGCTCTTAGGGTATTTTGACCTATTTTATACACAAAAGATGTTTTGACCTAGTTTGTACCCCATATGGTAGTGTATTTTATTTCCCTACAACCCTCAGAAGGGAGTATCGCACTAATTGCAACAACCCAACCAAACAAAAACATAAACTACTTAATGCAAATTTCTTTTGAATAAAACTAAAGTTCCAATGCCTTTTATGCTCATCTTGCTGACCTATTCTAATACCATAAATCATGTGGATATTACTGTGGCACAATTCTCATCCACTCTTCCTTGGTGTTTAACCCCTTATTTACAGTATCCAGGATTGAAATGCACCACTGCTCTCTGTTTTTTCTTTTTATTTACACCTTTCCGCCTCTTCTTGGGCACTAAGGGCTAGATGTAGGTAATTGCAATTTACCAACTCTAAAATACCGAATTTTACCGATTCAGTATTTCAGAATCGGTAAATGCAATGTAGATAAAAATTCGGTATTTTTTACCGAATCGGTAAAATTCGGAATCTGACATTCGGAATTTACCGAATCGGTAAATACCGATTCGGTAAATACGCAAAAAAAGTGAAACTTAAGTAGGCAGCCAATCAGGTGCTACCACCCTCCCCCTCCATACCAGGAAGTGGCTACACAGGCAGCCGCAAGTAATTAGAAGCTGCTGGAGAGGCTGTGAAAGCTGAGCTGAGTCCCTGAGCCACAGGAACAGTTTTGTGCTTTTAAACTGTGAAAATGGCAAGCAGCAGTGAAAAAGAACTTCCAGAGAGGAAGTGAAAAATAAAATTTAGCACCATGGAGCTGCAAGTCCTCGTGGAGAAGGTGGTGAAGGAACACCAGAAGTTGTTTGGCAAGCTGTCCTTGACTGTGGCTGAATATGCCAAAAGGAAGATTTGGCTGGGCATACAAGCAAAGGTTAATGCTGTAGGAGTGACTCCAAGGGACATAGATGACCTGAAAAAGAGGTGGTATGACCTGAGGAGCCTGACTAAGAAAATAATTGCAGAGCTCCACAAAGAGGCAAACAAAACTGGAGGAGGGAAGAACAGTACACCTCCGTTACTGAGCGGGAGGAGCTGGTGGGGTCCACCATTGAACCAGAGAGCGTCTGTGGACTGGGAGATGCAGACAGCTCAGCCAGAGCTGCCACCAGAAAAGGTAAGAGGCATGCACAGCAATCACCCCCACCCCATCACCTTCCCTTTTCACTATGTGGCAAAGTTAACCCCAGTCCAGTAGAGGTAGCATTATACAGGAGCAATGCATTATGGGACATGTAGTCATTAAATGAAACACCATGTCATACAGCACAGCAAGCAACAAGTTAGCCAAATCATATCAGACATAATCAAGTGCAGGCAACATGTACAGTGTTTCAGTGTGAATCATTTAATTGTAGAGGCTGTGAGGCAGGAGCACAGAACTAATGTACGCTTATATGTCCACAGGCGAGACATCTCACAGGTGTACCAGGGAGACGGAAGGCACGGCACCATAGAGGGATAACAGCCAGGAGGCAGGCACAAGTGCAGAGAATGTCACAGAGGACACAGGTGCACCAACAACATAGACACCATCCCAAGACCTTGAAATGTCTCCACTGCTGCAGGCGTCCCCAGAACGTTCGGGATCCCCTCTGCCACTGTCCTCACCTGACCTGCCTGCATTACTGCCTCTTACAACATCTGCATCACAAAAGAGCAAGAGGCATGTAGTTGCCCCACTTGTCCCAATGGAGTCATCAACAGGTGACATGGAGGGGGATGACACTCAAACCTTGGCTGGGGAAGGAAGCACTGCCACACAGCAGTCCAGGGCAGAGGATGCCCGTACAGGTACCAGACGCTGCAGGACCGGAGATAGCAGTGTTGCAGCACATGTGGAGGGTCCCAGTGTCTTCCGTGGGCTGGAGGGTAGCATGGTCAAGATTCAAAGGATGCTGGGGAAGGCCATCCAGTCTGTGCAACCCCAGATGAGGAACCTGAACACAAATATGGAACACATAGGGAAGGGCATCAGAGAACTGGTTGATGTGAACAAGGAGATGTCTGCAGGGATGCGGGACATGACACAATCGGTGCAGCTTCTGTGCAGTAAACTGGACCAGGAAATGTTAGCAAGGCGCAAGGAGAGGCAGCATGCGCAGCAACAAAGTAAGGCAATGAACCGCCTGGCCACAGCCACTTCCCTGCTATGCAGACGATGCATCAACATGCATGAGGGACTCACACACAACAGCAATGAGGTGTCTAGGGGCATTGCTAGGATGACCAGTGCTGTAGAGGTGCTGATTAATGCACAGACAGCACAAACTGCTGCTCTGGATGTACCGGAAAGTGAGGAAGCAGCATGACAAGCCCCCTTGTTGTTGAGACACGGAGGAGCAGCAGGCGCCATGGTGAGCCAACAGCCCAAACACACAGTGAAGAGAGCCAGCCACTTACATCTGGCACTGGTAGGCGTGGGTGGAAATAACTTGTACAGTAAATGGGGAAGTGACCCAGGACTACCATCATTACATGGATTACATTTGTGTTGCACATTTGTGCTTTTGAGTACCTGCGTAGTGCCAAATATTAAACTATGTTGGGTGCATACTCCACCTGTCTGTGTCTCTTTACTTACTTAAAAGTATTTGCGTGTGATCTCTGCCCGTCTGTGTCTGCCATCTGTTGGTGTCGCAACTTCTGCTGTGTTGGGTTCAGGCAGTGCATGTTCATCATTATGGTCCTCATAGTCGCTCAATTCCACCTCGGTGCCCTCCTTAGTAGCAAGGTTGTGCAACATTGCACAAGTTGCAATCATCTTACAACAGATGATTGGTGAGCACTGCCGTGCCCCTCCACTTTTGAGGAGGCAGCGGAACCTGCTTTTTAACAGCCCAAAGGTGCGCTCTACAATGTTCCTAGTAGATTTGAGTGCCAAGTTGTATCGTCTCTGGCTGGGGGTTGAAGGGTTGAGGTAGGGTGTCAGGATGAAAGAGCGGACAGCATATGCACTATCTCCTATTTGAAAATGAAAAAGCCATTACTCACATGCACACATACACATACATCTGCAATATGTATCAAGGGAGTGTCACACAGTGTTTTACCTAGCAGGTATCCTTCGCCGAATTCCCCCACTGTCAGGCGTGTGTAGATCCCACTGTTCTGAAAGATGTAGGAGTCGTGGGTACTTCCTGGGAACTTGGCCACTATGTCCGTGATAATGTTCTTGGCATCACAGATTACCTGTACATTGATTGTGTGGGTTGACATTCTGTTCCTGTAAATGTACTCTGTGGCAGCAGGTGGGCATATTGGGATGTGGGTGCCATCAATACAGCCGATGACATGTGGGAAATGTGCAATTTGATTAAAGTCAGTCTTGGTCTTGAGCAGTTTGGCGTGAGTTTCAGGGAAGCTGATGTAATGATGCATTCTCTGCATCATGGCCTCTAAGAACTTCCTGAAAAAACAGGACAGGCAGCTCTGGGACACCCCACCTACCGCAGCAATCACACTCTGGTAACTCCCAGATGCAAGCAGGTGTAGGCTACACAGCACCTGCACATGAGGTGGGATGGCGTGCGCCCTTGGGTTTGGGTGCTCCAAAAGTGGGTGCAGGTCCCTGATCAAGTCCGAATTTCATGAAATTCGGTATTTTAGAAGTTACCTACCTCCCAAAAAACTAATTTTTTAGCATTTCTTATTTACCGATTCGGTAAAATTACCGATTCAGTAAAATTGCCGAATCGGAAAAATTGCTGAATCTGTACAATTACCGATTCGGTAAAATTACTGATTCGGTAATATTACCGCCTCGTATTTACCGAATCTGTATTTTTTGTGACCCTACATCTCAATATCCAAATACCGTTTGGTAACGGCCGAAATTCGGTATTTTCGTCCGTTACCGACCGGTATTTGGCTACCTAGATCTGGCCCATAATCTTTTCAATAACCTACCAAGAAAATTCTGTATGTTTATGATTCATTCTAACATAATGATCGACCAGTGGGGCGTTAACTTTTCTGATCTTTAACGATGACCTGTGCTCAAGAAGTCTCAGCCTTAGTTCTCTTCCTGTCTCCCCCACATATGCAAGTCCACAGGGGCATAGTATTAAATATAATAAATTACTGCTCCTGCAATTGTTTAAGCTCTTAGCTGTCATGATGTTGTTATCATGGGTCAATGATTTTATAACAAGACAGTTCTCACATATTGAACAGTTCCCACATATTTGTGGTTTCCCACTGCTTTTTTACCTGTTATTGTGCTCTAATTTTCATGAATACCTTCTCGATAGGTATGTACTAGATTTCTACGCAAATTATCATTTTCGTCTGCAGGCAAAAATAGGATTAGGTAATTTTAATCTCGTTGCCCTCATTCAAAATATTCCAGTTGGAATTGAGGACATTCGGGGCAAGATGGCAGTCTAAGCGTTAGACCGATTGCAGCACTTTACTGAGCTCCGATGGAATTGAATGACCGGACTACTTTTTGAACAGAATTGGCTCCCGAAACTGAGGATTAACAGATGTGTGACCCCTAGCATTACAAGGCACGGAGTTACGGAGAGCGATGGGGGGAAACCTCTGACCGGGGGTCTAAATGAACAAACACGCTGATTTACTGCACCGCTGAAAACACTGACTACGAGTGATTACGGCTTCGCGGCTTCTTGGCTTTTCGGCTCCGAGGCTCCGAGACCCTATGATATAAACCCACTCATGTTCCACGAGGATTGATACAATGATATATTGTTACAATGCAAGGAAAAGCCATCAACGCTTAAACTTACTCACGCTTGTTTGGTGGTCTCCGGCTTCTTCATACGGCGTTTCCGAGGGATCTGGATCTGGATCGACGCTGTCAGCAGCGATTCAGGGGGTGTGTCAGACGCTGCAAACCTCACGGCAAAACGCCGGTTCTACGGTGTGTGGCTTTGTTTGGCGAGTACGGCAGTGTGTGAGGGGAAAAACGCCGAGTGAGACAAAAACAGCAGCAATGCCGCCAAAAAGCGCCTTAGCTGCTGCAACCAGAGCCAGGATCGCGAAGGCAGCAAGGGTGCTTCGCAAGGAAGCAGAAAGACAACAACAAGAAGGCTTATTGGACGGGGAAGACTCTGATCAATTACAGGTAAAAACAGCGTCTGTAAGAGCTAAGAAGCAAGCGATTGTGTCCCCAGTCAGCACCTCAAGGCAAGAAATCCTAGCATCACGCAGAAATTTAAGTAATACAGGAGGGAGGACTGTGCTTGATTTATTGTTAAAAAAAACACCGATTCAAAATAGCTCACAGACTGAGGCTGAGTTTGTGTCTACCCCGCCAATGAATGACCAGCAGAATAACTTAACCACGTTACAACCAAATAACAGTCAAGATTTAGAGGAAGGGTTGTCTAGCCCCTCAAATGCTCCTGCCACCTCATTGTCTGCAGCTAATATGGAAAACCTGAGTGCTACTAATGTTAATAATTCTACGACTACCGAGATTTCTAATTCCGGACAAACTGATGCATCAATAGTGGGAGCAGGGAATGGCGAGAAGCAAACTGAGGAGGGCCGTGCAATGTCGTTCTCGGGCCCTGGTGGCAATATTTTAGGTGTACAAAATGATCAGACTAATCTGACTGCAGAAGCAACACTAATCACTAATCAGAATGCGTCTATAACATCAGTACTAACTCCATGCTTAATAGTCCCAGAAGAGATATCATGGGCATCCCCACAGCCAGCCTCTGAACAGATTATAATAAGTGAAGGCACTAATGATTTATTGCCGAGTACAGCTCCGCTACAAACTGGGCAAACTGGACAACAACAGGAGGGGGAAAAAGACCTCAGTGAGTTCTATTCTTTCTCAGATGAAACCGGGGAGGCCGAAGTAGATGCACTAGGGGAGTGGTCAGAGAGTTTTGAATCTACGGAGGGTGAGGAGGATGATGAGGAATCAGAATTGCATATATATTCCTCAGAAGACAGCTACGGTGAGGGAAGACAGAATCTTAATACTGTAAAGACTAAGCCTAAAACTAATGCTAGAATCATACAGAATAAATCAATTAAGGGACATCTTGAGTCCAATCAAGGAGCCAGCTCAGACACTCCCGAGATAACTCCCACGGCAGTGGAGACCATCCTACAAGCAATAGCAGCCCATAGGGAAGAGACTGCTCTAGATAGTAGAAGATCTCGCGCAGCATTGCGTAAAATGCAGGGGGTTGTCAAAAAACTCTCTAAAACGTGTACTCATATTAGCGAAAGAGTAACTGAAATGGAACTAAGGGTGATGTCAGCGGAGAAAGATTCTTCAGAAAATCATGAGAAGATCAAGCTTCAGGAGACAGAATTGATGGATATTAAATGGAAGCTTGAAGATTTTGAAAATAGACAACGTCGCAATAATCTCCGCATCCTAGGGGTACCGGAGAAAATAGAAGGGGAAAATGTGCGAGCTTTCATTATCAAACTTTTTAGTGAATCTATGCCTGAAATACAGAACTGGAACTGGGAATTGGAAATCCAACGGGCTCATCGAGTCCCTTTTAATCCACCACCGAAACTAGGGCTATATCCACGTGCTATCTTAGTATATTTTGGCAATTTTCTACTCCGGCAGGCAGTGGTGGAGAAAGCGAGACCGGATCGCAAATGAACTTTTAGTGGATTTTCCTCCTTTTCAAGACCTGACTTTTGTCACGCAACCGTCGAAAGACGATGGAGGTTGCGACTGCTGATCAAACCATTTCAGGAAAAGGGTGCTTTGGCTTTTTTGAACAACCCTGCTAGACTTAAGATTATTCATGGTGGCCAGACAAAGTTTTTTCAGTCTGAGATAAAAGCAAAAGCGTATCTAGACGAAATATCTTAGACAATTTTTGGATATAAGTCACCGATGACTGCAGCAGTAATATACATACTACATAATTTACAAATGCGCAGGGAGGGAAAGAATGAGATTTCAGTATTTCTGTTTCTTTCTGCTTCTTTCTGATAGCTTGTCTGATACTTTTTTTTAAAAATTGATTGGTTTAATTTAGACAGAAGCTTGATGAGCCTCTTTAGGCATAGATTAGATGTGGATGACAGGATGACCACAGTTATGATATATGATATAAATTTTCTGTTATTTATGGCAAGGAGCGGTAGCTCAGTAGAAGTGCAGCAACTTCATCACACAGACTCTGGTAGAGTCTGAATGCCTGTGTAAGGGGGGGGGGGAAGGGAAAAGGTGAGGGGCAGTGGGCGGGTCAGAGGGAGGGACAGTGGGGAGGGAGGGTGGGCTGGAGAAAGGGGGGGAAGCGGAAAATAAGAAAAACAAACCAGGTTTAATAGCAGGAATAAAATTAATTTTTGAGAAGATACAGCAGGACATGGATATGGAATACTATCTGAGCAATGATATTACACAACTTTATTACATCAACAATGGGTAAGCTTAGTATACAATCCGGGAATGTAGGAGGGTTACTGTCTAGAGATAAACGCTTAAGGTTAGAGGAATTAGTAAAATTACATCCTGTAGACATTTTGTGTATACAGGAGACTCATATTCCTTGGAGTAAAAGAGCGTTAATAGGATTTAAGGGATATCATTTAATGATAGCTTCATCTCAATCGACCAATATTAGGGGTGTGGCAATTTTTGTTAAAAACTGTTATGGGCAAGGAACACGCTTTTTATCTGATGCACATGGAAGGTGGGCGATTGTTAAATTAGCAAATGGAATCACTGTATGCACTGTTTATGGATCAAACCAGGATGATCCTACAATCTTTGAAACTTTGGAAACATAACTAGCTATGTGGCAAGGTCCGCTAATTTTCTGTGGTGATTTTAACATCTCCTTGATACCACCCTTATCGCCGTATTCATCTAAACTGAAATATATAGGCCGGAAACCAAAGGTTTATCGCGCTGTTAATAGCTTAATATGTAGCCTTGGACTAACTGACATATGGCTGCAAAATAATCCAATTGACCCTGGCTATACTTACTATTCTCATCCTCACCAAAAACATGTACGAATAGATTATATCTTTACTTCTAGAGACTTAGCACCTTCTTCATATATAAATAAATTCCCCAAAATAATCTCGGATCATAATCCCTTAATATTACTAATTGATTATGATGCTAATCTCACCCAAAAAACATCATGGTCTTTTGATAGGAAACTGTTATGTAACAAAGAATATATTGATCATATTAAAATCTGGACTGAGGAATTCTTTAATGTGAATCGCTTTAGTGCATCAAGAAACACCGTATGGGACACCTATAAAGCTGCATTGAGGGGGGAAACTATCAGCTACCAAACCAAAATCAGAAAAAAGGAAAAAAAAGAATATGAAATAAGAATAGCAGCTCTAGCTAAAGCCGAGGAAGAACATACTCTCAAAATTATACAAAAACAAGATATTAATCATGTGATGATGCAGGTAGCAGTACTGAAATCAGAATTAAATTCTAAACTTAGCCAGAAAGCTGCCCAGACATATCAATCACACAGGAAACAAATATACGAAAGTGGAGAGAAAGTGGGCAGACAACTGGCACTTAGTACACGACAAAAAACTGCAAGAAAAGATATTATTGCTATAATAGAAAATGGGCAGACCTTTACTCATGCAGCTAAAATTAATTCTCAGTTCCAGAGGTACTATCAGAAATTGTATACTGAGGAAACTTTAATCTCCGAGGAGGATATAAAAGACTATTTAGATAATTTTCTTGTTAAACCTGAGGCCACGAAATTACTAGATGACGCCACAAAGGATGATCTTGAAAGAGAAATTACACTCACAGAGGTGGGTGCCGCATTATCATTATTGGCATCCGGCAAAGCAGCAGGCCCCGATAAAATACCAATTGAGTTATTTAAGCTTCTTAGTCATCAATTAGTTCCTATGTTGCATGATCTATTTCTTGGGATACAGTGTAATGGTGTACCTCCAATCTCTTGGGAAGAGGCTAATATAATCGTTTTTCCTAAAAAGGGAAAATCCCCTGAACAGCTCACCTCGTATCGCCCCATATCTTTAATTAATTCGGACTCTAAATTATATGCAAAGGTACTAGCGCTCAGACCTCGCAGGGTCGTCGAACATCTTGTGTCCCCTTGGCAGCATGGCTTCATTCCTGGGAAAGGAACCACAGAACATATTCGCAGGGCAATTGCCTTATTCGACGCCACGGCTGCCAAGGGGGGACGAATGTCGATGATCCTGCTTGATGCTGAGAAAGCTTTTGATCGTGTCACTTGGAACTTTCTCTGGGAAGTTATGATACGCAATAATTTTGGCCCTAAATTTATGAACTCTATTAAATCACTGTATCATCGCCCCAAAGCAAAAGTTTTGGCAGCAGGACTATTTTCTGGATATATTAACATAACGAGAGGCACTAGACAAGGGTGCCCATGCTCGCCTCTACTATTTGCATTATATATTAATCCTCTTATTTTGAAATTACTAGAAAATACTAATATTAAACCTGTTATTAGTCATCATTTCAAAACAAAAGTACTGGCCTACGCCGATGACATCGCGATTATTACATCTGAACCGATAGAGGCTATTCGTGAAATAGAGGAAATCACTTCTGAATTTGGGCCCTATTCAGGATACTCTCTTAATAAAGGAAAAACGATTATTATAAGTACAGATAATACAACCTGTATGGACCAATGAAGAACTGAAAAAGCTACATATCTGGGAATTGAACTTTGCGCAAACACTAAGTTAATCACAAAAATCAATTTTGATCCATTACTGATTAAGATCAAGAACGACTTTGAAAGGGTTAACAGTCTTCATCTTTCCATTATAGGAAGAGCTAATTATGTCAAAATGAATACGCTGCCTAGATGCCTCTACCTGTTTCGAGCAATTCCATTAGCTCTCAAACATGAAACATTAATATTGATTAATTCACTTATATCTAAGTTTGTGTGGCAGAATGGGAAGATTAGGAGATCCCTTGTGTTATTATCACTTCCTCTTGATAAAGGTGGCCTTACTATACCCAATATGATACTATATTACTGGGCAGCACAGATAAAACAACTTACGCCTATGATTAGAGGCTATAACTCAGAGAACTCAGAAGGCCCTACTGAAATACCTTCAATATATGAGCTTCTTGTAGGTCAGGAGGCCAACGGCCTACTATTACGAAAGACCGAGACAAGAAATTATAAAGATTTTAAAGGAGAAATTATGGTTAATGCCTGGAAAACTTGGAATAAAATTGCTAAATATATGCAAATTGAGAAAATTAATCGATATACACCGCTTTTGCACTCTAACGCCATTCAAGGACAAGATCTTACTGGCATCTTAAAACAATGGGCTAAGCGGGGAATTAGAACAATTGGCGAGTTTTTAATAAATGATTATGACACAACCTTTCCTGCTATTAAAGTAAAATATAAGCTACCCAATGGAGATTTTCTAAAATTTGCACAGATATTTGCTAAACTAAAGGCCAAAGAGTCCCTAATTTGTTTATCTAAAATTGAAATCATGGATGTAATACCTAGATCAAATACTAGAATTGGAGCCTTATATAATATTCTTTTAAGCATGAAGAATGATGATCTTGATAAAACGGAAAGAAAGTGGGCCTTAAAATTGAATAATCCTAATGTAGACATCAATAAAGTATTAAATATGAGTCAAAAATTACTGATGGCGAGTAATCTTAAAGCACAACTCTATAAAACTGTTTTTGACCTCTACTTCACCCCGCTAAACTGTTTATGTGGGGTAAACGCGAGAATGATCTATGTCCTAGATGTACTCAAGGGCCGGCAACTCTCACTCATATGTTCTACACTTGCCCCGATTTGATTTTAATCAAAAAGATGATAATTTCCTTCTGGGAAGAAATATTTAGGCACAAAATACCAGAATCAGAAACTTTATTTTTACTCGGCCATGACCATTCTTTAAATCTGATGAAATCTGAAGAAAGACTAATCTTTATTGGTATGGCAGTATTTAGGATAATCTTATCTGCAAGATGGAAAGAGGTAGATCCGCCAAGCTTCCAGATGTGGCTAGCGCGCTTTTTGGCTGTTTATAGATATGAAATTGCAATATTTGAAACAAGAGGAATACACTCTAAGTTACGCGGGGATGCACTTTGGCGTCCAATAACTGAATGGAAAAATTGTACTTTCCCCAGAGGTATTGGCTTACTTTGAAAAATGCTTGTAAGTGATCTTAGGGTTTATTAGTTTGCTGCTGTATCTAATTTTGATTTCTGATTTCATCCTCCTTGTTTCATCATGATCCTTGAACCACTTCTTGAATTTTAATACCTGCTGTTTGCTTGTATTGTTGTATTACCTGTCTTATGTATTTGTATTTTATGTTATATTATTGTAAAATGATTCCTGCTTTTTGCCTGGTATAAAAAAAATAAAAATAAAAAAAAGGAATTGATGACATTCTTCAATCTGTTACTAATATTTGAAAACTGGCTCACAAATACTGATTTTGAATCAGTTGCTTTATTCTGTTTTTTGGCATTAGGGTCCGAGTTTAGCATACTGTCCCTATTATAGAACCGTGCCTGCTTAAAAGCATGTTTAATGAGTTTTTTAGGGTAACCCCTATCTTTCAGTGTGTTACTTTGGCATTCTGCATGTTCATAGAAATCATCAATATTTGTACAGTTCCTGCTCAACCGGAGGAACTGTCCAAATGGAATGTTATCACGTTGTGATCGTGGATGATAACTCTTATAGTGTAAGAGGGTGTTTTTGTCAGTGGACTTGGTGAAAAGTTCCACTTCCAAAAATCCCCCCACATCTTTAATCGTTATATCTAAAAAATGAACTGCACAATCGTCATACGATCCTGTAAATCTGAGATTGGGGTCTCCCAGATTCAGCCGTTCAAGAAACTCTTCTAAAGTGCTGACCTCTCCTTCCCAAATAAAGAAAATGTTGTCAATGAAGTGGCGCCACATCTTGATGTTCTCATAGAAGTGCGTGCCTCATTGAAGACATGTTTCTCCTCAAAGTTGGCCACATATAAACATGCCAAGCTGGGATCAAAGGTTGCTCCCATGCTCGTGACCATGCATTGAAGAAATAACTTATCTTTAAAATTTTTAAATCGCGTCAATAAAAGCATAGTTAAAAATGTCTCACTTTGTTGGTGTTTCGGAAGAACACCATGGGTCTACAGGAGGGGGGTGGGAATGTAATTGGTACACCATGCGCGTTTGTCAGAAAAAGGGGTGGAAAACATAGAGTGAGTCATTGGCAATACACTCGGTACTTAGCTTAATGGTGAGGCGATCGTTGAATCGTAGGTACTACTCACGGCCTCGACGCTCGGCACCCTCAGTGTACCTGCATCACCCTCTACTGGACCCCGACGATGTGGAAGCGGGGCCCCTATGCCGTATATGTATCATCCGCAGCGAGGTAAACATTTTATTGACGTGATCTGCCTGTACCATTAATTTGATCGCAAATCGGAACCTCCCGGTTTTTAACCAACCCACACACCTAGCTCGTACCACAAAATAGCACGTAGCACTTCCCTCTGAATAGTAGCTAAAAACCCAGGGGCTAAGGTGGTGATAACGATATGGCTATGTCGCACCACTACTGTCTCTGAACCACATTTGGAGCACCATAGACTTACGGTTACCATCAGAACAAATACTAAATATATGTCGTGTTCTACATGTATGTCTTTGTCCTTTTATTTTCAGGTGCAGAAACCGCAAAGTTGAAGCCTCCAAAACCTGGAGTAACTTAGGAGACTTACCTGTCTTCCTAAAATTTTTGCACTTTTTCACTGTTTTTCATTATTTTCACTTTCACGTCCCTAGGTAAGGGTGGGCCTTAGCGCGTCCATACCACCAGGGTTTAAATACACCTTTCTAGTCCTGAAGAATTGCCCGGTAAATTTACACCGTTTTGTGGCAAGAAACATGTCGACTGATATTTAGGAAACTACCACTCAACTAAATGTGGACTGCTTCCATACACATTGATTTTAAAATACTGTCTTTAGTGATCATAGAATAAAGTTCCAGTTGATACACTACAGACTACTTTTAATTCCCTCACCACTCATTAGCTTATTTTTGCACAAAACACGCCCTAATTCTCACCAACTTGCTCTGCAGTAGATCTGGTGTTGTAGCACACCAAAGAGACATTCGGTCTCTTTGGTGGAGCCCAATGATGAAGCATGTCATCACCAGGTGGTGAGTGAGGGCTTTCTTTAAACATCCTAAATCAGGCAGTTTAAAACCCTTCTTTTTTGCTCCCTATATGTGGTTAAGTGTAACCATAGGACACTCTTTACTTGTTTATTGAAAAAATAGACTGCCATTGGGCCTTTGTTTTTCCGGATGTTTTTCATCCATGCAATAAAACATTTCTTAGTTTTGAAGACATTGGTCCTGCTATTACCTTTCTATTTTATTTTATTGTACAGATCGTGATGTGTGAGTACAGTTGTGTTTGTTTCATCCCTGATGGCTGATCCAGTTAAGGTGGTTAGAATGATGTGACCGTCAAGCCAGAGATGGAGTTGCACAGGACAAAGGGAAATTTTGGAAAGTTGCCTAAGTGGGATGACATCCAAATGGGCCAGACATTGCATTGGGTGGCATGTTATATGGTAAGTATTTCCGCTTGGCCTGGCCACTGTGTACGTCATTTAGATTGCACGTCTTCCTATGATGTAGGTTGGATATGTGTTTGATGTGTTGAAGTTAGAAATTTGTGTATCTGCACATAGAGGGTATCAACTTGTCACACCTTGGCGGAGTTCTGCATTGACATGTGTTCATTTTGCAGTGTGTACCTTACAGCTACTTCATCTAGATGTGTGCCACATGCTGTTAGTGCTGTTTGCTTTCATAAGTTGCACTTACCCATTGCCTATACATCCATGACAGTTGGTGTTGCTATTAGTTGTCCCTGATATACTTCATCTCCCAGGTCCAGTGAACATGGAGATTTTCAAACATGTGCTAAATATAATGTGCCTCAGCCTTTCAGGGTTCCCCCTGATAGAGGCATAGCTATCGTGCAGTGAAGTTTTTCATTGTACCCTTAGGATGCTTCTCACACTGATTCTATGTAATGCAATTGACTGACATTACCTTTTCATGTGGGTGATAGGTGAGAGTCCAATTTAGAGCTGTACCAGAGAACCCATAACTCAACCACCGCCTCTGTTTCCATCCCCCCCCCCCCCCCCCACCGGATATCTCAATTCCACTCATCAGGCGCTAGTCACCACCCCACAGATCCGCAGAACTACCACTGGAAGAAGATCCTTCTCCTTCCTCGTTGCAAGGGCCTTCGACTCCCTTCCTCTGCTTCACAGGTAATCACCATCTCTGTCTTAATTCAGGAAGGGCCTCAAGACATGGCTCTTCCACTGAACAGCAGACCCCCCACCCCCCGCCCCGTAGCGCCTCAAGACCCTCATGGGTGAGTAGTTGCAATGTGAGTGTGTCACATTCACTATAGCATCTAGGTCAGAGTTGGAGTGAGAAGGCATCATGGTAGTTGTAGTCACTTCAATGTCACTTTACCAACACTCGACAAATGGTAAGTTGCATTATGTGTGAAGATCATTAGTAACATGGCAGACAAGTGAGAAGGGGCAACAAGAGCCTAGCATCTTGGTTAGAGTTGCAGTGAGAGGGCCTTGTTGTAGTTGTAGTCACTTCAATTTCCCTTTACCAACACTTGACATATGGTAAGCTACATAATGTTGAAGATCAGTAGTAACGTGGTAGTCAAGTGCGAAGGGGCAAAAGGAGTCTAGCATCTTGGTTAGAGTTGCAGTGAGAGGGCCCCATGAAAGTTGTAATCACTTCAATGTCAATTTACCAACACTTGACATATGGTAAGCTGCTTGATGTGCAAAGATGAGTAGTAACACGGCAGCCAAGTGAGAAAGGGCAAAAGAAGTGTGTGACAGACATTAATAGGTGTGATAATGATGAGGAGGTGCTGTTGTGGAACACAAAATAATGCACACATCACTGTCACTGAATATAATTTGAAAACACATGGCCATTTGTTTTACAGTGTGCCTGTGCAGTACCAGTATTTTGGCCTAGGAGGGCATCCTACAGATGTATTTTTGATTATTGTTATGAAACAATCCCAGACAGGGCCCCTGTATACGTGAAAATTACTTAAGGACCCCACAAACAAGTTACTCACCTTTGGGAATGCTTTTTCAGGTGGATACAGTATCTGCCTGTGGATTCCTCACCTTTTGAATTAATCCTGCACCAGCATTCTACGTCGACGAGGACGTCATAATAGCCCCGCTCCTCTCGAGGCTCCGTATGACATCACCACAGCCATAAGAAGACTTTGTCGGCGTGCAGACATCAGTTCCACCCATTTTTTCTGTGCCTTTGAGGCGAAAGGGCGGACCGACAACATAACCCAAGTATACCTAGCATACAAAATATATATACAAATACATATAGTATATACATAAGTAGAAAGGAAAAGCCAATAACCAAAGCATTTCCTAGCAATAAACTGTATGCAGGAAAATGACAAATAGAAAATGACAGCATCATACAGACAGAACTTTTTCGGTATATGCAGGAGGACAACTGGGAGGCCGGTGGGTCGGTGAGGAATGCACAAGCAGATACTGTATCCATCAGAAAAAACATTATCGAAAGTAAGTAACTTGTTCTTCTGATGGATACATCTGCCTGTGGATTCCTTACCTCTTGACTTGAATCCCCAAACTGTCCCTCTCCTGGAGGAGGTTGTCCACCTGTCTATACCAAAAAAATCGTGCATACAGAGTGTGGAAAATGGCTGTCCCTCCTAACCTCCAAATTCAAGCTGTAATGCTTCGCAAAAGTGTGGAGGGAGGCCCAAGTTGCCACCTTACAGATGTCTAAAACTGGAACACCTCTAGCCAAAGCAGAAAAAGAAGACTTATTACTGGTGGAATGAGCTTGAATACCTTCAGGAAGCTCCTTCTTGGCCAGGGCATAGCAGATCTTGATACACAAGATGATCCAACTGGAGAGTCTTTATTTGTGGACAGCTTTGCCTTTCATTCGTCAGGTGTAGCCCATGAAGAGCTGATCAACCAACCTTAGGTCCCTGGTTCTGTCCAGGTAGAAGCTGACAGCCCTCTTAGGGTCCAGGCGATGAAGTCTCCCTCCTTGGAAGGGTGAGGGGGGAGGATAGAAAACAGGTAAAGTAATAGACTGTCCTAAATGGAAAGGAGTAACTACCTTAGGCAGGAAAGCAGCCCTGGTCCTGGGAACCATCTTTTCTGCATGAATGTTCAAGGACGGTAGTTTAGAACTAAGAGTCTGAAGCTCACTTACCCTCCTGGGTAGATAATGGCGATCAGAAAGACCGTCTTAAAAGAAAGAAGCCTCAGCGGATGTTAGACTTGGTATCTTTTGGCGTGTTTCCCCTGAGTTTTTCCTTTCTGACCTCCCGTTTTTTTACTCTGTTTTTGCTGGCATAGCTTTCTGCGCACTTTTCGCACTGCTGATCAGTGGTAAAGTGCAGGTGCTCTTGTAGTAAATTCTGTTATGGATTGGTGTTTCCATGATTGGATATTCAATTTATGTGTCAGTCCCTAGTAACGTGCACTACATGTGGCAGGCCTGTAGATCAAATGCTGTTGGTGTTATGTTATGTTGTTATGTTATGTTATAAATTTTGTAGAGCGCTCAGCTGCCACAGCAAAGTGGCGTCCCGGCGCTATGTTGGAGAATAACACAACCAGAAGAAAGACCAGATAGAGCGAGGGGACAGATTTAAAGTAGTGGAAACAAAAAGGTCTTGATAGCTCTTCTAAAAGACAGCAGATCCGGTAGGGCACGAATGTCAACGGGTAGAGTGTTCCAGAGACTCGCTGCCAGGACACCGAGGGAGCGTCCACCAATTCTGGTTTTCCTGAAACGAGGGACACAGGCCAGAAATTGACCCGTTGAACGTAACACTCTGGAAGGAATATAGTAGGAGATTGTCTGTGCGAGAATGGGGGGGGATGAGGCCTTTAAGATCTTAAAAACCAGGCACAGGGCTTTGAACTTAATCCTCTGTCCGACGGGCAGCCAATGTAGGTCATGGATGGTACGTCTGGCAGAACAGAATTTAGGCAGGCCTACCAGCATTCTGGCAGCCGCATTTTGCACGCGCTGGAGGCGTGTCAGTTCAGCTTGGTTAACGCCCAAAAGAAGCGAGCTGGCGTAGTCCAATCTAGAGAGCACTGTAGCTTGGACAATGAGTTGCCTTGTAGGAGCATCAAAAAATTTGAAAATGGGTCTAAGGCTCTGAAGGACACCAAAACAGGTGCCGGCAACTTTTTTAGTGTGAGGGATGAAAGTCAAGTTGGAATCGAGCCAGACCCCAAGGTTTTTAGCTTCTGTCACAGGGATAGGGGCTTGACCTAGCTCCGGTGGCCACCAGCGGTCTCCCCAGAGATGAACCTGTTTACCCAGAACTAAGACCTCTGTCTTCGCTGCATTGAGTTGGAGACAGTTCTCCGTCATCCAACTAGCCACCTCCTTGAGGGCCGTCTGGAATTTGGAGGCATCAACCGCAGGGTCCCCATTTAGTGCAACCGCTAGCTGGGTGTCGTCGACTGACGACACCATAGTTAGACCCCATCTCTTAGCGACAGTAGCTAGCGGCTGCACGTACAAGTTAAAAAGGGTCTGGCTGAGTGCCGAACCTTGCGGGACCCCTTGGGAAATGTTGCGTGGGGCAGATTCAAAAGGAGGGGTAGATACTTTGAAGGTGCGTCCTGATAAGAAGGAACAAAACCATTCAAATGCTGTATTCTCCACACCGGCCTCTCGCAACCGTTGAAGAAGGATGGAGTGGGAGACAGTGTCGAAAGCGGCACTGAGATCCAAAAGGATCAGTGCCGCCGTCTGTCCTGAGTCCATCATCCTCCGCAGGTGCTCCACCATCGCCAACCATGGTGGGCTGCAGCGTTGGATTGTGCCACCCACCCAACAGCCCGTAAAGGTACCTCAGACCTGCCATTGCAGAGTCTGCGTGCAGTTTGTAGCTGCCATGTCTACTTGGCCAGTGCACACATCTGCCAGTCCCTAACCTTCCCTTTTCTTACATGTCAGGTACCCCTAAGGTAGTCCCAAGGTACCCCTGTGGGCAGGGTGCAGTGTATGTGAAAGGTAGGACATGCCCTGGTGTGTGTGGCATGTCCTGATTTTTCACTATTGCAAGGCTACCTGTTCACCATAGGACAGAATGGGAAGTTTGTTTATAATATCTTATAAATATAACTGGCCTGGGAAATTAGGTACGAAAATAAAGTTTAGAATGGAGAATTGTGGCTCAATGATTAGAGCGGCAGACCCTGATGCAGAGGTCTAGCCCGGGACCAGGGTTTAATTCCCCGCCTCGGCGGGTCTTGGGCTCAAAATTCCACGGACCTGATCATTCTCGCCTCGGTGCCTATTCCAATCATGGAGTCCCACTCTGCAACTCTGGGCAATAGCTTGCTTAATCTCCACAACGGCCCCCACAATGCTAAGGATGCCTGGCCTCCACCTTGGGGGTGCCCAGGAGTGGACGCCTCACAGGGAAAGCCAGGATGGGTTCCACAGCGGTATTCGTACAAGCGCCTTGAGACCCTTGCGGGTGAGTAGTGCGCTATACAAGTATCAATTTACAATTTACATTTACATTTACAACTCAGAATCTAAAGATGCATCTTTTAGTGAAGGTGATTTTTACATTCTGTGTTTGAAAATACCCCTTTTAGAAAGTAGGTGTTTTCTTGCTCAGTCATCCCGTGCGCCTATGCTGGGATGTGGATTGCCTGTCTTGGTTTTGGATGACAGAAAGCTGGGAGAGCAGAAGTGGCTCCAGATAGTCTAGGTGGGTCAGGAAAGGGCTGTAATGGGGGAAAGGGGAGGAGATTTCCTTGCACCTCAAAGGGCTTGGTCTGCCTCTGACAATGCCGTCTCCACCTCCTGCCAGGAAATCACACCAGAGGAGGCAGAACTGGTTCTGGCTGGGCACAGACACTCTCTGCCCAAGAGATCAAAGGATTTTGGGATATAACTTTAGAACTCTTTTGGATCGAGAAGACTGCCAAGAAGAAGAGATGGGGAAGCTGTGAGGATGGACTACCACTTTGCTGTGTGCTTTGCTGTGTTGACCTGCAGTGGCTGCTTCTGACTTGAGCAGTGAAATGCCTGGACTGAATTTTCTGCAATCTACTTTTGTGAGTTTCTCCAAGGGCTTGAGATAGAGCTTGCCCCCTGTTCAAGAAGTCTCAGGAACAGCAAATACTTCAAGCTCTTCTGCCCTCAGCACTGGAGACTGTGTGTTTTGTGCTGCAACAGAAGAAAAGCAACTCAACGACGTCTACGATGCCGGTGCCGACTCCGTTTCCTAAAGGCACCACAGCAACGCCTCACTGCGACCCTGGTCTCACAGACGACGCCTGCTGAAGCCACCACCGCTTGCAGCGCGATCTGTGGGCTCCACACTCTGTACCTCCTCATTTCACGATGATGCCTTGGTATCCCTGATGCTCCACACCGAAATCGACGCCGCTGCTTGCACTGTGGTTCGAGGGCACTGCTCATAAAGATACATAACCCACCGTCCTCATCCCACACCGCAGCCTTGGCCTACCGACGCCGGCGCCATCGACTCCAGCTCGTCAGCCGACGACATCGCTTCAGCCATGACGACGACGCTGCTTGCACCTTGACCTGCCAGCGCCGTGACGAGCACGGCCTTCATCTCGCACTGCAACCCTGGTCTCACCGACAACGCCATCTCATGCCGCCACCGACTCGCTGCTCGCATGCTTCCTGAGGGCACCACACGTCACATCACTGCACTTCGCACCGCAGCACATAACGCCTGCCGATGCCAGCGCTCCTGATTCCATCAGAGAGGAGATCGACCTGCAAAGTGTGTGACTTCAAGGACCCAACGACTCCTGCACCGACCTCCGGAACAGACGCCTGGGACACCGTAATTTTCGGAAGCTCAACGAGAGGTCATCGACGTCCTGCATTTCTAAAAGGTACTATTTGCGGGTCTTCCCGACAACGTAGCTGGCCCGCGACACGGCGGTCATCCAGAACTGTTTGTATTTGTTTGCTCACGATGCCGTGATGGCACCGGCCGGAGCTATCGACATCAAGGAACTATTTTTAAAACATATCATGATAAGTGAAGATTTTGAAGTACTGTGTTGTGGATTTTTTTCTCGTTTTTGGTCTTGTCTTAAGTATATAAAAATATTGGATATTTTTTTAAACTGGTGTGGTGTCCTTTTTTTGTGCTTACACTGTATTACTATTGGTTATGTGCAAATGATTTACACACTGCCTCCAAAATAAGACTACTCGTGCCAAGCTACCAAGGGGTGAGCAGAGGTTATTTTAGGAGTGTAACTCCCTTATCCTGATTAGGAAGAAGGGTCCCTATTTGGACAAAGGTGCAAACCCTTGCCAACTAGAGACCCCAATTTCTAACAACGGACAATTATGAAGAGGTTCAAAAGGAGAACCCATCAAGAAAGTATACACTAAATTCAAATCTCACTGAGGCATAATGAAAGGAGTGGGAGGATACTTATTGGTGAGGCCCCTAATGAACCTCATAACAATGGGAGACTCAAATAAAGACACAGACCTTTGATCTCCAGATCCTCCAGATGAGCACCCCACCCTAGAGTGGAGGCATACGTGATCACTGTGGCCACCTCTGGATGAGGTTGAAAGGGCTTTCCTTGAGACAGGTTGCTCTGCACACTCCACCAAGACAGCTCCACTGCATTGTCTCTGGAAATTCTGACCTTCTCCCCAACATCTCCATTGTGCTGATAGCACTGCCTGAGGGGGCACCACTGGAACGCCCTCATGTGCCAGCCTGCATGGCTGACCAACAGAATGCAGGAAGCGAACAGACCGAGCAGGCGTAGGACCTTCAGGACTGGAACGACCGCTCCATCGTGAAACAAAGGAATCATCTTCTGAATGCCGAGAATCCTCTGCAGTGGTGGAAAAGCTCGACATACAGTAGTGCCCAGTACTGCCTATATGAACAGGCTGTGCTGAGAGGGCGCCAGGTGAGATTTGGGCACATTTATTGAGAAACCCAAGTTGAAAAACAATTGCATTGTTGCCTGCAAGTGACGCAACACCATCTCTGGTGATTTTGCTTTGAGGAGCCAGTCATCCAGATAGGGGAAAACAGGAATCCCCGACCTTCTGCAATGTAATGAGACCACTGCCATCACGTTTGTGAAGATCCATGGAGCGGAAGTGAGACCGAATGGGAGGACAGCAAACTGCTAATGTTGCGACCCAACCATAAACCAGAGATACTTGCAATGCGACTTCAGAATAGGAATGTGGAAATAAGCATCTTGTAAGTTGATCAACACCATCCAGTCTTCCTGTTGCAGTGCCTAAAGAACCTGAGCTAAGGTCAACAACTTGAACTTTTGTTGCCGGAGGTAAAAATGTAATACCCTGAGGTCCAGGATAGAGCTTAGCTGGCCGGCGTGTATGGGAATAAGGAAATAACAGGAGTCACATCCCTGACCCCTTTCCTGCTACGGAACCACCTCTATCGCACCTTTCTGTAGTAAGGCAAGAACTTCCTGCTGGAACACCAGTCCTGGCAAGGAGGGTAAGGAGGTGGAAACTCTTGATAAGGTAGGGTGTACCCATTTTCCACAAGATTCAAAGCCCAAAGGTCTGAGGTAACCTTTTTCTAATCTTGTAGAAAATGGGACACCCGACCGCCAACAGGAACAGCATACTCTAAGATGGGGGATCTAGAGCTGCTTTCCTGTGGTACCAGTTTGGAGCTAGGGTAGGAGGAGGAGGAGGAGGAGGAGGAGGAGGAGGAGGAGGAGGAAGACTGCTGTTGAGAAGTCCTTGGCCTCTACTGTTTCCTCTGTACGACCTAATCATAGGGTTCTGTTGCTGCTGGTGCTGAGGCTGCTGAAGGCCTTGAAAGGAAGCCACCTTCCCTAAGACTCAATACCTTTTGTATTCATAGCCCTTGGGCTGGGACTGCAGGCCCAAGGATCTTGCAGTAGGCCTACTGTCCTTGAACCGCTGCAGTGCAGAGTCTGTCTTGGTACCAAACAACGTTGACGCATGTAAGGTTAGATCCAGCAAAGTAGCCTGAAAATCTTGCAAGAAACCTGAAGATCTAAGCCAGGCATGTCTTCCAGCAGCAATCAAAGAACCCATGACTCTGGCAATCAAACCCGACTGGATGACCTGACGGGCTGCTGCTTGTGATGCTGAAAGTGCCGCAAGAAAATGAACACGATCATCTTCAGGAAGTTTAGGAGCCAATTGCTTGACAGAGTCCGTTAGAGAATGTGCCTTCCTAGCAAACATGTGGCATTTGTTGACTTCAGATCCTTACTTACTGAAGAAAACACCTTTTTGGCCGACTTCTTTGAGTCTTTAACCCCCAGGGTGGAAGGGAAGGATCCAGCTGACTGCTTGGAACAAGAAGCCTGAACAACCAAGCTTTCTGGAGATGGGTGAGCAGAAAGGAAAGCTGGATCACCAGGAGCACGTCTACACTTTTTAGCAACTGCAGGGACAGACAAGGGTTTCTGCCACACCTCCATTATTGGTTCCGTCACTGCCTCATTGAAAGGCGATAGAGGCTCATTAGAAGAGGAAGAAGAATTTAACACTTCAGTCAGAATATTTGACTTTACCTCAGCTGAGGGCAACTGAAGGTCCAACAATTCAGCAGCCTTTCTGAAGACCAAGTGATAAGGAGCAACATCCTCTGATGGTAAAGCGTTCGGAGAAGAAAGCTCCAACTCCGGGGAAGTACCAAGGCCACTAGCCTCATGAAGACCTTTGAATTTGTCTACGGAATCGAGAATCTCCCCTTCCTCCTGCTCCTGCTGGCACTCATCTTCCTCCAGCAGTCTTTGCACTTCCCTCCTGGAACGCTGCTTCTGGATCGTGTCTGCGGCGTCAGCCGCATCGCCAGTGCCAACAGCACCAATGTCGAACGAGGACCTTCCAAAGTGGGCAATGGCACCGATCGAATCTGGGATGACGCCGGCCCAACACCAGACAGCGCCGATGATTGAGGTATCGGAGTCGAAAACCTCAGTGCCGGGAAATGCCAAGATGGAGCGGTCTGCATAAAAGGCACAAATTGTGCATGGGCATACTGCTGGGGGATTCCCAAATTAAAGGCACGCTGACCCACGGGGACAGAAGGCGCACTGGTAGGGTACAATGCCCTGGCAAACATGCCAAATATTGCATTAAGGAATTACGAAGGATCTGTTCCTGGTCCTGGGAAAGGAGGATACGGATCCAAATTTCTCTGGTCTGGATCCATCTGAGGCGGTACGAGGGGCTGAGGCTGAGGAGCCAGAGACATTGGGGCTTAATCAGATGAAGCCTCAGGAACAGGAGAAGACTCCCTGGGAGCTGGAGAATTCCTGGACGCCGGTGAGCCTCTGGGCGCCGGAGAATCCCTGAGCGCCAAGAATCCCTGGGAGCCAGAGACTGGGCTGGAGTCGCCTGCGGAGAAGGAGAAGGCGACGGAGAGATAAAGCCCTTTTCACGATGCCGCTGTTCGGGAGAAAAGGGGGTGGTGATGGACGGAGCATCTGAACCAATCGAACACTCACACCCAGTCAACAGATCTTGGTATAATCCATCACCGTTCTTTAGCCCACTCTGCCACTGGTTCAGATGCTCCATCCATCACCACCCCCTTTTGTACCGCTTTGTTTGCCATAAGTTGGCAGGGTATGCTCAGACGTGAGTCCCTTGCTCTCTTTGCCACTGGATTCAAGCAAGCCGGGCTGAAGACGGCTGAAATGCCAGAAATTGGTCCTCGGAAGCTTGAATCCAGTCCAGGGAAGGCATGGCTTGGCAGTTGGTGCTGGACTGTTCCCATGAGGCATAGGGTCAGACTGATTTGCATATGGCCATGTCTGAACTGGGGTGTCAGAGTGGGCTAAAGAACGGTGATGGATTAAACCCAGATCTGTTGACTCGGTGTGAGTGTTTGATTGATTCAGATGCTCCGTCCATCACCACCCCCTTTTATACCGCTTTGTTCGCCATAAGTTGGCAGGGTATGCTCAGACGTGAGTGCCTTGCTCACTTTGCCACTGGATTCAAGCAAGCCGGGCTGAAGACGGCTGAAATGCCAGAAACCGGTCCTCGGAAGCTTGTTTCCGGTCCAGTGAAGGCATGGCTTGGCATTTCGGGCTGGACTGTTCCCATGAGGCACAGGGTCAGACTGATTTGCATATGGCCGGCCATGTCTGAACTGGGGTGGAAGAGTGGGCTAAAGAACAATGATGGATTAAACCCAGATCTGTTGACTCAGTGTGAGTGTTTGATTGGTGCACCCTCCACCCCCCCTTCACTGCGGGGGCCCGCAACGGGCCCCCGCAGTGAATTTACACATGCTTTTCCACGGCGGAAAAGCCGCCGTGGAAAGGCATCTCTTTTACACCATCCTAATGTGGCTGGCGGTGTCTGATAGACACCGCCAGCCACGTTACAGCTTTTCCGCCACGGTTGTAAGTCAACTCCGGCGGAAAAGCGCGGACTGAAACCAGGACCTACCAGCCATCCTAATGTGGCGGTGGGTCTTTGGTGGGTCCGCAGAGGATTTTCAGCATCCTCCGGGCCAGCGGTGGCTTCTGCCGGCCCGGAGGATGCGGAAAACCCTCCATCATAATCAGCCCCTAAGTTTGGTAAAGCAAGGAAGCTAGAGTTTGAGGACGATTTCTTGGTTACACATTGTGCAATTTAGCCTCTGCATGGCTAGCTCCTTCAAGATCCCATTTATGTACAAAGGTAACAATTTAGAAATTTGCAAGGGCAACATCGATAATACCCTACACTTCCCTTGTGGACTGCCGACTACTATCTTTAGAGATTATCGTTGACCTGGAAGAGATCTCAATGCCTTCAGAAGATGTTCCATGTGGCTGCTCTGTAAACATGTTTGTTTTATAAAAACAGACTTCCAAATTTGAAGTTTGTTTCTGTGAAACAAAACCCAATGACTATGACAACCTGATTTTTTTTCCTAGGTTGTGGGGTCATTTTTTTCTCTTTGACACCGCAAGGCTTTTAATTGTTGTCTCGAAGAGAGAAAAAGTATATCAGACCTTACGCTGTCAATAGGCAGGGCCACTGAAATTATGTGAATCTACAGCTGTGGTGTTTTTTTGCAAAATGATGGTTTTTCTGCATTTGTCACATAATCTAAGTTAACAGGTGTAAAAAGTGGGAAAAAATTAATACTATTACAGAATGTGCTGCATTATGCAGCATAATTTGGCTCTTCGTGCTGCATAATTTACACAATCCTGTCGCATAATTTGACCCCCCCTCTTCTGCATAATTAAAGTGGCCCTGTCAATAGGGTAGAAACACTAATGTATTTACATTGATGGCCACAAGTCCATTGTACCACTGGTGTGGAGTTTCCGCCATTGGGGACGCTGTCAGAGGAAAAGATAAAAATGTACCCAACTCTAACTAGAGCAGGAGAACCAGTAGCTTAGAAGTCAGGGTACTCTGCCACGTTTGACTGCCAAACTCAAAATCAGGCCCTAGAGCTTGTATGGAGTTTCTGAATTTAGTTCCTGACAGGAAAGCCAAGGTAGCTGGTGCTGCTGATAAGAAAAGCCATTTTGGACCTTTAAGGGCCTATTTGTACAATTAGCCTGACGTTGGCCCATTAAGAACGTGCAAATAAGTGTTGGAATCACAACTTTTCTACCCTTAAGCCATGAACGGTTCTTTATTTTTAACTCCAAAAGCACATCATGTGAGTTTTATTTTGTTAAAAACAAGCCTTCTGTCTTTAGCTCTGTCATTTGGCACTGCAGACAAATTGCATTCAGGCCTAAGAGAGACCAATCATATTTAAGTTGCAGTCCTTTGCTGGTAAACAGTTCACAAGACTTAGTATTCTAAGCAGATGAGCCAGCCCCGGGGAACTAACAAGGATGTGGTTACCAGTTCCTGGCACCTGCCTTAGCACATTATGCCGCTCATCCAATAGCTAGTCATCAAAATGAATATGAAGACACTGACTGCTTCAGGCTGTTTCTATTCATCATATTGGCTGTTCATTTGGTTTCTTTGCTTTGCTGACTTGGGCTTAGTTTCCTGAGTGCAATGAATACAGAACTGATCAAATTCCTAGTGGTATTTGCATTGCCTCCAGTTTTGTTTCACAACAAATGTTTATTATCCACAGCCGTAGCAGTCCTGGTGTGACCAGGTTTCTCCATAATTCAATATACATAGTAGCAATATTGATTTCGACATTTGCAATATCAATAGTACACATTTTAGAATTTAATAATGCCCAAAACATTACCTCAACAGTGGACAGCATTGCCTCCAGTTTTTTACACATGATTCTCCTTTGCACATTATCAAATAATACCTGTAAGTCAACAAAGTAGCAGAAAAGATGTCCCCTATCAAGTTTCTCTAACTTCTGGTTTATAAACCACAATGAGAAATACTTGTAAGTAGCACAGAGATCTAGGCCTAGATTTACTATTGCTTTGCCCAGGGTTTGCATTACTTCTATGACGCAATACCAGCAGGAAGAGTTGGAGTGGGATTTACTATCCAATGCAATTCAGGATTTGTATTGAAAAAATCCCAAAGTAACACAAAGTTGCACCATACAACAAGGGGGCATGCCATGGATGGTACATGGGCTTCCCAATGCAAACACCCATGGGTTTTGATTTAAATCTCTATGTACTACATTGGGAGACAGGGATCTGTGTCAAAACCTTTCTCGTCCTCAAGGTAGGGCTAACAAGGAGAAATGTTTTTATTTCTTCTAAATTTTCCAACTTTGCATGTGTGCTGCATTCTGCACCACACATAAAAAGTGGGAAAAGTTTTAAAGCATAGTTTTTGTACTGGAAGGACCCAATCTCAGTACAAAACCTATAGTTTAGAGAATGCACATAAACCCTTGAACTCTAGTGCAAGGGTGTGCGCATTGGCGGATGAGAGTCAAATGTACGTCAGTGCTGTGGGAGAGAAAACATTTGCTGTATATAAGGTGCATTTTTCTATCTCCTTTTGAAGCAAGGCAATGCAGAAACTTTGGTTGCTGCACCGTCTTGTGTCAAATAGAACATCTGGGTCCTGGTCTGAATTTGACCTATTCGTGGATTTGATGCGTATTCACCACACACTGTTGGAAATGTTGGAAAACATTTCATGCAAAGATTCTTTTCTGCCCTATGTATTAACAGGAGAGTATGAAGGTGGCCATATGAGAGTATAGGTGGCCAAGTCCCTGACTCTTCTGTTCTTAAATATTGCTTTAATCAGTGATCCTTGCCACGATTTCGGAATCAGGCCAGTTTCAAGGATTTCCTCAAACTTTGTCATATGAAGGACAGCTCACCACTGTTAGTAGATTTTACATTACTATGAACCCTGTCAGGACTTGGAGTTTAACTGTTCTTCAACAGATGCTACATTACTGATTATAATCAAATTAAGTAGTTTCTCATTTATTTAACTATTACCCTTCAACTGTACAACTGTATGTCACAGAAATTGCTACAGAAATATTGTGATGTAAGATACTTATATGAAAATGAACCATTTCATATATCTATAATGTAAAGTATATAAATATTGACAGGAAAAAATATCATAATTATAAAAATATCTGCTACCGAAATATCTAATATAACAATATAGCATCTATAAGAATGCATTAGACTTGAGCAAAATGTCTACTACAAAGATATAATGTACAAAAATATTGGAAACATAACATTAACATTTGTTGCAATCAATTCTATCTAAAAACAAAATGAAAGATAATTATTTTCAAACTATCTTATAGATTGGAATGTTTTCCTAGTAGACATAAAAATACTTGTGCAATTAAAGCATAACATAAAATACACATTTTACATTTTAAAAGGATAATTTAGAAAAACACATTTAAGACCATAGATCGATTTTTATCACAAGCTTAATACATCTTACATGATCAATTACATAATCTATGTATTTATTTATTAAATATTATTTTTTAACTATTTCATAAACAACATAACATATCTATCATACTTCACAGATTTCAACTACAAATGAAAAATAACTGGGATAAAATATAATAAAATAGTTAAACATCCATTGATGTTTACAATCCTTCAAACACTTAACCATCAATTGGGGTTAGAAGTTTAATATTTACTATTCTAACTACATTCCAGCATAAAAAGAGGAAAATGCATAAGTTAAAAGGGTTCATATTTTCATTCTAACTCCAGTCTCATAAACATTAAAGAAAGTGCATAAATCAGACAGGCAAAATGTAGTATTGTAATTCCAATCCAAATGAAATTGAGGAACACACATAAGTAAAAGGATTTAGGTTTACTATTCTCACTCTAATTATACAAAAACTGTAAATATTGAATAAATCAGTGAGGTGAGTTTCACAACGGTCTCACAAGCATTGTTGAAAGTGCATAAATAAGTATGGTGAGATGTACTATTCTAACTCCATTCCAAATGAAATGAGTGAAAATGTAAATGTAAAATGAATTTGATTTACTCTTTTCACTCAATTCCCCAAACATTGTAGAAAGTGCCTGTGTGTGTGTGTGTGGGGGGGGGGGGGGGAGGGGGGGTATGGCATAAAATTTCCTATTCTAACTCGATTTCACAAGCATTATGGAAAGTATTTATTTTTTGGGGGGAGAGGGGCTGGGTCAGATAAAGCACTCCATTTCCAGTCCTAAAACACTGGGAAAGTGCATATAATTGTGAGGGGGTTCCAGACTTACTATTCTGCATCCCACAAATTTTTAGGAAAGTGCATATACATGGGGTGGCAGATTTACTGTTGTAACTACAATCCTAAAACATGGAGAACAGTGCATATATTTGAATGGGCAGGCAGATTTAATATTCTAACTCCAGTTTCAAAAACATTGTGGAAAGGGCAGACACTGGGAATGGGATATAAGTTGAGGTCTGAGTTATTCTCTTAACTCCAATCAAACAAATTGCAAAATCATTAAATGGGGGGTCCTTTCAAATAAGTATCCTAAAATAATCCTCTATTTTTAAATAACAATTAAATATTAATTTTATAATTAGTAAATACAAAAATAGTTTCAAATACATTTTGTAACAATATTTTCAACTCTTAAGGTAGTCATATATAAATTTAAATTGTTTCACAGTGAACAAAGACATACAACTTCAAACATATGAAAATATTAAACGGCCAATATATTTTTTAATTTAAGCAAACATTTCTAAAAAATATATATGAACTTAAACATTGAACTCCACCTTTTTTAACACTTAAAAAGCATTCGAAGAAAATGTAAGAAAAATCCTAAAAATAACAAAATATCTACTGGATTTGAAAAAACATGTGCCTTATATTAAAAATTTCAGAAAAGCAGATCTATAAACTCCAATATTTTATTCAACAATTAAAAACATCAAGTCATCCAATAAAATAACAATTTAAAATAATAACAATGAAACTCATAAACCCAAAAATATGTATCATTCCAAAACAATAATTCAATACTTTATACATAATTTAGCAAGGTATCTCCACCTTGTGGCATGCTAAACCTGGGCCATCCAAAATGGATACTACATCCATCAGTAGGCGGATTCACACATGCACAGAGTTCTAGTATCACACATCACATATATTATAGACTCATTGTACACGAACAAACACTTTACATTTTGGGATGTCAGCCTGAAATCTTGTGTCTCACAAAACACACTTTTCATGGCAGTCGCACCATCATGAAAAGTACAGCAGTAAGGAAACTCTTAATATTATGTATCTCTAGCGGCAGCAGTCCCGTGGCAATCCAACCACCACAGTCCTAATGCGGCGGGCGGACGGCCACCATGCGTTCAGCGGTCAATTGGACCGCCAAACTCGTAATAAGGCCCTAAACTTCTCTGCACAAGCCAGACTAGCATGATGCTAGGGCTTAAAAAAAAGTCAGGATACTAAGTTCACATGCAGTTGTTCGTTCAGAGCAGGGGAACATGCTCTTATATCATACAAGGAACATTTTCATCCCAGCAAGCTGTGAGAAATGCATCAAGAAGTAGGGACTGGAAGGACAGGAATTAGGAACAATCATAGTCCTTCCACTTACAGTCCTCACCTCTTGGGCTTTTTCCTCTCTTGATGTGTTAGAAGCGATGGTGGGAGGAAGGGTAACAGGAGCTGGAAGGCTCCTCCTGCCTCCCCTGTCAGCCCTACTCCTCCCCATCACCTGAAAAAATGGATCAGTCTGGTGGGCTAGAGGGGAGCTTGGGCAGTGATAGCTGCCCTGAGCCCCATCCTCTAGCTCGATCCTGGGAAGGACATGAGAGGGTCTAGGGGCTCCTTCCCTATCTTTCCAATATGCTTAGGGCAACACAATTAATTTTAGTTGCATATTACTGAGGTGGTTCCGAGGAGAGCACTGGGGCGACTCATTCAGGAGTTTGTCAGTGTTTAGTAGGGACTGGGCTCTGTCAAACTCTCTGCCTTTCCCCTTCAACCCCATCAACGGACACCTCCCAAAACAGGCGCAGGTCTGCCCTGTTGAGGGCACAAAAGACTGATATATGTGTGTGTCCATATGTATATATTACCTGCTGGCGGTCAGCAGTAGGTATAGTTATGACCTAGTTTCCATAGGAAAAGCGTTTTTGTTTTGCTAATAACTTTGGCACTATTTGACATATTTTCGCTTCTTTTTCCTAAACTAGTTTGCCAGTCAGTTCATCTGTTGTCTGGAAAGGTTCAGGGTGATTCCTCAATCGGGGCCCAAAAAAAAGAGGGGTCTCAAAACACGTTTTCCCCAAGCAATTTCCAATAGGGATTTGAGACATAGCTACACACGAACCACAGAACGGAAGTACATTAAATTCAGCAGTAAGCTAGATCTTGATCCAGAAAGATCTTATTTTGTAAGTTGGTGTAAATCCATTCAGTAGTTTTTAATTCATTAAAAAAAATGATGCATATCTAGGGACATGGAGAGTCCGCAGATAAGATTGAATTCATGCTGAGATATGATTGGCTGCCACCACTTCAACCAGAGAGTGGTGGCAGCCATCATGGGGCTATGGACTCAACCAGAGTCCCAAGAAAAATACAAAATAAACACAAAGGGGCAGGGTAGGAATACTCTGACCCCATAGACCTGATGGAGGGGTCCCACAGAGACTCCGCCTGGGACCAAGAACGTTTTTGTTATTTAAAATCTTGCCATGACTTTGCAAATGATTCACAGTAAAATGTAACAACAATAAAACAAGTATGGTCTCCCACTCTTATTTTTTTTTTAGCAATTTCGACCCTGGAGACCCCTTCCCCCAGGGACTGACTGCAATAACAAAGGAGAGGGGGAGGCGCACAGCCCCCCCTCTCAGAGCCAATAATGACTTTGGGGACCACATCCCCCAGGGCAGGCTCCCACTATGTTCCTGGGTGCCCTGCACTGTGTGGGTAGGGAAACCTGTGTTTGCTCTCACTTGGCAAACACGAAACCCGCTCCTGCTGGCAGGAGCTTTAAAAATGCTCCCAAAAGCAGTGAGCAAATGTCACATCTGTTTCCATATTACTCCCGCCCGCAGGAAGCAGCAGTTTTAGCTGCTCCCTGCAGGCAGCTTTTCATTATATATTTTTAGAAATATATAGATATATTCACTTAAAATAACAAAGGTTACAGGGATGTCATAGCTAGGAACTAACATTTAAAAAATCTTAGATTCACTTAAAAAAAAAAAAGTCACAGGAACGTTATAGTTAGGCTCAGATTTCACTTGTACAAAACCACAGAAATTCAGCAGTTAAAGTTACCTGAGCTAACTATAACTTATGCCATCGCAATGCACTGCTTATGACCTCGAGTATTACCTCACTCATGACATAGTCAGTGACATCACTGATTACATCACAGATGGTATTTCAAATGCTTAGTATATGTCCTAGAGATTCTAGAATACATCCTAGAGATTTCACCACTGGTAATAGGGGGGTTCAGAAGCTGTTTACTATGAGTTTGTTGAGGAACACGTAGGTGGAAATTATTCTTGTGCTTAGTGACAATGAGAATAAAATTAGTTTGATGAATGCCGAAAGAGAGGGAGAATGTAATGAATGGAGTATTTTACAGATATTAATGTGTGTCATCAGCATACTGATGTAGGGAGGCCGCGATTCCTTGGTTAGCCAACTCAGTGGTACAAGATGCAAACTGAAAGAAATGGGAACTAAGATAGGGCCCTGTTGAACACTACAAGCCATTGCAGTGTTCCTGAATGGAGATTAGTTGGGAATAATTACATGTTTCTATAGCTAATCAGAAATTCAGTAGAGTTAGCAGAGAGCCCCACTCTACACTCAATGGAGATAATCTAGGATTTATGGAGTTGCCATGTCAATGCTACATCCAGAGCTGAAACCAAACGAATGTTAATGGAGCATATGTTTTTTGTTATTCTAGTCTAGGAGTTCTATGAAGATTCATTTCTATATGGCTTTACCAATGCAAAGCAGGTTTGAGAGAGGACTCTGGTTGGTCAAGAGGCTTGGGTTAAGCTTGTATTTTTTTCATTATACATCAGATTTACTTTTTTTTTAATCAATATTTTTTATTGATTGAAAACTTGTTGCATTCAGAATTGCATTTATACATAGTTAGTTACAGATAAGACACTTATATATCAACAACATCGGATTTTCTTAAGTTCAAACTGACAAGAAAATGTGAGAAATACTTGGAGGCCATTACATGTCTACTGGAGAGAAAGCTCTACATGCAATTTAGATTTGGTTTCATTCCGGCAAAGTCGCTCACAGCCTCCAGGCGAAAGTCTCCCACTCAACTGGGGTTTTGTCCAAGATGTCCCTTAGCTGTTTAATCAATATCCTACTTAAGTTTTGCTTGTCCCCTTTATAGAGCCCCAAATTCGAGCTGGTTAGCCCCTCTTTGTAAGTGCCTCGATACCCGTTGCCATTGAGTAGCACTGCGCATCTCAAAATCTGACTTGGATATCTCCTTCATACTGTTTTACTGAGTGTTTGATAATAGAACTATGTTGCTCCAAGAGGTATTAATGAGCACTAGGTAGAACTGGCGCAAATAAGATATCCCCTGGGTGTTTGTCTCTCCTTGTATTCATAGTTCGAGATTTTAACAGCAATACTACTACATATATGTATTTTATCAATTTGTACATTTGTATTTTTACTAATCTATGTTGATATGATGCAGCACTACTCCGGAAATAAATTTTAATACCATGTCACCTTTCCCTGAAGCAAAAAATCATACATTTACTCGTTAGTGGGGCCCAAAATACTGCGAGTCACTCACAAAACTCTTTCATCCTACCTCATGGATCGGTTATATTCAAAGGAGAGCTGCTGTATCATAGCGGGTGCCTAAAACTCTAACAGAATATTTATACTATTTACATCTGCAGTTTGAATGAGTTTACCATGGTTTTATTTAACAAAACATTTATTTTAGACACACCGCCACTGTGGTCGACGAATCTGCTAGTAAAAAATTAGGCGTAGGAAAACTCAAGACCAGCTTAATTCTCCATTTATCTAATTTTTATTAAAAGCAAATTTAACATGCCTAAAAGTTTTTTCACTTTATTTATTTCTTTATTCAAGACAACATTTAAAAGGAAATTATGGATTTTTATTTCAAAACAGTTAATTCCATTTATTTAGGAAAGTTAAGAAATAGACATTTTATTTAAATTTCAGAAATACAAGTATTAGCATAAGACAGATAGTTCTCAAAATTCATTGGCTCCTACCTTCCTAACTTCCCTGACTAACAGCCTCACCTAAGTTTAGATCTCGCTCAAAGAAATAGAAAAGTTATACAAAGTCTTACATCTCAGGGAAATCAGCATTCCGACAGCATCTCTGGTCTGAGCAATGTAGTTGCCGACTGGTTCTCCAGAAATGTCAAGGATTCCAGCAATTGGAAATTGGACAGGAAAATATTCCTCTTCATCAATCGCCTCTGGGGTCCCTTCGACATGGATTTATTTGCAGACAGGCTGAATACCCAACTGACTCACTTTTTCAGCTGGAAGCCGGACCCTCAGGCTGCTGGCTTGGATGCCTTCCTGCAGAATTGGAGAGTTCTGAGGCTATATGCCTTCCCGCCATTTGTCATGCTGCCCAGATTCCTCTTACAAACTCGTAGATTCAGAGAAACAGCAGCTGTGGTCACCCCACTTTGGAGATCTCAGGCATTGTTCCCTGTAATTTTAGAAATGTCAATAGATTTTCCGCTAGTAATCCCCCAATTCAAGACCATAGTCTTGGGCCCTCAAGGAGAAATACATCCCCTAATAGAAGAGGGCTCCCTCACACTGATGGCTTGGAAGATTTCTGGAGACAGTGGGAAATCCCTGGCCTTTTGCCAAACGCTTTCAGACTCATATCTGAGTCATGGGCTTATGGCACAAGAAAAGCTTATAAACTGGCATGGAATAAATGGATTTGCTGGTGTTTTCAACAGCAATATATCCAGTTTCAACTGATGTAGTCCGGTAACTGGACATAATATCGACTACATAATATCGAATGGACAAAATATCGACGGAAAAATATCGACATTAACTAAATATCGACTATAGGAATATCGTTGGACAAAATATCGACTGTAAAAATGACCCAAAAATATCGAATACAAAAATATCGACTCAAAAATATCGACCAGACAAAATATCGAAATATAGTGAAAGTAAAAAATATCGAGAAAATGTTAGAAAATATTGAATTTATACAATAATATATATATAATATATAAATAAATAGTACTTAATGTTTAGGAGCGGGTTGTGGGTTTATAGGGGAATAGGGTGGGAAGTAATTTAATAATAATTAATTATTTAATATATGTTTGGTAATTGTTTTAATTGGTAATTAATTAATTTTAATTAGTTAATTGTTTAATTGATTATTTAGCATATAATTTAATTGATTAATTGATTAATTAATTATTAATAATTATTATTTTTATAAATTGATTTGTATATGATTTTAATTGATATATTGGTTATTAATTATTAATAATTAGTGATTTATTTTATTAAGAATTAGCATATTATTTACATTTATAAATTGCTAACACATTAATTATAATTAGTTAATGATGTAATTAATATATTGCATATCATTTAAAAAACTTAATTGGTAATTAATTTATAATAATGACTTAATTACATTAATTGGATACATTTAAATGTAATGTGTTAATTTATGTTGATGTTAATTAATTAATTGGAATTAAACAATATTAAATAATCAAAATTATTATTATAGCTAATGTGATAATATAATTTATTATTGTTTTTGTAAAATATATATTTTTTAATTATATATTCATATTTAATGTTGTGTTCATTATTATTTATAGTGTTCTGGCTCAGTTTCATAGTTTTTGTTATAGGTTACTTTTTTAGGGTTCAGGGTCATTTTTCTGTTCGTGAGTAAAGGTGTATTTAGTGGGATTTGGGAAATTTTTACGTTTGTGGGTAAATGGGTTTTTTTGAGGTTCAGGGTCAGTTTTCAGTTCTTGTGTAAAGGTCTATTTGTAGGGTTCAGGGTCAGTTTTCAGTTTATGGGTAAAGGGGTATTTGTAGGGTTCAGGGTCAGTTTTCAGTTTGTGGGTAAAGGAGTTTTTTTGAGGTTCAGGGTCAGTTTTCAGTTTGTGGGTGAAGGGGTATTTGTAGGGTTCAGGGTCAGTTTTCAGTTTGTGGGTAAAGGGGTATTTGTAGGGTTCAGGGTCAGTTTTCAGTTTGTGGGGAAAGGAGTATTTGTAGGGTTCAGGGTCAGTTTTCAGTTTGTGGGTGAAGGGGTATTTGTAGGGTTCAGGGTCAGTTTTCAGTTTGTGGGTAAAGGGGTATTTGTAGGGTTCTGGGTCAGTTTTCAGTTTGTGGGTAAAGGGGTATTTGTAGGGTTCAGGGTCAGTTTTCAGTTTGTGGGGAAAGGAGTATTTGTAGGGTTCAGGGTCAGTTTTCAGTTTGTGGGTGAAGGGGTATTTGTAGGGTTCAGGGTCAGTTTTCAGTTTGTGGGTAAAGGGGTATTCGTAGGGTTCTGGGTCAGTTTTCAGTTTGTGGGGAAAGGAGTATTTGTAGGGTTCAGGGTCAGTTTTCAGTTTGTGGGTAAAGGGGTATTTGTAGGGTTCAGGGTCAGTTTTCAGTTTGTGGGTAAAGGAGTATTTGTAGGGTTCAGGGTCAGTTTTTAGTTTGTGGGTAAAGGGGTATTTGTAGGGTTCAGGGTCAGTTTTCAGTTTGTGGGTAAAGGGGTATTTGTAGGGTTCAGGGTCAGTTTTCAGTTTGTGGGTAAGGGGTATTTGTAGGGTTCAGGGTCAGTTTTCAGTTTGTTGATGAAGGGGTATTTGTAGGGTTCTGGGTCAGTTTTGGCCTTTAGGGTGAAGGGGTCTTTTTAGTGGTTTGGGACAGTTTTGGGTATTTTAGAGTGCTGATGTATAGTGTAACTTAACACTGATATATTAAATCTATTACACAAAAATACCTATTATTATAACTTTACATTAGTACGCTTTATTTTGATCAAATAAATATATGTATTAGCATGTTTCCAGACAGTAGCTAGAGTGGAGTTGGAATTCTAATTATTAATTGGTTGGTGTCCAGCACCATCAGTAATATTACCTACACTGGAGTTGGATTACTAAAAAAACATTGGTCAGTCTCCACCACATTTTATGGTATTACCTTGAGTGTAGTAGGAATAGTAAATAATTTTTTGCTAGTGTCCTGCAGCTTCTATGATATTAGATTGACTGGAGTAGTAATAATATATATAAAATTGGTCAGTGTGCAGCACATTTGTATACATTTGTTCATTACTGTATTTTAATATTAAAAATTAATGCAACATAGATGTTTTCAAATAACTTTATTAAACAATTTTTTAATTTTTTATTGTGTACTACAATACAATCACAAACAAATATAACATCAATTTTTTTTGACTTTTATTATTCACAGAATAACATCTTTACATTTATATACATGTTGTCAATGTAAAAAAAAATTTTGATTACTAGATTCTTTCTGTAAATTTTACATATTCCCATCAGTCACTTACAATTTAAAGTATTTATATAGAAATACATAAAACAATGATTTGTTATACATTTCTTACATTAATATTTAATAATTTTAATATTAAATATTAATATAATAAAATATATATAATACATTTTTCTTTTTAACAAGTAACATGACTATTATTACATTTGTTAGGATAAATTGAAATACAAAAAAAATTTTCCTTGGTGTATATTTCACAAAATGTTGTTTTTACATAAAACATATAAATCGATTTGTTTGTAAAGTTTATAATTGTATAGGGAAACAATATGTTTAATTATAATATCTGGTATTGACCAAATATTAGTAAAGCAATTATATACTTTTGTTATAGTTAGAAATAATTATAAAACTGTTTGTAATAATTAATAAAAATAATAATTATTTTATTAATTATTATTATTATTAATTAATAAACATAAACATTCTTTTATTATTAACAAAAATATATACATTCACAGATAAAATAGATACTTTTTTTCAGGCCATTCTTTATATACAAAATGGTTCTAATTGTTATATTAATAACAATAAATAAGTTATATTAGTTATCATTATTAATTATTAGCATAAACATTTATAATGTTTTATTAAAATTATACACAAAATTATTCATATAAATATACACAATAACAAAATATTTACATCTTTTATTCAAAGTCTTACATAATTATTTAATATTATTAATATATAATAAATATTATATATTAATTTCTATTAAATATATTTATTTTTGTTAATAAAGGAAAATTGTCATGAGTATAGTGTATTAATTTGTTACATTATACATGTGTATGTATTATATATTTTCCATATGACATTGTTTATTCTATTATCCTTTTACACAAATGGGTTAAGGGGACTACTTTTTTACCGCGTAAGGTTATTGCGCTCCATTCAGGACTGGAGAAGCTCGCGGTTGGGAGTTGCTTCGCGTGGAGAGAGGTAAGGTTATTTTTAACTACAAATTATAAGTAAGTGGTCATGTTTGAGGGTATAATCGAACTCTGTAGTGTTTTTTGGTGTATGTATTAATAGTTTAAGTAGCGTTTTGGTGAAAAGTCTCCGTTATGGATGTGTCGTGCTTTTTTTCCTTCAAGTCTAATTTTAAGTGTTCGGAAATGTCTTCTTACATGGTTAATGTTAATGGTTAGTATATTTACAAATGTGAAGGGGGTATTTGTGGGTGGCTTTCGTTATGTATGTTATTTTACAGGTTTCGGTTCCTCGCATGAAAACTACATGGAAGGAAGCGTGTTTTTTAACGGAGAAACAAATGTTTAAGTTATTATGCTTATATTTTGACATTTATCTCCTATTTTTCGTGTTTGCCAGGAGCGGTTTTTACACTTTTTAAACCTTTTTCGGGTTTTTTTGAGGGTTTCGATTCGGATTGATACATTGATATGCGTGACCGTTTTTTTAAAATAGTGTGTATATAACTTTAAATCCTAAAGTGTCCACACTACTGTTTTCGGGATTTCCTGGAGCGTTTTTTTACGTTTTACTTTTTATTTTCGGGTTTTTGAGGGTTTCCCATATTGGAATAGTAAGATATTGGATTGGATTGTATGGATTGATTTTTCCTTGATTGCGTCTCTCAAGTCCAAAAATTGTAAGTATTTATTTTACAATTTTGATTGGGTGGGAAATGTCGATTTTTAATGTTATGTGTATGTTATAAAAAATTATAAACATTGCATATTTGTTACGAATTTTTTAAAATAAATTTAAAAAGTTTGTCAAACAAATATGTTTTATTTATAATTCATTATATATGTTTATGACATGTAATTTTTATTATTATTGTAAGAAGACATTCGTATATTTACTTTACATTTTTATAGTAGACTTTTTGCTATTATTGCCAGGTATTCTAATCCTCTAGTTGTAGGGTATAATGTGACTTGACTTTGAAGTAGTCGGAACATTTGTTGGGTTTGTTTAGTGAGTTTTGGACCTATTTGTGACACTGATTGTTCCATTCTTAGTTCCTGATAGCTTTGTTCTTTTTTCAAAGCTTCTAGAAGGTTATGGAATGTGGGTTTGCCTCGGTTTGTAGTTGCTTGGAAAGCATTATGCCACCCTTCAACACTGTTGTTGGTTTTAGCCTCTTGGTTTAAAGTACTGAGATAGACATTCCACCAAGGGATTTGGAATTTGGGCTGGCGTCGATGTCCTGATCTGTGCAACCTTCCCACCCAAGTGTCTTCAAAATAGTCTAGCAATGGTGTTAGTTTGTCCTCATTCCTCTTATAGTATGCGCTGTCAATTAATAAATTGTAATGTTCAGCAACATCTGTAACAGGGACGTAGGCCAGGGCTATTAACTTTTTAACTTGATAGGCAAAGGTGCTATCTGTAGAGTATAGTATACTTAAAGTAGATTTTTGGAGATGCCTCCATATACTCTGATTAAAATGATAATAGCAACCCTGGATTGCTGTGTGGGGAAATGTTCTCAAAATGCTATTAATCATAGCTAATTCGAAATCAATAATTATTTTTTCGGGAAAATAATTATTGATTTCCGTTTTGAGAACATTTAAAATTTCGGTGTAAGTTGTTTGCTGTTTGTTGGGTAGCAAACAGTAAATGAAAGGTATGTTAGAATGATGGTATAAACCGTGGATGGAATACAGTTGGTAAAAAGGTTTTGGGCAGGGTTTAAATGTTCCATTCATCATCCATTGGGGACACTGTTGGATTTTTCGTAAATTACTTGCAGTTGCAAACATAATTATTCTGTTTGTACTGCTTTCATTATCAAAAAGAATAAATTTATCTTTATTGTGTGTGATGGCCATTTCGGGAGAAATAATAATTTCCTCAAAACAAGTTGGGTTGGGTTGGGTTGTGCTAGTGAGTCGTTTAGTGCGTGCAATTGTGCGTTTCAGGGAGTCAATAGAGGGTAGTTGACCTGAAGCATGGGCAGGGATTTTTACCAGTTCTTCCTTAAGGATTTGTGTGGTGGGTTTGTCACTTTGTGTGCTAGCACTTTTAATACTTTCTAAAGCATCTCTAATTTCAATTTCTGTGACATTTGGGGGATGATTATGTTCTCTAGTAAATAGCACATTAGTTTCCTCAGTAGTGGCCCTCCCATAACATTTGTTGGAGTAATATTTTGTACACTTCCAAAAAACCTTTCTACCACTTTGTCTCTCCTGATTGTACACATAACCCATGTAGCATAATAGTAATTTATTTTTCTGAGACATGACAAATTCTGCACCTTCAGTCATTTTGATTTACTTGTTCTAGGAAAGAGTAGAAAGAAACAAAATCAGAACACATTTTTTTACTTTTGTGGTGCTAACATCATTATTGATGCATTTATACTTACAGTTAATCAAAGTAGTAGTCACAGAAGCAGAAATGTCTTTTCAATGATGTTCTTGTATGTATGTCTTTATTTGCTGTTGGTATGAAAATATAGAAAAGCAACGTTAATGTTTACATATAACAAACGTATTTCCTACTCAAAAGCAGTTGTCATTTTTGCCTACTAGTGCATTTGATGTAAACATTACATATACTTACTTGTTTAAATAGTAGAATAGTAGTAATTGCTGGAGTACATCAATTTAGTACAGGTATGATCTGTAGAGTAGATAGAAGAAATAAAAGCAAAATATTATAATTTTAATACTGAACGGTTTGGAAATGTAACAGATTTAAACGTATACTAACTTCTAAATATGTCGTTTTCTTTGTTGTAGGTAGAATAGCTGTATGATGTATTCTGAATATCTGTAGAGGAAATATAAAATAGATAACATGTTGTTAAGGACATAGTCTGTGTTATTTTCGGCAGTTTTAGAGAAATGACAAGTATACTTACATTTTTTACAAGGCTATTCTTGTATATTGGTATATTTTGAGTAGGATGTTTTCATATGATATGTAGAATAGATGTATGATGTTTTCTGAATATCTGTAGAGGCAATTCAAAATATATAACATGGCATTAAGAATATAGTTAGCGTTTTTTGTGCCCACTTTTTAGCAAATTACAATTATACTTACATTTTTCAGAAGGGTATTCTTGTGTTTTGGTATAGTTGATGTTGGATTTTTCAAATGATCTATAGGGAAGATGTAAAAACCAAGATATGTTGTTTAAAAATGTGCATTAATGAAATTGGCAGTTTTATAACAAACACATCTATACTTACATGTGTAATTAGTGTAGTTTTATCGTTTTTGCTGTAGAAATAGCACAATTTCAGGATATCTGTAAATATAATGTTTTTAAAAATTAAATACTCTTGTAAATTAGTGTTTAAAAACAGCAGTTGTTGTGTAACAGAGAATTATTATATACTTACTATCTGATTTTGCACGTGAAGAAATATGACCATCTAATAGGAATTGTGTTGGAGTAGTTTCTATCAGAAAAGTAGGAAGACATGAAAATAAAATAAGTGTAAGACTTAGGAGATGTAAAGAAAATAGTGCACTTCTAATTTAGTTTTCTACAAAAATGCTGTGTTACTTACTTGATTAATTAGCTAGTGAGCTGGATCTTTAAAGATGTTTATTCTGCAACAAAATCTTCAAAGTGTTGCCATCTACTTTCCAGAGAGGTAGCAGCAACAAATGGTAGAATGCATGTATCCCTTTTATAGTATATGTGTTATGTGTGCTTTGATTTGATTGGTTGTAGGATGTAAGGAAGCATAGTATAGGCTAGTTTGAATTTTTTTAAGTTAATTGGAGTGTTTGTTGATGTGAGAATGGTGGTATGTGGTCATTCCCGCATTAAAGCAGGTTCGTGTTTAAATGAAATATATTTATATGTGAAAATAAGTAATGAAAATGTTAGTTAAATGCAAAGAATAGTAGAAAATGATAAAATGCATGTAATAGAATGTATAGCAAATGTGGAATAATAGTAATTTTATGTAAGTAACAGGTATTATATGTGAAATGTATTTTTTAGTGAGAAATGACTTTTATTGATGATAAAGATGGTATTTTAGAAAGAAAAGTGTACAAACATGAACTCGATATTTTTTTTTTTACGATATTGTGGTAGTCTATATTTTTGTAGTCGATATTTTTGTAGTGTTAAGGCTAATTTCATGTCCAACGATATATTTGTAGTCGATATTTACTTAAGCGATATTTATGTATTCGATATAGTTAGTACTCGATATTTTTTACTCTATATTTTTGTAGTTTGTGTAATAAGTATAGTAAGTCGATATTTTTGTCGTCGATAATTTGTCAACGATATTTTGGTAAGTCGATAATGTGCCCGTCGATAATATTTCAGTGATCCCCATAGTCCATGTGGTAAATTACCTTACAGAATTATTTGATTCTGGATTATCCTATAGGACAGTTAATATCTATAGGTCAGCTATTTCTGCTGGTCACTCCTTAATAGGCGGACTTCCTGTAGGTCAAAGTACATTAACGAGGAAAATTATGAGAAGCATTAGGGTCCTTAAACCCCCGATCCCAAAGTACACCTCTCTTTGGGATGTTAAACTAATTCTTAAAGTTTTAGACAACTGTGGTGATAATCGTCATTTGTCACTCAAAAGACTCTCTTATAAACTCACGGCCCTTCTATGCCTGGTTTCCTTTAGACGTACGTCTGATATTAGAGCTCCGGACATCAACAGTAGGGCCTATCAGCCCGAAGGAGTTTGTTTCTACATTAAAAGAAGGACTAAGGGCCCAATTAGGATAGCGGGCGGAAAACCACCCCGCCCGCCATGGATGCGGGAAACAACCGCCCGCCATGGAGGCGGTGCAACCGGCAGACAAATTAGGATCGACCGCCACTAGAGACCGACCGCGGCGGTAGCGGTGAAAATGAAACCGCCCGACGTGTGCGGTGATGACAAAACTCCGACCGCGGCGGTCGGAAAAGCAGCTGGAAATACAACACCGCCCACAGGGAAAGCGGAGACACCGCACAGGAAATTACGATATCCCCGAGGGTGGCGCGTGCGGACCGGCAGGCACCGACCGCCGCGGTCGAAGGCAGGATTGCATGGGAGAAATGACGGACAAGCACCAGCAAAGTCACCGCAGCGGACGAACACGAAATCCATCGCGGTCGATGTCAAAGCACCGCAGCGATGCAAAATACTGCATAAACAAAGTAGCCCAGCAACAAATACATACAACACACACACACAGATACAGAAATGGCAAAGAAATACACAATACTACATAACCACACCCACTACACACCTGACAACCACTATCCAATTGGACACACCCACACAGCTGAGTACAAATCCACACCCTCCACTCACCACAATCCTTTGCATCTTCCCAGAACAGAAGGCCACACACCACATCTGAGAGAGGCAAAATCGCACACAACACCCACCACCACCATCAACACCACCATCACACCATCACAATCAAACCCCCAGCACAGAACACACCTCATCACCACTCCCTTGCACCCACACACCCCTGCACCCACAAACACCTCAACACCCCCACACCATGACCTCACAAAAAATGCCCAAATTCACAGAGAGTGAGTTGACAGTCATGGTCAACGAGATTGTGAGAGTAGAACCACAACTATTTGGGAACCTAGTCCAACAGACACCATTAGCCACCAGGACACAAATGTGGGAAAGGATTGTCCAAAGGGTTAATGCAGTTGGGGCCACCCCAAGATCCAAGAAGGAGATCATGAAGCGTTGGCATGATCTCAAGAGGGTTGTCAAGGAGAAGAGGAGCAAGAACTGGACTGTGGCAAACTTGACTGGCAGTGGCCCTCCCGTCCCAATGAAGACATTCACACCATGGGAGGAGAAGGTGCTTGGTATCCTGCTACCTGAGAGTTACACAGGAGTAGCCGGGGGAGCGGAGGCTGGTAAGTACAGACAACCACATTGACTTTTACCTCCTTGCAATACCCAACCACCAATACACTGTCCATCCCTAAACAAGATGTAGCCAGCCATTCTGCTGAGGAGGCCTGTATGGGGCCGGAATGTCAGTACAACAACTCCCACCATAGCCCCTGTCCCACAGCCCAGCATCATGGAGGCCTGCCCCACCCAGGAGAAAGTGTCAGCCATTGCACTGTTTTACAAACAAACTTACAGGTTGGTAGCCATCTGCACTTGGAGGGTGTTTGTGGGTGCGAGGGAGGGAGGGAGGCCTGTCTCACTATTCCCAGCATGCCCCCTGTCCCACAGCCCAGCAGCATGGAGGCCTGGCCCACCCAGGAGAAAGTGTCAGCCATTGCACTGTTTAACAAACAAACTTACAGGTTGGTAGCCATCTGCACTTGGAGGGTGTTTGTGGGTGCGAGGGAGGGAGGGAGGCCTGTCTCACTACTCCCAGCATGCCCCTTGTCCCACAGCCCAGCAGCATGGAGGCCTGCCCCACCCAGGAGAAAGTGTCAGCCATTGCACTGTGTAACAAACAAACTTACAGGTAGGTAGCCATCTGCACTTGGAGGGTGTTTGTGGGTGCGAGGGAGGGAGGGAGGCCTGTCTCACTACTCCCAGCATGCCCCCTTGTCCCACAGCCCAGCAGCATGGAGGCCTGCCCCACCCAGGAGAAAGTGTCAGCCATTGCACTGTTTAACAAACAAACTTACAGGTTGGTAGCCATCTGCACTTGGAGGGTGTTTGTGGGTGCGAGGGAGGGAGGGAGGCCTGTCTCACTACTCCCAGCATGCCCCCTTGTCCCACAGCCCAGCAGCATGGAGGCCTGCCCCACCCAGGAGAAAGTGTCAGCCATTGCACTGTTTAACAAACAAACTTACAGGTTGGTAGCCATCTGCACTTGGAGGGTGTTTGTGGGTGCGAGGGAGGGAGGGAGGCCTGTCTCACTACTCCCAGCATGCCCCTTGTCCCACAGCCCAGCAGCATGGAGGCCTGCCCCACCCAGGAGAAAGTGTCAGCCATTGCACTGTGTAACAAACAAACTTACAGGTAGGTAGCCATCTGCACTTGGAGGGTGTTTGTGGGTGCGAGGGAGGGAGGGAGGCCTGTCTCACTACTCCCAGCATGCCCCTTGTCCCACAGCCCAGCAGCATGGAGGCCTGCCCCACCCAGGAGGAAGTGTCAGCCATTGCACTGTTTAACAAACAAACTTACAGGTTGGTAGCCATCTGCACTTGGAGGGTGTTTGTGGGTGCGAGGGAGGGAGGGAGGCCTGTCTCACTACTCCCAGCATGCCCCTTGTCCCACAGCCCAGCAGCATGGAGGCCTGCCCCACCCAGGAGAAAGTGTCAGCCATTGCACTGTGTAACAAACAAACTTACAGGTAGGTAGCCATCTGCACTTGGAGGGTGTTTGTGGGTGCGAGGGAGGGAGGGAGGCCTGTCTCACTACTCCTAGCATGCCCCTTGTCCCACAGCCCAGCAGCATGGAGGCCTGCCCCACCCAGGAGGAAGTGTCAGCCATTGCACTGTTTAACAAACAAACTTACAGGTTGGTAGCCATCTGCACTTGGAGGGTGTTTGTGGGGGTGAGGCCTGTACCACTACTCCCAGCATGCCCCCTGTCCCACAGCCCAGCAGCATGGAGGCCTGCCCCACCCAGGAGAAAGTGTCAGCCATTGCACTGTGTAACAAACAAACTTACAGGTAGGTAGCCATCTGCACTTGGAGGGTGTTTGTGGGTGCGAGGGAGGGAGGCAGGCCTGTCTCACTACTCCCAGCATGCCCCTTGTCCCACAGCCCAGCAGCATGGAGGCCTGCCCCACCCAGGAGAAAGTGTCAGCCATTGCACTGTGTAACAAACAAACTTACAGGTAGGTAGCCATCTGCACTTGGAGGGTGTTTGTGGGTGCGAGGGAGGGAGGGAGGCCTGTCTCACTACTCCCAGCATGCCCCTTGTCCCACAGCCCAGCAGCATGGAGGCCTGCCCCACCCAGGAGGAAGTGTCAGCCATTGCACTGTTTAACAAACAAACTTACAGGTTGGTAGCCATCTGCACTTGGAGGGTGTTTGTGGGGGTGAGGCCTGTACCACTACTCCCAGCATGCCCCCTGTCCCACAGCCCAGCAGCATGGAGGCCTGCCCCACTCAGGAGAAAGTGTCAGCCATTGCACTGTGTAACAAACAAACTTACAGGTAGGTAGCCATCTGCACTTGGAGGGTGTTTGTGGGTGCGAGGGAGGGAGGGAGGCCTGTCTCACTACTCCCAGCATGCCCCTTGTCCCACAGCCCAGCAGCATGGAGGCCTGCCCCACCCAGGAGGAAGTGTCAGCCATTGCACTGTTTAACAAACAAACTTACAGGTTGGTAGCCATCTGCACTTGGAGGGTGTTTGTGGGTGCGAGGGAGGGAGGGAGGCCTGTCTCACTACTCCCAGCATGCCCCTTGTCCCACAGCCCAGCAGCATGGAGGCCTGCCCCACCCAGGAGAAAGTGTCAGCCATTGCACTGTGTAACAAACAAACTTACAGGTAGGTAGCCATCTGCACTTGGAGGGTGTTTGTGGGTGCGAGGGAGGGAGGGAGGCCTGTCTCACTACTCCCAGCATGCCCCTTGTCCCACAGCCCAGCAGCATGGAGGCCTGCCCCACCCAGGAGGAAGTGTCAGCCATTGCACTGTTTAACAAACAAACTTACAGGTTGGTAGCCATCTGCACTTGGAGGGTGTTTGTGGGGGTGAGGCCTGTACCACTACTCCCAGCATGCCCCCTGTCCCACAGCCCAGCAGCATGGAGGCTACCCCCACCCAGGAGCAAGTGTCAGCCATTATACCCTGCACGCTCACCTTACAGGTATGTAACTACCGTTTATCTTCATGAAGTGTGTGTGTATTAATCTATTTACTATTGTACAAAATGCATAGACAATCAACCTTTAGGACACCATGATCTAACTATCCACTATGTAATGTAACACGATGTTGCCATGATTTGTACAACTGATGACAGCACAATGCACTAGTGTACACACAGCTGATGATACACAGATGACACAAACACTGACCACTCCCCATCTACTCCACAGGTGATGAAGAACTCACTGCTGGGGACAACACCAACGACCCGCAGAGCCAGTCTCCACCTCCGGCACATGGACTCACAGATGCAGACTCCCAGGACAGTATGGACGATGAGCTCCAGCCCGGCACATCCGGTGTTCCACACACCCAGAGGTCCCAGGCCCCCATCCTCCCCACCACCACCTCTGCTGCAACGACAACGCAGCAGACCCCTGCTGTCACAGCCTCTGCCTCCACCGCAACCACCACCGCAGCCACTGCCACCAACACCACCACGACCACCAGTACCACCTCCCGCACCCTCCCTGTCCCTAGGGATGACCAGCCCACACAAACAACTGTGGAGGGCAGGGAGCCAGTGCGTGGCGCACCAGTGGCGAGGGAAGAGGTTCGTGGCAGCAGAGCAGGTGGGAGGGCCAGGGCCAACACCAGACCTCAGGCGGAGTGGACACCATCCCTGGACCACTTCACCAGAGTTGTGGATGCCTATCAAGAGGTCCAGGGACAAAGTGGCCGGTCGGAGGAATTTTTCAGGGAGCTCATCCTGCTGATGAGGTCCATCAATAACCACATGGGACAGATGGTGGACCTCATGGGCCAGCAAGTGGCGTTGCAGAGGGACAGGCCTGTGTCCCAACCATCACCGACATCCCCTCCTGTTGTGCAGCAGGATGCCAGTCCACCTTCCTCCCCTGCGCCAACAGAGAGGGGCGAGTCCTCTGATGCCGCTGGCCATTCAGCAGGCCCCCCACCGCCAAAAAGATCTAGGGGGCGTCCAAAGAAGAGCCTGGGAGTCTCTGGAAGCCAAGCACCTGCCACACGCCAGTCACGGAGCCAGCCTTGAAGACAACCCTCTCCCCAACTGCATTGACTCTTTTGGACTATCTTTCCCCACATTGCCTTGGCAATGGCACCTGTCTGTTGGACTGGGTCACCACATTCATGTGGTGTCTACTCTTGCATCTCAGCGACCATGACTGTCAACTCACTGCTCATTCCCCACCTTCCTGTAAATATTCACGCACAATTCACATGTCCACCCCGTAAATAAAATACCTTACAATCCAGATTTTGTGTAGTGAATTCTTTAGTGCATAATTTACAATGATGATTATGTCCATGATATGTAAACATGATGTACAGTATGCAGGGCAGGAACACGCTGGAGAACCTAGGGAGACACAACAGAACTACAGTCACTGGTCTCATCGTGGCAACACACACAGATCACTGATCCACAAATATCCTAATTATCACAGGTACCCTACACAGTGTCTATCTGAAATGCTGTAATGCCGTCCATAATACATCTCCGGACGTAACGTCCATTCCAACAATCCCATACATAGGTGACAGAACATGTGGCTATTGGGAACATCTGCGCATAACCATTCATAAAATAAGCTAAGACACTAGACTATGTAGACGTTGTAACTTGTCACACACCTTCAAGTGAAGTAGCGTTGGATTAGCTGCTGCCGTTGGTCAACTCCTTCCTCCTCTCCACTCTCCTCATCACTGGATTCAGGTCCCTGAGCAGGTTGTGGCCTTGGTTCCTCACCGTCATCCAGGAGCAGGGGGACCCCCTTGTGGATGGCCAGGTTGTGTAGCATACAGCATGCCACAACGATCTTACACACCTTCCCAGGCGAGTATGCAAGTGCGCCTCCAGTCCTGTCAAGGCACCGGAACCTTGCCTTCAGCAGCCCAAAAGTACGTTCAATTACCCGTCGTGTCCTGCCATGGGCCTCATTGTAGCGGATCTCTGCAGGTGTCTGGGGATTACGGAGTGGGCTCAACAGCCATGGCCTACTGGGATAAGCCGAGTCCCCTGTGGAAAAAAAAATACACATTGCAATGTTGTACGGCCACAGTAAAGGCAGTGACACACAGCACGCGATAGCAGTTGTGTAACTCACCCACAATCCAGGCACGTTCGGGATGCAGATTCTCCATCATCCGTGGCACCATGCTGTTCCTCATGATGAAAGAGTCATGTGCCGAACCGGGATACTTAGCACACACATGTGAAATTGTCATGTCTGCAAGGCACACCACCTGCACATTCATGGAGTGGTAGTGTTTCCGGTTTCGAAAAATGTGCTCCGTCGCCTGCGGTGCCACCAGAGCCACATGGGTGCAATCTATCGCACCGACTACATGTGGGATGTGCCCAAGTGGATAGAAGTCCCCCTTAACGGCAGCCAATTCACGTCCCCGGGGGAAATGGATGTAGCGATTCCGATAGATCATCATGGCCTCGAGTACATCCCTCAGCACCATGCTGAACATGGGCTGCGACATTCCCCCAGCGTTAGCCACGGTCTCCTGGAAGGAACCAGTCGCAAAGAAGTGTAGTGCTGCCATTACCTTGTGGGCGGGTGTGAATGCCGTAGGATAGTGACGGCGAGGCTGCAGGTGGGGCTCCAATAGATCACACAAGATCTTCAATGTCGGTCTGTCCAACCGGAATTTCCTGATGATTGCCTCATTCTCCATGTCCTCAAGCACAATCACCTGACGTAGGAGATCTGGCCTCCTCCTAGTTTAGGATTAAAAACAATAGGTCAATGACAAGCATCATGAGATGGCCATAGCACAAAACATCATTGATGTAATGGGTAAAAAACAATGGCCAGAAAGCTGCATGGCACATCTGGTTACATGGCTGCCCAATAGCTACACACAGAGGGCAGGCCTCTCCAGTGACAATACCCAAGTGACAATAATGTGGATACAATGATTAAACGAGTGACATGCGCAGACATGGAGCTACAAGAGCCACAAATCTAATGTGACTTAACATGTCTGTCATACCCATCTGCCGTACCTGCCAGACCTCAATGCATCATGTACATTGTGGAAGCATTCATCAACACAATGATCACAATAGCAGGGACACTTCTGGTTGTGTGCATGATCAGTTCTGAATGCACAAGTAGGGTGACCAACTGGCATTGGTCCAAATTCAGGACGGTGAGTGTAAAAATTCAGGACAAAGGGTCAAAATTCAGGACACAAATTCAGGATAGGAGGTCAAAATTCAGGACTAAACTTCAGGACAATAGGTACGTTTTACAGACACATCAGAGGTCGCGCAATAGTATATAAGTAAGCCCAGCCATTTCCAAACATATTCAACCATTTGCAAACCTACCCATCATGTATCCTTCCATCTATCATTTCACTCATCCATCCCCTCATCCATCCTTTCACTCATCCTCCATTATCCATCCATCCACCCTTTCACCCTATCCATCTGTACACTTATCCATCCACTCTTCATCCCATCCATCCATTCACTCACCTATTCAGCCATTTACCCTTTCACCAATCCAGCCATCCTTTCACTTACTAATCCTTCCACCCATCCACTCTTTTAGTCATCCATCCATCCTCCCTTTCTCTCTCCATCGACCCTTTCACTTAGCCTTCCTTCCATCCATCCATCCAACTACCCATCCATCCATCCATCTACTCATCCACTCATGAATCCATCCATTGCCCCTATCACTCATCCATCTATCATTTCACTCCTTCACACATCTATTCATCCTTTTGTCCATCTACCCTCCCTTTCACTCACTCATCCATCCTTACACCCACCCTTTCACTCATATGTCCATTCATTCACCCTTGCACTTATCAATACATCAATACATCCATCATTTCACTCATCCACCTACCCCCCATCATCCACCCACCCACTCATCCATCCATCCTTTCACCCACCCACTCATCATCCATCCATTCTCTCATCATCCATCCATCCATCCTTTCACCCACCCCCTCATCATCCATCCATCCACCCTTCCCCTCATCATCCATCCGTTCACCCACCCCCTCATCATCCATCCATCTATCCTTCCCCTCATCATCCATCCTTTCCCGTCATCCATCCATCCTTCCCCTCATCCATCCTTCCTTTCATCCATCCTTCCTTTCATCCATCCTTCCCCTCACCCATCCATCCATCCCATCCATTTATCCTGCCCCTCATCCATCCTTCCCCTCCATCCATCATCCTTCCCCTCATCCATCTTTCCCCTCATCAATCATCCAGCTACCCTTCCACCCATACATCCAGCTATTTACATTTTCTCTCCATCCTTCCCCTCACTCATCAATCCATCTATCCTCTCTCATTATCCATTTAGTCAATCTTTCATTCATCCATTCACCCTTTCACTAATTCATCCAGCCATTCACACATCCCTTCACTTACTTACTCGCCCACCTTTCCATATTAATTTTGAGCTGAGCCCTTTTGAGAAGAGGCCCATCAAGAACTTCACCCTCGCTGCAGGGGCCGTTCCAGGACTGGTACAGAAGCCACCCAGGGCAGAGACAGGATCCACCACAGGGGGGGACAAGAGCCATCACAGGAGGGGGTGGACTGGAGCCACAACATGGGGGACAGGAGCAGGAGTCATCACAGGAGAGGGAACGTGATCCACCAGGGTGGGCACAGGGGTGGCCATGCAGTATTCTAGTATCATCTTGGGCTTCTCGCCCCCTCCTGCACAAGCTCCAAAATGCCATCCCCCACTGTGATATACAGTACTTACAGGAGATACTCTAAGAGAACTGATTGTCCTCCATACTTTGTTAATCAGTGTGGGTGCGATTGTGCCATTTCTTTATTGTATTACGTTATGCATGTTTGAAGAACCGAGGTTTGCTTACAAATTAGTGACAGTAAGTAAGCTCGGTGAAGAGAAGCAGGTGCTGCCTCGGTGTAATCAGGGGTGTAATCTGGCCGAGTCTCGGATGTTTGGGGCCCTGGGTAGAAATGGAATGTGCGAGCCCCCCTCTAAATAGCAGATACAAGACGCATTCAGGGCTGTTTGCATGTGAATGGATGCCCCCTGCTCCTGAACCTGCGCCCCTCCCTCTGTCACCTTCAAGCACCTCTTAACAGCTCATCAAGGGCTGGAGGTGTGAGGGTTGCCATCCCGCTGTGCCTCTACAGTGCTGCTGGGGGTCTGAGCTTTCATGCAGCATCGGAGTCAAGAAGGGAGGTGGGGGAAAGCTGTGCCCGGTTAAAATTACGGACAAATGGCGTCCGTTAAAGAATCCTTCACGGACAACGGACAGACAGCCAAAATTACGGACTGTCCGTGAAATTTACGGACGGTTGGTCACCCTATGCACAAGTCAGGTACGATACAATGCAGTGCCACCAGCCTGGTCAAGGTCTGCACTGACCAACAACACATTAAACCTCACTACATCTATGTAGAGCACCTGACGTCTGTCAATTATCAGCACCCATCAAAAGCCTTACTAAAATGGCACAAACACATGCTAAAGTGGCTCAGACTGAACGTGCGTCCTCCTGTGGATGCAATGGCTCTGTGGCATCGTGTGTACAATGATGTGCCCTACACCATGTAGCTGCATGGCACTTATACATTGTCCATGATTGACATACACAGCAATGTGTACGAAAATGCCAGAACCTAGCGCCAGTCCCTGGCGGTGTGACCCCAGCACCACCATCTACCCAGCCAAGGTAGCCATTGGCACATGGACTGGTGTCCATGCCGCTGGCTAGGCTCCGCCGCATCAGTCGCGGTACCTACCGCCGGTCCCCGGCGGAGCGTCACCGCCATGGTGCATTGCATACAGCCAATGGCATGGGCGTTCAATGTGGCATGATGCAGATTTGAATAATGCGGAAGCGGCGCGCCGCCGCCGCGGAGCCGGTCATTGTATGCTTTTGAATGATGCACCATCGCGGTAGCGCACCCCGGACACCCGCGGTGCGTCACCGCCATGGTGCATTGCATACAGCCAATGGCATGGGTGTTCAATGTGGCATGATGCAGATTTGAATAATGCGGAAGCGGCGCGCCGCCGCCGCGCCGGTCATTGGATGCTTTTGAATGATGCACCATCGCGGTAGCGCACCCCGGACACCCGCGGTGCGTCACCGCCATGGTGCATTGCATACAGCCAATGGCATGGGTGTTCAATGTGGCATGATGCAGATTTGAATAATGCGGAAGCGGCGCGCCGCCGCCGCGGAGCCGGTCATTGGATGCTTTTGAATGATGCACCATCGCGGTAGCGCACCCCGGACACCCGCGGTGCGTCACCGCCATGGTGCATTGCATACAGCCAATGGCATGGGTGTTCAATGTGGCATGATGCACATTTGAATAATGCGGAAGCGGCGCGCCGCCGCCGCGGAGCCGGTCATTGGATGCTTATGAATAAGGCTGACCCAGACAACCAATTGTAGCACCTTATCAGCTTCCTAACGACCCCATGGGCCTATAAATCTGTGGGAGTGAGCCACACATTCCCACTGCTCACAGAGCCTGCTGCCTGAGACCCTCTCCTGCTGCTGCCTGGGACCCTCTCCTGCTGCTGCCTGGGACCCTCTCCTGCTGCTGCCTGGGACCCTCTCCTGCTGCTCACAGAGCCTGCTGCCTGGGACACCTCACAACTCACTTCCGCCACAGGTCTGCCATATCCACAGGGATGTCAAGAACAGATAAGATCCGTGCCAGTCCATTCACGAGTGAGGAGCTGGATGTCCTTGTGAACGAGGTGCTGGCACAGTACCCACGGCTGTTTGGTGGCCCCAATGTCGTGGTAAGTCACCATGTAGGGAGCAGTAGGGCAGGGTGGTGTCAGACGTGTATTCATGATGCAGCTGTATGTTATTTTGGATGTGTGGTGCTGACAAACACTGACAGACAAGATGTTTGCAGGTGGTGGGAGTGTGTGTTTTGCATTATGACTCTGTCCTAGGCCAATACTTGTATGTGTGAGTGGGATGTGCTACTTTTTGGGGCAGACATGACCAAAGGTTGTTTGCCTTGTAGCTGGTTGGACAGTGTCCGCTTGTGATGTAATTTCAGGGTGCCCCTGTAGTCATAGTCAGTGTGCCCCACAGAGTAGGTTCAGTGGCTGCCCTTCCAAAGTTTGTCCATCAGCCAACTTACATGCTACAGTTGCTGCACACTGATTAGTGGATATGCCACATCAATGCCCTGTACAATTTATGATTTACACAGTGCTGTCGATGCATTTGTGTTGAATCATCATTCTTCAGTGTGATAATCATGGAGACTACGAAGCTCAATGTGTGCATGCATTCACTAATGTTTATGCCATGCAGAGTGGCCTTGTGAGGGTACCCCCAGTTCTGGAGGGAGGGGGGTCACTGTGCATCCTGATTCAGTGTCTGGCTGCTGTACTGATAGATGCTGACATATGACAATGTGTAAATGTTCATTAGTCCTTCTTTACTCTCATACCTGCAGCTCAAAGTACACCAACGTAAGGCTGTCTGGAGGGCCATAGCAGCAAAGGTGCGAGCCCTGGGGGTATCAAACAGACGACACACACACTGTCACAAGAGGTGGGACGACATCAGCCGGCTGGCTAAGCAAGTGGCAGAGATGAAGTTGGGGATGGTACCACGCACAGGGCGTGTGGCACGCCGCACCATGACTCCGCTGATGGCACGCATACTGGCAGTGACCTATCCAGACCTGGATGCACGTCTGAAGGGGCTTCAGCAGCAAGACAGCGATGGTGAGTATCCGGGGAGGGAGAGTTTGTCTGGGAGTGGATGCATGTGTAGAGTGCCTGTGTCTGCGGTGACACATGTGATGTGCGTGTGCTGCCATGCTGTGATATGTGATGTGAGTGGCAACTGTGATGTGTGTCTGTATGAGGCATTGGCCCACCATGGCCTTACTCTGCAGCTCCTGGCTGCAGTTTTCAGTCCTTGACATATATTTTGTTGTCCACATGGTCACTCTTCTTTGTGATGGTGGGTGTAGTCCCTATTATGCTGTACAGCTGTGTCCACTTAATGAGTGTTACACCATGTCAGTCTACTTTGCATGCACCTGCATGGTAGTGGCCCACACATCTGACAACAATGTGAACCCACATTGGTACATGGTGATTGTAATGGCCTATTTGACAATGTGGCATGTGTAGACAAAACAGGTGTGTGTATTCCCCTCTGGATCCCTTTAGGCTCTGGAAGTGGTGATGTTAGTTGTGGCTACATCATGTCCGTGGGGCAGGTCCATGTGGGCTAGGGGAACACCATCCATGGGCAGGGTGTAGTGCTGTGTGTCATCGACATTGGTCCACTCCTGCCTGTTTGTCCGCATGACAGGCTCAGTTGTGGTGTAACTGGTGTGTAGCAGCACAATGATTTGAGGGTGTGGTGGTTACCATGTAGCTCTAGGCCTCTCATGTGCTGCATTGCTCTGATATCGTGTGACCAGACTATGACACTTATACAACCATGTTTCTGTCACTAATGCAGATTCGGAAGACACCACGGCGGAACATGATCCTGAAAGTGGTGGGGAGACCAGCACGACAGCGGCAGCAGAGCAGGGTGAGACGGAGCAAAGTGACACTGACCACACCAGCGCTACTGAGGGTGACAGGAGTATGCATGAGGAATCTGTGGCTGAGACACAGAGTACCACTTCATCTGATGGCAGGGGGGATGAGTCCCTGTTAGCAGCCACAGGGGATGGGGACTCTGCTGCTGCATCTGACTACCAACGGCCACTGCCCACCCTCCCATCCACTTCCTCTGGGGCTGGCCGTATCCGTGTCACTAAGAGGGGACGTGTGACATTCACACATGGCACCGCAGCACCTGCACCTGTCCCCCCTGCTGCCCTCAGTGCAGAGTGCGTAGAGCTCCTGCGGCAACTTTGCGTGGGCCAGACCGCCCTGCTGAATGCCTTCAGTGCCCACGATTACAAAATAGGGCAGGTTCTGGCATTCATGGAGGGCATACACTCTGACGTGGGTGGCCTACATCGTACACTCCTGTCATTGTCAGGTACAGTGACGTCAGCCCTCCAACATGCCCCCTTTGCAGCTCAGGTGCCTGTGACGTCCACCCAGTCAGTGGCCACATCAGATGACAGTGAGCACTTGGGACATACATCAAGTAAACGTTACAACACTAGGAGCACAGCTCAGACCCAAAGCAAACAATCCCGTCCACAGACTCCATCCCCAAAGAAGGGCAGGGACCCCCCAATATGCACAGACCAGGTGGAGTCACAGAAGAGCAAGGCCAGAACAACATTGTGTCAGACATCAGGCTCACATGCTGCTGAGCCATCACCAGATATTGACTCTGCTATGCCCACAGAGGATGTGTGGGATGTCATGACTACACCTGGGGTGAACACAGGGACACACCCACCTACCACATCAACCCCAGAACAAAGTACATCGAGGCAGGTGGAGGGAAGCCCTGTTGTGACCAGCCCAGTCATTGTGGCAAAGAAGGGCAGTGTAGTGGCCATCCCTGGCAAGAAGGGACAGGAGGGCAGTGTAGTGGCCATCCCTGGCAAGAAGGGACAGGAGGGCAGTGTAGTGGCCATCCCTGGGGTAAGTGGGAAGGTGGTCACTGTGGGGGGTACACCTTCCAGAGAGGCTAAAGTGGTCCGGAGGCGTAGCCAGCACAAGCGTACTGCAGGATCAAGCACTTCTCCAGAGGGAGTGGCAGTGTCTGCCCCTGAAGTGGAACAGTTGGGGGGTGTGCAGGTGGTGTCAACGCCACTTCCCATCAACCCCATGACAGGGAAGCAAATTCATATTCCAAAGAAGTGGAAGGGCACCCCTCCAACCTCTCCCACCCACACTGTGTCAAGGGCGTGCATGACTCCACCTCCACGTGCCACGGTGCCCCCTGGTCCGCACAGCCCTCCACCTTGCAGGCCCTCTGTTATAGCCACACCACATGTCCCTCTGTCACACCAGTCAAGTCGACCTGCAGTCCCTGACACACAGCCAGGTTCCACTCCACATGACAGCCAGGAGTGAGTTGTCAACACCCTCAGACGCCTGTGCCACACATAGGTGTGCTACAGTACACCATTGTTAGCGATGTGGGTGTGTTCCTGGGCCTGTTGCTCTGATGTGCTGTACCCTGCCCTGCCAAGGACACTGGGCCTGTTGCTCTGATGTGCTCTCCCCTGCCAAGGACTCTGGGCCTGTTGCTCTGATGTGCTGTACCCTGCCCTGCCAAGGACACTGGGCCTGTTGCTCTGATGTGCTCTCCCCTGCCAAGGACTCTGGGCCTGTTGCTCTGATGTGCTCTCCCCTGCCCTGCCAAGGACTCTGGGCCTGTTGCTCTGATGTGCTCTCCCCTGCCCTGCCAAGGACACTGGGCCTGTTGCTCTGATGTGCTCTCCCCTGCCAAGGACTCTGGGCCTGTTGCTCTGATGTGCTGTACCCTGCCCTGCCAAGGACACTGGGCCTGTTGCTCTGATGTGCTCTCCCCTGCCAAGGACTCTGGGCCTGTTGCTCTGATGTGCTCTCCCCTGCCCTGCCAAGGACTCTGGGCCTGTTGCTCTGATGTGCTCTCCCCTGCCAAGGACTCTGGGCCTGTTGCTCTGATGTGCTCTCCCCTGCCAAGGACTCTGGGCCTGTTGCTCTGATGTGCTGTACCCTGCCCTGCCAAGGACACTGGGCCTGTTGCTCTGATGTGCTCTCCCCTGCCAAGGACTCTGGGCCTGTTGCTCTGATGTGCTCTCCCCTGCCCTGCCAAGGACTCTGGGCCTGTTGCTCTGATGTGCTCTCCCCTGCCAAGGACTCTGGGCCTGTTGCTCTGATGTGCTCTCCCCTGCCAAGGACTCTGGGCCTGTTGCTCTGATGTGCTGTACCCTGCCCTGCCAAGGACACTGGGCCTGTTGCTCTGATGTGCTCTCCCCTGCCAAGGACTCTGGGCCTGTTGCTCTGATGTGCTCTCCCCTGCCAAGGACTCTGGGCCTGTTGCTCTGATGTGCTCTCCCCTGCCCTGCCAAGGACACTGGGCCTGTTGCTCTGATGTGCTCTCCCCTGCCAAGGACTCTGGGCCTGTTGCTCTGATGTGCTGTACCCTGCCCTGCCAAGGACACTGGGCCTGTTGCTCTGATGTGCTCTCCCCTGCCAAGGACTCTGGGCCTGTTGCTCTGATGTGCTCTCCCCTGCCCTGCCAAGGACTCTGGGCCTGTTGCTCTGATGTGCTCTCCCCTGCCAAGGACTCTGGGCCTGTTGCTCTGATGTGCTCTCCCCTGCCAAGGACTCTGGGCCTGTTGCTCTGATGTGCTGTACCCTGCCCTGCCAAGGACACTGGGCCTGTTGCTCTGATGTGCTCTCCCCTGCCAAGGACTCTGGGCCTGTTGCTCTGATGTGCTGTACCCTGCCCTGCCAAGGACACTGGGCCTGTTGCTCTGATGTGCTCTCCCCTGCCAAGGACTCTGGGCCTGTTGCTCTGATGTGCTCTCCCCTGCCAAGGACACTGGGCCTGTTGCTCTGATGTGCTCTCCCCTGCCAAGGACTCTGGGCCTGTTGCTCTGATGTGCTGTACCCTGCCCTGCCAAGGACACTGGGCCTGTTGCTCTGATGTGCTCTCCCCTGCCAAGGACTCTGGGCCTGTTGCTCTGATGTGCTCTCCCCTGCCAAGGACTCTGGGCCTGTTGCTCTGATGTGCTCTCCCCTGCCCTGCCAAGGACTCTGGGCCTGTTGCTCTGATGTGCTGTACCCTGCCCTGCCAAGGACACTGGGCCTGTTGCTCTGATGTGCTCTCCCCTGCCAAGGACTCTGGGCCTGTTGCTCTGATGTGCTGTACCCTGCCCTGCCAAGGACACTGGGCCTGTTGCTCTGATGTGCTCTCCCCTGCCAAGGACTCTGGGCCTGTTGCTCTGATGTGCTGTACCCTGCCCTGCCAAGGACACTGGGCCTGTTGCTCTGATGTGCTCTCCCCTGCCAAGGACTCTGGGCCTGTTGCTCTGATGTGCTGTACCCTGCCCTGCCAAGGACACTGGGCCTGTTGCTCTGATGTGCTCTCCCCTGCCAAGGACTCTGGGCCTGTTGCTCTGATGTGCTCTCCCCTGCCAAGGACTCTGGGCCTGTTGCTCTGATGTGCTGTACCCTGCCCTGCCAAGGACACTGGGCCTGTTGCTCTGATGTGCTCTCCCCTGCCAAGGACTCTGGGCCTGTTGCTCTGATGTGCTGTACCCTGCCCTGCCAAGGACTTTGCACTTCCCGATTGTGATTCACCAGTGCATAGTCTATGGCATTTGCACATGATTTTGAGAGTTGCTGTTGTCTACTTATGTTGTGTAGCTACATCTGTGCAATATGTGAATAAATACAGTACATTATGGTGTGTTTTCTCTGTCTCCTTACTGATTAAAGTCATTTTCTTGTTTGACTGAGTTCCATGGTCTATTTTGTACATCACCATTGCAAGGTTGTATGTGGCCATATGATTTTTAGACAGGGGGACAGGTTCTTCAGTCCATTGTGGCCCTGCTGATGTTGTACTCTGTGATGGTTATTTGGCAGGCCATGCAGTTTTCGTGTGGGTGAATTGCTATTGCTGCATACACTGTTCACAGGTCACCTTGGGGGACACTGGCAGCACAGGGTGTGCAGCTGTGCTGTGGTGTAGTAGATGTTTATGATGTGATGAGGTGTGTGTTTCCCATTCTGTGTGCCCTGGCGTGTATGTGTATGGTCGTCTTGTGTTGGCCCTTGGTCCTGGTGGCATGGCTTACATGGCATGTGTGTGGCAGAGGTGTGCAGTGTGAAGGGTGTTAGTTTGTAGTGTATGTATGTGTGCCCCTGTATGGTGTGAGACACACATGTGTCAGGCAGGAGTTGTATGCCTGTTGTATGTTTTGTCTTGCCCTGTGTGGATGTTTGTATTCAATTGTGTGGGCTGTGGGGAGTGCACTGGTGTTGTGTGTCCGTTGTCAGGCAATCCTGCTGTGCCTTTGTCCCTGGTTGTGTGTCGCAGTGTGTGTGTATTGTGCTTGTTGTTACAGTGCTTGTTGATGTGCAAGGGGGTGCACGGGATTGGCACCTGGCCTGTGACTACTTCGGGTGGTGTGCAGTGTTGGTCGGGGTGGTGTGTCGCTGTGATGTTTGGAATGTGTCCATGCCTTGCTGTTGCCCTGCCTTCTGCATTGTGCGCATGTGTTGACCGCGGCGGTGACGTGTCCGTGACCGTGACGTTGCTGCAGGTTGGCCGACGTTGTGTGTTCCGGATGCCGTGGGGTGCCTTGTTCTGAGGTGGGTGATGTGTGGGTGCCCATGTGGATGTGTTGTGCCCCCCAGCAGGATGCCAGTGTTGTGCTTGGGACCTGTGTCGGCATGTGTGTTGTGTGGTGTATATGTGTAGTGACGTACCTGCGGCGGCGTCCGCGGCGGCCCATCTGGCGATAGTGTTGCAGCAGGTACATGACCGGATGCATGTGGAGGGCTGGGTCCATGGGGTTCATGTCGGATCTCGGCGTGCGTGCTCCGCTGTAGACTTTCCGCCTGCTAGAGCTGTGCGGTGTCTCCGGTGCGGTGCGTCAGCTTGTTTGGCCCATCCTAATATGTCGAGCGGGGCGGACGTCATCGACCGCGGCGGAGGGTCTCGATTGGCTGCAGCCGCCGCGGTGGCGGGCGCACCTTGATGGCGGAGCGAGGCGCTCCGCGGCGGACGGGAAATGACCTGTGTTTACATATCCTAATGTGGCGGACGTGATTTCCACTGCTAGCGGGCGGAAAAAGCTGTTTTTCCGCCCCGCCATCGTTTCGGTAGTGCCACCGCCCGCTATCCTAATGGACCCCTAAGACTCTTTCCTCCACCATTTTCTACCCCGACTTTCATGGTAATTAACCCTGGGCGAAGCACTACGCTAGGCTCGCGTAGTTTGCGAAGTTTGCGCAACTTCGCACTACTCGAGCTGCACGTAGCACAGTGCGAACACGCATAGCACAGCGTAGCGTAGTGCAGCGGTCATTTTTGCTTGCTCGCGGTCCTCAACATCATGTTCGTGACCGCGAGCAAGCAAAATGACATCCCGGCGAGATTCTCAATACGGGGAGGTCAGGTTTCTCATTGTGAGTGGTCGCGCATGCTTGTGACCGCTCGCGATGAGAAACTACCAGTCCGCGTTTAGAAAGCTGCCGCTCGAGTAAAATTCTACTCAAGCAGCAGAAAACTACAGCTCGCACTGTGCTGTTTTCAATGATTGCACAGTGCCGGATGCTTGTCCGCACTGTGCCATAATTGAAAACGCATCTTGCACAGTGCGAACATGCTACTACGCAGCTCGCGTAGTGCTACGTGAAGTTTGCGTAGTGCAAAGTGCACTTCGCGTAGCTTCGGTACGCTACTTCACAAACTACGCCCACCCCTAGATTGTGTGTGGTCCAATGTTTGAAAGAAGATGAGAGAAGGACCCTTAATTTGAGGAACAATGTGGTGCAACTTATTATATCTCACAGAGGTCCCCACAAAGCTGTTTCTTCCCCTACTTTAGCTAGGTGGGTGAAAGATGTTATGGCTGAAGGAGGTGTGGATACCTCTGTATTTGGAGCTCATTCACTTATAGGTGCCTCGGCCTCCAAAGCTTTCACCTTGGGTGGGAGCTTACAAGATATCTTAAGGGCAGCCGACTGGTCTAACGAGAGCATGTTTAAGAGTTGCTATTTTAAAACTATGTCTAATGTGATTAACAATGTATTGAATGCACTTTAATTAAACCTGCATAATATTGGCCTCTGTGTCATGCCATAAAATGTAGATTTTCCACAGCCTACTGCAAAGAAAATCTGGATTTTATTAAAAATCCCACCATTTATACCCGCCCGGGTAAATTCATGTCTTATCTATCCTTTCTTTCAGAGTGACAATTTTGACCATGGATTTAACCTTTCATCTCCTGGATGTATTCAACAGGAATTTCTTCGGATTAAAGTTTATTTTGTTCGCAGCGCCAATAAAAGAACGAAGATGGCTGCCTGGTGATGGATTACATAGAGACGTTCAGAATGTTCTCAAAGTTCTAAATTCTTTCTAATTGTTGCTGCTGTGTGAGCTGGCAATAAAAGGAGATTGCATAATCTTAGCCTCCCTATCTTTAATAAAATCCACATTTTTTTTCAGTAGGCTGTGGAAAATCTACATTTCTCTATGCAACTCTGTTATATTTGTAATGTATTTTTCAATGTTTTGACTTTTATCTGGAATGTAGGTGCAGCAATGCTGTACCTTCAACATTCCACAAACTCCTCCTTCTTTTGCTAATATTATATCAAGAGTAAGATGATTTTGCATTACCATAGTACTCATAGCAATTTTTTCAGTATTTACCATTAAGAATCCACCTGCTGTGTCTGTTGACAAACGATCTACTATCATTGAAAATCTCCAAATTCGATTTGCATTGAAAGATATTCCCACTGCTGGTATCAGTGCTCCAAAGATATCACCTATTATTTCTATAACACTCGCTCTTTTTCTACGACTTAAAGGTTTGCCTAGCTCATGGATGCCATTCGTACCTCTATCTACATGAAAATTTTTAGGAAAGACCAAACCCACATAACATGTCCCGTATCAGTGGTCAGGTAATCTGTAATAAGTCTTATTTCCACATATGACTTGCTCCTACAAAATAATTATCATACATGGTATTGTCTCTCCTAATACAAAATTTCCCTAAAAATGGAGTATCTATGTTTATGGCTACATTCACGTTTTCTTCATCAAGATTTTCATCATCCAATGTCCAATATTTGGATTTTTCATGCCTTACTTTTTCTTTCCGTTTATAAGCCATTCTTCTCTTTTCAACCATATCTAAAAATGCTTTTTCTTCCACTCTCATTTTATAGGTCAAATTATTCTTAAATGCATAATCGTGGGTCAATTCGTCTATTTATAAAAAATATTCTCCTATAACTGTGGCATACTTTTTCTTCTTTAGTGTCTTATCAATCTTTAGTTTAGCAAAAACTTCATCTGAATTCGAATAATGATACTCTAGAATACCTGTTTGATAAAACAGGCTTTCAATCACACTGCACGTGACTCCATATGTAAGTGGAAGGTGGTGATATGTCACCCCCTTGGAAACAGATGCAGGTAACTTTACACATACATAGCAATCACTAGCATCCATTGTTCTAACATATTCAGATAACAATTTTGAAAATGTATTCTTCGTGAAGTCAGTAATTGAGCTATCCTGATGTAATTCTGGCCTATACACATGCTGCTTATTAGACTTTGATTCTACATTTTGTTCACCTGAACTCACATTATGCTTTAACTTTACTAAGTTATCCTGGAAAGGAATGAGAATAGCTAATATTTTCCATATCAATATTAGTAATCCAGTACAAATTAGACATGACCTGCACCATTTTCTAAAAATAGAACATTTCGTCTTATGTTCATTAGTAACCATTATTATTTTTTTTTTTACACAGCGAGTTTTTCTAACAGATTTTCTTTGACCTTATGTCACCTACAAGCTTTTAGTTTTTCTTTTTTTTTTCACAACAAATTTTATTAATTGATCAGGTAGAAGCAGGTATACAGCACTCCACAATCAGGAGGTCACTGCAAGATTATCAGCATAAACACATCATTGTATACCAATCAATAAAAAAGAAACGTTTCTCCCTAATACCCCCAACTCCCACAGCCACCCAAGAACCCCACTACCCGCCCCTTATCCCACCCTAGCCCCGTACACGGGATCATGTCAAGCCCTCTGTACATGCTATCTGAAAGTTCGGCGCCATGCGCCCTCTAGGCCTGGTGTCCATCACCCAAATCTAGATCGTCGTCAGGCTCTGCCGGTGGATCAAGAGTCAAACCCCTGTAGTCTGCCCACCTCTTCCAGATTTTAAAATGCTTCCTGGGACAACCTCTGGCCTCGAACACTGGGTGCTCCATACCCATAAAATAGTCCAGTCCCGCTTTCCATGCACTCAGCGGGGGGGGCTCGCTCATTCTTCCACTCTCGGCCACCACCAGGCCCAACAGCAAGAGATGACGTTTGTAAATATTTCCACCTACCCCCTCTAACACATGGAGGAGACCCAGACGATGGGTGCGGGGGAGATCCCAGCCCAGCACTTCCGACAAACAACTCCACACACCATTCCAGAACCTAGTCAAGCCAGTACACGACCACACAGTATGAATTAGGGTACCCATGTCAGCTCCACAACGCAAGCACTCCGGGGACCGAATTAGGCCCACCTTCCACAGTCGCTCTCGGGTATAGTAGGCCCTGTGCAAGTATTTAAATTGGATTAATCGGAGTCGCACCGCAATAGCCGTCCCACGTGGGGACTCCAGTGCCTCCCTCCAGTCGTCTTCATCCAGGGGCCCTACGTCCTTTTCCCACGCATCTTTCAGTGGGAGCAAGGAGTAGGAGCAGTTGGTGACCAGCGTCTGATATATGCAGGATACCTTTTTGTCCCCAAGATCGCCCATGAAGACCTTCGCCTCTACGGGGCTGAATTCCGGCAGTGACTCCAACCCAACCAGGCTAGGCGCTAATGTGTGGCGAAATTGCAAGTATCGAAAGAACTGAGTGTTAGGCATGTGAAACTCATCCCGCAAGTCCTGGAATGACTTAAGTGTCACACCGACATAACGTCTCCAAGCGAGGAAATTCCTATAGAATCCCATCTGCCAAACCCCGTAAGCGAGGCCAGCGCCGGGAGTCGTCCATTCCGCCACAACGGGGTCTCTGCCGTCAATCTCCCCCACCAACCCATCCGACGCAGTGCCTGTCTCCAAACTGCAAATACCACTTGCGTGGCTGACGGCAGCCGCCTTCTAAGCCCAGCCGAATATAGTGTGGTATGCAATGTGTTATCCCCCATCAGTAAGCGCTCCAGCGCGTATGCCGGATCGCCACCATCCCCATACCACCTATCGTTTAAAACCAGCAGATGCGAAGCTTGGTAATACGAGAGGATGTCCAACGTGGCCAGGCCCCCACAATACGTGGATAGAAAGCACTTGCGTAGCGCCACTCTAGCGGCTCCCCCTGCCCACAAAAAGCGGCCCAGGGCGGAATTGACCTGCCGGAACCACCGTGGTGCAATTGGGTGCGGATGGTTCTGTAATTGATAAAGGAGGCGCGGAAGGGCAACCATTTTAAAAATCGCTGACCTGCCATATATGGTAAGGGGCATCCGAGACCAAGTTTTGATATCCGTTTGTACCCTCTCCCATACCGGCAACACGTTGCGCTCCCATGAGACCGTCGCAGACTCGGACAAGAACACTCCAAGGTATAATATGCCCCCGGCCGCAGTTCCCAAGGCTGACGCCCATGAGCCCGTGTCCGCCCCGTCACCCAGCACCCACAGGGTGGACTTACTCGGTTTAAGGTAAAGGCCCGACACCTCACCAAAGATGCGCATTATCTCTAACACTCGGGGCCCAGAACTATTCAGGTCAGTGAGGAAAAAGAGGACATCGTCCGCATAGAGGGCGATTTGATCGGTAAGGCCCCCTCCCATACAAAGCCCCGCAGCTGCGCATCAATGCGCACCCAAGAGGCAAGAGGCAAGAGGCTCCATAATTAAAGCAAATAAATATGGGGACAGCGGGCAACCCTGACGGGTCCCCCGGCCGATGGCAAACCTCCCCGAGATCGCTCCAGAAACACGCACAGACGCCGTGATATCAGTATAGAGAAGTTTGATATAGGATATAAACACAGGGCCCAGATTAAGATGAGGTAGAAGCGCGAATAAGTATGTCCAGCTTACCGAGTCAAAGGCCCTGTCTATGTCTGCCAAGAGCAGGGCCGCCTGCTCCCGTGGCCCTTATCGCATCCACAGCATTTTGTGCCCTGCGAATATTGTGTTGCGTCGCTCTACGCGGCATGAAGCCCGCCTGATCCGGGTGGACCAGATCAGCCACATATGGGAGGAGACGATTCGCCAACACCTTAGCCAACAGTTTAGCCTCAAAGGGGGCCTACCAGGTTTCTGAAACACCACCACCTCGGCATGTCGCCAGTCAGCCGGCAGTCTTCCCACTTCCCGCGCTGCCTCCAGTGCGATCCTATAATGGGACCCCAATTGTAGATGGAACTTTTTATGGAATTTACACGGGAAACCGCTCGGCCCGGGCGCCTTCCCTGTGTTGAGCTGCCCCAGTGCATCACCCAGTTCCTCCGCCGTGAGGGGAAGGTCCAATGCTTTCCGGGTTTCAGCGGAGACCGCCCTCGGGGGCAGGTCAGCGATAAATTTGTCAATCGCCTCAGCCGAGAGGCAATCCAGTGGTGCATATTGTTCCGCATAACAGCTGGCAAAGCCAGCTGCCAGCGCCGCTGAGTCCGTAATGGTGATGCCGTCTCCATCCGTAATCCCAGGCAGGGCAAGCAGCTGCAGAGTACGCTGGCACAGTCTGTGAAGCATAGTACAAGACTTGTCACCCCATTGATATACCCTACTCCGCATAGCTAGCCACGCCTGCCGAGCCTCGTCTAGTAACACCGACGCATATGACTGCTGCGCCTGTAGAAGCCGCCGCACCGCCACTGCGTCCGCCTCCCCCCGACAATGTTGTTCCAGCGTCTCCACACGGGCTGCTGCCTCAACTATAGCTTCCCGACGCCTGCGACGGGCTTCAGCGCACCGCGCAATATCAATTCCCCTCAGGGTAGGTTTCATGGCTTTCCAGACGACCACGGGGTCAGTGCCTTCCACCAGATTTTCTCGCCAGTAGTTAGCAATCGCACCATGCATGTTTTGCACGTATTCGGCTTGCTGAAGGTGCCAGGATGACATCCTCCACCGGAATGGCTGCCTCATCTTATGCAGGTCAACCACCACGGCCACAGAGAGTGATCAGACAGTCCCCTAGGCAGTATGGAAGCCTCCCGTATTCTGTCCAGGAATCCACAAGGCACGAAGACATAATCCAGCTGGGAGAAGGAACCATGGACCGCCGAGACATATGTGTATTCACGGGCTCTGACATGCATGTGTCGCCAAACATCCGCCCAGCCAAGCCCCTCCACCATGGCGCGCAGCCGATTAGGGACGGCAGCTGCAGGCGCTCCCTGCATCCTCCGACGGTCCTCACACACATCCATCACATCGTTCCAATCTCCTCCCAGGACCGCCAGGGAATCTGGAATGTCAGCCCATACTGCAAACAAACGCTCAGCCAGGGACCACTGCAGGGGGGGGAGCATAAACACAGCCAAACACTATCGATTCCGTGCCTACCATCCCCTGAACAAACACATAGCGGCCCTGGGGGTCTATCCACTTTCTCTCATGCACATAAGCCAGCCTTTGATGGATTAGGATAGCTACGCCCCTGGAGCCTCTGGAGAACCCCGCGTGAAAAACTTGTTGGTAGCCTTACCTCTGTAGTCTCAGCACTTTCGTCCCCATCATGTGAGTTTCTTGCAACAACAAGACATCAGCAGCTTCCCTCTTACCCCACCGCAGTATCGCCCCCCTCTTGATCTTGTCCAACATCCCTCTAACATTCCAGCTCACTATACGTATTGACTCCCTGGGGAGCCCTGGGGTGGAAGCCTCAGCCATAGTTCCACGAGACCCAATACCAAAGCACCCCGCACCAGGCCCAGGTGCACAGCACATCACAGAACCAGGCATTATAGGTCGCGTGTACCCCCAACCAACCCACCCAACCCCCCCTTCACCTGTCCCCAACACAAACCCCTCAACTTCCCATCCCCGAATCTACACCCCCCCACCCCAATACCTCATAGAACACTGAAGTATCTGTCGCGGCATGGGCAACCTCGGGCCCAAAACAGAGCGCCCAAGGCCAACCATACCAATGGATCCCAATTACCCACTGAACCAAGAACCCGCCCCTCCCAAGTTAACTCCCACTCACGTAGGAGGCAAGTAGCCCCTGTATTGAGGCACCCCTAACCCTACCCCACAGTCCCACTATTGTTCAGGAAAACAAACTAGTCATGGCAATATATTCAGCGTTCAACCAGTAGTATAGCAGAACTCAGTTGCAAAACTCCTCTCCGCTTGAGCACATGGCCGTACAAGCGCCTTGAGACCCTTGCGGGTGAGTGGTGCGCTATACAAGTATCAATTTACATTTATGTCCTCTACAGAACGGTATAGATCCCCACAGTTACTCAGTTGCCCTTTCTAGAGTGATCAGAGTCAGTAGGCGCAGCTGACCGAGTTGTACTGCGAGAGGTAGAGCATTTTTCTGAGACCTAGACCTCCTAGTCCTTTTGCCACGGGCATTCTGGTCCCCCCGTTCCTGCGATGGATCTCTCGAGTGACCCGGGTCCAAGCCCGGTTGAGCATGGGGCCTGACCCTCACCGTTTCATCAGTCCACTTGAAAACGTCTTCCGGCGTATCAAAAAAATGAGTCCGTGATTGGAAGACCACCCGTAGGCGGGCCGGGTAGAGCAAGGAGTATTGAATTTTCAGGCCTCGGAGTTTCGCCTTGGTGGCCATAAAGGAGTGTCGCTGTTGTTGTACAATTCTGGTGTAGTCGGGGAAGATCATGATCCTTTGGCTTTCAAAGAGAAGAGAGTCTTTGGCCCTCGCTTCCCGCAAGATTGTGTCCCTGTCATGAAAGTTCAGGATTCTAGCAATCACTGGCCTGGGCCGCTCACCCACGGGCAGTTTCTGCGTCAGGGCCCGATGGGCGCGTTCAATCACAAAACAGCGGGACAGGACATCCGGGGGGAGCCAACTCTCTAGCCACTGGGACAAGAACTGTTCCATATTGCCCTTCTCACAACCCTCCGGAAAACCCACAAAGCAAAGGTTGTTTCTGCGCGCCCGCCCTTCAGTATTCTCCACACGAAGCGCTAGGCCCTTTTGTATGTTTTCCATCGCCGCCATTTTCTGCTTCAGGGTTCCAACATCGTCCTCCACCACTGAAATCCTAGACTCGGTCTCCTGATTATCGCCACAGCGTTGCGCAAGTCCTGGCGCAGTAGGGTCACATCCGCTCCAACCGCACCAATTTTGGCATCCAACATATCCCTGGACTGAGTTATCGCCGCCATCAGTGCCGCGTTATCTGGCCCCGACCCCTGGCCCCCCGATGCTCCGGGGGCCCCGCTCGGTCCCGTAAACTTGTCGATGGGCCCCTGCTTAGCAGGTCCACCCCCCTCTGGTCATGGCTGAGGCCCACTCCGGTGCCGCTGCCCTCGGAGCTTTCGCAGAACTACGAGGCGAGCAATCCGCACCTCCAACAACTGCCAGGGATAGTTCACAGGCAAGATGTCCACGCAGCAGGCACACACTCTTCCTATTCCCTGCCGCCGTCTGCTACCGGGGGGGCACTCGCAAGACTCTTCAGGTCTAGTTTCTGCGCGACCAGGATCTGCCAGGACCACCTCTCCCGATAGGGTTCACCGCCCCAGATTGTACCAGCTCACCTCGTGGTCCTCCAATATTGCCCAGGGACGCCTCAGCTCCTCACTCAGCTCCTGTTGAGTGCCCAGGCGCACTGCGTGATATCAATCTGGGCACGCCGGCCACTCTCGCCCACTGGTCAAGCACACCACTCTGGGGGGGGGGCCCGGGGGAGTCACTCACTGTTCGTCGTCCGTCGCCAGGCACGGGCTCAGTTCTCGCCGGTCAGTCTGGCCAGACTCCAGTCCGCGGCCCAGTTGTGCCCTGCCGCACTGTGCCCAGCTATCAGATGCGGCCATACACCAGGGGCCGCCGCTCCTCAGGTCTCACAGTGTTTCGGCTCTGTCCGATCGGACTCCAGCACTATCAGGCGGGGACCGCCAAACTCGAGGCCCCGGCTCCGCCGGGTCCAGGTAGGCCGCTGCTCCCCACGGGCGTCCGCTGCGCACCGATCTCCTCCTTCTGCCACAGCAGGGATGGTCAAGGACCCACCCGTTGCTCCGCCAACAACACGCAGCTTCTGGCTCAGGCAGAGGGACAGCGCCGCCGGCCTTCACGCGAGCTCTCCGGCTCGGGCACGCCAAAATTGAGGCCCCGGCTTGCCGACCGAGACTAGGCCGCAAGCCACAGCAGTCGATTCCGCCTCGCTGGTCGGTGTAGGAGCGCCGCTCGCTGCATCGGAAGACTCTGGGCACCTTCAGCCACAATTGCCCCACAAGCGGTCCGCTATTCGGGTCCGGGGGCCAGGATTAATGGTCGGATAAAGATCGGGCCGGCGAGCGCTCTAGAAAGCTGCATCCGCCATCAACGCCCGCTAAGCCACGCCCCCAGCTTTTAGTTTTTCTAACAAGTTTTTTTTCGACCTTATGTCACCTGCAAGCTTTTAGTTTTTCTAACAAGTTTTCTTCAACCTTATGTCACCTACTTTATTTTTTACTTACAATGCCATCTCTTTTAACAGGATTTCAGGTTTTACCTTTATTATTATTTCTTTGATCAAGTACCACTTTTCTTTGCAATTCAGTCCTTTACTCACTTTTCCCATTTGTCGTTGGGCAATTCAAGTTCTCTTGACTGCTGTTTACCTCTTCAATTGGAGGTAGAAGAATATAGGTCCACTCAGGTGATTTGTACTTCCGATTTAGTCTTCTTACTCTTTTTGGCCTTTGAACAACTTCTATTTTCTGTCCCAATGTCTCTTTTTGACTGGTTATTTCATTCACCTGTTCCTCTTGTTTTCTTTCTTTGTTAACCAGTTTAAATCTCAGTCCATCATTTCCTTTAGGCCAATTATCTCCTTTACAAAATCTTTTTGTCTTAGGTTCCGTGGTGTTATGTTCCACTCTCCAAGCCCTTTTTCTTGGACTTTTTCTTAATGAAGTTTCATCTGCACTGTCATCTGTCTCACTTCCAGTGTCCTCAACAGTTTCATTTACGATGACCTTTATAACCTCTTTTCCCTTCACAGAGTCAGTTTTCTCTTTTGACAGCTCTTTCACTCTGTTAGGAACATCTCCATAGCTGGTACTTGGAATCTCATCTTCTTCTTGAATTATTTCCTCTTTTCCAGTGTCAGGATTTTCGTTCCTGCTTTCAGAGCTTCCTGTCTGTCTTACCAGTTTTATCTTCACCTTGCTCAGTGTCCTTACTGGTGTCAGTCCTTACCAATTCTCGATCTTCAGATTGATCTTCAGAATTTGGTACTTCATGAATTTCTCCTTCTCCTTCAGATGCAGAACTAGTGTCTGATACTTCCAGATGTCGATGTTCCTGTCCATCTTCAGTATCTGGATTTCTCTCTGGTTCACCTTCAGAGTCAGAATCAGTTGTGCTTTCACCTTCTTCGTTTAGTTTTTCAGGTTCAGGCACACGGATTGTGTAGCTTGCATGCACCCATCTTTTTAATCCGGCACACTTGACTGCAGTGGTGCTAACTAGAATGACTTGTCTCGGTCTCTGCCAACGAGGTACCAAGCAGTTTCTTCTGAGATGTACTTTTATGCGGACCCAGTCTTCAGGAACTAGATCATGAGCTGGATTTTTCTCTTTCGTGTTCGATTCAGTTCCCACCTGATGGAACACAGAAGTTACCACATCAGACAGATTTTTGCAGTAATCCAGTATGATGTCATCATTATTTGTTAACAACTTATCAGCTGGTACAAATGCCTGCCTCATCAACCTGTCCATTAAGATTTCATGTGGACTCAGTCCAGTTTTTCTGTCAGGTATGCTTCTTAAGGTCATCAAAACAAGTGGCAAGGAATCAGGCCACTTCAGTCCTGTTGCCAAACACATTTTTGCAATTCTGTTTTTAATGGTTCCATTTACTTGCTCAACTACTCCTGAAGCCTCAGGTCTGTAAGCACAATGCAGTTTTTGACGAATGTCCAGTGCTTCACATACAATTTGCATGAGTTCATTTTGAAAATGCGGGCCACGATCAGTTTCGATCGTTACTGGAAAACCGTACCTAGGTATTATCTCACGTAGAAGTAACTTTGCAACAATTAACCCATCATTTCTCCTCGTGGGGAAAGCCTCTACCCCTCGAGAGACCAAACAGATGATCACTAAAACATATCTGAGTCTGTTACATGGCGGAAGTTAAATAAAGTCTAACTGCATTCGTGTAAATGGACCTCCCTCCCGTCCTATGGTTCCCAAACTCACAATTGTTCTTCTGTTTGGATTAAACTGTTGGCACACCAGGCAACTCTGGCACAAACTCTCAGCTATCATCCTGAACTTGGGAGTACCACATCTGTCTGAATAAACGAAGCATGGCATCTCTCCCAATATGAGCTTGACCATGGTACATTCGGCCCATATTTGAGATCATGCTATCGGGCATTACTGGTCTTTCATCTTTGTAAACCCAGATTTCATCTTCCTCTCTTTGTCTACATCCTGCCTTTAACCAGACATCGTTCTCTTCCTCATCAGCTTCCTCCTGCATTTGCCTCACTTCCTGCCAAGTTTCAACTGCATTTGTTAGCATTAAAGGACTTGAAACATGCTCTTTCTCCCAGTTCCGATTAATGGATGCAAGATTTTTAGCACAGTATTTTGCAATTGAATCTACATATCTGTTACCTCTGGTGATGTAGTCATCCCCTTTTTGTGGGCTGCACACTTCACAACAGCTGTTTTGTCAGGCAACTGAATTGCATCATTCAACATCCTCACAAACTCCGCATTCCGAATTGGTGATCCTGCAGAGGTCATATAACCTCTCTGAGACGACAGTTGTCCATAGTCATGGATAACTCCAAAACCATATTGATTGTCAGTCACTATGGTTACTTTGATTTCTTTTCCCAGCTCACATGCTTGAATCAAAGCAATCAATTCCGCTATTTGAGCAGAACTGATTCCTTTCAAACAAGATGCTTCCAGTACACTGTGCAAACAGCGTAGGCTGCGCTCAAAGCACCCTCATTTGTGCTCAGACATGAACCATCAACAAACATCACATAATCGGTGCTTCACATAAGCTCAATTTTAACTGTTCAAATGCTTCCATCTCAGTTTTAGTCAGAACTATAGGGTTTCTGATATCTGCTCTTGTTAATCTCTGAAATGGCTTTGCAATCAGTGAGAATCCACTAATCCACTGTCTACAGTAACCCACCATTCCCAGAAACATCCTCACCTGTCTTTTATTTTTTGGTGGCTGCATTCCTTGTATCATTTTAATTCTTTACGCAGGGACTTCTCTAATTCCTTTCACAATCTTATGACCTAAGTATTGCACTTCTTTCTGACAAAATTGTAGTTTTGACGGAGACACTTTATGTCCCTCTTCAGCCAAATGATTCAACAATGCAATGGTATCTGTTACACATGCATCTTTTGTCTTTGATGTACTAGGAGATCATTCTGCATCATGGGGAATTTGGTATAGAATCACTGCTGGATTTGGTACAATCGGACAACATGGGACAACTATCTTATTAACCTTTCTCAAATCCTGTACAATTCTAAATGTTCCGTTTGGCTTTTTCAATCCCATTATCAGTGAATTAAAAGGACTACTCTCTATTTCTCTCAGATTTCCTTGCTCAATCATTTTATTTATTACCGGAGTTATTCCTTCAATTATTTCTGCTGTCATTTTGTATTGGGGAATGTTTGGGTAACTCGCACCTTCTTTGATAGAGATTTTTACAGGATCTACATCTTTCATCAACCCAATATATTCTCCTGTGAAATCCCATACCTTTACTGTCACTACCTTTTTCAACTCATCCGGTATCTTTTCCCGATCAAACACAGGAAACAATTTCTTTTGTTCTACCTCAATCATGAGCATGGTCATTTTATACAGACTGTCTTCATCTGGAGTTTGCAATTCTATGCCGTCTGGTGAACAGTATATGGCAAAGTTAATTTTACATAGAATGTCTCGTCCTAACGGAACTACTATCACTCACAACAAATCGATGCATGTCTTTAAAATTTCCAATTTCTACCTCAACTGGTTGTGTTAGTGAGGTTTTAATCTGTCTATTAGCTTCACCTACAACTTGGATGCGGTCTCCAGAGAGAGGAAGATTCTGAACTTTCACTGATCTAATAGTAGAACGGGAAGCACCAGTGTTAACTAGGAAAGTTATTTCTACATCATTCACTTTTCCGTTTACAAATGGACCGGACTGATCTACCTCAAGAGTGGCTCCAAGCACACACTCTTCTCCCTCTCTTAGGCACTATCAGAAACTTTCATCCGACTCACTCCCATTTTCCTCTTGTAACCAGTACTGGGGACTCACATTCACTCTAGGTGATCTTGATAGGCTTTTAATCTGTCTGTTCCAATGGTTCCAATATTTAATTCTTCCATATCAACTTTTAATCTTGCAACATCTAATACTTTGGGTTCATTTTCTTTTAATTTCAAAGTTTTAAGCCAATCACTTAATTCTTGTTTTGACGGACCTATCGGGGTTTGTGTCAAATCTTTTTTTTCAGTACTTCGTTCAGGTGTAGCAGGTGAATCAGATTCTGCTCCAGTTGCAAATTTATACGGTGAACTCTGATTGAAAGTCAAGTCAGGCGGATTTACATTACTTGCTCGTCTGATTTCTGACAAATCTGGATAAATATTTTCTTTTACTTTTTGAAAACTTTGCTGTAAAGGGATTGTTAAGCTTGGCTCTTTTATTCTTTTGTTCTCAAACACTGGAATTACAGGTCCTACTGTTACTGGGACTGTTACCGCTTCCAGATTTTTCGTAAGCTCTTGTATCTTTTCTGTTAATTCATTTGCAGATCGTATATACTCAGTAGTACTAGCTTGTTCCTCAACTCGTATTTCTGCTCTACTCACACTTCCTCTTTCATCATTCTGTTTGGGAGTACCAGTAAGTCTTGTTTCTGTCTTTGAGGTATTTGGGTTGTATCTCACTTCTACTCTTTCTTGTACATCTCTAAAATTTGAAAATTGTCTTGGGGTTTCATTATTTCTACCTTCTACTGGCGGAGCATTAGGTGTAGTCCATGAAGAACCTGGTGATATGGTGGCGGTCTTCTATTTAATATTTCTTCTAATACAGCATCCTCTGATTCACTGTCACCATACCCTTCTCTCCCTGCTTCTGTATTTTTCCTCTTTTCTGTGCATTTCCGCACTTCATATTCTTCGACTAGTCTGACCGGATACATGCCATCACACATGTTAGCGTTTCTCAATCTAGGCATTCTACTTTCATGTGTTTCTCCCCATAAATTACGAAATCTACCTCTTGGTCAGATACGTCCTCTCAATCTCTCACTTTGCAATTCATGCATCTCATCCTCCCAATTCACTAAAGCTTCAAACTGAGTCGGTCTAGGTTTTTGGTACAAAATTCATCATCTTTACTCTCAAATTTCTCAAAACTGCCAAATCAAAAGATCCTCCTTCTGGAAACGCTAGTACACCATCATTCCTAGTATACCTTGCCCAATTCTCTAACCAAAAACATGTATGGTAACCATATTTTGACAACATATAGGAAGCAGGCGTTTACGGCGGAGGATGCAATTTTCCCTCTCTTGTGACTATCCCCTTATCCTTTACAAACACACTTTTCAATTTCTTAAACCATGAAGGTTTCTTCTTTTCTTCGTAATAGTAATCAATTTTTCTGTAAATTTCCAGTCTTTCAAAAGATCGCGCACTTCCTTGTTGCTGTTCCATAACACCAACCTATCACAGTGCTGTTCACACTAGCGTACCAATTAGAACAATATATGTCTCTTTAGTGCTTAACCAATAGTTTCGCTGCTTTTTCGTGATGCACCAATCAGCTCTTACTCTGTCTTGGTCACGAGGACCAATCCCAGCACGACACTTTTGACGTCACCAGTGCTCCGGCCCCAGCAGCGCGACTGACCCCTCCCTTACAAGGGTTTTTCGTGAAGCCGTATTTACAAAATATTCAACTGAATCAGTTAGTAACTTACACAAAACAATTCCATTTGTCTGTTTCGCTAAAACAAAGTGATAGATTTTCAATCGCACAAGTATCCCGTATTTGGAGTAGACGACGCTTACCTCCACAGGATCTTAGACTCGTCGATAGAGTAGCACAACCCTCTACCTTACCCTTCTGTCAGGCAATAACGAACCAGTTTCTCTAGGAATAAGACACATACAGAGACTTCAATGCTCCTTAGAGTCTAATCCAGAGTTTCACAAGAACGCATATTGCTATTTCATTTACACAAGTTCACACGGAAAAATCCCTATTCATTTATACAATAATTCTGTATTTCCATTAGGCAGCGCTTACCTCTACCCTACCACAGAATTTGTCTATAGTTAGTAAAGTAGCACACCCACTTTACTCTTCTTTCAAGCTGTGGTTAAGTCCTACTACTCTCCCAGCGATAAGTTTTAAAACAGAATACGCAATGATCCCTATACTTGAAAGCTGAAATTTCATAGACTGCCCTCACTATACATTTATCCTTTCACACCTAAGGTCCCTAAACTTGTGATGTGCAATGACACCACTTGTGATATGTGCAAATACCACTGTAGTAAATGACGATACAACCCTTTGAAACAGACTAATGCACTGTGCAACTTCACTTGCCACACTTCCTCTGCCTGCAGACAGAGGCACCAGCTTCCCACAACTTCGAAAGCTTTTCCAGGACTACACATAACGTAATACAAAACTCAACAGATGTTAGTCATAATTCTGTACATAAAACCCTTATATCACTTTATACATAATCCTAGCTAATTCTATAGCAACCAATGCTCTGCTACCAAGTTAATTTACTGATGCAGCGCTATTCCGGAAATACATTTTAATACCATGTCACCTTTCCCTGAAGCACAAAATCATACATTTACTCGTCAGTAGGGCCCATAACAATGCGAGCCACTCACAAAACTCTTTCATCCTACCTCATGGATCAGTGATATTCAAAGGAGAGCTGCTGTATCATAGCGGGTGCCTAAAACTCTAACAGAATATTTATACTATTTACACCTGCAGTTTGAATGAGTTTACCATGGTTTTATTTAACAAAACATTTATTTTAGACACGCCGCCACTGTGGTCGACGAATCTGCTAGTAAAAAATTAGGCGTAGGAAAACTCAAGACCAGCTTCATTCTCCATTTATTTAATTTTTATTAAAAGCAAATTTAACTTGCCTAAAAGTTTATTCACTTTATTTATTTCTTTATTCAAGACGACATTTAAAAGGAAATCATGGATTTTTAATTTCAAAACAGTTAATTCCATTTATTTAGTAAAGTTCAGAAATATGCATTTTATTTAAATTTCAGAAATGAAAGTATTAGCAAAAGACAGATAGTTTCCAAAATGTATTTGCTCCTACTTCCTAACTTCCCTGACTAACAGCCTCACCTAAGTTTAGATCTCCCTCAAAGAAATAGAAAAGTTATTCAAAGTCTTGCATCTCAGGAAAATCTGCATTCCGACAGCATCTCTGGTGGAAATCGAAAAGAAGTTTTTTTCTTCAGTAAAATTAGCACTTCTTATACCTTTTTCACTCGCTCTATCCATCTAAAAAAGTAACTTTCAGCTTAAATTCAAGTTCTGTTTGAACAATTTAGGGGTGGATGAGCATCATCTCGTCATCGAAATATTATTTTTCCTTCCGTCCGCAGGTTTCTAATGGGTCCATTGCTTTGGCCCAAGGCCCTAGTCCTGTTCTCCACTCGCAACTTTACTGAAAGTTCTCACGTTCTGAACCATTGTGCTCATCATCTTGGCAGCCATCTATTCTTCCAGGCTACTCAGTCACTCCAGGCACAAGCAGCTCGCATTCGGACTCGGATTTTGCTCGCGCATGCGTACTTCTTTTAATCGAGTGACTCCATTTTTCTTAGGCTTCACGAGTCAAAAATGGAAACAAACACAAATGAACGTTAATTTAGGAATTGTAGCCCTTCTGTTTACCTCCCTTTTTCTAAGATTTTCCCTATTAGTAGTTACCTAGCGACCTAGCCACATTTAAGCATTTTATACTCACTTATCCTTCGGATTTTGCCACAAAATATGTAAACAAAAGCACATTTATGCCGCATTCCATTATCTTAAAGCCGCTTATTAGTTTAGTCCATGACAGAATCACAAGATTAGTAAATTATAATTGCAACATAAGCATAATTAGTTCCCACGTATGTCTGTGTAGGTGCAATTTTTATTCTAGGTTGATTAGTTCCACACGTCACTCAATTAGTTCAAGTTATGAATATATAAGGGTATACAAAATTTTGTTTCTCCACCTTGCTCCATCAGATACCCATCAATAGCTTACTTTTGCAGATTCATATACTGTACATTGGTGATAAACTGTGAATGTGGAAAAGTTTTATGGCATCCTTACTGAAATAAAGTATTTGAATGAATAAAATTAAGATAACTTTCTGTTATTATCATTTTATGTTTGTGCTGCTTTGTGTGCCGGCAGGTGGTTGGGACTGCTCTGCTCTCGAAACAGAGGAGGGGAGATGTGGTTTACCCACTCCTAAGTGTGCAATGACCGTTTGGTCGGGCCACTAGGGCCGCCCAAACCAGTCATGCACACTTTCTCCTTCTCCATGCAGGCTGCATTACAACCTGCATGGAGAACAATCAATCAATCAATCAATCAGTCAGAGCATTTGTAAAGCGCAATACTTACTCATGAGGGTCTCTAGGCGCTGGGGAGGGGGGGCAAAGGGGAGAATGCTGCTACTGCTCGAAAAGCCAGGTCTTGAGGAGTCTTCTGAAGATCAGCAGGTCTTGGGTCTGCCATAGGGAGATGAGGAGGGTGTTCCAGAACATGCCCACTACTCCAGCCCCTGGCTGAGCGCTGTGTCATGGCACTCAGACTAATCACAATGTTGCATTGCTGTGATTGGCTTAGGGGAGGGCGCCTGGCTGCCTGCTTCCTGTTCCTAAAGTCGGAGGCAGGAGAGCAGGAGCAGAGACATGGGACACGGCGGAAAATTAAGTCATTTTTGTAAAACATTTTTTTGTTAAGCTCCCTCCCGTAATTGTGACCCCCCACATGCCCCCACGCACTTCTCCCCCCTGCGATTACCCGCGCCTGCCACCCCACCCATGAACCATGCCTTCCGCCACTGCCAAACACCCTGTCCAGCTCAACTCGATCTCAAGGTATTGCAACACTTTATATAGACACTAGTTACATTTCACAATTTCGTTTTTTATGGCACAGGGAAGATGACGTGATTTGCCCAGGATCACAGGATGTTGAGCGGACGCTGAGGCTCTAACTTGCTGTACTATTCTACCCATCGTCAGCACAGAATCAGACTTCACACTGAGAGTATCCTGAAACCAGCACTACAGGCAAGTAAACTTGCAATTATATTCTCAGAAAGCTTTGAAAAAGCCAATAGGCTTTGCCTTTACGAGATCTAGTGGCTTTGCTTATGTTTTTTCACACATTGCACAGCAACAGGAGATGATGTGCAACATGGCCTACAGTTTTAAAATACGCTGTGATGCTGTCAATGGTGCCTGCGTCCTAGCTCTTTTGTTTTTTTACTTTAAGCCATGTTACTCAGCAGCTTGTGCAAGGTGTAAAAAAACATTGACAAAGTCATGTTGTGTCATGTCGTGTAGACAAAACCTATAGGCTTTCGAAGAACACTTAAAAATTGCCTTTTAGGGGGGGTTTGTGAATCTGGTTTGTAAATACCAGTGATACAACCTAGTATGCACATTGATGGGGCCATAAGAGGAAATAAACCTCAACTCTTATTCGCTGCATGACTAAAGTGCGCTTCTCTCTCTAGACCTTACTCTTGACTTCATGTTTCGTTTTTTTATTTTATTTTACAGTGTTTCCTGAAGTTACATCAAGTATCCAGGGACAAGAACGAACAGAGAAAAAGAGTGGAAGTAACAGGGTCTTAAACAGGGCTCAGTTTGAAAACTGTGAAATATGGCAATTCATCCTTTTTCTTAAAGTGCTTGTGGAGGAAATCCATGCTAAACAAGCATTGGCAGTATCAACAGGTCTAGTGTTGCAGGGCAAAATCAAATACTTACATAATAATCCCAAGCACCGTGTACACAGTGACACCAACTTTTATTGCTGAACAAGAAAGAAAAGACATTAAATTAATGTGGGCAATGTGTAAAGCCATTTTTCAATAAAAAGACTGACAATCTGGCTTTCACAACAGCACCCAAAGGTACAGGACCGCTTTATATAATCAGCACCATATATTGCCTTTCTCAAAAAACAAATCATAACACTTTTACAAAGTTTCTCTAAACTTATATTACCCAACTGCTCACCAACTTAAAACTTACCCCAAAAATTTATTATTAATTACATAGACGAAATGTAATGCATTTACCATTGCTTGTTGAATTTTGAAAGGCTACACATAAATTAATGGAGTGGTAGCATTGGGCTAGTTTGGGCTAGTATTTGGTTGCTTTTGGGCTTGAAAGTTGTGAAAAAAAATCTGGCAAGACTGGCGGATATAGCAGTCCTTTCTCGGTTTCCACAGTCTGTCCATTAGAGCGGGAGGCGGCCGCTCAGCACTTCGGATGAGGCAACACTGAAGGATTAAACAATATATATCGGCAGCTCTGAGATATATTTGAAAGATAATACAGGATTGATTTGCGTAAAATGCTTTCTCGATCGTGCCCAATACGGTCATATTTACATTGTAGTGATAAAATAAAATAGGCCTATTCAGACAGAAACGAAACGCTCGAAAACTCGCTGTCCATTGTTCTTTCGTATATCACCCTACTTTGTCGAACGAGATTACTCAAGCAATGCAGCCGTTTTAATTTCAATTGTACCCAAACGCGAGCGGGAGAGAAACACTTTGTAAACTGATACCGAATTAACGTCTCGTGCCTTTTCTATAGCCCCTGAAGTAATTGTAAAAGATACGTAAATGGCGATTATGAGATGAAGTGAAAAGAGATGGTGTGAGATGAAGCCACAGAAATGACCATGGCCCTTTCACCGAACTCTTGGCTCACTTTGGAGATTCCCTCTGCACGCCCCGCAGTCCAGTAAATATGTTGAAAGTGACAGATGCAAATTTATTTGCCAAATGTTAAATTCCAAACTGTCCTGTGTTTATTATGTGTCGCTGTCAAAATGCACTCTGGCCAGGGCTACTTGCTGTAACAGAGCCTTTCACACTACGTGTTAGCATGTCGTAGGTGCTGGGTTCACCATAAGCAGGGGGTGGGGGAGGAACGAGGTGTGAGCAGGTGAGAGGAGAAACGGTGATTGAGACAAAAGAGTGAGAGACAATAGTAAGAATGAAGACAGGCAAGTGAAGGAGAAGGAAAGAGTCAAAAGGAGATTGATGAAGTGTTAGAGGAACAGATATATTGAGGAGTGAGAACGATGAAAGAGCAGGCAACCCACGAGAAATGTGCCTGGCAACCTAAATATTTTTGGAATGTTTTATTGCTGCCTCGTCAAACCTCGGACTATTAGCCTCATAAATGTGTTTTTAAATACATCATTTATCCACGGCGGTGCACAGATTCAGTCTACACACCACCACAGGAAATATTGGATCTATGACTGCATTCACAGTGTCCCAACATATAAAGTACATATTACAATGGCAGCATTCACAATGCTATTCTATTTCAAATGTATATTGATATGTCACCTCAGTGTCGCATTGTCTTTGCCCTTGCATGAAAATATAAGTTTGTATATCTCTCTAATAAATTAATTCCGTTTTGATCAAGACTTGTCGATGTGCTTTATTCTCATCTGGACATTGGAGTCACAACTCCCAAGTTATATTTAAATTCTATTCTTTTTTTTTTACCAATGTTAGTGGCCCAGTACGCTTTACAAATTATTACTGTTCATATATCTTGTCAAAATTACATCTGGCGAAAACATTAACAACTAAAAAAACGAGAAAAGAAAATCAATTGTGTAGCTCCCTGTGTACGTATATTGTAGCAGTGTTTCAAATATTTTCTTTCCTCATGTAAACACTTCCTTTATTTTTTGCTGTTGTCAATACTGGGATATAGGTCCCCCAATCAGTTTAGTCCTGGCTACGGGCCTGTTTCACAATACAAAACCTACTATCCATCTAAATTTCACATATCCAACAATAAATCTGACGATGGAAAGGAAAAGTGAAATATTAATGAGGAAAAATAAATTCTCATTAAAGAGCATCTGGGAAGGTTCTCTGTTCATATACATAAAACCATGACACAACTCAGTTAGTTAGGATTTATGAGCATAACTTTCCCGTAACTGCTAATATAATAAAGCCTGGGTTTTAGGTAAATAAAAGAGTCAAGCTCTAGAACCAAATCTCTCGATCACATATCCCACATATTAGGTTTTTATTTTAAGAAATATTTTTATTGTCAACAGCCACATACAATTGTTATCGAGCAAAAGCGTGGGGTGATCGCAATACATTATACCATGCATCATTGATGTTGATATCCAAGGTATGTAATTTTTTTTTTTTACTGTAAGTGGGCACTTATTTTTTGATTTAAACTCCCGCAAAATATTTCAAATTTAATATATTTAAATAAATAAAAGATTTTATTTAATGTAATATTTTTTCTTTTGTTCTATTTTTAAAAGAAATATATTGAGTTAATTTTAACGTCCGATAGGCACATCATTCAAATTGTTCAGCACATGAATCTTCAGACGAGCATTCTTTTAGAGGAGGTGCAAGTGTTTCTATTTAAAGCTGCTCTTGAGAGTGTTCTGGACTCGAGAAGGGTGCTACTCTGGTTATTTCCTTGTTATGAAAAAAAGGAAGGGCGCCACTGGGCTACTTTTTAACCCTTGACCTCTGACTGCTTTTATGCGAAAGGACAACCAAATTTCTCATTCCAGCCTGCATCTTGCCTGCTTAAGACTTGGGGGACTGGAAGAATACCTACGGTCAAGGTCAGCCTTTAGCACTTTCACTTTGCAGTGCTTCTCTTTGGCCTCACCACCTCCCCTCGAATGTTCATGAAAGTGATGGCGGTGGTCGGGGCACAGTCCCCAGGACATCCTGTCTATTGAAGGGCAACACTATCCCCCACCCAACACATTTTGTCTCTGTCTTGGGAAAAGTTCACACCTTACCATAGTGGAGCCATCAAGAGGCTAGGTGACAGTTGAATACTTACAAATATGTCTCCAGAGGCTTTGGTCATGTAAAAGGTAACTTTCTAAAAGTATATACAATTCAATTTTACCAGTTAATTGGATTGTGAATAACTATTAAAAAGAGTCCTTGAATTATTTTTGTGCAGCTACCAAATGGAAATTAGCATTATTAAATGTGTTAAAGTAATTCTGTGTTTCCCTGTCGAGCAGCCACCTTGATACAGTAAAAATTGCTTTTGGAGCCTTTTCACTAGAAGGACATGTTTTCCAGTATACGTTTACATGCCCTACTTTTATATTTTTCATTTTAATACCATTCACATTGCCTTATGGGCAATAAGCTGTGCTGCGGGTTCACTTATTAAAGGAAGTTTTTGACCTGTCAAAAGGAATAAATTTGACAGGTCAAATTTGTAGTTTAAAACTGCACCGCCAAGCTGCAATGGTCCGCCTGGAGACATGCTGTACACTGTCAGTGCAAGGGGTGGCACAAAGTGCGTTGTAGCCCAGTAGTGACATTTAACATACAGGCTTTGGGTATGCTTAGTCCTATAGACTAGGGACTTATAGTTAGGTTAAATAAATCAATATACCAATTTTATCATGTTGAAATGAGGACCGCAAGCACTTTACCACTATTAAGTAGGAGTAAAGTACAAGAAGTTCTAGAGCCAGAAAAAAAAATATTCACCAAGAAGATAAAAAAGCCTTGCAGAATTTTAATCTCAGCTTGAATTGTAACCTAGATGATAACATCACAGTCGATATGCTGGCTACATACAACATCCGGCTGACAGAATTACCCAAATGTGCAATAACAAGCATGGGTCAGCAAATCCAATAGTGTATAAAAGATTGGAGTTTTATCTGCCTAAATTCAAATTTTGAAACAAATTCGGCAGTCTCCCTAACTTTTACCTAAGGGCAGCATAGAGGTCCTATAGATTATATGTTCATACAAGCCTGGATGTGTGCCCTGCATATTATGGATCAGGTAATAAAGTTGGGATTAAGTTACTTACCTGTAACTGCGGTTCTCCAGCATTGGTATCTTTCATGATTCACTTACTAGAATAATTCCCTGTTGTCAGACTAGGAACCCCCATGTATTTCAACAGTAGTGCATACTCAGCCTATAATATTGTTGTAAACCAACAGGCATCTTTGGCAACCCCTAATCATGACCTAAACTTCAGCCAATTATAATGCTGTGCCTCCAGCTGATCTCCCACTGAACCTTCCAATTGTCAGATTTGCAGAACTACAGTTCCTACCTTTTTCTTGTGACCTTTGAAAGCCTCATTTAAAGGGAGGGCTGCAAGTGAATCTCTAAAAGATACAAATACTGGAGAACCAGATTTCCAGGTAAGTAACTTATTTCCATCTCCAGCATTGGATCTTTCATAGATTCACATGCTAGAATAACAGATTAACATAGCAGTGCACAATTTACAACTGTTACATTTCGGTGTTGGGACGGAGAAAATAGTTAGGATTACCTTATAATCAGGCTTACCATACACAAATAAATGTAGTAAAAGTGCTTGCCCATCGATGCTTCCTTGCAAATCCACAATATAATGCCTTGTAAAAACATAAGTTGTATTTCTTGTTGCAACCTTACAAATATATTCCAAGGATATTCCTGCAAAGTAAGCTGTTGACGCTGCAATTGCCCTTATGGAATGTGCCCTGACTCTCCTTGTCATTGGCCTGGTCATCAACATGTGAGTTGTATTAATAAATGAAACAATCCACCTCGCTATTGTCTGTTTAGTACTGCCCTTCCTTTATTTATTATACTGTATGCAACAAATAACTGTTCAGTTTGTCATATGTCCTTTTTGCAGCTTGCAAATAAAGATTTAGACACCTTTTTATGTCCAAGCAATGCAAGGCCCTTTTCTGCTACTGATATTGGCTTTTCAAAAAACATTGGTAACGTTACCTTCTGTCTTAAATGAAAAACAGTTAGTACCTTAGGTATGAAGTTTGGATTTTTCATGAGTGTCACATTACTTTTTGTGAACTTTAAATATGGCTCTCTGTAACTTAATACATGCATTTCTCCTAGTCTCCTTGCACAAGTTATTGCCAAAAGAAAAAGGGTTTTCAAGTTAAATGTTTTGAAGATGCTCTGTAATTAGCTCAAATGGAGTTTTCTGCAGTCATGCTAGCACTGTATTAAGCTCCCACTCAGGTGCCAACCTTTGAGTTGGAGGAAATTCTCTAATCAAACCTCATAAATTCTTTGATTATCCTCTGAGAATATAATGACATTTTATTCTGCCTCCTAAGATAATGTGAGATCGCTGCCAGATGAACCTTCATTGATGTGTACATTAACCCAAATATAGCTAATTACAATATAAAAAGGCAAAAATTAATGCGCCTCCATGCCTGTTGGGTCTAACGGATGGTCTTGTGCCCAACGCACAAAATGTTTCCACTTCATATCATAGGTTTTTACTGTCGAACACGCCTGTGCCGTCTACAGTATCTCTACAATCTCCTGGCAAATTCAAGCGTCTGACCTCTTAAGACTTCATGAGCCATGCCTTCAAATGTAATGATTCTGAATTGGGATGGAACACATGGCCCTTGTCCTTGGTCAGCATGTTCGCATTCACTCTGAACCGTACTGGTTTGCTTATGGACATTGCTAGCAGATCCGCATACCAATGTTTTTGTGGCCACACAAGTGCCACAAGAACTACCATGCAACTCTCCTGTGTGATCTTGCATGAAACTCTCGCTATCAGCGGTATTGATGGAAAGGTTATAAATTAATTTCCCTTTCCAATTGATTGTGACTGTTTTGCCCTGAGATCCTGAACAATACCACCTGCTCGCAAATGTTTTGCATTTGTTGTTTTGATTTGTTGTGAACATATCCCAAACTGGTATTTCCCCATCTCCAGAACCTCACTCATTTGTTTTGAGTCTATTTACCATTCGTGAGTATTGCATTGCTGCCAGCTCAGACGATCTGACTTCTTGTTGTCTATCCCAGGCCCAGGCTCTGCCATCAGTGACACATTATTGGCAATGTTCCATTCCCAAAGCTTCTGTGCTTCCTTCGATAGAACTAATACTTTTGTTCCCTTCTTGCTCCTGTATGTAATACATTGGTGTTGTGTTGTCCATTCTCACCATCATGTGTCTGTTCTTTACGAGCTGCTGAAAGGCTGCTAATGCTAATCACACAGCTCTGAGCTCCTTCACGTTGATGTGTGATCCTTTTTCCTCCTTGGACTATGTTCCATGAACCACTCTGTTTGTATATGTCCTCCCCAACCTATCATTGAGGTATGGGTAGTCAGAAAGTTCTGCGTTCTCTTTTTCTGTAAAGCTTGTCCCTTTAAAATATTGCTGCTTTTCATCCACCATTTTAGTGCCTCCTTCATGCTTTGAGTAACTTTGACCACATTGTCTCAATCTTCATCTTTTTGTTGCCACTGCCTGGCCAACTCCTCCTGAAGGACTCTCATTCGCAGACTGTATTGGGGCATCAATAGGATACATAATGACATTGTTCCCAATACTGTCACTTTCACTTTTTTTGCCAGTGCCTTCACCTAACTTATTAATTTCTTTCTTGTAATGCGTACACCATTCCCTTTTCTCTTTTCAGCCTTGCTCCAGGATACACCAAATCTTGGGTTGGTTCCATCTTTGACTTCTTGATGTTTAAAACAAGTACTAAAAACATAAGAACCTTCTGAGTAATCTCAGTTATCTCCTCGTTTCACCTCCGTGTGGAAGCTTTTATCAATTTATCGTCTAGATATGGATATACCATACCCCTTTCCTTGTTATAAATGCTGCCACCGGAGGCATACATTTTGTGAAGATTTAGCCCTGCCCTCTGGACTTCAGTCCAGAGGGCAGGGCTTTGAACTGGTAGTGTTTCCCTGCAACCCTGAAACTGAGATACGTCCTGTGATTCCTGTGTATTGGTTTATTGAAATATGCATCCTCCAGGTCTATGGAGCGGAGAAAATCTCCCTTCTTTAAGAACAGCAACATCTCCTGCAGTGTAACCATGCAGAAGCTTTGTTTCTTTATTTACTAATTTTGTTAGATCTAATATTGAACACCACTATCCTGATTTTTTCAAAATGAGAGAGAACCACAAATAAAATCCCTCACAGAACTTTTTCATAGCACTCTCTCTAATGCTCCTTTCTTGTTGACATTTTCAATATTTCTTATGGTAAGTCTCTTAAATGTTTGTGCTTTTCTTTTTCTTTGTTTTAATGGCATTATCTGTTATCCACTTGTCTATTGTTATCTGCTGCCATTCCTTGTAATAAAATTACAATCTTCCCCCGACTGGCAGCCGAATGTCGGGACAGCGATCTTTAAGATCCTTCCGTTTTTGCCTTCATGTCTTGAAGGCTGATTTCCTCTTCTTGCTCTTCCATGACCTTGTCTGTTTCCTCTCCCCATTTGTTTTTGTTGTCTATATTGCTGACCATATGAATTGTATTGTCCATACTACCCGTAGAGCGCATTCTGTCTGTAGGGACGAAAATAGGATCCCTTTTGCCCCTGTCTCAAAGAAACTTTTTTTTTAAACCTCTTTATGGCTCTCTTCATTGCAGCATACAGAGCGAACGAGCCATCTCTGTATGCACTTTTATCGCTTGAAGAGTATCATCCACTTAATTGTTAAATACATTATTACTTTCAAAAGTCATGTCCATGACCCGTACCTGTACCTCTGTTCTGAATGTCGTACTTTTCAGCTTCCCATACCTTCGCATAACTGTTGCATTTTTAACAAAAAACAACATTTTTCTGCTTCTGAAACTGGAAGACTAAAACATTCAGAGGCCTTCTCTTTTAGGGAATGAAATCTCCCTCTGTCATCTTGGGGTAAAAGAAATTTTATGGGTTCTGGACTAGCATTCTTAGGTGTGTTGAATTGATTCGATGATGAATCTGGCGACTTTGCATATCCATATCATCTTTATTGTCATCATCAGCGTCTACGCTACTGAGGGATGTTTTCAATTGATTTTCCTGATCATCATCAGCTTCATTAACCAGTATTTTCATCTCCGGAATCTCATTCATAGAATGGTGCTGCTTCTTTTGACATTTTACTCGCTGTAATATTGGTGGCTGAGTTGTTACATTATTGTCCTTTTCTTTCTGCTCCTGCTGTGTTGCAGCTTATTGTAAATATCAGCCACCATATTCTGTATTGATGTAAACCTTTGATAAGGCACTTGTATCAACCTGTCTGACATTTGGTCTTGACCTTGCCTCGGTTGATTACTGGAATATATTCCTCATCCTCGTCTTCCTCATCATTGTACTGTATGTGCATACCATCTGTCTCTTCCTCCTCATCGCTGTCCTCACTGAAACATCCCTCAATCTCATCTCAATCATGTACTACTGCTCCATGAGGCCTGTCTTTTTTTGGTGATGGGAAACTATCCTGTGATAATTTGGTTTTAGTGGGACAGGTGACATGAACATTGTCTCTTGTATCTCCTCAAAACCTTAGTGCAACTTGCTATTGCCAATGTTTGTTTATTTGTCACTGCCAATGTGTGTTTGTCACTCATTATATTTATATTTGTCAATGCTTGTTTATCATAATTTTTATTTGACTTTGCCACTGCTTGTTCGTTATCACACCTTTTTGCTTTTGCCAGACAATGTTTCGTATTTTGTGTCGTCAACGAAGACAGCCGCTCCATGCTCGTCGACGGCATTATTCTCTCAATGGAAGTATGCTTTGATCTTTGTCTCATCGCTAAAGGCATTTTCGTAGTTGGTGAAGGGAACATTACATCCTTCATGTTCTTTGCTGACAGAGTTTCTCCCTTCTTCGGCGAAGGCAACATTGTTGCAAACCTGTCCCTCTCGATGGAGTCTCTTTCCTCGTCGGCAAAGAAATCCTTTGTCATCTGAAGGCATAGGGTCTTGTACTTAGTCCAAACCAGTTCTGTGTGCATTCTGCCAATGCACGAGTAGGTCAGGGTCATCAGATGCACCACAGGAGGTGGGGCCCGCATTGTGGAAGGCAGGCACAACTCTGTTCAGGCCCAGGTGCTACTCCTCCCACCAAACCTCAGGTAGATCGGCCTATTCAGCCTGGTGCTAACTCACCCTGTCTCCTGGAGTTCCCCCAGATCCTGTCACTCACAAATCAGACACACAATACACACGCTAGCAGGGGCAGGCTGGATGGTTAGGTAAGAAAATACAGACTTTCTAAAAGTGGCATTTTCAAACACAGAATGTTAAAACCGACTTTACCAAAAGATGCATTTTATCATTCTGAGTTCAGGCATACTAAACTCGAATCTCAACCTCGTCCCCCAGATCAGTTTAGGATTAGAAGATGTGATAATCAATCCGCCATTTCTGGCCTATGGGGACCGGTAGTCTTGCAATAGTGAAAAACGAAATAGGTTGTAATTCACTATCAGGTCATGCCACACACATCAGGGCATGTCCTAACTTTTACATACAACGCACCCTGAGCTTAGGCCTACTGTAGAGGTGACTGATATGTAGAAAAGGGAATTAGCAAGAATCCAGAGCACACTATGTTATCAAATGAAATTTCAATCTTCAAGTTTGTCATACATATGGGATAGATCAGACCAAACGTAAATTTTCAAACGTTTTATTAATTAACAGTGATCTCTTCTCGGGAATCACTGTACCTGTCACTATAGCCTACACGTGTTTCATCACAGCATGTGGCTGTGAATCTTCAGGGCTGATCGTAATGATCGAGGCGCGTTATCGGTTGACCGGTGATAATTCCGACCCGGTCCTTATCGGGTAGTTTCTGTTGAAACGAGAACGGCACCGATGGTATTCGGTTGCCGTCAATCACAATGTTGGGTGTTGGAGTTCACAGCGTTAATAATCTGTATATTTTGGGCCGTTTGTTGCCCGTGGCGATGCTTGGTGCAGCTTCGGTTTCCAAGTTCCCGCACTACCATCGGTGCCGTTCTCGTTTCAACAGAAACTACCCGATAAGGACCGGGTCGGAATTATCACCGGTCAACCGATAACGCGCCTCGATCATTACGATCAGCCCTGAAGATTCACAGCCACATGCTGTGATGAAACACGTGTAGGCTATAGTGACAGGTACAGTGATTCCCGAGAAGAGATCACTGTTAATTAATAAAACGTTTGAAAATTTACGTTTGGTCTGATCTCTCCCATATGTATGACAAACTTGAAGATTGAAATTTCATTTGATAACATAGTGTGCTCTGGATTCTTGCTAAATCACAAAAGAGGGAGGTCCCTGAACCTCTCGTCCTTACAGAGGTTAAGGTTTTCCTCTGACCAAGAAGCACCTACCCTGAAACCACGTTACTCTGAAACTTTACCGTAAGAAGTTGAGCGCCAAATTTCTGAACACTAAAAAACCTACTCACAGACTATGTAGAAAAGGGAAGGTTTAATGACTGGTGAATGGGTGCACTTACCTAATCGACACTGCAGTACGAGACTGCACACAGCCTCTGCAGTGGCAGGCCCGAGTTACGCTTTACGGGCTGCTTCGGTGGGTGGCACAATTGATGCTGCAAGCCCTCCAGCAGCATTTGATTGACAAACCTTGGGCACACGCAGTGCACAATATGAGTGTCTGACAGTAAGCCAAATAAGTCATTCATGGAGTCACTAATTAAAACATCAATTTAACCTAGGGAGCACTTGCACTGTGGCACTGAATAGCAGTGGCACAGTGCCCAAAGCATCTGAACCAGCAAAACATATAAAAAACAGAGGAGGCATTCAGTAAAAAAATGGAAGGGAGACTCACGCCAATGGTACCATGTCTAACAGGAGTTCATAGTAGTAGGGGGTTTATAGTCATACTTTATGGTACATTTGCTAAAAAAGGTAATCGCCACACTTAATTCAGCAAGAGCAGCAGGCCATGATGATTTGCCCACAATAATAACGAAAAGTGATACAGACTATTGGACTACCATTCTTTTTTTTTTTAAATATATTTTTATTGATTTTAATACAGAAAAGCAGTAGGCATGTGTTAATTTCAAGGTTACAATCTTAAAAAAAAATTGAAAATATGATTCATTACTTTCAACGCTCCATCCCTTATTATCTTCATATCGACCACGTAAAACTCTCCCTCCCCTAACACATCAACCCTCCTCAGACTCATCCTCTGAGCTTTCATCATCTGATTCAGGAATGGGGTCACAAATGTTCCCTCTGTAGGTATTCCAGTTGGTCCATATTTTAGACCATTTGCGAGGGCATTTCCTAGAAATATACACAGCTCTCTCCGTAACCATTGTAGTGTCCATGTCTCTGCACCAAGCCCCCAAAGAAGGCACTTCAGCTGCTCCCCACTTTTGTGCCACATTCCTCTTGGCCACCATGAGGCCTAACGTCGCCCAGATTTGCCCATGTCGAGATAAGTCATTTGGCTCCCAGATATTGAGGAGGCATCTTCTCCGCTCAGGCAATAGGGAGACATGCAATGTTTGCGATAATGTACGTAGTATCTGGCGCCAATAATCCGTTAGTAGAGGACAATCCCAGATTGTGTGGAAAAAGGAGCCCTCGTGCCCACAACCTCTCAAGCAATATGGGTGTTGAGTCTTACCGATTCTGTGAAGTGTAGTTCTTGTGAGATAGACTCTATGCAAGATTTTAAATTGCACCAGTCTGAGTCTGGCCGATATTCCCACCTCCTTAGGGGAGGCGAGCGCCATCTGCCAGTCTGCCTCCTCTATGACATCAATGTCTGCTGTCCACCTCTCTTTCAGTGTTGCCGTGGGGTCTGACATATTGTTTATGAGTATGCGGTATGTGAAGGAGGTGGCGCTCTTAGGCATAAAGTCTGTGAGGAGCCTGTCTTCCAGCGGGGAGGCCTCCGGTATGTTCTCGGTCTGGAGTAGAGCTGATTGGAGTGCGTGTCTGATTTGTATGTAACAGAATAATTCAGTTGGTGCAAGCTCGTATTGCTGTTGAAGCCGGTCAAACGAGATAACCGCCCCCTTATCCCATAGGTCACCTACTTTGGAGAGACCGATGCTATCCCAGTGCTCAAAACCCTTGCTGTTTCTGAGGGTCCCTAGTTATTTCGCATCCCACAGGGTCGTGAGTTTGGTTATAACCTCCTTCCATCCCAATTGTGTCTGAGCTGTATACCACAGCATCACCGTCGGGCTTCTGCGCTCGCCTTCTATTATATAGGGCAGCTAGCATATTGTCTGTTCCCAGCTGTGCCCAATCAGCCATGTAGGCTGGGTCCGTCCGAGGGGCATGTAGCCATTGATTGATTACTTTGAGGTGTGCTGCCCAGTAGTAAAGGCGTATGTTAGGGAGTGCTATGCCGCCATCATACCAACTACGATGTAGTTTGACTTGGGCAATGCGTGCTGGTTTGTTGCCCCATAAGAGAGTGGACACTTGTGATGCTATTTGTCGGAAATATTTTATGGGTACCTGATGTGGTGTATTCTCCAGTGCATATAGAAATCGGGGTAGGGCCATCATCTTAAATAGTGCGACCTTACCCAATGTTGTTAGGGGGAGCGACTCCCAGTGCGTCACGTCTCTGCGTAGTCTTTCCAGCGGGGGAGTCAAATTCTTAGCGAAGAAGGTTACTGGGTGTCGTGCTAAGTGTATATCTAGATATTTAAACCTGTTGTGGAAAATTGTCAGTGGGCAGTGAGGAGGGAGTCGCGATGTCAGGCCTTTCAGTGGGTATAAGACTGACTTATCCCAATTTATGGTGTATCCCGAAACTTTCCCAAATGTGTCGCATAATTTGAATAAAACCGGCAGAGTGTTCTCTGGGTCTGTCAGGTACACCAAAATGTCGTCCGCGTAGAGGGAGATACGGTCTTCCCATCCCTCTGCCCAATTAATACCACGTAGAAGAGGTGTGTTACAAACTTGCGCCGCTAGGGGTTCCAAAACCATTGCAAAAAGAAGTGGCGACAGTGGGCATCCTTGTCTGGTCCCTCTAGTCAATGTTATTGTATCTGAAAGTCGCCCGTTCACTGTCACACGTGCCACTGGATCCGCGTATAAGAGTCGGATCCAAGCGCAAAATTTCGGGCCTAAGCCCAATCGTGGAAGAACTGTAAACAGGTATGACCATTCCACCATATCAAAGGCCATTTTTGCATCCAGAGAAAGGACTGCCGCCGTCTCCGTCAGAGTCTGTTCCCACGCCAGCACACTGTATACACGTTTAAAATTGAGTGCAGTGTTCCTGTTTGGCATAAAGCCTGACTGTTCCGGGTGGATTAGGTTGGGGAGGTGTGCCTGCAATCTATTCGCGATTAATTTGGCCAGAATTTTGGACTCTGCATTGAGTAGTGATATTGGGCGGTATGAGAGACATTCCGTCGGGGACTTTCCAGGTTTTAGGATAGTCACGATGGTGGCCATTCTCTGGTCCATAGGCAGTGTTCCCTGTTCCAGACTGTCGTTGTACATTGCGTGTAAGTGCGGGCTGAGGGTGTGTGCCAGTAGTTTATAAAGTTCCAATGGGAATCCATTGGGTCCCAGCGCTTTGCCTGATTGCAGGGTGTTAATTGCCTCACCGACTTCCTCAACAGTGAGGTCTGCTTCGAGCTCCTCTGAGGCCTCCGGGTCAAGGCCCGGCAGCTCTACCTCATGCAAAAAGGATGCAGTCTCTTCCTCTGTGGTTAACCAGGAAGACACGTAGACCACACTGAAGTGATGAGCTAATGCCTTCACAATTTCTCCTGGTTCTGAAGTAAGATGGCCCTCAGCCGTGCGTATCTGTGCTATAGTACGGTTCCCCCGTTCCCTCCTGTCTAACCATGCCAACAATCTCCCAGCCGTATCACCCACATCGTAAAGTCTGTGCTTGGTTGCTGTGATGGCAGCCACTTGGACTACCATTCTTGCTTAGCATTCCAGTCCTTTCCTTTCCAAAAAGATGGAGAGTGGCTAATATTAAGCCCATTCTAAAGGAAAATGATCTGCCGGAGCCAAAAAACAATAGGTTCATTAATCTGACAGACGTGGGGGCAAACGTATGCCAAAACACTACTCCTACATTTGAAAGACTGGATAGACTCAAAATCTGATTCCTATTGAACAGGTTGGTTTAAAGAAGGCGATTCAAACACAGACCACTGTTTTAGTCTTTGGGCAATGTCTGAGAAAGCAATCAAAGAGGCACCTTATATATCTGCTTTGCTGACTTTTGCTCAGCTTTTGACTTAGTCAACCTTTAGAGTCGTTGGCAAAAGCTACAACATTTGAATATACCCAGAGAACTCTTAATGATCACAAAATAATTAAATAGAAATAACTGGACAAGGGTGGAACTAGATAGATCTGGATCCGTATCAATACCAATAGAGTCGTTGGCAAAAGCTACAACATTTGAATATACCCAGAGAACTCTTAATGATCACAAAATAATTAAATAGAAATAACTGGACAAGGGTGGAACTAGATAGATCTGGATCCGTATCAATACCAATAGAGAATGTGCTTTGCCAAGGATGCGTGGAACACCCACTCTCTTTGCATTTTTATGGCCTCACAGACCTTCATGCATTTCTACTAAATACACACTCCTTCTTTTCTAGAATGGGGTAGGTCTTCATATCCCCTCTTTCCTTTCCGTCGATGACCTGGCCATATTAGACATGACACAGTGGGCTCCACAGAAAATTTGCAGAAAACACAAAGAGTCCCTAGATGGTGGGGGTATATACCCTACAGCGTAGGCTAACCCAACCAGAAGGCTCAAAGGGTAGCTACGGTATCAAGGACAAGATAGTCTTTAGCATAACATACACCTAATTTACAAATACAGGCTAACAGTCAGTATAGGAACCCTGTCTACAAATCACCACATTAATTAGGAAACTATAATCTTTACCAGTGTAAAAAACAATTTATTAAAAACAGTACAGTTTAAGTTCACATTCAAAAAGCGATTATACATTCAAACATATATTAAAAAACCAAAGAGTCGACGCAGCGTTTCGGTGTCTTGTTTCGATGATGACACCTTCTTCAGGACGGGTTTTTTTAGTTAAAAAAATCTCTAAAAGGTAAGATTAAAAAACATGAATCAACAGGGGCCTATTATATACTGACGTTAGCATTGTTATGACATTATTACATATATGGACTGTACACAAAAATTAAACAACATTCATGATCTCTATATTCACATTAGTATATACAGGGAAACAATCACTGTTCTCTTTTACTTTTTTTATCCATTTGAACATCAAACAAGGTTACATCATGTCTAGGGTTGTTAATTGTTACACCAGCAGTGAAAGTTTGATACAAATAACCACATTTGACACTGATGACCAAAGATATTATCTAAGTAATGGTTTTATCATTCTGTAGATTCATTGTTAGCTTGCATTAGACAAACCCTTTTATCCCAACATGATTAACTTTATACTATCCTATAGTTATCCTTATGGTCCCATGCAGTTTCTCTTTTATCACTTAACAATTATAGACCTACCTCAGAGATTGAGGGATTTAGGGCATACCCCCACCATCTAGGGACTCTTTGTGTTTTCTGCATATTTGTTTACCCAGTCCCTCACTGGTCTTTGGGTACCTCCCTCATTGTGTTGCTCCAAAGAAAATTAACAGCATTTGCTAGAAAAATCAAGTGGTAATTAACATGGAAAATACAAAAATACGGATCCTCGGGCAAAAACGTAACGTATGCATGGTCAATCAGCAGTGAGGTGGTAGAGGAAGTTTCTTGTTATAAATTCCTTGGCCTGACTTTTAATAATAAATTGCCTTTGAAAATGCTTTTAGACATCTCAAAATGTGGTGTGTCGATTTCACTAGGAGAGTTTAAGAAATGTAAAAGGGATTTTGGGGGACCCTCATTAAAACTGGTTTTCCCAGACTATAATGCAATGGTCGCTCTCCAAATGCGGTAGAGTTACTGTGCTTAGGAACCAAACAAGTCTGGAATATGGCAGAGGGGCACTGCCTGAAAAACCAGACGCTAATCTGAAAAGCTAATCTGATATCACAAGAGTATATAGCAAAGAACCGCAGTATTAGATTTTAGTACAAACAATTTGCCAAGTCCAAAGGCATCAAGACACTGTAAATGAAATAATTGTCTGTAATTTAAGGTGGGCAAGGTCAATGAGACATACAGCCTTATTCATGAAGCCGAAATCGGCTCGCAAAGGGCCAGATTCTGAGAATCTGGCTCTTTGCGAGTGCGATTTTTGCATTTGGGATTTCATCATCCCAAATGCAAAAATCGCTAATTGCGATCTCGCAATTTTGCGAGGAATTACATTTAAGGAATCTCTATTTGAGATTCCTTAAAGGCAATTCATCATCCAATTTTGTTTTGCGAATTCGCAATTTCTGGCCGCAATTTACCGCGAGGTCAGACCTCGTGGTAAATTGCGAAAACTCAGAAAAATGCTTTTAAATGCATTTTTCTGAGTTGCATGTTACACACACACATGTCCTTTGGACATGTGTGTGTGCAACACCTGTGTAAAATTTCATTTGAGGGGTGCTACAGGGTGTCCTTTAGACACCCCTGGCACCCTTCAAATCGCTATCTTATTTGCGATTAGCTAATTGCTAATCGCAAATAAGGAATACTCCCCATTCATTCCTATGGGCCTTTTGGCCCATAGGAATGAATGGCGAGTTATTCCTTATTTGCGATTAGCAATTTGCTAATCGCAAATAAGGATTATGTAGGAATCGCATTTCTTTATGCAATTTCTACATGAATCCCATTTTGCGAGTCCTTAATAGCGATTCGCTATGAATCGCTATTAGGGGCACGCAAAACGGGAGAATGATGAATCAGGCTGTAAGTCCTCGATTCACCAAACACCAAAAATCCAGGGGTAGCGGAAGTGACAACACATTATTTAATGCCCCCATGATATTACACTGCAGACAGTAATATCAGTCATGCCAAATAAATTACTAAGCACAAAATTAAAAAAGTGATTGAATGCCATAGTAAATCTACATTGCAGCTTGAAGTGGCTAATCACCTCAATTATATTGTAATGCATACATTTACACGCTCAACGGCAGTCTCAAATGTCGTAGTTCAACCTCCTGTGTCCTAGCAAGAGAATAAAGCTATCCCAGATGTCACAAAGATTTTGCATGTTTGAAAAGAACAGGGGTCCTAAACTTTTTGAATACAAAAAGAAGTAATAAACATAGACTTGAATAAGGACTATGTTGCTTTTTTTTTTGTCCAATGTCCAGCCGGACAGAGGAGTATTTATTGCCAGGATTAAATGAAGATTAACAAGTAACGTGGGACACGACAAGAATCAGACAACTGGGCACAAGCCTGTACCAAGTAACAAGAAGACAGTACAGGGGAAAAATAATTAACAGGCAAACAGAGTGGAGAGAAAGGTGGCTTACAATACAATGCAATCTTGTGTAAGCTCAAACCAACAAGTACTGCAACACCAATTACACAATTCACAAGTGCAGTATTGTTTAAACAGTTGACGTGACGTTTCGATCCCTATCTCCAATTAATGACTGGGATCTTCTTTAGGACTAACATTAATACTTTTTCCTGAGTGATTTGAGAGGCCTGTGAAAATAAACAGGAGGAAGAAAGGGGGAGAAGAGAAACCATTTTATCTCAAGTCAGCATTATTTACACTTAAAAATAGGCATGTCGGACATACTGCATTAAACTGTGACAGTCCGTGACCATGTGCTGAAGTGGGAGGTCATATCCAAGTACGGCGCGGTGAACTAGTGGGCAGGGTGTGTAGCATGTGAATCAATTGCCACGCAGAAGTAGTAATTAATCAAAAGGGCACAGTAGTTATTGTGCTCATATTTCGACCGGCGGTAAAGTGATTCAGATGCAACGCAAGAGTGGTGATGATCGTGGGGCACAGAGGATGTTGTGCTCATATCTCAACCAACGGTGAGATAGTTTGTGGGATTTGGCAGAAAACTTAGATATATTGCGACGTGCCTCGAGTGGTTAAAAAGGGCGAAAAAGCTCGTGAAGTGGTTTGTCTCAGACACGGACCTTATAAGTTCAAAAACCGTGACAGTTCGAAAGTGCGCGGGAGCCCGCAGTGAACGGTACAATGGAACCGCGGGTGTGAGTGATTCGAGTCGTAGCACTTTTTTTGTCTCGGTAGTGGGTGTGATCGAACGTCTGGTAACTGTTCTTTGAAGGAATTCAACGCCCTGGAGGGAGTGAACATTGCGTGGTGAGCCGGAATGGTGACTGGGAGTGCCGGTCGCGGCTGGCAAGTGAGGGGAGCATTACCTGTGCGCGTTAGCATAGGAGCCAAGTCTGGTAAAGAACGATGGAGCAATGGCAGTATGCGGCTACAATTAGTTTCAGTCCGGTGCTTTAGACTCCTGGAATGGAGAAAAATAGCGGGGAATCAGTCTGCTGTCTTGCGACTGTCTACGGACAGGCAGAACAGACTCGGGAGAGATTCTGGGCAAGCTTACCTTGGTGATGTCTCGAAAGCGGGCGTTGTGGGTCCCTTCTATGGCAGCATGATAGCTGGTTCTGTTGAGACAAGGGTGGGGGGAGCCATATAGTGGCGTGACTGGTGAGTTGAGTGAAAACTAACGAAGGACTAGCTGTGATTGATTTGTGTGGGCGCCATTTTTGGATGGTAACCAAAATTGGCAGACATCTTGGAGTATTGAACAATGAAAATTTCCAGAAGTTTGACCATATTATTGTAAAGCAATTGAAATTCTTAACTCGAACCTTAATGAAAGCAATAGCATTGCTTAGTTAGGTCAAAAAGGGAACCATTACAGTTACATCAGCAATTTAACCAGACTTGTTGCAGAGTGCACTGGAATGATGGATACAACCAGTCAGGGGGTGTCAAGAGTCAGAAGAAGGGGGGCATCCAAGTGTTGTTCATGGTGGGATGGGAGTTAAACCAAACTGGTCCAATCTGTTCAGGCCATCCTGTGCAGAATTAAACTGGATGATTGATTTAAGCTCTTCCTTATTGAGCAGTTGTCCCATGTTGCCACCTCTTGGCGGTAGTTTCAAAACCTTGAGAACTGTCCACTTTATATCGGCTTCAGTATGTTTGGCAGCAGCGTAGTGGTCCACCAGTGGTGCATTCTGGGTGCCGCATCGAATGCGGCTCCTGTGTTGTCCAATTTGGATCTTGACCTTTTGAGATGTTTGCCCTGTGTATACTTTCAGACAGGGGCATTGGATCAGATACATCACATTTGCTGTGTTACAATTGGAAAAAGAATGACTGTGGAGAGTAATGTTATTGAATGTAAAACATTTTCCTTCAATTGTCAAATCACAGGTGTTACATCCACCACATTTCCAATGGCCAACAATGGGGGACAGGCCCCATACGGCATCAAGAGTAGAAGAAGATGGTGCAGATGGTAAGGCTGCCCTAACCAGATGGTCTTTAAGATTCTTACTCTTTTTAAAGGCAAACAAGGGTTTGTCAATATTTAAGATGCCTGAGTTGATAATGGGCCATTGTTTAAGTATCGTTTTTCTCAACTGATGTGAAATGGGTGAGAAAGTGGTGACACATGCAATACGGTTCAAGTCTTTTTTCGGTTTGGGGGTTAACAGGACTTCCCTGGGGCAATACCATGCTCGCTTAGAGGCGTTTTTAACAATTTTCTTGGGGTAGCCTTGATCTTTTAGTTTAGACGCTAAGACCGACGCTTCTTGGAAGTAGGCGCTCTTGCATGACCAATTCCGCCGTATTCTCAAAAATTGAGAATAGGGCAGGGAGTGACAAAGATTTTGCAGGCTCAATGTTTGCACAACAAAAACCTCTAAGGTCAAGCAGATTCTACTGACTCATGCTTCTGACAAATGTGCTATCCCATATGTTAAACAGGTTCTACAGGCTGAGATTTAATTCCTCGGGTTACCAAAACTGGGCTATAACTGACGCACGGTTCCTAAGGTCTGACTCCATTTCATATAGGCCCTGACTCAATCTTAGACAATGGAGGTTGCATCTTCTCAATCTTAGACCATGGATTCGCCATTTTTCCTGAATTAGGCAGAATCATTGTCATATCTGATGTTTGATGCAGATGTCGTCTGATTGGATTTTTCTAAGAACTATGAAAGTGACAAGTTTTTCGGCTAATGACAAATAGAACATCTGATGTGACATCCTTCTAGGTCAAATGTCTACTTTTCACCATGTCACGGATAAAGAAGAACAGATATAAAGTCGAAATAGTGTATTCTGAGTTGACGTCCTTTTACCATACAAGTTCAAAAGAAAATGCCTGAGATGCACACCATGATGCACATAATCTATGTCCGACATTCCTAAATTTATGTCAGAAAGTCTGATTTCTGATAAGATTTAGTATACAAGGACTGCCACTTGAGCACTTGTTGGGAGAGGCCTTTTGCCCAGATTATCGCATGCATTTCAGCCAAAGATGGTCTCACTTACTGCCAGCCCACTTCGCAGATGCTACATCTCGCTTGAAGTCTGAAGCTGATAAAGCGGAGTCCTGGAGGAAGATCGCTACAGCAGCATTTGCCCTTCGCAGGGAACACTATCTTCATGCCTCAGCTGATAAAGACAGCCTTTGCTGTCTAAAAAGTATGCAGTGCGTCTCTTCTCCCTAAGAAACTCTAGACTGCAAGTTGCTCTGCCTTCCATGCTCTTTTAGTGTACAGCATATCAATCAATTAATCAATCAATCATCAATCAAAGGGTTAGTAAAGTATAGCTACTCACCTGAAGGGTCTAAAGGCACTGAGGGAGAGGGGGCGCACCTGCCAGAAGTTCACGGGGCTACGTCGAAGAGCCAGGTCTTGAGGTCCTTCAAGAACTTGGGGATGGATGGCGTCTGTCGGAGGTGGAGAGGGAAGGAGTTCCATACCTTGGCAGCGAGGAGGGAGAAGGAGCGCCCTCCTGATCTGGTCTTCTTGATGCGAGGTACCGTCACAAGGGAGAAATGGGCCGAGCAGAGGGATCGTTGAGGCTGTGGTTCATGTAGGCGGGTATGATGTTGTGAAGAACCTTGTGAGCATGGGTGGGAAGCTTGAAGGTGATTCTTTTCTTGACGGGGAGCCAGTGTAGTGTCCGTAGTTGATGGCTGATGTGGCAGTGCATGGTAGGGTGAGCACTAGTCTGGCGGCATTGTTCTGGACGTTCTGGAGTTTGCAGGTAAGGTTCTTGTTGATCCCGGTGTAGAGTGCGTTGCCGTAGTCCAGTCTGCTGATATTGAGGGCGTGAGTGATGGTTTTCTTGTGTTCGAGGGGAATACAGTTGAAGGCTTTTGGAAAAGGCAGAGGGTGTGGTAGCAGGAAAAAGTAATGGCGTTGATCTGCCGGTCCATTTTGAGTTCGGAGTCCAGGATGATTCCGAGGTTTCGTGCTTGGTCCTTGGGTGAGGGAGGGTTCCCGAGGGCGGGGGCCACCAGGTGTCGTACCAGGCGTCGGGGTGAGGGCCCATGATGAGCACCTTGGTTTTGTCCATGTTGAGTTGTAGGCAGCTGTTCTTCAACCACCTGATCACTTCTTTCATTCTGTCTTAAAAGTTGTGTTTGATGATGTTGGATTCGTTAGATAGGGAGAGGAAGAGTTGGGTGTCGTCTGCGTACGATACGATGTTGAGTCGTGCGATCTGACTATGGATGCGTGCGGGACCCTGTAGATGTTGAACAGGTTTGGGCTGATGGAGGTTCCTTGTGGGACTCCGCAGGTGGTCGGTGTGGGTTCCGAGAGGAAAGGAGGGAGTCTGAACTGTTGTGTTCTGCCGGAGTGGATTGAGCGGATCCAGTTCCTGCATCGTGGAGTCCACGGCTTAGGGTGCGATGAGAGACTGTGTTAAAGGCCGCAGAGAGGTCCAGGAGGATAAAGGCCGCAGTTTCTCCTGTGTCGAGGAGGGCGCGGATGTCATCTCTGGTTGCGAGAAGGGCTGTTTTGATGCTGTGGATGATCCTGAAGCCTGATTGAGAGGAGTCGAGGATGTTGTTTTCTTCTATGAAGGCGGCGAGTTGACTGTTGACAGCTTTTTTCATGACTTTTTCCGGATATGGGAGTAGGGAGATCGGTCTGAAGTTCTTGGGGTCGGTGGGGTCCGCCGAGGTTTTTTCCAGGTGAGGGTTTGTTGCGTGTTTATCTAGGTTCCTGATCGATACTGTGACCTTATGCCCCTATTCGGCTATAAATCCATTTATTCCCTATATTGGCATAACCGTTCAAGTGCGATTTTCAGAAAAGTCATCTCTGGCCTCACACGAACAGAGCCACATTCCAGCATAGTTCTCTGCCACTTCCTTTGCGACCAATTAGTGCAATGACAGAGCAGAAGTCACTATCTGATATTCCTAGATTAACACTCCGAGTTCTTCAACAAGATAAAAACTCAGCAAACCTGGAAATCCCCACTTGCTGTGTTTTGATTAGTAATGGAACTCTAATGAGCAACTGATAACTATCACTTCCTAGTGACATCTTTAATTGACGTCTTATGTCCAACAAACTTGCGTCAAACCCGGCACCTGTCAGGTATAAATATTACCAACGTTGCCTTAAGCAATGAGCTACTGTTGCTGTTGCTAGCTGTCTGCAAGACCCCGTGTTGGTGAAGCTAGCACCCTGTCGCTGCAGCCTGCTGTCCCTGTGGTGGTGAAGCTACTGATACCATTATCGCTGCTAAAGCGCGAACGATGGTGCAGTACGCTTAGGAGCTGAACAGCCGTCCCTCTGCGAAGACATCCAGCAGATTCCAGCTGCCCGCGGACGCTGTCCCCCCTCCTTCCTCGATGCGCTGAAGAGAGCCGCTGCCTTTCTCGTGCAGAGAAATCCAGCTCCGGCGTTTCCGGTCTGCCCTCGCGGTTGACTGGGATATCGAGAGTGACCCCTGAAGGAGATACCAAACCTCCATCATTCTATTCAGAGGTATGGTGTTGACTAAACCCTTAGACGAGAATTCTTGAAACAAACCTTGGCAAAACCAACTTAACTTAAAGCTACTTACTTACTCCCCTTCCACGTGTTAGGCTTAGGTCAGGCACACTAGGGTAGGCTTAGTTAGAAGCACCAGTTGAGTATTTTAGCCTAATGTATATATGACTGTATATATGTTTTATTACTTTTAAACCATTGTATGGCTAAGAAACCATATCAATGCTTTTACAGTTCTATTTCGCAATACTTATCTTACTGTACGTACTTTTTATAATAACAATTCTTGCAATTGTGGCAATACATTTCTCTTGTACGAGAAGAAAGACTGTTCAATAAATGTTAACCTTTTATTGACAAACGCCCGTCTCTCTATTCTCTACATATCGTGAAAGTAAACTGCACTAGACTGACTGAGTGAAATACCTGTCTATTGTTTCACACGACCCTAGAGATTGACTCTTGATCTGAGGAGCAAAGTTGTCATGTTGCACGGTTGTTGGAAAGCTGAATCCCTTCTTGTCTGTGCCAGGGAAGCTGATCACTTCCCATGCAGAGAAGAAAGTTTCCAGTGACCTCTGAGCTAGTTGGTAACACACCCAATTAAGTTTAGCATAGTCAGTGGAGGCCTGGAATATCTGCAGTTCCACGTCGATACTACTGTTTATGTTATTCCAATGCGCAGGGCCTAGTGGGAAACTAGGAACTACACTACATGGCGCCCAAACGTTTGGTAAGGCGATAAACTAACGCAAGACGTTAGAGTAACTCAGTCGTGCATATTTCACACAGACCCCTTTCTCCCGTAAATACTCCAATAGACGTCTGGAGTGGGTGAAAGGTTAAAATCCGCCCGACCTTAGTAGGAAGAGATTCCTATGTAAAGCTCTGGTTTATTCAACGTTGAAGGATACAGTGTTCCAAAATATTGTGCACCTAATCTTTGTCTCCTTGGAGACCTACTCTGCAAACCTTGCATTTTTTACAATGCCAGAAAATAACGGAACCACTGGGGCCGCAGTAAATGCAACTCAGCAGGATTCCGACGATATGGTACCGGGTGCAATAATCATCCCGGTCCACTTAAGAAGATCTATAACGTTAAAACTTATAGAAAACGGACTGACACCTCAAGGTGGTACAGTAATTTTCGTGATAGAGGCTCACGAGTATCGGCAGACAGAGGTATTCTATTCATGGATAAACTTTCCAGCGGTAAACGCTAGAACAAAAGAGTTTCACTATTACAAAATAGAGAAACCTCCGGAAGAGTACGCTCCTTTCGAGGAGATTGAAATTCCACTTAAATTTCAAGAGCACCAGCTCTGGTTTAATGGCGCCCTAAAACACAATGATCACATAACTAGGCTCGGTCCACTAGGTAGACCAGGAGCCACGTGGCCGGTTCTAGCCAGCTACACACCACATCCTGACATTGTAAAAATGTCTAAGGAAGAGCTGTTAGTACAGCTCAAAACACTAATTAAAATACATAGGCAATTAGTCCAATATGTAATGCGGACTGTAACAGTCCAACCAGCTGTTAATACACCACAGCTGACCCCTCATCAGGGGAATACTAATAAAATTACACCACAGAACATACAGTCATGTCTTGGTAAAACACCCGTAAAACGGGAACAAATTCCTTTCTGGCTAGCACAGAAAATCACTCAAATAGAGGCAGTATTTCCTGATACTACCCCTATTGAGAAACACAGAATCTTGACCATCTGCCTTCCAATGGGAATCGCACCACACGTGGAGGACTGCGACACTTGGGGTACAGTCTTTGCTTCCATTTACACAAAAACACACAGTGTTCCGTCTATGGCGGTAGTACCAGAAGTGCTAAAACAGATTCAAAATGAATTCGGTCCAGAGCCCGCTTTAAATCTAGGTATGAAATTACTGAAAGACTTCAAGCAGGTCTCGGCTATATTATTAGCCAACATTAAAGGAGAAGCAGCATCTGTGGCGATCCGCCAGAAGTTGAAGGAAACAGATATAAAAGATCCTGTTGAGCTTGCAAAAATCATAGAAAAATGCTATGAAGAATTAGGTAGAGACAGCTTGGGTGGGAAACCGGTAAAGCCCCAACTGCTCGAAAATCCTGAAAAATTATTTATTAAAAATAATTTAAACACTCCTAAAAAGAGCTGGGATGGAAATAAACAATCCACTCCCAAGGAAAAAGTTTTCCAGTCCATAGGAAGGTCTACTCGACGGAGGGAAAGAACTCCGACTCGAGAACGCCAGTCTCCCCAGAGGGAGCCCTCTGAGAAAAGATATAACCTTAGAAATAGGGATAATCTGAAAAAACCTGATAGATATCAAAGTATTGATACACGTCCCTCTCGATCTTTTCCACAGAATTCGGAAAGAAGAGGACGGTCAGACCCAGGAGAGCACACCAAGTCCAAAGACAAGGAACCTGCTCAGAGTAAAAAAATCTCAATTTCAGAAAAAGAAGGTAGCCAGTATTAGAGTAATAAACCATGCCGAGAATACTGAGGACACAGTTGAAAAACGGGGAGTGGGCATTGACAATGTTGGACAGTGCAGCAGAAATCAGTATAGCGCGCAAGATCTTGATGAGTCATCTGGGGACAGTGGACATGAATGAATACATTCAAGTTGAAACTGCCGACACCAGACTTAGCGAGCCCCATAAAATATACGAAATAACATTGCGTATAGAGGATGATAAGACTAGGAAAATAAAGGGTCTGTTTTGGAATAAGCTCTCAAAAGGCTATGATATTCTGTTAGCTGAAAAAGATTGGCCCCCAGAGTTTGTCAGGGAGCTCCCTCGTGGCGAAGAAGTGATTATGCCTGCCTTCTCGAATCACATTCCGATTCACAAAAAATACACATATGCAAGGAAATGGGCAGTAGCCCAGGCACCTGCATTATATAAAAATCATGTGGGATGGGATGAGGATTCACCTCCTCACAAAATCCAATTAAAAAGTGAACCAACTGCCCAACGGCAGTATCCCATAAAGCAAGTAGCTAAAAAACAAGTCAGGGAGATCTTAGATCAACTTGAGTACCAGGGGGTGATTGAAACATGCACCTCTCAAATGAACAATCCTTTGTTTCCTGTCTCCAAGCCAGACAATTCATATCGTCTAGTTTTGGACTACAGACACCTTAATACATGTTGCAAAACTTTTGCAGTACAAAACTCGCATAGTGCAGCCCTAACGAATAATATAGTTAGGGAAAAATATAAAACGACATTAGACATATCTAATGGTTTCTTTTGTCAAAACATTGCACCAGAAAGCAGATATTTGACCGCTTTCTCTGCATTTGGGTCGCAGAAAAATTCTGTCGACTCCCACAGGGGTTAAAGAACAGCCCAGGACTATTCTCAGCTAGGGTAACAGTTACTACAAATCTATGATGATGAAGCATTATCTTACGTAGATGATATTTATCTCACAGACGACGACTTGGATACTCACTTGAAAAGAGTGAACACCATTATACTTGGGTTCGCAGCAGAGGGTTACAAATTCAACTTTAAAAAGTCTCGAATTGCCCATCTGACAGTACTATTCTTAGGGTACGAATTATCAAGTGAAGGGAAAAGCCTAGCGGACAACTTCTTAGAGAAGTGCGCTGTACTCCAAGCTCCAAAAACGCTGAAGAATTTACAATACATTCTAGGTTTTCTGAATTTTGGAAGAACTTACATCCTAAATTACGCAGAGAGGATTAAATCTCTCTACGAACTAATTAAACCTGATTTTAAACAAATCAATTGGACTCAAAAACACACAGAAATTTTGAGATCACTGCAAACAGACATGTTAGCAAAAACAAAATTAGATACACGTGACAACACGATCGATCTTGTAATCCGAGTCATCCCAGGAAGATGCGGATTCACGTACCTAACCTCTAATGAGGGAGAAAAGGTACCAATTTCTATTAAATCTCACTTGTACACACAAGCAGAAAAAACATTCAGTCACACAGAGAGAACTGTGAAAGCAGTGCAAATCGCATTAGCAAATGAACGAGAACTAGCACACGGCAAACGGATTAATATCCTTACAGCGGAATCCGCCTTCGAAGCGCTATTCAGCCCAGTAAACCTGCCTACAGTGTCACTGGATCCGAAATGGATACAGTATATAGATTCTCTAGGAGCGGAAGATGTGAAATACTATTTCGCCCCGCAATTCGAAGAACTGAATGATTTAGAATATGAAGAAGAATATCCTCTGCCAATCGAAATTCTGCCTCTCCCACAATACGCATGTATAATCTATACAGATAGCTTTGTACAGCATTTCAACGTAGAGAGAAAATCCTACGATGCAGCATGTGCGATCATTAAATGTCGTTGGCTGTGCAGTAAAATTAGACCGAAAGTAACAAAAACTGAATCTGTAAGAAACTGTTCGGTTCAGAGAACTGAAATCAGATCTTTAAAGATGGCGCTCGAAAATGCAGAACGTGAATTCCCGACACTTATAGTGTGCGATTCTCATTTTTGCGTCAACTCTTACAACAATAAGCTGCAGAGTTGGATCGAAAACGACTACAAAGATGAAACAGGTGCCACAATAAAGCATAAAATGCTCTGGAAACAGGTAGCTCTTTTACACAAAGAACTACAAAAGACTCACGTGATTCACGCACAGAGTCTTCAACGTGATGGCGTTCACGTTGCAGGGAATTCATTGGCTAATACAGCCACAGCGGAAGCAACTAAACCGGCTTCCGTAGCCACAAAAAAGCGTACAGATAAATACATAGACGGGGAAACCATGCTGGCAGTAAAAACGACCGTAAAAGGCGACTGTGCAGCACTACCCGTGAACTATCCACTCAATTATGCATACATAATCGATGCAAACTCCGTTCCTTTTGCTCGAATCCCTGGAGTGGGGGACAGAGTAATTCCAAACAGGAGCAGGAGGGGCTTCCTCTTACTGGAAGCACACATGGGGTTGGGTCTGAGACACTAAACAATTAAGGTTTCTCTGAAAGAATTACAATCAGAGTACTGGTGGCCAGGAATGAGCATAGATATTCAATGTTTTGCTCAAAATTGTGAAAACTGCAACAGAGATCGCCGTAATGAACAGGCCAGTGTAGTTTCAGGATCCCTGCTAGACAGCATAAGGCGGTCTATCTGCGCAATCAAAGAAGAGAAGCGCGTCCCAGTGTACACCATTAAGACTAAACACACTTAAAAAATGAGGCCTCCAGCGCTCGGCTGACGCTAGAACGGTTATAAAAGATTTGCGAATCTTTTTCGGCTCATACGCAATTACCACGTTCCATTCTGACCAGGGTCCTGCTTTTAGCTCTCGAGCTTATAGGGAGGCCATGGCTAGCATGGGAATTGGGTTGCGGTATTCTTGTCCGTTGCACCCCGAAGGGAATAGTGTGGTAGAAAGAAAAAAACGTGACATAAAGCAATCTATAACAGCGAAGGTATTAGGTTCAGGCGCTGGGTGGGTCAAACATTTAATAAGTGTCCAGACTAGTCTTAATAACATGCCAAGAAATTCTCTAAAAGGTTTCAGCCCATACGAACTATTGTTCGGAATTAGAATGCGTATTCAGGACCTCGATAGTCAGATGTCAGTGGTACAAGAAGAAACAACGCACTTTGATGTAAAGGATCGTTTGGCTGTTTTACAGGAACTGAATGAAACAAGAAAATCCTTAAGCAACATAAAGTTAAAGCAACAGCCAAGTACCACTGACGAGGCACCACCAGCAACAGCCCCAGCAAGGCCTGTGTGGATTCCAAAGATTGGGGATCTAGTCAGAGAAAAGATCGCGGTTAAGAAGGAATTTGGGCCTTCTTACAGAAAAGCAGTACCTGTCTTGGCAGTCACCGGAACAAGATCAGTTGTGCTACCGCCCCTTGCTGGTAAAAAGGAGAACAGAGTTGTGTCCATCGACCAGGTAAAACCACAAGCATGTGGCCTATAATCAACAGTAAGCCCAGTGGACTCCCAAGAAACAACAGAATACCCAAACTTGCAACAATCCAAGAGGTTCAAACTGAAAGACTCATCACATTCGATCAGCCTGCAGTGCACAATGAAGGACTATGCAATAATGCCATGGAACTCGTGCCTCTTGAAACACAGATTGAAACAGTTTGTCAGGAAACAACACCAGTCTACACTAATGTGGCATCAGAATCTGCTACTGAGAGACAGATTGAAAGAACAATCCCATCAATTGACAGAACTGCCTCTGGTTATTTCATCAACTTCGTCGAAGATCAAAACGACCCCGAAGTGATGCCAGAAACAAAAAAGACTTTTAAAGAAAAAGCAACGGAACTCTTTCATCAACTAAAGGAAATCTACCTTATTTCCCCTTGGCTAGAGTTCTGGTTCGGTCTAGGTGTATTTTTCCTCCTGCTTTGGCTCATCATGGTACTGTACTTGGGAAAATTCATTGAAGGAAAATATATTACAATGGACACAGCAAGTCAGAACATCAACCTAGTCCTGAAACCACACAGATCATCCCACGTGAAGAAAAGAGAACTGTCAACAGTAAACGTCACAGCAATTCCAATACCTGGTGGGGTAGTATGGGAAAAAACTGACTATGAGATATATGGTCCGGCCGAAATCCTGAAGTATCCTCATCAACTGAAGGTTTCCTTAAGTGACTTTGTAACACCTAGTACATTCTCTGATGATTGGGACTTTAACAATATTAATGACATGATGTCTGATTTAGTAATGTCAGCTAGATTCACAGATCATGATTATTTACAAGGTTCATCTAGTTATGAGCAGTTATTCTGTTACACACACTATGGTGATCATTACTTGCATAAATCTGCACAGCCTAGAAATGTTTTTATGTATAATCAATGGGAACATTGTTCTACACCACCTAAAAGCAGTTCTAAAGCATTTTTTGAGAAATTCAAATACTTCTCAGGGTTTAACACCAGTAATGCAGAAACGTTTTATTACAAACTGTTAGATAAAACAGGAATGAAAACAATGCTGACAAATTCTAAATTGATATATTCAGAAGCATTTTATGACAAAATGATGACATTTGGTTTTGATTATTGGAAAAATAATATTGAAACGAAAACAATTTGGGGTACAAAAGATTGGCAGGTGCAAGGCATTGAAGCACTATTTAGAACCTGCATGATACCAGAACAAATGTTGTTTTTAAATGACACAATACACCAAACATCTTGTCTTGGCCTAGCTAAGATCAAAGACCTTAAAACACCGTCTAAACCAAAGCCAATACCTGAGAATGCAACCACAGATATTGAGTTAGGCGTGTCACAAATTTTACATTTCAACAGAACACATCCTGATTGGAAAAAGTGGTTAATCTGGCCTACAGACACAAACAGCTGTCAAGATAGATTTAAACAGGGTTTAAAAATGACCAGATTAGACTCGAGATATTCCCAGAGACAACATCCAGGGATTATAACAACATACAGTGTAGGGAAACTCTGCCTTGAATGGCTAACTTCATCCACACTGGCTGAAATTAAGCAACACTTGTCTTTACTAAAAGATGGTGCTGATTTGCGTGATTTCATTCTTGGACCACGCAAACAGCGTCAAAAGCGTTTCATAGCGACCAGTATCTATGCTGCTTACAACGAGGCTTGGAAAGTCAAACAAATTGAAACTGCTGAAAAAATACGAGAAATTGATCCTATTAATTTGGAGAAATCACTTTCAGTAGTAGACAATGGGTTAATGACTCTGTCTTCCAGAATATATTCGTTGGACAATATTGTATCATCTGCCTTTGATGTGATAGACAGAGACTTGCTAATGTTACAACATGGCCAGTCTCAATTACGCTCTATTATAGAACTAGGCTGGACGCTGCAAAATCTTCGTTCAGGCTATGTGCCTTGGCGTTTAATCAACACAACGTCATTATTTTCCAGTTTTAACCTTACTGATAAACAGATCAGTTTGGCACAGAAAGGAGCAGACTATACAATCCTGAGCATCGAAAAACTCGAGAGATTACCATTGACAATGTCAGAGAGTCCTGTCATTGAATGGATAATACACGGAATTATCATCATTCCGATAACAACTTTCCGATTTAAAAAGTGCCTTGAGTACATACCTGCTGGCCAGTATGAACAATTGGGTAAAGGATATGTAAAATCTGAATGGAAATTACCATACACACATTCTTGCTATAGTGACAGCGACAAAAATGTATTTCTTAGTGGTGACAACTGTAAACATTCACTAAGCGGTATACTTTTGTGTCAGGGTATTAATTTACACGGAGCATGTGATGGAAATTCTAACAACCTTTCATGCCACCAGCTAGTCACACCTGCAACTCAGATAGAGCCCTTCTTTATGCAACTCGCAAACGGGAGTTACATTCTTAGAACGGATCACAGATGTTGTGGCCTCGTGCCAGGGAAAAGTTATCTAGTAAGAGTAACGTCCATGGTCAAATGCTGTATGCAAGCATTGTTTCCGAGTGGGCCTGCAGACACAGTGACTCCCATCTGGCCTCGTCTGAATCTCTATTCTATACGAATTGATACATTAAGCAAAATGAAATCTGTACTTTTACAGACAAAAGTGCCTATAACGTCATCAAAAGAGACGTATGATCTTCTAGTTGCAAGGACAGCTACTGAAGTTCATGACCTTTTATCAACAAATTGCCCAGTGCATTTCGTACAAATGCTGGACCAACTTCTTAACATGTCTAGTGCCACAAGCATCCCAGGCATATTTAAGACAGTCTTTACGGGACTGCTAACACCTTTCCAGGCAATTTAGGGAATCGTTCCTAATTTTGTGCACTCTGTTTTTGGCGGCATACCATTATTTTTGGGACTTGTAGCAGGGATTTTATTTTTGACCCTCCTGCTTCGATATGGCAAGCCGGAACTCAGACATAGCTCCCATGGGAATGGAAGAGACAATCCTAGCAATGCGCTACAGGGACAGGATAACTAACGTCCTTGGATTGGCCAGGCTGAGAGATCTAAACATGACCTGGTTCCTTTCATTCAGACCTATATGGCAGAGCTGTATCTTACCGGTACTAAGATGTATGCTTTGCGGAGATGAATGCGTGTTGGACATCTGTCTTTCACTTCCATCAGCAGTACCAATGGACGTCGATACTTTGCTCAGTCCAATAACGGCTCACGCATTGTGTTGTCCCCAGCGGCTACCAATCCTGATGACGGCATTTGTGGAGACTCCTGTACTACGACTAGGTGGTAACAGTGGAGCAAGCGACAAAAGCAGCATCACCCAGGTACGACCATCTGTGAGCATTGCTGCTCCTGACTACGATGACAGCAATCATTCTCACACCTGCCAAGTTACAACGCTATCGAATTTGGTTGAACTGTCACCTGATTTTGTAGACCAATTTTTTGAGAGCCTGTCTGATACGATGTTCTCACCCGTACAGAAACAATAACTTTTAAGAAGCTTTCCGACACACAGCGTTCCCATGAACTCTGAATTCGGCCTTCAGTTTTGATCAACAAAAACTGCTAAAAGCTTTGGAACTCTATTTCCCCGTTCAAGCAATAATTCTTTTGAATTGGACATTTTTAATATTCACCCTTTTTTGGCACGAACAATTCTTTGCTTAACGTAAAAACTATTCTTAGAGAACAGAAGCTTCACACTTCTATTTCTAAACACATCTAGAGACATAACAACATTACATCAGCCTCTAGCACATGTTATTACAATGCATTTATATGTGATGATTTATCTCGCCCTTCTTCTGTCAGAGATACTTCATGTGTAATTCTTATGCATAATCGTTCATTGATTTCATATGCAATAGTTTTTGAATGATTCTATGCTTCAAAAAAACGTACAGTACCTAAATTTCATGTATTACAAGTACGCCTATTTCGAATGCATTTATGTATTTTGGGGTGGGCAATGTTACACATGCATCTAATTGCTTTAGTTTTAGTAATTTGATGGACATGAATACGTGGAGTGGGTGTTGCGTGTTTATCTAGGTTCCTGATCGATACTGTGACCTTATGCCCCTATTCGGCTATAAATCCATTTATTCCCTATATTGGCAAGTGCGTTCAAGTGCGATTTTCAGAAAAGTCATCTCTGGCCTCACACGAACAGAGCCACATTCCAGCATAGTTCTCTGCCACTTCCTTTGCGACCAATTAATGCAATGACAGAGCAGAAGTCACTATCTGATATTCCTAGATTAACACTCCGAGTTCTTCAACAAGATAAAAACTCAGCAAACCTGGAAATCCCCGCTTGCTGTGTTTTGATTAGTTATGGAACTCTAATGAGCAACTGATAACTATCACTTCCTAGTGACATCTTTAATTGACGTCTTATGTCCAACAAACTTGCGTCAAACCCGGCACCTGTCAGGTATAAATATTACCAACGTTGCCTTAAGCAATGAGCTACTGTTGCTGTTGCTAGCTGTCTGCAAGACCCCGTGTTGGTGAAGCTAGCACCCTGTCGCTGCAGCCTGCTGTCCCTGTGGTGGTGAAGCTACTGATACCATTATCGCTGCTAAAGCGCGAACGATGGTTCAGTACGCTTAGGAGCTGAACAGCCGTCCCTCTGCGAAGACATCCAGCAGATTCCAGCTGCCCGCGGTCGCTGTCCCCCCTCCTTCCTCGACGCGCTGAAGAGAGCCGCTGCCTTTCTCGTGCAGAGAAATCCAGCTCTGGCGTTTCCGGTCTGCCCTCGCGGGTGACTGGGATATCGAGAGTGACCCCTGAAGGAGATACCAAACCTCCATCATTCTATTCAGAGGTATGGTGTTGACTAAACCCTTAGACGAGAATTCTTGAAACAAACCTTGGCAAAACCAACTTAACTTAAAGCTACTTACTTACTCCCCTTCCACGTGTTAGGCTTAGGTCAGGCACACTGGGGTAGGCTTAGTTAGAAGCACCAGTTGAGTATTTTAGCCTAATGTATATATGACTGTATATATGTTTTATTACTTTTAAACCATTGTATGGCTAAGAAACCATATCAATGCTTTTACAGTTCTATTTCGCAATACTTATCTTACTGTACGTACTTTTTATAATAACAAGTCTTGCAATTGTGGCAATACATTTCTCTTGTACGAGAAGAAAGACTGTTCAATAAATGTTAACCTTTTATTGACAAACGCCCGTCTCTCTATTCTCTACATATCGTGAAAGTAAACTGCACTAGACTGACTGAGTGAAATACCTGTCTATTGTTTCACACGACCCTAGAGATTGACTCTTGATCTGAGGAGCAAAGTTGTCATGTTGCACGGTTGTTGGAAAGCTGAATCCCTTCTTGTCTGTGCCAGGGAAGCTGATCACTTCCCATGCAGAGAAGAAAGTTTCCAGTGACCTCTGAGCTAGTTGGTAACACACCCAATTAAGTTTAGCATAGTCAGTGGAGGCCTGGAATATCTGCAGTTCCACTTCGATACTACTGTTTATGTTATTCCAATGCGCAGGGCCTAGTGGGAAACTAGGAACTACACTACAGGTTGATCTCGGCGTGTTTCCAGTCGTCTGGGAAGGAGGTGGTCTCGAAGGAGCGGTTGATGATTTGTTGAAACTCTGGGCGATGATATCTGCAGCTCTATGGTAGATGTGATGGGGGCATGTGTCTGTGGGGGAGTAGAAGTAGATGTTAGTGTATTAGGTTATAAATGACATTTTACATAGATGACATTTTACCCATGCTAGAAATGTTCATTTTATTGTCGTTGTTTATGTGTTCTTGATGTTTGTATAATATTCTGTGTAGTTGTTTTAGATGTACTGAAAAACAAGTTGTTCCTGTAGTAATAAATACTGCAGCTGGTGTGTGATACAGTGAATAGCAAAATAGGTTTGTTGCTGTTACCACGGTGCCCCTGATCCCTTCATAGGAATTGTTAGTAACCCAAAAGCACTAACTCTATTTCCATAACACATGTAATAGTGTTCTGCAGGGCTATGGGGCGTGGCTTGGGCGCCGATGGCGATGGTCGCCTGAGAGCTCGGCTCCGGGACTGAGCCCGGGATTATCCTGTTAATCGGAGGCCGTGGGGCACCCTAACCCCCGCAAACTGTTGACCGGCCCGACTGGAACCTGCTGAGGCACCTGGCGCAGTTCGGACGAGTGGTGATCCGCCGGAAAATCGAAGTTTGTGGTCCCGAGGAGAGCGACCCAACATGGCGCCCGGACCCCATTGTCCCCTCGGACGGGACCATTAGACTGGAGGAACACCGCTGGTTACAGCGCGCCCTCCACCCTTTTGTCTTCCTGGAATGTGAGGGTCTGGACTTCGAACTGATGGGACTCTGGCATTGGAGATTGCGCCTGGATGGTCGGATGCCCCCACCATAGTGGACCTCGGCACACGGACGCCTGGAGGCCCTAACGGTGGCGCCGACCCCCTACACAGCACTTGGCTGCATCTCCCCGATCGACCCGATCCCATGGGAAGCACAACCCCCTGGCGCCACAAAGTCTCTGGTGGTGTAGGTGGCCCTCGCTCCGGGTCCTCTTTAACCAGACGGGCCTGCCCGGCCTGGCGCCGAGTGTCTCCGCCTCCTCCTCAGTGCTCTCCGACGACGCGGTGGTGGCGCGAGCCGAAACTGTGGAGGTCCAACAGGCCCTGGAGAAGAGGATCGCCAGCCCTCAGCCCGAGGGCCAGCACTCGGGAGAGTTATAGCCGACGCCCGCACTCGGTGGCGACTTTGCCTGGGTCCACACTGTGCGCTTCCCGTGACATGGGGAAACCAAGGGGGGCCAAGGGGACTACCCCAGCCGCCTCTGACTCGGAGACCCCGGACAAAGAGGACCATGGAGACCCGGGGAGTGCTGGTGGAGCGCCATTGCAGCAACAGTTTGACCGCGTCCTGGAGGCGATCGCGACCACACGCTCGGCCCTTCAGCAGGACATTGCCCAGGTGGCGACGAGCCTGGGCCTCCTCAGGGCGGATCACGGCAAGCTTTCGGACAGGGTCAAAGACGTGGAAGGCTCGGTGAAAACCTTGGAGCCTACGCAGCGATCCTTGGCCGCGACAATGAAAGATGCCCTGTCCCGGATTTCTGCCCTGGAACAGCGAGCGGAAGATGCGGAAGGCCGTAATAGGCGCAACAACATCCGAGTGGTAGGCCTGCCGGAGAAGATCGAAGATGACGACATGGTGGCCTACTTGGAAGCCTGGCTCCGAGACACGGTGGCCCCGGAGGGTTTATCCTCCTTCTACACCCTTGAACGAGCTTATAGAGTCCCAGCGAGGCCACCACAACAGGGCCGTGCACCGCGTCCGGTGGTGGCACGCCTATTGCATTTTCGCGACAGAGACCTCATCCTCAATGCCGCCAGACATAATGGCCCCTTCAAGGTGGAGAACAGCCAGGTGAACATCTTCCCGGATTACACCTATGAAACCCAACGCAGGCGGTTTTCATTCTTGGCGGTCAAGCGCGAGCTCCGGAGCGAGGGCATCCAATACTCGCTCCTATTTCCTGCAAAGCTCCGCATCATTGTCGATGACAAGACTCAATTTTTTGATACCCCGGAGGATGTCTGTAACTGGCTTGAACTCTATAGAGCTGGGAAAGATGGTTTCACCTCTGCATCCCAGCTAGCAGTGGAGCCGGGACAGCGACGGCGTTCTAAGAGGATACGGAGTCGCCGGGGCCGGTCGGGCGGCCCTTCAACTGCGGAGACTTCGACGGAGCGGAAGGGAGTGTTGGAGGTGTTATCTGCACTATCTGGTTCACGAGACGGTACCATTGCAGAAGAAGAGGACCCTGGTGACGAGGGAGCACCGACGGACTCGGAGGACTCGGTGACGGACAGCGTCCACACGCCGGTGATCACACCGAAATCGGTTGAGGACCTTCTGGATGGACAGGGTTGACGGGGTGAGCTGCATCCTTTTGGGTGGGGGCCCGAAGCGGGGGTGGCGGGAGCCGATGGTTGATCATGATCTCCAGAGAAGTGGGGGGTGGGGTGCCTTGCTCTTGCCCCGAGGGTTTCCGATACTGTTTTGGGCTTGCTTTAGTCCTGGTAGCCAGGGCATCGAGGGCCCGCTGCCACCACCCAGCCCGCACCTGGCCCCTAAGGTCTTCCTACGGTGGCGACCGCAGGATTAGTTGGGGACGAGGGGATTTTTGTGGGCATGGTTTGGATGGGAACTAGATGGTGCTATTTGGGTCCTGTTCTGGGGAGGGTGGGCAGGGGTTTGGTTAGAATAAGAGTTGTTGAGTTTTGGTTGGGGAAAATGGCCGCCACCAGTGCTGGGTTGATTGTTGTTCGTTATTTGTGGGGACCCAGATGGGGAGACTTTGCACAAACAATATGGGACAATGGCTGATGGTGCTAATGTGAAATGTATTACTTGGAACGTGCGGGGGCTTCACACCATGGCTAGGCGGCACAAAGTCCACGCTTATTTAGTGCGTAGGGGAATACAAATGGCGCTGCTGCAGGAGACCCATCTGAACAAGGCGGAAGGGGCGGCGCTACAGCGTAGGTGGAGGGGGCAGGTCTTTTACACATCGTACTCCGCGTATGCCAGGGGGGCGCTAATTTGGCTTAGAGCTGGGGTTCCCTTCCAGGTCACAAACTCAGTGGTAGATCCAGAGGGGCGCTACGTGGCCATCTCGGGCACTCTGGGGGGGAGGGACCTAAACGTTTGCTGTGTATACGCACCTAACATGGAACAGATTGCCTTCCTTTCCAGGTTATCGGGCTCGTTGGCCCACTTTTTCACTGGGCCACTCCTGCTCGGTGGGGATTTCAATTCAGTAGTGGATGTGGAGACCGACCGCTCGCATCCGCCCCTCCCTGACTCTCCGGTCCGCAGTGTGGCTAAAGGTCGTAGGGACTGGCAGTTACGCTGGGGTCTGACGGATATTTGGAGGGCGCAACACCCCGACACTAGAGACTATTCCTACTTCTCGGGCCTACACGAGTTACACGTTAGGTTGGACGGGTTTCTGGGCTCGACTGAACTGGTTTCAGCGGCGGTCCGTTCCGAATATTTGAGTAGGACCATCTCGGATCATAACCCCCTCCTGCTGGCCCTTCGCTGGTTTCCTGGGGCGCCGGCGGTGCCCACCTGGAAGTTACGTCCCGAGATCCTCGAGGACACGGTATTCAAAGCGGACTTAGGAGATAAGATCGCGGAATATTTCGCGTCCAACAGGGGCACTGCGAGCTCGAGAGCGCTGGAATGGGACGCTTTTAAGGTGGTGGTGAGGGGTTATTGCATCATCAAGAAGGTAGGTATGCGGCGGGTTATCCTCGATGACTTGGGTATTGCCGATCGGAGGCTCCGTGAGTTGGAACTCCGCCGCCCCGGACACCCTGACCTCCAGGGACGCACGGCAGAGGCGAAGGAGGCGGTGGCGGCGGAGGTCGAGCGGCTGCGCTGCTTCGACTACAAGGCCAATACGGTTAGGTCCCTCGCAGAGGGGGATAGGTCGAGCGCATTGCTGGCGTGGCTGGCTAACCCTACGCGCCAGACTTCACTGACGACGTCCATGCGCATGGCGGACGGGACCGTGGTGCACACTCAACCTGAGATTCTGAGCTGCTACCGGCACTACTACGATCAGCTGTATCGCAGTCGTTCTGCCAGAGACCCTGGCCTTCTCGAGGATTATCTACGGCCCCTGGAGCTCCCAACTGTGGAGCCTGACGTAGCAAAAGCCCTGGGGTCCGATATCGAACTGGGGGAGATCCGCAGCGCCATTAAAAAGATGGCGCGGAATAAGACCCCGGGCCTAGACGGCCTTCCTGTAGAATTTTATGCAGCCTACGCTGATCTCCTAGCCCCGAGATTGGTGATCGTATATAGAGAGGCGAAGAGGCTTGGCCGGCTCCCCGGCTCGATGCGCGAGGCCTTGGTGGTTCCCCTCCTCAAGCCGGGACGGGACTCGGCCGATCCGGCGTCCTACCGTCCCTTATCGATGCTGACGGTCGATTATAAAATTCTGAGCAGCATCTTGGCCACGAGACTGCTGGGCCACATGAGCTCCCTGGTACATGAAGACCAGGCCGGGTTCATCCCCAAGCGAAACACGACCATGAACATCCGTAGGTTGTTCCGCTTGCTGGGGGAACCGCTCGTGGACGCTCCGTGCCCGGTGGTCCTATCGGTAGATTTAGAGAAGGCATTTGATAGCCTGGAATGGGACTACCTGCACACTGTGTTACGGCGGTTCGGCCTCGGCGAGGGTTTCATCAGATGGACCACGGTCTTATATACCTCTGTATCGGCCAGGGTTCGGGCAGGCCCGTTAATTTCCACACAATACCCGGTGGAGAGAGGTACGAGACAGGGCTGCTCGTTATCCCCACTTCTCTTCGCGTTGGCGGTGGAGCCTCTCGCGCTGCTACTCCGATCGGGGGCCCATTGTAATGGCTTCTGGACACCCTCGGGTCCGCACTACATTTCGTTATATGCCGATGACCTGTTGCTCTTCCTTGAAGACCCGGTTGTTGCCCTGCATGGAGCTGCGACGGCGCTCACGGCGTTTGGGGAGGTCTCGGGCCTCCGGGTGAATTGGGCTAAGACATGCCTTTTCCCGGTTCGCAGAGGCACCCCTAGCCCTGTTCTCAATAGAGAGATTAGGTGGGAACCTGACTGCTTTAGGTACCTGGGAGTGTATGTCTACCATGAACCATCTGACCTCCTAGACGGAAACATTGCCAGATGCAGTCGAGCGCTACGGGGTAATATGGACTTCTGGGCTACGCTACCGCTCTCGATGGCGGGGCGGATCGCTTTGCTCAAAATGGTGGCGCTTCCCCGGTTGCTGTATTATTTCCGGGCACTACCGATCTGGATCCCACCGGCCACATTTAGACTCCTACGGTCAATGATAGTCGGATTCCTCTGGGGCTCGGGCCGCCGAAGAGTGGCCCTTAAGACCCTGATGAGGCCGAAAGCCGAGGGTGGGCTTGCGGTGCCGGACTTTGAGAAATACTATCTAGCGGCGCAGCTCCAGACCCTCACCCAGGAAATTGCCAGGGAATTCCGGGGCCCGGAGGACAGGAGAGGTACGGGGATGTCCAGGCATGTTCTCTCCTTTATAGCGCTACGACAACGTTTGGCCTTGCAAGACCTGTCGCTGGAGGAGAAGACCATTCGCCTGTGTTGGAACCGAGCCCACGCCCGGGGCCAATTGCGCATACCGTATGCGCCTGAAATACCTTTAGGGGTGTTGACGGCCTTGCCCCATGGCGGTGATTGGTCACGGTTAGCGGACTGGGAGGACGCGGGACTGCAGTTGGTGGGGGACCTCTATGAGGATGGGGCGCTCTTGCCCTTTCAGGAGCTCATTGACCGCTTCGAGGTTCCCCGCGGAGACTTCCTATTGCACTCGGCCCTGGACCGAGCGATCCAGGCGCACTGGAAATGCGGGCAAGAGGAGCCCCCTACGTCTCCGGTGTGCCAATACGTCATGATGTCTGCGGGCACGGTGAAGGCGGTCACTTGCCTCTACGGTAGACTGATCAATGAGGGGCTGACCCCCCTCACGACCTTGAGAGCCCGTTGGGAGGCAGACATAGGCAAGGAGATCCCGGAGACGACCTGGTCCCAACTCGTGCGGCGAGCTTGGAAGGGCACGGGCCACGCCCGCTTTCAGTTGGTCCACTATTACATACTCCATAGGGCATATCTGACCCCGGCGAAAATCCAACAGTATTTCGCCACGGGCTCGGCGAACTGCCCTAGATGCCCGGCGCCGGAGGCTGACCTCCTCCATATGTTGTGGGCCTGCCCGGGATTGTCCTCCTACTGGATGGAAGTGGGGAAGATCCTGCAGGAGGTGACAGGGAGATCCTTAGCGGTCGATGCGGCAGTGGGACTCTTGCATTGGTTTCCACATACCCCCAAAAACAAAATTTCCAGTAAATTCATAGATTTGGGGCTTCTCCTAGCCAAACGAGAGGTGACCAGGAATTGGAAGGCACGGGCTGGTCCGACTGGGAGCAGGTAGCACGGCGAACTTTTGAAGTGGGCAGCGGGAGAAAGCACGCTGAGATACCAACTAGCTGGGAGACAGCATAACGAGAAGGCACAGGAGGCAGCGCTAGAATGGGAGACACTAGTGCAGGCCCTCAGGGACTATTGCGCCCCCAGCGATTCCGAAAGTGAGGGAGCAGCGCGCCCCGAGTCCCGATAGGCGATTGCAATTCATGTTTCTGATACTCTCCACATGGGTCCTCTCATGAATCCTACCGCGGCTGCTACCATACACTGATGGCGGGGTTGGGTTGGGTAGGGATTAATTTGGGTCATAGTGTTTTGTGGGAGGGGTTTTCTTTGGGGTTTTATAGGCTTGTTTGGAAAAGCAGATGACGGACAGTGGATTATCCGGACCAGCTTTGCTTTCCTGCTGAGCCCCCATTGGATTTTGCCGCCCGACCGTTGGGTTGTGGGCTGAATGGCTGTATATGGGTACATGCTGCTAGGGGATGGCAGGATGCAGTTCATTGATTTTATTGGAACTATAATGCTGGTCGTATATGTAACAATTTGCTAATTCCTGCAATAAAAATATATTTAAAAAAAAAATATATATATATAGTGTTCTGCAGGGCTACAATAGCCTGTCTTTCACATTCATTGCTGGTGCATTGAATCAAGTTAACATTTGTCACTTGTGGGTCGGAAAGCACACCTTTTAATAGTACACCAGTTGTATTTTAAGGAACATGACGAGATGTTTGCCTAAGGTTAAGCAGAACTTGTAGGCTAAGGGTTCAGACAGCAGAGTTATCCATTGGGTTCACCAAGTTTAGAGGCTCAACCCTCCGACATCAGGAGTAACATTTTGGCTACAAAGATCTCATGGGTTGAAGCAGAGCTAGCCATCAGGTTACACCAATGTTATGTTACAGATTCAGGGTTCAGCAGTAGACTTTTCCAGCAGATCACATAAATCTTAAAGGATCACACCCAAGATAGTGTAATAATCCCCAAGGTTAACCCCTTCCATGCTGGGCCGATTTTTCTCGTGTGCTAGGCTTATTGAAGAATCAATGGCTTTATGACGGCCCCCAGCCGTCATGAGCACACGAGCACTGTAATGCATGACGGATGGGGGCCGTCATCAGCATGGAAGGGGTTAAATACTCTTAGAGACAGCAGAATTATTCTTCTGGTTACATAGATGTCCAGCTTTGAAACTTAGTGAGCAGGTCAATCTGTGACCTTACACAGATATCAAAGACTCAATCTTCAGACAGCTTTACATGTTTGGTTGCAGACCTTACAGAGTCAAGCTTCAGACTCCAGATGTATCCTTCAAGGAACACAGATTACCTGTTTACATGTTCGTGTCTCTGACACCAGAGCTGTTTTACAGATTACATGGATCTTGTAGTTTCGGCATCAGGTACTTTAAAGTCTGTCCAGTCACTTACAGAACCTATCATCATTTTAGGAACTATCAAATAATCCATATAGATAGGTGAAAACTGTACAGTTCAAATATGCACCGGATGACAAACATCAAATCAACCTCATGACTTGTGTGACAGTAAGAACACTTTGTACAATTGATAATAAGGCTAAGGAGGTTTACCAATTGTGTGATTGAAGGAGTTATGCCATCCCTCTATGGCATTGTTTGTCTTTGCTTCTCCTTCTAAGCAGCTCGTGTAGCAGTTCTACCACTCCACATGGAAACGTGGCTTCCTCCTGCGACCCGAACTGCTTAGATGCCCAATCCATGTGCCGCTGACAGGGATCCCAAGCGACACAACTCTGCCCACACACCTATGAGCTAGGACCGCCAGATTTAAAACTAGAGCTCCCCGCAGAAACTGGCTCCGTAGGCAGCACCACAGCAATCACTCCCATGAAACAAGTACTGGCAGGACAATACCCAGGGCACTCCTCCTTGACAGCTTGTGCACCGAGGCCCCCGGTGCGGAGGAATTCTACCAGACACTTGAGGGAGGACACAAGAAGAACGTCGGACACAGCAGCATGCCACCCAGCTGACAGAAAACAGCTGACAGGAACTTCTCAGCTGCGGCCGTGCACACGCCTTAACATACCCCGGGGCAGCTGATGACTTAACTCCGATCTCCACACAAACCAGCACAAAGGTGGTCCAACAGCAGTCGAGCACACAGGTCCGACGTGGTCAGCAATGTCAACTCCAAAAGATGAGGAGATCACTACTCGACCCAAATGTAGACAGCTACTTGCTCCCGAAGTTGATTACGGTCCGTCAAACATAACTTCTATGAATCCCTTGACAACTTGAATCATAGTGCTAGGATATCACAGGAACTTTCAATTACAATAACGAGACAGCAAGAACCTTACACCAGCACACGAGCACAGGCTGGAGAGAGAACTGAAAGGGGAGGTGACAGATGGGCCCCCGCGCCGTCTTCGTCGCCAGTGTTATAATGAAAATCACTCAGACGCATGAGAAGGTAAGAGTATTCTTTATTCAGTCACCTACTCTCCAGTACTGTCTGAAGAGGTGTCAACATTCTAAGGCAAACTCTAGTGGGGCATACCAAGAGGGGAAGGGTACAGGGGGGCAGAATGTACCACCCGAATATGTCAAGCAGAAAGAAGATTGCAACAGTTATCATGCAGGAGGAGTAATATTGCACGCACCTCCAATGTCTTGGTTCAGTAATTCTCTCTTTGCAATATATGTACCCAGCATGTTTTAACAGTATCCTTTGTTTGACATGATGTATTTGGCTGTTTTATCTGTTGACATTATCTGAAATGGAAAAAAAAAGATTTTGTAAAAATATGTTTTTGCTTACAACGAATGTATTTCTTTTTTCTGTTACTTTTAAAAATGTATTGGCTATGCTAATCTTTTCTTACTTCCTTAGTTCCTCTAGTTAGGATAGTAAGTTATACCCCTACACTATCTAACACTTACCCTACTTTAACACCCCCCTTGAGTTAGAATAGTAATTTTAACCCCTACACTATCCAAAACTTACCCTACTTCAACACCCCCCCTGGAGTTAGAATAGTACATTTTACTCCTACACTATGCAGCACTTACCCTACTGCTACACCTCCCTGGAGTTAGAATAGTAAGTTATACAGCTGGACTATCCAGCACTTACCCAGCTTCAACACCTCCATGGAGTTAGAATAGTTATTTTAACTTCTACACTATCCAACACTTATTCTTCTTCAACACCTCCCTGGAGTTACAATAGTAATTTTAACCTCTACACTATCCATACCTTACCCTACTTCAACACCTCCCTGGAGTTAAATACTACCTGCAGTTTACTTAAAAAGGGCACATGTCTTAATGTGACACAGGTGACATAGAGTTCATACTTGCTGCATAAGGGTGCATAGTACTGAACATAACAGTGAACTGGTTTACTAATTTCACACTGTGCTACAGAAAATGGTGAACAGGTTAGCTTCCTGGTGAATCAGTTTTGTTAAACACACAGTGTGGGAAGTGTTGCATGCCTTCCGTCTTCCGGTCTGTGGGAAATTATAATTTTAACTACTCTGTCAGGCCATCAGAGGTTGTTTTCCAACAAAGGAGTACATTTCACTCTATTAGCATATTAATTGTGGTCCTTTCGACTTAAAATTGGATGGGCTAACCTTGAGTTCGCAACTGAGTACCCAAACACAAAATCAGCCCTAGAAGCCAACGTAATGGAAATCAGTGCTGACCCTGCTCCTAACGAGAACAATTCAATATGAACCTTGGTCATCTCATCCATTCAAGCCACAGCCCACCTCTTTTTAGTTTGGGAAATTTGAGATTCACATTCCCTGAATCACACTGACAATGCTACACCTCTGCAGGGGACAAGGAGAGAAATTGAGGATGCAAGGTTTTCAAAGCAAAGGGAGAAAATAAAAAGCAACAGGTTGTCTCACTAGACACTGAACCAGTATGTCATGATTTTAAACAGATAATTCTACGTGCAGAGACATGTTCAAGGACATTACATGAATAGACTTAAGCACATAACTGCAAATGGTTTTCATGCCAGGTCTTGAGATACCCCGCTATTTTCTATCTCCGGAAAAGAGTATACTGATTTTTAAAAATACTGCTTAATCACAGAAAAACAAGTGGAGGTTGCAGCAGTGTCTAAGCAGACCGGCAATATTAGAGGAATGCACAATTATCATGAAAAAGGAAGTAAGTTACTTACCTGTAACTGCAGTTATCCAGTATTGACATCTTTCATAGACTCACATGCTTAAATCATTCCCATCGCACAAGTGTGAGTCCCTGTGCACTATAGAAAGCAGTATGCCATTGTACCATAGGGCATAATTGTAATGTAAAGTCACATTTATCGTCTATCTATGTCGTCATTAAAAAAAGGACCAAACTTGAACTATAACCAATCAGGCGGCAGTACCCTCTAGAACACTCTAAACAGGTGGAGTCCCTCAGATTTTCGAGCACAAGTGGGAATACAATATCCCAATCTATGAGTGGAGCCTCTATGATGAGGTGGGTGGGTTTCATGGGAATCTATAGAAGATGCCAATATTGAATAATTGTTCTTACAGGTAAGTAACCTATTTTCTTATCCCGTTTTGGATCTCTCATAGATTCACATGCTTGAGTCAGAATAGCAAGTAGTTTGTATAATGTAATTATACATACATAAGTTATAGAAAGTACCCTTGTGGATGAGGGATAACAGTATAATGCATATCTATAAACATGTATAAGCATGAATGTGAAACTTGTGTAACCAGAGTACAGTTAAAAAGTATTAGTATATTAATATATATATGGGTATATAAACATTTTCAAATGACTTACACTTTCAGAGGCTCACCTTAGTTGAACAAATGACGTAAAATCGCTTGTCCCACAGCAACATCACTTCTGTTTGCAGATTCCAAGCAATAGTGTTGTATGGAGATGGGGGTGCTCTTTCACGTTGCAGCCTGGCATTTTTTTTCCAGCAGATTACCTGCAAGTTGGGCAGCTAAGTTAGATTCTTCCCTTGAGGAATGTGCTTTTAGAGTGACTTCCCAGCTTTGCTGTGACAATTTTGAATAGTGGAAGGGTTCCATTTAACAATGGTTGCCTTGGTGACTGCGACACCTTTTTCAGAGAGTCCATAAGTGGCCAAAAGCTGATCAGACTTTCTGAATTGTTTAGTACGCTGGAGATAGAATTTGAGACAATGTTTAATGTCCAAGGTGTATGGGGCTTTTCAGCTGGTTATTCCGTATGTGGAAAGATAGTAAGCAAAATGATTGGTTCATTGAGATGAAATTGTGATGGAACCTTGGAAATAAACTTTAGGTTTGTTCTTTAGAGTGCTAATCATTACTGAAGCACAAGAAAGGCTCTTAAATAGTACAAGCTTGAATCTCACTGACCCTTCTGGTTGAAGTGAGTGCCAACATCAGGGCTACTTTCTAAGTGAGAAATTTGAGATCCGTCCTGTGGATGGGGTCGAAGAGGGGCTTCATGAGTTGCGAGAGAACCACATTGAGATGCCATTCTGGTGAATGAGCTTTTCCTTGAGGGAAGGCTCTGAAAAGCCCTGTCATGAATTGTTTGAATATCCTAGTTGAAAAGAGGGAAGGCGAACTAGAAGTTTGCTTGAATCTTGAGATTGCCGCATGGTTGAACCAATTGTGAAGGAGCTTGAGAGAGCAGGTATGGTGGAATTTGCTCAGGTGATGCTTCCAAGGAATGGAGAGTTGAAGCTTCACACTGTAGTAATGGACTCTAGACTTGTTGAGGTATTTCATGTAGATTTATTGTACGTTGTTAAGTAGCCTGGAATAAGCCCCACCAGGAGCAGCCAGAAGGCAGCTCAGCCCCATCATAACTGTGGCTTATCTTCAACCAGCACCCAATATTCCGTAGTGCATCATAGTGCGGAGGCATTCCACTACAAACGGCATTAAGGGGGTAAAGGCGTACATAGGAATATGCAATAGGTAGAATACTTATAAATCATCTCGGAAACTGGCTCAAGCCACTTACTATGAGGAGAAAATCAGAACTTCCTTTAATTCATCTAGAGAGACATTTAAAATCGTCAAAGATCTCCTCAAAGCACCAACTCCTTTGACAGTACAAGTGGCATCTGAAGCTAGGTGCAACCAATTGGCCGCTTTCTTTGAAAAGAAAATTCAAACTATACTTAAAACTCTACCGCAGAGCGGTCAAGCCTCTGACTGGGCTCACCCTTTGTCCCCCACCATAGGCCCTTGCCTCGACTTGTTTGTCCCGATCTCAAGGGAGGACCTCCTAAAAATGTCACACACCATAAAGAGTGGCTCTCCCAATGACCCTGCCCCCATGCATGTTCTGAATCAGGTAGCTGCCATCACTGCCCCAATAATTACAGACCATATCAATGCCTCCTTCATCCAGGGAATCGTTCCGCCCAGCTGGAAGCGCGCCACGGTTAAAGCGCTCCTGAAGAAACCTGAGCTTGACCCCGCAGAGTTGGGTAATTTCCGACCAATCTCGTTGCTGCCGTAGTTCCCAGACTGGCCTTCGCCCAGGGCAGGGTACAGAGTCCGCCCTATTGGCAGTTGTAGAGGAGGCAAGGTGCATTCTGGATTCAGGGGGATCAACGTTGGTGATCCTCCTGGATCTGAGCGCTGCGTTCGACACGGTGGACCGTAAGATCTTAATCCATCGTTGAAGCAATCTGGGAGTGTCAGGTATAGCGCGGCAGTGGCTCACATCTTTCTTGAAGAATCGGACCTTCCAGGTGTGGGAGGGATCAGCACGCTCCAAGATAACCCCTCTCGAGTGTGGGGTCCCACAGGGTCTCACAGGGCTCATCACTGAGCCCTACCTTATTTAACGTTTATATGACCCCCCTCAAAGATGTGGTGAGTCCATTTGGGATCAAAATAGTCACACGCGGACGACACCCAACTGGTCGTTGCGCTCTCCCAAGAAACACACTGCACAAAAAACCTTCACACCTGCCTCTCAGAAATCCACTCGTGGATGAATGTCTCATGTCTCAAATTGAATGGGACTAAAACAGAGCTCATGTTGTTAGGCCACCATATAACATCTCTATCAAAGTCCATCTGGCCTGCCTGCCTGGGACCTGCACCGACCCCAAAGAATGAACTAAAAAGTCTGGGAGTATGGCTGGAGCAGGACTTAACATTTAAGACCCAGGCAAAAAAGACAGCTGGCATTTGCATAGGGTTACTCCATTCTGCTCGAAAAATACTCCCCCTACTGCCAGAAATCTCAAGGAGGCTACTTATCCAGGGTCTAATTTTATCTAGACTGGATTATAGCAACGCTCTCCTCCTGGCAGCCCCTGAATCTACAATTAACATTCTTCAACGAGTCCAGAACTCGGCAGCGAGACTACTGACTGGCACCTCACGCAGATCGACAGCTAGACCAGCACTCAAAGCCCTTCACTGGCTACCAATTTGTGAAAGGGTCAAATTTAAAGCCCTATGCATTGCTCATAAGTCCCTACAGGGGGAGGGCCCCCCATCTTAGAGCATTTTGTTCGCCCATGCAAGGCCACTAGATCGCTCCGCTCCAATCATGCCAATCTGGCAATTGTTCAGAGAGTTAGGCGGATGCGGACTGGGGGTCACCGCTTCTCAGTGAACTCAGCGACCTTGTGGAATGCTCTCCCACTCAGAATTCGGATGGAGCCGAGCCATCCGAAGCTCCTCAAAACCTTCCTGTTCCCCCTAGACCCCTAGCCGCTGGCACTGTCTTTGGTATTTTTTGTTCTATAGCGATGGGACGCTTGCGGGCAGCCATGCGCTTTACAAATCTAATTTCATTTAATTTGTTTCATTTCATTTCATTTCACAACATACCTCCTTTTCTTCCACAACAGAACAATGAACAAAGGATCAAAGAACATAAAAGAAAGGGAAAGCGTACCAATCATTACCTGCTCACACAACCACAGGCCAGACTTGTCATGAAAACTTGATCATTGACTGACTCTGAGCCTAGATTAATGATTCTGTACAATATTTAACTTACTATACACATTAAAGGATTATTGGTTTAGGAAATGCTTGTTAGGTTTGCTTCACAATTGGTTGGGACAATGCTTGTTTGGCCAAGAGTACTGTTGCTCCGTTATGCATATTCATGAGAACACGTTGGACATGAACACGTTGGACAGGTGCGCTGAACTGTCATTGCTCTACACGTGCACAAAAGCCTATAAAAGACTTGCCGGCTGGAGGCTCGACGCTTCGCTTCTTAGGCAGACAAAGCGTCACGTCAAGAGCTCCAGCCTTCACTCGCTCCCAGCCCCGCCCGCCGGCTTCGTCTCTCACTCTTCTCGCCTGTGATTATGCAAGCCTGCGCCACTCACCTGATACCCTTCCACGGACCCTGCAAGCTCCGGCGGCCTTCCATCGGAGTCGTCCCATCTTTGGTTTCCTGGCTCCTTTTCCAGCTCTGAACTCCGCGACTCGGCAGACTTCCGGTTCCGCCTTCCGGGTGGATTTCAGTCGGACCAGCCGGTCCTTCACTTCCTTTGGTCCCCCGTTTTTTGAGTTCCTACAAGCAACAAACAAGTAAGACAATTAGAGCGCTAGTGTGTTAGGAACTCCGGGGTAAAAAAAAACAATCCTTGTTAAAACCAATAGAAACGAACTGCTTTGAAAAGACTAAAACAAACCTTGTCAAAAACAATTGTGCAAATTGGTTTCTTGTGCATCTTGAACAAAACTCTTTTTAGTTTACGCCTATTAATGTTAGGGTCTTCAATGGTACTTTGAGAGATTAGCAGTGAATTCAACTGCGTATCCAGCTGTGCAACCAACCTGTTATTTTCAATAACTCATTGTGTACTTGTGGGTTATTGGGGGGTTCGGTGTTCTCTTTTGTTTCTAACCCACAGAACCAGTTACCGACTCCTGCATATTAGTGCAAGGTAAGACAGATTTAATGCATGCAGAAAGTTTGATTGTGTGCAAACTAACCAGTTGGGGACCAGTTGGGAATTAAAGGTCAAATCTAAAAAAAAGCAAGATTATTTACAGAATTTCTTATTTGTTCAAGGTGATATAGCAAATGCAATTATAAGAAATGATCTAGAACTTGCACCTTGAAGTTAAGATTGGACTTACCTCACTATTGGTATGTATGTTCAGAAATGTAGAGGATTTACTCTCAGGGGGTAAGAGCATTGTTGTTAATAATTGTCACTTCTCTATATTATTCATCCAACAGTATCAGTGATTACTTAACTGTTCAGAGAAGCCCGGTATACTTCAGGAGAGACTGACAGATATCTCAAGAAGAGAACCTGTGTTGTGTTTCTCTCTCTCTCACTTTCCCATCCCCATCCACCTCCCCTTTCCGTCCCCTCTTCCCTTTCCCTTTAGGGGCCAACTGGTTGTGTCAAGTGTTAAATTCCTTGCTACACTAGTTGGTTCTTGGAGGTATTGGGATTGGTCATCTTCAGGACGGAAACACCTGAACTCTTGCAGTGGCACTCCTGACAAGACAGAAGTGACAAGAGGCACGGCACAGCATGAGGAGTAGAAAATATAGAAAAGGAAAGAACAAATAAAGGTCAGACACACTCCTCTGTAAACACAAGGCAATGCAAAATGCATAAAGTAAAACAATAAGACTTGAAGAGTAAAACTGAAAGGTACGAATAAAAGGAACAGGAAGGTAGAAAGACTGGGAGGAAACCACCGAAAGGTTTGAACACATTAATAGGTACTCTTCTTCCCTTCTCCATAAAACAACGAGAAAGAGAATACATAGATAAACCCAATAACTACTCCAGACACACCCCCTAGCAGGAAAGGTATGAAAGGAGACAGTTATTAAGTAAATAGGAAAAATAAACAGAAGCAGAGGAAAGGACAACAAAATATCCTTCATACTACCCTGGTAACACAACAATCAAAAATATAATGTAGACAACTTTGAATATAGAGCAATACAATGCAGTACGTAACACATTGAAAAGTTGAGCAGACTAACCCCACAAACTAGTGAAGGTTATGTAGAAGAAACTGAGAGAGATGAACCCCCATATGGAGACGACCTCATAAAAGGTCACACATTGAGAAAGAATGACATGTTGTTAGGCAGCAACCAAATTGAAAACCTCATAAAGGTCACACATTGAAAAACATTGAAAAATTGAGAAATTGAACTATTGAGAGTGATAATTTGAAACTGAGTTCAGTAGTATGTAGAAAATTAGAAATATTGATGTACATAAGCAACGTTCATTTCCGTTTTAGGCACCCTGACCTTTTTGCCTGCCTAAGATTAGAACCACCGGCTTCCCTTCTGCGCGTATTTGAAACCCCCCCCCTTCTCTCTCTCCTGCATAAACCATGAAACCCTCTCCCTCTGCGCGACCCTGCCCTGAAAGGCAGCCCTTCTGCCTGACCCACGCAAAGCCCCCCCATTCCCTCTTGAAGAGGCATCCTTCGCCTTAGCTAACATAGCCCTCCCCAACTGCACCTGACTGCCCCCGCTCTCTCATGTACGGGTCATAAGATCTCTCTCTCTACGTGACTCTGTCCCTGTGTCCACCCTGGCTCCCCCTCCCTTCTCCTCACACGGGCGAGTCATAAACCCTCTTCTTCTGCAAAACCCTGTCCTTGGGAGTCACGCCTGCGCCTGACCAGCATCTCCTCTCCCCCCATGAATGCCCCTCTGTTGGTAAACCTTCCCTCTGCGCCCGATTGTCCACGTGGCATGAATACCACTCCTTTGATGATCCCTTCCCCCGTGTCCAGCTGACCACACAGGTCCGAGGCCATCGCCTAAGCCGGGAGATATCATTTACTGCCCCTTATCATATGAGGTCGCTCTCCTTCAAAGGACCCTCTATTGATCCTGGCCACCCCCACCCCCTGGGCTATGATCAGGCGCACCCATCCTAAACAGTTGACGGAACACTCAGCTGCGTGATTGCCCTCCCCTCTTATCAGCAAGTCAAGGGTCCCTATTGTTAACACATGTGGGGTAGGATTGACACGAGGATTATGGGGATGTCTTTTCCTTGTTTCACAATATTGTGATTGTAATGCCAAGCGTTTTTGTAAAGTATAAAAGACGGAGTCTCAGCTCACTTGTTAGAGCACCTCCCGAAAGACACTGTGTTTCGTGTCCGAAATGACTGGCTCTCCTCATGAGAAATAAACTCTGTTCTTTGATTCCGGCTTCCAGAGCCCATCTCTTTATTTGGTAATTATTCAGAATGGGAACTAAGAGGCGTCTTGCGCCAGCAGCCCGGGCATCGATACTAGTATGGGCTCACCTTTTACAATTGGCGTCCCAACGCGGGGTCCATCAGTGACATAAGGTCCAGTGAGAGAGATCCAGACGATGAAGTGAATATCTAAATGATCGGAGTATACCTGCCTTGAGAGGGCCCTCGTCCGGCTGCCGATTGAATGAACTTCACCGATTCTGAACGGACCTCTCTCGAGTGACCTATTGTCCTGACTGGAATCCCACAGGAATGCTACGCGGAGTAAGAGAACGATCGGGCGCTGGAGGAGGAAGATGAAGAACTATCCGTATGGTCCGGTCCGGGTAAGATTAAGTAGGGTGTTTTTTACGCCTGATTGGTAGGGTGGTTCTATCCACCTGATTGATTGATTGATTGTATTGGAATCGGTATTTGTATACTGATATTGTTGGTATTGGTTCATTTAGCTTTGGATGCTACTTGAAACATTGGTTCTCAAACAGCGGCGAATAGGAACGTTCGTCCCTCTTTGCAGATAGAGAAGGGTAGGTAATGCAGACTTTTGTCCCCGTTGTAATCCGTCATGCCTACTTTTCTCCCCACTGATTGTTTGGAATCGATTAATAATCGATTGTTGCTCTTTGAGATCTTCCCTGTCTACAAACAGAGACGAATAGAAATATTCTGTCTTCCTTTCTGGATAGCGAAGGGCAGGTAATGCAGACGTTTGTCCCCGTTGTAATCCGTCATGCCTGTTTTTCTCCCCACTGATTGATTGGTTGCCTGGACATTGTTGTTCCAGGAATTGTTTCGTTTGAGGTATTTTCTATTTGCAAACAACGTGGAATAGAAATATTCTGTCTAGTCTTTGCAAGTAGTAAAGGGTAGGTTATGCCCCTTTGTGAATTCGTCAGTCCTACCCACTCCCCACTGATTGGTTATTTGGGGGGTAGCTCGCATGGTCCGCCCAGGAGACTACCCTTAAGGAGGACATATGCTTCCCACTCATGGGCCATTTAGTAAAAGTAGACCGTCTGGTCCGTCCGAGAGGCTACTCTAGTAAGTGGAAGTACATCGTTTGGTCTGTCCAGGATGATACCCTAATGAAGGAATATATGTTCCCCTTTTGATCGATAATTTAGTTCCACCCCGGACCATTTATTGGAGGGAACTCGTCTGGTCCGTCCAGAAGTACCCCCTTGTGAAAAGGACACATAAAAATATGAAGTGATCACCGTTCCCTACTAACAGAAAACTTTAGCTCGAAACACGCTAAGGAAAAGAAGAATACAAATAAAAAGAAATCAGGCTAAGTCAGTAACCCCCTGATGAGCTTTTGATTTCACTAAAAATAAGAAACATTAGAAACAGTTCGTAATAAGAAGTATAATAAGGCGAAAAATTTTGACAACAAGATAGCCACGAGGTAGCTAGGTTACGCTGCCTACTCCTGCTCCAAACATGTCTGCCTCATTGCCCACCACGCTCAAATAACGGTCACATGAAATAGATACAAATCAACAGGTACCTACCCCCATTCCGGAAGCTCCCGAAGTGCAACAGGTCCGCGGTTACGCCCATCCGGAAGGCGAGGCCTCGAGGCATGCCGGGGCTCGCCTGGCCGCAGTCGGAAGGAGAGGCTGTTGGGCGGACGGCCCAAAGAATCGTAATGACCTCTCCTTCTCCCCTCTTCTGCTGCCCTGCAGGCCACGGGGGGGGGGGCTGTCTTGCCACAGCCACCGACCACCCCCCATCCCCCCTCTTGCCTGATCTGGCCATCGACGAGGACCGGAGCCAAGGCGAGGTCGGACAACGCTGAGAGTTGCAGATAGTCCCGCCACATGACCACGCCCGAAGATTACAGGTAGTCCCGCCACATGTCAATGCCTGGATAGTTACAGGTAGTCCCGCCACATGTCAAAAGGGGGGGGGCTGTCTTGCCTCAGCCACCGACCACCCCCCCCCCCATCTTCAATAGCCGGCACGGCCAATACCGAAGCGGCGGAGCCGAGGAACGGCGCGGGGTCGCTGGAAGGGGGAGGCGGCGCGAACGAGCCTCCCCCACCTCCCTCCAGGTGGAGGCTTCCAGCGACACCCCAACGCTCTTGCTTAAAGAGGGTCCACATCGAAAAGCGGTCTTTTGCCCGGGACGGGCACACGCCCCATGCCTTCTCTCCTCAACTTTGAAGATTCTATGAGAGCCGGGGGGCGCCCGACCCCTCCGCATGGGTGCCCCCGTCCCCCTCACTGGAACCGCGACATCGACGCGCTCCTGCCGGCGCCAGCCTCAGTTTGGAAATGGCTAAAGCACAGCCAAGGTACAGACTTGTTCAGTTCCGGTAGAACACCAGAATGACCCGGTAGGAAAATTGTTGCCGCCCTCCCCACTCTTTGAACTGATGGTCCATATTGTTAGACTGTTACCACATTGCGAAAAACTTTTTGAACTGCCAACGGAAGGTTCTGGTCCAACCATGAGTCATTGGAGACATTCTGACTATACCGGAACCTGCCTAACCTCGCCCAAAATGGCGCCGATACACGAAACGAAACTTTCGAACCCCCTGTTCACCCGGACTGCTCGAATATTGATGCTCTGAGATATGTATGCATTTTTTGGACAATGAAAGTCGATAAGATGGATAGTGATTATGTGCTTAGAGAAGAAGAGCAATACAGATATTGATCATGTGTTTGGACAATGAACTGATTTAGGGTGGGTACTAATTATGATTGGGAACAATGAATTGGTGTCATTTGAGAACTGAGTGAGCATTTGGATAATGAATTAACGAATTAATTGAGAAACTGAATTCTTGACATGCATCATGCTTGTTCTGTAGGAAAGTTCGATACGATTTTATTGCACTGCCGCACTTTATGCAATGAACTGCCACCAACTTCATTCTTCCTATGTACAGTTCCAATCTGCTCCGTGGCCGGTTCACTGGGTTGTAGGCCTGTATTTATACACCAGCACTTTTTATTAAAAGTATTTTGAAAAGGAACGCATAGTTGTAGCGGTTGCATTAATGAGTTTTGAATGTATTCCTACTGTGAGCAACGAGAAAGTATGATGAAGGCTGAAGGTTAAAAAGGACCCGATATTTAGCAGCTACATTATGTGTCACAGGCAGCCGGAAAAGGGTTTTAGACGCTTTAAAACGACACCACAGAAATGCCCCCTGACCGCCACCCTCGCACACAACCAAAAGGGGTCGCGACCAAGTAACTCATGTAGATACGCAGATCGTCAATGATTATCTATCTGACATTACTGGTCCCTCTGGGCTTAAACGCCGAGATGGCAAAGAAATGCACTACGTGGAGATAGGTCGAGTATGTGGTAGGTAAAAACATTTCCGGATTACTGCATGCTGATGTGGTTTGAATGCTGTCCCCCCCACCCCTTCTTTCTCCTCCCTTCTGCAGGTCGCGTTGGAACGTCGCCTGAAGTATGGGAGAACGATGATCGAACAGCCGACGAAAGAGGGAAGGAGGGAATATGAGCATAGACCTTATGACGATAAGTTTTTAAAAGACGTAGACTTAAACATGACTGTTCCTCCTTAGGACATAGCGACGGGGAGGATGGACTGACCTAGAGACTTGACGGGTACTGTATGACGAAAATTGACTCGAAATAACACGTTAGAGAATGTAACTAGACGTTTGACTAGGTAGGGAAAGGACAAAAGAAAAGTGCGCGGGTAAGGGTTACCAAGACTGCACCCGTCTGGGAAGCTAGAAATGTTGCTGATGTTCAAAATATACTGCACCCCCCTTCTCACACTCTTATAGATCTAGCCAAGCTGTCCGACTGTTCTCCCGATTAATGCTTGCCGTTGCCTCTGCCTGAAGAACTTCCCACCAAAGGAAGAAACTGGAAAATGGTTTAAGATCCAACCATGGGTAAATAGCGCGACCAGGTTCATTTCTGATCGACTAACCGAGGTGTAAGTATTGACAATTGAGAACGCTCGAAGAGATAACAAGCGAGAGGGAAAAGGAGGGAAAGGTAGAAAGAGCTAAGCACGTAGGTAAATAGGATAGTAAAAGATAAATAGGATATAAAAAAATAGATTTTGTTGGCCAACTATTGTTTTGTGTTTTGTTGTGAATGTCTTATATATGTAATACATGTACTGTCTTCATTCATCTGAGTTTGTGTGTGTGTACTGTAGGGGTTTATGTCTTACCTCTGTTTGCGTCTCTCCGTTACCTGATCCCCCCCTGCTATTCTGTGTTGTGAGCGCACTAAATGACCTATTTTTGTACACATCTCTCTGTCTTTCTCTATCTCTATCCCACCTTTTTCCTCTCTATATCTCTCTCCCTTTCTCTATCTCTCTCTCTCTCTCTCTCTCTCTCTATCTCTCTCTCTCTCTGTCTCTCTCTCTCTGTCTCTCTCTCTCTCTCTCTCTCTCTCTCCCTCTCCATGTCATGCGTGTACCAAATGGCTCGTTTAGATTGCGGACGACTCTCACTCTCTGAGAGTCTCCCTATTTCCTCTTCCTTTTTTTAATGGAAAAATCGTGCCTCGCTGGCACCAGTCCGATTGGATACTTATTGAACACGAAGGTGTTCAGCGAAATTGACCGAAACTAAAATGATTGTATCTCGCCATATTACTACCTCTCCTTTCTGCAAAATGAATGAACTCGAATTGGCCGAGAAGGAAAGGACAGGTAAGACGACTAAGGTCCCCCAATCTGGCCTTTTATAGGGGAACTGTATGTCAATGGCACCTTATTTTTCTGTTCATCAGAGACGAACGCCAACGTCTAGATTGACCCCCAATGCCCAGATTGCCCCACCCCTTCGCACCCAAGCGCGAATGCCCGACACATCCCCACCCCACTTGATTGTCCCCAGCTGCTGTCCCGGATATAAACATGATGACCATGAGTAACTGTCGTCCCTCGAGAAAAACTCGTTTTACCCTGAATCTCCATGGTAGTGCCCCCGCCCTGTTTTGAAAAGGTTAGCCGGCCTTGAAGGGGAATGTTAGACTGTTAAGGCTAAGGTTAGGAAGACAAGTCTCCCAAGAGGTTCCGAAATGTTGAACTTAATGACATGCACAGTTGATAAGAACATGACCTTTGTACATATATGACATGAATAGATGATAAATAAAAGTTGGCATGAACTCAGTAGGAATGCCGACATATGCACTTCCTAGTAGTAGACTTCTGACTGTGACCAATGAACGTATCTCCCAGGTGCGTAGGATTGAGGGAGGAATTCACATGCATAAAATTCTTCTTCTGCCAGTTCTCTAAAGCTTGTTTTGTACCTATTCAAAGATTTACGATCACCGGAGGAGAAGGGTCGGACGTGACACACAGCCTGGCCGCAGATCATGGGACACATGCGACATCGACCAAAGGTGGAGCCCCAGCACGACAGGAATACGGGACGAGACAGCACTCTCCAATGTGGTTAAACGAAAGGATGAAGGGCTGTCCTGAAGCCTTTTGTCCGCCTACCCACACGTGCCTGAAGCTTCCGTCCCCCTCGTTTAGCCCGGTTGATGGGCTTGCTTACTTGTTATCATTTGCTCCCTTGGTCCCTTCGGTGTGTCCCAGGAAAATCTGCCCCCACTCCGCCCTCTCACTCCCATCGACTATCGAACCCATACACCCTCTTTTCCACATGACTTCTTGTCGAAAGGAAGGACAGCATCCAGGTGGAAATGGGGTGCGCCGCGGGAATATGGGTGCCGAGCATAAGGCGCCACTAAAAGGATTGTTTAGGGAACAGGACTGTGGTCTAACAGCAGAGGACTGACCGCACCCTGCAGCGTGTAAGGATAAATCCAAGCTGGACCTATAGCTCCACCGCCGGTGCTCAACAGCGCCAACGAGAGGACACGGACTAGAGCCTACCAGTGATGGCTCACTGCTAAAAAGACACTGTGACGAAGAGATCTTGTGTTTTGAACTGAACCCCCCCCCCCTCAACTACTTGGTCAAGATGTTCGTTGGTCACATTCTTAAGTCAGAAACATTCATGCTATGTAGTACGTTTGAATATTAGGAACTCGACAAATGCAATTTTCTATATGCTGCATCCTGCCAATCACGTCAACTGTCCATGATTATATGCCAAATGTTAGTATTGACAAATGCAAATTCTTCGACCGCACCTGTTTATATGTACCCCCATCGATTACGAAAATGAACTTTGCTATGTAAAAAGGGGCGACTGTAGAAAATTAGAAATATTGATGTACATAAGCTACGTTCATTTCCCTTTTCCCACTCCTCTCCCTGCATGCACCATGAATACCGTAAAGCATTGACTGCTTCCCTCTGCCAGCAAAGGCCTGTACCCATGTGTACATGACAGCCGTTTTAGGCACCCTGACCTTTTTGCCTGCCTAAGATTAGAACCACCGGCTTCCCTTCTGCGCGTATTTGAAACCCCCCCCTTCTCTCTCTCCTGCATAAACCATGAAACCCTCTCCCTCTGCGCGACCCTGCCCTGAAAGGCAGCCCTTCTGCCTGACCCACGCAAAGCCCCCCCATTCCCTCTTGAAGAGGCATCCTTCGCCTTAGCTGACATAGCCCTCCCCAACTGCACCTGACTGCCCCCGCTCTCTCATGTACGGGTCATAAGATCTCTCTCTCTACGTGACTCTGTCCCTGTGTCCACCCTGGCTCCCCCTCCCTTCTCCTCACACGGGCGAGTCATAAACCCTCTTCTTCTGCAAAACCCTGTCCTTGGGAGTCACGCCTGCGCCTGACCAGCATCTCCTCTCCCCCCATGAATGCCCCTCTGTTGGTAAACCTTCCCTCCGCGCCCGATTGTCCACGTGGCATGAATACCACTCCTTTGATGATCCCTTCCCCCGTGTCCAGCTGACCACACAGGTCCGAGGCCATCGCCTAAGCCGGGAGATATCATTTACTGCCCCTTATCATATGAGGTCGCTCTCCTTCAAAGGACCCTCTATTGATCCTGGCCACCCCCACCCCCTGGGCTATGATCAGGCGCACCCATCCTAAACAGTTGACGGAACACTCAGCTGCGTGATTGCCCTCCCCTCTTATCAGCAAGTCAAGGGTCCCTATTGTTAACACATGTGGGGTAGGATTGACACGAGGATTATGGGGATGTCTTTTCCTTGTTTCACAATATTGTGATTGTAATGCCAAGCGTTTTTGTAAAGTATAAAAGACGGAGTCTCAGCTCACTTGTTAGAGCACCTCCCGAAAGACACTGTGTTTCGTGTCCGAAATGACTGGCTCTCCTCATGAGAAATAAACTCTGTTCTTTGATTCCGGCTTTCAGCGCCCATCTCTTTATTTGGTAATTATTCAGAATGGGAACTAAGAGGCGTCTTGCGCCAGCAGCCCGGGCATCGATACTAGTATGGGCTCACCTTTTACAAGTAAGTACAACACAATGTAATCCCAACAAGGGAAAACAACTGGAATGTATGCAAATTGATGACATTTATGTGAATTTAGGTACACATCTTGAAATAAGTTGATATGTGCAATACATACAAAGAGTAGTGCACACATGCAAGTGTTAACTGGACAAACCTAAGCAGAAGTCACTTAACATGCACAAACTGAAAAATAGAGGAAGATTGAGTAATTGAACTTTTGAGAACCTACAACATGAACAACCTAGTGTAGAAGTCACTTGACGTCTACAGTAATGGAACTACACTGCAAATTTCACACGATGTGTGGAGCAGAGGTAAAACAGCAAATAGAACAATTGAAATACGCCATCCACACTTGAGAAACTGTAACATTAAGATGTGAAACAATGTGTGTACATGTCCCTGTATACATGTGACACACACTCATGACCTGGCATTGAATGAAATTCCCACAATGCTGTCACACAACTAAAGCAGAACTTATAGCACATAAGTTATTTGAAATACAAGTGAAGTACATGTGCAGCTCCACTTTGGATCTCAGAAAATGTATTGTGTGCTTGTCACCCCCAACATATGAGGCAGGCGTGCAAGCATAGAAAGAATCAGCAAAGAGAATGGGTCCTCGAACATGAAGCAAACAAGTCCCACGATGGACAGAAGACGCCGATTGAATCGCGAAAGATAAAAGTACCTGCAGGGAAAAAAGGACTCACCACAGAAACTGCTGGCAAAGTCCTGTGTCTTAGGTGTGTCCAAAACATTGACAACTCGAACAAACCCCCAAGCGAGGAAAGTGTCATGGACATGATTCTCCACAGGACGACCTCAGCTTAGTTGAAAGGAGTAGCAGTAAAAACTATCCAGAACGAGGAGCGGTCAATATTCCCAGACGCTGGTGCTGACATTGAATTATCGACTTCTTTATAACAAACATAACATGGTTGGCGGAAAGCAGGAGGAAGACCACACTGCAGTCCATAATCTGAAAGAAACTTCCAATTCAAAGATGGCGGCACACTTCCTCTGTCTCGCAGAATAGCTCGCTTCACGTCGATGCTCCGAAAGTGTACAGTGGCAACCCAAAGCTTTGTAGAAGGTCATATGTCACAAAGGTCCATGAAGACAGAACAGGTAGGACCGTAAGTGCTTTGAAATAATCTTGAAATTGCTCCAAGCTTTAGTATGCGCGTGCTAGTCAGCTTGTGCTTTGTTTAAAATAGCAGTTAAACTGCCCTTACAGTGTACAAGCCTCAAGAATAAGAAAAAAAATAATGAACTATGTTGGAATTAGGTAGCCTGGCCTAGGGCAAGACTAGCATAACAGAGGCACAGTGTAAAGGTTGCAGACCACCCAAAAGTAATTCCACGCAATAGCACTCAAAAAGAAAACACTACACCAAAAATGTGTGAAAATACATACTGCTTTATATAAAAATAATTTACTCTCTGTTCTCACAATATAAAATAGCTTAGAACATTTCAAGTCACTTTAGATCAGTAATTATCTCATTTGAACTGCTAAGCAATTAAACAGCCAATTTCAACAAAAACAGTACAAATGTCATTAAATCAGTATACACTCTCAGGTTTGTTAACTTAAATCAATAATCAATATCTATGGTACATTTCCTCAGATTTCAGTATTAATTAGATTATACTCTAGAGAAGGGCTCTAGACTTTACCTCCTCACACTACTACCCATTATCAGGAAGCACATTCAATGAGAGGTTTCAGTTCCCAGATGCCAACAGTTGTCTCAGCCACTTTAATTAGGGCTTATACCTCTTTTAGTTTACCAGAACCCTCAACACCACTTTGGCACGTGCTCCTTCTCTCAGGCTCTATCACAATAGCTTACTTTTCCCAGAGCCAGCACTTTTTAGGGATAGCTTCCCCAAGTACAGGTGAGGAAGACAGTCAGGGTGTTGGATCTGTTACACCACGATCTAGCGCCCCTCCTCTCCCTCTCAGACAGTTCTCCTAGGGACTCTTCCTCTATTGTTATGACTGAAGGAGATTAGGCCCTACTGGCTACCTCTCCCCACCTGCCCCACACACTCCTTACTGCATCAGGGAGGCGTTACTCCCCAAGCCTCCACGTGTCAGACTCAATCGGGCAGCTCCACTGCAGTCCAGGCTGGCAGAGACTGAGGGGAATCTCTCTCGCAGTCGGCCTTCTGTCCCCGAGGAAGCAGGAAGGTTCGAGGGCGGGATCACGTGCACCCGGCACCCGCTACCGGCAGTCAGCTCTTCGCCTTCCCCCTCTCGCTCACGCCGGCTCCTCTGGTTGGCGCTCGAGCGAGGGGGTTTATCTCAGAAGTCGCGGCGCTCAGGAAACCCTTCCGGCGCCTCTCCACACAACCCGATGGTCGCGCTGAACTCCTGGGCATGCGCGGAGCTCCTTTACAGCTCCGCCTCCACTCCCGCCTATCTCCTTGAGTCGCGCTGATCCTCGGGGCATGCGCGAGGCCCTTGCTCACAGGGCAGACGCTATACTCCTGGGCCTGCCCGATCCTAGGCCCCTCCTGGTTCCAGAAGCGGACGCGCCTGGAACATGCGCGGTAGCGCTCTCTTACTTCCCAACCCTTGGGGTTTCCACGATGACGCGGCTGGTGCCCCCGGGGTCCCGCAGACGGCCAGAACAGCGCCGCTCCTCTCGCGCAGTCACTTCCCTCACCTGGCTCCAGGGGAAGTATACTCTCGAGCTGCGCACTTGCCCCCCAGGCTGCTAAGGCTTCACAGACACGCGTCTTCTCCACAGCGCGTCAAGGGACACCGGCCACAACGCGGGGCTCACAGCTCCTCTTCAAGGCTGGTAGGTGAAATTGGAAGTGTGGGAAATCCTCTATTAAGAGCTCCCTGACAGGGTTCACTGGGGCTCAGATTTAGAAGGGACTTTCTTCACAAGTAGATTGATTTGATGGATGGGAGGGATTGGTCAGGGGTTGAAGGGGGAACGTCTCCCTGTCTGTCACAGGGACAAACTAACTGCTCCCAGTGCGTCCTCCTCCTCTCACCACTGCCTCACTCCTCCACTCTCTGGTCAGCAGAAAATGGCTTCCCCGCATTCCGCCTTATATAGGCTGCCCTTCAGTGGTCCAGAATGGACCAGAAGGTTCTGGAATGCCCTATGTTAGGCTATGGCCAAGTTCTGTTTGTGACAGTTGGGGCAGTTGGTGGCCACCATTTTAGGTGGTGCCAACTTTCCTGTCAGAACAGGCCTCTGGGCCCGAGGTAAAGGATTATGAGGGGGAGAAAGAACCCCTATCCCCCTGGCCAACACCTACAAAAAGTCAGTAGACAAAAAATTAATAAGGGTATGAGGGGCAAAAAGGGGACAAAAGAAATAAAAAATTAGGAGGGACTTCGCCAAAAAGCCAGACAGGTCTAACACGCGTCCCCCCCAGCTGAAAGTGGGGAGAACTACCCAACCCCTTGGGAGTCCTCATCACTAAGGCGGAAATACCTGGAGAGACCGTCTGCATTGGCGTGGTCCACTCCGGGCCGATGTTCCACCCGGAAGTCCATTCCCTGTAGGGAGATGGACCACCTCAACAACTTGGGATTTTCCCCCTTCATTTGCATCAGCCAACGAAGGGGTCGGTGGCCAGTCTGAACCAGGAAGTGCGAGCCAAAGAGGTATGGCCGCAGCTTCTTCAGAGCCCACACCACCGCAAAAGCTTCCCTCTCAATGGCACTCCACTTCTGTTCCCGGGGAAGCAGTCTCCTGGATAAGAAGACTACAGGTTGATCCAGGCCCTCTTCATTCAGTTGCGATAACACTGCCCCAATGCCATGTTCTGATGCATCTGTTTGGACAATGAACTCCTTGGAGAAGTCTGGGGCCTTCAGGACCGGTGCCGCACACATTGCCTGTTTCAACTTTTCAAAGGCTTGCTGACAAGCCTTTGTCCAAACTACCCGTCGAGGTTGTTTCTTGGAGGTGAGCTCTGTGAGGGGCGCTACAATAGTGCCATACCCCTTCACAAAGCGACGGTAGTAACCTGTGAGGCCCAGGAAAGCTCGGACCTCAGTCTGTGTCTTGGGGGGTTCCCAGGCCATGATTGCCTCAATCTTTGCCTGCAGGGGCTGCACAGTCCCCCTACCCACCAAGTGTCCAAGGTACACAACCGACCCCTGCCCAATCTGGCATTTGCTGGCTTTGATGGTCAATCCAGCTTGTCTCAGGGCCTGGAGAACGGCCTGCAAATGCTGCAGATGGTCCTCCCAACTGCTACTGAAGACAGCAATGTCATCCAAGTAAGCAGCAGAGAAACTCTCCAATCCAGAGAGGACCTGGTTCACCAGCCGCTGAAATGTGGCAGGGGCGTTCTTGAGCCCAAAGGGCATCACACAGAACTGGTAGTGTCCCTCAGGCGTGGAGAAGGCTGACCTTTCCCTTGCTCCATCTGTCAAGGAGATCTGCCAGTACCCTGAAGTGAGGTCAAAGGTACTCAGATATTGGGCAGCTCCTAGCCGGTCAATCAATTCATCCGCTCTAGGGATCGGATGAGCATCAGTCTTGGTTACTGAATTCAGTCCTCGGTAATCCACACAGAACCTTAGTTCGGGTGTGGTGCCTGGTGGTGCGGCTTTTGGCACGAGCACCACCGGACTGGACCAAGGGCTGTTGGAAGGTTCAATTACTCCCAGCTCTAGCATCTTGGCAACCTCTCCATGGATGCTAGCCTTCACCTTGTCAGACAGCCGGTAGGTCTTGGACTTCACTGGTGGGCTGTCTCCTGTGTCCACATCATGGGTACACAGGTGGGTCCTTCCCGGGACAAGGGAGAACAACGAAGAGTACTGCTCCAGGATCTGGCGGCAGTCCTCCCGTTGCTCAGGAGTTAGAGTAGGAGAGAGAATCACTCCCTCCACTGACCCATCCTTCTCTTGGGACGAAAAGAGATCTGGGAGAGGTTCGCTTTCCGCTTCCTCTTCCCCGTCAGTCACCATCATCAACATGACTTCGGGCCTCTCATGGTGGGGCTTGAGTCGGTTGGCATGCAGCACCCGAAGGGGCTGTCGAGGGGTCTTAAGGTCCACCAGGTATGTGGCCTTACCCTTCTTCTCCAACACCTCAAAGGGGCCTGTCCAGCGATCCTGGAGGGCGCTAAGCTCTCCAGGCTCCATCACCCACACTTTCTGTCCAGGCTCCAATTCCACCTGGTGAGCATTGTGGTCATACCACTCTTTCATGACTGCCTGGCTGGCCTCTAAGTTGTCAGAAGCTTGCTTCCACAACTTTGCCATTTGGCTCCTGAAGGCCAGCATGTAGCTCACCACATCCTGGGGGGGGTTTCTGGGAGACTTCTCCCAACCATCCTTCACCAGGCTGAGAGGACCGCGTACAGGGTGCCCATACAGAAGCTCAAAGGGGCTGAAGCCCACTCCCTTCTGGGGCACTTCCCTGTAGGAAAAGAGTAAACAGGGTAGGAGGACATCCCATTTCCTCCGCAGGCTCTCGGGCAGACTTCTGATCATGCCCTTCAAGGTCTTATTAAACCTCTCAACCAGTCCATTCGACTGGGGGTGATAAGGAGTGGTGAACCGGTAGGTCACTCCACACTCCTTCCACATTGCCCGCATATAAGCTGACATGAAGTTGGTCCCCCTGTCGGACACAACTTCCTTGGGAAATCCCACTCGGGTAAAGATTCCCATTAGGGCTCTGGCCACTACAGGTGCAGTGACTGTCCTCAGAGGTATTGCCTCTGGGTACCGTGTGGCATGATCCACCAGAACCAGGATAAACCTGTGACCAGCTGTTGTTGGTGGATCCAAAGGCCCTACAATGTTGATGCCCACCCTCTCAAAGGGTGTGCTAACGACTGGAAGTGGTTCCAGGGGAGCCTTTAGCTTCACCCCTGTTTTCCCACTGGCCTGGCAGGTTACACATGTCCTACAGTATGTGTTGGACGCCACTTTCATCTGAGGCCAGTAAAAGTGGAGGACAAGCCGTGCAAAGGTCTTGTCCTGACCTAAGTGTCCTGCCAGGGGTATGGCATGAGCCAATTCCAAAAGAAAGGCTCGGTACTGTTGCGGGACTACCAAGGCCCTTGATGAACCAGGCAAGGGTACCTTGGGTTCACTGTAGAGGAGTCCATCCTCTCAGTAAATGTGGTAATGTCCCGTAACATCACCTGCTGCTTGGGCTTCAGCCTGTCGCCTCAGTCCCTCAAGGGTGGGGCACTCCCTCTGCCCCTTACAGAATTCCTCTCTGGTAGGACCTCCCTCCACATGCCACTCCGCAGGGATGGGCAAATCCTCCAGAGAGTCAACTTCCCCCTCCACGGACTCCTGGTCCACCACCGCAGGTGGCCGATCTGTCTCATGGGGTGTGGAAGCTGGAGCAGGCTTTCTCTGTCTCCGGGTCTGTCCCTTCTTAGCAGCGGGTTGGGCCATTATTCCAGGCTCCAACCCAGGCGAACTCCCTCTCCGGGCAGTCGCAGACCGTGTGCTGACACAGGCCCAGTCAGGTGTACCCAGCATCGCAGAATGCGTCCGGTATTCCACTTCTCTCCAAGTGTTGTGTTCCATGTCATTCCCCAACAGACAATCGACTGGCACGGCAGGGCTTACGGCAACTCGAAGTGAACCTACAACCCCCTCCCACTCAAAGGGAACCTCAGCCACTGGATAGTGGCCCATTCTGCCGTCAGCCATCGCGGCGGGGTGGAGTACATTAGGAACAACCTGCTCTGGAGACACCAGCTGACTTCTCACCATAGTCATGCTGGCTCCTGTATCTCTCAGAGCCTCCCCTCTCTGGCCATTGATGGTAACCCATTGCCCATACTTTGTAGTATTAGGGGGCACCTGGATCTTTGGCACCATCTCCCGCTCTCCCAGGGACACTAAGGTGACACCCGCCCACTCACCCCCCTTATTTAAGGGCAACTCCTCCCCGAGCGCTACACTAGCTACTCCCGGTGACTTTCCTCCGGTGGGAGGGGGTGGTCTCTTTGGGCATCTGACATCTCCCTTATAATGTCCAACGCCACCGCATTCAAAACAGTGGAGAACCCTGGGCTGCTGGCTTTGGCCAGGATTAGGGTTTCGGGGCGGGTTTGCCCTAGGGGTGAAACCTGCTCCCTTCCCTTGGAAGTTATTTTGGGGACCTTTAGAGAACTCTTTCTTTTTCTCCCCCCCTCCTTCTTCTGGGGGGCGCCCTGTCCGGCTTTTTGAGATTCCCCTCCAGTCCCCTTGGAGGACACCCGGGTACTTGCCCAGATGTCCGCCTCCTCTGCAAGCTTCCGGGGATTGGTCAGCTTGCTGTCCACCAGGTGTTGGCGCAGCTCGGGAAAACATTTCTCGAGGAGGTGTTCTCTCAAAAATAGATCGTACAGCCCCTCATAATCTTTTACCTCACTGCCCTTGACCCAACCCTCTAAGGCCTTTCTGGCGTAGTCAAGGAAGTCCACCCAGTTCTGAGTGCTCAACTTGTGGCTCCCCCTGAACTTCTGTCGGTACTTTTCTGGGGTGAGCCCGAACTTCCTTAACAACGCCAGCTTCATGGTGGGGTAGTTTGTCTGTTCCTCTGGATGCAGGGCCAGCAAGGTGTCCCGACCAGCAGGAGGCATGTACTTGTACAAACTACCCCCCCAGTGCTTCTCCTGCACCCCATGAACCCTCAGAGAAACCTCATAAGCAGCCAGCCACTTAGCTACATCGTCCCCCTGACTGAAGCTCGCTATCAGGTCCTTTGGTATATAGGGTTTGGTCTCCCTGGCTGACTCCTTTGGTTCGCTGCCACCATTCCTACTAGGAGAGGACCCCCGTCGCAGACTTTGGAGCTCCATTTCCTTCAGTCTAAACTCGTGGGCCATCCTCCTCTCCTCTTTCTCCTGCTCCAACTTAGCCAACTCCCACCTTAACTGTCTTTTCTCCCTCCTATCGGTGAGCTCGGCTTCCGTTAGGCTTCCCCCAGAGATGCTACTGCCCCTTCTGGAGTAGGACACTGGTCCGGTGAGTAAGTTTTCCCCTTCAGTGTGGAATAACTCTTCTACCCCCCCCCCACCGTGTCCTGGTCGGCCCCTTCATCCTCCTCCTTCTTTCCTTGGTGTGCCTCCACCCAAGCCCTAAGACTGGTCTGGAGCTCCCCCTTCCTGGCACCATGTTTGAAAAATACCCCCATTTGTTGGCAGAACATTTTCAATTGTGTCACGGAATAGACCTCTAGGTTTTCCACAGCAAACTCCATTGTGAGTCAGGCAAACCTAGATACACACCAGAATTTTCAGAGTGGTAAGGGCAACCTAAAACCAACTCCACCCACCACCAGGAATAAATTTGGAAAAAACAAAAAGACTAATTGGGAGGGCCGCAAGGAGAAAACTCCTGGTGTAGGTTTGGTGTATTACGTCAAATTACTAGTGAGTAGCTGCAACCAAGTCAGGATCCCACCGCTAGGCACCAATATGTTGGAATTAGGTAGCCTGGCCTAGGGCAAGACTAGCATAACAGAGGCACAGTGTAAAGGTTGCAGACCACCCAAAAGTAATTCCACGCAATAGCACTCAAAAAGAAAACACTACACCAAAAATGTGTGAAAATACGTACTGCTTTATATAAAAATAATTTACTCTCTGTTCTCACAATATAAAATAGCTTAGAACATTTCAAGTCACTTTAGATCAGTAATTATCTCATTTGAACTGCTAAGCAATTAAACAGCCAATTTCAACAAAAACAGTACAAATGTCATTAAATCAGTATACACTCTCAGGTTTGTTAACTTGAATCAATAATCAATATCTATGGTACATTTCCTCAGATTTCAGTATTAATTAGATTATACTCTAGAGAAGGGCTCTAGACTTTACCTCCTCACACTACTGCCCATTATCAGGAAGCACATTCAATGAGAGGTTTCAGTTCCCAGATGCCAACAGTTGTCTCAGCCACTTTAATTTGGGCTTATACCTCTTTTAGTTTACCAGAACCCTCAACACCACTTTGGCACGTGCTCCTTCTCTCAGGCTCTATCACAATAGCTTACTTTTCCCAGAGCCAGCACTTTTTAGGGATAGCTTCCTCAAGTACAGGTGAGGAAGACAGTCAGGGTGTTGGATCTGTTACACCACGATCTAGTGCCCCTCCTCTCCCTCTCAGACAGTTCTCCTAGGGACTCTTCCTCTATTGTTATGACTGAAGGAGATTAGGCCCTACTGGCTACCTCTCCCCACCTGCCCCACACACTCCTTACTGCATCAGGGAGGCGTTACTCCCCAAGCCTCCACGTGTCAGACTCAATCGGGCAGCTCCACCGCAGTCCAGGCTGGCAGAGACTGAGGGGAATCTCTCTCGCAGTCGGCCTTCTGTCCCCGAGGAAGCAGGAAGGTTCGAGGGCGGGATCACGTGCACCCGGCACCCGCTACCGGCAGTCAGCTCTTCGCCTTCCCCCTCTCGCTCACGCCGGCTCCTCTGGTTGGCGCTCGAGCGAGGGGGATTATCTCAGAAGTCGCGGCGCTCAGGGAACCCTTCCGGCACCTCTCCACACAACCCGATGGTCGCGCTGAACTCCTGGGCATGCGCGGAGCTCCTTTACAGCTCCGCCTCCACTCCCGCCTATCTCCTTGAGTCGCGCTGATCCTCGGGGCATGCGCGAGGCCCTTGCTCACAGGGCAGACGCTATACTCCTGGGCCTGCCCGATCCTAGGCCCCTCCTGGTTCCAGAAGCGGACGCGCCTGGAACATGCGCGGTAGCGCTCTCTTACTTCCCAACCCTTGGGGTTTCCACGATGACGCGGCTGGTGCCCCCGGGGTCCCGCAGACGGCCAGAACAGCGCCGCTCCTCTCGCGCAGTCACTTCCCTCACCTGGCTCCAGGGGAAGTATACTCTCGAGCTGCGCACTCGCCCTCCAGGCTGCTAAGGCTCCACAGACACGCGTCTTCTCCACAGCGCGTCAAGGGACACCGGCCACAACGCGGGGCTCACAGCTCCTCTTCAAGGCTGGTAGGTGAAATTGGAAGTGTGGGAAATCCTCTATTAAGAGCTCCCTGACAGGGTTCACTGGGGCTCAGATTTAGAAGGGACTTTCTTCACAAGTAGATTGATTTGATGGATGGGAGGGATTGGTCAGGGGTTGAAGGGGGAACGTCTCCCTGTAGTGGCTGTCTGTCACAGGGACAAACTAACTGCTCCCAGTGCGTCCTCCTCCTCTCACCACTGCCTCACTCCTCCACTCTCTGGTCAGCACAAAATGGCTTCCCCGCATTCCGCCTTATATAGGCTGCCCTTCAGTGGTCCAGAATGGACCAGAAGGTTCTGGAATGCCCTATGTTAGGCTATGGCCAAGTTCTGTTTGTGACAGTTGGGGCAGTTGGTGGCCACCATTTTAGGTGGTGCCAACTTTCCTGTCAGAACAGGCCTCTGGGCCTGAGGTAAAGGATTATGAGGGGGAGAAAGAACCCCTATCCCCCTGGCCAACACCTACAAAAAGTCAGTAGACAAAAAATTAATAAGGGTATGAGGGGCAAAAAGGGGACAAAAGAAATAAAAAAATTAGGAGGGACTTCGCCAAAAAGCCAGACAGGTCTAACAAACTAAAAGTGGCTCACCTTATCAATAAGTAGCCCCAACGTTTGAGTTCTCCAGCGGTCTCTGAAAACGCCAATGTTGTAACAAGTCTACTACTTCTTGAGCCTCATGTTGTGCACTGGCATCTCCCTTTTACCACAAACATGGAAAAGACAGTGACACTTGAAAGTCCAGCAATGCAGTTAAAACTCTTTGCAAGCACATGTATCCTTGAAAAACACAAACTGCACAGCTTTACAATAGAAATGGCAGGTAAAAGGTCTAACATGATAAAAAGCTTACTTCTCTTGAAGACACAGTTGAAATTGATCTAGCCATGTCATAGAGACCGAAGATGTAGCCACTTGAGGTTGCATAAAGCGCGCAGAGATTGCTTTGATATAGAAAGGTGCTTGAAGGCAGACAATCCATAGAGCCACACTGTTTTTGTGAGATGATTGAAAAGTCCATTAATTGAAACAGGCTTGTGAAGTGTGATCTGGCAAATCCACAGCAGTTTGAAAAATACAGCGTAGGTTGTAGAAGTGAATCCCTGCCTTTACCTTCCCTCTTAAGATACTGTTTGAGCAGTAGACACTAGAAGGCAGCAGGAACTGGAAAGCAGCAAGGAGGCGCAGATAGGAGGAACTGACTAAATTTGAATCTGGTTCAGGTTGATATGCGCAGAACTAGAACACCATACTACGCAGGGAAACACAATCAGACAACCACCAGTTACCCTCCTTGTTGAGATGCTGCTGTTATAGTGTTGAGATTAAAGTAGATGATTTCCCTTGAAGTTGAAGATATTAAGAATAAACTTGAATTGAATAATGTAGAAAATAGATCTGGCATGTTAAGGTTGAGGGCAAACGGTGTGGTGGTCACTGGTGGGGCTCAGATGGCAGAGTCCTTGCTTGAAGATTTATGAGCTTTTTGAATTTCTTGCCTTCTTGAAAATTGACTTCTTGAGTTGAGCACATTGAGAGTAAGATCAAATCGTCGCCATAAAAATGTAGAAATGGACTCCAGAATTATTGAGGTATTTCATGTAGATTTATTGTAAGTTGTTAAATAGCCTGGAATAAGCCCCACCAGGAGCAGCCAGTAGGCAGCTCAGCCCCATCATAACTGTGGCTTATCTTCAACCAGCACCCAACATTCCGTAGTGCATCACAGTGTAGAGGCATTCCACTAGAAGGGCATTAAGTGGGTAAAGGCATACATAGGAATATGCAATAGGTAGAATACAACACACACCATAAGCAGACCCTCTTCCATTTTAATTTGTATGTGTTAGATCTGGGGGTCTCTAGTTGGCAATGGTATTCACCTTTGTCCAAATAGGGACCCTTACTTCTAAGTCAGGATAAGAGGATTACACTCCTTAATAACCCCTGCTCACCCCCTTGGTAGCTTGGCACGAGAAGACAGGCTTATCTCAGAGGCAGTGTGTTAAGCATTTGTGAATATACACAGTAATACAGTGAAAATACTACAGATGAACACAACACAGGTTTTATAAAAATAAGTATTCTTTATATAGACTTAAAACAAGACCACAAACAACAAAAATCCACAATACTACACTTAAGATTGCTTAAAGATGATAAAATGTTGCTTAGTTCAAGTTGATGATCAATTCAACAAAGTTTTCAACAGAGTACCTGGATGCGTAACACAAAGTAAACAAAAGGCTCGCAAAAGGGGAGATGCGTTGGTTCCGTGATCTGGGGGAGATGATGCATCGTGCCTCACTGCTTGCGCAGAGTAGGGGATGCGTTGTGATCCTTACCGGTGCGGAGATTAAGCGTAGATTCTCGGCCTGCGGGCCCGTTACAGTGCGCAAGATGGTGCCTTGATGCGATGCGATGATCCAGATGCGATGCAAGAAGATGGCGACCTTGACGCGGCGATGTGATGACGATGCGTAGACGCCCTGGCAGCCTTGCGACAACTCTGTACTTTGGAGCTGGGACAGGCCCTGCGTAACGCTTCTCCGGTGATGCGATGGCACCTCTATTGATGGTGTCACGCTTCTCCGGTGATGCAACAGCAGGTAGTTTCGATGAACACCCGCTTCCAGGGAGATGCGGCGAAGACTCGCTTCTCCGTCGATGCGACCAGCTCCCAACGACACGCAAATGTATGGAGTTGAGAATTCCCAGCAAGGAAATTCAGAGGGGAGCTAAGGTGAAGTCTTTTGTCATTGAGACTTCAGCAGGAGGCCAGCACAGTTCAGACCCTTGGAGAATATTCTGTAGATGAAAGTCCTTAAAAGTTCCTTCTCCTTTCCTTGGCAATGAAGCAACCACTTCAGGCCAACCCAGCAAACAGCACACTGGCAGAGGGGCAGTAAAACTCCTGCAGCTTCCTTAGTTCTTCTCCTTGGCAAAAGGTTTCTTGTTCCAGAAGTGATCTAATTTCTTAGGATCAGGGTCCCAATATTTATACCCCAAAATCCTTTGTTCTCTGAAGGCAGAGAGGTCTCTGCCTAGTCCAAACCAGTTCCTGAGCACTTTGTTTACATGACTCTCTTCTTCCTTTCACTGTGCAGGGCAGAGACATTAGACACCCCACAGGAGGTGAAGCCAGCATTGTAGAGGGAAGGCCCAGTCCTATCCAGGTCCCAGGTGCAACTCCTCCCTCCCATCTAGACGCAGATCTCTCTATTCACCACTGGGCTGCCCCAGCCTGTCTTCTGGAATCCCCCAGCCCTGTCACTCACAAACCCATACAAGGAATACGCAACCTAGAAGAGGCAGGCCTGGACAGTTAGGCAAGAAAATACCTACTTTCTAAAAGTGGTATTTTGAAACACAGAATATTGAAACCAACTTTACTAAAAGATGTATTTTATCAATCTGAGTTCAAGCATATTAAATCAAATTTCTACCATGTTCCCTAAGTCAGTTAGGATTATAAGAATGTAATAATCTAACTGCCCATTCTAGCCTAAGGAGAACAGATAGCCTAAAGGAGAACAGATAGCCTTCAATAGTGAAAAACGAAAATGGCTGTAATTCACTATTAGGACATGCTACACACATCAGAGCATGTCCTACCTTATACTTACAATGCACCCTGACCTTGGGCCTACCATAGGGGTGTCTAATATGAAGCATGGGGAAGGTTTAGGGACTGGCAAGTGGGCACACTTGCCAAGTCGACATGGCAGTCACAGACTGCACACAGGCTTTGCAATGTCAGGCCTGAGACACACTTTACAAGCTGCTTCTGTGGGTGGCACAACCAGTGCTGCACGCCCACCAGCAGCATTTGATTTATAAGCCCTGGGCACACATGGTGCACTGTACTGCGCTGACAGGTAAATCAAACAACCCAATCATGGAATCACCAATTAGTACATCAATTTAACATAGGGAGCACTTGCACTGTGGCACTGAATACCAGTGGCACAGTGCCCAAAGCATAAAACCAGAAAAAACATATCAAAACAGAGGAGGCAATCCGTCAAAATGGAAGGGAGACTCACGCCAATGATGTCAGGTCTAACAATATGTCTTGTTTGGTGAGTCAGCTCCAGCTTTGGCCAAAATGTATCTACATTTTGGGAGATATTTATATTGTGAAACTCATGGAATTCAGAAGCCATGCATGTAATTGGAGAGAACCTGGTTCTGAATGCAAGATCTGGCCGATGTCCTTGTGAGGAAGTTGTGGATCCTGACCAGACGGATGGGTTTGGTTTCCAATAGCAGTAGGAGTTTGGTAAACCAATGTTGCCTGGGCCAGTTGGGAGCTATCAGAATGATGTGACATTCCTCCATCTTCATTTTGGTGAGAATCCTCAGAATGAGAGGGAAGGAAGGAAAACCATATGCATAAATCCCTGGCCATTTCCTTGGAAGGGCATTTCCCCATGACCCTGGAAGTGGGTATCAACTGTCGTCAAAGAGGCACTTGGGGTTGTTGGTTGCGAAAAGATCCAGTGCTTGTTTACTCCAGTGTGACAAGATCCTATCCAACACCTGTTGATCCAGTTCACACTCATGGCAACTGTCCATGGTTCTGCTGAGAATGTTCACCAAGGTTTTGCTGTCACCTGACACATGCTCTGCCTTCAAGGTAGTTCTGTGAATATCTAGCAAATTCCACAGGTCTAGAGCCTCTTGAGAGAGAGAGATCTTGTGCCTTTAGATCTAGACAATTGATGTGCAGTGATCTCTGGGACTGCAACCGTTTCCCCTGAATTTTGAGATCTTGTAAATGGCTGGCCAAGCCTTCCAGTAGGGCATCGGTGGTGATGATCTATTTCGGTGTTGAAGTCAGGAATGTTATTCCCCGTAATAGATGAGATACTTGGGACCACCAAGGCAGCATTTCCTGCATCCCGGAGATAATGCTAATCCCATTGTCAAAGGAGCCTGTCGATTAGACCCATTTCAACTGGAACTTTTCCTGCAATGGTCTCATTTTCAGACTACGGAGCAGGACCAAGTTTATAGCGGACGACATCATGCCCAGGGCCGACTTGAACATCTGCACTTTAACAGACCTTCTACTGGAAATCTTTAAGGCTAGGTTTTACAATCACTGTTGTCTTTTAAGAGACAGATAGGCTTTGTTGCTAATAGTATTCAGGTTGTCTAATAGGATTCTCATTTGACTTGGGATGGTTGAGGATTTTGGGTAGTTGACTGGGAGACCAAGTTTGCGAAAGAGTGAGAGGCAGGCTGTGATAGTCCTAGAGGCCTGCTGTGGTATCGAAGCTTTCATCAGCCAGTCGTCTAGGTAGGGGAATATCTGATACCCTCTCCTGATTTCTTTCGAAAAAGGAAAAAATGGGAGTAGGAAATGAAGCCCTTCTGAGAAGAAGGAACCCGTTCTATTGCTCTTTTTCCCTACATCATTTGAGCTTTCTTCCTCAGTAAGGGAAGGTAAGGTGAATGTGCTCCTTTTGGCGGATTGGCTGGTGGCCTCTGCACAAACTTTAGGGAGTTGTTAGTAGGTTACTAAATACATTACCCATCTGTCTGATGTTATATCCTTCCATTGGAAGAGGTAATTGAAGTCGTCCCACCCACCTGGTTGGAAGGAACGGGCGTAGCCGGTACTTGGGCCTGGTCACTGTTCGCTACTTGTGTAACAACCCTGAGAGGTTTGTTTCTGGCGTGCCCCTTGCTTGTTGTAAGCTGGAAGGTGGCGATAGGGCTCTTGATTAGCCAATCTGTATTGCGACCGAGGTTTAGACTGATGAGGTCCTTGAGAGCCTCCTTTATTGGTAGAAAACTCTCTCCCCCTGGCTACGCGAAAAGGGCAGTTTAAGGTGCTGCAGAGTACCAAGAGATTTGGATGAACCTCCACAGTAGTCCATTTTGTCAGGGGTAAGAGTCATCATATAATAGTGAGGCTTACCATTAGGATGCTGTACAAAGTTCTTTCACATCATTCAACTGGGACAATTAAACAGATACCATAGCTAGAACCAACAGTTCTCAAGAACCGGTAACAGCAGCATAAACCGACGTTTGTGTAACCATACCGCAACTTGGCCTCCCCTCCCGCCCCCTGCTCCCGTCGCCCCTCTCCCACACCTGCTAGATAGCTGTCGCCACAGATAACTCGTTGCATGCTGCTGGCATGTCTCTCATTCTCGGGTTGTCCCTCGGGGCCACCTCCCTCTGTTTGTTTTAGGACCTGAAGAAGTCCCTCCCACTGTGATTCTATGGGTTCCTTCCACATCCCCAGCGTTTCCTTCCGTAGCATGGCGATTCCCTCTGCTTTGGCCCACGCTAGGAGTGAGTATCTCCATGCCTGTATATGCGGCGGATCTTGAGCTTTCCATCTTTTAGTCAGAAGCCGCTTAGCTACCACCATTCCCAGATCAAGAAACCTAGATATAGTCTTTGTGACCGGGGTTCTGCGAAATTGGTATAACAAGTAAACAGGCCATTCAAAGCGTATGTCTCGGCCTGTACATTTGTATAGGAACCCACCAACCTCCTGTCTCCCAGTTGTCGCTCTAGGTATGTTTCCCATTTCCGGCGGAGTGGATCTAGACTTATCGCCGTATGTGTTCGGAGGTACACCGCGTACCAGCGAACAAGGTGTCTGCCACGTCCCATGACGTGAAGGTACTGTATGGTATGGTGTTGGCTTGGCTCCGCATTCATGTCCCCCCATCTAGAGGTTAGTGTCACGATTAGTGAGCAGTGCCTCAGGATTTGCCTCGACCAGGGATTCATATGGTATGAGTGTGCCATCTCTATACAGATCTCCTAGAGTCTCTATATCGGCTTCGTGCCATTCCGTGAGTTCGAGAGGCGTGAGCACCCCAGGCCCGCTACAGGAGCCCTCCAGTGGTATGGCCAGTGCATAGCGGACTAGCGCTCTGGTGAGGTACAGGCTTCAATGGTAGCATTTATATGCCTCCGCCAGGAGAAGCGGCGTCGGTGTTATGGTTTTAGTAGCTGGGTGAAAACGTTTTGTGATATAGTCCAGAGAGTGGGGGGAGGGTAGTGTGGTTGCAGTGTCTTTGCGGCCTCTGTCTGTGAGCCAGGGGGCTATCCACTGCCGTTGTGCGGCTAAATAGTAGTGCTAGAGACAAGGTGCGGCAAGGCCCCCCTGATCAGTGGGTAGATACAATTTAGCTAACGCCATCTTTTGCGATGCGTTTCCCCAGAGGAAATCCCTAAGTAGTTTAGTGAGTGTGTGAAAGAAGGATTCTGGAACATATAGTGGCAGGTTAGCGAAGTAGTACAGGAGACGGGGAAGGATCACCATCTTGGATAGTGCTACCCTGCCAGTGACCGTTAGAGGAATCGTTTTCCAGAAGCGCATCTGTGACTTGATGGCTGTCAAGGTCTTCTCAGATTACCCTCAAATAAGTCTACCGGTTGACGATATATCTGGATAGGGAAGGTGTCAGCCCTCCATTGCAACCTTGTGCCATCTAGGATATAACCCGGGTCCTGAGTTTCCCCATCGAACGCATAAAGACAGGACTTGGCAGCATTAACTCGGAGTCCCGAGCGGGTGGCAAAGTCACGCAATGAGTGTGTCGGTTGAGCTGGTATATTATCTACGTCTCTCACAAAGACTAGTAGGCCGTCTGCGTATAACAACACCTGGTGTACCGCATCCCCTAGGGGTATTCCATCTCCTGGCATCTCCTGTAATGCCATCAACAGGGGTTCCATTGCGAGCGCAAACAGAAGGGGCGACAGTGGGCACCCCAGTCTGGTGCCTCTGCGTATTGGTATGGCATCAGAGATGTACGGCCCCAGTCTCACTCGAACTGTGGGATTCTTGTATAGTAAATTAACCATCTGAAGGAATCCCAGACCCAAATCGTATCGCAACAGTACTACCACCAGATAGCTCCACTCTAGACAATCAAAGGCTTTTTCAAGGTCTAGTACAAGGCGTCCAGCTCTAGGCCACGTTTACACACTATCCGACGCCACCTTAAAAAACCTCCGCAAGTTCAGCAATGTGCTGCGTTTGGGTACAAATCCATTTTGTTCAGTGTGAACTAACTCGGAGACCACTGATGCCAGTCACTGTGCCAGCACTTTAGCAAGTATGTTATAGTTCACGTTGAGGAGCGCTAAGGGTCTGTCCGATCCCAGGCTCACAGGGTCCCTGTCGGGATTGAGCAAGGAAACCAGATAGGCCTCACGCATCGATGGGGGTAGCGTATGCTCTTCTATGTCTGTGGTGTAAAGGGTGTGCAGACGCTGCACCAGAGACTCCTGATAGGCCTTGTAGTACTCTGCAGGTAGGCCGTCTGAGCCCCGGCTTTTTCTTGGACGCCATGGATCCAATCGCCTCCGTGATTACCTCTAGAATGAGGGGTCTGTTAAGCACTTCCAGATGTGTCTCTGAGGCCTTGGGCAATTGGGTTGGTTCAAGGAACCTCTCTAGGTCTGGGCCAGGGCAGCGTCCCAGCTTATTTGATATAGTTGTCGATCTCCGGAGGGGTAGATAGGACCTGTCTGGGTTTACATCAAGCACCGAGTTGAAGTCCCCACCCAGTAGCCAAGAGAGCCCATTGTAAGGGTTTAGCACTGTGGACAATTGTGCTAGGAACGAGGGCTGGTCTATGTTTGGGGCGTATATTGAGCCTAGCAGTATTGATTGGCCATTAAGTGTCCCCCTCACACAGGTGTATCTGCCTTCAGGAAATGTCACCATGTCAGCACAAATGAACAGGATGCCCACCCTCACCCAGATTAGCGTGCCCCTTGCATGTGCTGAATATATCGTGCCATACACCTGTCCCCTCCAGCGCCTGCGTAGTCAGTCTCGTTCCGGTTGTGTCATGTGGGTTTCCTGCAGCAGGGCAATTCCAACCGAGTGCCTCTGGAGGTATGCAAATATGGAGTAGCGTCACGTAGGTGTGTGCATGCCGCATATGTTCCATGTGATTATGTTAACTCGTGCCATTTCTGATGGGTGTGATCAGCTGGGGTATCAGGGTCGGGGCGGAGCGTGGGGGCGTGAGTGCGCCGAGTTAATGCAACAAAAACAATAGATATACCAAGAACATCATAACATCTTGGGCGAATATTTCGGAATGTCCGTCCAAACCTCTATAACAATGTCCCCTTCCTTTTTGAATGATCGGACTCAGATGGGGAGCCTTGGGCCTTTTTTCTCTGCCCCCAAGACCATGGTGTGTGGCGTCCCTCAGGGCTCCTCCCTTAGCCCAACGCTTTTTAACATTTATGTGGCCCCGCTTGCCAAAGTTGTGAGAATGTTTGGGTTGGAAGTCTTATCCTATGCAGATGATACTCAAATTATGGTGTCCATTACCCATAATATTAGAGATGCGGCTTCTAATTTCAGGCTCTGCATGGAAGCAGTCGCTTCTTGGATGAGTAAAAATTTTCTCAAGTTGAACGGTGAGAAGACTGAGGTGTTGAATTTTGGTAGTAGATCGGATATCTGGTCCATCGATTGTTGGCCTTTATCTGGGCATTAATAGAGGTCTGATTCAACGGCTGCAGCTAGTGCAGAACGCTGGGGCCAGGCTTGTGATGAATCTGCCTAAATTCCATTCCATCTCTTCCTCTCTTAGGGCGTTACATTGGCTTCCCATTGACCGCAGGATTCTCTTTAAAACCCTATGCTTAGTTCATATGGCTTTTTTTGGTAACGGTCCCGAGGGTATCAAGACAATTTTACATCGCTATACTCCCTCTAAGAAGCTTAGGTCAGCTGATAAGAATTTGCTTATAGTACCAAGGTTCAGCAGGGTTAGGTGGCTTCTCTATGGTTGCTGCCAAACTCTGGAATTTCCTCCCCTATAATCTTTCCGGTCTTCCCTCACATTTGCTGTTCCGTAAAGCTTTGAAGACATGGCTTTTCACTCAGTCTGCAGCTTAACATTCTTTGCCTTCTCCATGCATAGTCCGCTTTAGCGCCTAGACGCCCTTGGGCTAAGTCTGCGCTTTATAAGATCCAGTTTCATTCATTTCATTCATTCAGTTCAAGCTAGGTCAGTGTGTTGCCTGTTGGGTGCGCACACTGGCTATGTTGTGCCATGGTCGTCCCCCCTTATTCCCATATGTGTAGTATGCCATCCTGGTAATCACCTGCATCAGCTTGCGAGATCAGCAGTGTACAGATCTAAGTGCTGCCACAGGTGTGTAGGTTGTCTTTGTGGGTATGCTTAGTGTGGCCAGCGGTGGGTACAGAAATACCATATCATCCCCATGTGAGGTGTAATGAGCAATTACCCCAGTGGGCTCGCCCCCTCACCCAGCAGTGCGCAGGGACACAGGCTTTAACAATTAATGTTCTACTTGCGTGCGCTGCCATTGTCAGAGTCCGTTTCTACGATGCTGTATCATAAAATGCCATCAGCAGTTTGTGGGGTTCTCTATGGCAATCAGGGGTCCTCGGATATTTCGGTTGATGGCGACGAAGAGCCACTTATATTCAACACATCTCGTGTGTAGGAGCTGGATCGGACTTCAGATTGTGGGGATCCAAGGGTTGTAACTGCTTCCAGGGTTCCTTGTCTTTTCCATCCCATTCTCTCCGGACTCGGGGCTGCTGCACCTGTTTTCGCTTTCCGCATTGTCCTTCGCTGTCGGCGTCGCCGGGTTCTCCTGCCTGTAGGTTCTCGCGCTTGTCCATAGCCTGGACTCTTCCAGTCAATCCCATGCTTCCGCAGAGGAGTTAAAAAAGCGGGTCCCTTCTTTCGTAATCACTCGCAGCCGGGCTGGGAACAACAACAAATATGGCAGTTCAAGGGATCTGAGCTGGCGCTGCACCGCCGTGTAGTTGCTTCTACGACGTTGCACAAGGGCAGTGTAGTCAGAGAAAAGCATTACTTGGCTGCCGTTCAACTTGAGTCCTTCAATCTTGCGTGTTTCACGGAGCACCGCATCTCTATCCCTGTAGTTGAGCATTTTGAATATGAACGGTCTTGGCCTGGCTCCTGCTTGGGGTTTCCGTGCTGGCACGCAGTGAGCTCCAGTGCGTGGTCATCGGCTCCGTCTCCCCTCCAGCACCCATGTGTGAGGGGTCCAAGCCGCCCGCTCAATAGAGGCCTCTGCTGCATCTTGGCCCGCATCTGACCCATCACTAGCTGTTGCGCCGTGGGCATTCTTGGCTAGCTACTGGAAGGGGCAATGCACCAGTAGAAATGACACCGTAAGAGGCTCCTTATCTGTGTTAGTCACTCAGGACAGGAGATCAGATGGGGCCGCAAGCAACAGTCTTACTCCTTATCTCTCTCTCCATGTGTAGGATCACGTCTACCGGTCTGCGAGGCCGGAGCACTGTCTCAGCTGCAATAGTCTGCCAGCCGGGAAGGTCCCCTGGGTTCCCAGCAATGGCGGGGGGTCTGGTTATATCTGTGCGTATGGGTTGCGCAAACCTGTGGGCCTCCACCGCTGTAGGCCGATAGGGGCACCGCCTCCACCTCCAAGGACGGCCCGCCATGTAGGTATCTCTCCGCGGGCGGTGATGTCGATCGGTTGTGGGAATGGTTCCTCGGGTGTTCGTACATCGCTCCTCGCTACCCGACAGTGGATACTGCAGTGAAGCCATCAGTTGTGCTTCATGCTCCATAAATGTGAGGAGCGTCCTCGAATAGTTCTCCGTCTGCTCTGCCGCTTCATGTTGCCTGTTCTGGCGGTGGTCTGTTCTCCTGTCTCTCAGGTTCTAGCATGGGGGATTGTTCTCTATGCATACTAGCCTGACTGCAGGTGTCCATATACTTAGGGCCAAACCAGTGCTCCCACTGCCGCCCACAAGCACTGCATCCTCCAGGTCCCCCGCAGTATGCGCTGTGTTCCCGCCAGCACTTGCACCAGCTGTAGTCTCACAAATGCTCAGTTCTTCTCACTCCTCAGCTCCGTTTATCCTGTCTGGCTGGATCCACATCAGGTCACTTCAGCTCCGGACAGCTCCAGCCTCCGCCGGAGGGCACCGGTTGTCTCACGATGTCACTGCGGCTCAGTCCCACCTTGCAGGGATCCGATTCATCTCACACCTGATGTCTACCCTCCACAACAGCAGTGCCGTGTCGGGAGCCCCAACTCTCGAAGGCATGCCCTTCCAGGGTCGATCATACCGCAAGGAGTGTCCGTTCTATGTCCCTGCACCACTCCCGAGTTGGGGGTCGTGTTGTCTTGCCTGAGCTTCGCCCCATGCGTACGCGTCCAGACCGTTACTGCCCGGGCTCCACAGTCCGGCAGCCCCCTCAATGCCTCCCTGCCGCCGGCGCTGTCTCAGTGGTCCATGTGGTGCAGTGTTGGGGCTCTGGCGGGTGCAGTAGCGTTTCCGCTGTTCGGTCCTCTGTGTCGCTCGCGGGCAGGGGCACCTCTCATCTTCACAGCTGTTGCAGCACGGCCCAGGCAGACAGTTCCCACTTTGGGCAGCTCCCGCTCTGTGCTACCTTCAATGGGACCGTCATGTCTGTCTGTGTGGCCGCAGTCCATGGTGACAGATCAGCTCGACACCGTGCTTACCCACTGCAGTGGCGTCCCCGCTGTTCATTGCCACCAGCGTCCGGCGGGGACCTCAGCTCTCTGCTGCTGACGGAGCAGTCACTTAGGCAGCGGCGGCCAGTTTCGCGCTCTAGATGTTCACGCGCGGCCTCACAGCGGCTGGAGCCTCACCGTTTCCCCCGCAGTTGCCGCAATCCTGGTGGGCGAGAGTGTTTAGTTCAGTGCCGCCATTGTCGGGCGTGGACCTCAGCTCTCTGCTACCGACGGAGCAGTCGCTTAGGCATCGGTGGCCATTGTCGTGCTCTGAATGTTCGCGTGCGACCTCACAGCGGCTGGAGCCTCACAGTTTTCCCCGCAGTTGCCGCAGTCCTGGTGGGCGAAAGTGTTTAGTTCCGTTCCGCCAGCGTCCGGCGTGGACCTCAGCTCTCCGCTGCCGACAGAGCAGTCGCTTAGGCAGCGGCGACCATTTTTGCGCTCTGGGTGTTCGTGCGCGGCCTCACAGCTGCCGGAACCTCACAGTTTTTGCCAAAATTGCCGCAGTGCTGGTGGGCGAAAGTGCTTAGTTCGGGGCTTGCCCGGTACCTTAAGTCTTGTGCCACTCGATCTCGTTCTTTGCCAGCGTGGATGGCCTACTTCAGGATACATTTCATGGATTTCAGGGGGATCTAAGTGGATTTTCAGGAAATCACGTCCGCCATTTTGCCTGGCTAGCCACGCCCCCGCCTCTGTCGGTCTTTATTGCCAACAAGGCATCAACAACGTGTTTCCCCAACAACGTATCAACAATAACAAATCATATGCCTTGTTGAGAATCCTTGATTAAAAGACGTAGGGGCATATGTATCAAATACTCTATTTGCGAGTCTCAAATAGAGTTTTTTTTTAGAATCGCTATTTGAGAATCGCAAACGAGATGTACTTAAAAATTTGCAAATAGTGAGCGATTTCTTGGTATTCCTTAATTGCGATTAGCAAATTGCGAATCGCAATTAAGGAATACCTTCCCATTCATTCCTATGGGCGAGGAGGCCCATAGGAATGAATGAGAAGACATTCTCAATTTGTGATTGGCAAATTTAAGAATCGCAAATTGAGAATGCAATTTCAAGGGTGCCAGGGTGTCCAAAGGACACCCTGATGCCCCCCTGAAATGAGGATTTGTGCGCATGTGGCGCATATACATGCACTAAGGGCACCACATGGCATGCCAAAAAGTGCATTTTTCAAAGAAATCACAAATTACCACCAACTTGATGATGGTGGTAATTTGCTATTTCTTAAGGAGAAATCGTACAATTTAGGTGCTTCATACATTTCATTTAAGGAATCGCAATTTGCGATTCCCTAAATGTAATTGCAAAATAGAGAATCACAAATTTAGCGATTTTCTAATTTGCGATACACTTTTGGGATGATACATCCCAAAAACCCCGTAGCCTTCAGTTACTCCTGATATCGTAAGATCACTGCTTTGGCCACCTGCCTAAACCCTGTTGAGGCAATGTCAAGAGCCCATACATTGATCTCGGAAGACATGCCCTCTTGTATGATTTTCTTTGCCTCTGTCTTCCTGTCTTCTGGGATGAGGTCCAACAGACTGTTGACATCAAACAAAATTTGTCGGTCATAGCGGCCCAGAATTGCAAAGAATTGGCTTTGCGCACTGTGATGGCTGACATGAGGGAGAACCTCTTTCCAATATTTTCTAGGCACCTACCCTCCTTGTATGGAGGAGCCGAGATGGGGGGGGGGAGGATTCTTTGAGCGCCTTTGCACGGCCTGTGAAATTGCAGAGTCAGGTTTAAGATGGCTTCTGAGGCAGGCTGGGAAATCGCCCTCGGCCTTGTACTTTTTGTCAAGGCCTAGTGGAACTGGTGTTACCATCGCCGTATTTTTCATCATCTTTATTCCTTCCTCCCAGATGTAATCTATGACAGGGATTGCCCTTACAGACTTCCTGGCTTGCTTCTTGAAGTCATGTAGAAAACATTTAGATTGTTTGACTGAAGGTGGTAGTTGGAATCTTGCTGCCGTTTTGTCCATTAAGTTATGAATGCCACCGATGTCGTCAGGGGGAGAACCTTCAGGATGGGGGAAATGTGGAGAGACCGAGTAGGGACCAAATTAATCGTCCCATTCATCCCAATGGTGCTGGGGATCAGTAAATCCGCCCTTCTCACGTTCATCATTCGAAGATGAATGATCCTCCCTTTGATGTGGTCAAATATTGGTCACAGGAGATATCCGGGGCGTCATGGGTGGGGCAATATTTTTGGTGTGGCAGGAATAACTAATGGGGGTGGTGCAGGTGGTTGCTCTTGTTGAGTGTCTGGAAAACACCTCTTGTAGTCTTGTGACATAGTTTATTAGTCTTGCACCAGAGAAGTGGACAGGCGTATTTCATCACTCCTAGGTGGAGAGTGTTCTTGGTATTCATAATGCTCACAATCTCACCAAAGACAGAGCGTAATATGACTGATAGTGCTGTTCCTGGTCGTCATCATCTAACAATGGTTGCTTTGGTGACTGAGAAACCTATTTGGGAGAGTCCATAAGTGTCCAAAAGCTGATCAGACTTTCTGATTTGTTTGGTACGCTGGAGATAGAATTTGAGACAATGTTTAACGTCCAAGATGTGAGGGGAGTTTTCAGCTGGTGATACCGTATGTGGCCAGAAAGTACACAAATGATTGGTTTATTGAGATGAAATTGCGATGGAATCTTGGGAATACATTTTCAGTTTGTTCTTAAGAGCGCATAATCATCACTAAAGCGCAAGAAAGGCTCTTGAATAGTACAAGGTTGAAGTGAGAGCCAACAGCAGGGCTAATTGGGCTCGAAGAAGGGCTTCATGAGCTGAGAGATAACCACTTTGAGATGCCATTCTGGTGAATTAACTTTTACTTGAGGGAAGGCTCTGAACAACCCCTTCATGAATTGTTTGACTATCCTAGTTAAAAAGTCGGAAGGCGAATGAGAAGTACGCTTGAATCTTGAGATTGCAGCATTGTGAACCTTTACGGATAAATGTAGCAATCGTGAACCAGCTTGAGATAGCAGGTATGGTGGAATTTGCTCAGGTGACGCTTCCAAGGACTGGAGAGTTGAAGCTTCACACCATTAGCAGATCCTCTTTCACTCTAATTTGTATGTCTTGTTTGAGTCGGCTCTAGCTTTGGCCAGAGTGTCTCTATATTTTGGGAGAAATTTATATTGTGGAACTCATGGAATTCAGGAGCCATGCATGTAGTGGGAGAGAACCTAGTTCTGAATGCAAGATCTTGCCGTTGTTCCTCGTGAGGAGGTTGTACATCCTAGCAGACGGATGGGTCTGGTTTCTGATAGCAGTAGGAGCTCGGTACACCAATGTTGCCTAGTCCACTTGGGAGCTATCAGAATGAGGTGACATCCCTCAATCTTCATTTTGGTGAGATTCCTCAATGAGAGGGAAGGGGGGAAAACCGTATGCATAAATCCCTGACCATCTCCTTGAAAGGGCATTTCCCCATGACCCTGGGAGTGGGTATCGACTGGGGTAAAAGAGGCACTTGGCGTTGTTTGTTGTGAAAAAATCCAGTGCTTGTTTACTCCATCGTGACAAGATCTGGTCCAACAGCTGTTGATGTAGTTCCCACTCATGGCAACTATCCACGGTTCTGCTGAGAGCGTCTGCCAAGGTTTTGCTGACTCTGAGCACATGATTTACCTTCAAGATGATTCTGTGAATTTCTAGCCAATACAATGCCACAGTTCCTTAGCCTCTTGTGTGAGAGAGAGAGAGAGAGACCTTGTGCGCCTAACCTTTAGCTCTAAACAATTGATGTGCTGTGATTTCTTGTATTGCAACCTTTTCCCCTGAATTTTGAGATCCTGTAAATTGCCGTCCCACCTTTCCCGCAAGGCATCAGTGGTGACAATGTATTCCGGTGTTGAAGTCAGTAATATTATTCCCTGTGATAGATGAGATACTTGGAACCACCAAGTCAGCATTTCCTGCATCCCGAAGGTAATGCTGATCAAATCATCAAAAGAGCGTGTCAATTGGACCCATTGCAACTGGAGCTTTTCCTGCAATGGTCTAATTTTCAGACAAGTGAGCAGGACGACATCATGTTCAGGAGCGACTTGAACATCTGCACTTTAACAGACCTTCTTTTTGAAATCTTTAAGGCTAGTTTTGACAATCGCTGTTGTCCGTCTAGAGACAGATAGGCTTCGTTGCTGATAGTATCGAGGTTGGCTCCTAAGAAGATACTCATTTGACTTGGGATGAATAAGGATTTTAGGTAGTTGACTGGGAGACCTAGTTTGCGAAAGAATGAGAGGCAGGCTCTGGTAGTCCTAGAGGCGGTATCCATAGGACCATACCAATCTTCTAAGGTGTCCTTGCCTTGTGGGGTCCCCCAAGGCTCGTCCCTAAGTCACTATTAACATCTATGTGTCGGACCTTGCTAGTGTCATCAAAGCATTTGGGATGAGCCTGACCTCCTACGCCGATGACACCCAATTGGTATTGGCCATCAAAGGGGATGGTGAAGAAGTGGCCAATCTATTCACCAGAGGAATGGTGGCTATAGGTGACTGGATGGCCATGAATAGTCTTAAACTTAATTCAGATAAAACTGGAGTGGTCATTTTCGGTCACCTCTCTCCGGGCTGGTCACCAGCATGGTGGCCAACATCGTTTGGAACTCCTCCCAGCCCAGCCCTCAAAGTTAGAAATTTGGGCGTCACTTTTGATGCAGGTCTAAATTTCATGGCACACGCCAACAAGACTGCTGCAACTGCTCACATGAAACTCAGAATGATCAGGAGAATACTACCCTACCTACCGGATACTGCGGGGAGAACCCTGGTCAGCTCATTGGTCTTGTCCGCCCTGGACTACTGTAATGCCCTCTTTTTTTTTAAAGTAATTTTTATTGTAAACACACTTTGCGCAGGCCAATAGTTACGCATATTCAGTATCAATCACAGTGCCACAGTCTGGTATACCAACATCCCGTTTACACAGCCTGCAGGCCCACATCCCGGGGGCCGGGCGGCAGCAGTGGTTCCGCACCCACATGCCTGGTTGTTCTTCCACAGGAGTATTGTCTCAGATTTGTGTGTGTGCCTACTTTTCCGTCCTCAACTAAGGAAACCCTGAACTCCCCCCCCCCAACTCCCCCCCCCAGTCCAAAGAATCTAACCCCCCCCCTGCTCCCCCCCCCAACCCACCATCCGCACAGGAGCCTCTCGATGTGTACCTCTAACCTTGGGCTTCAGGCTTTCCCTTCTACCGGTTCTCTTATATCCAGATTATTGTAATGTGCTGTCCCCGGCCACGTCTAGGTCCTCCCCATCATCCACCATTCCACTATCCCTGAGGCCTTGTACCATTACCTCCCAGGCCGTTGCTTGTTTTAGCGCCCTCTCATTAGCAGTTCTACGCGCCATCTGATATCTATGCGTGCTATCGCAGGCCGCCCACTTCAGAAATTCGTTGTACCACCTCTTATGCGTCGGGCTCGTCCTTGCCTTCCAGTTTCTAGTTATCTCACGCTTGGCTACCATCAATCCCATATCTATGAATTTGCTTGAGAGCTTGTCTTTGGGGGTATGTGGGAACCAATGCAGGATGCACGCCGCTGCATCAAAGTCAACAGTCCGGTCCGTCACCTCGTTCATGGACTCACCCACGGACCGCCAATAGTCCGATAGGGCCGGGCATGACCAGAGCATATGCACCAGCTCGGCTCCTTCTGCCGCGCAGCGGGGGCATTTCGCATCAGTCGCGCCAAAGTATCTCAGGATTCTCCCAGGGGTCATGTACGCCCTGTGCAGTATGTAATAATGGATAATTTGAAATTGAGCGTTCCTTGTGCTATTACGCGCCCTTTGCACCAGTTGTGCCCACGTCGTGTCCGGGATGGGCTTGCCCAGGTCAGTCTCCCACTTGAGTTTCAGCGCATCGAGGGGCGGCAAGTGCTCGTGGAGCATTCTGTTATATAAACAAGACACCGCTTTCACCGTTCCTGCCGCCATCATGGTGTATTGGCACGCCATGGCCGTCTCCGGCTCCGCCAGTCCCAGTCCCCAGTGTTTCTGCATTGCTCTTATCACAGCTGCGTGAAGGAGATAACCCCCGCGTGGGAGATCAAATCGTTCCTGGAGGGCCGAGTACGGGAGGAGCTCCCCGTTTTCGAAAAGATCCCCTACCACCTGTATTCCCGCCTCCTCCCACTGCTGCAGGTGGGACCAATCGCCTCCATGGGGCAACGCAGTCAACATGCCCAGTGGCATCTCCGGGGCGTAGGGGTGCTTAATCCCTGCTTGCTTCTGTGCTCGGTTCCAGCAGCACCGAAATGTATCCTGTTCAAGGGATAAGTCCCGGGCGGCAAGTTTCTGTCCCAGAGCGATGTAGGCTAGTATGTGTCGTGGCGTACCCCGCAGTCGCCCATCTTCTGGGCCCCGGTAAACACGAGCTACCTCTTGCGTAAAGATCTGCAACTGGGCAGCTAGGTAATAGAGCTCATAATCTGGGAACGCCAAGCCTCCCTCATCTTTTGGGCGGGTGAGTGTCGCCAGCGCCACTCTACATCTGCCCGTCCCCCATAGGAAGGTAGTTAGCTGGGATCTAAGTCGACGGAAGAAGGAGCTGGGGATCCAGATCGGGAGCGTTCGAAAGTAATACAGCAGCCGCGGGAGGGCCACCATTTTTAACAGTGCTATCCTACCAGCTATGGACAGTGGAAGCGTGGCCCAGAATGCCATGCTACCCTTCAGCCCCCTGACGCATCTCTCCACATTGCCCTAGAACAAAGCCGTCGCTGTGTGATAAACGTAAACTCCAAGATAATGGAGACAAGTCGGCTCCCAATGAAGTAGCGGTCTGTGTTCTGGGCGGGCCGCGTCCTCCTTCAATGGAAAGAGGCACGTTTTCGTCCAATTAACCCTTAGTCCCGATAGGCCGCCAAAACGTCCCAGCAACTCCTCCGCACCATCGAGCTCTGTTGCGTCGTTGTCAAGGAAAAACAGGAGATCATCGGCGTACAGCGAAATAAACTGTCGCCCGTCACTAGCTTGTATGCCTGCGAAGTACCGCCCCCTGCGGGCTTCCACCGCCAGCGGTTCAATCGCTAATGCGAACAGTAATGGGGATAGGGAGCACCCCTGCCGGGTGCCCCTCTCCACTGGGTACTGTTGGGACACCAGGGATCCAACCCGCACTCTCGCCACTGCCGCTGTATAAAGCACTTTCGTCCAACGGATATAGCCTACGCCCAGCCCGAAGCGCTCCATGACTGCATATAAATAATCCCACTCTAGACTATCGAACGCTTTTTCTATATCGACCGAGAGGGCAAGTGGGGTTCCACTCCCCTCTCGCAGTTCTTCCATGAGTCGGATAAGCCTTCTAATATTTAACTTCGTGTTCCGGGTAGGGATAAAGCCGTTCTGGTCCTCGTGGATCAGAGTGGTCATGTGCGGCAGGAGTCTCGACGCTAGTATAGAGCTTAAGATTTTATAGTCAGCTGTGAGCATCGAGAGCGGCCTATAGGAAGCTGGACTGCTGCCTTCTCTGCCAGGTTTCAGTAGCGGGATGACTATCGCTTCCCGCATCGATTGGGGGAGTCGACCCGTGGTTCCCGCTTCTTTGTACACAGCTAAAAGCCGCGGCGCTAAGGCGTCTACATATTTGCCGTAAAATTCAATGGGCAAACCATCTATACCTGGCGTCTTATTGCGGGCCATGGACTTAATAGCTTTTCTAATCTCCCCTAAGTCGATGTCTCTCCCCAAATCCTCCGCCTGCTCGTCTTCTAGACACGGTAGGGTGAGGTCATCCAGGAAAGCCTCTGCCTCCTTCCCTCGGTCGCCCGGGGTGCTACTATAAAGTTTCTCGTAGTATCTCTGAAAGCCGTCCACTATGGCCGACTGGGTGTAGGACAGACTTCCCCCCTCCTCGGCAATTTGCAAGATAGGGGAGCAGCGTTTCGTGGGGTTAGCAAGCCACGCCAACAAAGTGCCCGATCGGTCGCCTTCTACATGAGAACGCAGCGCGTATGCCCGATGATCGTAAGCCCGTAGCCTTTCTACTTCAACCGCCACCGCTTCCCTGGCCGAGCTAACCGTTCCCTGCAGCTCCGGCCGGCCTGGTCGGTCCCTCTCCACTACCCTCAGTTTGGCGTCTGCCCTCTCTAGGTCGGTCAACAGCACCCGTCTCGTGCCAACGAACTGTGTGATGCACTGTCCTCTCACTACCACTTTGAAGGCGTCCCATTCCACTGCCCTAGAGTTCGTGGAACCCTCGTTATTGGCAAAGTATTGTGTCAACCCCTCCTCCAGTGCCGCCCCGAGTATCGGGTCTTCTAAAGTCTCCGGCCGGAGCCTCCAGGTTGGCACCCTAGGCTTTTCCGTCATCCAGTCTAAGTGAATTAAAAGCGGATTGTGGTCTGAGATCGTTCTCGTCAGATATTCCGACCAGGCAACTTGCGACAGCACTTCTCGTGTGCACAATATCGCGTCCAGTCTAACGTGGAGTTCATGTATCCCGGAGTAAAACGAGTAGTCCCGGTCTGTTGAGTGCTGCGCCCTCCATGCATCAGTTAACCCCCAGCTCTTTTGCCAGTCCCGTCTACCCTTGGCTATGCGGTGTACCGGGGAGTCTCTCAGGGGTGGGTGGGACCTATCTAATTGCACATCCGCCGCGGAGTTAAAGTCCCCTCCCATGAGTATCGGACCCACCAGGAAGTGCGCCAGTGTCCCCGATAAGCTTGCATAAAAGGTTAATTGGTCTATATTCGGGGCATATACACTGCATAGAACAATAGCTTTACCCCGCAATCTGCCCTCCACTACTACAAATCTCCCCTCTGGATCTATCAGCTGTCTAGTCATTTGAAAAGGCGTCCCCGCCCTCACCCAGATCAGAGCGCCCCTTGCGTAGGCCGAGTAAGAGGTGTGAAAAACCTGCCCCCGCCATCTCCTCTGCAATGCCACCCCTTCCCGCTTCGTAATGTGTGTCTCCTGTAAGAGCGCTATGTGAATCCCTCTCCGCTGTAGGTAGGCGTGCACTTTATGTCTGCGCTGCATCGTGTGTAGGCCCCTCACGTTCCAGGTCATGCATTTCAAAACATTCGAGTTAGCCACTGTCCCATAAGTCACGGTTCTTCTCCCCCTCCCTATACACATTCCTGCGGATGATGGTCCCTCCCCGTCCCCAAACAGAACCTCCCAACTGTTCAGCCCCTAAGGAATTCAAGGTCTGTGTCTGCAAAACCCCCCCATCACCAAACCCCAACTGTGGTGTTCCCCCTCCCCCCAGAACAGGCCCCAATATCGAGATACCAGACCCCATCCAAACTCCCTTAACTCAGAACCCCCAAGTATTTAGTTCACAGCCGTAGCCGCAACTGCCTTAAGGGCGTGCGGAGCGAGGCCTCGCCCAAGAGGGGGCTACATGACCCAGGCCCGCTGCCATCCCCCCTCTACTGAGAACAGCGCATAGCCAGTCACCCAGCGCCCATGCCTGGAGCTAACTCTCACGTTAATCGGGTGAACCCCCTCAAGGCCCTTTCCCTTTACCCATCAGGCGCAAGTCAGATGTTCAGGATTTCTTCTGCTGTTTGCGGTGTCACCACCGGGTCTTTGGCATCGTGGACCCCCGACAGGTCCGACTCCGAGCCCGAGGCCGATACATGCGTCTCTGTGTCCGTGCCTCGTTTGGATTGAGAGTCTCCCCCTTTTCCAATTTTGACCACTGCTTGCAGCGCAGCCTTGCGCTCGGCCTCCGTTTGCGAAGCGGTCGGTCTCCCGGCTCCGCGACGTCGCTTGCGCAGTCTTTGCGATTTGCGCGGACCCTCCGGCGCTCTTTCCCGCTCCCTTTCCCGCTCCTCTCGAACCTTGGCGCCATCCGTGCCCGCTTTGTAGGTTTCCCACCAGTCCCAAGCGTCTGCAGCCAGGTTGAAAAACATCGTTTTGTCGTCCACCACAATTCGAAGTCTGGCAGGGAATAGCAAGGAGTATTGGATGCCCTCTGTGCGTAGCTCCTTCTTGATCGTCAGAAAGGAAGCCCGCTGCTTCTGCGTCTCGAACGTGAAATCCGGGAACAGCGTAACTTTACTGTTCGCGATTTGGAACGGGCCATGGTCCCGGGCTCTTTGCAGAAGCAGGTCCCTGTCTCTGTAGTGCAGCAGTTTAGCCACGATGGGTCTTGGTGGCAGGCCAGGTTTGGGTGGTCCGGATGGGACCCGATGTGCTCTCTCCAGGGTAAAGAAGGGCGACAGGCCCTCAGGTGCCACTACAGTTCTTAGCCAATTGTCACAGTAGGCCACCAGGTCCGTCCCCCCTTCGCTCTCCGGCACGCCTACGATTCGCACGTTGCTGCGGCGGCTTCTGTTTTCCGCATCCTCTGCTCGTCGCTCCAATACCTGAATCCGGTCTAGAGCCTCTGTGAGTTTTCCCTCAAGAGTTTTGTGGGCAGGAGCTAGGACCTTCAGGGCCACCTCAGTCTCTTTCACCCTGTCTTTCAATTTGTCGTGGTCGGCACGGAGCAGGCCGAGCCCCGACGCCACCTGCGCAATATCATTATGCAGCGCTTCTCTCGTTGCTGTTATGGCCTCCAGGATACGATCTTGTAGCCTCTTCAGGTCCGAAGGCTCCCCCACGTCTCCTTCCGCCGTTCCCGAGGCCGCCGCTTTCTCCTGCTTGCCTCTTGGCTTCCCCATAGTGGCCTGCGTGTGTTCTCGGGGCTCAGTCCAGCGCTCGCCCTTCACACTGCCTCTTCAGCGTCGTGCGAACTCTCGCAAAGCAAGGCCAATCCACCCTGTCTGGGCATCCAACGTTTGCAGCTAGCGTCGCTGGGTAGGGGTCAGACACGAGGGGATAAGTGCGTAGTGCCCCGGGCCGTGGGTGGTGGGGCTCCGATGTCCTAATGCCGCCGAGATCAGGTTCACTCCCAGCGGCCGTCCGCCGCTATCTGGGGGCGAGGCTCACCAGCCCTCGTGGCGGGAGTCGGCCAGGGCCCCCCAGCTGGCAATCCCAGTCACCCCCTGGTGTGCTTGCCTCCGCCGTTAGCAACCCAGGTTGCTCCCAATCGTTCGCCGCCCTCTCCCGTCTCTCTTCACCCCCCCTGTGGGCTGCTCAGTGCTACAGCTTACCGCGTAGTTCAGGGGGGGGAGGGGGGGAGCGTTCAGGATCCCTCCGGTTCGCCGGGCCCCAGCCGCGCCAGTCTGGTCACAGGGTGTCCGCAGCGCTCAGCGCTCTTCTCGCAGCCTCCCCGGGCCGTTCACTCGCGGCCGCTTCGCTGCTCCTCAGAGCTTCTAGGAGAGATCTCCTCAGGGCCTCCGGGGGGGAGGGGGCACCTCTCCACTGGTTCCGATCCTCGGCGGGTCTCGGCTTCACCCCCAGGCGTCAGCACTCAGTCCAAGCAGCCGGACGTTACAAGTCCGTCACTGCGGCCGCCATTTCGGGTGTTCTCCCGGCTCGGCTCTGGCGTCTCCGTGGTCCGGCGGAGGCCGGTCCTCTCAACGGCCCACTGACCGCTCCGCTATCGCCCCACCAATGCCAGTGCCCGGTTCAATGCTTTCCAGGCGCAGCGCTAGGCTCCCTGCAGCAGAAGACAGGATAAGTGCGGGGAATAGGCGCGGAGCTCCGGGCTCACGCCGCCATCACCCTCGGCGTGCAAGCCACGCCCCCCTGTAATGCCCTCTTCCTAAATGCACAATCCCGGGTGACAAACAAGATGCAGTCAATTCAAAATGCAGCCGCCCGGATGCTGGCGGGACTTCCCAAGTTTGCATCTGTCTCAAACACCATCAGGGAACTTCACTGGCTCCCGATACATAGTCGTATCAAATTTAAATCATTGTGTATTGTTTACAAGGCACTCAATAACCAAGACCCCCATTTCCTTAAACACAATCTTCTTCACTACATCCCAACCCGTTCCCTTCGCTCCTCTCATCATAATCACCTAGTAGTGCCTCGTACTAGAACAGTCACTTGGGGCGACAGGCGCTTTCTGGTCGCCGCCCCCAGACTCTGGAACATCCTTCCTCTACACATTAGGACCAGCCCCTCCCTGTTCATATTCCGCAAACAACTTAAGACATGGTTATTCGACCAATAGCTCTGTTTTTCTGTTAGGTCTTCCTAAATGCTGATCCACCCCCTTAGCCAGCGCCGAGACGCCTACGGGTATTCGCCGCGCTTAAAAATGTCAATAAATAAATAAATAAATACTGCGGTGTCGAAGCTTTCAGCAGCCAGGCATCTAGGTAGGGGAATACTTGATGACCCTGTTTGCAAAGTGTGGCTGCTACCGGGGAGAGACATTCGTGAAGATTCTCAGAGGTCTTGAGTCCAAAGGGAAGGACCTTGAACTGGAAATGGTTACCGGCTACGGTGAAAGGGAGATACTTGCAATAGTTGAGATGCATGGAAATGTGGAAGTAAGCTACTTGCAAATCCAGGGAGGTCATGTAGTCCACCTTGATCAAGAGGTGGAAAATGCAGGAACAAGTAACCATCTGAAAAGACTGTTGGTTCAGAAATGTGTATAACTTCCTGAAGAAGGAACAAATGGGAGTAGAAACCCAAGCCCATGTGAGAAGCAGGAACCTGTTCTGTTGCTCATTTTGCCTACATCATATTAGCTTCCTTCCTCAGTGAAGTGAAGGTGAGGGGAATGTGGTCCTTTTGGAGGATTGGCTGGTGGCCTCTGCTTAAACTTTAGGATGTGTCAGTAGGTTACTAAATTCATCATCCATCTGTCTGATGTTATCTCCTTCCATTAGGAGACGTAATTAAAGATGTTCCTGCCCACCTGATTGGAGGGAACGGGCGTAGCCGGTACTTGGGCCTAGTCACTGTTTGCGTCAGGTGTCACAAACCTGGGAGGTTTGTTTCTAGTGCGTCACTTGCTTGTTGTAGGCTGTGGAAGGTGGCGACAGGGCTGTTGAAAAGACAGTCTGTATTGCGACTAAGGTAGAGACTGTTGAGGTCCCTGATAGCCTGGAAAACCCTCTCCCCCTGGCACAACAAAATGGCATTTTTCGGTACTGCAGAGATCCAAGCGATTTGGCAGTGTCTGTGTTGGTGTTTATTGCTAACAAGGCATCATCTACCTGTTTCCCCAACATCATATCAACAACAACAACAACCATCATATGCCATTGCCATGTCGAGAATCCTTGATTGAACCTCTGGTCTGAAAAACGTAGCCTAGAGCCACACCTGGTGTCGTAAGGCCAGTGCTCCAGCCAACTGCCTAAATCCTGTTGAGGTGATGTTGTGAGCGCAGTCGATGATCTAGGAAGACATACCCTCTTGTATGATTTTCTTTGCCTCTGTCTTCCTGTCTTCAGGCATTAGGTCAAACAGTCGGTCATAGCGCCCCAGAACTGCTAATGATTGTCCTTGCACACTGTGATGGCCGACATGAGGGAGAACATCTTTCCTATATTTTCTAGGCACCTGCCCTCCTTGTCTGGAGGGGCAGAGATTGGGGTGGAAGGATTGTTTGAGCGTCTTTGCACAGCCTGTGAAATGACTGAGTCAGGTTTAGGATGGCTAGTGAAGCAGGTCCTGGGAATCACTCGTGTCCTTGTACTTTTTGTCAAGGCCTGGTAGAACTGGTGTTACCATTGCCGGATTTTTCATTATTTTGATTCCTTCCTCCCAGATGTAATCTATGACAGGGATTGCACTTACAGACTTCCTGGCTTGCTCCTTGAAGTCATGTAGAAAACAGTTAGATTGTTTGACTGAAGTTGGTACGTGAAATCTTGCAGCCGCTTTGTTCATTAAGTTATGAAAGACCCAATGTCATCAGAGGGAGAATCTGCAGTATGGGGGGGAGGAGGAGCGACAGAGTAGGGACCAAATAACTGTCCTATTCATCCCGAGGTTGCTGGAGAGACAGGTTGCTGCCACACTTTCTCTCTTTCTCCTCTTCTAGGTGGACCTGGCTCTTCGAAAACCGTCAACTACACATGTTTAGCCAAGGGAAAGTTTGTAGGTACATGCTTTGCAGCTTGCCTGGAGCTAATACCCTCACTTTGCAACCTGCCTCTTGTTATGTGTTTTCTGGCTCGACTGGTATAAATCCATTCTGGTCACTATGTACCAACATCTGCATGCACGGTAGTAATCGAAGTGCCAGTATTTTGCTAAGTACCTTAAAATCCATATTCAACATGGATAGGGGTTGGAATGCAGTGATGGGCGCTCTGGGCCTTAGTCTTAGAGAGGGGAATCACCATTGCCTACCTGGTGGATGCAGGTAGTGAGCCCCTATGGAACAATTTGGCGTACAGGGCCTCCAACCGTGGGGCCAAAGTCTCATCAAAGGTCGCATAGAATTCTGCCGGGAGGCCATCTGACCCTAGAGTCTTCCCATTAGTCATAGCTTTAATGGCAGCTCTAATTTCTTGGACCGAGATTGGGCCACCCAGTTCTTCCTAGCAGTCCGGTCTAGCCTCCACAGGGGTATCCTGTCAAAAAATGCTGCCAGGCCATGCTTGTCTAATGGGTCTAGTCGTCCATAAAAGGATTCGTAGTAGACTTGGACTGCCATATTAATCTCAATAGGAGCATAGAGTGGTGCATTGTCATCCAAACTAATTTGGGTGATGGGCGTCACTCAGGACCCAGGTCAAATGAGCCATGCCAACAAACTACCAGGTCTACCCTCCTCGTCATGCGCTAATGCAATGTATTCTTTATAGGCGTGGCACTGTAAGAGCTCCATTGTTTCGTTATAGAGTTCCCTGACTTCCCTGAGTCTGGTTTGTACATGTTCATCTGGCCTCACAACATTGTCCAGTTCATGCAACCTAGAATCAAAGCACAGTAGGTCCACTTGTTGGGATGGCAGCACAGTCTTTGAGGCAATACATCGAGGGCTCCGCAGGGCCCCAAGTTTCAAGCAGCGACACACTGCTCAAGGGGCCCAGTGACACTGGTCACCCTTTTCACTCAGACAACGTTAGATCAAGTATTCTACTGATTGAGGAGTCATCTGTGGTGGGGCACCACTATCAGGCACAGAGGTCACAGATTCCGAGGTCATCAATTTGTGTTCTTGTAATGTAGTTCCTATATTCCCAATAGGCTCTGCGCATTGGAATAATATATCCTATACATTAGACGTAAGACTGAGGTCGACTAGGTTTCTATCGAATATACTAGACTTAATTGTGTGTGCCAGCTAGCTCAGAGGTCACTAGAAACGTTCTCAAATTCACAAGAAGGGATTAGTCTCTGACAACCACATAAATATGACAACTTTGTTTCCCCAAGATAAAATGTATTTTCAGAGTCGTGGAAACGATAGACATTTCACTCAGTCAATCGTGCATGCTTCGTTTCACTAGAGGTGCAGAGAAAGTATAAAGACGCGCGTTTTCAAAAAAAGGTTTTATTGAACAGTCTTCTTTCTCAAGCATAAGAAATGAACTGCTACAATCGTAACACTGTTTGTAAAATATAATGCGTACAGTATAAATAGTAGAATAAAATAATACTGTAAGAGCAATGTATGGTTCCTAAACCATGTATAAATACATACATAAATAACAGAGGCTAAAAGTACTCAACTGATGCTTCTAAAATACGCCTACCCTGGTGTACCTAACCTAAGCTTAGTACGAGGAAGTAAGTAAGTGAGGTGTAACATAAATGTAGTAATCTTTTGCCAAGAATCTGCACAAGATTACTCTAAGGGTCTAATCAGCTCCGTCCCTTAGTTTAGAATGGAGAAGGTCAGTCTCGGGTCTCGATTTCCCAACAACCCGCAAGGGTAGCTTGGAAACACTGGACCTGGATTTCTCGGCATGAGAAAAGACAGCGTCTCTCTCAGTGCGTCTGCTGGAGGGTCGGCTTCCTTCTGCACTTGCAGTAGCAGGGCGCGTCGGGCAAGTAGATAATCGAACTGCTCCAAACCACCGTGTGTTTGCTTGGGCGAGTGTGGGCATATTTATACCTTGAAGGTGCCGACTTTGACGTATAGTTGGACATAATAACGTGATCAAAGAGTCTCAGTTCTTTGAAAACTCCATGAGTTCTTGGACAAATCAATACTCAAGCAAGGGGAAGTCCCCGGCTGCTGAAGCTGACTTTTCCAAGAAATCGTTGTGGATTTTCGGAAGTAGCCCTGCCGTATTTTGACTGCATGAGCTATGCCAAATATGGTTCTGATTTCTATGCCTATATAAGGATATGGTGATTTATACCTATATAAGGGCATGAATCGGGAAACTTACAATAGGGTCCTAAAATGATACATAACACCCACTCCACGTTATAATGTTCATCTAAGTTCAAGCACTAAAACATATAATCTAGAGCATGTGTTTACAGCCCCCAAAAATCATATAAAATACATTTGAAATGGTTGCACATGAAAAATTGAGCATTTTGTATAGTACAAATTTTAGGGTAAATGACTTCATTATTCGCATATGATTTGATATTAGTAATGCTAACTGAATGAATCCCGAAAATTCAATTTATGAAATGGCTCTTAGTTACAGAAGAGAAAGGTCGAGACCATCCCATAGCACAATTTACAAACTGTTTTGGTTTGTGGATTAGGAAGTGTTCTAGGAATTCTTGTTCGCTAAGAATAGTTCTACTTTAAGCAGATTACGCCAAAGTTCATTTAAGAAAAAAAAAAGTCAAATAAATCTGTCCTTAAAATAGAGTTTCAAACTTGGTAACTTTTGTTTTGAAAAATCGAAGGTCGAATTTCAGAGTTCTAAAGAACGCTGTGTGCTAATTTCAAAAGTTATTCTTGGTGTCAGGAGAAAACATGAAGTCATCAAGGCTGGCAAAGAAATCGTCTACCACAGTAGATGAAAGTTCGACTACTTCATTAAGAAGGTCAATTGTGCACAGATGGGAATCATCGCCGTTAGCATCAGCTGCGTTAGCAATGTTCATATCAGATGGTACCTGTGTGCCTGTTGGTCCTCGTATCTCACCTCCAGTTGGATTTGCTGGTGAGGTCTCAATGAATGCCGTCATCAGGATTGGTATCCGCTGGGGGCAACACAACACATGAGCCATTACTGAACCCAGTAATGCGTCAGCATCCGTTGGCATAACCGATGGTAGTGTTAGACAGACAACTAACACGCATTCCTCTCCACAAAGCAGGCATTGTAGAACAGGTAAGAAGCAATCTTGCCAGATTAGTCTGAATGACAGGAACCATGTGATACTCAGATCTCTCAAACGAGCCAAGCCAAGGATCTGTGTTATTCTTTCACGATACCTCATGACCTGGAGCGCATTTTTCATGCTGACTTGGGTATCGCTGGTGGCCGGATTTGCCATAACGGAGCAGGAGGAATAAAAATAAGATCCCTGCTACGAGTCCCAAAATGAGAGGCAGGCCGCCGAACACAGAGTGGACGAAGTTAGGAAAAATGCCCAGGACTGCTTCAAAGGGTGCTAACAGTCCCCAAAAAATCGCTTAAATACATGTGTAATAACACTGGTATCAGACATGTTAAAGATACGACCTACTATTTCTGCGAAATGTATTGGGAAGTTTGTTGATAATAATGCATGTATCTCTGCAGAGGACCTTGCAACTTGCAGATCATACGTCTCTCTGGACGAGGTCAGTGGCACAGTTTTTTGCAAAAGAATGGCTTTCATTCTGCTTAAAGTATTAATTCGTGTAGAAGAGATGTTAAGTGAAGGCCTTAGTGGCGACTCCCTGTCTATCTTGGTTTTAGGAAACAATACTTGCATACAACAAGTGACCCTGGCTGACACAGTAACGAGATAGCTTATTCCTGGCATCATTCCACAACAGCTGTGATCATTTAACATAATGTAGCTACCATTGGAAAGCTGCCTGAAAATTGGATCTATCACCGCTGTAGGTGAACCCTGCAGGTGGCAAGAACCTTTGCAGGCTCCGTGTAAATAATACCTTGACACAATAGTGTACCGCTTAGTGAGTGTTAACAATTTTTACCACTAAGAAATACTTCCTTTCCCCCACTCCTACATTTGTGTGTGTATGGTAAATCCCAGGTCGACTTAATGTATTCTTTACCCAACCTTTCATAAAGGCCTGCTGGTATGTGTTTTAAGCAATACTGAAACTGGAAAGTCGTCACTGTTATTGTGATGGTCCCATGTATTATCCTTCAACTGATGGTTTCTCAGAAACGGTCAATAGTAATCTCTCCAGTTTTTCAATACTCAGCACCGTATAGTCTGCTCCTCTCTGTGCCAACGAGATTTGTTTACTGTAAGGTTAAATACAATAAACAGTGTTGTAGTGTTGATTAAACGCCAGGGCACAGAGCCAGAACAAAGGTTTTGCACCGTCCAGCCTAATAGCATTATAGAACGTAATTGAGACTGGCCATGTTGTAGCATTAGCAAGTCCTGTTCCATTATGTCTATGGCAGATGATACAATGCTGTCCAAAGAGTAAATTCTGGACGACAGAGTTGTTAACCCATTGTCAACTACAGAGAGTGATTTCTCTAAATGAATACAATCAATTTCTCGTATTCTTTCAGCTGTTTCCATTTGTGTGACTTTATAAGCTTCATTGTAAACAGCGTATATACCAGCGAATATGAAACGTTTATGACGTGGATTGCGAGGTCCCATTAATAATTCTCATAAATCAACGCCATCTTTAAGCAAAGATAAGTGTTGTTTTATTTCTGGAAGTGTGGATTTCTGCAGCCATTCAAGGCATATTTTCCCTACACTATAAGTTGTTATTATCCCTGGATGTTTTCTTTGGATATATCTTGGATCTGGCCGAGTTACTGTAAACCCTTGTGTCTTGTTCAGGAATCTATCTTGACAGTTATTCGTGTCTATGGGCCAGATTAACCATTTTTTCCATTTGTTCTGTTCTGTTGTAAAATATAATTTACGTCTACCTCCTCATCTGAAGTTAAATTACTATCAGGTGTGGGCTTAGGTATGGACGATTTGTTAAAATCTTTTATCTTAGCAATGCCAAGACAAGATGTCTGTTGAACAGTGTCATTTAGGAACATCATTTGTTCTGGGATGATGCAAGCTCTGAACAATGCTTCTAAACCTTGTACCTGCCAGTCTTTTGTGCCCCAAACAGTTTTTGTCTCAATGTTGTCTTTCCAAAAGTCAAAGCCTAAGGTGGACAATTGAGCATAAAAGGCAGCAGAATACATTTGTTTAGTATTTGTCAACATACTTTTCATGCTTGTCTTATTCATATTTTTTAAAGTAAAAACGTTATGGGTTTGTAACATTAAAACCTGTGAAATATGGAAATTTTCTAAGAAACGTTTTAGAACTACCTTTTGGAGGTGTTGGGCAATGTTCCCATTGATTAAAAGTTAAAACGTTTCTAGGGTTTGCAGATTTATGCAAGTAATGATGGCCAAAATTATTAAAACAATACATTTCTTCATAATTTGATGAACCTTCTAAGTATTCATGTTTTGTAAATGTTGCTGACATTTCTAAGTCTGCCATCATGTTATTAACAGTCTCAAAGTCCCAATCATCAGAAAATGTGCTAGGTGAGACGAAATCACTCAAGGAAACCTTAAATTGATGAGGAATCTTTAGCATCTCAACGTGGCCATAAATGTCATAATCAGTTGTATCCCATGCTATTCCACCAGGTAGTGGGACCGCTGTGATGTTCACTGATGACAGGTCTTGTTGTTCACGATGAGATGATTTGTGTGGCTTCAGGAGCAAGTTGATGTTCTTACTTGCTGTGTCCATTTTAATGGGCTTTCCATCTATCAGCTTTCCCAAACTTAACACAAGAATGAGCCATAGCAGGAGATAAAGTACACCTAACACAATCCAAAGTTCAACCTATGGTGAAACCAGATATGTATTTGTAAGCTCTTGACCAAGTTCCTTTACATTTTTCTTGAAAGATTTATTTGCTGGCATAGTTTCAGGTTCACTCGGATCCTCAGAAAAGTTATTGAAATTGATAAAATAGCCAGAGGCAGTTCTGTCAATTGTTGGTATCGCATCCGGATTCTTTGAAATCGCTGGAGCTGGTTTTTCCTGTGACATGTTTGTATAGTCAGATGCTACATCATTGTAGACGGGAGTTTCTTTACGAACTATTATTTGGGTTTCAAGAGTCACAAGTTCCATGGCTTTATTGCATAGTCCTTCTTTTTTCACTTTAGAATCTTCAAAGGTGATGAGTCTTTTAGTTTGAACCTCTTGGATAGTAGCAAGATTTGGTCATCTGCTCCATCTTGGGAGTCCACTGGGCCTACTACTTATTATCGGCCACATGGTGTGGTTTTACCAGGTCAATTGACACAGACCGGTTCTCCTTTTTTCCAGCAATTGCTAGTACAGGTACTGGTTTTCTGTAGGAAGGCCCAAATTCCTTCTTGCCCGCTATTTTCTCCCTTACCAGATCTCCAACCTTTGGAATCCAGACAGGTCTTGCTGGAACAGGTGTTTTTTCTTCAGTGGTCGTTGGCTTTTCGCTGGTATTGCTTAGACTTCTTCTTGTTTCATTTAAGTCCTGTAAAACAGCGAAACGATCTTTGATATCAAAGGGTTTTTGTTCCGCCACTGAAGTGTGACGATCGAGGTCTTCAATCAACATTCTAGTACCAAAAAGAATTTCATATGGAGTGATTCCACCCGGGGAATTTCTAGGGGGGTTATTAAGACTATGTTGGACATTTATTAGATGTTTCACCCACCCATCACCCGAACCTAATACCCCAGCTGTTATAGATGGCTTTATGTCACGGTTTTTTCTCTCCACAACGGAATTTCCCTCAGGATCGAATGGACTCGAAAATCGCAATGCAATGCCCAAGCTGGCCATGGCCTCCTTGTAAGCCCTAGAGCTAAACGCAGGACTCTGGTCAGAATGTAGCGTGCCGATTGCGTATGTGCAGATAAAGACTTGCAAATCTTTTATAACAGTTCGGGTGTCAGCTGAGCGCTGAGGCCACATCCAAATGAATCTCGAGCATGAATCCACTGCGACCATGATTATAGTTGCCATCCCTTTGTAAGGTACCACAGTGGTCCAGCTAAACACATGCTAGTGGTTTATCTGAAATCAGAAGAGGCGTCTGCGCCGGGCGTTACACTGTTGAAACTTTCATTTTCTGGCAGATTTCACATTTCAAAACATCGTTTCTGGTTTATTTCCTCATGTGCGGCCACCAGTATTGTTGTTTTAATAATGAAACTGAGGCAGAAACACCTGCGTGTGCAGAGGCAAGACCTTCGTGTGTTACTAAGATTAGTCCTAACCTGTGTTCCATGTTTGTGATTACTCTATCCCCCACTCCAGGGATTCGAGCTAAAGGAACATTATTTGCATCAGTTATATATGAGTACTTGAGTGGAAAGCCCTTCGGTAATGTTTTACCACTGTCTTTTATTGAAGCCGTGACTGCTTGCATTATTTCGCTGTCTATTTTAGTTTTTGAACGAGTAATAGCAGCTACGGAACCGGTTTGCACAGCTGCCTTTGCGGCTTCATCAACCAATGAATTCCCTTCAACGTGAACGCCATCACGCTTATGACTCAGTGTATGGATCGCGTAAGTCTTTTGTAGTTCTTTCTGTAAAAGAACTACCTGTTCCCAAAGAATTTTATGCTTGATTGTGCCACCTTTTGCGTCTTTAAAACCATTTTGAACCCAGTTCTGCAGATATTCATTGTAAGACTGGACGCAGTAATATGAATCGAACACTATGAGTGTGGGGAATTCGCAATCGGTATTTTCCAGCGCCATCTTGAATGCTTGGAGTTCAGCTCGCTGAGCTGTACAGTCTCCTAGTGATTGAGTTTTTGTTACCATAGGTCTACATTTACCATCGCACCAGCGACCTTCAACAATCGTGCACGCCGCACTATAAGCTTGTTTACCCCCAATCGCGGGCTGTGCTGATCCGTCTGTATATATTACACAGCCGTAATGTTCTAGAGGTAGAATTTTAGTAGGCAGAGGACATTCTTGTTCGTATTCGAGAAATTCTTGTGTCTTCAAGTAAGGGTCAAAAATGTATTCAACGTCTGTTGCAGCAAGAGAATTAACCCATTGTATCCATCTCGAATGTAGAGCTTTTGCATTTGGAATGCTTGCCTTCGTCACTGCCTCTAAGGCAGGTACAGGTGTAACGACTTTAATGCGTTTACCGTGTGCGAGGGCTCTCTCCTTTGCTACAGCAGTCTGAACTGCTGTCAGAATTTTTTCTGACGAAGTGAATTTCATTTCAGCTTGTGTGTACAAGTGTGATTTGTAAGCTATTGATACCTTTTCACCTTCGTTAAAGGTTAGGTATGTGAATCCGCATCTCCCTGGGATGATTCGGATTACAAGGTTGCGTACATTGTTGCGTGTTTGTAAGTGTGTTGTTGCCAACATGTCTGTTTGTACTGAACGCAAATTTTCTGTGTGTTTTTGAGTCCAATTAGTTGGTTTGAAATTCAGAATGTAAGTTCTTCCGAAGTTTTGGAATCCTACAATTGACTGTAAGTTTTTCAGCGTTTTTGGAGTTTGGAGCAGCGCACATTTTTCTAAAAAGTTTGCTGTCAGATTTTTGCCTTCACTCGAAGGTTCGTATCCCAAGAATAGAACGTTGAGGTGGGCAATTTTTTATTTTTTAAAGTTGAATTTATACCCTTCTAAGGCGAACCCAAGTATTATGGTGTTCACCCTGTTCAAGTGCCTATCTAAATCATCATCTGTAAGGTAGATGTCATCGACATAAGATAATGCCTCATCATCATACGTTTGTAGTACCTCTGTTACTCTTTCTGAAAATAATCCAGGACTGTTCTTGAATCCCTAGGGGGAGACGACGGAAGTGTTGTTGTGTCCCCATGATTGAGAAAGCGGTCAAGTACCTGCTTTCTGGTGCAATGTTTTGACAGAAGAAACCATTTGAAATATCTAAAGTAGTTTTATATTTCTTGCGAACTATATTATTTATCAGTGCTGTATGTGTGAATTTTGTACTGCAAAAGTTTTGCAACAAGAGTTTTAATGTCTGTAATCCAAAACTAGGCAATATGTTTTGGCTGGTTTGGAGACAGGAAACAAAGAATTGTTCATTGACGAGGGGCATGTTTCAATCACCCCTTGGTATTCAAGTTGATCTAAGATCTCCCTGACTTGTTTTTTAGCTACCTGCTTTACTGGATACTGCCTCTGAGCCCATTTTCTGGCATAGGTGTATTTTTTATGAATAGGAATATGATTAGAGAAGGCTGGCATAGCGATCTCTTCGCCATGTGGGCACTCCCTGACAAATTCAGGTGGCCACTCTTTTTTAGCTAGAAGGATGTCATAACCTTTAGATAATTTTTCCCAAAAGAGTGCTTTTATCTTCCTAGTTATATTCCCCTCTATTTGGAGTGTTACTGCATATAACTTATGTGGTACACTAACCCTGGTGTCAGCAGTTTCAACCTGAATGCATTCATTCAGATCCACTGTCTCCAAATGATCTTTCAGGATCCTGCGAGCTATGGTGACCTCTGCTGCGCAGTCCAGCATTGCCTGGGCCCACTCCCCGTTCTTGAGTTGTGTCCTCAAGATCCTCGGCATGTCTGATTTTAATACTTGCTACCTTCTTTTTGGAGAATTGAGTTTTCTTATTTTTTCAAACGTGTTTATTTATTTTTTATTTATTTATTTTGAAGGTTTTATAGAGCGCGAACAAGATCCTTGCGGATATCAGAGCGCTTTACATACAGATGGGATAAACAGATAAAGAATTTCAACAAATATATAATGCCAAGATAAGCAGACAAGTTAAACAAATGACAACAAGGCGAGGTAGCAGCGGTGTAAAGGTGGTCAACAGTTCACAGATAAGGAATTAAAATTAAACAAATAAATCATGATAAGATGAGCAAACAGGTTAAATAAATGTAAACAAGGTGAGGTAGCAGCGGTGTATAGGTGGTCAACTGTACATAGTTTTTGGACGAGACATAATGAGAACGAGAGCAGATAAGTCTAAATTCATGAGACTTTAGCTAAGAGGAGCGATTTTACTTCTTTTTTGAAGGATGCGGTGGATGAGATAAGTCTGATTTCTGGAGGAAGGGCATTCCAGATCCTTGGCGCCATCCCAGAGAAGGAGCGTTTATATGTCTTTTTCTTGTGGAATCTTTGGGGCTTCAAAAGAAGGTTTTCTGCGCTTCTTGTAGCTCTTGAGCCACCCGAAATTTTCAGTTTCTGAGCGAGGTAGCTGGGTGAGTTGTGGTGTATAGACTTGTGTGTCATGCTGTCGCGTTCTAATCTAGGACCCCGATCTATACTGTGACCTTATGCCCCTATACGGCTATAATTCATTTATACCCCTATAATGGCATAAACGATCAAGAGCGATATTTTCAGAAACTCGTCTCTGGCCTAACACGATCAGAGCCACATTTCAGAATCTCTTCCTCTGCAGCTCATTAGAGCAGATGACACAGCAGAAGCCACTATCTAAGATTCCTAGATTACACTCCGAGTTCTTCAACAAGATGAAACTCAGCAAACTGGGAAAGCACTGCTTGCTATGTTTTAATTAGTAATAGAGCTCTAATGAGCACTGAGAGACAATCACTTCCTAGTGACATCTTTATTGACGTCTTATGTCCAAAAACTTACGTCAAACAAGGCACCTTTCAGGTATAAATATTACCAACGTTGCCTTAAGCAAACGCTGCCTCAATGACATCGATGATAGCGATGGTGTGGTGAATACAGGAGCAGAACAGCTGTCCCTTGCAGAGCCCAGCAGATACAAGCTGCCCACGGACGCTGCCCCTCCTCCTCTTCCTCGACGAGCTGAGAGAGACGCTGTCTTTTCTCCTGCCGAGAAAATCCAGCTCCGGCGTTTCCAGCCTACTCTTGCGAGTGACTGGGAAATCGAGTCCTGGAACGAGATAAGAAGACCTCCAACATTCTACTCCAGAGGTATGGTGTTGACTAAACCCTTCGAGAGAATTCTTGAAGCAAACCTTGGCAAAACCAACTTAACTAAAACTGCTACTTACTTACTCCCTCCCAAGTATTAGGCTTAGGTCAGGTACACTGGGGTAGGCGTAGTTAGAAGCACCAGTTGAGTACGCTAGTCAAATGTATATATGAATGTATATATTTTATTCATTTTAACCATTGTATGGCTAAGAAACCATATCAATGCTTTTACAGTATTATTTCGCAATCCTCATTTTACTGTACGCACTTTTTATAATAACTAGTCTTGCAATTGTGGCAATTCATTTCTCTTGCATGAGAAGAAAGACTGTTCAATAAATAATACCTTTTTATTGAAAACGCTTGTCTCTCTATTTCTCAGCATCTTGGTGAAAGTAATCTGCACAACTTATATTGAACTGATTTGGAAAACCCAGCCCAGGCCATATTCAAGGTCCTAATCTATAGACGGGTTTTGGGAAAGGCGTCACTCAGAACACTAGTCTGGAAACTTACATTGGAAGTACTGCTTGGCAGTTAAAAGCCCTGAAGAAGTCCCTTTCAGGGACGAAGCGCGTCGGCTGTACGGTGCTTTACAATTGAAAATAAAGAATCTTTGAAGAAAAAACATCATCTCTGTAAATTGTCATTAATAATGTCAATTTAAATATTTTTTCTGTGTGGTGCAACTTTGCGGTTGTTTACCTAATCTGCACAACTGACTGAGTAAAATAACTGTCTATTGTTTCACACAACTCTAGAGATTGACTCTTATTCTAAGGAGCAAAGTTGTCATGTTTATGCGGTTGTTGGAAAACTGAATCCCTTCTTGTCTGTACCAGGGAAGCTGCTCACTTCCTATTCAGTCAAGAAAGTTTCCAGTGACCTCTGAGCTAGTTGGTAACAAACCCAATTAAGTTTAGCATAGTCAGTAGAGACCTGGAAGACCGCACTTCTACGTCTATACTATTGTTTATGTTATTCCAATGCGCAGGGCCTATAGGGAAAATAGGAACTACACTACATGGCGCCCAACGTTTGGTAAGGCGATAAAACTAACGCAAGACGTTAGAGTAACTCAGTCGGGCCTCTTACACACAGACCCCTTTCTACCGTAAATACTCCAATAGACGTCTGGAGTGGGTGAAAGGTTAAAATCCGCCCGAACTTAGTAGGAAGAGATTCCTATGTAAAGCTCTGGTTTATTCAACGTTGAAGGATACAGTGTTCCAAAATATTGTGCACCTAATCTTTGTCTCCTTGGAGACCTGCTCTGCAAAAACCTTTCTGACAATAAAATGTCAGACACTGAAAACGGAACCGCTGCACCCGCAGTAAACTTTTGTGCCAAGGTATTAATTTACACGGAGCCTGTGAAGGAAATTCAAAGAACCTTTCATGCCACCAACATGTCACACCTGCAACACAGATAGAGCCTTTCTTTAAGCAACTCTCGAACGGGAGTTACATTCTAATAACGGATCACAGCTGTTGTGCCCTTTTGCCAGGGAAAGCATATCTCGTTCAAGTAACTTCCATGGTCAAATGCTGTATGCAAGCATTGTTTCCAAACGGCCCTGGAGACTCAGAGACTCCCATATGGCCTCGTTTAAATGTCTCTACTATACGAATTGATACTTTAAGCAGAATGAAGTCTGTGCTTTTGCAGACAACAATGCCCATCACGTCACCAAAAGAGACGTATGATCTCCAAGTTGCAAGGACAACATCAGAGATTCATGACCTTTTGTCAACAAATTGCCCCGTGCATTTCACAGAAATGCTTAGCCAAATTCTAAATATGTCCTGTGCCACAGGCATCCCAGGCGTATTTAAGACCATTTTTACGGGACTGTTAACACCATTCAAAGCAATTCTAGGAATAATTCCTAATTTTGTCCATTCAGTCTTTGGCGGCATATCCCTGATTTTGGGACTTGTAGCAGGCATTTTATTTTTGACCCTCCTGCTCCGATATAGCAAGCCAAAACTCAGACATGACTCCGACAAGGATAGAAGAAACGATCCTAGCAATACGCTACCGGGACCGAATAACTAAAGTCCTTGGATTAGCCAGGCTGAGAGATCTGAACATGACCTGGTTTCTTTCATTCAGACCTATATGGCAGACCTGCATCTTACCTGTGCTTCGATGTATGCTATGCGGAGATGAGTGCGTGTTGGCCATCTGTCTTGCACTTCCATCAGCAGTACCAATGGATATCGATACTTTGCTAAGTCCTATAACGGCTCACGCATTATGTTGTCCCCGGCGGCTACCAATCCTGATGACGGCATTCGTTGAGACTGTGGTGACAGTGGAGCAAGAAATAAAAGCAACATCACCCAGGTACGACTTTCTGTGAGCATTGCTGATCCAGACTTTGATGATAGCAATCATTCTCACACCTGCCAAGTTACAGCACTATCAAACTTGGTCGAACTGTCACCTGATTTTGAAGACCAATTCTTTGAGAGCCTGTCTGATATGATGTTCTCATCCGAACAGAAACAATAATTTTTGGAAAGCATTCTGACACACAGCGTTCCCATGAGCTCTGAATTCGGCCTTCAGTTTTCATCAACAAAAACTACTGAAAAGCATTGAAACTCTATTCCCCCGTTCACCAAGAATGTTTTTTTTTTTAATTGAACATTTTTCAAAATATTTACCTTTTTCTGGCACAAAAATTCTTTGCTTAAAGTAGACCTATTCATAAAGAACAGAACTTCTATTTTTAGGTACTTCTAGAGACATAATAACTTTACATCAGCCTCTAGCACATGTTACAGCAAATGCATTCTATGTGATGAAATTATCTCGCCCTTCTTTTCTGTATTAAGAGATATTTCATGTGTAATTTTTTCGCAAAATCGTTCACTGATTACATATGCTATAATTTTGAATGATTTCTATGCTTAAAGACGTACAGTACAAATAATTCCATGTATTTCAAAATACGCCATTTCAAATGCGAATATGTATTTTGGGGTGGGTAATGTTACACATGCATCTTATTGCTATAGTTCTTAGTAATTTGATGGACATAAATTTGTGGAGTGGGTGTCGCGTTCTAATCTAGGACCCCGATCTATACTGTGACCTTATGCCCCTATACGGCTATAATTCATTTATACCCCTATAATGGCATAAACGATCAAGAGCGATATTTTCAGAAACTCGTCTCTGGCCTAAGACGATCAGAGCCACATTTCAGAATCTCTTCCTCTGCAGCTCATTAGAACAGATGACACAGCAGAAGCCACTATCTAAGATTCCTAGATTACACTCCGAGTTCTTCAACAAGATAAAACTCAGCAACCTGGGAAAGCCCCGCTTACTATGTTTTGATTAGTAATAGAACTCTAATGAGCACTGAGAGACGATCACTTCCTAGTGACATCTTTATTGACGTCTTATGTCCAAAAACGTACATCAAACAAGGCACCTTTCAGGTATAAATATTATCAACGTTGCCTTAAGCAAACGCTGCCTCAACAAGATCGATGATAGCGATGGTGTGGTGAATACAGGAGCAGTACAGCTGTCCCTCGCAGAGCCCAGCAGATACAAGCTGCCCACGGACGCTGCCCCTCCTCCTCCTCCTCGACGCGCTGAGAGAGACGCTGTCTTTTCTCCTGCCGAGAAAATCCAGCTCCGGCGTGTCCAGCCTACTCTTGCGAGCGACTGGGATATCGAGTCCTGGAAGGAGATACAAGACCTCCAACATTCTATTCCAGAGGTATGGTGTTGACTAAACCCGTAGAAAGAATTCTTAAAGCAAACCTTGGCAAAACCAACTTAACTAAAACTGCTACTTACTTACTCCCTCCCAAGTATTAGGCTTAGGTCAGGTACACTGGGCGAGGAGTAGTTAGAAGCACCAGTTGGACGTTAGTCAAATGTATATATGAATGTATATATTTTATTCATTTTAACCATTGTATGGCTAAGAAACCATATCAATGCTTTTACAGTATTATTTCGCAATCCTCATTTTACTGTACGCACTTTTTATAATAACTAGTCTTGCAATTGTGGCAATTCATTTCTCTTGCATGAGAAGAAAGACTGTTCAATAAATAATACCTTTTTATTGAAAACGCCCGTCTATCTATTTCTCAGCATCTTGGTGAAAGTAATCTGCACAACTGACTGAGTAAAATAACTGTCTATTGTTTCACACGACTCTAGAGATTGACTCTTATTCTAAGGAGCAAAGTTGTCATGTTTATGCGGTTGTTGGAAAACTGAATCCCTTCTTGTCTGTACCAGGGAAGCTGATCAATTCCTATTCAGTCAAGAAAGTTTCCAGTGACCTCTGAGCTAGTTGGTAACAAACCCAATTAAGTTTAGCATAGTCAGTAGAGACCTGGAAGACCGCACTTCTACGTCTATACTATTGTTTATGTTATTCCAATGCGCAGGGCCTATAGGGAAAATATGAACTACACTACAATGCAAGCGATTTTCAGGTGTATTCTAGCTTCGTTTGGAAGCCAGTTCAGGGATCTTAAGTCGGGAGAGATGTGTGACCGTTTTTTTGAGCCTGTGATAAGTCTGGCTGCAGCATTAGTAGAGGCTTTTAATGGTGCGGTAGTCGATAAGGGGAGGCCACAGAGGGAAACACTTCCATCATCCACTTGAGGGATTACTAGGACTTGGACTGCAGTTCTGAAGTAATTTGCAGGGAGGAAAGGTTTCAGCTTCCTCAATGTGTATTTTATATAATACTTACAGAAAAATAAAAAGTGTAAAATTGATTGGCCACTCACCCCATCACAAGGGCATGGTACGTTATCAAGGTTAGGCTGGAAACTAAGGGGAAAACACAGTGCAAATCTGACAGTTCCTGCTCTTAGGCGGAATAGTAGACTCCATTCCCAATGACTCATGGATAGGGGGAGATAAATAGGTAGGGGATGGTGATACTGTTCGATGGACATGTAGCTAAGAACAGAAGATTTCTCGAATTCCAATCCAATCCTTTCTGTGTTATATAAAGAATAGAGGGCATCTCTTAGCTCCTTTTGAGACACAGTTTCAACTGTATATGGATTTAAAAAGATACATTTTTTGTTGACACTGTGCAAGCTTTGGTGCGCTCCACTCAATCAAGGGATATCCATCCCTTTCTCACACATAATACAGTCTTTAATGATCTCTCTGGTAAGGGAGGCGGCCTGGTTCTTCCATACTGATAACCAAAAAAGAGCAGGTCGGGCACGTATAAATTCCGATATAAAATTAAGATTACGTTCTCTGTGGCAAATATGTTGTGGGGTGGAGATTGGGATATCCAACAGTTTCCTGCAAACCCTGCTTTCTTCCTGCTGAATACAGGAACTGTTTGCAATACCCCAAATCACAGCCACATATGTGGCCACAGGAATGCACTGTAATTAAAAAAATTTGGAACTAATTAAACATGCAGGACCCTGATAGTGCATGGCTAATGCTTGGTTTAGGCATCCAAGGTTATACCTGATAGAGTGGCTAGGATCCAAGCCAATTTGGTCTGTGTAGGCTAGAGTAGTGAAGATATTGACTAGTCTATTAGTGAAGCCTCTGTCTCCATGTTAAGCGGTTGGGGGAGAGAGGAATCAATATATCCAGGGTCTCCTGATCACCGTGGTATGTTGCTGCATAAAGGCAAGGAGAATAATTGGTAAAAGCAATTGAAATTTCCAATGTCCCAGAAACTTTCTTCTACTCCAGGTTCTGGACCACATTTAGGAGTATAGAGACTTCTTCCTGTGTGTAATTTTTAATTTAATTTGTAATTTATGTGTTTATTTGCATAAGTTAATTAAAACCATTACATACAATAAGTTCATAAAACCAGCAAAGTCAAAGGCTTAAATCAACAGCCACATTTGAAACTAAGTGCTCTGAAGACCGTTCAAGTTTTTAGTTTTGCTGTTAAAGTACGTGTGCTTTGCGCAGTTTGTCCATTATTAAATCCTAAGCGAGCGTGTATAGATGTTTCAAAAGCAGCAGATTGTGATTTTACTTAGAAATAGTTGGAATCGTTTTTGGACTTCACACGTTCTTCTTTTTGTTCTGATCGTCCTCTTTCGGATTTCTGCGAGGAAGTCTGAAAGGTACGAGAGGATCGTGTATCAGTATCTTGATATCTATCAGGTTTTCTTAAATTATCCCTATTTCTAAGGTATATCTCTTTTCAGAGTGCTCCTTTTGAGGAGATGTACCTCTGGACTGAGAGCGCTTCTCTTTGGTAAGTGACTGTCTACTACTTTCTCATTTCTTTTTAGGAGTAGTTAGATTGTTTTTGATAAAAACTTTTTCAGGATTTTCTGTTAGTTCAGGCTTTACAGGTTTCCCTCCCAAACTATCTCTTCCTAGTTCTTCGTAGGATTTTTCAATAATTTTGGCAAGTTTATACGGTTGCTCAGTAATATCAAGTTCTTTTAATTTTTGGCGGATTGCCACTGATGCTGCTTCATCTTTAATGTTAGCTAATAAGATAGCTGAGACCTGTTTGAAATCTTTCAGTAATTTCATACCCAGATTCAAGGCCTGTTCTGGACTGTATTCATTTTGAATCTGTCTCAGAACGTCTGGTATTACCGCCATAGACGGGACATATGTGTTTTTGTGTAGATTGAAGCAAAGATTGTACCGCAAGTGTCACAGTCCTCTACGTGTGTTGCAATCTCCATTGGTAAACAGATTGTTAGAATCCTATGTTTCTCATGAGGTGTACTATCGGGAAGTACTGCCTCTATTTGAGTAATTTTCTGGGCTAACTAGAATGGAATTTGTTCCCTTTTTGCGGGGAACTTACCAATTACTGTTTGTATAGTCTGTGGTGTGATTTTGTTTGTGCTCCCCTGATGAGGGGTGTGCTGTGGAATTCTTATAGCAGGTTGGACCGTTAAGGTCCGCATGACATATTGTACCAATTGTCTATGTATTTTAATTAATTGGTTTAGCTGAGCTAACAGTTCTACATCTGCCATTCTTTCAATGTTTGGATGTGGTATATAGCTGGCTAGTACTCCTGGTCTACCTAGTGGACCGAGTCCGGTAATGTGATTTTGATTTTGTTGGGCACCTTTAACCTAGAGCTGATGCTCTTGTTAAGTTAATGGAATTTCAACGTCCTCAAAAGGAACGTATTCCGCTGGATGTTCCTCCATCTTGTAGAAGGGGAACACATGTGTTGTTGGATTTGCCTGTGGAAAGACAATCCATGAAAAGAATGCCTCTGTCTGCCGATATTCATGTGCCTCTATGACAAATATAACCGTACCACCTCTCGGTGTTAGGCCATTTTCTATAAGCTTTGTAGCTATGGCTTTTCCCACTTTTTCCGGGATGATTATAGCATCTGCGTCGTCTTCAATAAACCCTGTAAACTCTAAACCCGGTTGGGCTGCTGCAGCTCCACCGGTTGCGTCGTTGTTGTTATTCGACATTGTTTAATAAAAGTTTTTGCAGAGCAAGTTTCAAGGAAATAAAGATAAGGTGGACAATATTTTGGAACTCTGTATCCTTCAACGTTGAACCAAAACAAAAACTAATACATCGGATTTTTCGTCCTACTCAGTTTAAGGCGGATATTTTATCCTTTAACCCACTTCAGACGTCTATTGGAGTTTTTACAGGATAAATGGGTCTCTGTGAAAAGCACAACTGAGTTACTCTAGTATCTAGCATTAAATTAGTGCCTTACCAAACGTTGTGCGCCATGTAGTGTAGTTCCTATAATCCCAATAGGCTCTGCGCATTGGAATAATATATCCTATAGATTAGACGTAGGACTGAGGTCGACTAGGTCTCTATCGAATATACTAGACTTAATTGTGTGTGCCAGCTAGCTCAGAGCTCACTAGAAACTTTCTCGAATTCACAAGAAGGGATTAGTCTCTGACAACCGCATAAACATGACAACTTTGTTTCCCCAAGATAAAACGCATCTTCAGAGTCGTGGAAACATTAGATAGATATTTCACTTAGTCAATCGCGCATCCTTCGTTTCACTAGAGGTGCAGAGAAATAAGAAAGACGCATGTTTTCAATAAAAGGTTTTATTGAACAGTCTTCTTTCTCAAGCATAAGAAATGAACTGCTACAATCGTAACACTGGTTGTAAAATATAATGTGTACAGTATAAATAGTAGAATAAAATAATACTGTAAGAGCATTGTATGGTTCCTAAACCATATATAAATACATACACAAATAACAGAGGCTAAAAGTACTCAACTGGTGCTTCTAAAATACGCCTACCCCGGTGTACCTAACTTAAGCTTAGTACGAGGGAGGAAGTAAGTGAGGTGTAGCATAAATGTAGAGAAATCAAAAAGAGGGAAGGAAGAGGTGGTGCTGGGCGGCACCGAGGTGGGCACGTCCTCCTCTTGCGAAAGTACTGTTAATCAAAAAGGTCCACCTCGAAGAGGGTCAGTGTATATCCTGTTGTTTATGGAATACACATAGTGTGTTAAAATACCCCTCACACACCAAAAAGGCCCTTGGTGTCATGCTTCATCATTGGGGTCTTCCCGCCCGGTTGCCGGACGTGGCAGTGCTGCGACAAGCGACTACGCTGGAGCACCTTTTAAATGTGGGTGCTATGTGAGTGAAATGGAGTGAGTGTCAGTAGGGTCAGGGGTGATATAGAAAAGTGATGTTAAAAAATACCTGGCCTATTGATAGGAAAAACTATTTAATAAACACTGGCTGGTATTATTAAAAAATTGTGGTGTCGGAAAGGTTAAGCGGGTTAATGGGCTTACTTTCCTGTGCGGGTCAACATGTTTCGGGGCGCCATGCCCCTTCGTCAGGACCAGGGTCAGATCCCCCTGTCACTCACTAATGTCTATCCACAATAAAAAAGTGAATGTACAAAAAAGTAGTGGTGATCTTATTTATCAATGTGTATAGATATACATTTTATATTTATACAATTCCCTTGCTAATGCTGAAATACTGATGTAGTATGCTTAGGAAGGTGAGGAACAATGCCCCATGAGCCAACTCTGGACAAAAGGGTATTTGAGGGTCCAATCAGCCCCCAGCCTCATTGTGACGAAGGGGCTAGTGGAAGTAGCCCTGCCGTATTTGGACTGCATGAGCTATGCCTAAATATGGTTCTGATTTCTATGCCTATGTAAGGATTTGGTGATTTATACCCATATAAGGGCATGAATCGGGAAACTTACAATAGGGTCCTAAAATGATACATAACATTCTGACTGTGTCCCAGACTACTCGTATGGAGTGAAAGTCGTGACAATTTCGGCCACCCCGAGCAGCGCCGCTACCTGTTTCTGTTCTGCCTGGGACAGTGATGACTTTCTCATGGCTCGACACAGAGGGTCACTTGGAACGTTTCTGTGCTTACGATCTGTTTGCTAGTGTCCTCTTCCTGGGCCTGGGGAAGGTTGTCCCTGCCGGGTACGCCTCCAACCAGGCCCAAGCAGCTTGAGGATCCTCACAGGAGTGGGTCTTTCCATTCAACACAATCCATAGATTGGCTGAGAACATTAGCTAGTATTGTAGCTTGGCTTCCCAGTGGGCTTTCTTAACCTCCAGAAAGGAGGAACGTTTCTTTTGGACAAGGGCTGTAAAATCCAGGAACATGGATACTTTAGGGTTTTCAGTTTTAATGGGACCTTCTATCCTAGCTCTTTGCAGGATGTCTCTGACTCTATAGTGGAGCAATCTAGACACCACTGGGCAAGGACGGTGATCCTGTACCCTATGTGTCCTCTTCAAGGCGAAGAAGGGGGTCAGTTGAGTAGGGCCACCATTGTACTTAGCCAATTCTCCAGAAATGCTGCCTTATCAGATCCTTCATTTACCTCGGGGAGCCCCACCACTCTGATATTATTGCACCAGATAGGCCCCTTCGCATCTTCTGCGTGCTGTGTTAGGATACGCATTCTCTCTGAGAGGTCCTCAACCTAACGGTCCAGTGTTTTCTGTTCTGGCAGTAACTCACTCAGAGAATTTCCAACCATGTCCACTCGATCATCTAGTTTGCGGTGTTCCGCTTGAAGCAACCCCAACCCCGACAGACACAGTCCTGATCTCCTGCTGGAGTCTAACCTTGGGATCCATGAGGGTAGCCAGCACCATGTCAAAGTGAAGTTGCATAGAAGGCTCGGGTGTATCAGGTATGTCCTTCACCAGCACTGTGCGGGAGGAGGGCTGCAGTGTTGACTTTTTGGACTTTATCTTATCCATAGTAGCTCCGTTGCAAGTTTTTGTAGGTATAGAAGTAGGCTCAGAATCGGCAATCATGTTTGCTAGTAGGCAAGAGCTCTATTTCTTTCTAGGGCAGGGGCACCAAGTCGGGCCAGCAAGCGAGCAGCACTCTGGCAACTCTGCAGTACAGCGTCATAAAATAAAGGGTGTGTAAGCGGGGAGGGCTCCGGACCCAAATAAGCTGACTCTTGCCTATGCACCACAGACTAGTAGAGGGCCTCTCACTCATTGCTACAATACGGAGCAGTCAAAGCCATTGGTGTGCCGTAAGAAATTCCCACTTCCTTGGGCACCTGTGGCTGCAATGCTCTATTTCCATTTAGCAGGCAGATCAGGGCATCCCTTCATCGATCTCAGGCACCTTCTGTAGTCAAACATCCTCAGTGCACAATGGGTAGTCTGGTTGAGCACAACAGTAAGAGAATAGCCACCTTCAGGAGAAGTCTTCAGTTACATTCAACCACGAGGGCCCGTTCTTGTATACCCTGAGTGTTGTCTTATGGTAACTGGTCTGCACTTATTAAATAACAAAAGAGAGAGTCAGGGAGTTTACACTTGATCAATGTGAGTTGGGAACTCCTGGTCCCCGGGATTAAGTTACAAAAACAAAGGAGGAGTTACCCCTCAAATAATTAGAAGGAGAGAATCTCTCACAGAGGGTGAAAATGCTCAATTCAGCACAGTCTATCCCAACCTGTCAGTGGATAATGCATATCCTTGTAGAAGACCCCTCACTCACCAACCTGGTTGGTGACATGCTTCATCATCGGGGTCCCACCCCATAGGCCGAGTGCCTATAGGGTGTGCTGCGACTCCTGATTACAGAGGAGCGGGTTGTTTTCTTTTATGTGTTCAGGGCGAAAAATAAGTGAATTTAAAAAGGGCCAATACTACTCACTGCAAGTTTTATTCTTGAGTGCTTGAACCCTAATAAAAATGTGTAACACCTATGCCTAATTAGGTAGACTTCGGTGTGAAAAAAGAAGTGTCTTTAAAAATAGCTAAGTGTGCTATGTGAAGTGTAATTAGTGCTATAGGTTAAAAAGGTCTACATGTTTCAACCATTGTATCAAGTCAAAGGTTTTCGTCAGGACCGTGAAAATGAACTGGGTGGTCCGCACACGCTAAGGTGCGTCCTGCCCTAGTCCACGATAGAGTACACAAATTGTGAACTCGTGTGAAAAAGGGGTGCAATTTCTTTGATTCAAAGAAAAAAACCTGTAAAGAAACAGGGAAAAACAGAAAGACAGGGAGGGGTTACATACAGGGGATGACTACACACATGTAATACATTTAACATACATAGCCAGTGTGTTTCATCAGTCAATATATGGGATGATGCCCATGTTACAGTCAGACAGTTGGATCCATCTGTTAAGCGGCAGTACTACAGTGCTGTTACCGGACTGTGACTAATGAGCCATGAATCAGTGCCAAAGGAGTGGTGTCGATATGGTTTTGGCATCTGCTAATGACTAGTGACAGAAAGGGGGGAAAAACGTACTATGGGCCAGTGATCATACTGGTGCTGCGGAGTGATCGGATGCACAGAACTGTGAGCACTCGTGAAGGCGTTTAAACTTGAGACTGGTATAAGGTTGGTTTCTTACACTCCCTTTGCGGAATTACCGCATCATGGGCGCCAATGCTTCCAAGACGGCAAGAGTCCGTCTCCTGAAAATGGGTAAAAAGCAAATACAAATACCCGGTTTTAGTTCTGCTGGCTGCTGTTTCCAAAGTATTGCCAGCGGTGAACGCCCGAAGAGAAACCGGTGTTCTCATTCAGGATTTGGATTTACATTTCACTTACTTGCAGCTTCTGCTCTTCCGACCGTAAACCTACTTGGCAAGACCGGCGGCGCCCCGAGGAGTGACCGGCTAGTTCTGAGTGCCGGTAAAGTAACCCGGATCGGTTCCGGGAAGGGCGTGGCTACGTCACGTGATGTGGTCACGTGGGTCGTAATCGGCCAATCAGATTCGGGTAGAGGGTGGGGCCTTGTGATGTTTGTTTTACTATCGGGAAACAGAGTAAGTTGATGTTTCCATGGTGATGAGAGAGGTTTTAAAGGAGAAGCATTACACAAGCGTGTAGTTACACGCGCAACAGAACCGTTTATGCAGTTTTTAAAGTGTTATTGATGGCAGATTCAGAAATAACAACCAACGGGATTTATATACTGGTAATTAGGTATTTTCAGCACATAGGGCTGAGGCTATTAGTTCATTACACTGTTCCACGGAATATTGTCGTTTAGGCCCGACTTGTGGGTGGATAATCTGTAGACCCACCTCTGTTCTTTTTCAAATAGGCGTTGTGTCAGATTAGCCCCTGGCTGTATTTGCTCGATAATTGTCCAGTGAAGGTCATCTGGTGTATGGCCTGCAGACAAAAAATGTTCTGTCAGTCTGGTATTGGTTTTTTTACACCGGATGGTGCTTCTATGTTCACCAATCCGCAATTTGATCTTGCGGCTTGTCATCCCTATATAACGCAAATTGCACGGGCATGTGAGCATATAGATGACATTCTCACTGTTGCAATTAGTCTGTCCCTTAATTGTCCAGATTTTACTGGGTTCCAACTGCAATGTTTTTGTGTTTGCAGTGAATGGGCAGACGCTGCAATTACCACATTTATAGTGGCCAGTGACTCTTGGTAAACCCCATAAATTTGTTTGTGTTTCTTTTTCTGGGGTTGTTTTTGTCGGTCTTGTATTGACTACTTTGTCTCTTATGCTTTGTGCTTTTTTGAAGGAGAACAGTGGTTTTTCCCACTTCAGGTTGCCTGTGTTCAAGATGCTCCAATGTTTTTTTATTATTCTGGAGACGTCATTAGATATAGTGTTATAGGTAGTAACACATGTTAAGGGGATTCCTTCTGTTGTTTTTTCAGTCTGTTCCAATAAAGCAGAGCGGGGTTGGTTCCGTGCACGCTTTTGACTTTTTTGGAGGATTTTGTTTGGATATCCCCGAGACTGCAACTTCTTGGTGAGATCTTGGGCTTGATTTTTATAATCTCCCAATTCACTGCAATTTCTCCGGATCCTCAAGTATTGACCATAAGGTAAATTCTCACGTAGAGGTCTGGGGTGGAAACTCTCAAAACGCAGTAAATTATTTTTGGAGGTTGGTTTGTAGTGGGTGGTAGTTTTTAATCTTCCTTCATTTTTTGTGATTGTTACATCCAGGAATACAAGTGTTTCTTGATTCTTCTCGTAGGTAAACCGTAGGTGTTCATCACAAGTATTAATCCAATTGAAAAAAGCAGTTAGAGACTCCTCCGTTCCTTTCCATATTGCCAGCACATCGTCGATGTATCTGCGCCATATTAGGATATTTGAGCTATAGGGGTTTGTTTGACTGAGAATGTACTTTTCCTCAAAGTCATAGACATACAGACCCGCTATGCTCGGCGCGAAGGAACTTCCCATGGATGTCCCCCCTGTTTGTAAAAAGATCTTATCTTCAAATTCGAAATAATTCCTTTTTAGTGCCAGTCTGGCACATTCCAGAATGAATTGCCTCGGGGTTCTTGAAGTCCACTCTTCCTTGTCTAGTGCTCGCCCCAATACATCAAGTGTAGCATCTTGAGGGATGCTGGTGTACAAGCTCTCAATGTCAAAACTCACCAATATGGTGTCATTTTCCACTGTGAGTTGGTCCAGGATCTGTAGTAGACTTTTAGTATCTTGAAGATACGTGCTGGTCTTTTGTACCATTTTTTTGAAGAATATATCGCAAAATTGCGAGAGTGGTTCTAGTACTGATCCTATTCCGGACACTATTGGTCTCCCAGGTGGTGGTGTTTTATTTTTATGCATTTTAGGTAGAGTATAGAAGTAGGGAATTTTCCCTTCACTTCTACACAGGAACTCAGCTTCTTGTTTTGATATAAAGCCTTCAGATTCGCCATATTCCACTAGTGACTTTATCTCACTTTTCAGATCTTCTGTGGGGTCCTCTGGCAATCTGCGATAACTGTTGTGATCTGCTAGTAATCGCAGGCATTCTGTTTGATATGCTGTGCGATCTTGTACAACAATGCCACCGCCTTTATCCGCAGGCTTAATCACAATGGTTTCACAATTTCGCAGGTTATCCAGGGCACTCCTCTCCTGTTTGGTAAGGTTCATAAACGTTTTTTTAGGGGTCGTATTCTCGATCTCATTGAACACAGCCTGCTCAAAGGTAGAAATTTCCACCGGAATCAAATGTGGTGGTGGCGTAAACGTGGACTTACTCCTAAGTCCTGTTTCATTTTGGTCCAGATTTTCATCTGTATTGGTTCGTTTTTCAAAAAAGGCTTTCAGTCGCAATTTGCGAAAGAAAGACGAGATTTCACAATGCAATTTGAATTTGTCCAAGTTTGCAGTAGGTACGAAGCCCAGACCTTTATTTAAAACTGAATCCTCAGTTATGCTTAGTGGTCTGTTTGAGAGATTGGTAACTAAGTTCTCCGGTTGCTTGGTCCTGCTTGCTGGGGGTTGTGCCTGTTCGTGTTCGCACTCTGATCCTCCGGTGCCCAATGCACTTGGCCCCCTTGGTTCTGGGTTTTTCTTCTTCCCCGGCCCTTTCCGCCCCGGTATAAAAAAGGCGGCCTGTAGGCATTCGGTTGGTAGAATGGTGGTTGGAAAGGTGGTTGCCAACCGTACATCCCCATGTTATGCGGATGATAGTAGGGGTCAGCAAACCCTTGCATTGGTACTGGGTTAAAGGAAGGCCAGTTTCCTTGTCCTCTCCCACGTCCTCGTCCCTTTTGTTTCGTGTTCCCTCCACTTGAGTTCACACTGGAGTTGGATGAATTACTAGATGCATTACTGGCGGTATCTGAGTTGTCTTCTCCTTTCGCAGGGGGTGCATACTCTGGATCCGAGTACGGGTATGCTTTTATCATCGAGAACCTCTTCAGATCTTTTTGGAATTTCTGCACTTTCTGTTGTGACAGATTTTCCTTATAGTCTGTCATCTCCTTGTTTAGTTCGTCAAGCTTCTTCTTGAAGCCTGTGATGGTTGTTTTCATATTTCCCTCTGCTAACTGGATCTCTACCTGGATTTTTTCTGAGAGTCTTAAGGCTGTTTTTAGAATTAAGACTATCCAGTCATGCGTGCAATGCCACGCTATGGCTGCCCAGTCTTTTCGAAATGCTTCGTCTTCAAGGAAGATACGAGGTGCATTAGAAACTAATAGCCCCTTGGGTGCCATGTTGTTATTCAAGTACTGCTTCAGTATAGTCCCGTGTAGGATGGTTCTGATTCTGTTCCTTTTTAGTTCTGTTAGGTTTTCCCAGTCTTTTGTTGAGGAAATGCTCTGTGCTATGTTTACATCCGCAAACACCGATATATCACTCATTACCTCGTCAATCTCAGCCGAGGTGTAGGAGAGGCCCTGGTTTTCACTCATGTTTACAATGGATATTGCCGGTGTTGTGGGGTGGAATCTATTGTGTTGATACTCTCGCAGCTGTGCGCTGCCTAAATATTAAATAACAAAAGAGAGAGTCAGGGAGTTTACACTTGATCAATGTGAGTTGGGAACTCCTGGTCCCCGGGATTAAGTTACAAAAACAAAGGAGGAGTTACCCCTCAAATAATTAGAAGGAGAGAATCTCTCACAGAGGGTGAAAATGCTCAATTCAGCACAGTCTATCCCAACCTGTCAGTGGATAATGCATATCCTTGTAGAAGACCCCTCACTCACCAACCTGGTTGGTGACATGCTTCATCATCGGGGTCCCACCCCATAGGCCGAGTGCCTATAGGGTGTGCTGCGACTCCTGATTACAGAGGAGCGGGTTGTTTTCTTTTATGTGTTCAGGGCGAAAAATAAGTGAATTTAAAAAGGGCCAATACTACTCACTGCAAGTTTTATTCTTGAGTGCTTGAACCCTAATAAAAATGTGTAACACCTATGCCTAATTAGGTAGACTTCGGTGTGAAAAAAGAAGTGTCTTTAAAAATAGCTAAGTGTGCTATGTGAAGTGTAATTAGTGCTATAGGTTAAAAAGGTCTACATGTTTCAACCATTGTATCAAGTCAAAGGTTTTCGTCAGGACCGTGAAAATGAACTGGGTGGTCCGCACACGCTAAGGTGCGTCCTGCCCTAGTCCACGATAGAGTACACAAATTGTGAACTCGTGTGAAAAAGGGGTGCAATTTCTTTGATTCAAAGAAAAAAACCTGTAAAGAAACAGGGAAAAACAGAAAGACAGGGAGGGGTTACATACAGGGGATGACTACACACATGTAATACATTTAACATACATAGCCAGTGTGTTTCATCAGTCAATATATGGGATGATGCCCATGTTACAGTCAGACAGTTGGATCCATCTGTTAAGCGGCAGTACTACAGTGCTGTTACCGGACTGTGACTAATGAGCCATGAATCAGTGCCAAAGGAGTGGTGTCGATATGGTTTTGGCATCTGCTAATGACTAGTGACAGAAAGGGGGGAAAAACGTACTATGGGCCAGTGATCATACTGGTGCTGCGGAGTGATCGGATGCACAGAACTGTGAGCACTCGTGAAGGCGTTTAAACTTGAGACTGGTATAAGGTTGGTTTCTTACACTCCCTTTGCGGAATTACCGCATCATGGACGCCAATGCTTCCAAGACGGCAAGAGTCCGTCTCCTGAAAATGGGTAAAAAGCAAATACAAATACCCGGTTTTAGTTCTGCTGGCTGCTGTTTCCAAAGTATTGCCAGCGGTGAACGCCCGAAGAGAAACCGGTGTTCTCATTCAGGATTTGGATTTACATTTCACTTACTTGCAGCTTCTGCTCTTCCGACCGTAAACCTACTTGGCAAGACCGGCGGCGCCCCGAGGAGTGACCGGCTAGTTCTGAGTGCCGGTAAAGTAACCCGGATCGGTTCCGGGAAGGGCGTGGCTACGTCACGTGATGTGGTCACGTGGGTCGTAATCGGCCAATCAGATTCGGGTAGAGGGTGGGGCCTTGTGATGTTTGTTTTACTATCGGGAAACAGAGTAAGTTGATGTTTCCATGGTGATGAGAGAGGGGTTTACCAAGAGTCACTGGCCACTATAAATGTGGTAATTGCAGCGTCTGCCCATTCACTGCAAACACAAAAACATTGCAGTTGGAACCCAGTAAAATCTGGACAATTAAGGGACAGACTAATTGCAACAGTGAGAATGTCATCTATATGCTCACATGCCCGTGCAATTTGCGTTATATAGGGATGACAAGCCGCAAGATCAAATTGCGGATTGGTGAACATAGAAGCACCATCCGGTGTAAAAAAACCAATACCAGACTGACAGAACATTTTTTGTCTGCAGGCCATACACCAGATGACCTTCACTGGACAATTATCGAGCAAATACAGCCAGGGGCTAATCTGACACAACGCCTATTTGAAAAAGAACAGAGGTGGGTCTACAGATTATCCACCCACAAGTCGGGCCTAAACGACAATATTCCGTGGAACAGTGTAATGAACTAATAGCCTCAGCCCTATGTGCTGAAAATACCTAATTACCAGTATATAAATCCCGTTGGTTGTTATTTCTGAATCTGCCATCAATAACACTTTAAAAACTGCATAAACGGTTCTGTTGCGCGTGTAACTACACGCTTGTGTAATGCTTCTCCTTTAAAACCTCTCTCATCACCATGGAAACATCAACTTACTCTGTTTCCCGATAGTAAAACAAACATCACAAGGCCCCACCCTCTACCCGAATCTGATTGGCCGATTACGACCCACGTGACCACATCACGTGACGTAGCCACGCCCTTCCCGGAACCGATCCGGGTTACTTTACCGGCACTCAGAACTAGCCGGTCACTCCTCGGGGCGCCGCCGGTCTTGCCAAGTAGGTTTACGGTCGGAAGAGCAGAAGCTGCAAGTAAGTGAAATGTAAATCCAAATCCTGAATGAGAACACCGGTTTCTCTTCGGGCGTTCACCGCTGGCAATACTTTGGAAACAGCAGCCAGCAGAACTAAAACCGGGTATTTGTATTTGCTTTTTACCCATTTTCAGGAGACGGACTCTTGCCGTCTTGGAAGCATTGGCGCCCATGATGCGGTAATTCCGCAAAGGGAGTGTAAGAAACCAACCTTATACCAGTCTCAAGTTTAAACGCCTTCACGAGTGCTCACAGTTCTGTGCATCCGATCACTCCGCAGCACCAGTATGATCACTGGCCCATAGTACGTTTTTCCCCCCTTTCTGTCACTAGTCATTAGCAGATGCCAAAACCATATCGACACCACTCCTTTGGCACTGATTCATGGCTCATTAGTCACAGTCCGGTAACAGCACTGTAGTACTGCCGCTTAACAGATGGATCCAACTGTCTGACTGTAACATGGGCATCATCCCATATATTGACTGATGAAACACACTGGCTATGTATGTTAAATGTATTACATGTGTGTAGTCATCCCCTGTATGTAACCCCTCCCTGTCTTTCTGTTTTTCCCTGTTTCTTTACAGGTTTTTTTCTTTGAATCAAAGAAATTGCACCCCTTTTTCACACGAGTTCACAATTTGTGTACTCTATCGTGGACTAGGGCAGGACGCACCTTAGCGTGTGCGGACCACCCAGTTCATTTTCACGGTCCTGACGAAAACCTTTGACTTGATACAATGGTTGAAACATGTAGACCTTTTTAACCTATAGCACTAATTACACTTCACATAGCACACTTAGCTATTTTTAAAGACACTTCTTTTTTCACACCGAAGTCTACCTAATTAGGCATAGGTGTTACACATTTTTATTAGGGTTCAAGCACTCAAGAATAAAACTTGCAGTGAGTAGTATTGGCCCTTTTTAAATTCACTTATTTTTCGCCCTGAACACATAAAAGAAAACAACCCGCTCCTCTGTAATCAGGAGTCGCAGCACACCCTATAGGCACTCGGCCTATGGGGTGGGACCCCGATGATGAAGCATGTCACCAACCAGGTTGGTGAGTGAGGGGTCTTCTACAAGGATATGCATTATCCACTGACAGGTTGGGATAGACTGTGCTGAATTGAGCATTTTCACCCTCTGTGAGAGATTCTCTCCTTCTAATTATTTGAGGGGTAACTCCTCCTTTGTTTTTGTAACTTAATCCCGGGGACCAGGAGTTCCCAACTCACATTGATCAAGTGTAAACTCCCTGACTCTCTCTTTTGTTATTTAATATTTAGGCAGCGCACAGCTGCGAGAGTATCAACACAATAGATTCCACCCCACAACACCGGCAATATCCATTGTAAACATGAGTGAAAACCAGGGCCTCTCCTACACCTCGGCTGAGATTGACGAGGTAATGAGTGATATATCGGTGTTTGCGGATGTAAACATAGCACAGAGCATTTCCTCAACAAAAGACTGGGAAAACCTAACAGAACTAAAAAGGAACAGAATCAGAACCATCCTACACGGGACTATACTGAAGCAGTACTTGAATAACAACATGGCACCCAAGGGGCTATTAGTTTCTAATGCACCTCGTATCTTCCTTGAAGACGAAGCATTTCGAAAAGACTGGGCAGCCATAGCGTGGCATTGCACGCATGACTGGATAGTCTTAATTCTAAAAACAGCCTTAAGACTCTCAGAAAAAATCCAGGTAGAGATCCAGTTAGCAGAGGGAAATATGAAAACAACCATCACAGGCTTCAAGAAGAAGCTTGACGAACTAAACAAGGAGATGACAGACTATAAGGAAAATCTGTCACAACAGAAAGTGCAGAAATTCCAAAAAGATCTGAAGAGGTTCTCGATGATAAAAGCATACCCGTACTCGGATCCAGAGTATGCACCCCCTGCGAAAGGAGAAGACAACTCAGATACCGCCAGTAATGCATCTAGTAATTCATCCAACTCCAGTGTGAACTCAAGTGGAGGGAACACGAAACAAAAGGGACGAGGACGTGGGAGAGGACAAGGAAACTGGCCTTCCTTTAACCCAGTACCAATGCAAGGGTTTGCTGACCCCTACTATCATCCGCATAACATGGGGATGTACGGTTGGCAACCACCTTTCCAACCACCATTCTACCAACCGAATGCCTACAGGCCGCCTTTTTTATACCGGGGCGGAAAGGGCCGGGGAAGAAGAAAAACCCAGAACCAAGGGGGCCAAGTGCATTGGGCACCGGAGGATCAGAGTGCGAACACGAACAGGCACAACCCCCAGCAAGCAGGACCAAGCAACCGGAGAACTTAGTTACCAATCTCTCAAACAGACCACTAAGCATAACTGAGGATTCAGTTTTAAATAAAGGTCTGGGCTTCGTACCTACTGCAAACTTGGACAAATTCAAATTGCATTGTGAAATCTCGTCTTTCTTTCGCAAATTGCGACTGAAAGCCTTTTTTGAAAAACGAACCAATACAGATGAAAATCTGGACCAAAATGAAACAGGACTTAGGAGTAAGTCCACGTTTACGCCACCACCACATTTGATTCCGGTGGAAATTTCTACCTTTGAGCAGGCTGTGTTCAATGAGATCGAGAATACGACCCCTAAAAAAACGTTTATGAACCTTACCAAACAGGAGAGGAGTGCCCTGGATAACCTGCGAAATTGTGAAACCATTGTGATTAAGCCTGCGGATAAAGGCGGTGGCATTGTTGTACAAGATCGCACAGCATATCAAACAGAATGCCTGCGATTACTAGCAGATCACAACAGTTATCGCAGATTGCCAGAGGACCCCACAGAAGATCTGAAAAGTGAGATAAAGTCACTAGTGGAATATGGCGAATCTGAAGGCTTTATATCAAAACAAGAAGCTGAGTTCCTGTGTAGAAGTGAAGGGAAAATTCCCTACTTCTATACTCTACCTAAAATGCATAAAAATAAAACACCACCACCTGGGAGACCAATAGTGTCCGGAATAGGATCAGTACTAGAACCACTCTCGCAATTTTGCGATATATTCTTCAAAAAAATGGTACAAAAGACCAGCACGTATCTTCAAGATACTAAAAGTCTACTACAGATCCTGGACCAACTCACAGTGGAAAATGACACCATATTGGTGAGTTTTGACATTGAGAGCTTGTACACCAGCATCCCTCAAGATGCTACACTTGATGTATTGGGGCGAGCACTAGACAAGGAAGAGTGGACTTCAAGAACCCCGAGGCAATTCATTCTGGAATGTGCCAGACTGGCACTAAAAAGGAATTATTTCGAATTTGAAGATAAGATCTTTTTACAAACAGGGGGGACATCCATGGGAAGTTCCTTCGCGCCGAGCATAGCGGGTCTGTATGTCTATGACTTTGAGGAAAAGTACATTCTCAGTCAAACAAACCCCTATAGCTCAAATATCCTAATATGGCGCAGATACATCGACGATGTGCTGGCAATATGGAAAGGAACGGAGGAGTCTCTAACTGCTTTTTTCAATTGGATTAATACTTGTGATGAACACCTACGGTTTACCTACGAGAAGAATCAAGAAACACTTGTATTCCTGGATGTAACAATCACAAAAAATGAAGGAAGATTAAGAACTACCACCCACTACAAACCAACCTCCAAAAATAATTTACTGCGTTTTGAGAGTTTCCACCCCAGACCTCTACGTGAGAATTTACCTTATGGTCAATACTTGAGGATCCGGAGAAATTGCAGTGAATTGGGAGATTATAAAAATCAAGCCCAAGATCTCACCAAGAAGTTGCAGTCTCGGGGATATCCAAACAAAATCCTCCAAAAAAGTCAAAAGCGTGCACGGAACCAACCCCGCTCTGCTTTATTGGAACAGACTGAAAAAACAACAGAAGGAATCCCCTTAACATGTGTTACTACCTATAACACTATATCTAATGACGTCTCCAGAATAATAAAAAAACATTGGAGCATCTTGAACACAGGCAACCTGAAGTGGGAAAAACCACTGTTCTCCTTCAAAAAAGCACAAAGCATAAGAGACAAAGTAGTCAATACAAGACCGACAAAAACAACCCCAGAAAAAGAAACACAAACAAATTTATGGGGTTTACCAAGAGTCACTGGCCACTATAAATGTGGTAATTGCAGCGTCTGCCCATTCACTGCAAACACAAAAACATTGCAGTTGGAACCCAGTAAAATCTGGACAATTAAGGGACAGACTAATTGCAACAGTGAGAATGTCATCTATATGCTCACATGCCCGTGCAATTTGCGTTATATAGGGATGACAAGCCGCAAGATCAAATTGCGGATTGGTGAACATAGAAGCACCATCCGGTGTAAAAAAACCAATACCAGACTGACAGAACATTTTTTGTCTGCAGGCCATACACCAGATGACCTTCACTGGACAATTATCGAGCAAATACAGCCAGGGGCTAATCTGACACAACGCCTATTTGAAAAAGAACAGAGGTGGGTCTACAGATTATCCACCCACAAGTCGGGCCTAAACGACAATATTCCGTGGAACAGTGTAATGAACTAATAGCCTCAGCCCTATGTGCTGAAAATACCTAATTACCAGTATATAAATCCCGTTGGTTGTTATTTCTGAATCTGCCATCAATAACACTTTAAAAACTGCATAAACGGTTCTGTTGCGCGTGTAACTACACGCTTGTGTAATGCTTCTCCTTTAAAACCTCTCTCATCACCATGGAAACATCAACTTACTCTGTTTCCCGATAGTAAAACAAACATCACAAGGCCCCACCCTCTACCCGAATCTGATTGGCCGATTACGACCCACGTGACCACATCACGTGACGTAGCCACGCCCTTCCCGGAACCGATCCGGGTTACTTTACCGGCACTCAGAACTAGCCGGTCACTCCTCGGGGCGCCGCCGGTCTTGCCAAGTAGGTTTACGGTCGGAAGAGCAGAAGCTGCAAGTAAGTGAAATGTAAATCCAAATCCTGAATGAGAACACCGGTTTCTCTTCGGGCGTTCACCGCTGGCAATACTTTGGAAACAGCAGCCAGCAGAACTAAAACCGGGTATTTGTATTTGCTTTTTACCCATTTTCAGGAGACGGACTCTTGCCGTCTTGGAAGCATTGGCGCCCATGATGCGGTAATTCCGCAAAGGGAGTGTAAGAAACCAACCTTATACCAGTCTCAAGTTTAAACGCCTTCACGAGTGCTCACAGTTCTGTGCATCCGATCACTCCGCAGCACCAGTATGATCACTGGCCCATAGTACGTTTTTCCCCCCTTTCTGTCACTAGTCATTAGCAGATGCCAAAACCATATCGACACCACTCCTTTGGCACTGATTCATGGCTCATTAGTCACAGTCCGGTAACAGCACTGTAGTACTGCCGCTTAACAGATGGATCCAACTGTCTGACTGTAACATGGGCATCATCCCATATATTGACTGATGAAACACACTGGCTATGTATGTTAAATGTATTACATGTGTGTAGTCATCCCCTGTATGTAACCCCTCCCTGTCTTTCTGTTTTTCCCTGTTTCTTTACAGGTTTTTTTCTTTGAATCAAAGAAATTGCACCCCTTTTTCACACGAGTTCACAATTTGTGTACTCTATCGTGGACTAGGGCAGGACGCACCTTAGCGTGTGCGGACCACCCAGTTCATTTTCACGGTCCTGACGAAAACCTTTGACTTGATACAATGGTTGAAACATGTAGACCTTTTTAACCTATAGCACTAATTACACTTCACATAGCACACTTAGCTATTTTTAAAGACACTTCTTTTTTCACACCGAAGTCTACCTAATTAGGCATAGGTGTTACACATTTTTATTAGGGTTCAAGCACTCAAGAATAAAACTTGCAGTGAGTAGTATTGGCCCTTTTTAAATTCACTTATTTTTCGCCCTGAACACATAAAAGAAAACAACCCGCTCCTCTGTAATCAGGAGTCGCAGCACACCCTATAGGCACTCGGCCTATGGGGTGGGACCCCGATGATGAAGCATGTCACCAACCAGGTTGGTGAGTGAGGGGTCTTCTACAAGGATATGCATTATCCACTGACAGGTTGGGATAGACTGTGCTGAATTGAGCATTTTCACCCTCTGTGAGAGATTCTCTCCTTCTAATTATTTGAGGGGTAACTCCTCCTTTGTTTTTGTAACTGGTCTGCACTACCTGGAAGGCAGCATAGCCCACAGGGTCATTTCCCACAAGCAACAGGTCCCAGGTGGGTACCGTCCATCCATCAGCGCAACCACATGCCCCCTCTTTTAGCCTCCCGGTCTAGTCCTGCTGCCCTCAGATAACTCTCTGTCTACGATGTAGGGCAGTGGTGCAAATTTCATGGAATATCTCACCTCGGTGGACTCCAGGCAGGCCTCAATATAGATTACCAGGTCCCCCTCCACCTCAGTTTACCGCCACACAGTCCCACATTGTATTACTGTGGGGAGGACCTCTGTCACTTTCCCTATTTCATCTTCGGTATACAAGCTTGTCTGTTTCTAAATGCATATTCTAGCACCCCAAGGAGTAGAATAGGATTTATAGAAGTCAGTGTTTTATGAATACTGATGATGACGGTGCAGGACCCCCTACGTCAAATTATGCAGATTTCGACTACAATCATGACTTGTCTCTCGACCGAAGATGCTTTTGCTGGCGATTCTATTTGTTCCCAGTGGACCATATCCTTGTTACTTCTCCCAGCTACTTCAGTTCAACTACTGACTGATCAGAGGGTGATCTGTCATGCTGGGTTGAGGGCTGGTCGAGATTTTCTTGTCTATAAGAAGTGTCCATGTCTGTGTCTGACAGTGAGGCCAAAAAACCTTCCAGCATGCCTAGGTCGTCATAATATATTGTCTTGTTGACATGACTGATTAACATTGATTTAGGAACTTGCTAGCCATATTGGATGTCCAACTTCTAGAGACAGAGCAGTTGCTTCAGGAATCTTTTGAGTCTGTACACAGTTTCTGTAAAGACGGATGGCAGACACTGATGTTATCTTCAATGTGTATTTATTTCAAGAAGAGAGCCGTCCCATCTAGCACAGCTACAGTACAGGTCCTCAACCGACAACTACAGAATCCTACAAAATTCTACTGTCACAAGACTCTAGATGACATCACATTGTGTACAAGGTTCTCTGCCAGCATGCTGACTCATGACATCATCACACCTCCCCCTTTTTAACAAACAAAATAAACAACATTTTGGTAATAAAGAGAAAGAGAGAAAAAAAAGATATATGCTTAAACATTGTACCGTAGTCTGTTAGGTCTAGTATGAATTCTGGTGCTCTTCACTATTTCTTCTCGAAATACTTTTGTCATTATTTACATTTCTATGAAAAGAGCAAGGATCTTTTGCTATACGAGAGATGTTCCACTAATTGCCATTGGCTAATTTAACTTCTCCGAATTTCTACCACTTGTTGACTTTCCAAAAACGTAGAAAACCCTTTTCTAACAGAAACTGGGGTTTTTACTCTAACCCGATCTCCAATTCTAATTTTGTGAGTTTCTTTCTCATCTGTTGAAACAATGTTATATTTAGTGGTAAACTCAGAAGAACTTTTTTTATTATCAGAATTCCATATATTTTCCATGTCACACCCGTGGTTAAAAGATTTTACCATCCCAAATGGATAAACATGTGAACAAGCCTTTCTTCCTCTCATGAGTTCAAATGGGCTGACATTGGTCGCTACATGAGGAGAGATGCGGTATGACCAGACAAGAACTTTTACCTCTTGGAAAATACAAGTTTTTGATCTAAAAGCTGCCTGTACACATTCTACCACAACTCTAATAAACCTTTCAGTTTTACCATTGCTTTGCGGGTGGTAAAGAGGAGTTCTAGTGTGATTAATGGCACAAGAATGTAAAAAGATTTAATTTCTTGTGAGATAAACTGGACACCATTGTCCGTAAGAATTTCTTCTGGGTAACCTGCTCTCAGAAAAATCTTCTCAAGACAAGTGATAACACTTTTTGAATTAGGAATACAGATTGGTTCTACTTCAACCCATCTTGATAAATGGTCAACAAGAACCAAGAAATACTTTGAATTGGAAGGCAGAACATGAAAAGGCCCAAGAAAATCCATGCCCAACTTTTGCCAAGCTCTCCCAGGAGGAGATACAGAGTGTTCAACAGCACCCTCCAAAACAAGAACCGTATCACTGGAACTACATTGTGCACATTGTTTAACTAACTCATCAATTTGGATGTCCATTCTATGCCACCAAAAGTCAGATCTGACCTTCCTTTTTGTGATTGTGGCGCCTAAATGACCAGAATGAGCAGCTAAAATATATTTTTTTCTCTGTAACAAGGGGGGGGGGGGGTACACGTTTATCGCCTACTTTCCCACCTTCAAGAGAAAGTTAATTGTTGACTTTCAAAAATATTTGAAGATCTGGAGAAAGACATTTCTCTTTTGGGCCAACCTTTTTTGATTAGTAAGGCTACTTCCTTAAAAACAGCGTCTTTATCAGTTTCAGATACCCAATTTTCTTCAGCAAAAGCAGGAATATCATGATCAATATAAGCTACAAAACATTCTTCTACATAAGTTTCCCAGTTCTTTTCATCCATATCATTAATAGGGAGCCTAGATAAACAGTCTGCTCTGCTGTTCTTCCACCAGGAATGTACTCCACATTAAAGGTGAACTCTAGCAATTTTGTAGATAACCTAGCCAATCTGGCTGTGGTGCGTTTAATATTTTTTCCTGACAAAATATCAACTAACGGTCGATGATCAGTTTTAAGAGTAAAAGATCTGCGCCATAAATATGATTTAAATTTCTCGATACTCCAGACACAAGCTAATAGTTCTTTTTCAATTACTGAGTACTTTCGTTCAACAGGACGAAGTGTCCTGGAAGCAAACCCTATTGTGTACTCTTTACCCTTATCAAATCTCGATAAAACAGCACCCAATCCATACTCACATGTGTCAACCGTAACTACAGTTTGTTTACCTTCCACAAAAGGTTGCAAAGCTGGGGCTTTAACAATATGACCTTTGATGAATTGAAAACCCTTTTCACATTCTTCTGACCAGATAAAAGCTGCGTCTTTTTAAGTAAATTTCTGAAGCACTCTGTAGTTTTAGCAAAATCTTTCATGAATTTTGCATAAAATTCGCAAAGTCCAAGAAAAGCCATAAGTTATTTTTTATTCTGAGGAGCGGGTGCTTCTGTGATGCTTTTAATTAACCCAGATCTAGTCTTAATACCTTGCTCAGAGATTATGTGACCTAAGTATTCAATTTATTTTGTTTTGAAATAACATTTACTTTTTTGTAAAGTCACACCTATGTCTTCTAACACAATGAAAACATCACTAAGATGTTGAGATTGAGGATGGAGTTCGACCTGATGGTACGCAGCTTTGGGATCTAATTTAGTGAACCATGAAGAAGACCCAACTTTTGCGATGAGGTCTTCAGTGCGTGGAAGAGGAAAACCATCAACCCAGATGGTCTCGTTGAGACTCCTCAAGTCGACACACATTCTCAGTTCTCCTGATCTTTTCCTTGCCAAAACAATGGGTGAAAGCCATAGAGTAGACTCAACTTTTTCAATGATGCCTTGTTCACACCATCTTTGTAAGTGTTTTGAAAGACTTTCTTATGCTCATTGGAACATTTTGAAGTTTGTGCTTGACATGATTAGCATTTTCATTAAGCTTAATTAAATGTTCAAAATTCGTAATTGTGCCAAGCCGGTTTTCAAAAACTTTTTTGAAGTTGTGTTCCCAATTGTTAAAAGACTGGGTAGTAGACAGAGAATGGATCTCCTCTGAAGAGGAGTGATTTTGATTGATCTGTTTATCTATGAAAACTGGATTTTTTAATCCAGGTTTGATGATTAAACCTAGCTCAGCTTGGTGAATAAGTCCAAGAACATTGATCCCTTTTTTCGCAACATATACTTTGCCTTTGATAGTTACCCCTAGAACACAGATTCTAGCCCAAAAATATCCTAATAACTCAATCCTACTGCCTGCAAAAGCTACTGTGAGAATATCAGGTGGCAATAAACCTTTTTTATCCCAGAAATGTTTATATTTATCTTGTGATACAATAGTAATACGCGCTCCAGTGTCTACTAGAAGTTGAATTTGACTCTTTTCAATTGTTACATCAACTTCTGGATCAGGGATGTGTGAAAGTTCTTTCTCGTTACCATTTTTAACAACAACTACGTATTCCTGATTAGTCATAATCATAAACATTTTTGCTTTCATTAACTACACATCTGACATTTCTTCTTCTGGTACTCATACAGACTTTAGAAAAATGACCCATTTTACCACATTGCCCACACTGTTGATTGATTTCTGGACAATTTTTGAAAGATGAAACATGTAAAGATTGAACCACATCTGTAACAATACATTCTAGAATTGGATTTTCTATTTTGTATAAAACCTCTTCCACCTCTAGAGAAGCCTGGTCTTCTAATATTATCAAGAAAACTATTACCTCTAGAAACATTTTCATGTAAAGGATTCAGAAGTTTTGTGGAAGTAGTAGAAGAATACTTGGTAGAAACTGCACCTGAAATAGAAGAGTTAGATAGAGCAGTTTCAAGTTGTTTAGCATCTTCTATTAAGCTTTCAATACTTTTAGCAATATCCACTGCTTTGTCTAAAGTGGGATCTTTGCACGTAAGTAGTCTTTCTTGTATTTTTTTACAATAGCAACTAATAGATCTCTTATGAGCTGGGAAGTACAATTTTCAAATTCAAATTAGGAAGCTAAAACTTTTAGAGCTGTACTAAAAGTGTCAATACTTTCATCAGGTTTTTGCGTTCTTGTAAAAAATGTGTACCTATGCACCACAATATTTTTAGTTGTAGTGAAATGTTTATCCAATTGTGCTACCGCTATCTCAAATTCATCTAGATCTTCACCTTCAGGTGGATCATAAGGAGGTAAATGTTCAAATACATTTTGTCCTTCAACCCCTAAATGATAATACATTAAGTTGTTCTTCCTTTCAGGTCTATATCTCCAAACTATCAATTGCACATAAATATGCTTTGAAAGACCTGAAACATAATTTCCACTCCAAAGGTGGATCTCCCGGTTCCTGTAAAAAAGGTGCTGGTGAAGTAACACTCGGCATATAGTAAGAAGAACAATTCACAGACTCAAAAAGTAATTAAATCGATGGTACAACAAAATCCCTGAAAAAATAGACAATACTTTCAACAATACTGTAAATAAATATAGATATGAAAATACCAATAAATGTTATTAATATGCAGTACACATCACATGAAAATGCTTAAATGAATTGATTGAGTGAAGTGCAATACCATATTTGGACATAAGATGGCAGCGTTGTACTGAAGAAATAAGATCGTTAAGTAGGTAGTGCTTGTCTTCAAAATATAATCGAGTTTAAAAAATGCTGTGTGTATCAGTGATAATCTAGTAACACGAAATTGTCAGCTAATACACAGATGCTGTGTTTATCAGCGTGCGTTTCTGCTTTAGATTCTAATGAAGACAATGGCACACACAAAACTGTGTGTATCAGCATGATGGCTCCAAAATTATACAAATGGAGAATATAGCGTGTGCCCAAAACAGAAGTTGCTGCACTCACCACAATTCAGTAGCCGGTGACAGTTCATGTGATATTACAAAAATGACACGAGATGATTAATGCTGTGCGTGTCAGTGCAATAAAACAGAAAGATAGCTTCACGCTTGCCGCCCCTGGATATGCGTGTTAACGTGAAAATATGTAAGCACAAGAGAGGAGTGAAAGCCCAATCTAAGATGGATGCTTTCAAATCGTAACAGGACTTACTGATGTTGATTAGATGATCCCGAAGTTAACAAAGCTTCATACAGAACGTTCAACGTAGGATACGTTCTTCGTGACCGGGCAGTAAGGAGGAATATTCTTCTGAGTCGCAGCAATTGCTGAGTGTGGAGGGAAGTTCTACTACTTCATCATACTTCTGATGAAGCCGACGAGTGAACACCTCCGATACTAACGATATTACCGGAGCATGGAGGTGCGGGGAAATGCAACCCCAGGTAAGTTCTCCTTTAGTTCTTTTTTTTCTTCGTATGAATGTGTGGGCTCAACTCAAAACTTGGATAGTTAGTTGAGATACTGCCAGAGACGTGTTTCACACGTGTTAAATGTATTTTGCGGCAAGTTGAATGGTACCAGCAAATTAAATGATACCGGAAATAAAAGTGGGGCACAGCTCTCTTGAGTGAATAAAAAAAAAATAATACTCACAGTTGAATAAAAGTCAGGGTAACTCAGTAAACAGAATCGAAGAAAAGATGAGATGCAGCTTCAAGCTTGAAGATAGTCGAAAGAGTAAGACAGGTGTATCCGGTCCTCTGTCACCACTGTAAAGACTGATGGCAGATACCGATGTTATCTTTTTTGTGTATTTATTTCAAGGAGAAGAGAGCCGTCCCATCTAGCACAGTTACAGCACAAGTCCTCAACCGACAAGTACAGAATCCTACTGTCACAACACTCTAGATGACATCACATAGTGTACAAGGTTCTCTGCCAGCATGCTGACATCATGACATCACCACAGTTTCCTACGAGAATTCTCTGAAGGTGAATATTATGTGTTCTTTGTAGATGAAGGGCCCCCGTTTCCTCACTTCTGTGAAGATCAGATGCACATGCTGGTGTTGGAGGACACAAGCGAATATCTAAACTTAGTCCTACTATACTTGTCATATGTCTTGAATGGATCCTGTGAGCCAGTTGGAACTGTAGAGGAGGCTCAAACGTAAAGCTTGTGATACTTTATATGAAATTGGTAAGGAAGACTAACATGTCATTACCTTCCTGGTTCACCGGCACTTCAGGAAAGCATAGGTTGTCTCTGTGAACTCTGTCTTCAAGCGCCACAATCTATTTTAGCATATACCAATGGCTATAATGATTTAGTTGGAGCACTCACATTCTCAATTTCATCATGCGTCACAAAGAGAAAATGGATTTGGGAGGCCTCAACAGGTAGGTTGTGCTAAATCCAGCTCTATCTGCAGCATTTATCTCATAGACATCTATGCTGTAGCATGGGCTTCTCAGGCTCCCTATAGAGCTGCAGACTCCCATTTTTCCATTTTGCTTGGCAAATGTACAGTTGGGACTGGAGCGGGTCAGACTTCATTGTCGGCTGCCTGTGCACTCACAGTGGTGGACCCATGTAAAAAAAAATGTCCTGTGTGAAAACCACTTTCTCTGGCCATGCTGTGAAAAAGAGGACTCATCCTCGTGCCCTCTTTATTCAGCTGAAAGTACATTTCTTATTGAGAACCAAGTTCTGACTTCTTTTGTGTTCGCCTTTTTTGAATACTAAGGGGGTCCAAAGGTGCGGGCCTCCCGTGAGTACATTCAGGCTATGCCATGAGGCTACACCAGACTCCATTCTGAGACACCTCTAACTCTATGTACACATTTACAGTCAAATTACACTCTATGCAGGCCTGCCATTTCACAATTTTACTAGGCAAAATGACAGGTGAGATTGGAGCAGGGTTTAGACTACAGTGTTGCACACCTGTGCATCTTTTTATACATTTATTTTCCCTATCTTTAATTGTGTTTTTCGTAGACGAGCTGGATTCAGTATCATAATCACAGATGCCATGTCCCAAAAGAGATTATTTACCCATATGCTTTGCTTCTTGCTATTGAAAATATATCTCACTTTGTGGAGTGGGACTTGATTTGTAACATGAGACATTCAAGTAAAAGGTACTCAAAAACTATTTACACTTACTATCCTACAGGTTTGTAATATAATATATAAACAAAAAATCTAATAAACATTTTTCTCTTTTTCTCTTTTTTCTTTTTTCAGAGCTGTCACCTACTCCACTACAACTACTTGAAGTAAACTGCAAACACTGAAATATTTAAATTAGTAATGTAGGAACAGTAGCGTAAAATATTATGATACTTCACTAAGAGGGGGATGAGAATTTTTTAACTGGGGTAACATTGCTCATGAACTCCAAGTTTACATGGAGGACACCAGTGGCAGGACCTTTTTCTCCCCCCAGGCTGACTCCTGTCAGAGCACACAGCACAGTCCCTATCCTTTCGCCCAGGCAACAGTGCAAAGCCGTGTTCCTCGCTGCAAAGAGAAAGTAGTGCTGTTGTAGATATTTGTTCTTGAGAGACCCTAAGTGCCTCTACAACACTCACTATTAAACTGTGGCAACTAGACATTGCAAGGATCAGTATTCAATTTATACAATTTGTAAGCATTCATGATCTACACATGGATCAGATTACGCCAAACCTTGGACCAATATCTGTGTGTTGATCTCTGTGCTGCGAATTCATATATTTTGCGGTTGCTTACATCAACTCCACTCATTCCTTTATTGTAGTCTAGAATGAGTTGAGGTTTGATGATTGACTTCCCAGGCCTGACCTGTACAGTCACATCATCTGCTAGGCTTGAGGTGGACAGCAGTAGAACAGGCTCAGGTTGGCTTTACTTTTCCCTAAAGGCACATGCCAGTACCCATTTCTTTCTCATATACGTAGACATTTCTGCCTGCAATTTGGCCCTTGCAATCTCCGGAGGCAGCCCTTAAGAGTTTGCCCGCACTGTGCCTGTTAATAGAGTTTTGTTCTCAAGTAGCTCCTCTGCTAGACTGACACATGTGTTATAGTTGTCAGTCATTAGATGGTACCCTTTACCTATTAAATCACACGAGCGGTGAAACCTCATCACCTTGTTGAACACAAACCCCTTTTCTGTTCCAATTGTTTTATCCTTCCTAGAATATAAATCTACTTGAAGGACATAACTGTTACGGCTGTTACATACTTCACATTTCTTAATCTCAAACCTAGCATGCCTTTTATTATGCATGTATTGAATGTAAGCTACCCTATTTTTCATGCCAATCATTGATTCGTCAATACAAATCGCCTGTTGTGGTGCATAGTACCGCTTGTAAGTATGGTTTAGTGAATCAAGTACTGGCCTGATCTGATGCCACGGGTCATAACCTTCATCTCCCCTCACCTTTGCAGTGGCATTGTCATTTATGAAAAGCATTCTAGTGATAATAAGGTATTGCCACAATGGCATGACCTGACCAAAGAAAGGTGTGGCCTCAGAAGGGGGTGTCAAATCATAGTAATGTGTCACGTTACTTTTCTTTATGAGACCCATGTTAGTAGATTAACCAATCCATTTTTTCAAGAGACCTACAGTCAAGCCCCATTCATCCAACGGTGTAGCCGTGAATGGGGATGCTCACTGATCCATTTTGTCCAGCAAATCTCTTGCATATTTGTTTGTTTTAACAAACTTTGTGTGCAAGCAGTTCCATAGTTAAAAACAATTGCAAATATGCAAGTGGGGGGGGTGAATTTTGTGGTGGAACTTTCCGGACTCCTAGATTTCGTGCAGTAAACTCAATCCAATAATTGTTTTCATTGCCTGGTGTCCCTCACACATCTTCTCGTGATAACTCTTCTTCCTCTTCTCCACTCTCCCCAAAGTTATCATCACCTACCATCTCTTCCCCACTGCTGGACTCCTGCCCCTCCCCAGAATCTACCTCAATGTTATTGTCCACCCTCTGAATTATTATCTGGAGCTTCATCCAGGAATTTAAACAAAGATTCCTCTGTGTCAATCTTAAATCGTTTGCCGTTCATGTTCTTAGTTTGAAAAAATAGAACATATGAAAAATGTAGCACCCTTCTTCACAACCCACAGTTTTGTAACTTCTGTGAGGTAAAAATTAATTACCAGCACTTCCAATCCACACAAAATTGGTGAGGACTATCTTTATTGTTAAAAAAAAACAGTTAAACATCTGAATCCTCCTTCACACTGTCCAATTTATTTCTAATAAGATTTTAAAAAATGAATCCTAACACACCCTATATTTACAACATAAGAATGTGTTGCATTGAAAAAAAAAATTATTGATTAGTAATTCTCTGACCAGCTTCTAAAAACCCAATTTTGCACCAACACACCTAGGTTCCTGTCTGAGAAATTTCTGCCAGAGAGAGGGCTAATGTTTCTTTTTGGCTGCTCATGGCAGGAGTATGCTGACAGAAGAAGGTCAAGCAAACACAGTACACCTTTCAGTAGGAAGAGTAGGCCACGTTGTAATAACTGTCTGAGGTAAATTAGAAAAGCATTGTAGTCATATATGCTTTAGGTTTTTTCACTAACTGAAAATGATAGCCTAAAACAAAATTCCGTATTACCAACTTGACTTATTTTTTTTGTGCGCATTTTTCTTATAGTAAAATAGGTATTTAGACTATTTGCATATATTTTTACTGTCAGTTTTGAATACCTGATAATACTTTTAATACGTTGAGTCAGAAAAGATAAGTAAAATACAGCTAATCTGAAACATGGCAAAAAGATGTAAGACTTGGTACATGTGCTTATTTTTTTGGCAATAGTTTTTAGGTCAAGCCTTGGCAGCACTTGCGCTGTCACTAAGCGACCTGTAGTAGTTACTTTGTGGAGTTCGAACTCCACCCATTGCTTGGTTTTGTTTTTCATTTGTCTGTGTCCTTCAAAAATGCTTGCTTGCCAGTGGTCAGTCGTACCTCTTTGTCCCTCCTATTTCACTTCCATTCCTCTCATGCAGCAGGGACTAAGTATTGACTCGTCACGCTACAGTCCTTTATCTGTTCTATGGAGGACTACTTTTTTTCTTGGTTTCATGCCCTGTTCCTGTTTGGCTGTCTGTAGTTTCAGCACCATAGCTGATTACATTTAAATATAGTTTTCTTCCCTCCCACCTCCTCTTAAATCCACAGTTGCATTGGGGGTACGTCTTGCACCATTCTTTCCACTTCATTGTTTATATTTCCTAGACTTTTAGCAACTTTCGATGTCCACTGTCATTTGGGCTTTATTTAGTAGGATGTTAGTTTGGTTTTGGGCTTTGTTTTAAGGTGGATTGGGCTTTTTATCGTTTGCCTTGTAAACAATGTGGAAGCAGCTCCCAGCTATGGCTCCATGGCTGTCTTTACTGATTTGTTGCATTTCTATCACGAAAGCAGGTGTGCCCTGCGTTTGTGGCATTAAAACATTTTCAGTTGCAGAACCAGGGCCTGAAAAGTGCTGAGCCTGAAGCAAATGTGCCCTGCTGACCCTTCCTCACATTCACAATTTGTGATACAATTGTGGTAAATAGCTTAGCTTTGCAGTAAAAGCGTGTTGTGCAGCATGCACAAAATTAGAACAAGGCTTTGCTTTCCAGTAGGTCCGCTAGGAGGGCACCGGCTCACGCGATACAGTGCTGGAATCAACACAAATTTGTGTGCCTAACGTCAGCACGCAGCTCACTTCTGTGAGGTATACATCAATAACCAGCACTTCCTATCCACACAAAATTGGTGAGGACTATCTTTATTGTAAAAAAAAAACACAGTTAAACTTCTGAATCCTGCTTCACACTGTCCAATTTATTTCTAATAAGATTTTAAAAAATGAATCCTAACACACCCTATATTTACAACATAAGAATATGTAGCATTGAAAAAAATTTTATTGATTAGTAATTTTCTGACCATTTTCTAAAAACCCAATTTCGCACCAATACACCACACCTAGGTTCCTGTCTGAGAAATTTCTGCCAGAGAGAGGGCTAATGTTTCTTTTTGGCTGCTCATGGCAGGAGTATGCTGACAGAAGAAGGACAAGCAAACACAGTACACCTTTCAGTAGAAAGAGTAGGCCATTTTGTAATATTTATTTTGTTTATTTATTTATTTAATTTAAAAAGTTTTATATAGCGCTGGCTAGACCCGGAGGTATCAGAGCGCTTTACATGAGCATCAGAGCATAGTTACAGGTAACATTGTTACAAAGGTTACACAGTTCTTAGAGCATGGCAACATAGTTACTTGTAAGGTCGAGATAAACAATAAGCACAAATACGTAAGGGGAAAAGAAGGCAAGGTCAGAGATTCAGGGGAGGGGGTTGGAGTTGGGGAAGTATACAGATAATGAAGGTGGGAAAGAGGAGGGGAGGGTGAGAGACACAGCATGGGGAGAGGAGGGGAAAGGTGACGGGGACACAAACCGGTAGACGAGTCAAGGCAACGTCCAAAGTCCAGTAAGCTGTGATCCCAGGGGAGGTGGTATCCCTTCCCTATGCTATGCTATGCTATGCTGTGAGTACTTATAATGCGCGCAGCTGCTCCAGCAAAGGAGCGTCCCGGCGCACGACAAGGTAGAACACAGCATCGCTAAAAGCAAGGAATAAAAAAGGATACCGCTACAGGGCAGACTTAAAATAAGAAAGTTTCTCTATTGCGAGAGGTTCTCTTTACGCAGTGGACTCTCTCAGAGGGGTCTCTGAGACTCCAAGGCCTACATACTTGATCCTTCACCAAAAAGGGGAGAGGGAGTGCTTTGGCAAGGGGTGCCATACCATACCTCAAGAGTGAGTGGCTCCCTTGGCGCAGTGGACTCACTCAGCGAGTTCGCTGAGACTCCAGAGTATAAATATTGGATCTTTCCCCAACAAGGGGAGAAGAAGTGCTTAGTCAAAGAGCACAAAGGGGAAGGGATAGGCAGAGTAGCAGGCAAGGGGAGAGATTCACGGGAGAGAGGATAGGAGCTAGGGAAGAGACAATAAGGAGAGACGAAAAGAAGTCTGCCTAAAGACCGACTGGGTAGGTGACTACCAAGGAGGGAATCCACGGCCCATCTCCCCTATAGCTAAACTAAGTAGCTCCATCGGGCATCAGACAAAATAGTTCAGTCTCAAAACATTGAGAGAGGAGGAAGGGAGAGACATAAATAGAGGGAGGATGCGGTAGGAGATGACAGGAGAGACGAAAGGAAGTTCAACAATGTGGTTCAACAATATACTAGAAGATCAACTAGTAAACATTAAGTCAATCAATCAGCAATACAATTAGGGGAGGAGAGAAAAGAGAGAGAAAGTAGTGGGGCGTAGGGGAGGAGGGAAAGTGAGGATAAGGGAAGAGAAAACCGTAGAGACGAAAGGAAGTCTGTCTAAAGACCGACTGGGTAGGTGACGACCAAGGAGGGAATCCACGGCCCATCTCCCCTATAGCTAAACCAGGTAGCTCCATCGGGCATCAGACAAAATAACTGTCTGAGGTAATTTAGAAAAGCATTGTAGTCACATATGCTTTAGGTTTTTTCGCTAACTGAAAATGATAGCCTAAAACAAAATTCCGTATTACCAACATGACTTATTTTTCTTGCGCTCATTTTTCTTATAGTAAAATAGGTATTTAGACCATTTGCATATAATTTTACTGTTAGTTTTGAATACCTGATAATACTTTTAATATGTTGAGTCAGAAAAGATAAATAAAATACAGCTAATCTGAAACATGGCAAAAAAATGTAAGACTTGGTACATGTGCTTATTTTTTTGGCAGTAGTTTTTAGGTCAAACCTTGGCAGCATTTGTACTGTCACTAAGCGACCTGTAGTAGTTACTTTGTGGAGTTCCAACTCCACCCATTGCTTGGTTTTGTTTTTCATTTGTCTGTGTCCTTCAAAAATGCTTGCTTGCCAGTGGTCAGTCGTACCTCTTTGTCCCTCCTTTTTCACTTCCATTCTCTCATGCAGCAGGGACTAAGTATTGTCTTGTCACGCTACAGTCCTTTATCTGTTCTATGGAGGACTACTTTTTTTCTTGGTTTCATGCCCTGTTCCTGTTTGGCTGTCTGTAGTTTCAGCACCATAGCTGATTACATTTAAATATAGTTTTCTTCCCTCCCACCTCCTCTTAATTCCACAGTTGCATTGTGGGTACGTCTTGCACCATTCCTTCCACTTAGTTGGTTATATTTCCTAGGCTTTTAGCAACTTTCGATGTCCACGTCATTTGGGCTTTATTTAGTAGGATGTTAGTTTGGTTTTGGGCTTTGCTTTAAGGTGGATTGGGCTTTTTATCGTTTGCCTTGAAAACAATGTGGAAGCAGCTCCCAGGTATGGCACCATGGCTGTCTTTACTGTCTTGTTGCATTTCTATCACGAAAGCAGGTGCGCCCTGCGTTTGTGGCATATTAAACATTTCCAGTAGCAGAACCGGGGCCTGAAAAGTGCTGAGCCTGAAGCAAATGGCCCCGACTGACCCTTCCTCAAATTCACGATTTGTGATACAATTGTGGGAAATAGCTTAGCTTTGCAGTAAACGCGAGTTGTGCGGCATGCACAAATTAGGCTTTGCTTTCCAGTAGGTCCACTAGGAGGGCACCGGCTCACGCGATACAGTGCTGGAATCAACACAAATTTGTGTTCCTAACGTCAGCACGCAGCTCAATGCAAGTTGTGTTTTTTTTGGCAGCAAGAAGACCTGAACTCACATTCCTGCATAACTGGGCTGTTTGCAATGACAAGAAGTAAGTGGCCCTATCTTTCATGTATTCGCATCTGGTGCCATCATGCTTTTTAGTGTTTTCACAAAACAATCCTTTCTCCCACTTTATTATGTCTGTCAGTGTCAAGCCATGTCACTCTGCCTTCCATGTGAGTCGTGTGATGCAGCAGAAAAGAAGGATGTGGGCTTGACTCACACTGACGCCGGCTAGTCATCTCGGATTTATCTGCCCAGCTCTCCACATTTAATGGACTATGGGCCAGATGTAGGTAGGCCGTTACCGATCGGTAACGGACGAAAATACCGATTTTGGGCCCTTACCGATCGGTATACAGCCATCGAGATGTAGGGAACAAAAAAAAGTCAAAATCGGAGTGAAAACCGAATCGGAATGAGTACCGAATGGAATAGAATCCGATACGTACATACCGAAAATCGGATATGTAACGAATCGGTAACATACCAAATCGGATGCAAACACCGAATCGGCCAATGTACCGAATCGGTAGACACACCGAATCGGAAAATAACCGATTCGGTCCATGTACCGAATCGGTAGTGACACCGATTCGGAAATTATCCGAATCGGTCCATGTACCGATTCGGTACTGACACCGAATCGGAAATTATCCGAATCGGTCCATGTACCGAATCGGTAGACACACCGAATCGGAATAAAGCCGATTCGGTCCATGTACCGAATCGGTAGATACACCGAATCGGACATGAGCCGAATCGGAGAACCTACCGATTCGTATGAATCACCGATCGGGAAATTCCCCGATTCCGACAGATGGGGAGATGTAGGGAGGCACAGAAACACCGAAATCGGCTCAAATTCGGTAGAATTCACTCGGTATTTACCATGGATTACAATCAGGTGGTAACCAACTCCAACCCATAAAAACAGCCCCAAAATGCATTGCAACTTGCAGGATGGCAGCTTTTTATGTCATTGCGAGGCGGCTACGGCTACAGCAGGAAGGACAGAGGGAATGGCAAAGAAATGAACAGGTCTACAGACAGAGTATAACCCTGTTCATGCTCACAGAGGCAGAGATCCTACAGAGATACAGGCTGGACTCTGACACCATACTTGAGCTCATCAGGGACCTCAAACCATTGTTGGACCACCACACCCCAAGGGCACACGCCATCCCAGCACACGTCCAGGTGCTATGCAGCCTACACCTGCTTGCGTCTGGCAGCTATCAAAGTGGAGTTGCAGCGGCAGGAGGGGTGACCCAGAGCAGCCTGTCAAGGTTCTTCCACACATTCCTTGACGCCATGATACACAGGATGGACCAATACATCTCTTTCCCTGCAACCCACGCAGAACTGCTACAAACTAAAGCTGACTTCTACCAGATGGCACAATTTCCCCAAATCATTGGCTGCATAGATGGCACGCACATTCCGATTTGCCCACCAGCGGACACAGAATACATATACCGCAATCGGAAGTCTACACACACCATCAACGTGCAGGTGATCTGCAATGCGAAGTGCACCATCACAGACCTGGTAGCAAAATTTCCAGGGAGTACCCACGACTCCTATATTTTCCAATAGAGCGGCATCTATGCACGGCTGATGGCTGGCGAATTTGGTGAAGGATACCTCCTAGGTGAGACACATCATCAGACCCCCATAACACAAAGTAGCTAGGTGGAATACATGTATGCATGTGTGTAATGTTACCCCTTTCTCTTCCAGGCGACAGTGCATATGCCCTCCGCTCATTCATACTCACCCCCTACCTCAACCCCTCCACACCCAGCCAAAGGAGGTATAACCGGGCCCACATACGCACAAGGAATGTCGTCGAACGGACCTTTGGCATCTGGAAAAGTAGATTCAGATGCCTGCACAAGAGTGGAGGTGCAAGGCAGTATACCCCCATCACCTGCTGCAAGATCATAGCTGTATGTGCAATGTTACACAACCTTGCGGTGAAGAAGGGCACTGAGGTGGAGTTGTCTGACTACGAGGACCATGACGACGACGAAGCTGAGCCACTGACACAGCCAGCTGGGGTGTGTACGCCAAGTGATGGCAGATACAGACGTGAGGAGATTACAGAAAACTATTTCTGAGTGAGTACAGATGCACAGACAGGTAAATGGTTGTGGTGAAAAAGCAATTTTTAATACTGTTGCAACACAGTTACTGCACTGATGTGCAACAAAAAAAAAGGTGTAATAGTAAAGAAAACAAAAGTCTAAGGTCCAGGTTGCCTCACCCGCCCTTGCAAGGCTATTTCTTTGAGAGCTTGGCAGCCCCACTGGGGTGTCCCTCACCCCCTTCAGAATGACCAGCGGCATCTGCAGAGCGCCTGGTGCTCCTGCGTGGCTCTGAGGCAGCGCTGGCCGGGCTGCTGCGGCTGCTGCTGTCCCCAGCATCCCCCAGGTCCAGGGCAGGATTTGCGGCAGTGTTAGAGATAATCATGGCCTCCATTGCTGTCGTGATGCGGGCCATTCCCCTTGTTATCTCTGCGGTATTTTGTGTGAGACTAGACTCCATGTTGGCACCGCGCTGACAGAGTTGTGCCGTTGCAGCAGCAAGGCGGCTTATGGAGCGGTTCTGCACCCGGGCATCCCGCCTGCGCACCAGCTCATGCTCCTCCAGTCTGCCACATAACTGGGTAATGGCAGTGGTTAGCCTGCCTAAACCTGCTGCTACCTCCTTGTTGGAATCCACAAAGGCCTGAAAACCTTTCACCATTTCCCCCATCTGCAGGTTGTGCTGCAGGAGCTGGCGTTGGCAGGCCATGATGGATTTCGCCTGCTGCCTTTGGATCTTCACCATATTACCTTCGAGGCCCAGGAAGACACTGCCCTCCGGTGCTGGTGCTGCAGTGGTGGGAATGGCACGGCGCCGGGTACTGCTGCTGCCGGCCTGCTGAGTGGGCTGGGGTGCCACTGGTGGGGGTGTGGTGCTGGCCGGGGCCTGAGCCCCTGCTCCCAGGACAGGGTGTACTGGAGCCACAGCAATGATCGTGGCAGGAGCTGGTGTAGGTGGAAGGAGGTCCCTTGTCGGGGAGTTCTCTGGGGAGAACTGCAAGGGGGGTGTGCTCGGCATTTGTGGGGAGTGAAGTGCTTCAAAGTCAATTGCCAGGTCTCCCTCAATACCCAGCCCTATGGTGTTTTCCTCCTCCTCCTCCTCGGCAGCCTGACTCGTGCTCGGCCCTGCGAGTGCAGTGGTAGATGGTGCTGCTGCCTCTGTTGTCAGTGGTTGTCCGTCTGATGGTGCCCCTAGGTACAAAGAAGCATTTGTAAATTGAGTGCCGATGTATTACAGTCAGTACAATTAAAGCATTCCACATGTCCTTGCATCTCCTTAGAATGTGTTCCACTGTTTCCTGTCTTGTGATTCTGCACTGCCATATTTTGCTAACTTCTGCTGACTACATGTACCATGATGCTTGTCTCTTGTATGTTGGTTACAGTACTGTGCTGGGGTTTGGCTATGCATTGTGTCTAATGGGGAGGTGTCTGGTAGGGTGTGTCATGATGCGCATGCTTCTTACCTGTAGCTGTAGCTCTGGCTGAGCTGTCCAGGGTCCCAATTCCGGTCACGCTCTCCCTCTCAATGGTGCTGGAGACCAGTTCCTCCAGCTCGGTGAGGGGTGGCGCCGGGTATCTGCCTCCACCAGTGCCTCCAGCCTGCCTCTGGATCTCTGCCATCTTCCGTTTGGTCAGGCTGCGGATGTCATAGAAGCGCTTCTTCAGCTCATCCAGGGACCTGGGGGTGACACACACAGCATTGACCTTTTGGGCGATTTCGCTCCAGAGCCTCCTCTTGGTGCTGTCTGGCACATTGAGGGACAGCTTCCCGAATAGCTGCCGGTGCACCCTCACCACCTCCTCAACCAACACCTGCAGCTCGCTGGTGCTGAACTTAGGCTTCCTCTTCTGGCTGGACTTCTGGCTCTCACTCTGGTTTGCCATCTTGATCTGAACAGTTCACTACCTCCTACTCCCACTGCTGCTAACTGTGAGTGTTCAGCTCAGGCTGGCTCTCCAGAAAGTTCTTAATTAGCTGCACCTGCCAGGGTTGCCACTCCCTGTTTGGGTGGGGGAGGGGGAGCCACCTCATTGGCTGAATCGGCTTTTACCGAATCGGCTTTAACCGAATCGGATATTACCGATTCGGTAAAATCCGATTCGGTATAATCCGATTCGGATTTTACCGATTCGGTTTCTTCAATGCATTCCTATGGGCTTTTTGGCCATGGGCGTGTTTTCATACCTCCGATTCGGTAATTGCCGAATCGGATTTTACCGACTCGGCTATTTCCGAATCGGTGGTAGCCGATTCGGCTATTTCCGATTCGGTGGTAGCCGATTCGGTACGTACCGATTCACATTACCGATGCCGACCGATTCGCTATTATTTCGCGGTTTGTTTGCTACATCTCGTTTTCCGATTTCAGAATACCGATTCGGCCCGCCTCGGTATTTTGAAATCGGAAAATCCCTTTTACCTACATCGGGCCCTTAGAGTGTAAAAACAGAAGGTATCAATGACACTAAACTAGAAAATATGCAGTTCTAAAACTGCAGAATATACTGTGTTTTGCGAATTGTTTAATTCATCTTGTCAAGCTTAAAAACGTTGGAAACCTTTTCTAAACAAAGTCCGAACCTCTCTCTCAGCTGTTTCACAGACATAATCAAAGGAGAGACCTGATGGAGTGCTTGCTCTCGGCATTGTGTTTTATTACTTTTTTTACTTTTTCAGTGCCTCTCTGTATTGTGCTGGTGGCCACCTTCTCATGCACAAATCGCTTCTGTAGCTCTTTGCTCGACAGCTAATTTGGATCGGTGATGCCTGCTTTCTCGTCCGCTATTAGACAGTGATTTTCGTTGTTTTAACCTGTCATGGTGATTATGGTATCCATGTGAGCTGTTTGTTTCGATAGGGCTTTCAGAATAATGTTTCCCTTTGATGGAGCAGGCTTTGCAAAAGAGAAAAGCCTACTCGTATTGACACCATACTAATTGACTCTTTGCCGTGTGGAACCCTGGGCTCAGGAATCCGTGTGCTGAACTCTTCCTGCGACTTTGCTGCTTGTACCTCGCCGCACCCGCTTCGCGGGTGCCGATTCGTGGGTGCCGCTTCGTCCATCAGAACTGCGGGTTTAGTACCTTACTGTGGTTGGAGGTGATAAGGACTGCAGGGGCTTTTCCAAACATCGCTGTTGCAGGGACTCCATCTCCCAGGAGTCCCTGCCCGACCATTAGGTAACACCTGGTCCGCTCTCCCTGTTTGCTCCGCCCACAGGACACCCGAAGGTGTAAATTCATTTGCCTTTTTCATTTGTGTGGGACACCATCCTAACGGACTCTTTGCCGTGTGGAGCCCTGGGCTTGGGAATCCGTGTGCTGAACTCTTCCTGCAACTTTGCTGCCTGTACCTTGCCCATCAGAACTGCGGGTTTAGTACTTTACCGTGGTTGGAGGTGATAAGGACTGCAGAGGCTTTTCCAAACATCGCATCAGAGCTGCGAGCGTTGTTGCAGGGACTCCATCTCCCAGGAGTCCCTGCCCGACCAATAGGTAACACCTGGTCCGCTCTCCCTGTTTGCTCCGCCCACAGGACGTAACCCGCCCTATTTAAAGGTCCTAGGGAGCCGCAGCGCGGGGCGCGCGCCGGGCTAAGCCCGGGCAAAGGGCGGGCCCTCTGTGGCCCTCAGAGGCCGGAAAAGACTGGGCTGGGCCACAGATATTGGATGTTCAGTGAAGGACTATATGATTGGAAGTGAGAATTCAATTTCCATTTTGCGGTGTATGTGTAAGGTGCGTTGATAGCTTGCGGGTTGTTTCATCATATTTTGCCCTATATTTTGAGCCCAGCAATAAGCCGACTCGATGACCAGAGGTAAAAATATTAAAACTGCTTCTGGGCTAGATACTATGGATAATTATTTGATCAAAAACGTAAATCAGATTAATAATGATAGAAGGGTCTCTCTAGGTCGGGGGAGCCCTCCATTGTTACAGGAAGAGGTGTCTCTTCTAGTGGTGGACACAGCTATGCCCAATAGCCCTGATATTAGTATTAGTAGTAGGGATGTTGGGAAAGCGTATATCGGAGATGATAAGGATAAAGGAGAAGGGTCGGCCAGTCCTACTATTGATGCTTCTTTTTTGAGTCTGTCCACTAGTACCGATAATGAGGGGTTATCAAATTCCCCTAGATTTTCTATTCCACCGCCCCTTAATTTGAGTCAGGGTTCACTGCCCAAGGTAAAAACTAAAAAAAGAGGGGGTGGTCCTTTAAAGACTCGTGAAGCCAAAATGCAAAAGAGGAGCTCAACCTCAATAGTGTTAGATACTGCTGATTCATTGACTCCCTCCATGGTCCCTTTAATATCAACTCACTGCCCCACTGATGAGGGTGGCCTTTTGGAAAAAAAATGAAATTTTAATAAAATCATTGATGTTGCCTCTTTTAGAAAGGACACGGATGATTAATACGCATTTAGACTTGATCAATAAAAAAGTAGAAAGAAATACACTTTTATTATCTGATTTGGCAAAGGAATTGACTAGTTTAAACCCTAGAGTAAATTCTGCTCATACGATGCCACAAACGAAACAACGCCCATCATGCTCTACTTTTTCCACAAAACCTAATCGTGCAGGGATAAAGCCAATTTGTAATTCCCCCAAAAAACCACAGACATCTTCTTCGGTGGAGAGGAAGCCTGTATCTAAAGCCCCACCTGCACGTAAAGAAGATGATCTAAGGGGGGATAAAACCATTCCAAAGGAAAAAGCAGAACTCCCTCAAAGTAAGGTTGATAAGGACACTGGGGCAAAGGATTTGTATAATATAAATTGACAATTACACAGAAGAGTAGACTTACCCCCAGAAGCCGCCCCTTATGCAATTATCTTGGCAGGTGTCCATGAGCTCCCTATAGGCATTAAGGAAGACCATCGAGCCTTAAAAAATAAAGTTGTCCATTGGTTGTGCAACAATAGACCTTTGCCTGCCCACATTGACGGGGAAATTTTTAAAGTTAGGCGTGCAATTTGGGTGGGCTCACGACCTAAAGACAGGAAGGGGGATGTAATTATCGTAAATTTCAAAGATCATAGAGCTGTGAGGCACATTGGGGATTGGTATGATGTGAGAAGTAGTGACTACATCTCCACACATTACCTTAGCTATTTTTATCCCCATACACCACCTCCTTACTTGAAAAAATATGTAGTAGGAAGGCAGTCTGCAAATAGGTTCGAATTTGAATATCATGGGCGTAATAAAACTTATTTCGCCCAATCCCAGAGATTAACTAATTTTTACCCCAGTTTGACTCATCCTCTAACTCCAGGACCGAATTATGAAAATAATTACCTATGGGGTAATAGAGGTATAGCTTTATCTGCCTACAATATACCAACCCACAATCGGTTTGATATTTTTTCGGGCCTTGATCTTGTGGATTGACTTAAAAAAGACACTCCCCTCATTGAAATTCTAGGAATAATGGAGAACCCTGATACAATTAAGGGGCATATAGAAGAACATAAGCTGCGGGAGGATAATGATGACATCAACCAAGCAGATTTTACGTCCCTAGAGGTTAATGGCCACAACAATGAGGAAGGTTATGAGATTAACACCAACCTTCTCCAAAAGAAGGGGAACAGTGTGGAGGAGCCAGTTCCCCGTTATGTGGAAAGGATTTGGGTAATGCCCCTCTGTGTGAATATGTAGTAAACGAGAATAAGAAACCATGTACTCTTTTGTTTTGGAATGTGGCAGGATTAAGGCAAAAAAAGAGCAAAGGAGGTGGGTTAATTACGTACCTTTCAAATCAGCTCAAGTATGAGCAGGTCCACTTTTCGCCAAAGTGCAATTATTATCAAGTAGTAACGATAGATAACAAGAAGGGAATTAATTGTGTTGTCATCAACTTTTATAATAATATCCAGAAAAATGAAACTCTGAGCATCTTAAAAATGCTGAGTGAGGATATACAACATGAAATAGATAAAAATGAAAGGGAAGTAATAATTTTTTTGGGGGATGATTTTAATTGTCCACTCTGTAAAAAGGGAAAACAAGGTATCTGTGGTTTAATGTTAGAGCAGGAGATAAACCTAACACATTTTGACCACTCCTTGATTGGGGATTTATTCAATGAAATACTGTTTACTTATGACCTGGGATATGTAAATGAAATTGCCCAAAAACCAACTCCCTTTGTCCCCACATTCATTGGCAGAGGAGCATTGACCACCATTGACTTCATTATCTCTTGAAATAGTTACGGCCACAAGATTAAGAGGTATAAGACCATAGAGTTACCACTTAGTGACCATCGGCCTCAAATAATGGAGATTGAAAACCCTTTTTTTAATTTCAAATTTGTTTTATAAAGCACATGAGCATCAGTATACAAAGCGAAGCAAGATAGGCATAATAGGAATATCAGACAATTAGGCATAGAAATATGTAATGTCCATCACCACGTGTTTGATTGTCTGCTTTTGGTGTAACAGTGACGTGGCACTGAGAGTATTGATGCTCCTTCCGATGCGGCGATGAAATAGTAAGAAGGAAAAACCCCAACTGTAAACCCCCCCCCCCTCCCAACTTCCCTCCCCGTTCCCGCTCCTCCCAGTGTGCTGAACATTTGGGACAAGCAGAAGCAATGACGTGTGGTGATCGAAGCCATCATTCAGGAGAATTTGCAGAGATGTTCGTGGCCGCTGTGAGTCGTAAAATGCGCAGGTATTTGGGACATGTGATCTTGTTGAATTCTTTGGACAAGAGTGAGAGCAATGGAAGCCATATTTTCTGATAAGTAGCCGTGGAGTGTGTGAGCGTGGCGTGAATGCGCTCCATGCCCAGGGTAAACCATATTTTATGTAGCCAACACGTGTGAGTGGGTTTAGTGGTGGAGCCCCACAGGGACAGGACGTGTTGTGTTGTGGCCTGCATGACAACCCCCATCTGGCAACCCCTCTGAGATTTCAGGGGGTAGGTGAGTGCGTTGGGTAAGCCCAGGAGGGTGTATGCCGGAAATCTGGGGATTTCGGTGTGAAATGTGGAATCCATCTCGTCCAAGACCGCCTTCCAATAATCTTGGATTTCACGGCAGTCCCAGAGGAGGTGAGTCAAGGTGCCCAGCTCCCCGCAGCCCCTCCAACACAACGCGCTTCGTGTAGGGTTACCCTTATTGAGCCGGACCGGAGTGAGATGCCAGTATATTGCCAGCTTTGTCGCCGCCTCCCTGGAGGCAGTGTTGCGGGTGGTGTGAGCAGCTCTGTAGTAGACAGAACGCCATTCCTGGGGTGATAGGGCCCTTTCAAGCTCTGCCTCCCATCTCTTTTGGCCTGCTGATTTGTCCGGGGGGGAAGCAGGAGTTAGCATTTTGTAGAGATCTGTTATAAGGTGATTGTCTGAGTCTTTTGTCACCAGCCACTGTTCGAAGGCTGTCATGGGCCTGCCAACCAGGGGTGCGACGTCAGGATGAGTAAGCCAGTGTCGGAGCTGGAAATATTGAAATAGATGAGGTGAAACAACGTCATAATTTTTAATTATGTCTTTAAGGGATAGGAAACCTTTCAAGTCGAAGAGGTGCCCAGTGGAGAAGCTACTGATGCTCCGCCATTTTTGGAAAGCCCTGGGGTCGTTGCCCGGCGGGAACTCTGGATTGTCCAGAACAGGCGTTAGGGGAGAGGGAAAAGTGGTAAGTCCTCTCTTGACCGCGACCGCGTTCCAGACCTGCAAGACAGTGCGAGTGATAAGAGACTTTAGGAGATAACGTGGTCGGTGCTGTCTGATAAGGAAAGGGACTCTCCATAGGGAGGTGCCCGCCATTGCTCTATCTTGGAATAACCAGCATTTCTCAGACTCCGGTCGGAACCACTCCACCAGAAAGCGGAGCTGTGCAGCTAGGAAATATTGTAAAAGATTGGGGACACCCAGACCTCCCTCATCCGGGCTTCGATAGGCTAGATGTTAATGTAGGCGCGCCCGCTTGCCCCCCCAAATGAAATGATGGATGTCTGCTTGAAGGGCCTGGATGGTACCCGCAGGGGCGGTTACCGGGAGAGTCTGGAAAAAATACAACATTTTTGGCAGGGTTGACATCTTGATCGCTGCGACCCGACCTAGTAGGGAGAGTGGCTGTTTGGCCCATCGAGCAAGGTCGGAACGAATCCGGGAGGATAAGGCCGTGTAGTTGAGGGTCAGCGTGGCTGCCGTGGAGGCAGTAAGTGTGATACCCAAGTAAGGGAGATGTGCTGCCGATGGAATTCCTCCTTCGTAGGCAGGCGGGGGGGGGTGTGTTTGGGCGTTCTTGCCCAGAGGTAATATAAAGGATTTTCCTTTATTGATTTTGAATCCGGAGACGGCCCCAAAAGATTCCAGTTCTGCTAGGAAGGCTAGGGCTGCGATGGTGTCATCGGCATAGAGACCTATCGTGTGGGGCTCCCCCCCAAAGGTCATCCCTCGTATGGTGGGGTTGTCTCGGATTTTTTGCGCTAGGGGTTCTACATAGAGGGCGAATAAAAGGGGCGAAAGGGGGCACCCCTGCCTCGTGCCCCTCTCAATCTCAAAAGGGTCAGAGCGCCAACCGCCAAAGCAAACGCGAGCCTGGGGACGGTGGTAGCAACTTGCGATCCAGGCCTGGAACCGGTCTCCCACCCGAAAACGTCGTAGGTCCTGCTGGAGGTAGAGCCAATCCACCCGGTCGAACGCTTTCTCCGCGTCAATAGCTAGTAACGCAGAGTCAGAGTTCTGGAAGTGGGCTTTGTCAATCAGGTGTAGGATACGTTTGGTATTGTCGCTGCATTGGCGATTTGGGATGAAGCCGCATTGATCAGGCTCCAGGATCCCGGGCAGGCATGGGCCCAGTCGCGCAGCTAATATCCCTGTAAAGATCTTCAAGTCCATATTAAGTAGAGATATGGGACGGAACGCGGACAGCAGGTAGTCTTTTTCCCCGGTTTAGGTAGCACTATGATCTCGACCGCTAACATGTCTGGAGGAATAGAACTCGGGCCCTCGAAGGAGTTGAAGAGCCGGGTGAGGACCGGGGCCAGCAACTGGCTAAAAGTTTTGTAAAACCCGGATGAGAACCCGTCTGGTCCCGGGGATTTAAGAAGGCGGAGGTGGGCGATGGCAGCCAGGACTCCGTCGAGACGGATAGGGGCGTCTAAGAAATACACATTGTCCTGAGACAGCTCCATCACATTTGCAGATTCAAGATAGTTACGAACATCCTCCAGCGGGACAGAGTCCGCTTTATATAATGTAGCATAAAACGTCCTAAACTCCTCCGCAATCTGGGTCTCGCCCGAAATGACTTGACCGGAGTCATCTGTTAGGGTAGTAATCTGGGAGCGTTGAGCCTTCGCCTTCAGGGCGCTGGCCAGCAGGCGGCCCGTTCTATTCCCTCCGACATAGTAAGAATGGCGGAGGTGCAGAGCCGCGAATTCCGCTCGGTCGGTGTCTAGGCTGGCGAGTTGGGCCCTGGCGGCTTTCAGTTGTTTCCAAACCTGCGGGGCGCCAGTGCGGCTATGGACCCTCTCTAGCTCAGAGACCCGAGCAGTGAGGTCATCTCTTTTTGCTTTGCAGTCTTTGGCCTCCGCTGCTGCGATGGCAATGAGATCGCCTCCGCCTTCAAGGCCCCCCCAAAGGGCAGTCACAGGAGTCCCGGGGGTGTCGTTAGTAGCCAAGTATTCGGTAAGACGTGCGTGCAGTTGTTTGGTAACTTCCGGTCGTTGTAGTAGGGTCTCGCGCAGCCGCCAGGACCCAGGGGGACGGGTGGTTCTGGGGACCTGTAATGTTAGTTCCACAGCGTCATGGTCAGACAGCGCCGCAGGGGTAATGGTTATGTCTGTAAGGATAGGGAGTATTTCAGAGGAGCCCAAGAAGTGGTCAAGTCTGGCATAAGTGTGGTGGACGTGAGAATAGAACGTGAAGTGTGATGTGGTGGGGTGAAAGGATCTCCATAAGTCCACTAGACCTTTGTCACATAGCCAGTCCCTACCAGCAGCTGTTATGGCTCCCGTGTCCCCATACCGGTGGCCCGACCTGTCTAAGTTTGTGTCCATCACCAAGTTGAGATCTCCCCCGATAAGCAAAGGTGAGTTAAGGGATTGAAAGGATTCAGAAGCAGCTTGTTTCAGAAAGGATTCCTGGCCAGAATTCGGGGCGTAAATTGAGGCAATTGTAAAGCGCTGTCCCTCCAAGAGGAAAGTGTGTGCTAGCAATCTGCCCTTAATCTCCCCCACCTTGTCCCCACGCAGCCGCGGAAGCCCCTGGAGAATAGAATGGCAACACCTGCCTTCTTTGTCGGGAGCGAGGAGAAGAACTGCTGAGGGAAAGCGCGCGATCGCATCCTATGCCAATCTTTGAGTAGGAGATGGGTTTCTTGCAGTAAGCGTATGTTGGCCCCGGAGTTCTCCAAGTATGAGATCACGGCCCTCCGCTTAATCGGATTGTTCAGGCCTTTAACATTAAGAGTCAGTACCTTCAAACTGGACTCCATGGTGGAAGAGCAAAGAGACCTCTAGCTATATGAGCGCAGGTTCCTTGGAGGAGCCAATGATGAATCAAAGGGCGAGCGAGCCCCATAAGGTTCCCCGGCACACTGGGTCCCACCCTTAGCCTCATCCCCGGTATTTGTCCCAACCATCCCCCCACACACATCCCAAGAACACCCGCAAACTGCCTCTACCCCCCCTCCCCAGCATCCCAGCTCTCAACTCGGCGTCCTCTGTCCAACGTCCCAGTTTGCAAAACAGGATGGTCTCCCTCCCCCACCCAACTCCCATATCAGAAAAAGGTACAGTCCCAGTCCTGCCAGTTCATACAGGGCAGTGGTGAAGTTACACATAGGGGTCATCTCCAGTGGCGGCCAGCCCGGCCCCCCGCCCGTCACCCCCCCATCACCTGAGCCAAGTGCGTGCTATGAACGATCTCTCCATTGGATGCACAAATTATTCGAGGGGTGAGGTCTCTCGGGCCACCTCAGCCACCGCCGTCGCCTTTTCTTGCGTGACGACGGAGGCGTTTAGCTTCAAGCGATGTGTTGGAGATCTTCTGCGACTCACCGTCTGCCACCGCCCCTGGAAGGTCCCTGTGACGCTTTCTTCGTTGCGTCGTCGTTTTCCGTGTCTAGGCCCAGAAGAGCGCAAGTGTCCGTAAGTGAGCGCATTTGGTGCACGGTGCGGTTCCATTTAAAAATCAGTCTGAATGGGTGGCCCCAGAAGTACGGGACCTCCCGTTGCCGCAAGAAATCCGTTGCTACTTTGAACTCCTTCTGTTTTTGCAAAGTGATGGCCGATAGGTCTTGGTACAAGGCGACAGGGTGTCCTTTAAAATGAAGGGGTTGCGCACGTCAGGCTTCCCTGAGGATCCTTTCTTTGAGCGGAAAGTCAAGGAGAAAGACCAAGATGTCCGGTGGCGGAGCAGAAGCTCTCCTAGGAAGCCCAATTCTATGTGCTCGGTCGATGCGGATGTGGAAGTCGGCCGGTTCCCCTAAGATGTCCTGAAAGAGATCCTGCAGGTAGCCGGTAATGTCCGACCCTTCCGTTTTCTGAGGGACTCCCCGGACTCGTATGTTGTTGCGACGGGAACGGTTTTCGAGGTCCTCTGCGTGGGCCTGGAGGTCCACCTGTTGCTCGGTGAGTCGCAGGACCTCCTGTTGAAGCTGTGCTATCTCATCACTTCTGGTCTGGTCGGCCTCCTCAAATGCGACCACTCTCTCTCTGAGACCTTCCACGTCTCGCAGGACTTCCCCCGCCACCTCCTGCTTCAGGGACTTAAAGTCCTCCCTGAGGGAATTAAACAGCGATTCCAGGAAGGATCTAGAGATGGGCACTTGATCACTGGACAAGTCCGGCGGTGTCCCCGTAATCTTCGGGGAGGGCGGGTCTTTACTGGGCCGAGGCTGAGATTTATCCAACATCTCTGGGAGCGTCTGGTTCGCTTTCTTCCCCCTTTGGCCAGCCATGACCCGCACGATCGTTGGGGCCGATCCGGCCTATGTCCCCGGGTGGGGGGGTCGGGGGAAAGCGCAGTGGCCTCGTGCGGGGGGAATGCAGACCACGCTGACGAGGAGTGACTCTCTGCTCTATCCAGTAGGTGACAACTTCCTGCACCCCCGACCCGGTGGGGCACTGCGGAGCCCGCGGGTTCCCAAATGCTGTGGTGTTTTCCAGGGACTGGGGGCCCGGGCGACCCTCAAGCAGCAGGCTGGTTCCCAGAGGGCGCACGCGTATGCCCTCACCGCAGTGTGTGAGTGGTGTATGAATGGATAGGTGAGAGGGTCCCGAGCCGCCAGGTGGTATGTATTGGCGAGGCAGGCCTTTCCACTCAGACTTCTTCCACTCTCAGTGTACAGTATCCGGCTGCTCTACCCCCGCTCCTGGGACCCCCATGTCATGTCTTCAGCCCCCAACAGAGCGCCGCCCTGAGGCCCAGCCCGCCTGCCCACCGGGAGTTCGATTGTGCTCCCCGAGCTTCTTCACCCCTCCCTTCTCCACACTCCTCACCTTTGTCTCTGATACTGCTGTATTCTGGTGTCGGCGTCAGTCCTACTGTCTGCTACTGCCACTGGCCCTCCACGCCTCTGCCTCTGGTAGTTCCAGGCCTCTCAGGGAGTCAGCAGCCCTGCCCCGCTGTGGTCGTCGTCCTGTAAATCGCTCTGAGGGCACCAGGTATGGGATGCTTGCTGCCGTCGGCGTGGGTCGCTTTCATGCCATCAGCGCCGCCGGAGTCCCCGCCTTTAGGCATCAAAGCCGGGGCCTTGATTTTTGCGTCTCCCGGCTGGGTCTTTCCGCACCTCCGGCCGGGTCGCGACGTCACTTTGGGGCTGTGGACGCCGACTTTCAGGGCTTTATGGGGGGCACCGTGTGGTTTCGGCTGGCAGCGGGGCACCGGGTGTCTGAGGCAGTTAGTGAGGGCCCCCCTGTGTAGCCAACGCTGCCGGTGTCTTCAACGCTAGGCCCCAAAGCCAGGGCTTCAATTTTCGTGCTTCAATTTTCGTGCTTCAATTTTCGTGCTTCTGGCCGGGTCCCTCTGCACCGCCGGCCTGGTCACGCTGGAGGAGTGCTGGTCCAAGCAGGGGGGCCCCCACCTCAAGCTTGGTGTTCTGGGTCGCCCCTACGGATGTGGCAGTCAGCGGTCCCCGGTCCCTCCGTCCAGTCCGCCGGGGATTGATCACAAGGCTCTTAGGGCGGCCGGCAGCGTCAGGCGGCCGCCATTGCCAATGAGCGCTGTTAGGTTGTCTCAGCCCCGGAGAGCCGCGTCCGCCAAAGTAGGCTCTGCAATGGCACGCCGGGGGTTGGGGCTGCTGTCGGCCCCAAATTTCAGGGTCGTGTGAAGGCTGGGAGAGAAAGGGCGATGTAATTCAGGGCTTTTGGCAGGGTTCAGGACGGGGAGCCGCAGAGACCACGTCCGACTATGTCGCCATCTTGGACACCCCCCGAAAACCCTTTTTTTGAGCAGTATAATGATGGGTCCCTCTTGCGCACAGTCCCTGATGTGATTCTTGGGAGGCAAAATGGGTATACTCTTAAATGGGGTAAGGTGGTCCCAGAAAAGTTCCTAGGCAAACTGTTGAAAAACTGTTCTGACAGTTTCGCTATCTGCCTGAGTGAGCACACGGACTGTGTGCAGATAATAGAACATTTTAATATGATAGCTTCTTCAATTAGAAATAGTTTGTGGGTGGATGCAAATAAACGGGCAAAGGACAATAAGAGTTGGTTTGATAATGCATGTACAAGGGCATTGACCGACTTGAAACATGCGACCATAGGACACCCCGAAATCCTTCACAAATAAGAGTTTTAAGAAAAATATAAAATGAGGCATTAAAAAATAGGAAAAATGCCATAAAAAAGGAGGCCTTGGAAGTCCTATGTGCAGCGTCACAGTCTAAGGATGCATCTGCATTTTGGAGGGCTTTAAATGCCCCTTTTCTTTATGAGAACACCGAGGCGAGCATGGAGATTGCAATTGTTGAGGACGACTGGGTCGAACATTTTTCCAATCTATATAGGTCCCAAGATGAAAGACCTATTATAGGTCCTAGTATATTGGGTGATATAGGGGTAAGGGCCCAGAAGCTTGTGGTAACTTTGTAGGAAGGTATGATGGGTTTAAAAGCAACAAAGGTTGGCAAGGCCCCAGGTCCTGATGGGATCCCAGCAGATTTGTATAAAGCAAATAGTGAGATCTGGGGCCCCATGCTGGTGCGGCTTTTTAATGCAGCACTAGCAAGGGGATTAAATCCGTCTTGGTTTACCTCGGTTATTGTACCAATATATAAGAAGGGAGACAGACAAAATTGTGCATGCAACAGACCAATCTCCCTTCTAGACTCATCTGCAAAAATCCTTGGCAGAGTCATCCTGGCAAGACTCCAAAATTGGGCAGAGGAAAATGGGATACTGAGTGACCTGCAGTTCGGATTTCAGAAGGGCATAGGAACAATTGAACAAGGTTTAAATTTATTGATTGTTCATCAAAAATATACCAGGGTAAAGGGTGAACACCTGTACCTTACGTTTGTCGACCTCACATCGGCATTCGATTGTGTGTCACATGCTAAATTGTGGGCAATCCTAAAAGGGCTGGGTGTGGAAGATCCTATCATTTGCTTTTTAAGAGAATTATGTTCAGGGGCCACAGCATCGGTTCGCTATGGAAAAGGGGGCGAATGTACCAGAAAATTTGGTGTTGGACGTGGAGTACGCCAGGGGTGCGTCCTGGCTCCATTTTTATTTTTGGTTTATATAAATGGACTTGAGCATCATCTTTTGCAGGAGTGCAGGGATATGCCCAGGGTTGGAAAAAGACCTATCCCTGCACTCCTGTATGCGGATGATGCAGTCCTAATGGCCCGGACTCCCTTGGACCTACAGAATTTGATAACATCTTTTGATAAGTTCATGATGAGTTTAGATTTAAAAATTAACTGTAGCAAAACCTTCTCCATGAACTGTGGTACAAGAATTGGGAAGCAAATGAGAAGAATGTTTATGAATGAAGTTCCCTTGGAAAATACCTCCGTTTTCCTCTACCTTGGTATTTTGTTCCATGAATCTGGGTCTTGGACAAGTGCTGTAAAGGCCAGAACTTTATTGTTCTCAAAAACAATAATAGCCTTAAAGAATTTTATTAAAAAGTTGGGTAAGAAACCAATAAGAGAAATCCTAACTATATATAATGCCACGTGTACATCAGTAGCCTTGTATTGCTCGGGTCTCTGGGGTTATTCCAACATAAACTCAATCCAAATAGCCGAAAATAAGTTCATGAGGGATATTCTGACAGTACCACAAAGTGTTGCGACTTATATCTGTCATACTGAACTTGGACAACCCCATATATCAGATATAATCAGAACACAACCTATCCTTTTGTGGCATAGGGTATGGACAACAAATGAGTGTGCCGTGAAACGGGCTATGTTGCAGGATGTCTTAAAATTGGAAAAGGTGAGTGGATTTAAATGGCTAGACTATGTCAAATGTTTTCTTATAGAAATAAATTGCCAACATTATTATGATGATCCACTCACAATGGTTAATATTCCAGAAAATTGTTGAAAAAATTGTGTATGGAATACCTCGAAGAGAAAAGAAGGTGAGAGGAATTGAAGAAAAAGACAGTTACCTTGCATCTTTTGTTACTTACTGGTGATAAATTACAGCCGTATTTAACTCTGCCGATGACTAATTATGATCGATTTCTCTTGACCCTTTTTAGACTTTTGTCCTTCCCAGAGATGAATTCATGGTTGCGTGATTTGCCTATGTGCCCGTGCGATGAATCTTCATCCCAATCTGACATCCAGGTTTTATTCTTTTGTAAATTTTATATTTTACCACGTAGGAAATTTATTATCCCAATCCTCAAAGAAATGAACTTAAATAGAGGTCGCCCAGCATTTTTAGAATTTCAGAGAATGGACACTGTTTTAACTGTTGTAGTAGTATTAGGCTTTTTTAAACATGTTTTTAAACTACGGAAAACAATTGGTCTGGATGAATTATAATTGTTTTCTTTCAACTATCCCTGTGTAATCTGTAATTTCATGTTGTTGCTTTTATTGTTATTGTCTTTTAACCGAATAAAGTACTTTTTGAACTTTGAACTTTGACCCCGCTGCAATATTTACTAACAGCGCGCAATGAAATTAATATGCACCCACACGAACATATGGGAAAGCCTGCTTTACGCATGCGTGCATCAACATGAACTAATACATGACCTGACCAGGCCGCATTTACTGGGAGAAACCTTTTGTGCATGCGTGCACTAATGTGAAATGATGCATGAAAGAACTTGGCCGCATTTAGCAGCATGCATTTTGCTTTAATAATAATAATAAATAATGCCGCTATGCTTAAATGCTTTCTGCTTGGAAAAATATTAACCTGTGATAGTGCAAAAGTGGGCTGTAAACAGTGAAAAGTACATTTCATCTAATTAATAATTGTGTCTGTTTCATTTGTCCTAGTAATATGAGCAGGCTTGACATGATAGATGGGGGCTAGAGAGGAAACAGGAAAACACTTATTAACTAGGACGAAAAAGCTGATGCGCTGCAAAAGATGTGAAAAGGCCAAAGCTGACCAGCTGTGAGAAATATTGTTTGCCTGCCAAGAGACGAGACTGGCTGTGGGACCCGAACCTTCTACGGGGGCCCAGCCGAGAGATGGATGAGAATGACAACATTTGCTTAATTTAATTCAAATAAAGTAACGCGTATTCCTAAATTGTGGATCACGTAATGTGAATGATGTTGGAATTAAAGGACTGCTAACTTATGAGTGTATTGTGGGTGGTGTGATTAACCACCCTCAAAACGACCAATCTGGGAATGTGTTATGAAAATTGTTTCAACTGTTGTGGTTTGGACATGTAGGTTTTAGGGTATAACTGGGGTGCCTTTAGGGGTGTGCTTATGGTGGAGATGTTCTGAGTCAAAGAGAGAGAGAGGAGTGATCGTCGCTGTCCGTCAGTTTTCTGAGAGAGAGGCGTAGCTGTATTCCAGATCATGTCCAGACCCCGTGTCCTGTTATTTTTGTTCCCAGACCTATCTCGGTGAAATACCACCCCCACTGGCCAGGGGGGTGGTATTTCACTGACCCTTTGGGTTAGTATATCTCATGATCTATACTTTGCATAAATCTTTTGCAAATATATTTTTGTCTCTGAAACATGTCTCTTTATCTATCCACTCCTTCATATGCATTTCGTTCATTTGATGAGTGTGACACTGTTCGCATTTTATTGATGTCTTCCATTCCCTCATTCTGATTTTTCTTTGTTTGCCTTGTAACCTGTATACAATGAGCATTGATTTTACACATTATTTTGAGATACACTTTATTAATCTTACAGAGAGTGTGTAAATATTTAGCTAAACTAAATAGTTAGATAGCACTATTATTACCATCAACTTCTCAACTAATGGTCCATCGACCAGAGGAAATAGAGTTGATATGCAGGTTCAGTTATGTATTTAGAAATGAAAAAGATGAGCCTGAAGACAACTGAATACGTCATTAAAACTTGACCCCCAGCGCATCAGGGATTTGGGTGAATGTGTATGGGCCATTTTGTATGAAATGTTGTTGAGTATTGAGCCCTGTTTAGGTGTCGCGCTGGATCACCGTCATTCCCCAGAATCCAACGGGTACTGAGGAAAAGCCATCTGTTGGTTAATGTACTGCAACCACATATGCCTGTCCATATTTAACCCTGTAATTTCCAACACATGCTTTTTGGACTTTTATTGTCCATGATGGCTGTCTGTCGACCTCGCAGGTCAGTCTATTCGTGTTGGATGTAAGTAAGCCTTTGATGTGGACTTCATCCAAAAGGATCCTTAATAATGCTTTAGCCACTACTTAGACTCAGAGCTAATATCACATTTAATTCTATTATAGCACATTATATCCTGGACATACAATGGCTTGGCTCCCTTTATCAGAAGACTGCTTGACCATTAATGAGCAGGGGTCCTGAGTTAGTTGCTTATTATGTGATTGCAGTGGGACCCACTGGGCCAGTGGACTACCCTGTCTGGCTCCTGGTATTACTTATAAGCTTGTGAAAGTAGGCACTCACTTATATCTATTGCCCGCAATATGTTAACTTTGACTTAAGACTTCTTGCTAATATTACACTGTTAGAACTGGGGTCTCTAGTTGGTAGAAGTAGGTACCACTGTCCAAATAGGGACCCTTGCTTCTCGTCAGGGTAAGGAGGAAACACTCTTTAGATAACCTCTGCTCACCCCCTTGGTAGCTTGGCACAAGCAGTCAGGCTTATCCAAAGGCAATGTGTAAAGTATTTGTACCAACACTCACAGTAACACAGTGAAAACACCACAAACTGACTCCACAACAGTTTATAAAAATAAAGGTATTTAATCTAAACTACACAAGACCAAAACGACAAAAATCCAACATACACAGTTCAAGAATATGGTTGCAAAAGAGTTTTTAAAGTTGCAATAAAAATAATCCACAATTGCGTGAAAAGTTCACAGTTGCGTCACGTTTAGCCAGCAGTATCTTTAAATGCGACAAAGTTCCAAAGCAGAAGCTGGTGCGGTGGAAAACAAGCGATGCGTTGCTCCTGAGACCATGGGGAGGCGTTGGCGACAGCCCCGCTGCAGCAGCGGGCGTGTTGCGATGACTCCGGTCTTTATGGAGGGGGAGGCGATGACTTGTATGGATTCCGGTGCGTAGGTTCCGTAGGAAGTTTGTTCTCGCAAAGGCACGATGCAATGATCTGTAGGGGCTGCGACTATCTCTGGGGCGACGATGCGTGATCCAGCGGTGATCTTCCTCTCGCAGCTCCTCGATGCGATGGCTCTGCGACGATGTTTGCAGCGACGTGATGCGGTCCGCAAACAAGCGGTGCGGCGATCTCACCCAGCTAGGACAGGCTCTGCGACGATGTTCGCAGCGATGGTAATCTTCCTGCAAATGAAGGATGCGACGTCTCCGGCAGCGGCAACAGGCGCTGCGACGATCTTGGCCTTCGTAGCGGACAAAATTTCCTCGCACTGTCGGGGATGCGCTGCGCCAGCAAGCAATATTTTTTCTATAGCAAAAGTCTCTCAAATCTTGGTTTCCAGCTTCCCAGCACAGGTACTACTTCCAGAGGCAGGCTCTCTCAGCAGAGCTTAGGGAAGCTGGGGGTGAAGTCCTTTTGTTCCTGGGACTTCAAAACAGGGAGCCAGCTCACAACAGGCCCTTGGAGATTCCTTCAAGTAAGGGGACAAAGCAACAACAAAGTCCTTCCCCTCTCCTAGGCAGCAAAGCAACTGCAGGTCAGTCCAGCATCACACAGCAGGGCAGTCGTTCTTCTTCAGTCTTCCAGCTTTCTCCTTGGCAGAGGTTCCTTCTTGTTTCAAGGATGGTCTAATTTTCTGTAGTCAGGGGTCCTGTACTTATCCCCCTAAAAGTCTTTGATCCCTTTGTGCAGGAGGGCTCTGAGCCCGGTCTGAACGTTTTGGGTGTTCCTTGAGCACTTTATTTCCTGGCCTCTCCTTTCCTTTCAGGGAGAGGGGCAGGGTCGTCAGCCGCCCAGCAGGAGGTGGAGCCAGCATTGTGGAAGGCAGGCACAGCCCTATTCAGGCTCAGGTGCTACCCCCTCCCACCACTCTAGATGCAGATGGAGCTATTCAGCCCAATGATGGCCCACTCGGACTCTGGCGCCACCCACTCCCTGTCACTCGCAAACCAGACAGTCAATTCACAAACAGGCCAAGGCACACAGAAAGGTCAGACAAGAGAACAACAACTTTCCTAAAGTGCTGTTCTCAAACACAGGATTTAAAATCAACCTTTCCTAAAAGATGTGTGTTAGACCTAGGGTATCCTAGACTACATAGGGTAGCCTGGCACAGTAGGGGGAACAGCTAAACTCCAAGGCGTTGGTTAAGTGCTTACAGGACCCACTCACAGTAACCCAATGACTGACCACTAAAAATAAAAGACGCTACACCAGTTTAGAAAAATACCAGTACCTTTTATAAAAATTCTCTTTGTTCTTTTCTTAGGCAAAAGCAGTACACATTTAGTTCAGCATAGATTTCATATAAGTTTCACAATCTTCAATACTTTTCTCAATTCAGCAAGGCTTAATCACAGGTACATTTCATTTGAGGTAAATTACTATCAGTTTCACAGAATGCTTCTTCAATTAGTTATTACAGAAGGGAAAATTCACTTTACAGGCTCAATGTGCCACTTTACACAAACTTGGCATGTACATTACCCATCTGCACTCAGGGCCCAGGTCAGGCTTGACAGAATTCTACCCCCAGCAGCGTTCCTCACAAAGCTCGCAGCCAACTATATAACTAAAAGGAGACAAGGTAAATTAATTATGCTTCCTTGTGATTACTTCCTTACTCTGATGGTCTGACTCATAGAGGTTAACTGCCTGGTGGGGTTTTGTAGCTGAGCTCTGTTCGCTACTGGCACCCTGAGGCCCAACTTACACCACTCCTATGCAAGGCACAAGAACCTAATGCTTCGTTTCCCTTCTCATTCCTTCCCCCCCTTTATTATCTTGGTTATAGCGGTTTTTGTTATGCTTGGAGGGTTGATAGCCAAGTTCCTCAAGTTTTTATTCCTGGCGGTTCATTAGTTTTCAGTTGCTTTTCCCAACACTGCCGCTTCAATGATCTCTGACAGCTGGCACTGCCGCCTCCCGCTTTCCCACGTTTTTCCCCCGCTTACTTTATTCGTTGTGAAACACCCGGCTGGAGTCGCTCGTTCTGGCACTTGTCTCCGGCGCCGTAGGTGTGGGCTCCGGGGGGAGTTGACGACAGGAGGGGAAGAAAAAGCGTGAAGTGGTTCAGTTCGTCGCTGCTACACCGGCGAGTCCGACGGCGCTCCCGCTGCTCCGCTGACGAGTCCGACGGCGCTTCCGCTGCTCCGCTGACGAGTCCGACGGCGCTTCCTCAGACTCGAGCTCCGCCTCTTCCGACCAGCTGGGTTGGCTTTAGGCGCGCCTCCTCTGACGCCGCCGGCTTCCTCCCGGCTCCGGACTCCGCCTCTCCTCCAGCGACGACTCCTTCCGACAACACACGGGACAGCTGGGCACTTCACTCGCGTCTGGGTCAGGCTTGGTGTCGGCGCCTCACACAGGTAGGAGCCTCAGCCGATTTCACCGCCTTTCACCACAGTGTGAGAGCCGGTCTCGAGTGTTGTGAATGTGACTGTCCTCACTCCTCAGCCAGTCAACACAGCTCTAGATCGACGTCCACCTGATCTGACCACAGCCTTCAGGGCAGGTGAGCAGGACACACGAGAGTCGCTTTATAGCAGTTTGCGAGGGTCTCCTCACAACACGACCCGGTGATTTAAGATCTGGTCACAATGTCTCTGGTCACGATTTATCAACGCCGTGACAGTGGGGTTTGGTCAGCCTGAAAGGGGGCACTTCCCAATAGCGCGACAGCCGGCCCACAGGTCGACCTGGTCACCACTGGTGCGCAATCCTCCTCCTCAAGTCGCCTCTCTCCTCACTGGTCACTCCTGAGACTGCACAAAAAGGCTGCTGGTCACTGGCCTTTTATAGAGTGGCCTGAGACCTCTGGAAGCCACTAGATGTTTCTGGAACCTTCCTCATGTTAGCCTATGGGTCTGTCCTCCTGGGATGTCCGTTATGGCAGTTGGTGGACACCATTTTAGGTTCATGAGTGTCCCTAGATTTTCCAGGAGCTTAACTAGGCCTCACAGAGTATGAGGGGAAAATGGTGTCATAGTCAAGGAACACCTAGCCCCCTGACAGCACTGAAAAATCCTGGTGGATATAAAAATAAAAATAGAAACACTGGGAGGCTAAGGGGGACAAAAATAAATAATGATGGTTAGAACACCCCCAGATGCAGACAGGTCTAACAAGCGTCCCCCCAGCTGAAAGTGGGGAGAGCTACCCAATCCCTTGGGAGTTCTCATCACTAAGGCGGAAATACATAGATAGACCATCTGCGTTGGCATGGTCCATTCCAGGCCGATGTTCCACCCGAAAGTCCATTCCCTGTAGGGAGATGGACCACCTTAACAACTTGGGATTCTCCCCCTTCATTTGCATCAGCCAACGAAGGGGCCGGTGGTCAGTCTGAACCAGGAAGTGCGAGCCAAACAAGTATGGCCGCAGCTTCTTCAGAGCCCAAACCACCGCAAAGGCTTCTCGCTCAATGGTACTCCACCTCCGTTCCCTGGGGAGTAGTCTCCTAGACAGGAAAACCACGGGTTGATCCAAGCCCTCATCATTTAGTTGCGATAACACTGCCCCAATGCCATGTTCTGACGCATCTGTTTGGACAATGAATTCTCTAGCAAAATCAGGGGCCTTAAGTATTGGAGCAGTACACAATGCTTGCTTCAAGGTCATGAAGGCTCGCTGGCAAGCCTCCGTCCAGACTACCCGTCGGGGTTGTTTCTTAGAGGTAAGTTCAGTGAGGGGTGCCACAATGGTGCCATACCCCTTCACGAAGCGACGGTAGTATCCAGTGAGGCCCAGGAAGGCTCGGACCTCAGTTTGAGTCTTGGGGGCTCCCAGGCTATGATAGCCTCAATCTTTGCCTGGAGGGGCTGCACCGACCCTCTGCCCACCAAGTGGCCTAGGTACACCACCGACCCCTGCCCGATCTGACACTTGCTGGCCTTGATTGTCAAGCCAGCCTGTTGCAGGGCATGAAGAACAGCTTGCAAATGTTGCAAATGGTCCTCCCAGCTGCTACTGAAGACAGCAATGTCGTCCAGGTAAGCAGCAGAAAAAGCTTCCATACCAGAAAGGACCTTGTTCACCAGCCACTGAAAAGTGGCAGGGGCGTTCTTGAGCCCAAAGGGCATCACACAGAACTGGTAGTGTCCCTGAGGTGTAGAGAAGGCTGACCTTTCCTTCGCCCCCTCAGTAAGGGAAATCTGCCAGTACCCTGAAGTTAGGTCAAAGGTACTCAAGTATTGGGCAGCTCCCAGCCGGTCGATAAGTTCATCCGCCCTTGGGATGGGATGAGCATCTGTCTTGGTTACTGAATTTAGGCCTCGGTAGTCCACACAGAATCTCAATTCAGGTGTGGTGACCGGCGGGGCAGCTTTTGGTACCAAAACCACCGGACTAGACCAAGGGCTACTAGAAGGTTCAATCACTCCTAGCTCCAGCATCTTAGCGACTTCGCCCTTGATGCTGGCCTTCACCTTGTCCGACAGCCGGTAGATCTTAGACTTCACAGGTGGGCTGTCTCCTGTGTCCACGTCATGGGTACACAGGTGGGTCCTACCCGGGACAAGGGAGAACAGAGAAGAAAATTGCTCCAGGATCTGGCGGCATTCTCTCTGCTGTTCAGGAGTCAGGGATGGTGAGAGAATCACTCCCTCCACCGACCCATCCTTTTCTTGAGACGAGAGAAGATCAGGGAGAGGTTCGCTTTCCTCTTCCTCTGCTCCATCGGTCACCATCATTAAGACAACCTCGGGCCTCTCATGGTGTGGCTTGAGGCGATTGGCATGCAGCACCCGGTGGGGCTGTCTCGGGGTCTTAAGATCCACCAAGTAAGTGGCTTTACCCTTTTTCTCCAATACCTCAAAGGGGCCTGTCCAACGATCCTGGAGGGCATTTAGCTCTCCAGGTTCCATCACCCACACTTTTTGTCCAGGCTCCAGTTCCACTGGGTGAGCATTGTGGTCATACCACTCCTTCATAACTGCTTGGCTGGCTTCCAAGTTGTCAGAAGCTTGCTTCCACAACTTGGCCATTTGGCTCCGGAAGGCCAGCATGTAGCTCACCACGTCCTGGGGAAGCTTCCTGGGAGTCTTTTCCCATCCATCCTTCACCAGGCTGAGAGGACCCCGTACAGGGTGCCCGTACAAAAGTTCGAAGGGGCGGAAGCCCACTCCCTTCTGTGGCACTTCCCTGTAGGAAAACAAGAGACAGGGTAGGAGGACGTCCCATTTCCTCCGCAGGCTCTCAGGCAGACTTCTTATCATACCTTTCAAGGTTTTATTGAACCTTTCCACAAGACCATTGGTTTGTGGGTGGTAAGGGGTGGTAAACCGATAGGTAACACCGCACTCCTTCCACATAGCCCGCATATATGCTGAAAGGAAGTTAGTCCCCCTGTCGGACACAACCTTCTTGGGGAAACCCACTCGGGTGAAGATCCCCATCAGGGCCCTTGCCACTGCGGGTGCAGTGATGGTCCTCAGAGGTATTGCCTCTGGGTACCGTGTGGCATGATCCACTAAAACCAGGATGAACCGGTGACCAGCTGAAGTTGGTGGATCCAATGGCCCTACAATGTCGATGCCCACCCTTTCAAAGGGGGTGCTAATGACAGGTAGTGGTTCCAGGGGAGCTTTTAGCTTCACCCCTGTTTTCCCACTGGCTTGGCAAGACACACACGTCCGACAATATGTATCAGACGCCACTCTCATCCGAGGCCAGTAAAAGTGGGGAACAAGCCGGGCAAAGGTCTTGTCCTGTCCTAGGTTTCCTGCCAATGGTATCTCATGAGCCAGTTCCAAAAGAAAGGCTCTAAAGCATTGAGGGACCACCAAGGCCCTGGATGAACCATGTCCGGGTGCCTTGGGCTCACTGTAGAGGAGTCCATCCTCCCAGTAAATCTGGTAGCTCTCTACAATGTTCCCTGCTGCCTGGGCTTTGGCCTGTTGCCGCAGCCCCTCAAGAGTAGGACACTCCTTCTGAGCTTTGCAGAACTCTTCCCTGGAAGGACCTCCCTCCACATGCCATTCAGTAGGGATGGGTAGGTTCTCCAAGGAAGCAACATTCTCCCCTGTGGTCTTCAGATCCACCTCTGCAGGTGGCCCGTCTGTCCCACGAGGTGGAGATGCCGAGGCAGGGTCCTCCGGCCTCCTGTCCTTCTCTTCTCTGGCAGCTGGCTGGGCCATTGTTCCAGGCTCCAGCGTAAGTGAACTCCCCCTCCGGGTAGTCGCGGACCTTGTGCTGACACAGGCCCAGTCAGGGGGTCCTAACATCTCAGAATGAGTCTGGTACTCCACCCCCCTCCAAGCATTGTGCTCCATATCATTTCCTAACAGGCAGTCAACAGGCACGGCAGGGCTTACGGCAACTCGAAGTGGGCCTGCAACCCCTCCCCACTCAAAGGGAACCTCGGCCACAGGATAGTGGCCCAATCTGCCGTCAGCCATCACGGCGGGATGGAGTACATCTGGGATGACCTGCTCTGGAGACACCAGTTGACTCCTTACCATAGTCATACTGGCTCCTGTGTCTCTCAGAGCCTCCCCTCTACGGCCGTTGATGGTGACCCACTGCTCATACTTGGTAGTATTAGAGGGCAGTTGGGTCTTTGGCACCATCTCCTTATCACCCAGGGACACTAAAGTGACACCCGCCCGCTACCCTCCGTTACCCAAAGGCATCTCCTCCCCGAGCACTACACTAGTTATTCCCGGGGCTTTTCCTCCAGTGGGAGGGGTGGTCTTTTTGGGCATCTCACGTCTCCTTTATAGTGTCCCACACCACCACACTCGAAACAATGAACAACCCTTGGCTGCTGGCTTTGGCCAGGATTAGGGTTGCGAGGGGGGTTACCCGTAGGGATGAATCCTCTGCCCCTTCCTTGTGAAGTATTTTGTGGACCTTTTGAGAACTCCCTCTTATTATCTCCGCCCTCTTTCTTCTGGGGGGCGCCCTGTCCAGACTTCTGGGAATCCCCTCCAGTCCCCTTTGATGACACCCGGGTACTAGCCCAGATGTCCGCCTCCTCAGCAAGCTTCCTGGGGCTGGTCAGCTTGCTGTCCACCAGATGCTGTCGCAGCTCGGGAAAACATTTCTCGAGTAGGTGTTCCTTGAGTATGAGGTCATATAAACCTTCATAGTCCCCTACCTCGCTGCCTTTCACCCAACCCTCCAAGGCCTTCCTGGCGTAATCCAAAAAGTCCACCCAATTCTGGGTGCCTAGTTTGTGGCTACCCCGGAACTTCTGCCTATACTTCTCAGGGGTTAGCCCAAACTTCCTTATCAGCGCCACCTTCATAGCAGGGTAGTGGGTTTGCTCACGCTGCTCCAGGGCCAACAAGGTATCCCTGCCAGCAGGTGGCATGTATTTATACAACCCACCCCCCCAGTGGGCTTCCAAGATCCCATGGGCCCTCAATGAGACCTCATAGGCGGCTAGCCATTTTGCAATATCATCACTTGGTGCGTAGCTAGCCATGACATCTTTGGGTAAATAGGGTCTGGGTTCTCTGGGGTTCACCTTAGTTTCGCTGCCACCATTATCGGAATTGGTAGACCTTAGGTTTAGAGCTTGTAGGTCCATTTCTTTAATGGTTCGCTCATGGGCTAACCTCTTGTCCTCCCTTTCCATATCCATCCTGGCTAGTTCCAACCTCATTCTTCTCTCCTCCCTCCTATCTTCTAGCTCAGCGTCGGTCAAACCCCTCTCTGAGACGCTGCTGCCCACCCTGGAAGGTGTCCTGGGACCTGTCAGTAGATTCCCCCCTCCCGCTTGGTACAGCGTTGCAGTCTCAAGGACAGTGTCCCTGTCACTCCCCTCTGGGTCTGGTTCCTCCCCGGAATGAGCCTCCATCCATGCCTGTATGCTTGTCAGCAGCTCGCCTTTCCTGGCACCTTTCTTAAAGAATACCCCCTGCTGCTGACACCATTCCTTAAGTTGGGTTACGGTATAGTTTTCCAGCTCTTCCAAATTTAACTCCATTTCCACTAGAGAATAAACTTTTCACACAGGAGAAAACCAAAAAGTGACCTGGGGTCAACCTCCACCCACCACCAGAAATACATTTAGAAAAAACAAAATTCAAATTAGGAGGGCCGCAGGGAGAAAACTCCAGGTGTAGGCCCGTGGTAAGCACTGCGTTACTATTAAGTGAGTGTAAGCACAAATCCGTAATCCCACCGCTGAAACACCAATTATGTTAGACCTAGGGTATCCTAGACTACATAGGGTAGCCTGGCACAGTAGGGGGAACAGCTAAACTCCAAGGCGTTGGTTAAGTGCTTACAGGACCCACTCACAGTAACCCAATGACTGACCACTAAAAATAAAAGACGCTACACCAGTTTAGAAAAATACCAGTACCTTTTATAAAAATTCTCTTTGTTCTTTTCTTAGGCAAAAGCAGTACACATTTAGTTCAGCATAGATTTCATATAAGTTTCACAATCTTCAATACTTTTCTCAATTCAGCAAGGCTTAATCACAGGTACATTTCATTTGAGGTAAATTACTATCAGTTTCACAGAATGCTTCTTCAATTAGTTATTACAGAAGGGAAAATTCACTTTACAGGCTCAATGTGCCACTTTACACAAACTTGGCATGTACATTACCCATCTGCACTCAGGGCCCAGGTCAGGCTTGACAGAATTCTACCCCCAGCAGCGTTCCTCTCAAAGCTCGCAGCCAACTATATAACTAAAAGGAGACAAGGTAAATTAATTATGCTTCCTTGTGATTACTTCCTTACTCTGATGGTCTGACTCATAGAGGTTAACTGCCTGGTGGGGTTTTGTAGCTGAGCTCTGTTCACTACTGGCACCCTGAGGCCCAACTTACACCACTCCTATGCAAGGCACAAGAACCTAATGCTTCGTTTCCCTTCTCATTCCTTCCCCCCCTTTATTATCTTGGTTATAGCGGTTTTTGTTATGCTTGGAGGGTTGATAGCCAAGTTCCTCAAGTTTTTATTCCTGGCGGTTCATTAGTTTTCAGTTGCTTTTCCCAACACTGCCGCTTCAATGATCTCTGACAGCTGGCACTGCCGCCTCCCGCTTTCCCACGTTTTTCCCCCGCTTACTTTATTCGTTGTGAAACACCCGGCTGGAGTCGCTCGTTCTGGCACTTGTCTCCGGCGCCGTAGGTGTGGGCTCCGGGGGGAGTTGACGACAGGAGGGGAAGAAAAAGCGTGAAGTGGTTCAGTTCGTCGCTGCTACACCGGCGAGTCCGACGGCGCTTCCGCTGCTCCGCTGACGAGTCCGACGGCGCTTCCGCTGCTCCGCTGACGAGTCCGACGGCGCTTCCTCAGACTCGAGCTCCGCCTCTTCCGACCAGCTGGGTTGGCTTTAGGCGCGCCTCCTCTGACGCCGCCGGCTTCCTCCCGGCTCCGGACTCCACCTCTCCTCCAGCGACGACTCCTTCCGACAACACACGGGACAGCTGGGCACTTCACTCGCGTCTGGGTCAGGCTTGGTGTCGGCGCCTCACACAGATAGGAGCCTCAGCCGATTTCACCGCCTTTCACCACAGTGTGAGAGCCGGTCTCGAGTGTTGTGAATGTGACTGTCCTCACTCCTCAGCCAGTCAACACAGCTCTAGATCGACGTCCACCTGATCTGACCACAGCCTTCAGGGCAGGTGAGCAGGACACACGTGAGTCGCTTTATAGCAGTTTGCGAGGGTCTCCTCACAACACGACCCGGTGATTTAAGATCTGGTCACAATGTCTCTGGTCACGTTTTATCAACGCCGTGACAGTGGGGTTTGGTCAGCCTGAAAGGGGGCACTTCCCAATAGCGCGACAGCCGGCCCACAGGTCGATCTGGTCACCACTGGTGCGCAATCCTCCTCCTCAAGTCGCCTCTCTCCTCACTGGTCACTCCTGAGACTGCACAAAATGGCTGCTGGTCACTGGCCTTTTATAGAGTGGCCTGAGACCTCTGGAAGCCACTAGATGTTTCTGGAACCTTCCTCATGTTAGCCTATGGGTCTGTCCTCCTGGGATGTCCATTATGGCAGTTGGTGGACACCATTTTAGGTTCATGAGTGTCCCTAGATTTTCCAGGAGCTTAACTAGGCCTCACAGAGTATGAGGGGAAAATGGCGTCATAGTCAAGGAACACCGAGCCCCCTGACAGCACTGAAAAATCCTGGTGGATATAAAAATAAAAATAGAAACACTGGGAGGCTAAGGGGGACAAAAATAAATAATGATGGTTAGAACACCCCCAGATGCAGACAGGTCTAACAATGTGTTATTAAATTCTGAGTTCAGGGATACCAAACTTTTATGTCCTATCTTGCTCTAATGGGAAGATATGCTGGTAGCCACTGTAGCCAGCATCCCCCATGATAGCCTGTGGGGCAAGATAGCCTTACAATAGTGACAAACGAAAATGGCTGTAATTCACTACCAGAGCATGTCACCTGCACAAGAACATGCTCTAACTTTCACATACACCGCACCCTGCCCAAGGGGGTCCCTTTGGCCTCCCATAGGGGTGACCAATGTGTACAGAAAGGGAAGGGTTAGGCCGGGCCAGTGGGGACACTGACCAGGAGGACATGGCAGTTCACAGACTGCACACAGGCACTGCGGTGGCAGGCCTGAGACACCATTCTAGGGCTACTCATGTGGGTGGCACAATCGGATCACTGACAGAAAATCGACAGACAAAATATCGAGGGGACAGAATATCAAGGTCAAAATATCGACTTCCTATCTTCAAACAGGTAAGTACAAAAATATCAACTCCAAAATATCAAGTGTAAAAAATATAGATTGTCAAAATATCGATTTTTTTTAAATGTCTTAAAAGTAAATTAAAAGTAATATAATAATAAATTAAATTAATTTAAACATATTTAAAATACTTAAATAAACGTAAAATTGAGAAATGATTAATGTAACTTAAAAAAAAGATATATTTTTAATACATATATTACCTACTGGCGGTCGCCAGTAGGTAGTTATAGTTAGGATTGTTTTCCATAAGAAATCGGCAACATTCTATTGAGAATAACTTTCGCGTTGATGGATGGAATTGGCTGAATTTCTCCAAGAAAATGGCCAGCTCTGCTCCGCTCCGCTCCGCTCCGCTCTGCTCCTTCCCTGAAAGTTTGGGGGGATTCGTCAAGCAGGGGCCGAGATAAAAGGGGGGTCCCAAAACGTGTTTTCCCCATGTTAATTTCCATAGGGCGGTTGGACTCACTCTTAGCCCGAACGGCTGAATGGATTTCCACCAAACTTGGCAAAATTGTAGGGACTGGTAGCCCGATGTGCCTTTGCTATGTCTCAAGATATCTGCTCCAGTGGATTTTGAGTAATTTAGGTTCAAAAAAATATATATATCTATATGCGCGCCCCGGTACGCGCACCGGGGCGCGCTCCAGCGTGCTACGCGAGTTCGCGAGCAGAAAGCTGATTGGCTCTCCGTGTCTGTCAACATTCCAAACAGTCCGGAGCGGCCGCCATCTTGTGTCTCGGTAGGATCGAGACACAAGAGGTGGCAAAAACAAAGGGGGAAATGACCAAAAGGGGGCAGGGTAGACCCCCCCTGATCCCCTAGGTTTGATGTGGGGGCCATAAAAGGGCCCCGCGGGGCAAATATATATTTTTTTTTTCGATTTTCGCGGGGGAGCATCCGGTACGCGCACCGGGGAGCGTACCGGGGAGCGTACCATGGGGAAAACCCAGTGAAACAGTAAAATAATAATTTAAGGTGCTTAGAGGTAGGGTAGCTCTAAATAGAGTTGTTGTGTTGTGTGGGTGATTTAAGTACCAACATGTAGGTACCAATGCAGAGTCTAAAATTCAATGTACACCGTCTCCTCTGTAGATGTCTTGCATGTTGTTACAGAAGTTATTGTGGTATATGGAATCCATACCATAGTCTGTCAGGAAAGCAGAAACAGATCCTTTAAGCACTCCCTGAGAAGGCCTAGGGGATCATGTGTAGTCTACCCTGCTCCCTTATGATGTTTTCTAGTATTACATTTTACTCTCTTCTGAATCTACACAAAATTGGCGGTGATATGGTGCATTAGAGACAGACAGTGAGAGAAAGGAGGCAGGAGATGAAAAAGAGATGTCAAATACACATTGGAGATAATATAGTGGGAGAAAGGAAGTAACTATGAGCAAACTTACTATGTACACCAAAAAAGTTGCACAGTATACTATAAGTCTCACTTTATATTATAATCATTTTGGTACTACTTCATGAATTACATATAAAAATGAATAATGTCTCAAACAATTTTTAATTATTAAATATACATTTATTGTTCAGAATTTTTATAATTTAATAGAACTTCCAACATCTGATCTGATCTATCTGGAATCTCCTCAAAATTGTGATTGCATGATTCAATGGTTTCTATACAGTCAATTATTTCTTGGTCCAGAGACTCATCCATGAAATCCAAGTCAAGAAAATCTTCTTCAAGAATGTCCTCATCCATAATTTCAAAAGAAATATTAATGGTCTCTTCTTTACCTTCCATTTTCTTGCTGTAAATTGCATAAAAAATAACTATATCAGTAGAGTTAGGGCACTGTTGGGTTTAAGTTCAGACAGGAATTTTTAACAGTGAAGTTATCTTTGGGCAGTGTATGGTATTGAGGTTCCGTGACAATTGTAAGTGGTGTTTTCGACTCGCACGAATATGGTCGAGTCTGGTATCTATGAACCGCAAATGACGAGTTTAGTGGGTGTACGTGTTTTCGCTATGCTAGCCTAAACCGTTCGTTTGTTTCGTGGGTTTTCCCATCTGAACCCATGGGTTCCATCTTAGATACGGCATCCATTTTGTTTCTTGCCCTCAAGTAGCCAGCGAACGGACGCTGTACGCTTCGTGACCCTGGGATTCCCAAACTCTTGCGGAAGACACGTTTCCTTTGAAGGTGTCTTTATGACGAGGGGGATGGCACTGTAAGGCAGATGGCCCCGCTCGAGGTTCATCTTGCCGTGCCGGTCTATTGTCTCAGTTGTGCATTCATTAGGCACGTCCCCTTTGATGCCTGCAACTTGTGTTTCCTGATACCACCCCTTTTACACCCTCTTCGATCTGTTCACTGTCCTCGTCTTTCCTCTGCACCTGTTTTTGTCTCTTCCTTGATTCGTTTACTGCCGAACGGAATGTACTAATGGTGGGAAGATGTACTTTTGCAGTTGGGAACCGCCAAATGTTACTGTAATTATGTTCCGGGCCCTGAATACATGAAAGCGACCCCTTATGACCTTTACGATGGGAACCAGGTTGCAATCCTTTGTGCACCATGTTATCCTATGCTCAAAAACTGTATAAGAAGAGCGATCCACAGATACAAGTTGAAGCAGTCTCCGTGAACTTACATGCTATGTACTTCTCGTGACTTCTGTGTTCCCTGCAGTAATAAGCCTCGAATCTTTGACGCCGAAGGAAGTGTCCCGTGTCTCTGTCAGTTGTACGCCGGAACAGGTTACCCACGAAGGTTTTAGGTGTTATCCCTGGCACCGCTGGGTCTTACAAAAACCCAGTCCTTCAGTTGGCGCCCAAGTGGGGCTGCATCAGTGGTACCGGTCCAAGCCCGACGATCGTGAGGAACTTCGTGTGAAATCTCCGAGGGAATGTGCACCCCGCTTCATCGATCCTGTTGTCGAAACAAGTGGCCCGACGACTTTTCCCGCGAAGATCCCCGCCTCCTGACGGCTGCGACGGACTGCTGCCCTGACTGTAGACCTGTTTTGGCGCCTGGCGTAGACCTTGGTATAGCGAGACGATTGACGGGCCTTCCTGGTGACGCCATTGATCTTTGAGTTAAGTATTTGTGGGTCGCTCCCAGAGTCCTTCGTTGTGGGTGCTTAGTTGTTGCATGGTTCCATTGCATTCGTGGTTCTTGGTATTTTGTTCTTTGTTGTGATATTTGACGTCTGCAGTCGCCAAAAACCGAGGGTTTTTGCTCTTTGCAGGGACATTGTAATCCTATAACCCTTGACGTTTGTGAAACTCGGTTAGTGTGCACGATGCCTGGCCGTAGTACTTTGTTTAGTTGCTTTAGAGGTTGTGGTGCGGATTCCCGACTGGAGGACTCGTGTCCGATACCTCCGGTTGGAACTCCAACTTACGAATTGTACAGTCGACACGGTTTGGGTCCCATTGCATTTAATGATTGTTGGGTTCGTTACACTAAAAAAGATGGTGTCCTTAGTTGGCCACCTCATGGTAGTTTTGAGGCCCCGATTTTAGATAATCTTGAAGCTAAATTGTTCCAAAGAAAAGCAAGGCCGGCCATGTTTGATTCCTTTCGGTTGTGGCGTAAAGAAGCCAAGCAGAAAGAAATCAAGCAGATTAAACGTAATAAGAGAGAAGGGATTGTTACAACGGTAAGAAACGCAGAGCAGTTCCAGCGAGATAAGGAGGAAAAGGAAAAGGAAGTTTTCGATAGATTGCAGCGCATGACTGTGGATAAGTGTTACCCCGTTTTACCGACAGGTACGGATAAGCAGGGAGAGGAGGTAGTTGAGGACCCTTTGTTGTCCTATCTCTTGAAGTCACCACCTCCGTATGCACAGGGTACCGCAGTTGCTGTGGTTCCCCCTGTTCCTGGTCCCCAACCTGTTCCCGTTCTTCAACCTGTTCCTGCTCCCTTACCTGCTCCTGTCCCTACTGCTCCCCCGCTTGTACTCCCTCATACTCCTGCTCCCGCTGCTTCTACTGTTCTGGTTACTCCTGTTGTCCCTTCTGTTCCTGACACTTCTCTTGTTACCCCGGTGTGTTACTCTACTACCCCATCTGCTCGACGTCGTGTCCCTTCTGTTCCTGCTAACTTTTTCGATTCTCTTGGACCGATTCTTGAGTCCGCTGGTTCTGATGGTCCCCAAAGACAAAGTCAGCTTCCTGGTAGTAGGGAACGTGACTCGCTATATATTATGGCGATGGGTTGGATTAGATACCCCCTTAGGAATCCTCCACGTGTGGTTCTTGATACGTTCTGTCAATTCAACATACCAACACAGAGGTTCGTGTTTGAGGAAATGTGCAAGCTTTTACGTGATCAAATATCGGCTGATGCGTCCGATGATGTATTGACTGCTCTAACTAATCTTCAGCTCCAGTTTGCGAGCGGAATAATGGTGGGTAGCAATGTTCGACGTGCTGTCGAGCAGTTGCCATCTTTCCGTCCTTCTATCATGCCTCGGGCATTGTTTTTAGAAGACATTGAGGAACCGCTAGCAGCGCCTGGCCAGTATCCCATGCGCGAAGTTCCACCAGTGTGGATGCCTGGCGATCCTAATGCTAATCCCATTATTCCGCCATATTTTCAGAGGGTGTGGATACATCTTCCGTGGAAACGGTCAGAAGTTCTGCATATGTGTATTTGTTTCTTCAGCTAGGAGATTTTGTATATACTGTTTAATTAAAGTACCTAACATCCGGGTGGACCGTAGGGCCGTGCGGGCACTTCCTTCTGGTTAGTAGGTTTTTGACACTAGGTCAGAGACCGTCGATTCCTAAAAACTCCTGGGGATTGACTACTGCTACACAGAACGAAGTGCGTCAAGAACGTTGCGGACGGTTTTAGAGGATGGCTTTCTCGAAGCTGCCAGAATTGGAAAAGGCTCAGGCCCAAAGATTAGAATTGCGCAGAATTGCACATACAAAATGCTTCATGTTCCAGGTGTTCCTTCTGTTCTTAACTGTTTCCTCGTTATTGGTGGGTGGGGTGTATTATATGATACAGTCATTGCTGCCTTCTGCCTCACCTACCCCTTCTCCTGAACCTAAACTTACCTCCACTGTCTCTCCTCATTCCTTCCACATCCTACCCCAACACGAGCAGGTTAGACGTGCGGAATTCATGAACAATTCCTTCGTTCAGCTCCTTCATCAGCATCAGTTGGTGATGAACACTACCAATTGTTGGGTGTGTGGGTTAATGCCACATACCACCGATAAGGGAATTCCGTACTTGGTCCTTCCTTATAGTTCCCAGGGTTCAGCTCGAGCATTCCAAACAATGTTTCGAAGCGCGCTAGATTCTTACCCCAATCGAGAGCCACGTTCTCCACACTTTGGTCCCGGTCCGTACCATAAGCCTTTGGCAATAGCGATTGCTGATTTAGATAGGGATATCTATGAGCCGTCGCTCATCCCAGAGGAAGAGGTGCGAGCCTATAGGGATCTCAGTGAGGTTGAGTATAGTGCGCTCGTAGGCGAAAGACAGCTCAAAAGCTCGTCTCCAATATGGATCGTACCCCACCTTGGTAATTTCTGTTTAAAAGGTCGTGGCCGAAGCCCGAGAGCTCACCTTGGGGAGAGTGCTTGCTCTGAGACGTATGTCTTGCCAATGCTCTCTTCCCCTGTTCTCCTGACTGCCAAGGGTACGTACTTTGTCTGTTACGACCGTGCATATACATGGTTGCCCCTTGACTTTGCGGGCACCTGCTATATTGCAAACTTGTTGCCACCGACTTTTACAGTCGCCTCTGATTATCACAAGACCAGAGTTGTGAGGGGCGTGATTAGCAAAGAGGACACTGCCGGTCAAGAGGCTGGAGACTTTTTCAAGGGTTCCTTGCCGTTTTGGGGGCCTATAATCAATAGTAGGAACCTGAGACAGTTGACTCGAGTGGTGGAATCGACAGCTAACATCACTGCCAGTGCCCTTGGTAATATCACAGCAGAGCTTTAGGCGGATAGGCTGATGACGTTACAAAACCGTATGGTTTTAGACGTTGTCTTAGCAGATCGAGGTGGAGTATGTAAGGTGATCCATTCGAGTTGTTGTATATTCATTCCAGACAACGCTCCGACTGTCTATCAAGCCATCTCGAAGTTGCATAAGATCTCTGAGTCCATACACGTGGACGTAAGGGATTGGACGCTTCTCGGATGGTTTTGGGGCCTAATGTCGACTTGGGGTTGGAAGATTCTGATGATCATTGGGGTTGTTGTAGCATTCCTGTTCACGTGTTGTCTTTGTGTGCAGTGTGGTCCTGCTTTATGTGGCCTCTGTGCTACGACGTGTTTAAGGCAGCCGCCTGTTACCAAAGGAACTCTGATGGATAGAATTATGTTGCAGCAGCATCTAGATGGTCTGATGAATATCGAAATCGATTTTGATTCCGACTAGTGCTTGTCTACATGAGGGCAAAAGGAGCGTCTGAGGTTCCGTGACAATTGTAAGTGGTGTTTTCGACTCGCACGAATATGGTCGAGTCTGGTATCTATGAACCGCAAATGACGAGTTTAGTGGGTGTACGTGTTTTCGCTATGCTAGCCTAAACCGTTCGTTTGTTTCGTGGGTTTTCCCATCTGAACCCACGGGTTCCATCTTAGATACGGCATCCATTTTGTTTCTTGCCCTCAAGTAGCCAGCGAACGGACGCTGTATGCTTCGCGACCCTGGGATTCCCAAACTCTTGCGGAAGACACGTTTCCTTTGAAGGTGTCTTTATGACGAGGGGGATGGCACTGTAAGGCAGATAGCCCCGCTCGAGGTTCATCTTGCCGTGCCGGTCTATTGTCTCAGTTGTGCATTCATTAGGCACGTCCCCTTTGATGCTTGCAACTCGTGTTTCCTGATACCACCCCTTTTACACCCTCTTCGATCTGTTCACTGTCCTCGTCTTTCCTCTGCACCTGTTTTTGTCTCTTCCTTAATTCGTTTACTGCCGAACGGAATGTACTAATCGTGTGATGATGTACTTTTACAGTTGGGAACCGCCAAATGTTACTGTAATTATGTTCCGGGCCCTGAATACATGAAAGCGACCCCTTATGACCTTTACGATGGGAACCAGGTTGCAATCCTTTGTGCACCATGTTATCCTATGCTCAAAAACTGTATAAGAAGAGCGATCCACAGATACAAGTTGAAGCAGTCTCCGTGAACTTACATGCTATGTACTTCTCGTGACTTCTGTGTTCCCTGCAGTAATAAACCTCGAATCTTTGACGCCGAAGGAAGTGTCTCGTGTCTCTGTCATTTGTACGCCGGAACAGGTTACCCACGAAGGTTTTAGGTGTTATCCCTGGCACCGCTGGGTCTTACAAAAACCCAGTCCTTCAGTATCAGGTATCAGACAGGAAGTAGAAGCCTACGTAAATTCATAATTATACCAGAGAAGCCTAACTCAATCCATAACTATAACAGAGAAGCCTATCTCAATCTATAACTATAACAGAGGGACAGTAAATAACTAACAGAAAACGTTTTTCCAAATTAACTTAAAGTGCACAACATAGTTCCCCTTACAAATTAACAACTTACCTTTCAGAAAGCAGTTGAAGTTTTGAGAAAAAATCCTTTATAAATGTACCTCAGGTAGTACTAGTCAAAATGGCCGTGTTTCCCTCTCATTTTTTATATATATTCATGTACATAACCAATCAAATGTCAGCACATACAAATACAAAACGAAAGTAACATTTTAATTGGTTGTAAATTCTAACACTTTCATATGTGTTTTTGTCATGTAAGTTACCTCAGGAGATTTAGACAGGGCTACAGCCCAAATGGCTCAATGGAATTCCACCAAATTTGGGAAAATGGTAGGGACTGGTATGTAGTAGGGCCTATTCTATATTTGGTGAAAGTCTCTCCAGTGGTTTTTATGTAAATTAACTTCCAGCGGCAGCGCTACGGGAGTCCGCAATCTTGTGTTTCGGTAGAATTGAGACACAAGATGGAGGACAAACAACGTTGGGAATGGGTAAAAGGGGGCATGGTAGTCACCCCCTGACCCCCTAGGTTTCTGAGGGGGGCTTAGGAGGCCCATAAAGGCCCCCCAAAAAAATTGCGGGTTGCCGGGGGGGCGAGCACCCGGTACGTGCACCGGGGAGCGTACCGGGGAGCGTACTTTGGTAAAAAATAGTGAAAAAAGTTAGAGTAAAATAATCATTTTGAGTGATCAGAGGTAGGGTAGCCCTGAAAAGAGCTTTTGGGTTCTGTGGCTGATTTAGGTACCTACAAGTAGGTTCCAATGCACAGTCTTAAATTCAGGAGGAATATTCTATTCCCCTCATCTGAGAAGTGCACACCATCTCCTCTGTAGATATCTTGCATGTTGTAACGCAAGTTATTGTTGTATATTGAACCCATTCCATAGTCTCTCATGTAAGCAGAAACAAATGTATTCACATGTTTCCGTGCTTTCTCAAATTGTGGACAAAATTGGTTGGACCACTTCCATTTCTGTCTTTGGCATATATTGGAATATACCAAGGCAGTTTGTGGAAAAAGTGCCATCAATTGCCCAAAGGTGTCCTTTAAAAGCATTTCCAGACCTACCCCAGTCAAAGTGCCTAGGTCATTTCCACCACAGTGCACAATTATGAGGTCAGGGTGTGGCAGATGCAAAAAGGTTTTCACCAATAGTATCAATTGGTGACATTTCAATCCTCTCTGGCCAATCCACTTGATGTCCACATTTGGTAAATCAAGGTTGTGAAAATTTCTGATAGCTGCGTACCTTTGAGCCCAGTGGATGTAGCTATGTCCAATAATCCAGACATAATACATGGTGAGAGGAGGTTCTGGTGCAGTCAGATGAAGTGTGGGAATGAAATGGCAGTTGGAACAGTAGGAGTTTGCAAAACAAAACTGTGGAGTTTCAGTGCTCTTGAATCACAAGCAATGATTAGTGGATTCAGATAGTTGAAAACTGAAAGTTAGGGTGCATGGTTCTGTTCTGTGAAAGAAGTAATTTGAATGGTTAAGAAAAAGTCATTTAAAGAAACATTGCACTGGATAAGCTGGAGTATTGAGAGGTCAAACATCCTTGCTGAGTTCATTTGCAACATTGTAGAATAAACTTTTAAACCTGAGGGCTCAGTGAGGAGGGAGTTGCTATGGTAACAGGCAGAAAGGCTGAGGGGGCAAGGGTGTTGGTTTGGAAATAGTGAGGGAAGAGTTTTAATTGGTTAACATGAGGGATATGTGTGTAGAATTAGAGGTTGTGTGCGCCATTCATGGTTGCAGTGTCTGGAGTGCATACCTTTTGATCTGCTAAAGAAATATTGGTGTGTGTGTCTGACACTGTTCTCAATCTCCCAAAGCATTTGTCAAGGTGAGTAATGATTCATTTAATATAGATAGAGACTTGTTTGCTCTATGGAGAAGATTTGGAAGCAGATTGTGGTTTTTTAATGTTGCTTTGTGTCATGTTTTTTGATAATGCTTGGTAAAAAGATTTTGCTGCATAGAGGAATTGTATTTTGTAACATTGTGAAGTTTCAGTAGTGACATGGAATGCTTGTACATAGGACCTGTGCTGTGTTTCTTAAATGTGATGTGAAAAACGATTTTGGGGAAAATGAATGGCTTTTACATATTTGAGAAGCAATAAATAGTGTCTGCATGATTAAAGAAATATATTTGAACCTTTCACAATGATGTCACCTGTGTTACCTCAGATTAGGAAGCAGATTGAGCTTCTTTCTTGTTGGTTTGTGTCATGTTTTTTTGACAATGCTTGATATCAACATTTGCAAGATAGAGGAATTTTATTTTGTGAAATAGTGAGGTTTCATTAGTGAAATTGAATGCTTGTGCATAGGACCTGCGCTCTGTTTCTAAAATGTTATTTAAAAAACGATTTGTGGGAAAATGAATGGCTTTTACATTTTTGAGAAGGAAGAAATTGTTTCTGCATGATTAAATAAATATATTTGAACCTTTCACAATGATGTCACCTGTGTTACCTCAGATTAGGAAGCAGATTGAGATTCTTGTTGGTTTGTGTCATGGTTTTTGATAATGCTTGGTATCAAGGTTTGAGAGAGAGGAATTGTATTTTGTAAAATAGTGAGGTTTCAGTAGTGAAATGGAATGCTTGTACATAGGACCTGCGCTCTGTTTGTTTAATCTTATTTGAAAAACGATTTTGGGGCAAATGAATGGCTTTTACATTTTTGACTAGGAATAAATAGTGTCTGCATGATTAAATAAATATATTTGCACTTTTCACAATCATGTCAATTGTGTTACCCTAGATTAGGTAGCAGATTGTGTTTTTTTCTTGTTGGTTTTTGTTATGTTTAATGATAATGTTTGGTATCAACATTTGCTAGATAGAGGAATTGTATTTTGTAAAATAGTGAGGTTTCAGTAGTGAAATGGAATGCTTGTTCATAGGACCTGCGCTCTGTTTCCTAAATGTTATTGGAAAAACGATTTTGGGGCAAATGAATGGCTTTTACATTTTTGAGAAGGAATAAATAGTGTCTGCAAGAATAAATAAATATATTTGAACCTTTCAAAATCATGTCACCTGTGTTCCTCAGATTAGGAAGTAGATTATGCAGATGAGGTGAGGCATGTCCAGGGGTGCAGAGGAGGTGAGGCCTGTGTCCAAGAGTGCAGTGGAGAGGACTCACCTCCTCTGACCCTTGGACAAGCCTCACCTCCTCCGTGCCCCCTGGACAGGCCTCAAGGTTTTGGGTATAATTGATGGTAACAGGGTGCAGATGAGGTGAGGCCTGTCCAGGGGTGTAGATGAGATGAGGCCTGTCCAGGGGTGCAGATGAGGTGAGGCTTGTTCAGGGTTGCAGATGAGGTGAGGCTTGTCCAGGGGTGCAGAGGAGGTGAGGCCTGTGTTCAAGAGTGTAGTGGGAGAGAGGCCTGTCCAGGGGTGCAAAGGAGGTGAGGCCTGTGTCTAGTCTAAGAGTGCAGTGGGGGGAGGCTTCATGAAGTCCAGTCCACTGCACTATTAGACACAGGCCTCACCAGCTCTGCTCCCCAGGACAGGCCTCACCTCATCTGCACCTCTGGTCAGGTCTCACCTAATCTGCATCCTGTTACCATCTATTATGCCCAATACATTGAGGCCTGTCCCGGGGGCACGGAGGAGGTGAGGCTTGTCTAGGGGTCAGAGGAGGTGAGTCCTGTCCACAGCACTCTTGGACCCCAAAAAAAAGAACCCCAAAAAATAAAAAAATAATGAAGGAGTGAGCATGAGGGAAGGGAACAGAGAGAGTGATGTTAAGAGAAAGAGAGCTAGAGGGAGCAACACAGAGGGACTGTGTAATAGATAGTAAGACAGAGAGAACGTGTAAGAGAGTGTAAGTGAGAAACGGAAAATGAATAAGGGAGTGAAAGAAGGGAAGAGAGAGGAAGAAGACTAAAGCAGAGGTACTGGGAGAATGTGAGCGGGTGTTGAAAGTAAAGGGAAGGAGAATAAAGGATGGGTAATGAGGGGTAGTGACGGAACCGGAGTAAAGGAACAGCGGTGACGGAGGGTGAGAAAAGAGCAGTGAGTGTAAGTAAAGAGGGGTGAAAGAGGGTGGATAAAAGTGAATAAGGGTAAGACATGGGGAGTGACAGAGAGAAAGGACAGAGAGACTAAAGGAAGGAGTGACAGAAAGGGACTGAGTGAAGCAGCAAAGAAAGGTAAGTGAGGGAGTGTGGGTGAGTTATAGGGAGTGAGCACGACGAAAGAGTAGTGACAGAGTGAGGGGACAGAGACAGTGAGGGTAAGAGAAACGGAGTGAGGGAACGGGAGTGAGGAACTGTGATGACAGGGACTGAGAGAAGGAGTGAGAGTAGTGGAGTAAGTGAGTAAGGGAAAGGGAATGAGTTAGGGAGCTAAGCAGAGGGTAAGGGAAGTAAAGCAGGGGGACTGAAAGAAGTTGAATGTGGTAGGATAGTAAGGGAAAGAGGAGTAAACATGGAGGATAAGAATAAGTGAGGGAAGCAGACTAAGGAAACGGGGGTGAGGTAGGGTGAGAGAATAGTAGTGAGGTTAAAGCAAAGGGTGATGACAAACTACATTTTTTTAGTCACACTTACCATATAATTAATGTAAACTTAATTACATGTTTTTACTACACTTTGTATGTGTGAAAGAGAGAAGAAAAAATAAGTTATAATTAGTAAAATATATATTTTAAAATAGAAGAGACAGGTCAAGAGGTTAAAAATCATAAAAGTGTACTAAGAAATAAAGTAAGAGTGAAGGACACAGAAAGGGAAATAAAGTAATGTAGAAGGACAAAAAGAGGGAAAAAGAAATAGAAGGAGAGCAAATTACTAAGAGTAAGGCAGATACATTCAGTGACAGGAAGAGAAGAATGAACTGAGTAAGATACTAAAAGAATGCGAGTTAGCAATACTAAATCAGGAAAGATGAGTAAGTAAAAGGGGAATAAGTGAGAGGGAATGGAGTCTGATTGAGGATGCATTTACAAGAATGGGGAGTAGAAGATGACTGAGAGTGAGTGAAGGGGAGTCACAGAGTGAAGGGATGAAGGGAATGAGGATAATATAGAAGGATTGAGGAAAAAGGAGTGAGGAAGTTAGTAGACAGAAGGACTAAGGGAAGGACTGAGTGAAGTGGAGTACAATGAATGAGGAAAGGAAAATGAGTAAGGGAGCAAAAGAAGGAAAGAGGGGAAGAGGACTAAAGCAGTGGTACTGAGAGAATGTGATTCGGTGATGAAAGTAAAGAGAAGGACACTGAAAGATAGGAAATGAGGGGTAGTAATGGAACCGGAGTAAAAGAACTGGGGTGAAGAACGATGAGAGAGGAGCAGTGAAGTTGTTGTAAGAGAAATGATAGAAGGTAGATAAATACAAGTGAGCATAACACAAGGAGAGTGAGGGACTGAGGACGTAGAGATAGTAAACGAAAAACAGAGAGAAGAGGACAAAAGAAAGGAGCAAAGAAAGATAAGTGAGGGAGAGTGGGTGAGTTATAGTGACAGAGTGCGACAAAAGAGGTGAGTGAGTAAAGAGGAGTTACTAAAAGAGCAAAGGAGGAAAAGATGGAAAAGGGAAGTAAAGCAGAGAGACTGAAAGCTGAAAAGTGGTGCAAGGGAGAGAGGGAATGCAGACAGTTGAAATGGGAATGTGGGGTTGTGAAAGAATTGGAGTAAAGGAACGGGGTGAAACAGAGTTAGAGAAAGTCAGTGTGAGTGAGTAAAGAGAGCTGAAAGAGGGTGGAAAAAGGAAAGTGAGTGTGAGACAATGGGAATACAATATAAATTACACAATACAAACTATAGAATAACTTGTACAACATGTTAGATAGTTTATTTTTGCTGTTCTCAGAATATATTGAATTTCACTAAAAACAGTGAATTCAAACTATTCATCATATGACAGCGGGAAAAAACACAATCTAAAAGATTGTGTTTAAAAAAAACCATATAAACTTAAAAATCACATATATACACTAATCTTTGATTCACTTACTTTTCCTTTAAGCCAAATAGTACATCATGAAGGTCCTTTTCGTTGGAAAATACTCTGCTGTTCTCTAAAGCTTCCATTTCATCGACTTTCTATAAGAAAAGCTCCAAGAACATCTGAAATATGTTTCAATGTTTTCATTTCCTCCTTTTCTTCAGTCATGACTCTTTGCTCATTCCTTCACCTTTCCTTAAGGCCATATAGTGTCAGATGTATCAGTATGTTTTCAAATTACTCAAAACAAACTCTGAAATTACCGTTTTCCCGACGTTCTGAAAGAAAAGCGCATACAACATTTTCACAATGTTTAAATATTCATATTTCCATCTCTGGCTCACTCATGTTCAACATTTCCTATAATACTGATATCACTTACTATGAGATCCACTTACAGTACCTATATGACAACTAGAATTTTTATATTATCTTGATCACTTTTACTCACAATATAATTTTAAACAGCAGACTAATTTTTATTAACTGCTCCCGTCTTCATAGGCCAATTACATTTACTTAAATTTCGGTTCTAAAAACACTAGGTAAGAATTTTTTAAGTCAAAAGACAAACATTGTTTGAAAGTCAAATGAGTATCATTACAGTAAGTCCAGCCTTTTCGACATTTTAAATAAGCTGTATAATGCCCTGATGTTGTCGAAGGACCGTCATGATAAATAATAGCTACAGTTGCAAAGGTTCTTCTTGAAATTGATAACTGAGAAGACACGAAATTTTTATTAGAAGTTGTCAATTTAGTTCCATCAGGTCTACATCGTTGGAACATTAAAATGACATACTGACCATAAGTTTGTATAAATAATGTGGACAGCATTGCACACTTACATTGGGTACACACCATATTTTGATCAGCTGCTTTAACTAGATTATTAAAAGACACTGATTTGTAGTCTGGTAAAGTCAAATATATAAATCTTTCAGTGTCTATTCCAGTACTACTTGATAAACTACAATTGTCGCAGTCATGCTGCCATTGATAAGAAAGGCTAAAAAGATTTTCCACATCTACACCTTCATCCTCCAATACACCAAACATATACATTAAAAATTCCTGACAATCCTGCTGAATATTCTGTGACATTTTTTTTTGACCAGAACATATGTCTAAAAGATTTCGAATTTCTGAAACACTTTCTATTTTTGCTTTATCACTGCTACATTTCTCAAACACAGAATTCAATAAACAGCAGAATCTTTGTCCCGATTTTCAACAATCTGTTCTTGTAAAGTTTGAAGAAAAAAAACATTAACCGCTACATTAGCATAGCAGTTGACACCAGAAGTTTTTTCAAACTGAAATTCAACAACATCTTCAACAAAATCCTTTTTCTTTCTGCTTACAATACAGGTTTCATCTACTTTTTGTCTTTTTGCTACTACCTCACTGCAATTATTCTCATTTCTTCTTTTTCGGCCTACCACACGTTTTTCAAACAGAGCATATTGAGGCAAATGTGGAGCATACTCTCTTCTTAACCTATTGTATTCTTTAACGCAATCTAGATCTGCACAAATCTTTGTCTCATCACACTCAATCAAGTACAATCCTGATAAAGTTCTCACTCGTGATAATGCCACATATGCCATACCCTCTTTAAACACAGAACTTCCAATGTTCACCAAAGCACTATCTACACTTAAACCTTGAGATTTATGAATTGTCACGGCATATGCCAAACAGGAAACTGTTTTCGCGAACATATAAGTCTTTTACAAGCAAAAATCTAGCAGAACAACGACTGATTTGTTGTACTTGCTCAATGCCATCAAATTTAATTTTTAAAAATTCTATTTAATCTCTATTTCTGTAATTCACAAAGGGCCATATGTAGGTGGCCAAATACCAGTCGGTAACGGCCGATTTCGGCCGTTACCGACTGGTATTCGTAATTCCAGATGTAGGGGGCCTGAAAATTACCGATTCTGTATATTTACCGAATCGGTAATTTTACCGAATCGGTAAAGTACCGATTCGGTAAATGTACAGAATCGGTAATTTGGGATGTAGGTGGCACTGGAAACAGTGCCACAGGCCCTTAGAAATTCGTTATTTACCATGAAATACAATGGCATGGTAAATAACGAATTTCTGTGTACATGCACATCTGTGCATGTACACCTGTGCCATGTGGCACACATACATGCCCTAAGGGCATGTATGTGTGTCACATTGCACACAAGCCAAAATCAGGGGTGCAACAGGGTGTCAAAGTGACACCCTGTCCCCCTTGACAAATCGGTAAAATTACCGAATCGGTATTTACCGATTCGGTAATTGCCATTGATTCCTATGGGCCTCAAGGCCCATAGGAAACAATGGCAATTACCGAATCGGTAAATACCGATTCGGTAATTACCGCATATTACCGATTCGGTAATATTTACAGAATAATTACCTACATGGCATTTACCGAATTGTAAATACCGAATCGGTAAAATTCGGTATTTACGATTCGGTAAATGCCTTTTACCTACATATGGCCCAAAATCAACAACATGACCCATTGCTCCATTTACCAGACCTCTTTCAACATTTAAATTCCTTCTCAAAATGATACGACAATTTAAACACACATTTAGAGTCTTTTCAAAACCAGCAGTTTTAGATATACTCTTCTCTAATGAATCCAATTTTGATTTCAAATTTTCTGACAAAATAATTGTTGCTCCCATATGCTCTATTATATCTATAGCTTCCAGTTTCAAAATCTCTTCATTTTCTAACTTTAACATTTTGTTGTTGAAGATGGAACATTCTTGCAGAGTTGGCATCAAACATATCCCAGATTTGTTCTCAGTAATTTTCTTAAAAATATTCTCTGGAAGAATGTTTTCATTTGGATACAAATTTGAAATTAATCGTGCATGTAAAGCTTCTTTCCCATGCTCACTTACTTTTCCGATTCTTACATCTTGTAGAATATTTTTATAATCTTCATCCTTTGCCTGTCGCATATTTTGAAGCAGTTCTGCATATTTGAAATTTAACCATATATTAACGTTTCCAATGCTTCCTAGGCACTTCCTGGTATCTTCATGCGTGAGCATTTTAAACACTGGTTGTCCTTTCATTGAAGTCAACTGCAGTAGATCTCCAAAAACAATGTTTTTCCCTGCAAATAACACATCATACTCTGTTCTAAGAATTTCTTGCATTCTCAAATGCACGAAAGCAAGCATTTGATTTGAGACCATGCTTACTTCATCAATGATAAGAAGTTTCATTTTCTTCAGGACTCTGGAAACTTCAGAACACGCATCTCCAGATAGCTTGTGGTATTGCAATGTATTATCATGCTCAAATGATAGCATCAGTAAACAATGTAAAGTAATCCCTTTAATGTTATGTGCTGCCAGCCCAGTTGGAGCGGTTACAACACAAGACAGCGGAGATTCAGTCCTTTTCTGTAGATAAGTTGCAATTGCTTTAATCAGAAAACTTTTTCCAGTTCCCGCTTCTCCACTCACATACAGTCAGACAGGCTTAAATGATGTACATGAGCACTCTTTTTTCTAATGACTGAATCCATGTTCAATCTGTTCTGTGACTTCGTCATATATCTGTTTCTGCTCAACGTTTAGTTGTTTCACCAAATCTTCTAAGTTAATTACATCCTCTTGAGCTTGTTCCATAGCTCTTTCCACCTCATCCATGGCAGTGGCAGCTTCAATTTGGATAATTGGTCCTCCTAGTGGATCCTGACTCAATGAAGTAGAACTCTGACTGTCTTGAGAACTGTCTCTAGCAATCTCTGCAGCAATTGTGGCTTCTTGCTCTATTTCTTCGTTCAACATTTGCAGATAATTTGGAAAAACAGGACATTCTATGGTATCCTTGGTTGCATTAAAATAATCTTCGTAATAGAGAAAATCCCGAAGTAGTTCCTCTTCTGTACCACATGGCTTAAAGAGTTGCAAAAGAGCTAAATAGTAAAATTCCCTTTTGTCTGGAGATTCGCAACTCAATTTTCGATGATTAATCAAATGGCCTTTTCTCTGCTTCACTAGACATCCTTCACACCCAATGACAGCATATATTCCGTTATTGATATCTTCTGTGATGTTCCTCTTATAACTATAGTTTTGCAGAACTTCATTCAAACAAGTGTTCTCAAGATGACTACTTCTATTTGGATAGTATGTATCCAACATGTTTGTCTTCAAAATATCTGTACTGTTTGGTTCTTTCTCCGCCAAATACTCAATTTCTTGTACTGATTTCAAAACTCGGTTTCGTGTTGCAGCAAGACCTAGACTCACCCAAATGATTGTTCTAGGTTTGGCATAGGGACTTGCTGATGATAATCGATCAGAACATTCATATGCTCCAATTTCTCGATGTGACAACATCTTCAGACTGAAACTGTATAATTTTTTACTTATACTCTTTTCATGTGAAATGTCCTCCCACATTTCCTTCAGTTCTGTCTTTTCTTTTTTTGTGATGTAAGACGTCACATATCGAGCCACAGCAATAGAGTTGTCAGCAACAAACTGAATATCCATGTTAGCATTCCACATGGACAAAATCACTGGGTTGTAGTCGTTGATGTACTTGGACTCTTTGTTTCTTTTTAAATTGTATGTATTTTTTGGTGATTTTCTCGTCACAGTATGTCGCAGAGAAGACATCAAATTATTTACTCTTCCTTTAGAAATCACTGGTCGTGGAAACCCGAAACGACATTTTGTGTAGAACTTGTCCTTGTTTCTGAATTTTCGACTACAGTACTATCCACAACGATGGGATTGAAAGCTTAAAACTTGTTGCCTTAAACTGTTTTCTTCGGTAGTTTTCGGAACAGCACATGTTGAATACTCTTCAATGAAACTCATCACTGTGTCATCCGAATCTGTTCCAAATTTGGGTGCATCTTTAATCCATAACAACATCTGTATGTGAGGAGCACCTCTCGCTTGATACTCCTTTCTCCAAAAGAAATAAAAAACCTCCAAGGGGAGGATTTTTTTTGTTGTTAATAAAAGACATCATAGCTTCAAATCTATGATTGAAATATCTGCATACATTCACTGGATCCAAAGAACACAGTTCTCCAGGTGTTTTGAATTCTATATTTTGTATGTTTGCATTTGCCTCTCGTAGAAATTGAAGTAAGTCGTCCCATGCATACTCAGCACAGCTAAGACTGAGGAACCATGTAGGAGTTCCTAAGTTTCTTAGCATACATTTCAATTCCCCATGACGACGGAACCAATACTCGTTTGTACCACGCTGACATGCCATGAGATTGATTAGCTGAGATTCCAAAATACTGTCTTGCAGTTTGACTTTCTCCATAAAGTCCCTTTCAGAAACATTTTGCAGATATGCTCCACTTTTCAGTATATGGTTCACAGCATAAGAAAGCCCAGACAAGTCACTTTCATACAGTAGATGAAACAAATACGGAATGCATTGACGAAACCTTGGATCTTCAGCATATAATCTTAAAGTCCGGTATTCAGATGCAGGAAATTGAACTGGTCCATCGTCATATCGTCCACCTCGACCTGTTGGAAATAACTGTGGAAAACAACAAGCTTCCAAACTTTCTTCCCATACACTAATGGGACTTCCTTTTGCTGCTTTCATTTGAGCAAGTCAATTGCATTCCCCATTACTACTTTGGAATGCAAAGGATGAACAGTATAATGTTCATATATTTCTTCACTTCTAGACACATCAACTTTTTCAATTTGGCCGGCTGAACAATCACTGTCTTCTTCTGCAGCTGTTTCCTCTGCTCCAACACATACATGTTTGTAGTACTCATTGTTTTTGACCAAATACAACATTGCCTTTTTGACTTTCCTAACATCCACTAAATCTTGCCAGATTTTCTTACTCTTTGTCGGAACCCCATTAACTAGAATAACCAGAGGTTCCTCTTCCACTTTTTCTACACCAATTGTATCAATATTTTTCTTGAAATCTAGAGGCAAATAAACAACTCTTCCCTTTAATCCTCTCTGTAAATCTGAAGGAGGCAATTTCCCTATCTTAGGCTCCATGAAAACAATAGCCTGAAAAGGATGGACACATTGAATCAAAATAGATTCATAGGTATTTAAATCCATCAATTCAGAAGGAATGTCTACCAACTCAAGATTATTATGAACAGCTCTAGCAGGCATTCTGTTTTCATTTAATTTTTTAAAACAATAATTACAAATATGCTGATCAGAACTCAAATCAAAAGAATTCTCCACCAACAAATAAGTTGCAAAATCCTTCCATTCAGTATTATTTTCCATTTCACTTTTTGCATATAAATCAACTAACCTAGTCTGAATCTTATAATGAGTCCGTCGACAACACACACAAGTAAAATTAGGCCTTTCACTTGATTTCACCTTAAACTTGGTAATTTCCTGGTCAAACTTTTCTGTACTTTAAATCTGTACATTATCTTCCACATTACCTTCTATTACTGTGTCAATTTCTACACTGTCCTCTTTTTCACCAAAATAACAAAACTCAATTTCTTCACAAATGTTCTTCACATCTAATTCAGATCCATGCAAAAGAGCACTGTTTAACTGTTTAAGCTTAAGGGCTGGACTTTTTGCATAATACAACCTTCTCACTAATTTCCTCTTTTATTATGATGCACTGCTAACATCCTAAAATGATGAAAAACACTCTGACATACTTTTCTAGAAAGACAAGCCAGTGAATGCCCATGCAAACCTGTGTTTTCTCTCACTCTGCAAGGATCTAAGTCTTGCAACATCTTCATTTTCTGTTTTAGACTTTTCTTACTATATGTACATAAGAAATTATGAAGCAAATCGATTGAATCCTGTCGCACACTACGAATACTACTACACTTCCAAGTGTACACTGGACCCTTAGTACGTCTCCCTAAAACTTCATCAGCTAACACCTCTTCTGCATCTCTAGACATAAGTTTCTCTTTTTCAATCGGACAACCGTCTTTCACCTCATATGCTCAACCACTGGTGTCAACTGCATGCACCAAAACATTCTCCTGGAAGTAACCCTCCTCATTAAAAAATTACTCACAACTTGAACTATGCATCCATTCTCCAGAAAAAACGAAACAAAAATTTGTCCGATTAATTATTCTTTTCCATCTACTGTTCAATTTGAAAACATCAATTGTCTTGTTAAGTATCCTAATTCTATTGATTACTAAAATAAATAATTTTTTCCTAACTTCAAAAGCCTGATCAACAATCTTCTCTACACTTGGGTGGGACACTTATTCTAGTCGATATTAATTTTTTCTAGTCGATATTTTTGTAGTATATATTATGTCTAGTCGATATTATGTCTATTCTATATTTTTGACTCGATATTATGTCTAGTCGAAATTAAAAACTCGATATTTTGACTAGTTACCGGCACAATCAGTGCTGCAGGCCCACTAGTAGCATTTGTTATCACCAGCCCTGGCACACTCAGTGCACTTTACTAGGGACTTCTTGGTGAGACAATTACATCAATCATGGATAACCAATAATAATAACAATTTACACAGGGAGCACTTGCACTTTGACACTGACCAGCAGTGGCAAAGTGCCCAAAGCATCTAAACCAGCAAAAAACGAAATCCAGCACAGCATGAAAAATACAGGAGGTATAGGCAAAAAGATAGGGGGAACTACGCCAAAGAGGCCAGGTCTAACATACACTTTATATTACATTAGGATATACAATGGCCTTTGCTCCATTTCCTTGTCACCTGCATGTTTATTAAGTAATAAAGCAGCCGTACCACTTCCATCTTTGGCCTATCATCTGAGCGTAGCAGGATTCGCTTGATCGGTGGACCTCTTTCGTACCGAGTCTTCCTTGGTGTAAGTATACCCCATTAATTTAAACATACACTGAATGCTCATTGGAGGTTGTTAACTTGTGATGGGACGTATTTTCTGTGAAATAATAAATACAAGGTGTTTCAGGGCTCTTCTGAAACCTTCCTGTCTTCAGCTGTATTCGAGTTTCTTTATGTGCAGCATTACAACTGATGTTGAGAGGACAAGGCAATGTCGCAATGCCAACTGAGTGTGTGTCTGGTGACACTAACTCTTGAGGAGCCTGTCTCGTTTCCAGCCCTCCCTGGGGCCACAGATCAGCTGTCGGGGTAAGGCTGAAACAAGGATAAGGTGGACCAATATCAACACGGGCAAAAGATGTGCTCTCTGGCCGCTGGATCTAAAGGGTGCACATGGAGCCTGGATTTGCACCATCCTAGGGCACCCGAAGGTACATCTGCAGACTTCTTCCAACGCCCACCCAAGGGTTGGTAGGTGCATTTGCAGATCCAGTGTCAGATGTGAGTGTCTCCACATCCAGCAGGGCAAGGAAAACAAAGGCACTGGTTAAAAGCATTAGGAGAGAGTGGCTGACTGTTCAGTGAAGTGTTGGTAAAGGGGCGTGTTTGAGCTGTTAAAACAGTGATGTCTTGCTTTTGAATCTGAAAAGTAGGTCCAGCTTCCAGCCTGCACAGTTTTTTGGAGTCCGTTTACCACGTGTAGTGTTGGCACATGCCTATGGATACCAGGTTACCAGTTCTGAGATTTTACACCACAAATAATTATTTGTGTGGTTAGTCCAGTGGAAGCAAACCAAGACTAAAATGCTCATAATGCATCAGGTTGTTGATTGGAAGAAGAGGATTTCCCACTTAGGGTCTCATGAGGAGGTCTCTGGTGATTCCAGCAGTCCTGGGAACCAGAGTTACTTCAGGTTCCACTAGAAGTACAATTTTTTTCCCCGAGGTGGAAATGAAGAATTGCTAGTGGAATCAGACTCAGAATTACTGCTTCCAAGTACTTCTTCATTTGTAAGGGGGCCCTAAGGGGCAACTTTTAATACTTTTTAATCCGACCTCTGCTCTCCACTGCTCCCCACTCTATGGTACTAGTAACATCAGGGCATAGAGTTACCATTTCGCACAACGGACAGTGTAATGAGGCTTATAGTGTCCTGACAATGCAGAACGAGGTGGGTGATCTTTATGGGGTCTGCTGTAGCTTGTCAGGTATTCAGGGATTCACTATGTTCTGCACAATCTAGTCCAGGCCTCTCTTTTCTTCTTAAGGCATCACCCCAGCAGAAGTATTCTTGAAGAGACCGTAGACATGGGCGGATTCCTCTTTTTGTTTTCAGATACGACTCTATGCATAAGTTGTATGGTACATGAAATACCGACTTAGCAATACACAGTAACCAAGATTTATGATAGATATTTCTATGGAACCAATCTTTTATTTGTTTTAAATGACAATCCTGTAGCATTGCACAGCTGTATGCCTACAACCATAAAGGCCGGCAGCGAAAGTCTCAGACATAAATACATGAACACAGCTTCTTTGCCTACAACCATGGGGCCGGCAGCGTTTTCTGGATAGAATGAACCAACCTATCTACAATAATACAATTATAGAAACAAAGAAAAGGAAAGAACCTTCCCGCCCCTGCCAAAAATGAAAAAGGAAAAGAGGTACCTGTACCAGTATGAGATCATCTTATTACAGGAGTGATCCACCGAAGCTGATGGCCTATAAGTCAAACCCCACCCATTATGTGTGAGATGTTGTCGCTTCCTGTACTTCAGGAAGCAGATGAAGTATTTGGAGATATTTGGGGCATGTTACCTCCCTGAATTCTTTTGACAGTATTTGGATAAAAGGGGCCCCCAATTCGGCATAAGTCTCCCCTTTGTGATCTTGGACCAAAGAGAGCCGTTCCATGGCAAGGGTTAGCCAAAGCCTGTGTTGCCATGCTGTGTGGTCTGGGACATTCGTGGTGCATCACTGTGCCAAGAGTGCCTGACATGCTGCAAATACCACTAGTGCCATCTACCTTCTCCTCAGTGATCGCAGGGGAAATGTCAATGCATTTGGTAGCCCAGTAAGGTGTATATTAGACATCGTGCGATCTCCGCGTCAAAGGCTTTGTCAATGTCGTTCAACACTCCCTCCCAGAAGAGTTCTAAACATGGGCAATGCCAAATCAAGTGTGTTAAAGAACCCGTGAGCCCGCAGCCCCTCCAACACTTCTCCGTGTGTTTTTTGTCACACATTATTTAATCTGCATGATTAAATAAATATATTTGCACTTTTCAAAATCATGTCACTTATGTTACCCTAGATTAGGTAGCAGATTGTACATAGGACCTGCGCGCTGTTTCTTAAATGTTATTGGAAAAACGATTTTGGGGCAAATGAATGGCTTTTACATTTTTGAGAAGGAATAAATAGTGTCTGCAAGATTAAATAAATATATTTGAACCTTTCACAATCATGGTACCTGTGTTTCCTCAGATTAGGAAGTAGATTATGCAGATGAGGTGAGGCATGTCCAGGGGTGCAGAGGAGGCGAGCCCTTTGTCCAAGAGTTCAGTGGAGAGGACTCACCTCCTCTGACCCTTGGACAAGCCGCACCTCCTCCGTGCCCCCTGGACAGGCCTCAATGTATTTGGTATAATTGATGGTAACAGGGTGCAGATGAGGTGAGGCCTGTCCAGGGGTGTAGATGAGGTGAGGCCTGTCCAGGGGTGCAGATGAGGTGAGGCTTGTTCAGGGTTGCAGATGAGGTGAGGCTTGTCCAGGGGTGCAGAGGAGGTGAGGCCTGTGTTCAAGAGTGTAGTGGGAGAGAGGCCTGTCCAGGGGTGCAAAGGAGGTGAGGCCTGTGTCTAAGAGTGCAGTGGGGGAGAGGCTTCATGAAGTCCAGTCCACTGCACTCTTAGACACAGGCCTCACCACCTCTGCTCCCCAGGACAGGCCTCACCTCATCTGCACCTCTGGTCAGGTCTCACCTCATCTGCATCCTGTTACCATCTATTATACCCAATACATTGAGGCCTGTCCAGGGGGCATGGAGGAGGTGAGGCTTGTCTAGGGGGCATGGAGGAGGTGAGGCTTGTCTAGGGGTCAGAGAAGGTGAGTCCTGTCCACAGCACTCTTGGACCCAAAAAAAAAGCACCCCAAAAAAATAAAAAAAAATAATGAAGGAGTGAGCTTGAGGGAAGGGGACAGAGAGAGTGATGTTAAGAGAAAGAGAGCTACAGGGAGCAACACAGAGGGACTGTGTAATAGATAGTAAGACAGAGAGAAGGTGTAAGAGAGTGTAAGTGAGAAAAGGAAAATGAATAAGGGAGTGAAAGAAGGGAAGAGAGAGGAAGAAGACTAAAGCAGAGTGTTGGACCTAGAGTTGCCAGATCACATAGGGTAGCCTGGCCTAGGGTAAGACAGTCAGTTCCTAGAAGCACAAGTGTAAAGGTTGCGCCCCACCCTGCAGTAACTTAATGCACTTCCACACAAAAACGACACTACACCAATGTTTTGGAAAAATATGGTTTGATTTATAAAAATAGATTTGTTTCACTATGTCTTTTCTACACCAGTATTTCTCCTTATATTCCTCTTCACTTAGAGTATTGAATAACACTTTACAAATTCATACTATTCCCCTTAGCACATTTACATAAGAGCTCAGTACAAGTTTCACCCCTCCTTTATAACAGTACTATGCACCTATTGAAGGATAAACAGTGGCTCACTCCGAATATAACCTGTACACATGTAACTAGAATGAAGGCTTTAAGCTTTTCTCTGTCAATAGGTACTTTTAGCGATAACTAAACAGTTCCTAAAACCCCCAATAACATGAATCAGGTTAAGATCTCATCTCCTTTCATTGGTTACATATTTTGTACATTTCACAATGACCTCAGGTGAAATTCACGGAATTCAGTTAAAACAGGGAACTCGTTATTCACTATTAAAACGTTTAGCCCAGTGATTCACTTTTAGGTAGAGAGAGAGCAATGGGGATTCCTACAGGCCTTCCACTACTCCCTGCATCACAGGTAACTGGAGTCCCCAATTCAGCTCTGTTTCTTTAAACGGGGAAAAGCCCCAGTCAAGCGTAGCTCTTACTCAAGGGATTACTTGGCTAGCACCCCAGGTCTTCTCACGCTCCAAAGGAACTTCGTGCGTGAGAGCAACTAAGCAAGGGGCCCGTTTACTCCCACTTTCCCTGCTTACTTGGTGTCTCCGCGAACTGGCTGTTACCCACTGCCCACGTTGGCTCCGTCCCCGCTGGGCTGCAGTCTCGCCCTCTACCCCCGCTACAGTTCAGCGAACCGGGGGGGGCGGGTTATTTGAGTTTGGAAGTTCGATACTCCTCACCGCTCTCGTCGAATCTGCCGGATCTCTTCTTTCACCGGCTCCTTCCGACGAAGGCTCCTCCTCCACGGCGCCCGGCCTCTTCCTGGATCGCGGCCGAGTCCGTCTCCCTTAGCCGCACCTCCGCTCCACCCTCTGATGCGATTCCACGCTGCTTGTGGCGTCCCTTGGTTACCGGCAACACAGCTGATCAGTCCGCCAGAGCCGGCTTCTCCGCTCGCTCGACAGCCTTAGTGGGGTTCTTGCTTCCGTCAGCACGACGTCAGTCACCACAATAGTAGCTTTCCACGCAATGACCCACGGCAGCGCAGATGGTGGGTCTGGCCGGCACCTGGTCTAACACATTAACTTCCTCTGACTGGAAGTGGGTTCACGTTACCAAGGTACCTTGCGCCTCACTCCTCTTACTTATTTCGAGAGGTCTCTAAGCACTTTGGGCACCTGTAGACTGACTGAAAGTTCTCCTTGTTAGAAGGGCCGGCTCCAGTAGTAATGGGAGAACGTCATTGAAGTAGACAGCCGAACTTTAGAACGATCTCCCTTAGCTCAGTGCGTCTCTCCTCTACTAACTTTTCCTCACTCCTCCTATGTTCAGCTTCCACAGTACCTCCTGATCACTGCACTAAATGGTCGCCTGACATTCTGCCTTATATAGGCTGCCCCACAAGAGTCCAGAAGGTTCCAGGGGGTTCTGGAACTTCCCTACACTAACCCATGGGTCCAGTCCCTAAGGTGGCAGTTACGACAGTTGTTGTCCTCCATTTTGTAGATCTGGGTGAATTTTAGTCAGAAAAGGCACCTGAGCCCGAGGTAAAAGACTATAATGGCAAAAGAGCATCTATCCCCCAGGACAACACCATAAAAATCTAGTGGACACAAAAAGATAAAAAGGGTATGAGGGGCAAAAAGGGGACAAAATAAATAATTATTAGGAGGGGCTACGCAAAAGGCCAGACAGGTCTAACACGCGTCCCCCCCAGCTGAAAGTGGGGAGAGCTACCCAACCCCTTAGGAGTCCTCATCACTAAGGCGGAAATACCTAGAGAGACCGTCTGCATTGGTGTGGTCCACTCCAGGCCGATGTTCCACCCGGAAGTCCATTCCCTGTAGGGAGATGGACCATCTCAACAACTTGGGGTTTTCCCCCTTCATTTGCATCAGCCAACAAAGGGGGCGGTGGTCAGTCTGAACCAGGAAGTGCGAGCCAAACAGGTATGGCCGCAACTTCTTCAGAGCCCACACCACCGCAAAAGCCTCCCGCTCAATTGCACTCCACTTCTGTTCCCGGGGAAGCAGTCTCCTAGATAGGATAACTACAGGCTGATCCAGACCCTCTTCATTAAGTTGCGATAACACTGCCCCAATTCCATGTTCTGATGCATCTGTCTGGACAATGAACTCCTTGGAGAAGTCTGGGGCCCTCAGGACCGGTGCTGCACACATTGCCTGCTTCAATTTTTCAAAGGCTTGCTGACAAGCCTCTGTCCAAACTACCCGTCGAGGTTGTTTCCTTGAGGTAAGCTCTGTGAGGGGCGCTACAATAGTGCCATACCCCTTCACAAAGCGACGGTAGTAACCCGTGAGGCCCAGGAAAGCTCGGACCTCAGTCTGGGTCTTGGGGGGTTCCCAGGCCATGATTGCCTCAATCTTTGCCTGGAGGGGCTGCACTGTTCCCCTACCCACCAAGTGGCCTAGGTACACAACCGACCCCTGCCCAATCTGACATTTGCTAGCCTTGATGGTCAAGCCAGCTTGTTTCAGGGCCTGGAGAACTGCTTGCAAATGTTGCAAATGGTCCTCACAACTTCTGCTGAAGACAGCAATGTCATCCAGGTAAGCAGCAGAGAAACCCTCCATTCCGGAGAGGACCTGATTCACCAACCGCTGAAAAGTGGCAGGGGCATTCGTGAGCCCAAAGGGCATCACACAAAATTGGAAGTGTCCCTCAGGCGTGGAGAAGGATGACCTTTCCTTTGCTCCATCTGTCAGGGAGATCTGCCAGTACCCTGAAGTGAGGTCAAAGGTACTCAAGTATTGGGCAGCTCCCAGCCGGTCAATTAATTCATCCGCCCTAGGGATCGGATGAGCATCAGTTTTGGTAACTGAGTTCAGTCCCCGGTAATCCACACAGAATCTCAGTTCTGGAGTGGTGCCCGGTGGAGCAGCTTTTGGCACTAGAACCACCGGACTGGACCAGGGGCTACTGGAAGGTTCTATAACTCCTAGCTCCAGCATCTTGGTAACCTCTCCATGGATGCTAGCCTTCACCTTGTCGGACAGCCAGTAGGTCTTTGACTTCACTGGTGGGCTGTCCCCTGTGTCCACATCATGGGTACACAGGTGAGTTCTTCCCGGGACAAGGGAGAACAACGTAGAGTACTGTTCCAGTATCTGGCGGCAGTCCTCCCGCTGTTCAGGAGTTAGGGATGGGGAGAGAATCACTCCCTCCACTGACCCATCCTTTTCCTGAGACGAGAACAAGTCTGGGAGAGGATCACTTTCCGCTTCCTCTCCCCCATCAGTCACCATCATCAAGATGACCTCGGGCCTCTCATGGTGGGGTTTGAGGCGGTTAGCATGTAGCACCCGAAGGGGCTGTCGAGGGGTCTTAAGGTCCACCAGGTATGTGGCCTTACCCTTCTTTTCTAACACCTCAAAGGGGCCTGTCCAGCGATCCTGGAGGGCACTTAGCTCTCCAGGCTCCATCACCCACACTTTCTGGCCAGGCTCCAACTCCACCGGGTGAGCGTTGTGGTCATACCACTCTTTCATTACTGCCTGGCTGGCCTCCAAGTTGTCAGAAGCTTGCTTCCACAACTTCGCCATTTGGCTCCTGAAGGCCAGCATGTAGCTCACCACATCCTGGGGGGGTTTCCTGGGAGACTTTTCCCATCCATCCTTCACCAGGCTGAGAGGACCGCGTACAGAGTGCCCATACAGAAGCTCAAAGGGGCTGAAGCCCACTCCCTTCTGTGGCACTTCCCTGTAGGAGAATAGCAAACAGGGTAGGAGGACGTCCCATTTCCTCCGCAGGCTTTCAGGCAGACTTCTGATCATGCCATTCAAGGTTTTGTTGAACCTTTCTACCAGTCCATTTGACTGGGGGTGATAAGGAGTGGTGAACCGGTAGGTCACTCCACACTCCTTCCACATTGCCCGCATATATGCTGACATAAAGTTGGTCCTCCTGTCCGACACAACTTCTTTGGGGAAACCCACTCGGGTGAAGATCCCCATCAGGGCCCTAGCCACTACAGGTGCCGTAACAGTCCTCAGAGGAATTGCCTCCGGGTACCGTGTGGCGTGATCCACCAGAACCAGGATAAACCTGTGACCAGCCGTTATTGGTGGATCCAATGGCCCCACAATGTCGATGCCCACCCTCTCAAAGGGGGTGCTAACGACAGGAAGTGGTTCCAGGGGAGCTTTCAGCTTCACCCCTGTTTTCCCACTGGCTTGGCAGGATACACATGTCCGACAGTAGGTGTCAGACGCCACTTTCATCTGAGGCCAGTAAAAGTGGGGGACAAGCCGAGCAAAGGTCTTGTCCTGACCTAAGTGTCCTGCCAAGGGTATTTTGTGAGCCAATTCCAGCAGAAAGGCTCGGTACCGTTGCGGGACTACCAAGGCCCTTGATGAACCAGGTAAGGGTACCTTGGGTTCACTGTAGAGGAGTCCATCCTCCCAGTAAATGTGGTAGTGTCCCGCAACGTTCCCTGCTGCCTGGGCTTCGGCCTGTCGCCTCAGTCCCTCAAGGGTAGGGCACTCCTTCTGGCCCTTACAGAACTCCTCCCTGGTAGGCCCTCCCTCCCCATGCCACTCAGCAGGGATGGGTAGGTCCTCCAGAGAGACTACTTCCCCCTCCACGGACTCCTGGTCCACCACTGCAGGTGGCCGATCTGTCACATGGGGTGTGGAAGCCGAAACAGGCTTCTCCTGTCTTCGGGTCTGTCCCTTTTTGGCAGCGGGTTGGGCCATTGTTCCAGGCTCCAACCCGGGCGAACTCCCTCTTCGGGCAGTCGCAGACCTTGTGCTTACACAGGCCCAGTCAGGTGTACCCAGCATCTCTGAATGCGTCCGGTATTCCACCTCTCTCGAAGCATTATGCTCCATGTCATTCCCCAGCAGACAATCAACTGGCACGGCAGGGCTTACGGAAACTCGAAGTGAACCTGCAACCCCTTCCCACTCAAAGGGAACCTCGGCCACAGGGTAGTGGCCCATTCTGCCGTCAGCCATCGCGGCGGGGTGGAGTACATTGGGAATCACCTGCTCTGGAGACACCAGTTGACTTCTCACCATAGTCATACTGGCTCCTGTATCTCTCAGAGCCTCCCCTCTTTGGCCATTGATGGTGATCCATTGCCCATACTTGGTAGTATTTGGGGGCACCTGGATCTTAGGAACCATCTCCCGATCTCCCAGGGACACTAAGGTGACACCCGCCCACTCACCCCCCTTATCTAAGGGCAACTCCTCCCCGAGCGCTACACTAGCTACTCCCGGGGCTTTTCCTCCGGTGGGAGGGGGTGGTCTCTTGGGGCATCTGACATCTCCTTTATAATGTCCAACACCACCACACTCAAAGCAGTGGACAACCCTTGGCTGCTGGCTCTGGCCAGGATGAGGGTTTCTGGGCGGGTTAACCTTAGGGGTGAAACCTGTTCCCTTTCCCTGGAAACTGTTTTGGGGACCTTTAGAGAACTCCCACTTTTTATCTCCCCCCTCCTTCTTCTGAGGGGCGCCCTGTCCGGCCCTTTGGGAATCCCTTCCAGTCCCCTTTGAGGAAACCCGGGTACTTGCCCAGATGTCCGCCTCCACTGCAAGCATCCGGGGGTTGGTCAGCTTGCTGTCCACCAGGTGTTGGCGCAGCTCGGGAAAACATTTCTCGAGTAGATGCTCTTTAAGAAAAAGGTCATACAACCCCTCATAGTCCTTCACCTCGCTGCCCTATACCCAGCACTCCAATGCCTTCCTCGCAATGTCCAGGAAATCCACCCAGTTCTGGGTGCTTAACTTGTGGCTCCCCCTGAACTTTTGGCGATACTTTTCCGGGGTTAGCCCAAACTTTCTGATTAATGCTAACTTCATGGTGGGGTAGTTGGTCTGCTCCTCCTGTTCTAAGGCTAACAAGGTGTCCCGACCAGTAGGAGGAATATATTTGTACAACCCACCCCCCCAGTGCTTCTCCTGGATCCCATGGGCTCTTAGGGAGACCTCATAGGCAGCCAGCCATTTGGCGATATCATCCCCCTGACTATAGCTGGCAACTATATCCTTAGGCAAGTAGGGTCTGGACTCCCTGGTTGGTTCTCTGGTTTCGCTGCCACCATTCGGAGTAGGAGAGGGTCCTAATTGCAGGGCCTGGAGTTCTAGCTCTTTTAGTTTGAATTCATGAGCCATCCTCCGCTCTTCCCTCTCCTGTTCTAGCCTGGCCAACTCCCATTTCAGTTGCCTTTTTCCCCTCCTGTCTGTGAGTTCCGCTTCGGTCAAGCTTCCTCCGGAGACACTACTGCCCCTCCTAGAGTAGGTCATTGGTCCTGGGAGTAGGTTTCCCACCTCAGGGTGGAACAATCCCTCTACCTCTATGACCGTGTCCCGGTCTGTCCCCTCATCCTCCTCCTTTCCTTCTCTATGTGCTTCCACCCAAGCCCTCAAACTGGTCTGCAGTTCCCCCTTCTTGGCACCACGCTTAAAGAACACTCCCATTTGTTGACAAAAGTCCTTAAGCTGGGCCACAGAATAAGTGTCCAGTTCTTCCAATGCAAATTCCATTTTGCTTAAATTCAATTTAGGGACAAGCGCACAAAAAGAGTAGTTTTACAAGGGGGCAATCTGAAGCTACCTCCACCCCACCACCAGGAATGAATTTGGAAAAAGCAAAAGTAAAAATTAGGAAGTCCGCCAGGAGAAAACTCCTGGTGTAGGTCAGTGGATTACACTTAGTTACTGCAAAGTAGTCGCTACCACAATTCTCATCCAACTGCTAGACACCAATATATTGGACCTAGAGTTGCTAGATCACATAGGGTAGGCTGGCCTATGGTAAGACAGTCAGTTCCTAGAAGCACAAGTGTAAAGGTTGCGCCCCACCCTGCAGTAACTTAATGCACTTCCACACAAAAACGACACTACACCAATGTTTTGGAAAAATATGGTTTGATTTATAAAAATAGATTTGTTTCACTATGTCTTTTCTACACCAGTATTTCTCCTTATATTCCTCTTCACTTAGAGTATTGAATAACACTTTACAAATTCATACTATTCCCCTTAGTACATTTACATAAGAGCTCAGTACAAGTTTCACCCCTCCTTTATAACAGTACTATGCACCTATTGAAGGATAAACAGTGGCTCACTCCGAATATAACCTGTACACATGTAACTAGAATGAAGGCTTTAAGCTTTTCTTTGTCAATAGGTACTTTTAGCGATAACTAAACAGTTCCTAAAACCCCCAATAACATGAATCAGGTTAAGATCTCATCTCCTTTCATTGGTTACATATTTTGTACATTTCACAATCACCTCAGGTGAAATTCACGGGATTCAGTTAAAACAGGGAACTCGTTATTCACTATTAAAACGTTTAGCCCAGTGATTCACTTTTAGGTAGAGAGAGAGCAATGGGGATTCCTACAGGCCTTCCACTACTCCCTGCATCACAGGTAACTGGAGTCCCCAATTCAGCTCTGTTCCTTTAAACGGGGAAAAGCCCCAGTCAAGCGTAGCTCTTACTCAAGGGATTACTTGGCTAGCACCCCAGGTCTCCTCACGCAGCAGAGGAACTTCGTGCGTGAGAGCAACTAAGCAAGGGGCCCGTTTACTCCCACTTTCCCTGCTTACTTGGTGTCTCCGCGAACTGGCTGTTACCCACTGTCCCCGTTGCTGCAGTCTCGCCCTCTACCCCAGCTACAGTTCAGCGAGCCGGGGGGGGGGGGGGGTTTGAGCTTGGAAGTTCGATACTCCTCACCGCTCTCGTCGAATCTGCCGGATCTCTTCTTTCACCGGCTCCTTCCGACGAAGGCTCCTCCTTCACTCCGCCTCTTCCTCCACGGCGCCCGGCCTCTTCCTGGATCGCGGCCGAGTCCGTCTTCCTTAGCCGCACCTCCGCTCCGCCGTCTGACGCGACTCCACGCTGCTTGTGGCGTCCCTTGGTTACCGGCAACACAGCTGATCAGTCCGCCGGAGCCGGCTTCTCCGCTCGCTCGACAGCCTTAGTGGGGTTCTTGCTTCCGTCAGCACGACGTCAGTCACCACAATAGTAGCGCTCCACGCAATGACCCACCGCAGCGCAGATGGTGGGTCTGGCCGGCACCTGGATCCAACGCATTAACTTCCTCTGACTGGAAGTGGGTTCACGTTACCAAGGTACCTTGCGCCTTGCTCCTCTTACTTATTTCGAGAGGTCTCTAAGCGCTTTGGGCACCTGTAGACTGACTGAAAGTTCTCCTTGTTAGAAGGGCTGGCTCCAGTAGTAATGGGAGAACGTCATTGAAGTAGACAGTCGAACTTTAGAACAATCTCCCTCAGCTCAGTGCGTCTCTCCTCTACTAACTTTTCCTCACTCCTCATATGTCCAGCTTCCACAGTACCTCCTGATCACTGCACTAAATGGTCGCCTGACATTCTGCCTTATATAGGCTGCCCCACAAGAGTCCAAAAGGTTCCAGGGGGTTCTGGAACTTCCCTACACTAACCCATGGGTCCAGTCCCTAAGGTGGCAGTTATGACAGTTGTTGTCCTCCATTTTGTAGATCTGGGTGAATTCTAGTCAGAAAAGGCACCTGAGCCCGAGGTAAAAGACTATAAGGGCAAAAGAGCATCTATCCCCCAGGACAACACCATACAAATCTAGTGGACACAAAAAGATAAAAAGGGTATGAGGGGCAAAAAGGGGACAAAATAAATAATTATTAGGAGGGGCTACGCAAAAGGCCAGACAGGTCTAACACAGAGGTACTGGGAGAATGTGAGCGGGTGTTGAAAGTAAAGGGAAGGAGAGTAAAGGATGGGGAATGAGGGGTAGTGACGGAACCGGAGTAAAGGAATAGCGGTGAGGGAGGGTGAGAAAAGAGCAGTGAGTGTAAGTAAAGAGGGGTGAAAGAGGGTGGATAAAAGTGAATAAGGGTAAGACATGGGGAGTGACAGAGAAAGGACAGAGAGACTAAAGAAAGGAGTGACAGAAAGGGACTGAGTGAAGCAGCAAAGAAAGGTAAGTGAGGGAGTGTGGGTGAGTTATAGGGAGTGAGCACGACGAAAGAGTAGTGACAGTGAGGGGACAGAGACAGTGATGGTAAGAGAAACGGAGTGAGGGAACGGGAGTGAGGAACTGATGACAGAGGGACTGAGAGAAGGAGTGAGAGGAGTGGAGTAAGTGAGTAAGGGAAATGGAATGAGTTAGGGAGCTAAGGAAGGGAACAGAGGGAAAGGGAAGTAAAGCAGGGGGACTGAAAGAAGTTGAATGTGGTAGGAGAGTAAGGGAAAGAGGAGTAAACATGGAGGATAAGAATAAGTGAGGGAAGCAGAGTAAGGAAACGGGGGTGAGGTAGGGTGAGAGAATAGTAGTGAGATTAAAGCAATGGGTGATGACAAACTACATTTTTTTAGTCACACTTACCATATAATTAATGTAAACTTAATTACATGTTTTTACTACACTTTGTATCTGTGAAAGAGAGAAGAAAAAATAAGTTATAATTAGTAAAATATATATTTTAAAATAGAAGAGACAGATCAAGAGGTTAAAAATCATAAAAGTGCACTAAGAAATAAAGTAAGAGAGAAGGACACAGAAAGGGAAATAAAGTAATGTAGAAGGACAAAAAGAGGGAAAACGAAATAGAAGGAGAGCAAATTACTAAGAGTAAGGCAGATACATTCAGTGACAGAGAGGAAGAGAAGAAGAGAGAAATGAACTGAAGGTAAGTAAGATACTAAAAGAATGTGAGTTAGCAAAACTAAATCAGGAAAAAGGAGTAAGTAAAAGGGGAATGAGTGAGAGGGAAAGGAGTCTGATTGAGGATGCATTTACAAGAATGAGGAATGGAAGATGACTGAGAGTGAGTAAAGGGGAGTCAGAGTGAAGGGATGAAGGGAGTGAGGATAATATAGAAGGATTGAGGGAAAGGAGTGGGGAAGTTAGTAGACAGAGGGACTAAGGGAAGGACTGAGTGAAGTGGAGTACAATCAGTGAGGAAAGGAAAATGAGTAAGGGAGCAAAAGAAGGAAAGAGAGGGGAAGAGGACTAAAGCAGTGGTACTGAGAGAATGTGATTCGGTGATGAAAGTAAAGAGAAGGACACTGAAAGATAGGAAATGAGGGGTAGTAATGGAACCGGAGTAAAAGAACTGGGGTGAAGAACGATGAGAGAGGAGCAGTGAAGTTGTTGTAAGAGAAATGATAGAAGGTAGATAAACACAAGTGAGCATAACACAAGGAGAGTGAGGGACTGAGGACATAGAGGTAGTGAATGAAAAACAGAGAAGAGGACAAAAGAAAGGAGCAAAGAAAGATAAGTGAGGGAGAGTGGGTGAGTTATAGTGACAGAGTGCCACAAAAGAGGTGAGTGAGTAAAGAGGAATTACTTAAAGAGCAAAGGAGGAAAAGACGGAAAAGGGAAGTAAAGCAGAGAGACTGAAAGCTGAAAAGTGGTGCAAGGGAGAGAGGGGATGCAGACAGTTGAAATGGGAATGAGGGGGTGTGAAAGAAGTGGAGTAAAGGAACGGGGGTGAGAAAGGCATGTGTCCTCAAAGTAATTTAACAAGGGTGCCAATTTTTCTTCATTTTCAACATAATATTCTGATTCAGAAATTGCAGTGTAGTACTCGTCTACACTTTCAGGAGGTACAAAACAAAGTGCTGTTAATTTCTTTAATTCAACTTGTAGTTTGCTATCTGAGCAGTAATCTGTAACCAGGGATGTTTTTTGTAATTTACGCCAATATGCCTGGGAAAAATGAAAAAAACCATCCCTGAATTTGGGTATCCACGTACATTTTGTTGATCACATTGATCATAGTCAATTCGAAATCTATAATGATTTTCCTAGGACTTTTCCCGGATGTTTTCTCTTTAATCACTGTCAAAAATTCAGTGTAGGTTGCAGATTGCTTATCTGGTAGCAAACTATACACTAAGGGAACTACATTTTTGTTAATCTGTGTATGAATGCTGTAAATTTGTGTGAAAGGATGGGGCGTACATTTAAACGTCCCATCCATCATCCAAATTTCAGTATTCTCTAATTTAAAAAGGTTGCGGGGAGTGCTAAATATTAGAATACGTTTAAGAGGGTTTTCGTTGTCATAGAGTAAGAAAGGTTCATTAGAGAAAGATAGAGTAAGTTCATGAGGAATATTTATGTCTGCAAAAGTTTGAGGGGTAACTGTGAGTGTTACTTGCCTGCTTTTTACGTTGAATAATTCCACGCAAATTGGGTATAGTAGGCATATTACAAGCAATATGTCCAGGGACATGTGCAACCTCTCTTAAATTCTACCAGGAGTTTCATTGGAGGTGGATGCAATATCTTTCATTTTGTTTATTGTTTCACGTATTTCTATCTCCATTGCAGAGACAGAGTGGTTATGTTCAGTTGTTTTGATTACGTTGTCACCAACAGTAACCGCTCTGCCGCTGCAACGGGAAGAATAATATTGCACACACCTCCAATGTCTCCTTGGTTCACTTATCCTTTCATTACAATATATATATCCACAATGTTTGAGAAGTCTGTTTCCTTTCCTTGATTTAGTGTAAGATGCTGTGGCGTGGCTTGACATTATCTGTTGAAAAAATGAAATGGGAAAAAAAATTACTATGTTTTTCTATGTCTTTGTTTTATCTTTTTGAAATGTATATTTATTTTCTTATTTATACAAGTTTATGGAGTTAGAATAGTAAGTGGCACCCCTACACTATCCAGCACTTACCCTACTGATGCACTTTCCTGGAGTTAGAATAGAAAGTGGCACCCCTATACTATCCAGCACTTACCATACTAATGCACTTTCCTGGAGTTATAAATTTAAGAGATTAGAACATTGTTCTTTTTTTCACCATTGGAAAAAATATACCAAATACTTAAATAATAACCTTTTTCAAAAAACTAGTTTTTTTTAATAATAAATTTCAAGCAAGCATCACTTTGGAAAAAATAAGTGGTGAGGAAGGAAAAGATATTTTTAAAGGAACGTTCAAAATGTTTTCAAAAGTAAATATATTCCATTTTAAATGCAATGGATAAAAAAATGTTTTTTAAAAATAAAAGGAGAAGAGTGACTTATCTTTGGATTGTAAGGGTTTTTTTGGGGGAAAAAATTACTAATGGATTTGTTTACATTTGAAAATGGTGGAACAGAAAAAAAGAAGACTTCTTAAGGTAAGGGAACCCGACGAAAATTAATTTTAAAAATGTTTAAAAAAAAAGCCAATTGAATTAAATGTGAAAAAAATAATTTAAGGTCAAAGCAGGAAAGTAACTTTGTGAGAATTGATTAGAAATGTAATATGTTAGCAACATTTTCCAGGTACTCTAATGCCACACTCAACGAAAATTGTTGAAGTACTGTCAATAGTCTCTCGGACATCTCCTTTGTTTGTTTAGAAGGTCGTGGATTTAGGCTACCTGTTAATGCTTGTGGAAGTCTCATTTCTTGAAAACTTTGCTCCTTCTTCAAAGTTTTCAAAAAAGAGTAGAAATTTGGATGATGTTTCCCAATTGTATGACTGAAGGAGTTGTGCCATCCCTCTATGGCATTGTTTGTTTAAGCACCTCCTTCCAAGCAGGTTGAGTAGCAGTTCCACCACTCCACATGGAAACGTGGCTTCCTCCTGCGACCCGATCTGCTTAGACGCCCAATCCATGTGTCCTCAAAGTAATTTAACAAGGGTGTCAATTTTTCTTCATTTTCAACATAATATTCTGATTCAGAAATTGCAGTGTAGTACTCGTCTACACTTTCAGGAGGTACAAAACAAAGTGCTGTTAATTTCTTTAATTCAACTTGTAGTTTGCTATCTGAGCAGTAATCTGTAACCAGGGATGTTTTTTGTAATTTACGCCAATATGCCTGGGAAAAATGAAAAAAACCCATCCCTGAATTTGGGTATCCACGTACATTTTGTTGATCACATTGATCATAGTCAATTCGAAATCTATAATGATTTTCCTAGGACTTTGACCGGATGTTTTCTCTTTAATCACTGTCAAAAATTCAGTGTAGGTTGCAGATTGCTTATCTGGTAGCAAACTATACACTAAGGGAACTACATTTTTGTTAATCTGTGCATGAATGCTGTAAATTTGTGTGAAAGGATGGGGCGTACATTTAAACGTCCCATTCATCATCCAAATTTCAGTATTCTCTAATTTAAAAAGGTTGCGGGGAGTGCTAAATATTTGAATACGTTCAAGAGGGTTTTCGTTGTCATAGAGTAAGAAAGGTTCATTAGAGAAAGATAGAGTAAGTTCATGAGGAATATTTATGTCTGCAAAAGTTTGAGGGGTAACTGTGTGAGTGTTACTTGCCTGCTTTTTACGTTGAATAATTCCACGCAAATTGGGTATAGTAGGCATATTACAAGCAATATGTCCAGGGACATGTGCAACCTCTCTTAAAATTCTACCAGGAGTTTCATTGGAGGTGGATGCAATATCTTTCATTTTGTTTATTGTTTCACGTATTTCTATCTCCATTGCAGAGACAGAGTGGTTATGTTCAGTTGTTTTGATTACGTTGTCACCAACAGTAACCGCTCTGCCGCTGCAACGGGAAGAATAATATTGCACACACCTCCAATGTCTCCTTTGTTCACTTATCCTTTCATTACAATATATATATCCACAATGTTTGAGAAGTCTGTTTCCTTTCCTTGATTTAGTGTAAGATGCTGTGGCGTGGCTTGACATTATCTGTTGAAAAAATGAAACGGGAAAAAAAAATTACTATGTTTTTCTATGTTTTTGTTTTATCTTTTTGAAATGTATATTTATTTTCTTATTTATACAAGTTTATGGAGTTAGAATAGTAAGTGGCACCCCTACACTATCCAGCACTTACCCTACTGATGCACTTTCCTGGAGTTAGAATAGTAAGTGGCACCCCTATACTATCCAGCACTTACCATACTAATGCACATTCCTGGAGGTATACATTTAGGAGATTAGAACATTGTTCTTTTTTTCACAATTGGAAAAAATATACCAAATACTTAAATAATAACCTTTTTCAAAAAACTAATTTTTAATAATAAATTTCAAGCAAGCATCACTTTGGAAAAAATAAGTGGTGAGGAAGGAAAGTATATTTTTAAAGGAACGTTCAAAATGTTTTCAAAAGTAAATATATTCCATTTTAAATGCAATGGATAAAAAATGTTTTTTAAAAATAAAAGGAGAAGAGTGACTTATCTTTGGATTGTAAGGGTTTTTTTTTGGAAAAAATTACTAATGGATTTGTCTACATTTGAAAATGGTGGAACAGAAAAAAAGAAGATTTCCTAAGGTAAAGGAACCCGACGAAAATTAATTTTAAAAATGTTTTCAAAAAATGGCAATTTAATTAAATGTGAAAAAAATAATTTAAGGTCAAAGCAGGAAAGTAAGTTTGTGAGAATTGATTAGAAATGTAATATGTTAGCAACAGTTTCCAGGTAGTCTAATGCCACACTCAACAAAAATTGTTGAAGTACTGTCAATAGTCTCTCGGACATCTCCTTTGTTTGTTTAGAAGGTCGTGGATTTAGGCTACCTGTTAATGCTTTTGCAAGTCTCATTTCTTGAAAACTTTCTCCTTCAAAGTTTTAAAAAAAGAGTAGAAATTTGGATGATGTTTCCCAATTGTATGACTGAAGGAGTTGTGCCATCCCTCTATGGCATTGTTTGTTTTAGCACCTCCTTCCAAGCAGGTTGAGTAGCAGTTCCACCACTCCACATGGAAATGTGGCTTCCTCCTGCGACCCGATCTGCTTAGACGCCCAATCCATGTGTCCTCAAAGTAATTTAACAAGGGTGCCAATTTTTCTTCATTTTCAACATAATATTCTGATTCAGAAATTGCAGTGTAGTACTCGTCTACACTTTCAGGAGGTACAAAACGAAGTGCTGTAAATTTCTTTAATTCAACTTGTAGTTTGCTATCTGAGCAGTAATCTGTAACCAGGGATGTTTTTTGTAATTTACGCCAATATGCCTGGGAAAAATGAAAAAAAACATCCCTGAATTTGGGTATCCACGTACATTTTGTTGATCACATTGATCATAGTCAATTCGAAATCTATAATGATTTTCCTAGGACTTTTCCCGGATGTTTTCTCTTTAATCACTGTCAAAAATTCAGTGTAGGTTGCCGATTGCTTATCTGGTAGCAAACTATACACTAAGGGAACTACATTTTTGTTAATCTGTGCATGAATGCTGTAAATTTGTGTGAAAGGATGGGGCGTACATTTAAACGTCCCGTCCATCATCCAAATTTCAGTATTCTCTAATTTAAAAAGGTTACGGGGAGTGCTAAATATTAGAATACGTTTAAGAGGGTTTTCGTTGTCATAGAGTAAGAAAGGTTCATTAGAGAAAGATAGAGTAAGTTCATGAGGAATATTTATGTCTGCAAAAGTTTGAGGGGTACTGTGTGAGTGTTAATTGCCTGCTTTTTACGTTGAATAATTCTACGCAAATTGGGTATAGTAGGCATATTACAAGCGATATGTCCAGGGACATGATGTGCAACCTCTCTTAAAATTCTACCAGGAGTTTCATTGGAGGTGGATGCAATATCTTTCATTTTATTTATTGTTTCACGTATTTCTATCTCCATTGCAGAGACAGAGTGGTTATGTTCAGTTGTTTTGATTACGTTGTCACCAACAGTAACCGCTCTGCCGCTGCAACGGGAAGAATAATATTGCACACACCTCCAATGTCTCCTTGGTTCACTTATCCTTTCATTACAATACTAGCAGCCCGTCCCGACCTTGTCCAGGAGCAATCAGGCTTAAGGGCCCTCGCCCGCCCCGGCCCCCGCCCCCGACATTGTCCGTGCGTCCCCCGGAGTATCAGCCCGTCCCGACCTTGGCTTCAGGGCCCCCGCCCGCTCTGACATTGTCCGTGGGTCCCCCGGAACCTCACCTCATCCGCCGCGCCTCCCCGCGCTCCTGCGTTCACCGGTCTGCCGCTCCTCACCGCTCCTCCCCTCTCCTCCCCACCTGTCCGCCGCTCCTCTCCGCTCCTCCCAGCCTGTCTGCCGCTCCTCACCGCTCCTCCCCGCCTGTCTGCCGCTCCTCCCCGCGCTCCTGGACGTCGCTCCTCCCCGCGCTCCTGATGTCAACACGCACGTCGCGGCCGGCGCTACTTCCATGGGACTAATTTTTTTTTTCTTGTACATTTTTTAAATACCGTATATTTTTTAAATTTATATAGCCTATGTCCATCTGCACACCCATACAATTTCAACGATGTATCGGGTGTGTGGATTGGCGCTGTGGTTCCCGAGTTTACCCGCCTCAAAGGTTCAAAGTTCTTCCTTTATAATAGTAGTATAGATATATATCCACAATGTTTGAGAAGTCTGTTTCCTTTCCTTGATTTAGTGTAAGATGCTGTGGCTTGGCTTGACATTATCTATTGAAAAAATGAAATGGGAAAAAAAAATTACTATGTTTTTCTATGTCTTTGTTTTATCTTTTTGAAATGTTTATGGAGTTAGAATAGTAAGTGGCACCCCTACACTATCCAGCACTTACCCTACTGATGCACTTTCCTGGAGTTAGTATAGTAAGTGGCACCCCTATACTATCCAGCACTTACCATACTAATGCACTTTCCTGGAGGTATAAGTTTAAGAGATTAGAACATTGTTCTTTTTTTTCACAATTGGAAAAAATATACCAAATACTTAAATAATAACCTTTTTAAAAAAACTATTTTTTTTTAATAATGAATTTCAAGCAAGCATCACTTTGGAAAAAATAAGTGGTGAGGAAGGAAAGGATATTTTTAAAGGAACGTTCAAAATGTTTTCAAAAGTAAATATATTCCATTTTAAATGCAATGGATAAAAAAATGTTTTTTAAAAATAAAAGGGGAAGAGTGACTTATCTTTGGATTGTAAGGGTTTTTTTTTGGAAAAAATTACTAATGGATTTGTTTACATTTGAAAATGGTGGAACAGAAAAAAAGAAGACTTCTTAAGGTAAGGGAACCCGACGAAAATTAATTTTAAAAATGTTTAAAAAAATGCCAATTGAATTAAATGTGAAAAAAATAATTTAAGGTCAAAGCAGTAAAGTAAGTTTGTGAGAATTGATTAGAAGTGTAATATGTTAGCAACATTTTCCAGGTAGTCTAATGCCACACTCAACGAAAATTGTTGAAGTACTGTCAATAGTCTCTCGGACATCTCCTTTGTTTGTTTAGAAGGTCGTGCATTTAGGCTACCTGTTAATGCTTGTGCAAGTCTCATTTCTTGAAAACTTTGCTCCTTCTTCAAAGTTTTCAAAAAAGAGTAGAAATTTGGATGATGTTTCCCAATTGTATGACTGAAGGAGTTGTGCCATCCCTCTATGGCATTGTTTGTTTTAGCACCTCCTTCCAAGCAGGTTGAGTAGCAGTTCCACCACTCCACATGGAAACGTGGCTTCCTCCTGCGACCCGATCTGCTTAGACGCCCAATCCATGTGTCCTCAAAGTAATTTAACAAGGGTGACAATTTTTCTTCATTTTCAACATAATATTCTGATTCAGAAATTGCAGTGTAGTACTCGTCTACACTTTCCGGAGGTACAAAACAAAGTGCTGTTAATTTCTTTAATTCAACTTGTAGTTTGCTATCTGAGCAGTAATCTGTAACCAGGGATGTTTTTTGTAATTTACGCCAATATGCCTGGGAAAACTGAAAAAAACATCCCTGAATTTGGGTATCCACGTACATTTTGTTGATCACATTGATCATAGTCAATTCGAAATCTATAATGATTTTCCTAGGACTTATCCCGGATGTTTTCTCTTTAATCACTGTCAAAAATTCAGTGTAGGTTGCAGATTGCTTATCTGGTAGCAAACTATACACTAAGGGAACTATATTTTTGTTAATCTGTGCATGAATGCTGTAAATTTGTGTGAAAGGATGGGGCGTACATTTAAACGTCCCATCCATCATCCAAATTTCAGTATTCTCTAATTTAAAAAGGTTGCGGGGAGTGCTAAATATTAGAATACGTTTAAGAGGGTTTTCGTTGTCATAGAGTAAGAAAGGTTCATTAGAGAAAGATAGAGTAAGTTCATGAGGAATATTTATGTCTGCAAAAGTTTGAGGGGTAACTGTGTGAGTGTTACTTGCCTGCTTTTTACGTTGAATAATTCTACGCAAATTGGGTATAGTAGGCATATTACAAGCAATATGTCCAGGGACATGTTGTGCAACCTCTCTTAAAATTCTACCAGGAGTTTCATTGGAGGTGGATGCAATATCTTTCATTTTGTTTATTGTTTCACGTATTTCTATCTCCATTGCAGAGACAGAGTGGTTATGTTCAGTTGTTTTGATTACGTTGTCACCAACAGTAACCGCTCTGCCGCTGCAACGGGAAGAATAATATTGCACACACCTCCAATGTCTCCTTGGTTCACTTATCCTTTCATTACAATATATATATCCACAATGTTTGAGAAGTCTGTTTCCTTTCCTTGATTTAGTGTAAGATGCTGTGGCGTGGCTTGACATTATCTGTTGAAAAAATGAAATGGGAAAAAAAATTACTATGTTTTTCTATGTCTTTGTTTTATCTTTTTGAAATGTATATTTATTTTCTTATTTATACAAGTTTATGGAGTTAGAATAGTAAGTGGCACCCCTACACTATCCAGCACTTACCATACTAATGCACTTTCCTGGAGGTATAAATTTAAGAGATTAGAACATTGTTCTTTTTTTCACAATTGGAAAAAATATACCAAATACTTAAATAATAACCTTTTTCAAAAAACTAGTTTTTTTTAATAATAAATTTCAAGCAAGCATCACTTTGGAAAAAATAAGTGGTGAGGAAGGAAAGGATATTTTTAAAGGAACGTTCAAAATGTTTTCAAAAGTAAATATATTCCATTTTAAATGCAATGGATAAAAAAAATTTTTTTAAAAATAAAAGTAGAAGAGTGACTTATCTTTGGATTGTAAGGGGTTTTTTTTGGAAAAAATTACTAATGGATTTGTTTACATTTGAAAATGGTGGAACAGAAAAAAAGAAGACTTCTTTCGGTAAGGGAACCCGACGAAAATTAATTTGAAAAATGTTTTAAAAAAATGCCAATTAAATTAAATGTGAAAGAAATAATTTAAGGTCAAAGCAGGAAAGTAACTTTGTGAGAATTGATTAGAAATGTAATATGTTAGCAACATTTTCCAGGTAGTCTAATGCCACACTCAACGAAAATTGTTGAAGTACTGTCAATAGTCTCTCGGACATCTCCTTTGTTTGTTTAGAAGGTCGTGGATTTAGGCTACCTGTTAATGCTTGTGCAAGTCTCATTTCTTGAAAACTTTGCTCCTTCTTCAAAGTTTTCAAAAAAGAGTAGAAATTTGGATGATGTTTCCCAATTGTATGACTGAAGGAGTTGTGCCATCCCTCTATGGCATTGTTTGTTTTAGCACCTCCTTCCAAGCAGGTTGAGTAGCAGTTCCACCACTCCACATGGAAACGTGGCTTCCTCCTGCGACCCGATCTGCTTAGACGCCCAATCCATGTGTCCTCAAAGTAATTTAACAAGGGTGACAATTTTTCTTCATTTTCAACATAATATTCTGATTCAGAAATTGCAGTGTAGTACTCGTCTACACTTTCCGGAGGTACAAAACAAAGTGCTGTTAATTTCTTTAATTCAACTTGTAGTTTGCTATCTGAGCAGTAATCTGTAACCAGGGATGTTTTTTGTAATTTACGCCGTACATTTTGTTGATCACATTGATCATAGTCAATTCGAAATCTATAATGATTTTCCTAGGACTTTTCCCGGATGTGTTTTCTCTTTAATCACTGTCAAAAATTCAGTGTAGGTTGCAGATTGCTTATCTGGTAGCAAACTATACACTAAGGGAACTACATTTTTGTTAATCTGTGCATGAATGCTGTAAATTTGTGTGAAAGGATGGGGCGTACATTTAAACGTCCCATCCATCATCCAAATTTCAGTATTCTCTAATTTAAAAAGGTTACGGGGAGTGCTAAATATTAGAATACGTTTAAGAGGGTTTTCGTTGTCATAGAGTAAGAAAGGTTCATTAGAGAAAGATAGAGTAAGTTCATGAGGAATATTTATGTCTGCAAAAGTTTGAGGGGTAACTGTGTGAGTGTTACTTGCCTGCTTTTTACGTTGAATAATTCTACGCAAATTGGGTATAGTAGGCATATTACAAGCAATATGTCCAGGGACATGTTGTGCAACCTCTCTTAAAATTCTACCAGGAGTTTCATTGGAGGTGGATGCAATATCTTTCATTTTGTTTATTGTTTCACATATTTCTATCTCCATTGCAGAGGCAGAGTGGTTATGTTCAGTTGTTTTGATTACGTTGTCACCAACAGTAACCGCTCTGCCGCTGCAACTGGAAGAATAATATTGCACACACCTCCGATGTCTCCTTGGTTCACTTATCCTTTCATTACAATATATATATCCACAATGTTTGAGAAGTCTGTTTCCTTTCCTTGATTTAGTGTAAGATGCTGTGGCGTGGCTTGACATTATCTGTTGAAAAAATGAAATGGGAAAAAAAAATACTATGTTTTTCTATGTCTTTGTTTTATCTTTTTGAAATGTATATTTATTTTCTTATTTATACAAGTTTATGGAGTTAGAATAGTAAGTGGCACCCCTACACTATCCAGCACTTACCCTACTGATGCACTTTCCTGGAGTTAGAATAGTAAGTGGCACCCCTATACTATCCAGCACTTACCATACTAATGCACTTTCCTGGAGTTAGAATACTCAGTGGCACCCCTTCACTAATCAGCATTTACTCTACTGATGCACTTTCCTGAAGTTAGGATAGTAATTGGCACCCCTACACTATCCTGCACTTACCCTACTTATGCACTTTCCTGGTCTTAGAATAGTAAGTGGCACCCCTACACTATCCAGCACTTACCTTACTGATGCACTTTCCTGGACTTAAAATAAGTGGCACCCCAACACTTTCCAGCACTTACCCTACTGATGCACCCTCCTGGAGTTAGGATAGTAAGTGGCACTTCTACACTATCCAGCACTTACCCTACCGATGCACTTCCCTGGATTTAGAATAGTAAGTGGCACCCCTACACTATCTAGCACTTACCCTACTTATGCACTTTCCTGGAGTTAGAATAGTAAGTGGCACCCCTACACTATACAGCACTTACCTTACAGATGCACTTTCCTGGACTAAAATAATAAGTGGAACCCCTACACTTTCCAGCACTTACCCTACAGATGCACTTTCCTGGAGTTAAAATAGTAAGTGGCACCCCTACACTTTCCAGCACTTACCCTACTGATGCACCTTCCTGGAGTTACAATAGTAAGTGATACCTCTTAAAATTTCATCATTTACTCTACTGAGGCTCTTTATTTGCGTTTTACAAATTTTTGAAATCTACTTTTGCTATTTATTTTGCGGTTTAGATGTGTTTATATTTATAAATTACCTTTGATTTTTGGAGTTTGCTTTTTTGTCTTCTTCCTGGTCTTCTGACTTGTTTTTGTATGGGCTTCTTAGTTGATTGCTCGTTCGAGTTTTGCTTTTCTGGTTTGGCTCTACAAAAAGAATTGGAGAATGTTTTATATGATTTTAAACACTGTATTATCACTGTTTCAATTTGTTTTACTGCCTCATCTTCCTGGAATTAGAATACTCAGTTGCACCCCTACACTAGCCAGCACTTACCCTACTTATGCACTTTCCTGGAGTTAGAATAGTAAGTTGCACCCCTACACTATCCATCACTTACCTTACTGATGCACTTTCCTGGAGTTAGGATAGTAAGTGGCACTTCTACACTATCCAGCACTTACCCTACTGATGCACTTTCCTGGATTTAGAATAGTAAGTGGCACCCCTACACTATCTAGCACTTACCCTACTTATGCACTTTCCTGGAGTTAGAATAGTAAGTGGCACCCCTACACTATACAGCACTTACCTTACTGATGCACTTTCCTGGACTTAAAATAATAAGTGGAACCCCTACACTTTCCAGCACTTACCCTACAGATGCACTTTCCTGGAGTTAAAATAGTAAGTGGCACCCCTACACTTTCCAGCACTTACCCTACTGATGCACCTTCCTGGAGTTACAATAGTAAGTGATACCTCTTAAAATGTCATCACTTACTCTACTGAGGCTCTTTATTTGCGTTTTACAAATTTTTGAAATCTACTTTTGCTATTTATTTTGCGGTTTAGATGTGTTTATATTTATAAATTACCTTTGATTTTTGGAGTTTGCTTTTTTGTCTTCTTCCTGGTCTTCTGACTTGTTTTTGTATGGGCTTCTTAGTTGATTGCTCTTTCGAGTTTTGCTTTTCTGGTTTGGCTCTACAAAAAGAATTGGAGAATGTTTTATATGATTTTAAACACTGTATTATCACTGTTTCAATTTGTTTTACTGCCTCATCTTCCTGGAATTAGAATACTCAGTTGCACCCCTACACTAGCCAGCACTTACCCTACTTATGCACTTTCCTGGAGTTAGAATAGTAAGTTGCACCCCTACACTATCCAGCACTTACCTTACTGATGCACTTTCCTGGAGTTAGGATAGTAAGTGGCACTTCTACACTATCCAGCACTTACCCTACTGATGCACTTTCCTGGATTTAGAATAGTAAGTGGCACCCCTACACTATCTAGCACTTACCCTACTTATGCACTTTCCTGGAGTTAGAATAGTAAGTGGCACCCCTACACTATACAGCACTTACCTTACTGATGCACTTTCCTGGACTTAAAATAATAAGTGGAACCCCTACACTTTCCAGCACTTACCCTACAGATGCACTTTCCTGGAGTTAAAATAGTAAGTGGCACCCCCTACACTTTCCAGCACTTACCCTACTGATGCACCTTCCTGGAGTTACAATAGTAAGTGATACCTCTTAAAATGTCATCACTTACTCTACTGAGGCTCTTTATTTGCGTTTTACAAATTTTTGAAATCTACTTTTGGAAAGGGGCGACCACTCGGTCCCCCCGAACGTATGGTGGAGTACCCCGATCCCCCCGGGAGGCCATCTTGGGCGGGAGGCGAGTCTTGGCTGGTATGCCCGAAGCGGCGTAGCCGGGGCGCGCTTTTTTCCCGCCCTGGAGTGGGTTGTCCTAGACACTAAAGCCGCCAGCCACGCCCCCGGAGGCGGGCGGAGGCGGGTTTACGCCCGCCCGAAGACGGATAAAAGGAGCAACAAGCCAAGGAAGCATCCTCTTGTTCCTGTGCTCTGAAGCTGCACCTCCCCGCTGCACGTGAGCTCGAGACGGAACGAAGAGCCAATTTTGAGCGTTTTAATTTTGTTCTTGTTCTTTCAGATATCTTCGTTGGAGAATGCCGGGCAAGAAAGTCGGAAAACGGGTCGGTACCGATCAGATGCTCCGCATGCTTGTAAAGGACATGGCCGAGATGAAAAAGCAGATGGCGGCAATGAACGGGGTTGGAGGCCCGAAGCGAGTCGTCGGACCAGCATTGCCGGGAGTAGTCCCCAGCGGGAGGGGCAAGAGGTCCAAGAGGGGGGCACTTGGGGGGGAGGCCCCGGTTCCCGATACACCGATAGAGGAGCCAATCCCGGTTCCGAAGGAGGGGCGACCGATCCCCGTCGTAGTCACCCCCGTGAACGGGGAAGATATGCCTCCCGAGTTGGCTGCACAACTGGCAGCGTGGTTGGGAAAAGATAGTGAGGGCACCACGGCAGACGACGCCAGGGCAGTAATGAGGCAATTGCGAGAATCTAGAGAGGCTGCGAGGGCACCATCTTCTGTTCCCCCACAGGTTCCGGTGGGTGAGACCGCAGCGGGCACGAGTTCGGCAGCAAGTACAGCTCCTAGTTCAGGTAAGCGGCTATTGCCGATTGCGGGGGAGGGGTCTGTACCCTCACGAAGGGAGAAAGTGGCCCAGCATGTTCCACTCGAAGTTAAGGAAAAGATTTGGGCTGATAAGTATGTGAACATGTTTTCTTTGCTTACCGACCATTACGAGATCGAACATGTGAAGGGCCAAAAAGAGCTTCTGCATCCGAGTGTTTGGCGCGCCAAAATGGCCGCCTTTAAGGTTGATGAGAACATAGGTACCTGGGGCAGGGCGTTTGGCATATTCACCTCAATTATGGGGGAACGAAGGCCTGAGTTGTTGCCCGAGTTGCCCATATATCAGACACGTATCATGGAGTATTCTCAATCATACGAGGGCAATCAGTGGTTTTGCTATGACAATGTTTTTAGGAAGGCCAAAGAGCACGACCCAGCTCTGACCTGGGATTGTTATGACTCCATTTCTTGGCAAAAAATGGAGAATTCAAGCATGTTAAAGGTACCATTGTCGGGGGGTAACGGGGGTGAGTCGTCCCGCCAATCCCCTGGGACACCCTTTCGGACGGGTGCAGGTAACGAGCACCACTCGAAGTCGAGTGGCAACGCAGGTAAAAAGGGGATTTGTTGGAATTTTAAATGTAAATGTAAATGTAAATGTAAGGTGTTTTGTAGCGCGCTCAATTACTACCGGAGTATCCTGGCGCGAATGACCGCTGGGGAACCCGTCCTGGCTTTCCCTGTGAGATGGTCCCATGCTGGGTATCTCCAAGGTGAAGCCAGGCATCCCCGGCGTCTGTGGGGGGCCGTTGTAGCGATGAGGCAAGCTTAATGCCCAGAGTTACCGAGTGTGATCACTGCCCAAAGTGGGCACCGAGGCGAGAATTATCAGTCCGCTGACCCTGGTCCTCGACCCTGCCGCGTCGGGAATCGAACCCTGGTCCCGGGCCGTTCTCAGCCTCCGGGTCTGCCGCCTCTAACCAGTGAGCCACACCTCGCTACTTTAACAGGGGAAAATGTACAAGGCCCCAAGGGTCATGCAAGTTTAGACACGAATGTGGGGGGTGTGGACAGTCCTCCCATCCCGAGACCATGTGCAGAGCCAAGACGGGTGATAACGGTGGTAGGGGAAGCGCCAAGCAGGTCTGAAATAGTCCGAGGGGCGCCTTTACCTACCCCGGTTGACACCATGGCAATGATTCCTTGGCTCAATGAATACCCGGATCATGTCTCCGCTGGGGTGTTGCGAGACGGGTTTTCGTATGGTTTCCGCATTCCAGTGGGGGATTTTCAGGGTAAAACAAGTTGTAAGAACCAACTGTCGGTCCTGCAGCATACGGCGGTGGTACAAGTAAAAATCGGGAAAGAGGTGACTCGAGGGCGGGTTGCCGGTTCATTTGATTTACCACCGGTTGCTAACTTTGTTTGTTCCCCCTTAGGGGTGGTCCCCAAGAAGGACCCGGGTGAGTTTAGGCTAATACATAATTTGTCAGCCCCACGAGGTCTTTCCGTGAATGATGCGATAGACCCGGAAGTGTGTTCGGTGCGGTATGCATCCTTCGATGAGGCCGTCGCCATGTTGAATCGCCTGGGGCCCGGGGCGCTGATGGCAAAATCAGACATCGAGTCAGCGTTCCGGTTGCTCCCGGTACACCCAGACGATCAGCGTCTCCTTGGTTTCATGTTTCAGGGTCGCTATTACATGGATAAATGTATGCCAATGGGATGCTCTATATCTTGTGCTTATTTTGAAAAGTTCAGTTGTTTTCTGCAATGGGTATTCACAAGAAAGACGGGTTTTCAGCATGTTATGCATTATCTCGATGACTTTCTGTTCCTGGGGGCAGCCGGGGATCCAGAATGTGGACAGGCTTTAAAAGAATTTTGTGGCTTAATGAATCATTTTGGTGTGCCATTGGCACCAGGTAAGACTGTGGGTCCCTCGACTTCACTCGAGTTTCTTGGGATAGAGCTCGACTCGGAGGAGGGTTGTTTGCGGTTACCCAAAGAAAAGGTGGTAAAATTCAGGGCCTCCCTTGAAACATGTATTCTAGAGACTAAGATAAACTTGCATCAATTGCAGCAAACGGTGGGCCAGTTGAATTTTGCCCTTAGAGTAATGCCAATGGCCCGCCCCTTTTCCCGCTCGATTGCACAAGCCATGGTCGGTCTTAAAGAGGGACACCACCGCACGAGGCTCTCGGCAGAGATTCGCCAGGACATGCTGTAGCAAATAAAGTTCTTGAATCCAGTATGTAAAGTAAATATAATTTATTGTAGATTAATCCAAGTTAAATGATCAATAGATATAATGATAAAAGTCCCACCAGGAGCAGATCTTCTCTCGCTCAGCCTGTCTGCCATCAACTGTAAAATGGAGCGCCTCAAAATGAGCACAGATGTGACTCCGCAAATTACATATTTAATAAATCCAACACTAGGACAACTAATCCTCTGAAAAGAAAACCTCAAAATAATTTGAGCACACAGTGGTTCACAACAATAAAAGAAAATGCAGGACTCTACTCAATAACACATGTGAACTCCTCTAATATTTTAGAGCACTAATTAACCTGGTACATCAAAAACAAGAAAGAACAATATTGAACACCTCAATGGAAGTTGAGCACCTAAATGGTGGTTCAAAACAGCATATCGATATCAAACATGTCAGAAAATGAGCACGAGAATTAACAAAGTAAACACATAACTCTATACGAAATAAGAAGCAATAATACATTAAAATAATATAAACATCAATACACTGTGAGTTATGTTAAACAGAATGAAATAGGCAAGTTGGTAAATATGAATGGTAAAGCATATTGAAAATTTTCCAAAATAATAAATCAAAATAACAAAAGTAGTCACCGAAGTCTGACTGTTGAAGTACTGACAGGGTGATCTCTCACCCAAACTCCGAAGTCTTATTGTTGAAATGCTGCCGATAGTGTGATCCTTCACTCGAACTCATCATCAAGGAGCAGAAAAACAAATTCCTCACTAGCAAAAACTTCGAAAACTCAATATTTGTAGATCGTAATGCCACATTATTTGAAGTCCGTCGGTGCACGTTGTTATGGCAACCTAAATAACAAATTAAAATGGCCACCGCGTTGTCACGTATCTGCCGGATGGTTCACGGTGAAAGCGTGCTGACAAGAAACCACAAACAGTGGCAACATCGGCAAATTTGACGTCACAGCAGGAAGGGAACGTAAGGCAGAACGTGAGGTGAAAGAATCACCAACTCCCTGATGCTTTCCAAATACGTCATCAAACGCACAGCAGCAGGGACCGAGAGAAGATCGCCGCCGTCCACTCGACGACCAACCGTCATCTCCACACAAGACGGTGAGTGTACAATATTAGGTAAAGAGAGTTACTCTGCACAAGGCACAATAAGCGCTCAAGCCATTGCTCACACAAGTCATTGTTAATCATATTAACAAAAAAAAATAAATGAAAAGGAAAAAACGTGTAAAAATCAGTACAAAGCCTTAAAACAGTATACAGGCTAGAAATGTTTGAAGAGCACTTGCCGAAGTCAGAGTAGACACTGTACACAGTGCTCTGCTTAAAGATGCCAATCCAGCATTTTCTTTGGCCAAAACAAAACATTAAGTCCATTTTCACGCTGCTCAACTTCTTAAAACGTTTAATACAACGGAATGTTGCACTTGCATTCACATAGTAGCTGGCAAAGACGTATTTTCAAAACTTGGCACACAAGTTCCTTTTAAAAGTTTTTGGCAAATCAGGGCAAAATGAATTAAATATTGATAATTTTCTTCAGGTTTTCCAAATTCAGGTCACGTAACGCAGTCAGAAATCAAACACCCTGGGATGGGAGGCTGTCCAGATGACTGGGGACACTGGTGGGGCTAACCAGGGCGTTTCAATTAATTTACCTTTTCTTTTCAGCTTTGAAAAGTTCCTTAGTTGCAGTAGTAGTACATTAAATCCGTCTTCCTTCCACGCATAAGTTCAGTTCTGTACCTCGTCGCCAATTTGTAGCAAATAAAGTTCTTGAATCCAGTATGTAAAGTAAATATAATTTATTGTAGATTAATCCAAGTTAAATGATCAATAGATATAATGATAAAAGTCCCACCAGGAGCAGATCTTCTCTCGCTCAGCCTGTCTGCCATCAACTGTCTCCCCCTGAGCCGTCAGGTACTTAACATTCTAGTATGACATCAAACATTCTATTACATGCAGTGGCTAAGCAATGGGGAAATGTAAGTAAGGGAAATGTAAAGCATGAGCAAGATGTAACACATGCGCATTTGGTTGGCATTCCTGGCGGATTTCAATGGTCGAATTGTCTGGAACAAACCGGCGGTGTCCTCCGAGGAGCTGGGGCTGTGGACAGATTCGGCGGGGAGTATAGGTTTTGGCGCCATATTCGGTACACAATGGTCGGCTCAAAAATGGCCGTCACGGTGGCACGAGTGCGGGCTGACGAGTAACATTGCTTTTCTGGAACTCTTCCCTATTTTGGTGGCCCTGAAAACATGGCCTGAGGGGTTCCGGGATCACTCTGTGGTGTTCTGGTCTGATAACATGACCGTGGTTGAGTGTATCAATAGTCAGGCAGCACGTTGCAAATGGATTCTGAGACTGCTCAAAGAAATTGTGTTATTGTGTATGCAGTTGAATGTGCTCTTTAGGGCAAGACATGTCCCGGGGGTGCTGAACCAAGCGGCTGACGCGCTTTCTCGTTTCCGTATGCAGGCCTTCTGGGTTTTTCTGCCCACAGCGGACCCGGTGGCGGCACCCTTTCCCGAAGCTCTCTGGTCTCTCGGTGCCCCGAACTACAAAACCTCGTGGGAGAGAGTTTAGCGCCCAGGACAAGGAAGGCATATGAAGGGGCGTTCCGTTGCTATTGGTCCTTTTTGGGTTCTGCTAGGGGGGAGCTTTGGGGCCAGGAAGAGCTTGTCGTAAAATTTTTGCTGTCTTTACATCAGGCAGGCAAATCAGTAGCTACGGCCCAGAGGCATCGGGCCGCCATTTCCTTTATGGCAAGGGCTCATGGGATCCAGGACCCGACAGCGTCTTTCGTAGTGCAGAAAGCGCTACTTGGGTGGCTACGCCTGGAGGGTCGCAGAGTAGATGAGAGGCACCCGATAGGTCTGGATAGGTTGGCCCTGTTATTATCCGTACTCCCTGCGACATGTTCATCCCAGTATGAAACCGTGTTATTCCGGGCCGCTTTTGCGTTAGCATTCCATGGGGCGATGCGGGTGGGGGGACTGTGCCGAGAGCACATTCAGGTTAAGGGGGAGACGATGATTGTCTCGTTTGTCAGGTCCAAGGCCGATCAGGGTGCGATTGGGGATTGCGTAGTCATACATCGGATTCCCGGATCTCCCATGTGCCCTGTTGTTTGTGTAAAGGAGTATCTAGCGCAGCGGGCGGCATCATGGGGGGGGACCTTGTTGAGACACGCTGATGCCACCCCACTGACGAGGTTTCAGTTCCAGCGGGTGCTTACAATGGCAATTTCGGCCGCGGGCTTGAACCCCGGCGAGTTTGGGACCCATTCCTTTCGGATAGGGGCTGCTACTGAGGCTACAGCCAGGGGTCTGAGTGTAGAAAAAGTGAAGCGTTTGGGGCGTTGGTCCTCGAATTGTTACAAAAGGTATGTGCGGTTGCACATGTTGTGAAGCTGCTATCATGTACTCACGCTTCTTGTTTTTGTTTGGTTTACAGTTTCGCAAGCTTACGAGGCGGGGCGGACTGTGCAGTCGACCCGACACCTGGGAACCAGCGGTCAAACATCACCGGCTGCGGAAAAAGTGGTGTGGGTCGTGGGCCACTCATACGTGAGGCGTGCCGTGGACGTATTCAAAGCAGGTGACATGATTCACATGGCTGGGGAATACGGGTACAGGGTGACCTTCTACGGAAGGGGCGGGCTCTGTATTGACCAGTTTCAATCCTTTTGCGAGGGTTTGTTAGGGCGGACAAGGTCACCGCCATCTATAATCATAGTCCATCTTGGGGGCAACGATTTGGTGACCACTGGTAGACGACTTCTTCTCGAGGCGATACTTTCCACAGTAAGTTGGTTGGCGAGAAGGGTTCCAGGGTGCACAATTGCATGGTCCCATATGATTCCACGTAAAGTGTGGCGGGGGGCGAATTCGGTGTCTGCTATAAATCATTCGGTGAAGAAAGTGAATAACAAATTGGGTAGATTGTTTCGTTCAAGTGCACTGCATTCTATTCCTCATGGTTGTATCAAGGGAGACAGTATGTATTTGGGGGATGGGGTCCATTTGTCCTGGGTGGGGAATGAGTTACTCATAGGAGATCTCATTGCTTGGCTGAAGAGTTTAAACCATGACCTTTAGGCAGGAGTTTTTTGTGGGGGGTCCGGATAGCCGGTCAACTATCCGGCCTGTGGCGGTAAGGTCATGATCGGTGAGCAGTAATTGGAAGATCCCTATGGGGGGGGCGTCACCCATTACGGATGGGAGCGCCCGGGGGAGGTGGCCATTGGCCCCTCAACGGGGAGGCGGTCCCTTCTAAGGATGGGCCGCCGAAAGGAAAGGGAAGGCGGTCAAGGTCCCTTCCTGGGTAGGAGGGGCTACGGGCCCCTCCTGGGAATTTCCCGGGGCCAGGACACCTGCGACGGCAGATGTGGTAAGTTGTGTGGGGCGGGGAGGGGGGTTTACGCTACCTTCTAGACACCTCACACGAGTCCTCGGACGACCGTTAAATGGCGTCGAGTTCATTGGGGCCCCCGTCAAGTCAAGGGAAATTGGTAGATGCACATGAGGTACAGCCTCAGTGCGGTCGCCCCTCGCAAGTGGGGGGGGTAATTCTGGTTTAGGGATCTGACACCGGTTACGACCTTGCCGTTGGCCCTTAACGTTAGGATGTACAATTTCAAGTTAAAATGTTTTGTAGGATGTTAGTTTCGGCTAGGAGAACCTTTGTATTAGAAATATGTTAAGGTTAGCCAAACATCGTAATGTGGAAAAGAAATTGTACATAATATGAAACTGATATTTTAATGTTTTCATTTTGTTTCATATTTTAATAAATACGGCCGGGAGGGTCACTCCCTCCCGCCTTCCAAAAGTTCAGAACCGTTTCCGGTTTCCCATCCTTTGGGATTGTGTCGAGAGGGGGTGGCGGGTATCTCAGCCATATGGAAAGGGGCGACCACTCGGTCCCCCCGAACGTATGGTGGAGTACCCCGATCCCCCCGGGAGGCCATCTTGGGCGGGAGGCGAGTCTCGGCTGGTATGCCCGAAGCGGCGTAGCCGGGGCGCGCTTTTTTCCCGCCCTGGAGTGGGTTGTCCTAGACACTAAAGCTGCCAGCCACGCCCCCGGAGGCGGGCGGAGGCGGGTTTACGCCCGCCCGAAGACGGATAAAAGGAGCAACAACCCAAGGAAGCATCCTCTTGTTCCTGTGCTCTGAAGCTGCACCTCCCCGCTGCACGTGAGCTCGAGACGGAACGAAGAGCCAATTTTGACCAACCCACCAGCCCCTGAAGACAGCAAGTGGTTTTGAAATAAAGTTTTTTGATGTGGTAACTCTATTTCTTATAGGTTGTGATGATTAAAGTGTTATTTGAGTATGCAATAAAGCGAAGGATTCTTTACAGTATGTTTTTAATTTTGAATAAAGTATTATTGCACGAGTGTTGATCAGTAATCATACGTGAAGCAGTTATGGTTGTTTTAATTTAGTGATTTCAGTTAATTGTCGTATTTATTTTGGTCGGGCGGTAAGGTCATGATCGTTGAGCAGTAATTGGAAGATCCCTATGGGGGGGGCGTCACCCATTACGGATGGGAGCGCCCGGGGGAGGTGGCCATTTGCCCCTCAACGGGGAGGCGGTCCCTTCTAAGGATGGGCCGCCGAAAGGAAAGGGAAGGCGGTCAAGGCCCCTTCCTGGGTAGGAGGGGCTACGGGCCCCTCCTGGGAATTTCCCGGGGCCAGGACACCTGCGACGGCAGATGTGGTAAGTTGTGTGGGGTGGGGAGGGGGGTTTACGCTACCTTCTAGACACCTCACACGAGTCCTCGGACGACCGTTAAATGGCGTCGAGTTCATTGGGGCCCCCGTCAAGTCAAGGGAAATTGGTAGATGCACATGAGGTACAGCCTCAGTGCGGTCGCCCCTCGCAAGTGGGGGGGGGGTAATTCTGGTTTAGGGATCTGACACCGGTTACGACCTTGCCGTTGGCCCTTAACGTTAGGATGTACAATTTCAAGTTAAAATGTTTTGTAGGATGTTAGTTTCGGCTAGGAGAACCTTTGTATTAGAAATATGTTAAGGTTAGCCAAACATCGTAATGTGGAAAAGAAATTGTACATAATATGAAACTGTTATTTTAATGTTTTCATTTTGTTTCATATTTTAATAAATACGGCCGGGAGGGTCACTCCCTCCCGCCTTCCAAAAGTTCAGAACCGTTTCCGGTTTCCCATCCTTTGGGATTGTGTCGAGAGGGGGTGGCGGGTATCTCAGCCATATGCTATTTATTTTGCGGTTTAGATGTGCTTATATTTATAAATTACCTCTGATTTTTGGAATTTGCTTTTTTGTCTTCTTCCTGGTCTTCTGACTTGTTTTTGTATGGGCTTCTTAGTTGATTGCTCTTTCGAGTTTTGCTTTTCTGGTTTGGCTCTACAAAAAGAATTTGAGAATGTTTTATATGATTTTAAACACTGTGGGGCATATTACCAACAACTAGCGATAATTTTTGTCTCTAACTTGTTTAGAGACAAAAATTATCGCCGCACATCGGCGATTTTTATCGCAGATAAACCTTGCTATTAACAAGGTTTATCGCAAATGCGATAAAAAGCGGCCGAAATGCATGAATATCGCTGAAAAGTCAGCGATATTCATGCATTATCGAGCAAATGCTCTTAGCCATGTTATCCACCTCCCATTGGATAACATGGCTAAGAACTGCTCAGGGCAGGTGTTAGCTTTTGGAGATATTCCCGCTTAGCGCGAATATCTCCAAAAGTTGGTAATAGGAGATAGCGATGTTAGCGACTGTTTTCAGTCTCTAACATCTTGGCACGCCCACTTTGCATCTCATTAGTGATAAATATCACTGACATGCAAAGTGGGGCCCAAGATGGTCGCTATCTCCTACTAGCTGTCGCTAACTGGTGTTAGCAACAGCTTGGTAATAGGGAGATAATTTTATCTCCGCTTTCTTGGCTTTTAAAGCCAAAAAAGCGGAGATAAACCCCCTTGATAATATGCCCCTGTATTATCACTGTTTCAATTTTTTCTAACTGCCTCATCTTCCTGGAATTAGAATACTCAGTTGCACCCCTACACTAGCCAGCAATTAACCTACTGATGCACTTTCTTGGAGTTAAAATAGTAAGTGGCACCCCTACACTATTCAGCACTTACCCTACTGATGGACTTTCATGGAGTTACAATAGTAATTGGTACCCCTACACTATCCAGCACTTACCCTACTGATGCACTTTCCTAGAGTTAGAATAGTAAGTGGCACCCTTATACTTTCCAGCACTTTCCTTACTGATGCACTTTCCTGGAGTTAGAATAGTAAGTGGCACTCCTACACTATCCAGCACTTACCCTACTGATGCACTTTCCTGGGGTTAGAAGAGTAAGTGATATCCCTATACTATCCAGTACTTACCCTACTGATGCACTTTCCTGGAGTTAGAATAGTAAGTGGCACCTCTACACTTTCCAGCACTTACCTTACTGATAATCCTAGTTTTTATATGTTTTTGTTTGGCTTTGTTTGTAGACTGCTATTCCCAGTTTTTGTTCTTGATTGGAGGACTTCAGAAGATAATTTTTAGTATCTAAAATGTATTCAAAACATTTCATGAAAATCTTATTTCTATTGTTTGTGATCTAGTGATAACTGACAAGTTTTAAATGATAAATAATTGTTATGTTCTAAACATCACATACTTTCTTAGTGCTGTATTTTTATTGTGTAGGAATTCTAATTAATTTTACAAATTAAACTCTTCTTTTCTCTAGAATTGCATTGTTTTGAAATTGCTTTAGTTATTGTTTATTCTAAACCGTCCAACATTTTTTAACAGCTGCAGTTTGTAGATGTTGGATTTGGATTTGAAAATTCTACATCATGTGACACTTTCTGTACTGTTGTATTTTCAAGTAGTAAGAACAATATTTAAATCCGTTTTTTCGGTGATGATTTCATTTATTATTTATACTTTTATTAAATATAAAAAAAATTACCTTCTTAAAATCACAACGATTGTATTTAAAAAATGAATGGGTTTTTTCTTAAACCAAGTTCGTTTTTCTGTGAGAAAAGAATAATTTAAAGGTTTGGATTATTACATCGGAAGGTGTGTAAACTATTTACTTATATGTTTTGGTATATAGAAAAAAAAGTACCTTATTTTAAATCGTGGTGAGTAGTGTTGCTGTTTAGAAAAAAAGCTTTTTTTGGAAAAGCTGGTTTATTCGTCTCACTTGGTTGGAGAACTGTTTCTAAAAATAATAAATATTTTTTGTTGTTTTAAAAAATTTATAGTATATTTCTGAATAGAATACTTTCTTTTAAAAAAATTACAACGTTTTAATATTAGTAACGTTTATTTATTTTTCGGAATCTTTAGAGATGTTTGTAAATATTCAGGTATTTCCTTAGCTAAAGGTTAATGTTGTATTATTTATTGTAATTAAAAAATATATATTTCTAACTTATTGCTGCTCAAATGCTATAATTAACCATTTCTTTACTTCGTTTTCTTAACTTACTTGAATGTGATTGAAAAAATGCTTCAAAGTTCGCTATGGCTGATATTTCGTTGAAGAGGTCAGAGGGTCAGCTTTTGACGTCTGGTCACTCTGGGAGTTGATAATCAACTGACTTAAAAATGGTGTCTTCCTCGTATTTATAACTTTTCGTCAGTAGCATCATTATTTCTTTAATTTACACCGTTAGTTTTATAATTTTATTTTTATTCATATAATGTGAAAACGTATAATTTAAAATGTTGTGTTTTGAAGTGATGTTTTGACAGTTTCGTTCCATTTTGGCATCCATTTTGAAAGTATTGTTCTTTAATGTCATGGAAATGGTAGATGGACTTCATTTTAAACTACAGTGCTTAAAATGGCGGTTCTCGGTATGTTAAATATTTCTGTTTCTGAAAAAAGTTTATTTTTCATGTATTTAATAATCGTTTTCACGTTGTTTTGACAAGTAAATCGTTCTCTCGGTGAAATATGTGAATTTTCTTAAATACGAGTATTAATTTTGTTACTCGAGTATTAATTTTGTTACTCGAGTATTAATTTTAAAATCTCTGTGATTTCTGGACATTTCCGTGCAGTTTATCACCACATTTTAATACACTTCCCCACCCAAAAACCCCTAATTTCCCTGTATCCCATGCCAGGATTAATTTTATTATAAAAATTAAAATATTTATTTATTTATTTAATTAAATAAATATTCCTTTGATATGGTAAGTATTTTTAAGAAATTCAGAGCTTTTCCGTGGAGTTTTTCACCACATTTTAATACACAGCCCCTCCCTAAAACCCCTAATTTCCCTGCATCCCGTGCCAGATTTAAAATTACAAAAAAAAAATATATTATTTAAATGCGTTGTAAAGGTATGCGTGTTAAAGGATTTCGTTGTAATGGTACTTTTTCATTAGTAACTCTGTATTGCGTTGTAACAGTATTCGTTGTAAGATATTGCGTTGTAATATCTTCTGCGTTGTAAAAAATGCGTTGTAAAAGCATGCGTTGTAATAGCATGCGTTGTAACGTCATACATCCCTTCCAAGTACTTCTTCATTTGTAAGGGGGCCCTAAGGGGCAACTTTTAATACTTTTTAATCTGACCTCTGCTCTCCACTGCTCCCCACTCTATGGTACTAGTAACATCAGGGCATAGAGTTACCATTTCGCACAACGGACAGTGTAATGAGGCTTATAGTGTCCTGACAATGCAGAACGAGGTGGGTCATCTTTATGGGGTCTGCTGTAGCTTGTCAGGTATTCAGGGATTCACTATGTTCTGCACAATCTAGTCCAGGCCTCTCTTGTCTTCTTAAGGCATCACCCCAGCAGAAGTATTCTTGAAAAGACCGTAGACATGGGCGGATTCCTCTTTTTTGTTTTCAGATACGACTCTATGCATAAGTTGTATGGTACATGAAATACCGACTTAGCAATACACAGTAACCAAGATTTTTGATAGATATTTCTATGGAACCAATCTTTTATTTGTTTTAAATGACAATCCTATAGCATTGCACAGCTGTATGCCTACAACCATAAAGGCCGGCAGCGAAAGTCTCAGACATAAATACATGAACACAGCTTCTTTGCCTACAACCATGGGGCCAGCAGCGTTTTCTGGATTGCATGAACCAACCTATCTACAATAATACAATTATAGAAACAAAGAAAAGGAAAGAACCTTCCCGCCCCTGCCAAAAATGAAAAAAAGAAAAGAGGTACCTGTACCAGTATGAGATCATCTTATTGTAGGAGTGATCCACCGAAGCTGATGGCCTTTTAGTCAAACCCCACCCATTGTGTGTGAGATGTTGTCGCTTCCTGTACTTCAGGAAGCAGATGAAGTATTTGGAGATATTTGGGGCATGTTACCTCCCTGAATTCTTTTGACAGTATTTGGATAAAAGGGGCCCACAATTCGGCATAAGTCTCCCCTTTGCGATCTTGGACCAAAGAGAGCCGTTCCATGGCAAGGGTTAGCCAAAGCCTGTGTTGCCATGCTGTGTGGTCTGGGACATTCGTGGGGCATCACTGTGCCAAGAGTGCCTGACATGCTGCAAATACCACTAGTGCCATCTGCCTTCTCCTCAGTGATCACAGGGGAAATGTCAGTGCATTTGGTAGCCCAGTAAGGTGTATACTAGACATCGTGCGATCTCCACGTCAAAGGCTTTGTCAATGTCGTTCAACATTCCCTCCCAGAAGAGTTCTAAACATGGGCAATGCCAAATCAAGTGTGTTAAAGAACCCGTGAGCCCGCAGCCCCTCCAACACTTCTCCGTATGCTTTTTGTCACGCATTATTTAACCTGCATGATTAAATAAATATATTTGCACTTTTCTAAATCATGTCACTTGTGTTACCCTAGATTAGGTAGCAGATTGTGCTTTTTTCTTCGTGGTTTTTGTTATGTTTAATGATAATGTTTGGTATCAACATTTGCAAGATAGAGGAACTGTATTTTGTAAAATAGTGAGGTTTCAGTAGTGAAATGGAATGCTTGTACATAGGACCTGCGCTCTGTTTCTTAAATGTTATTGGAAAAACGATTTTGGGGCATATGAATGGCTTTTACATTTTTGAGAAGGAATAAATAGTGTCTGCAAGATTAAATAAATATATTTGAACCTTTCACAATCATGTCACCTGTGTTTCCTCAGATTAGGAAGTAGATTATGCAGATGAGGTGAGGCATGTCCAGGGGTGCAGAGGAGGTGAGCCCTGTGTCCAAGAGTGCAGTGGAGAGGACTCACCTCCTCTGACCCTTGGACAAGCCTCACCTCCTCCGTGCCCCCTGGACAGGCCTCAATGTATTGGGTATAATTGATAGTAACAGGGTCCAGATGAAGTGAGGCCTGTCGAGGGGTGTAGATGAGGTGAGGCCTGTCCAGGGGTGCAGATGAGGTGAGGCTTGTTCAGGGTTGCAGATGAGGTGAGGCTTGTCCAGAGGTGCAGAGGAGGCGAGGCCTGTGTTCAAGAGTGTAGTGGGAGGGAGGCCTGTCCAGGGGTGCAAAGGAGGTGAGGTCTGTGTCTAAGAGTGCAGTGGGGGAGAGGCTTCATGAAGTCCAGTCCACTGCACTCTTAGACTCAGGCCTCACCACCTCTGCTCTCCAGGACAGGCCTCACCTCATCTGCACCTCTGGTCAGGTCTCACCTCATCTGCATCCTGTTATCATCTATTATACCCAATACATTGAGGCCTGTCCAGGGGGCATGGAGGAGGTGAGGCTTGTCTAGGGGTCAGAAAAGGTGAGTCCTGTCCACAGCACTCTTGGACCCAAAAAAAAGCACCCAAAAAAAATAATGAAGGAGTGAGCATGAGGGAAGGGGACAGAGAGAGTGATGTTAAGAGAAAGAGAGCTAGAGGGAGCAACACAGAGGGACTGTGTAATAGATAGTAAGACAGAGAGAAGGTGTAAGAGAGTGTAAGTGAGAAAAGGAAAATGAATAAGGGAGTGAAAGAAGGGAAGAGAGAGGAAGAAGACTAAAGCAGAGGTACTGGGAGAATGTGAGCGAGTGTTGAAAGTAAAGGGAAGGAGAGTAAAGGATGGGGAATGAGGGGTAGTGACGGAACCGGAGTAAAGGAACAGCGGTGAGGGAGGGTGAGAAAAGAGCAGTGAGTGTAAGTAAAGAGGGGTGAAAGAGGGTGGATAAAAGTGAATAAGGGTAAGACATGGGGAGTGACAGAGAGAAAGGACAGAGAGACTAAAGGAAGGAGTGACAAAAAGGGACTGAGTGAAGCAGCAAAGAAAGGTAAGTGAGGGAGTGTGGGTGAGTTATAGGGAGTGAGCACGACAAAAGAGTAGTGACAGTGAGGGGACAGAGACAGTGAGGGTAAGAGAAACGGAGTGAGGGAACGGGAGTGAGGAACTGTGATGACAGAGGGACTGAGAGGAGTGAGAGGAGTGGAGTAAGGGAAAGGGAATGAGTTAGGGAGCTAAGGAAGGGAACAGAGGGTAAGGGAAGTAAAGCAGGGGGACTGAAAGAAGTTGAATGTGGTAGGAGAGTAAGGGAAAGAGGAGTAAACATGGAGGATAAGAATAAGTGAGGGAAGCAGAGTAAGGAAACGGGGGTGAGGTAGGGTGAGAGAATAGTAGTGAGGTTAAAGCAAAGGGTGATGACAAACTACATTTTTTTAGTCACACTTACCATATAATTAATGTAAACTTAATTACATGTTTTTACTACACTTTGTATCTGTGAAAGAGAGAAGAAAAAATACGTTATAATAAAATATATATTTTAAAATAGAAGAGACAGGTCAAGAAGTCAAAAAAATCATAAAAGTGTACTAAAAAATAAAGTAAGAGTGAAGGACACAGAAAGGGAAATAAAGTAATGTAGAAGGACAAAAAGAGGGAAAAGGAAATAGAAGGAGAGCAAATTACTAAGAGTAAGGCAGATACATTCAGTGACAGAGAGGAAGAGAAGAAGAGAGAAATGAACTAAAGGTAAGTAAGATACTAAAAGAATGTGAGTTAGCAAAACTAAATCAGGAAAAAGGAGTAAGTAAAAGGGGAATGAGTGAGAGGGAAAGGAGTCTGATTGAGGATGCATTTACAAGAATGAGGAATGGAAGATGACTGAGAGTGAGTGAAGGGATGAAGGGAGTGAGGATAATATAGAAGGATTGAGGGAAAGGAGTGAGGAAGTTAGTAGACAGAGGGACTAAGGGAAGGACTCAGTGAAGTGGAGTACAATGAGTGAGGAAAAGAAAATGAGTAACGGAGCAAAATAAGGAAAGAGAGGGGAAGAGGACTAAAGCAGTGGTACTGAGAGAATATGATTCGGTGATGAAAGTAAAGAGAAGGACACTGAAAGATAGGAAATGAGGGGTAGTAATGGAACCGTAGTAAAAGAACTGGGGTGAAGAACGATGAAAGAGGAGCAGTGAAGTTGTTGTAAGAGAAATGATAGAAGGTAGATAAACACAAGTGAGCATAACACAAGGAGAGTGAGGGACTGAGGACATAGAGGTAGTGAATGAAAAACAGAGAAGAGGACAACAGAAAGGATCAAAGAAAGATAAGTGAGGGAGAGTGGGTGAGTTATAGTGACAGAGTGCGACAAAAGAGGTGATTAAGCAAAGAGGAATTACTAAAAGAGCAAAGGAGGAAAAGACGGAAAAGGGAAGTAAAGCAGAGAGACTGAAAGCTGAAAAGTGGTGCAAGGGAGAGAGGGGATGCAGACAGTTGAAATGGGAATGAGGGGTTGTGAACGAAGTGGAATAAAGGAACGGGGGTGAAACTGAGTGAGAGAAAGGCAGTGTGAGTGAGTAAAGAGAGCTGAAAGAGGGTGGAAAAAGGAAAGTGAGTGTGAGACAATGGGAATACAATATAAATTATTCAATACAAACTACAGAATAACTTGTACAACATGTTAGATAGTTTATTTTTGCTGTTCTCAGAATATATTGAATTTCACTAAAAACAGTGAGTTCAAACTATTCATCATATGACAGCGGGAAAAAAAACACAATCTAAAAGATTGTGTTTAAAAAAAAACATATAAACTTAAAAATCACATATGTACACTAATCTTTGATTCACTTACTTTTCCTTTTAACCAAATAGTACATCATGAAGGTCCTTTTCGTTGGAAAATACTCTGCTGTTCTCTAAAGCTTCCATTTCATCGACTTTCTATAAGAAAAGGTCCAAGAATATCTGAAATATGTTTCAATGTTTTCATTTCCTCCTTGTGTTCAGTCATGACTCTTTTCTCATTCCTTCACCTTTCCTTAAGGCCAAATAGTGTCAGATGTATCAGTATGTTTTCAAATTACTCAAAACAAACTCTAAAATTACCGTTTTCCCGACGTTCTGAAAGAAAAGCTCATACAACATTTCCACAATTTTTAAATATTCATATTTCCATATCTGGCTCACTCATGTTCAACATTTCCTATAATACTGATATCACTTACTATGAGATCCACTTAAAGTACCTATATGACAACTAGAATTTTTATATTATCTTGATCACTTTTACTCACAATATAATTTTAAACAGCAGACTAACTTTTATTAACTGCTCCCGTCTTCATAGGCCAAGTACATTTACTTAAATTTCGGTTCTAAAAACACTAGGTAAGAATTTTTTAAGTCAAAAGGCAAACGTTGTTTGAAAGTCAAATGAGTATCATTACAATAAGTCCAGCCTTTTCGACATTTTAAATAAGCTGTATAATGCCCTGATGTTGTCGAAGGACCGTCGTGATAAATAATAGCTACAGTTGCAAAGGTTCTTCTTGAAATTGATAACTGAGAAGCCACGAATTTTTTAATAGAAGTTGTCAATTTAGTTCCATCAGGTCTACATCGTTGGAACATTAAAATGACATACTGACCATATGCTTGTGTAAATAATGTGGACAGCATTGCACACTTACATTGGGTACACACCATATTTTGATCAGATGCTTTAACTAGATTATTAAAAGACACTTATTTGCAGTCTGGTAAAGTCAAATATATAAATCTTTCAGTGTCTATTCCAGTACTACTTGATAAACTACAATTGTCGCAGTCATGCTGCCATTGATAAGAAAGGCTAAAAATATTTTCTACATCTACACCTTCATCTTCCAATACACCAAACATATACATTAAAAATTCCTGACAATCCTGCTGAATATTCTGTGAATTTTTTTTTGACCAGAACATGTCTAAAGATTTCGAATTTCTGAAACACTTTCTATTTTTGCTCTATCACTGCTACATTTCTCAAACACAGAATTCAATAAACAGCAGAATCTTTGATCCCGATTTTCAACAATCTGCTCTTGTAAAGTTTGAAGAAAAAAAAACCCATTAACCACTACATTAGCATAGCAGTTGACACCAGAAGTGTTTTCAAACTGAAATCCAACAACATCTTCAACAGAATCCTTTTTCTTTCTGCTTACAATTACAGTTTCATCTACTTTTTGTCTTTTTGCTACTACCTCACTGCAATTATTCTCATTTCTTCTTTTTCGGCCTACCACACGTTTTTCAAACAGAGGATATTGAGGCAAATGTGGAGCATACTCTCTTCTTAACCTATTGTATTCTTTAACACAATCTAGATCTGCACAAATCTTTGTCTCATCACACACTTAATCAAGTACAATCCTGATAAAGTTCTGACTCGTGATAATGCCACATATGCCATACCCTCTTTAAACACAGAACTTCCAATGTTCACCAAAGCATTATCTACACTTAAACCTTGAGATTTATGAATTGTCACCGCATATGCCAAAGAAACAGGAAACTGTTTTCGTCGAACATATAAGTCTATTACAAGCAAAAATCTAGCATAACAACGACTGATTTGTTGTACTTGCTCAAAGCCATCAAATTACATTGTTAAAAATTCAATTCCATCTCTATTTCTGTAATTCACAAAATCAACAACATGACCCATTGCTCCATTTACCAGACCTCTTTCAACATTTAAATTCCTTCTCAAAATGATACAACAATTTAAACACACATTTAGAGTCTTTTCAAAACCAGCAGTTTTAGATATACTCTTCTCTAATGAATTTTTCTGACAAAATAATTGTTGCTCCCATATGCTCTATTTTATCTACAGCTTCCAGTTTCACAATCTCTTCATTTTCTAACTTTAACATTTTGTTGTTGAAGATGGAACATTCTTGCAGAGTTGGCATCAAACATATCCCAGATTTGTTCTCAGTAATTTTCTTAAAAATATTCTTTGGAAGAATGTTTTCATTTGGATACAAATTTGAAAGTAATCGTGCATGTAAAGCTTCTTTCCCATGCTCACTTACTTTTCAGATTCTTACATCTTGTAGAATATTTGTATAATCTTCATCCTTTGCCTGTCGCATATTTTGAAGCAGTTCTGCATATTTGAACTGTAACCATATATTAATGTTTTCAATGCTTCCTAGGCACTTCTTGGTATCTTCATGCGTGAGCATTTTAAACACTGGTTGTCCTTTCACTGAAGTCAACTGCAGTAGATCTCCAAAAACAATAATGTGTTTCCCTCCAAATAACACATCATACTCTGTTCTAAGAATTTCTTGCATTCTCAAATGCACAAAAGCAAGCATTAGATTTGAGACCATGCTTACTTCATCAATGATAAGAAGTTTCATTTTCTTCAGGACTCTGGAAACTTCAAAACACGCATCTCCAGATAGCTTGTGGTATTGCAATTTATTATCATGCTCAACTGGTAGCATCAGTAAACAATGTAAAGTAATCCCTTTAATGTTATGTGCTGCCAGCCCAGTTGGAGCGGTTACAACACAAGACAGCGGTGATTCAGTCCTTTTCTGCAGATAGGTTGCAATTGCTTTAATCAGAAAACTTTTTCCAGTTCCCGCTTCTCCATTCACGTATAGGCGGACAGGCTTAAATGATGTACATGAGCACTCTTTTTTCTCATGACTGAATCCATGTTCAATCTGTTCTGTGACTTCGTCATGTATCTGTTTCTGCTCAACGTTTAGTTGTTTCACCAAATCTTCTAAGTTAACTACATCCTCTTGAGCTTGTTCCATAGCTCTTTCCACCTCATCCATGGCAGTGGCAGCTTCATTTTGGATAATTGGTCCTCCTAGTGAATCCTGACTCAATGAAGTAGAACTCTGACTGTCTTGAGAACTGTCTCTAGCAATCTCTGCAGCAATTGTGGCTTCTTGCTCTATTTCTTCGTTCAACATTTGTAGATAATTTTGAAAAACAGAACATTCTAAGGTATCCTTGGTTGCATTATAAGAATCTTCGTAACAGAGAAAATCTCCAAGTAGTTCCTCTTCTGTACGCCATGGTTTAAAGAGTTGCAAAAGAGCTAAATAGTAAAATAACCTTTTGTCTGGAGATTCGCAACTCAATTTTCGATGATTAATCAAATGGCCTTTTCTCTGCTTCACTAGACATCCTTCACACCCAATGACAGCATATATTCCATTATTGATATCTTCTGTGATTTTCCTCTTATAACTATAGTTTTGCAGAACTTCATACAAACAAGTGTTCTCAAGATGACTACTTCTATTTGGATAGTATGTATCCAACATGTTTGTATCTTGTACAGATTTCAAAACTCGGTTTCGTGTTGCAGCAAGACCTAGACTCACCCAAATGATTGTTCTAGATTTGGCATAGAGACTTGCTGATGATAACCGATCAGAACATTCATATGCTCCAATTTCTCGATGCGACAACATCTTCAGACTGAAACTGTATAATTTTTTACTTATACTCTTATCATGTGAAATGTCCTCCCACATTTCCTTCCGTTCTGTCTTTTCTTTTTGTGATGTAAGACGTCACATATCGAGCCACAGCAATAGAGTTGTCAGCAACGAAGTGAATATCCATGTTAGAATTCCACATGGACAAAATCACTGGGTTGTAGTCGTTGACGTACTTGGACTCTTCGTTTCTTTTTAAATTGTATGTATTTTTTGGTGATTTCCTCGTCACAGTATGTCGCAGAGAAGACATCCAATTATTTACTCTTCCTTTAGAAATCACTGGTCGTGGAAACGACATTTTGTGTAGAACTTGTCCTTGTTTCTGAATTTTCGACGACAGTACTATCTACAACGATGGGATTGAAAGCGTAAAACTTGTTGCCTTAAACTGTTTTCTTCAGTAGTTTTCGGAACAGCACATGTTGAATACTCTTCAATGAAACTCATCACTGTGTCATCCGAATCTGTTCCAAATTTGGGTGCATCTTTAATCCATAACAACATATGTATGTGAGGAGCACCTCTCGCTTGATACTCCTTTCTCCAAAAGAAATCCAAAACCTCTCCATGTGGAGGATTTATTTTGTTGTTAATAAAAGACATCATAGCTTCAAATCTATGATTGAAATATCTGCATACATTCACTGGATCCAAAGAACACAGTTCTTCAGGTGTTTTGAATTCTTTATTTTGTATGTTTGCATTTGCCTCTCGTAGAAATTGAAGTAAGTCGTCCCATGCATACTCAGCACAGCTAAGAGTGAGGAACCATGTAGGAGTTTCTAAGTTTCTTAGCATACATTTCAATTCCCCATGACGACGGAACCAATACTCGTTTGTACCACGCTGACATGCCATGAGATTGATTAGCTGAGATTCCAAAATACTGTCTTGCAGATTGACTTTCTCCATAAAGTCCCTCGCAGAAACATTTTGCAGATGTGCTCCACTTTTCAGTATATGGTTCACTGCATAAGAAAGCCCAGACAAGTCACTTTCATACAGTAGATGAAACAAATACGGAATGCATTGACGAAACCTTGGATCTTCAGCATATAATCTTAAAATCCGGTATTCAGATGCAGGAATTTGAACTGGTCGATCATCATATCGTCCACCTCGACCTGTTGGAAATAACTGTGGAAAACAACGAGCTTCCAAACGTTCTTCCCATACACTAATGGGACTTCCTTTTGCTGCTTTCATTTGAAACAAGTCAATTGCATTCCCCATTACTTCTTTAAAATGCAAAGGATGAACAGTATAATGTTCATATATTTCTTCAGTTCTAGACACATCAACTTTTTCAATTTGGCCGGCTGAACAATCACTGTCTTCTTCTGCAGCTGTTTCCTCTGCTCCAACACATACATGTTTATAGTACTCATTGTTTTTGGCCAAATACAATGTTGCCTTTTTGACTTTCCTAACATCCACTAAATCTTGCCAGATTTCTTACTCTTTGTCGGAACCCCATTAACTAGAATAACCAGAGGTTCCTCTTCCACTTTTTCTACACCAATTGTATCAATATTTTTCTTGAAATCTAGAGGCAAATAAACAACTCTTCCCTTTAATCCTCTCTGTAAATCTGAAGGAGGCAATTTCCCTATCTTAGGCTCCATGCGAATAACAGCCTGAAAAGGATGGACACATTGAATCAAAATAGATTCATAGGTATTTAAATCCATCAATTCAGAAGGAATGTCTACCAACTCAAGATTATTATGAACAGCTCTAGCAGGCATTCTGTTTTTATTTAATTTTTTAAAACAATAATTACAAATCCGCTGATCAGAACTCAAATCAAAAGAATTCTCCACCAACAAATAAGTTGCAAAATCCTTCCATTCACTATTATTTTCCATTTCACTTTTTGCATATAAATCTACTAACCTAGTCTGAATCTTATAATGAGTACGTCGACAACACACACAAGTAAAATTAGGCCTTTCACTTGATTTCACCTTAAACTTGGTAATTTCCTGGTCAAACTTTTCTGTACTTGAAATCTGTACATTGTCTTCCACATTACCTTCTACTACTGTGTCAATTTCTACACTGTCCTCTTTTTCACCAAAATAACAAAACTCAATTTCTTCACAAATGTTGTTCACATCTAATTCAGATCCATGCAAAAGAGCACTGTTTGACTGTTTAAGTTTAAGTGCTGGACTTTTTGCATAATACAATCTTCTCACTAATTTCATCATTTTATTATGATGCACTGCTAACATCCTAAAATGATGAAAAACACTCTGACATACTTTTCTAGAAAGACAAGCCAGTGAATGCCCATGCAAACCTGTGTTTTCTCTCACTCTGCAAGGATCTAAGTCTTGCAACATCTTCATTTTCTGTTTTAGACTTTTCTTACTATAAGTACGTAAGAAATTACGAAGCAAATCGATTGAATCCTGTCGCACCCTACAAATACTACTACACTTTCAAGTGTACACTGGACCCCTAGTACGTCTCCCTAAAACTTCATCAGCTAACACCTCTTCTGCATCTCTAGACACAAGTTTCTCTTTTTCAATCGGACAACCGACTTTCACCTCATATGCTCGACCACTGGTGTCAACTGCATGCACCAAAACATTCTCCTGGAAGTAACTCTCCTCATTAAAAAATGGCTCACAACTTGAACTATGCATCCATTCTCCAGAAAAAACTTCACAAAAATTAGTCCGATTAATTATTCTTTTCCATCTACTGCTCGATTTGAAAACATCAATTGTCTTGTTAAGTATCCTAATTCTATTGATTACTAAAATAAATAATTTTTTCTTAACTTCAAAAGCCTGAACAACAATATTCTTTACACTTGGGTGATACACTTATTCTAGTCGATATTAATTTTTTTCTAGTCGATATTTTTGTAGTCTATATTATGTCTAGTCGATATTATGTCTACTCTATATTTTTCAAAAACCCTTCTTAATAACAAAAAATGAGGTAGTTCTGTTGATTCACAGTAACAAACCAGTACAATAATTAAATGGCACTTGGGAGAATTAGTTTAATTGATACTGAATTGGTCAGGGCTTTACATAAATCCTTGCCAAGAACTCAGCAAATGTGTCTTTCCTAGGGGTAATTGTTGCAGCTACTGTTCTATATCTTGCTTTCATTGATTCAGTGAGTCTGAAATTGGCTTGGACCATTCAAGCGAATACTTCCTCCGGATCATTTCCTTGGATTCTTTGAGGTCGTTCTGCCTCGAAGTCTGATCCTACTGAGGACATCCCTTCTAAGAAATCCTCCCCTTCTGCTTCTGCTTCTTGATGATTTAAGAAGTCTTGTTCGTTTCTGAAAGTCAATCGGTCGAAGAATCCTTGCCCAAAGAAGGCGTCCCCTAAGAATCCTCCTAATACTGACATTGTGTCGGCGGAGCTGTCTGCGATTAATACTGCATTCAGGGATCTGGAGTCCCCCATATAGGAGCAGGTGCTATGGATAAGATTCTAAAGGTATCCAACAGCGTTTGATGAATAGGGTGATTTGCCGACTATTCCCAAGGATCGGAAGCTGCTAAAATAGGAGTTGGGTATGTCCGCCTCTTGGCCGGGATGCCACAATCTGGAGACGTACTTTATAACGTGCTGGCTGAAGAAGTATAATACCTGCTCTTCAACTGACCGGTCAATCTTTCTTATAAAATAGGAGAAGGACGTGAGTCCAGAACAATCCTCGTAGGCCGTCACCACCGTACCAGCCCTTAGTCCAGAGAATTCGCTCTCACACCTCATGAGAAACATATTGTAAGTCCTCACAATCTTTCTAAAGGTGGGATTGCTTTTCCAGACTGCACAGTGGGCAGCTGCAGCGGATAGGGTGATGGGACTCATGTCACCTGAGAATGGGCTGCCATTTAGAATGGTGGTGATCCTCAGAATCAAGGTCTCTTTGTAGGTGCCTTGGTTGGCTGCTCGAATTTTGCCTAATCTGTAAAAAGAAAGAAGGAACCCAGCCAAAGACAATCTCTCTGCCTTCGACGGAGTGATTTTTTGCCCCGTAAAGGCCCAGTTACCTGTTTCTTCGCTGTTTGAGATTGTCAAAATACAGGTAGGGTTAATTTTTCCTTTCTTCGCAATTTCAACTCCGTAGAAGTTCCAGTCCTCATCGATTTCCTCCTCTAAGTCAGCCATCACACGCACGAGATAACTGCAAGCCTCGGCGATCAACAATCCAGAGTTCTCAAACCCCTCTCTCAAAGAAGTGTATGCTGTGTTTATGTCAGGGCAATCCATCACTTCCAATTTGGGCTTCTCACTGTTCATTGACTCCTTTGGATATTTGTACTTATAGGAGTCAAGGATCTCTACCGGGACTAAGGTTTTGGGCACTTCTCCAGGACTTGCTCGATAGAGGATCTTTTTTGCTTCCATCCTGAGAAGTGTTCTCTATTCTATATTTTTGACTCGATATTATGTCTAGTCGAAATTAAAAACTCGATATTTTGACTAGTTACCGGCACAATGAGTGCTGCAGGCCCACTAGTAGCATTTGTTATCACCAGCCCTGGCACACTCAGTGCACTTTACTAGGGACTTCTTGGTGAGACAAATATATCAATTATGGATAACCAATCATAATAACAATTTACAAGGGGGGCACTTGCACTTTGACACTGACCAGCAGTGGCAAAGTGCCCAAAGCATCTAAACCAGCATTAAAAATACAGGAGGTAGAGGCAAAAAGATAGAGGGAACCACGCCAAAGATGCCAGGTCTAACATACGCTTTATATTACATTAGGATATACAAGGGCCTTTGCTCCGTTTCCTTGTTGCCTGCATGTTTATTAAGTAATAAAGCAGCCGTACCACTTCCATCTTTGGCCTATCCTCTGAGAGTAGCAGGATTCGCTTGATCGGTGGACCTCTTTCTTGCCGAGTCTTTATTGGTGTAAGTATACCCCATTAATTTAAACATACACTGAATGCTCATCGGAGGTTGTTAACTTGTGATGGGACGGATTTTCTGTGAAATAATAAATACAAGGTGTTTCAGGCCTCTTCTGAAACCTTCCTGTCTTCAGCTGTATTCGAGTTTCTTTACGTGCAGCATTACAACTGATGTTGAGAGGACAAGGCAATGTCGCAATGCCGACTGAGTGTGTGTCTGGTGACACTAACTCTTGAGGAGCCTGTCTCGTTTCCAGCCCTCCCTGGGGCAAAGATCAGCTGTCGGGGTAAGGCTGAAACAAGGATAAGGTGGACTAATATCAACACGGGCAAAAGATGTGCTCTCTGGCCGCGGGATCTAAAGGGTGCACATGGAGCCTGGATTTGCACCATCCTAGGGCACCCGAAGGTACATCTGCAGACTTCTTCCAATGCCCACCCAAGGGTTGGTAGGTGCATTTGCAGATCCAGTGTCATATGTGAGTGTCTCCACATCCAACAGGGCAAGGAAAACAAAGACACTGGTTAAAAGCATTAGGAGAGAGTGGCTGACTGTTAAGTGAAGTGTTGGTAAAGGGGTGTGTTTGAGCTGTTAAAACAGTGATGTCTTGCTTTTGAAGTAGGTCTAGCTTCCAGCCTGTACAGTTTTTTGGAGTCTGTTTTCCACGTGTAGTGTTGGCACATGCCAATAGATACCAGTTCTGAGATTTTCTACCACAAATAATTATTTGTGTGGTTAGTCCAGTGGTAGCAAACCAAGACTAACATGCTAATAATGCATCAGGTTGTTGATTGGAAGAAGAGGATTCCCCACTTAGGGTCTCATGAGGAGGTCTCTGGTAATTCCAGCAGTCCTGGGAACCAGAGTTATTTGAGGTTCCACTAGAAGTACAATTTTTTACCCCGAGGTGGAAATGAAAAATTGCTAGTGGAATCAGACTCAGAATTACTGCTTCCAAGTACTTCTTCATTTGTAAGGGGGCCCTAAGGGGCAACTTTTAATACTTTTTAATCTGACCTCTGCTCTCCACTGCTCCCCACTCTATGGTACTAGTAACATCAGGGCATAGAGTTACCATTTCGCACAACGGACAGTGTAATTAGGCTTATAGTGTCCTGACAATGCAGAACGAGGTGGGTCATCTTTATGGGGTCTGCTGTAGCTTGTCAGATATTCAGGGATTCACTATGTTCTGCACAATCTAGTCCAGGCCTCTCTTGTCTTCTTAAGGCATCACCCCAGCAGAAGTATTCTTGAAGAGACCGTAGACATGGGCGGATTCCTCTTTTTTGTTTCCAGATACGACTCTATGCATAAGTTGTATGGCACATGAAATACAGACTTAGCAATACACAGTAACCAAGATTTTTGATAGATATTTCTATGGAACCAATCTTTTATTTGTTTTAAATGACAATCCTATAGCATTGCACAGCTGTATGCCTACAACCATAAAGGCCGGCAGCGAAAGTCTCAGACATAAATACATGAACACAGCTTCTTTGCCTACAACCATGGGGCCGGCAGCGTTTTCTGAATTGCATGAACCAACCTATCTACAATAATACAATTATAGAAACAAAGAAAAGTAAAGAACCTTTCCGCCCCTGCCAAAAATGAAAAAGGAAAAGAGGTACCTGTACCAGTATGAGATCATCTTATTGCAGGAGTGATCCACCGAAGCTGATGGCCTATAAGTCAAACCCCACCCATCATGTATGAGATGTTGTCGCTTCCTGTACTTCAGGAAGCAGATTAAGTATTTGGAGATATTTGGGGCATGTTACCTCCCTGAATTCTTTTGACAGTATTTGGATAAAAGGGGCCCACAATTCGGCATAAGTCTCCCCTTTGTGATCTTGGACCAAAGAGAGCCGTTCTTTGGCAAGGATTAGCGAAAGCCTGTGTTGCCATGCTGTGTGGTCTGGGACATTCGTGGTGCATCACTGTGCCAAGAGTGCCTGACATGCTGCAAATACCACTAGTGCCATCTTCCTTCTCCTCAGTGATCGCAGGGGAAATGTCAGTGCATTTGGTAGCCCAGTAAGGTGTATACTAGACATCGTGCGATCTCCGCGTCAAAGGCTTTGTCAATGTCGTTCAACACTCCCTCCCAGAAGAGTTCTAAACATGAGCAATGCCAAATCACGTGTGTTAAAGAACCCGTGAGCCCGCAGCCCCTCCAACACTTCTCCGTGTGTTGTTTGCCACGCATTATTTAATCTGCATGATTAAATAAATATATTTGCACTTTTCAAAATCATGTCACTTGTGTTACCCTAGATTAGGTAGCAGATTGTGCTTTTTTCTTGTTGGTTTTTGTTATGTTTAATGATAATGTTTGGTATCAACATTTGCTAGATAGAGGAATTGTATTTTGTAAAATAGTGAGGTTTCAGTAGTGAAATGGAATGCTTGTACATAGGACCTGCGCTCTGTTTCTTAAATGTTATTGGAAAAACGATTTTGGGGCAAATGAATGGCTTTTACATTTTTGAGAAGGAATAAATAGTGTCTGCAAGATTAAATAAATATATTTGAACCTTTCACAATCATGTCACCTGTGTTTCCTCAGATTAGGAAGTAGATTATGCAGATGAGGTGAGGCATGTCCAGGGGTGCAGAGGAGTTGAGCCCTGTGTCCAAGAGTGCAGTGGAGAGGACTCACCTCCTCTGACCCTTGGACAAGCCTCACCTCCTCCGTGCCCCCTGGACAGGCGTCAATGTATTGGGTATAATTGATGGTAACAGGGTGCAGATGAGGTGAGGCCTGTTCAGGGGTGTAGATGAGGTGAGGCCTGTCCAGGGGTGCAGATGAGGTGAGGCTTGTTCAGGGTTGCAGATGAGGTGAGGCTTGTCCAGGGGTGCAGAGGAGGTGAGGCCTGTGTTCAAGAGTGTAGTGGGAGAGAGGCCTGTCCTGGGGTCCAAAGGAGGTGAGGCCTGTGTCTAAGAGTGCAGTGGTGGAGAGGCTTCATGAAGTCCAGTCCACTGCACTCTTAGACACAGGCCTCACCACCACTGCTCCCCAGGACAGGCCTCACCTCATCTGCACCTCTGGTCAGATCTCACCTCATCTGCATCCTGTTACCATCTATTATACCCAATACATTGAGGCCTGTCCAGGGGGCATGGAGGAGATGAGGCTCGTCTAGGGGTCAGAGAAGGTAAGTCCTGTCCACAGCACTCTTGGACCCAAAAAAAAAGCACCCCAAAAAAATAAAAAAAATAATGAAGGAGTGAGCATGAGGGAAGCGGACAGAGAGAGTGATGTTAAGAGAAAGAGAGCTAGAGGGAGCAACACAGAGGGACTGTGTAATAGATAGTAAGACAGAGAGAAGGTGTAAGAGAGTGTAAGTGAGAAAAGGAAAATGAATAAGGGAGTGAAAGAAGGGAAGAGAGAGGAAGAAGACTAAAGCAGTGGTACTGGGAGAACGTGAGCGAGTGTTGAAAGTAAAGGGAAGGAGAGTAAAGGATGGGGAATGAGGGGTAGTGACGGAACCGGAGTAAAGGAACAGCGGTGAGGGAGGGTGAGAAAAGAGCAGTGAGTGTAAGTAAAGAGGGGTGAAAGAGGGTGGATAAAAGTGAATAAGGGTAAGAGATGGGGAGTGACAGAGAGAAAGGACAGAGAGACTAAAGGAAGGAGTGACAGAAAGGGACTGAGTGAAGCAGCAAAGAAAGGTAAGTGAGGGAGTGTGGGTGAGTTATGGGGAGTGAGCACGACGAAAGAGTAGTGACAGAGTGAGGGGACAGAGACAGTGAGGGTAAGAGAAACGGAGTGAGGGAACGGGAGTGAGGAACTGTGATGACAGGGACTGAGAGAAGGAGTGAGAGGAGTGGAGTAAGTGAGTAAGGGAAAGGGAATGAGTTAGGGAGCTAAGGAAGGGAACAGAGGGTAAGGGAAGTAAAGCAGGGGGACTGAAAGAATTTGAATGTGGTAGGAGAGTAAGGGAAAGAGGAGTAAACATGGAGGATAAGAATAAATGAGGGAAGCAGAGTAAGGAAATGGGGGTGAGGTAGGGTGAGAGAATGGTAGTGAGGTTAAAGCAAAGGGTGATGACAAACTACATTTTTTTAGTCACACTTACCATATAATTAATGTAAACTTAATTACATGTTTTTACTACACTTTGTATCTGTGAAAGAGAGAAGAAAAAAAAAGTTATAATTAGTAAAATGTATATTTTAAAATAGAAGAGACAGGTCAAGAGGTTAAAAATCATAAAAGTGTACTAAGAAATAAAGTAAGAGTGAAGGACACAGAAAGGGAAATAAAGTAATGTAGAAGGACAAAAAGAGGGAAAAAGAAACAGAAGGAGAGCAAATTACTAAGAGTAAGGCAGATACATTCAGTGACAGAGAGGAAGAGAAGAAGAGAGAAATGAACTGAAGGTAAGTAGGATACTAAAAGAATGTGAGTTAGCAAAACTAAATCAGGAAAAAGGAGTAAGTAAAAGGGGAATGAGTGAGAGGGAAAGGAGTCTGATTGAGGATGCATTTACAAGAATGAGGAATGGAAGATGACTGAGAGTGAGTGAAGGGGAGTCAGAGTGAAGGGAGTGAGGATAATATAGAAGGATTGAGGGAAAGGAGTGAGGAAGTTAGTAGACCGAGGGACTAAGGGAAGGACTGAGTGAAGTGGAGTACAATGAGTGAGGAAAGGAAAATGAGTAAAGGAGCAAAAGAAGGAAAGAGAGGGGAAGAGGACTAAAGCAGTGGTACTGAGAGAATGTGATTCGGTGATGAAAGTAAAGAGAAGGACACTGAAAGATAGGAAATGAGGGGTAGTAATGGAACCGGAGTAAAAGAACTGGGGTGAAGAACGATGAGAGAGGAGCAGTGAAGTTGTTGTAAGAGAAATGGTAGAAGGTAGATAAACACAAGTGAGCATAACACAAGGAGAGTGAGGGACTGAGGACATAGAGGTAGTGAATGAAAAACAGAGAAGAGGACAAAAGAAAGAAGCAAAGAAAGATAAGTGAGGGAGAGTGGGTGAGTTATAGTGACAGACTGTGACAAAAGAGGTGAGTGAGTAAAGAGGAATTACTAAAAAAGCAAAGGAGAAAAAGACGGAAAAGGGAAGTAAAGCAGAGAGACTGAAAGCTGAAAAGTGGTGCAAGGGAGAGAGGGGATGCAGACAGTTGAAATGAGAATGAGGGGTTGTGAAAGAAGTTGAGTAAAGGAACGGGGGTGAAACAGAGTGAGAGAAAAGCAGTGTGAGTGAGTAAAGAGAGCTGAAAGAGGGTGGAAAAAGGAAAGTGAGTGTGAGACAATGGGAATACAATATGAATTATACAATACAAACTATAAAATAACTTGTACAACATGTTAGATAGTTTATTTTTGCTGTTCTCAGAATATATTGAATTTCACTAAAAACAGTGAGTTCAAACTATTCATCATATGACAGCGGGAAAAAAAACACAATCTAAAAGATTGTGTTTAAAAAAAAACCATATAAACTTAAAAATCACATATGTATACTAATCTTTGATTCACTTACTTTTCCTTTAAGCCAAATAGTACATCATAAAGGTCCTTTTCGTTGGAAAATACTCTGCTGTTCTCTAAAGCTTCCATTTCATCGACTTTCTATAAGAAAAGCTCCAAGAACATCTGAAATATGTTTCAATGTTTTCATTTCCTCCTTGTGTTCAGTCATGACTCTTTTCTCATTCCTTCACCTTTCCTTAAGGCCAAATAGTGTCAGATGTATCAGTATGTTTTCAAATTACTCAAAACAAACTCTAAAATTACCGTTTTCCTGACGTTCTGAAAGAAAAGCTCATACAACATTTTCACAATGTTTAAATATTCATATTTCCATATCTGGCTCACTCATGTTCAACATTTCCTATAATACTGATATCACTTACTATGAGATCCACTTAAAGTACCTATATGACAACTAGAATTTTTATATTATCTTGATCACTTTTACTCACAATATAATTTTAAACAGCAGACTAACTTTTATTAACTGCTCCCGTCTTCATAGGCCAATTACATTTACTTACATTTCGGTTCTAAAAACACTAGGTAAGAATTTTTTAAGTCAAAAGACAAACGTTGTTTGAAAGTCAAATGAGTATCATTACAATAAGTCCAGCCTTTTCGACATTTTAAATAAGCTGTATAATGCCCTGATGTTGTCGAAGGACCGTCATGATAAATAATAGCTACAGTTGCAAAGGTTCTTCTTGAAATTGATAACTGAGAAGCCACGAAATTTTTAATAGAAGTTGTTTAGTTCCATCAGGTCTACATCGTTGGAACATTAAAATGACATCCTGACCATATGTTTGTGTAAATATTGTGGACAGCATTGCACACTTACATTGGGTACACACCATATTTTGATCAGCTGCTTTAACTAGATTATTAAAAGACACTGATTTGCAGTCTGGTAAAGTCAAATATATAAATCTTTCAGTGTCTATTCCAGTACTACTTGATAAACTACAATTGTCGAAGTCATGCTGCCATTGATAAGAAAGGCTAAAAAGATTTTCTACATCTACGCCTTCATCTTCCAATACACCAAACATATACATTAAAAATTCCTGACAATCCTGCTGAATATTCTGTGAAATTATTTTTTGACCAGAACATATGTCTAAAAGATTTCGAATTTCTGAAACACTTTCTATTTTTGCTCTATCACTGCTACATTTCTCAAACACAGAATTCAATAAACAGCAGAATATTTGATCCCGATTTTCAACAATCTGCTCTTGTAAAGTTTGAAGAAAAAAAACAACATTAACCACTACATTAGCATAGCAGTTGACACCAGAAGTGTTTTCAAACTGAAATCCAACAACATCTTCAACAGAATACTTTTTCTTTCTGCTTACAATTACAGTTTCATCTACTTTTTGTCTTTTTGCTACTACCTCAGTGCAATTATTCTCATTTCTTCTTTTTCGGCCTACCATACGTTTTTCAAACAGAGGATATTGAGGCAAATGTGGAGCATACTCTCTTCTTAACATTTTGTTGTTGAAGATGGAACATTCTTGCAGAGTTGGCATCAAACATATCCCAGATTTGTTCTCAGTAATTTTCTTAAAAATATTCTTTGTAAGAATGTTTTCATTTGGATACAAGTTTGAAATTAATTGCATGTAAAGCTTCTTTCCCATGCTCACTTACTTTTCCGATTCTTACATCTTGTAGAATATTTGTATAATCTTCATCCTTTGCCTGTCGCATATTTTGAAGCAGTTCTGCATATTTGAAATTTAATCATATATTAATGTTTCCAATGCTTCCTAGGCACTTCTTGGTATCTTCATGCGTGAGCATTTTAAACTGGTTGTCCTTTCACTGGAGTCAACTGCAGTAGATCTCCAAAAACAATAATGTGTTTCCCTCCAAATAATACATCATACTCTGTTCTAAGAATTTCTTGCATTCTCAAATGCACAAAAGCAAGCATTAGATTTGAGACCATGCTTACTTCATCAATGATAAGAAGTTTCATTTTCTTCAGGACTCTTGAAACTTCAGAACACGCATCTCCAGATAGCTTGTGGTATTGCAATTTATTATCATGCTCAACTGGTAGCATCAGTAAACGATGTAAAGTAATCCCTTTAATGTTATGTGCTGCCAGCCCAGTTGGAGCGGTTACAACACAAGACAGCGGTGATTCAGTCCTTTTCTGCAGATAAGTTGCAATTGCTTTAATCAGAAAGCTTTTTCCAGTTCCCGCTTCTCCACTCACGTATAGTCGGACAGGCTTAAATGATGTACATGAGCACTCTTTTTTCTCATGACTGAATCCATGTTCAATCTGTTCTGTGACTTCGTCATATATCTGTTTCTGCTCAACGTTTAGTTGTTTCACCAAATCTTCTAAGTTAACTACATCCTCTTGAGCTTGTTCCATAGCTCTTTCCACCTCATCCATGGCAGTGGCAGCTTCATTTTGGATAATTGGTCCTCCTAGTGGATCCTGACTAAATGAAGTAGAACTCTGACTGTCTTGAGAACTGTCTCTAGCAATCTCTGCAGCAATTGTGGCTTCTTGCTCTATTTCTTTCGTTCACCATTTGCAGATCATTTTGAAAAACAGAACATTCTATGGTATTCTTGGTTGCATTAAAAGAATCTTCGTAACAGAGAAAATCTCCAAGTAGTTCCTCTTCTGTACGCCATGGCTTAAAGAGTTGCAAAAGAGCTAAATAGTAAAAATCCCTTTTGTCTGGAGATTCGCAACTCAATTTTTGATGATTAATCAAATGGCCTTTTCTCTGCTTCACTAGACATCCTTCACACCCAATGACAGCATATATTCCATTATTGATATCTTCTGTGATGTTCCTCTTATAACTATAGTTTTGCAGAACTTCATACAAACAAGTGTTCTCAAGATGACTACTTCTATTTGGATAGTATGTATCTAACATGTTTGTCTTCAAAATATCTGTACTGTTTGGTTCTTTCTCCACCAAATACTCAATTTCTTGTACAGATTTCAAAACTCGGTTTCGTGTTGCAGCAAGACCTAGACTCACCCAAATGATTGTTCTAGATTTGGAATAGAGACTTGCTGATGATAACCGATCAGAACATTCATATGCTCCAATTTCTCGATGCGACAACTTCTTCAGACTGAAACTGTATAATTTTTTACTTATACTCTTATCATGTGAAATGTCCTCCCACATTTCCTTCCGTTCTGTCTTTTCTTTTTTGTGATGTAAGACGTCACATATCGAGCCACAGCAATAGAGTTGTCAGCAACGAACTGAATATCCATGTTAGAATTCCACATGGTCAAAATCACTGGGTTGTAGTCGTTGATGTACTTGGACTCTTCGTTTCTTTTTAAATTGTATGTATTTTTTGGTGATTTCCTCGTCACAGTATGTCGCAGAGAAGACATAAAATTATTTACTCTTCCTTTAGAAATCACTGGTCGTGGAAACCCGAAACAACATTTTGTGTAGAACTTGTCCTTGTTTCTGAATTTTCGACGACTGTACTATCCACAACGATGGGATTGAAAGCGTAAAACTTGTTGCGTTATACTGTTTTCTTCGGTAGTTTTCAGAACAGCACATGTTGAATACTCTTCAATGAAACTCATCACTGTGTCATCCGAATCTGTTCCAAATTTGGGTGCATCTTTAATCCATAGCAACATATGTATGTGAGGAGACCCTCTCGCTTGATACTTCTTTCTCCAAAAGAAATCCAAAACCTCTCCAAGGGGAGGATTTATTTTGTTGTTAATAAAAGACATAGCTTCAAATCTATGATTGAAATATCTGCATAAATTCACTGGATCGAAAGAACACAGTTCTCCAGGTGTTTTGAATTCTATATTTTGTATGTTTGCATTTGCCTCTCGTAGAAATTGAAGTAAGTCATCCCATGCATACTCAGCACAGCTAAGAGTGAGGAACCATGTAGGAGTTCCTAAGTTTCTTAGCATACATTTCAATTCCCCATGACGACGGAACCAATACTCGTTTGTACCACGCTGACATGCCATGAGAATGATTAGCTGAGATTCCAAAATACTGTCTTGCAGATTGACTTTCTCCATAAAGTCCCTCAGAGAAACATTTTGCAGATGTGCTCCACTTTTCAGTATATGGTTCACTGCATAGGAAAGCCCAGACAAGTCACTTTCATACAGTAGATGAAACAAATACGGAATGCATTGACGAAACCTTGGATCTTCAGCATATAATCTTAAAGTCTGGTATTCAGATGCAGGAATTTGAACTGGTCGATTGTCATATCGTCCACCTCGACCTGTTTGAAATAACTGTGGAAAACAACGAGCTTCCAAACTTTCTTCCCATACACTAATGGGACTTCCTTTTGCTGCTTTCATTTGAAACAAGTCAATTGCATTTCCCATTACTTCTTTGGAATGCAAAGGATGAACAGTATAATGTTCATATATTTCTTCACTTCTAGACACATCAACTTTTTCAATTTGGCCAGCTGAACAATCACTGTCTTCTTCTGCAGCTGTTCCCTCTGCTCCAATACATACATGTTTATAGTACTCATTGTTTTTGACCAAATACAACGTTGCCTTTTTGACTTTCCTAACATCCACTAAATCTTGCCAGATTTTCTTACTCTTTGTCGGAACCCCATTAACTAGAATAACCAGAGGTTCCTCTTCCACTTTTTCTACGCCAATTGTATCAATATTTTTCTTGAAATCTAGAGGCAAATAAACAACTCTTCCCTTTAATCCTCTCTGTAAATCTGAAGGAGGCCATTTCCCTATCTTAGGCTCCATGTGAACAACAGCCTGAAAAGGATGGACACATTGAATCAAAATAGATTCATAGGTATTTAAATCCATCAATTCAGAAGGAATGTCTACCAACTCAAGATTATTATGAACAGCTCTAGCAGGCATTCCGTTTTCATTTAATTTTTTAAAACAATAATTACAAATCCGCTGATCAGAACTCAAATCAAAAGAATTCTCCACCAACAAATAAGTTGCAAAATCCTTCCATTCACTATTATTTTCTGTTTCACTTTTTGCATGTAAATCAACTAACCTAGTCTGAATCTTATAATGAGTCCGTCGACAACACACACAAGTAAAATTAGGCCTTTCACTTGATTTCACCTTAAACTTGGTAATTTCCTGGTCAAACTTTTCTGTACTTGAAATCTGTACATTGTCTTCCACATTACCTTCTACTACTGTGTCAATTTCTACACTGTCCTCTTTTTCACCAAAATAACAAAACTCAATTTCTTCACAAATGTTCTTCACATCTAATTCAGATCCATGCAAAAGAGCACTGTTTAACTGTGTAAGCTTAAGTGCTGGACTTTTTGCATAATACAATCTTCTCACTAATTTCCTCATTTTATTATGATGCACTGCTAACATCCTAAAATGATGAAAAACACTCTGACATATTTTTCAAGAAAGACAAGCCAGTGAATGCCCATGCAAACCTGTGTTTTCTCTCACTCTGCAAGGATCTAAGTCTCGCAACATCTTCATTTTCTGTTTTAGACTTATCTTACTATATGTACGTAAGAAATTACGAAGCAAATCGATTGAATCCTGTCGCACACCACAAATACTACTACACTTCCAAGTGTACACTGGACCCTTAGTACGTCTCCCTAAAACTTCATCAGCTAACACCTCTTCTGCATCTCTAGACACAACTTTCTCTTTTTCAATCAGACAACTGTTTACTAAAATAAATAATTTTTTCTTAACTTCAAAAGCCTGATCAACAATCTTCTCTACACTTGGGTGGGACACTTATTCTAGTCGAAATAATTTTTTCTAGTCGATATTTTTGTAGTCTATATTATGTCTAGTCGATAATATGTCTATTCTATATTTTTCAAAAACCCTTCTTAATAACAAAAAATGAGGTAGTTCTGTTGATTCACAGTAACAAAGCAATACAATAATTAAAAGGCACTTGTGAAAATTAGTTAAATGTATACTGAATTGGTCGGGGCTTTACATAAATCCTTGCCAAGAACTCAGCAAATGTGTCTTTCCTTGGGGTAATTGTTGCAGCTACTGTTCTATATCTTGCTTTCATTGATTCAGTGAATCTGAACTTGGCTTGGGCCATTTGAGCGAATACTTCCTCCGGATCATTTACTTGGATTCTTTGAGGTTGTTCTGCCTCGAAGTCTGATCCTACTGAGGACATCCCTTCTAAGAAATCCTCCCCTTCTGCTTCTTGATGATTTAAGAAGTCTTGTTTGTTTCTGAAAGTCAATCGGTCAAAGAATCCTTGCCCAAAGAAGGCGTCCCCTAAGAATCCTCCTAATACTGACATTGTGTCTGGGGAGCTGTTTGCGATTACTACTGCATTCAGGGATCTGGAGTCCCCATATAGGAGCAGGTGCTATGGATAAGATTGTAAAGGTATCCGACAGCGTTTGATGAATAGGGTGATTTGCCGACTATTCCCAAGGATCGGAAGTGGATAAAATAGGAGTTGGGTATGTCCGCCTCTTGGCCGGGATGCCACAATCTGGAGACGTCCTTCATAACGTGCTGGCTGAGAAAGTATAATACCGTCTCTTCAACTGACCGATCAATCTTTCTTATAAAATAGGAGAAGGACGTGAGTCCAGAACAATCCTCGTAGGCCGTCACCACTGTACCAGCCCTTAGTCCAGAGAATTCGCTCTCACACCTCATGAGAAACATGATGTAAGTCCTGACAATCTTTCTAAAGGTGGGATTGCTATTCCAGACTGCGGGCAGCTGCAGCGGATAGGGTGATGGGACTCATGTCACCTGAGAATGGGCTGCCATTTAGAATGGAGGTGATCCTCAGAATCAAGGTCTCTTTGTAGGTGCCTTGGTTGGCTGCTCGAATTTTGCCTAATCTGTATAAAGAAAGAAGGAACCCAGCCAAAGACAATCTCTCTGCCTTCAACAGAGTAATTTTTTGCCCCGTAAAGGCCCAGTTACCTGTTTCTTCGCTGTTTGAGATTGTCAAAATACAGGTAGGGTTAATTTTTCCTTTCTACGCAATTTCAACTCCGTAGGAGTTCCAGTCCTCATCGATATCCTCCTCTAAGTCAGCCATCACACGCACGAGATAACTGCAAGCCTCGGCGATCAACAATCCAGAGTTCTCAAACCCCTCTCTCAAAGAAGTGTATGCTGTGTTTATGTCAGGGCAATCCATCACTTCCAATTTGGGCTTCTCACTGTTCATTGACTTCTTTGGATATTTGTACTTATAGGAGTCAAGGATCTCTACCGGGACTAAGGTTTTGGGCACTTCTCCAGGACTTGCTCGATAGAGGATCTTTTTTGCTTCCATCCTGAGAAGTGTTCTCTATTCTATATTTTTGACTCGATATTATGTCTAGTCAAAATTTAAAACTCAATATTTTGACTAGTTACCGGCACAATCAGTGCTACAGGCCCACTAGTAGCATTTGTTATCACCAGCCCTGGCACACTCAGTGCACTTTACTAGGGACTTCTTGGTGAGACAAATATATCAATCATGGATAACCAATCATAATAACAATTTACACAGGGAGCACTTGCACTTTGACACTGACCAGCAGTGGCAAAGTGCCCAAAGCATCTAAACCAGCATCAAAAATACAGGAGGTAGAGGCAAAAAGATAGGGGGAACCACGCCAAAGATGCCAGGTCTAACATACACTTTATATTACATTAGGATATACAAGGGCCTTTGCTCCATTTCCTTGTCGCCTGCATGTGTATTAAGTAATAAAGCAGCCGTACCACTTCCATCTTTGGCCTATCCTCTGAGAGTAGCAGGATTCGCTTGATCGGTGGACCTCTTTCGTGCCGAGTCTTTCTTGGTGTAAGTATACCCCATTAATTTAAACATACACTGAATGCTCATCGGAGGTTGTTAACTTGCGATGGGACAGATTTTCTGTGAAATAATAAATACAAGGTGTTTCAGGCCTCTTCTGAAACCTTCCTGTCTTCAGCTGTATTCGAGTTTCTTTACGTGCAGCATTACAACTGATGTTGAGAGGACAAGGCAATGCTGCAATGCCGACTGAGTGTGTGTCTGGTGACACTAACTCTTGAGGAGCCTGTCTCGTTTCCAGCCCTCCCTGGGGCAAGAGATCAGCTGTCGGGGTAAGACTGAAACAAGGATAAGGTGGACTAATATCAACACGGGCAAAAGATGTGCTCTCTGGCCGCTGGATCTAAAGGGTGCACATGGAGCCTGGATTTGCACCATCCTAGGGCACCCGAAGGTACATCTGCAGACTTCTTCCAATGCCCACCCAAGGGTTGGTAGGTGCATTTGCAGATCCAGTGTCAGATGTGAGTGTCTCCACATCCAACAGGGCAAGGAAAACAAAGATACTGGTTAAAAGCATTAGGAGAGAGTGGCTGACTGTTCAGTGAAGTGTTGGTAAAGGGGTGTGTTTGAGCTGTTAAAACAGTGGGGTTTTGCTTTTGAATCTGAAAAGTAGGGCCAGCTTCCAGCCTGCGCAGTATTTTGGAGTCCGTTTACCACGTGTAGTGTTGGCACATGCCAATGGATACCAGGTTACCAGTTCTGAGATTTTATACCACAAATAATTATTTGTGTGGTTAGTCCAGTGGAAGCAAACCAAGACTAACATGCTAATAATGCATCAGGTTGTTGATTGGAAGAAGAGGATTCCCCACTTAGGGTCTCATGAGGAGGTCTCTGGTAATTCCAGCAGTCCTGGGAACCAGAGTTACTTGAGGTTCCACTAGAAGTACAATTTTTTTCCCCGAGGTGGAAATGAAAAATTGCTAGTTTTAATCAGACTCAGAATGACTGCTTCAAAGTACTTCTTCATTTGTCAGGGGGCCCTAAGGGGCAACTTTTAATACTTTTTAATCTGACCTCTGCTCTCCACTGCTCCACACTCTATGGTACTAGTAACATCAGGGCATAGAGTTACCATTTCGCACAACGGACAGTGTAATGAGGCTTATAGTGTCCTGACAATGCAGAACGAGGTGGGTGATCTTTATGGGGTCTGCTGTAGTTTGTCAGGTATTCAGGGATTCACTATGTTCTGCACAATCTAGTCCAGGCCTCTCTTGTCTTCTTAAGGCATCACCCCAGCAGAAGTATTCTTGAAGAGACCGTAGACATGGGCGGATTCCTCTTTTTTGTTTCCAAATACGACTCTATGCATAAGTTGTATGGTACATGAAATACCGACTTAGCAATACACAGTAACCAAGATTTTTGATAGATATTTCTATGGAACCAATCTTTTATTTGTTTTAAATGACAGTCCTATAGCATTGCACAGCTGTATGGCTGTATGCCTACAACCATAAAGGCCGGCAGCGAAAGTCTCAGACATAAATACATGGACACAGCTTCTTTGCCTACAACCATGGGGCCGGCAGCGTTTTCTGGATTGCATGAACCAACCTATCTACAATAATACAATTATAGAAACAAAGAAAAGGAAAGAGCCTTCCCGCCCCTGCCAAAAATTTAAAAGGAAAAGAGGTACCTGTACCAGTATGAGATCATCTTATTGCAGGAGTGATCCACCGAAGCTGATGGCCTATAAGTCAAACCCCACCCATTATGTGTGAGATGTTGTCGCTTCCTGTACTTCAGGAAGCAGATGAAGTATTTGGAGATATTTGGGGCATGTTACCTCCCTGAATTCTTTTGACAGTATTTGGATAAAAGGGGCCCACAATTCGTCATAAGTCTCCCCTTTGTGATCTTGGACCAAAGAGAGCCGTTCCATGGCAAGGGTTAGCCAAAGCCTGTGTTGCCATGCTGTGTGGTCTGGGACATTCGTGGGGCATCACTGTGCTAAGAGTGCCTGACATGCTGCAAATACCACTAGTGCCATCTGCCTTCGCCTCACCACCTCTGCTCCCCAGGACTGGCCTCACCTCATCTGCACCTCTGGTCAGGTCTCAAGTCATCTGCATCCTGTTACCATCTATTATACCCAATACATTGAGGCCTGTCCAGGTGGCATGGAGGAGGTGAGGCTTGTCTAGGGGTCAGAGAAGGTGAGTCCTGTCCACAGCACTCTTGGACCCCAAAAAAAAGCACCCCAAAAAAAAAAATAATGAAGGAGTGAGCATGAGGGAAGGGGACAGAGAGAGTGATGTTAAGAGAAAGAGAGCTAGAGGGAGCAACACAGAGGGACTGTGTAATAGATAGTAAGACAGAGAGAAGGTGTAAGAGAGTGTAAGTGAGAAAAGGAAAATGAATAAGGGAGTGAAAGAAGGGAAGAGAGAGGAAGAAGACTAAAGCTGAGGAACTGGGAGAATGTGAGCGGGTGTTGAAAGTAAAGTGAAGGAGAGTAAAGGATGGGGAATGAGGGGTAGTGACGGAACCGGAGTAAAGGAACAGCGGTGAGGGAGGGTGAGAAAAGAGCAGTGAGTGTAAGTAAAGAGGGGTGAAAGAGGGTGGATAAAAGTGAATAAGGGTAAGAGATGGGGAGTGACAGAGAGAAAGGACAGAGAGACTAAAGGAAGGAGTGACAAAAAGGGACTGAGTGAAGCAGCAAAGAAAGGTAAGTGAGGGAGTGTGGGTGAGTTATAGGGAGTGAGCACGACAAAAGAGTAGTGACAGTGAGGGGACAGAGACAGTGAGGGTAAGAGAAACGGAGTGAGGGAACGGGAGTGAGGAACTGTGATGACAGAGGGACTGAGAGGAGTGAGAGGAGTGGAGTAAGGGAAAGGGAATGAGTTAGGGAGCTAAGGAAGGGAACAGAGGGTAAGGGAAGTAAAGCAGGGGGACTGAAAGAAGTTGAATGTGGTAGGAGAGTAAGGAAAAGAGGAGTAAACATGGAGGATAAGAATAAGTGAGAGAAGCAGAGTAAGGAAACGGGGGTGAGGTAGGGTGAGAGAATAGTAGTGAGGTTAAAGCAAAGGGTGATGACAAACTACATTTTTTTAGTCACACTTACCATATAATTAATGTAAACTTAATTACATGTTTTTACTACACTTTGTATCTGTGAAAAAGAGAAGAAAAAATAAGTTATAATTAGTAAAATATATATTTTAAAATAGAAGAGACAGGTCAAGAGGTTAAAAATCATAAAAGTGTACTAAGAAATAAAGTAAGAGTGAAGGACACAGAAAGGGAAATAAAGTAATGTAGAAGGACAAAAAGAGGGAAAAGAAATAGAAGGAGAGCAAATTACTAAGAGTAAGGCAGATACATTCAGTGACAGAGAGGAAGAGAAGAAGAGAGAAATGAACTGAAGGTAAGTAAGATACTAAAAGAATGTGAGTTAGCAAAACTAAATCAGGAAAAAGGAGTAAGTAAAAGGGGAATGAGTGAGGGAAAGTAGTCTGATTGAGGATGCATTTACAAGAATGAGGAATGGAAGATGACTGAGAGTGAGTGAAGGGGAGTCAGAGTGAAGGGATGAAGGGAGTGAGGATAATATAGAAGGATTGAGGGAAAGGAGTGAGGAAGTTAGTAGACCGAGGGACTAAGGGAAGGACTGAGTGAAGTGGAGTACAATGAGTGAGGAAAGGAAAATGAGTAAGGGAGCAAAAGAAGGAAAGAGAGGGGAAGAGGAAATGAATGCAGATAAAACATAAATATTAAAACGTCTTAATGAAACAAGATATTTCACCACGTAGGTGGGTGGTTGGGTCACACAAATATTAGCCAAGGACATGAGTGTTAAAAAATCTATTTCCAATGCTCCACAAAAATTATCTGGTACTTTAAACGCCTTACAGTACAGGGAGCAGTCAACATTGCCCATGTCTGAAGAATGCTGCGCCTATGATAGTGTTTGTGACATCTTAATTATATCATTGTTGAAGAGAATCCATTAGAACTTTAAATAAACAACTCTCTCGCCTACTAACATACAATTAAACATAAGTCCTTTCCTAACATAAATCTATTACTATGTGCTACTTATTAATTCCCATGTATCCTAAAAGGCGTTTAAATTGTAAAACATCAAAAGAAAACCAAAACAGAACTTCTGTCAGATTTTTCCCCAGAAAAATTTCAGTAGCTCAAACCAGATAAAATGAACTAGCTGAAAAATGCCTGGTAAATACAGCGGCATGCCTGATACTTCTCATTGTAATGTTGACCTCATAATACATTATATTGATTTGCATCTGATAAATATCGATCCCCTGGGCATTATTATTTATGGATGTGATAAATGCCAAACAAATAACGTGATAATCAAGGCTACTTGGTTCTAAATTGAGTGCTATATCAGATCTGTTTATCTGAATCATAAGTATAATGGGCATAAAAATAAAAGATGCTTCAGGCTTTCAGTTGCTCCTTACAAGAGTGGCATGTATCAAAAGAATGACTGTGTTCCAACTCCCACTTCCATGTTATTTCTGTCATTGATAGAAATCACACTTGCTGTACAAATTCATATAACCCAATGCCCGAATACAATTAAAGTATGGTTCTCTCCACACATGTTAAACCATCTAGATAGAGGTGAAAAGTTAAGGATCTGCTCTTTCCTTCATTCATATAGTTTCAAATAGGCGCTAATATTTCTCATTCAATCGCCTTTTCATAAGACATAGGCAATAACTTCTGTTTTTCAATAATCCTTGTAAACAGGATCTGTAAATAGAGTTTCATAGATCTTGACCACCTGCGCCTGGCAGTCCTGCCACTTCTTTGATGTTCCTCTGTAAATGGAGAACTTATGATTGGACCAGATCATCCCCCAGGAGAGTAGCTGCTTCAGCACCAGCTCATGGCTAACACCACCAATCAAGATCGTCTGTGTTTCATAATATGTCCCTTCCTACTAGCCAACACTTTTTACACAAATTTTACTTGCCCACAAGTCTCAATACCAAATTGAGACTACTGAAGGCATACAACAAGCTCAATTGCTCTTTCGCCACAGCTTCTTCTGAATGTTCTGCTCTGTTAGCTGTGACAGAGGAGGCGAGGCGGATCTTGGATCGGGGGGTGGGGGGGCAGTGGCAGTGATCCTCCTCGATCTGAGTGCCGCTTTTGATACGGTTCATCATAAAATCCTGGTGAACCTTCTCGCCGACCTGGGTGTTTCCGGAGAAGCCCTGGCCTGGTTCAAGTCTTTTTTAACTGATAGAGCCTTCCAGGTCTTTTACGGCACATCCGTCTCGTCAAGCAGGCCTCTGGGGTGTGGAGTACCTCAGGGTTCGTCATTGAGTCCTACGCTCTTCAATGCATATATGAGACCGCTGGCTGGGATTGTTCGTCCGCATGGTATTAACATCATTTCCTATGCGGATGACCCCCAGCTGGTGGTTTCCCTTGTGCAGAAGAGTGGTCTCCAATCACTGCCTAACTTAGCAGTGTGTTTGGAGGAGGTGAAGAGCTGGATGATGAGCTCCTGTTTGAAGCTCAATGACGATAAGACCGAGCTCCTGCTCTTGGGCCCGGCAGCCCCTTCTATTTTGGGGCTGTCATGGCCCGTGAGCATCGGTGCGGTCCCTGCCCCCAGAGATAACATCAAAAGTCTGGGGGTATGGTTAGATAAGTCGTTGAGCTTCAATACACAGGCTACCAAGGTGGCGGCCACCTGCTTTGGCCTCCTCAGGGTGATAAAAAAAATCCTTCCCCTCCTTCTGTTTGAGACCAAGCAGATAATTATACAGGGCCTTGTTCAATCCCTTCTGGATTTTAGCAATGCCCTGTATCTTGGGGCACCAGAATATAGCCTACAAAAACTTCAGCGCACTCAAAATTGTGCAGCTCGCACACTACTTGGAGTCCCACGAAGAACGTCAATAAAAGCTAGGCTAAGAATGTTACACTGGTTGCCAATCAGGGACAGAGTAACGTTTAAATCTCTGTGCATTGCTCATCAAGCATTCTGGAAAATGGGCCCAGAAATCAATGGCTCTTTGATCTCCCCTTATCTGCCCAATAAAGTGCTTTGTTCTTCATCTGCATCTCTGGCCAAGATTCGCAGAATTTTTAGAGCCAGAGCAGGAGGCGTTCCTTTTCTTATAATGTATCAAAGTTACCCTCCCTTTGTACATGAGAATTAACTCTAATTTATCTAGCTTTCGTAAACAGCTTAAAACGTTTCTATTCCAGTTATTAGAACCCTTTGTTTCTGTCTGATGGCACCTTTTTTAGTCTTAGCGCCTGGACGCCTGAGGGCAGCTGTAGCGCTTTATAAATTTTATTTTCATTTCATTCATTTCATTTCATTCATTTCATTTCATTTCATGTTTGTTCTTCCTTCGTTTGTATCATTTCAGATTCAACAGGCTGGTCTTCATAGAAGCTCTCATTAAACCTGATGCCCAGGCACTCAGAAGCAGACATTCCTTCTTTGTCCTACCAAAACTTAACACCAGAGATTAACACTTACTCATCTAAGTTGATCGGCAGCCTCATTGCTGTACAATATAAAGGCCTGTATTGCCTGAAAATAATACAAAGTGATCAGGTCACCTGCGAACCATAGGGCAGCATGCTGAATCAAAGTCAATAAATGGATCTCATTAATAATAAATAAAATTGCAAAGTTTAGGCACCAACACTCAGCTCTAATGCCATCCTTGGCCAATGGGCAAATGTTATGTTGTTTTTCCATTCCCATCCAGAAGTGCCTGTGTACAGTCTCCTAATGGCCACCACGGGTTAGGTAGGTATTCCCAGTGCCATTAAATCAAACCATTACACATATCTGGTAATGGCTTCAAGCACAGTTTTCAAATCTATGGAAGTGACTAAGTACTTATTTCCAAACGTACATACTTAACTAATTAATTGAAGCAAGAAGCCTTGCTCAGCTTTCTCTGCACCACTTACAAAGAAAGTCTGCAAATCTAAAATAACATTGTTTTCTGCTGTCCATTGCTCCATATGCGCTACCCACATATAGACAGAGGAGTAATAGTGTTGTTCTCTTCCACTCTGCTGAGATGAGAAGGCAATAAACATAGAGCTCCAGGAAGGGTAGAAAGCAATGTGCTGATGTTCACAGGTGACCTCATTCTGTTTTCTGCTTCTTGGATAACTGGAGGTGTCAGTGGTGGGAGTTGAACATGATCTGTATTACCAAGATGGTGCTCAGAAGGGGACAAACACTATTGCACTTTCTTAATGGCTTACTAGACCCACAGTTGTGAGTTCTCTGCATGACTTATATTGATCAACAGTTGCACTCACTTCTGTTTTTGTGAATCTTTCGTTTTTTACTGGTTCATTTGGTGCCACAACCTTGAAAGTGTTTTGTCTAAGAACACTGTACAATTGATAGATGATGGGTGAGAACAGGGGTACTATCCTCGGGTTTAGGGTGTGCACACGTTTTGTCACGGACCACTTCTAGTCCTCTTAATCCATAATATGCATTTCTAATGAAAAATTCTTCAAAGACAATATCCTTTATGTCATTTTTATTCGTGTATTTCTAATGATGCTTTCTCATTGAATACGTCATTTTCCAATTATTAGCAGGTTTCAATGGTACAACATAACACTTTGACCCAATGCATTTCGGGTACAGATGGACCCTTCGTCGGGGGTCTCTACGGAAGGAAATAAAGAATACATAATGAGCCCCAAGCTGCGTTCTAGGTAGATACATGACATACAACAAATCATACAATTTATCACTTGAAATAAACGAGTTGCTCGATACATGTCTGATGATAACATTGAGCGCTAGAGGTTTAAAGATTACCGAAATTCAGAACCAACTGTCATTTGAATTCAACATAACGCGCTTAAAACAAACAAAGATTCCTCTTGCATTTCTGTGGCGTTAGTCACCCGTACTCACAGTGAAAATGTAGCGTTCCCGCTTCCTGCTCCTTCATCCAATACCTGCCGAGTTTAGATCGCTAGACGCTAACTCCCCTTATAGCTGCCCTGATAGGTTAGTGACCCGATCACGTGGTCGCTGCATGTAAACTAACTAATATTGCGTCTATGTGAAAAAACTGAAAAATAACTCCCACAACCCACTAAATCTGGCTTGTGTTTAATCAGCCTAAGTTAAAGTTGAACATTACCGGCCGTTATAATTTATTGCAAAACCTTCTCGAGGTTTTTAAATGTAAACCTTTTATGGGACCCAAATAGATTAGTGAAAGTTTTAGATTACTAAACATGTACTCTCTTGTAGAACATAATGAAATCTAACTATGAAACGCTATGTATTGTACTTATGCTCATGCAGATCTGCCTAGGGGTAAAAGCGGTCGGCCATTTTGGAACGGTCAATAAGATTCACTGTTACTATGAGAGTTCTAAGTATGAAAGAGGTTAACTTATCTCACATAATAAATAATGCAAATATGCAAGAACAGTTCTGAATATAACACAACTAATATTAAAGCAAAATATGTCTTGCAACTTCATGAAATTTAGCACAATGTCCTCCGCCCTGTCAGGGCAAATCCTGTCTCATAAATCCAAAGTCTATAGAAAACATGTAAGTTCCAACCTGTCATTAAGCCCATCTGGCTGAAGGCTTCCCATCTTTTTAATCCAAAAGTATTCAGATCTCAATCTCATTTTATGTGTATCAACATCTGGGCGACCTTTAATCACTTCCAATATGGTGAACCGTAACTGGGCGACGTTATGTCCTGACTCTGTCCAGTGGGCTGCCACTGTGGATTTTGTATTCTTTAACCGAATGTTACTCTTGTGCTCGGTAATTCTTACCTTGACCTTACGCTCCGTCTGCCCCACATATAACTTGCCACATGGGCACTTGATGCCATATATAACTCCTTTGGTGTCACATGTGCTTGAATGCTTTAATTGTATCACTTGACCCGTCCTAGGATGTGTGAAAGATGATCCTGTTATCACATTGTTGCAATGTGTGCAATTTTCGCATTTTCGCATTCCTTTATATGTGGGTTCATTGGGTTCTTTATTCTTATGTTTGAGCAATTCTTTGAGATTCTTAAATCTGTTGTATGCAAATGTTATTTGGTTGGCAAATAAAGGTTGTAAATCTGGTTCTTGGGTGATGATGGCCCAATGTTTTCTCATGATATTTGTGATCCTGGCCGATTGCATGGAGTATTTCAAAACACATACTGTGAGTTTCTGATCCTTTTTATCTTTTTTGGTCAGTAAAGATTCTCTTGGTAAAGCCATGACTTTATTTTTTGATTCTTCCAGAAGTTGGTTAGGGTACCCTCTTTTCTCAAATTTCATGATCTGTCTGTCGATAGTTTCAGAAGCTTCCTTGGTGTCTGATGTAATTCTTTTGTACCGAATGAATTGAGACATCGGGAGATGTTGTTTCAAAGCCTGGTGATGAAAACTTAAGTAATGCAACCCACTGTTGCGATCTGTTTCTTTAATGTGAACACTGGTGTGTATTCGACCCTGTTTGATGGCGACTTTGACATCCAGAAAGGATAATTCTTGGTGATCTATCACATGTGTGAACTTGATCCTGGCGTGTACCGTATTCAGTTTCTCTATGTTTGCTGTAAGTTCTTCTTTTTTCCCTTTCCACATGATGAATATGTCATCAATGAATCTCTTAAAGACAAGCAATCCTTTTTGCCAATCCGGGTTGTTCAGGATATGTTCATTTTCGAACTTTGACATGAAAATGTTTGCGTAGGAAGGTGCCCCAGCAAAGCCCATGCTGGTCCCACTGCACTGTGCATAGTATTCTTCGTTCCATTCCAGATAACTGTGGAATAATGCAAAATGTAGAATTTCCATCAAGAAGATTTTTTCTGAACCTTTCACCTCGTTCTTCAGTAAGCACCACTCCATTGCCTCAATTCCCTCATTGTGGGGGATCGAGGTATATAGTGCAGTGACATCAATAGAACTCAGCCAAATTTCTTCATTTTCGGGAATCTTAACTTCCGTTAGCACATTTAAAAATGCAGTAGTGTCTTTAAGGTGGGTGCACCAGTTTTGAACTAATGGTTGTAAAAACCAGTCCAGATATTGTCCAATGGGTTCGGATAACGACCCACAGGCTGATACTATCGGCCTGAACGGCGGATTCGTTGGGTGCTTGTGCACCTTAGGCAACATATAAAACTGTGGTCTCCTTGGGTACTTTATGTTCAGAAATTGATAAGTTTTATTGGTGATCCAATTCATGTCTAAAGCCTTATCTAGTATCTCTTTCAATGTGATGGCAAAAGTCTCTGTTGGGTCTTGTTCCAGTTTATGATAGATGGTAGTGTCTTGAAGATGTTGTTTCACACTCTCATTATAAAAAGTTGAGTTCATTACAACTAGGGCTCCTCCCTTGTCTGCTTTTTGAATAGTTATATCGGTCATCTTTTTCAATGAATTCAATGTGTTCCATTCCTTCTTTGAGAAATTACTTTTGGTGCCACTTCTGTAATTTATATTTTTGATTTCCGTAGATACCACACGCTCATATGCATCTATGGTTTTGTGGGAGATGGGAGCACAGAATGTGCTTTTCACCTTGAATTCCTTCTCTGTACTTAATTCTTTATCTGTGGGTGGAAGTGTGCTGAAAAAATTCTTTAACCTTAAATTGCGAAAAAATTTGAACAAAGCTATTTCGGTCTCTTCAGGATTGGATTTGTAAACTGGGACAAACGAAATTCCTTTATTCAATAAATTCATTTGTGCCTTGGTTAATGATTTGTCTGAGATGTTTATGACAAGTTCATTTTCTTCTTCTTGGATCTCAGTTCGCGTTCCGCTTCTGATTCCTTTGGTTTTTCTTTTTCCCCTCCTTGTTTTGGAGGTTCTACCATTGCGGATGTTGTCGGTGCGTTGTTGGCTGCCGAACTCACATCTAAAAAAGACTTATCGGTTTGTGTCTTTTGGCCTGTTTGTGGTGTCTTTTCTATCGGTCTTCTACTTTGAGTTGTTTCCGAATCTGATACAACACTCTCCTGAGACGATGTGATGTTGGTGGTAGGTTTTTGCCACTTCCGCTGGTTATACACTTCCGCCCACATTAAAGAAACAGATCGCAACAGTGGGTTGCATTACTTAAGTTTTCATCACCAGGCTTTGAAACAACATCTCCCGATGTCTCAATTCATTCGGTACAAAAGAATTACATCAGACACCAAGGAAGCTTCTGAAACTATCGACAGACAGATCATGAAATTTGAGAAAAGAGGGTACCCTAACCAACTTCTGGAAGAATCAAAAAATAAAGTCATGGCTTTACCAAGAGAATCTTTACTGACCAAAAAAGATAAAAAGGATCAGAAACTCACAGTATGTGTTTTGAAATACTCCATGCAATCGGCCAGGATCACAAATATCATGAGAAAACATTGGGCCATCATCACCCAAGAACCAGATTTACAACCTTTATTTGCCAACCAAATAACATTTGCATACAACAGATCTAAGAATCTCAAAGAATTGCTCAAACATAAGAATAAAGAACCCAATGAACCCACATATAAAGGAATGCGAAAATGCGAAAATTGCACACATTGCAACAATGTGATAACAGGATCATCTTTCACACATCCTAGGACGGGTCAAGTGATACAATTAAAGCATTCAAGCACATGTGACACCAAAGGAGTTATATATGGCATCAAGTGCCCATGTGGCAAGTTATATGTGGGGCAGACGGAGCGTAAGGTCAAGGTAAGAATTACCGAGCACAAGAGTAACATTCGGTTAAAGAATACAAAATCCACAGTGGCAGCCCACTGGACAGAGTCAGGACATAACGTCGCCCAGTTACGGTTCACCATATTGGAAGTGATTAAAGGTCGCCCAGATGTTGATACACATAAAATGAGATTGAGATCTGAATACTTTTGGATTAAAAAGATGGGAAGCCTTCAGCCAGATGGGCTTAATGACAGGTTGGAACTTACATGTTTTCTATAGACTTTGGATTTATGAGACAGGATTTGCCCTGACAGGGCGGAGGACATTGTGCTAAATTTCATGAAGTTGCAAGACATATTTTGCTTTAATATTAGTTGTGTTATATTCAGAACTGTTCTTGCATATTTGCATTATTTATTATGTGAGATAAGTTAACCTCTTTCATACTTAGAACTCTCATAGTAACAGTGAATCTTATTGACCGTTCCAAAATGGCCGACCGCTTTTACCCCTAGGCAGATCTGCATGAGCATAAGTACAATACATAGCGTTTCATAGTTAGATTTCATTATGTTCTACAAGAGAGTACATGTTTAGTAATCTAAAACTTTCACTAATCTATTTGGGTCCCATAAAAGGTTTACATTTAAAAACCTCGAGAAGGTTTTGCAATAAATTATAACGGCCGGTAATGTTCAACTTTAACTTAGGCTGATTAAACACAAGCCAGATTTAGTGGGTTGTGGGAGTTATTTTTCAGTTTTTTCACATAGACGCAATATTAGTTAGTTTACATGCAGCGACCACGTGATCGGGTCACTAACCTATCAGAGCAGCTATAAGGGGAGTTAGCGTCTAGCGATCTAAACTCGGCAGGTATTGGATGAAGGAGCAGGAAGCGGGAACGCTACATTTTCACTGTGAGTACGGGTGACTAACGCCACAGAAATGCAAGAGGAATCTTTGTTTGTTTTAAGCGCGTTATGTTGAATTCAAATGACAGTTGGTTCTGAATTTCGGTAATCTTTAAACCTCTAGCGCTCAATGTTATCATCAGACATGTATCGAGCAACTCGTTTATTTCAAGTGATAAATTGTATGATTTGTTGTATGTCATGTATCTACCTAGAACGCAGCTTGGGGCTCATTATGTATTCTTTATTTCCTTCCGTAGAGACCCCCGACGAAGGGTCCATCTGTACCCGAAATGCATTGGGTCAAAGTGTTATGTTGTACCATTGAAACCTGCTAATAATTGGAAAATGACGTATTCAATGAGAAAGCATCATTAGAAATACACGAATAAAAATGACATAAAGGATATTGTCTTTGAAGAATTTTTCATTAGAAATGCATATTATGGATTAAGAGGACTAGAAGTGGTCCGTGACAAAACGTGTGCACACCCTAAACCCGAGGATAGTACCCCTGTTCTCACCCATCATCTATCTTCTCTGCATGACTCCCATAATCCATCACACTGTTGTCACTCTGAATTCAATGACTTTTCAACCACGCAGACTTTCTATTCATTGCAGGGGACAAACCATTTTAGCAAATTTTGAATGTCAAAGGTATCAACTATCTTCAGTTTTTAGAAAATCTCTGCAACGGGGATTAAGAAGAAAATGTGCTTCTCAGGCAATTGGGAATGTGCTACAGATGGTACATGAGGTCAAAGAAAGAGCTTTTTGGTCTTCCATATATGACCCGAGCAATCCAGAAATAGTATGCACAGCAGTCCACACTCAGATCTTCAGGGCCTTAATCCTAGTTTATGTCTTCAAAGACAAAAATAATGCTTAGTGGCCTGGTTGTTTTGCTCAGCTTCTGGTCACTAGAGGGATGTGGTTGACACTTCACCCTATTAATGAATCCATTTTGAGATTGTCTACTTTGATAATTGGAAACCTAACCACCCCAAAGAATGTTTAGTGATCGTAGGTAAACACTACAGACCAGATTTACTAACATTTCACATCGTGGGTGTAAATCTTTTTTTGGTGCAGACACAATGCAAAATGTTAGTTGGGATTTACAAAGAAACACAAATCTTTTAATTTACATGGCTTAGTGTCACATTTTCCCCAAAAGTAACGCAAGGCAGTACATCATGCAGTCTGTTAGCTTGCATCAAGGAGCCATTACACAGGTGGACCATGGGCTTTTCAATACATCTTGCAATGTATTTTAGCACAAATCCAGATTTACTAATGTCAGTAAACTCTGATTTGCACTAAAATAGTGCCCCTACCCTAAGCTGGCATAACAAGTACAAATATCTTCATGTCTCCTTATTACTTACTCTTTGTGTGTGTGCTAAACTATGCAGCACACAGAGAAGGAGGAATATGCCTCTAAGGATTTTTTATACAGTAAGGTATATATTCCTGCACAAAAATAATCCTGACCACAATGCAGGCACCCTGGCTGAATGACGCCTATGTTAATTCTAGACTACTGCAAGTGCATCAGTGCTATGAGGGAGCAGAAGGGGATCATATGATAAATATGGTGTATTTCTACTCTCTCCCTTTCACGTAATGCAGCACAGCAGGCTCCTTTCCTGTGCTCCATGAAAAATTAGTAAATCTGTGCCCGTTCTGAATCTAGTGGCCATGAGCAGTGAAGTCATTGATATTTTCAATGGTTTATCACACACTAAATCCAGGAACACCGAACTACACTTACAAATTAGTACATAGCCAAGAAAAGATATAGGCAAAATATAGATTGCATTCGTAAGGTTTGAAGGAGGGAACAGAGGAATTGACTGAAAACATCCGGAAAACCTACACAAGAAATATCTGACAAGATTGGACGGAGATCAGATTCACAGCCAGGGTTGAAATAGACGAATGCCATGTAATCTGACCTAACCTACAAAGAGTGAGGGTGGATAAAAGGGACACTGAAATTTATAATGACCATTCTCTTTACAATCTGATGATTAAAATTTCCTTGAGAAATTGTTCTCTTCCATTAAGAAACCTAGAAACATTTGATCAAGAAGTCTACAAATAATACAATAAGTCATATTTATGGCAAGCTGTAGTACAGTAATTAGATAGATCCATTTAAAAATGCTGAAATATTTTCACTGAAAGAAAAAAGGCTCATTGAAGAACCAAAAAATAGCATCCATCTTTCTTTCAGAGTTTGCTATGTTATCAAATGCTTTCTATTTTGGGGAATAATGCAAAGAATGATAGTGACAGCTTTGTGTGAGTTGTAAAGTATTTGACTATCTATTAAAAATTCATGTCATGATTAAGGATACAATTCTTTATATGCATTTCCTTCTCAGTGGTCTAGCAGTCTCTCAGGGAATATTAACGGTGCAAGAAGAGATTGCATGTGTGAGAGGAATACATGTCTCTATATAGTAAGCTTTAAATTCATCCAAGCCAGGGGTCACTTTCATATTAGCATACTTAGTCAATCTCTCTCAGAAAACTGCCCAAAAAGATGTACAACTGAATGCTTTCAAAATTAATATACTTCACAAATACAGTTACAGTACACATATTCCACATTCAATAAGGAAAAATGTCAAAATAAAATGTAAGCCTACAAGTTTCTCAGTCGTGCCTGTCTATGTCCAGGTACCCCCGAAGAGTCTTTCTCCCAAAGCTGCCAAGATGGAACTGGAAACAGTGAAAGTAAATTAAGGGTATTCAGGAATACGAATAGGAGTTACTATAATAAAACTAAATGAAATATAACGAAACAAACAGATTTTCAGTCCGTAATCAGTGGACATCTAAATGATCACCAATCCTGATGGGCCAACAGGCGCAATGAGAGGACAGGTAACTCAGCAACTGCGACATCATGACCAGCAGGTGGCATGTCACAAGGTCACTGCATCATAATGGAATCTGTTTGTGTTTAGTCTCCTGCAAAAGGGAGAATTGCCCCAATTTCTCAGTGAATAGTTAAGAAGCTGCATTTGAACATTCAAAGTTATTTTATGAGCACACAGAATTAAAGGTTTTAAAACAAGTCAGCACAAAACGAAGACAGCCAATGCTGTTTAACTTTCAGCTTAAAAATAACATTTGTTTGGTAATGTAAAATAAGTCCATTAAAGCCGAGGTGTAAATGAAGATGGTAATACTCAAGTAATCAAGAGTCCTGTAGATTATAGTGTGAGCCCCACCTGGAGCAGCTCCCTTGCTGCTCAGCCCATGCTCCCAACTGACAGTCATCCACCAGACATCCCCAACATTCCAAAACATCACATGCACCAGCATTCCACAAATTTCCACTCTTGCTGAGCAACAAGGCAGGAAAGATGCATGCCACTGAATACAAGATACCACACATCTTCCCTCTTTACAAATCAACAACAAGGACAAATATGCTGCCCACAATGTCATAAACAGAACAGCAAAGAGTATGTAATGGGAAGAAATCAGTTAATGTATAAGATGAAACTATAATAAACATCAGAATAAAGAAGGAAAAGACAATGCAATGATAACTCAATAATGAACCAAGAACGACATACCACACATCTTCCCCTTTTTCAGAAAACAAAAAAATAAGAAAATACAGGATGCAAACCCTGTTTTAAATGAGTGAATACAATATTATAATTGAAAGCTGAAGTAAAACACTAAAAGAAAGAGACTGAGAATAAGCAAAATTCTCACCAAACGCAGTAGGCGTCCAGAGAACACCAGTACATACCAGTTGGCTAGACCAGCAAGTAAGTGATAATCAGCGAACGGCAAAAAATGAAAAGTAAAGTACAACATCAAACAAGGCAAAAGGTACTCCCAAGAAGAGAAACAAAAAAGGACTCTCGTGAACACATCCTAAAATTAAGACAGCAAACATACACGCAGACATGAAGAAGGTGAAAAGTGCACCCACTGTAAGTACCTACAATAAAGAAATTTGAAGATGTTACAAAACTTTGCAAGAATCCTAAAACTAAGACCATGCCAACAAATACTATAAAGAAGAATTAGCTGCACTAAACACAACAGGTGACAAACGCACAAAGCAAAGTGCGCCAAAAGTCACATAGCTAAAAAGCTATCGCATCACATACCTCAACCAGAGGTAAATTCCCAACCATGGAAACTTGAAACAAGTGACTAATGCACCACCAATAATTTGCACAGATGCAAAGTCACATAGCAAATGCTGTATAAACACAAACCTAACATAGAGAAAAGGGGTTCCCTCAAGTAAAATTTTGCAAGCAAAACCAAAGTTTAAATTATAATAAAAGAATCATGTAGGTAATTTAAGTGACAATTCCACGCAAAAATTTGCAACAGGTGAAAAGTCACATAGCCCGGTGTGGCCGCGTGGGCCGTTGTTAGTGTATGTGGCTCAAGAAAAGACAGTGGATATGCGATTTGTTAGGAGTTCTCAGATTTTATTGGCATTATCAGGCTATTTATAGCAATTGAGTTGCTCTGATGCAACCTAGTGGGCCCCTATGTTTTTTGGGATTCTTTGGATTGTGGATTGTGGATTTTGAAGACTTGAATTTTTGAGAGAAGAAAGAAGATGGATTGTTGTTTGATTTGGATTTTCACTTATTGATCGTTTGGATTTGGAGATTTTTTGGGGGGATTTGGTTGAATCGATCTTTTTTAAAAGGTCTCTTTTTATTTCAAATGGAGTACCAATTTTGGACAATGGATCTTTTTTGGGGGAAATTTTTGTTACTATTTCAGAATTTCCTATTGGATATTTTTTGGGCTGGATTTCTTTATGGATTTAAAAAAGCTTGGATATGGTTTGAATTTATAAAGAAAAGAAAAGAAAAAAGAAGACATCTAGGTTAAGGTGACCCAACTTTTTAATTTGAAAAAATCTTTTTGAAAAATGTCAATTTAATTTTATTGTTTTTTTAATTTAGGGCAAAACAGGAGCGTAGTGGCGTAGGTAGAGTTAGTAATGTAGTTTGTGAGCAACATTAACCAGGTAGTCTGAAGCCACACACAACGAAAATTGTTGTAATGCACCCAATAGTCTTTCTGACATTTCTTTTGATGTTTTAGAAATGCGTGGGTTTAGACTACCTGTTAATGCTTGTGACATTCTCATTTCTTAAAAACTTTGCTCCTTCCTCAAAGTTTCCAAAAAATGATAAAAGTTAGGGTGAGGTTTTCCAATTGTGTGGTTGAAGGAGTTGTGCCATCCCTCTATGGCATTGTTTGTCTTTGCTCCTCCTTCTAAGCAGCTAGTGTAGCAGATTCACCACTCCACATGGAAAAGTGGCTTTCTCCTGCGACCCGACCTGCTTAGATGCCCAATCCATGTGTCTTCAAAATAATTTAGTACGGGTGCCAATTTTTCTTTGTTTGCTGTGCAAAAGTCTGAATCAGTAATTGCAGTGTAGTACTCGTCTACAGTATTGTATCAGGAGGAACAAAGCAAAGTGCTGTTAGTTTTTTTTATTCGAATTGCAGTTTGCTATCTGATGCATAATCCACAACTAGGGATGTTTTTTGTATTTTACGCCAAAAAAGCCTGGGAAAAATGGAAAAAACATCCCTGAATTTGGGTATCCGTGTACATTTTTGTAATAACATTTATCATTGCAAATTCAAAATCAATTATTATTTTCCTAGGTCTTCTGTTTGATGTTTTTGATTTAATCACTGTCAAAAGTTCAGTGTATGTTGTGGATTGTTCATCAGGTAGCAAACTGTAAACTAAGGGGACTACTGTATTGTTAATTTTTGCATGAATAGTGTATATTTGAGTGAATGGATGGGGCATGCTGCTTTTAAATGTCCAATCCATCATCCAAATTTCACTATTCTCTAACTTGGCTAGATTACGGGTTCGTTAGATATAGAAACATAGAGTTGAGGAGGAATTTGAATATCAGAGTAGGTTTCAGGTGTTGTTCTTTGTGGGTTACTTGCCAGTTTTTTTCTTTGAATTATTCTCCTCAGATTAGGTATGATTAGCATACTGCTAGCAACATGACTAGGGACATGCTGAGCAACCTACCTCAAAATAGAACCAGAGGAGTCAATGGAGGTGCTTGCAATATCCTTCATTTCATGAATTGTTTCTCTTACCTCAATATCCATTGCAGAGGCAGAGTGGTTATGTTCAGATGCTTTTTCTACTGTGTCACCCAGAGGAACCGCTCTGCCTTTGCAATGGCTTGAGTAATATTGCACGCACCTCCAATGTCTTCTTGGTTCTGAAATTCTCTCATTGCAATATATGTACCATGCATGTTTCAACATTCGGTTTCCTTTGCTTGAAGTTATATACTTGGCTGTCTTATGTGTGGACATTATCTGAAAAGAAAAGAATGTTTTTAGAAAAATATTAGAAATTTAAATGTTTTGTATTTTAAAACAGTTTGTTTTTCTCCTCCCTGGACTATACTAAACTTACTCTACTTTCTCACCCCCCTGGAGATAGAAAATTAATTAATACTCCTACATTATCCTGCACTTTCCGTACTTTCTCACCTCCCTGGAGTTAGAATAGTAATTAATACTCCTACACTATCCAGCACTTTCCCTACTTTTAAACCCCCCAGGAGTTAGAATAGAAAATAATATTCCTACACTATCCAGCAGTTTCCCTACTTTTTAACCCCCCAGTACTTAGAATAGTAATTAGTACTCCTGCACTATTCAGCACTTACCCTACTTTCACACCTTCCTCATTTTGGAATATAAATGAATACTCTACACGGTCCAGCCCTTTCATGTTTTTTTTTCACCACCCAGGAGTCAGAATAGTTATTAAAACATCTACTCTATCCTGCACTTTGCCTACTTTTTCATCCCCTTGGAATTGTAATGGTTACTAATTTTCCTACAGTATCCAGCACTTTCTTTACTTTCACACCCCCTGGAGTTGCTTTGTTGACCTTTGAATTTGTTTAGCTGTTTCAAATTAAAAAAGAAAATATGTTTTTTGTGCTTATTGCTGATGTAACTCTATGAGGAGTTAAAAGAGGTTAATTGATTTCTTTGAACATTTTTAATTAGTATTTACCTTTAGTTTTTTAGTTTCGTTGTATTGTAGATGGTCTTGTAATCAGAAGAAGATGCTCTTCAGCTGTTTTTTTCTTTCTTTTTTTCAAGTTGATATTTGAGGAAATATAAATTTTTGGTCATGTTATGTTCCCTAGCGCGTACCCCACCGACTCCATGTACCAGCCTAAAGTGCATGTAACTTCCCTCCTGTGTCAGCTATGAAGACGCAAATACATTTGCGTCCAACGTTAACTTGTCCTCTTTCAGATCCACCATGAATGGATTAAATGGCCCATTCCTAAGTATGCTATGCCACCGTCTTTTTGTAGTGTACTTTACATGTTTTTCTGCTCTGGCAAAGTAGGCCCTGAATTTCTGCCATCGAGCCTCTTTTCTGGCTTTTGACTCTGACAGCCTCTGCCCAGGCTGCCTCTGTACCCGTGAACTCTGACTTACTTCCAGCGCGGCCCCTCGCGCTCAGCTCAGCCTGTTTTCTGCCAAAGCTGACTATAACCTTCGAGTTATCTGTTCCGCTCCTCGAAAATGCATTCCTGCCTACTAGCTTCAGTAAACATCCTCCCCAGCTGCAGAGCCAAAGGGCCGACCCGTCCCAGTGCAAGTAATTCATAGCCTCTGCCCGTGCCCCCACGCTTCTCATGCAGACACTCAGGCGCTTATACACGCATCCACAGTTAGCATAGAATAGCTTCTGCCCTAGAGACCTTTCCGCCCAGATAATATGGTTCCTAAACATCAGATATCAGATATGATAGAAGTACAAGTTGATCTGACATGCCAGACTTCTGTCTCTTTCCGTCAGTGTAAATGTCAAGTCCCCTGCACCCCTCCAATCACACGTCATGCAGCTGCGCGCGCATCCAAGCTTCCGATTTCTGCTGACATTGTCACATTTCTGCTTGGTGCCACCCACCTGCGTCACCTATCAGTGACGTTTCTAGCACACACCTCCAGTTCACGCCTCTTGATTACGTACTAGTACCACTTGTATACTGTTATCTTGTCTTCTCTCAACTGTTACGCCTCCTGCACTGTTGCTTATGATATGAATTAAGTATATAAGCTATGTATTGTCAATAAAATGGCGCTCTATCCCTTCTGACACCCCTGTGGTGGTCAGAATCAGATATCCTGGTCATGACCATTCCTTTTTAAGGAATAAAACCCCTAAGAACTCTAACACCACGGACTCTGGTTTTTTCTTTCCGATCTGAGTTATTATTGATTAAGTACTTACCTGCATAGAAATTAAGAGAGTAAATTAATTATTTACGTCATTTTGGCGCCCGAACAGGGACCCCTCCCCCACCTCACGCGCCGGTTGGCGCATTGCAAGCTCTGTCCCCTGCCATCAGTTAGATGGAACCTACGCGTACCGGCAGGATTTCCTGCATCTCCCTCTGACCCACGGAGGTGACGAAGACTGCGATCAGTGCCCAGACGAGGCGGTGAGGAGTGCGGAGGATCCCGACCAGAGCCTAGCCGAAAGAAGCAAGGTCCGAGGTGTCAAGAGGCCCACCAGGTTTCCGAGGTTTTCCGAAGTTTTCCGAAGTTTTCCGAAGTTTTCCGAAGTATCGAGTCGAGTCCAGTCGAGTTTTCCGAGGCCTTCTGTTTCCGTGCTTCCCGGTGAGTACCATTGCTGGGACGTATCTAGACGGGTTTGGGTACACAAGTCCGGTCTGCACTGTTTTTAGGCAGTGTATCTGTACTGTTTAGCAGTATATCTAGTATTCTGAATTTCTGCACTGTTACACCAGTGTATCTGTACTGTTGAGCAGTATATCCAGTATAGGGGGTAGTCATCTATGTCTCAAATGTCTTCTTATGTGATTACTGTCGTGGTATGAATGTGACCGTTTAATGTGCATTATTTTGTTTCTCGTATAAACTAGCTGTAACCAGTATTAAGGAGTAAGGATTGAGTATTCAGTAACAAGTAAACAAGATGCCGTTTTTCAACAAGTTAAAACAGATAGGAACTAGGAAAGGGATACTGGAGGAAGAAATTCCTATTCCCCCTAGGGACACTCCAGGTAACTTTATGTATCATAAACATGGCATAGATGCCATATTGTATCTAGACTTATGGGCCGATTATACCAAGCATCTAGACGAAAGACACAGATGGCCCACTACCGGAACATGGGATGCCGAGTGCATCATGAAGGTAGAAGAAGCATTATGGAAAAAGAAAGCTAGACAATCTCAGAAAGACGCCATAGAATTTTGGCGTAAGGAATCCCATAAGCGTGCTGAGAAAGCACTCCGTAGAGAAGACAGACTTAAAGAATCAGAAAAAGCCCAAGAAAACGAATTAGTTATTGAAGGGATCCGAGTAAAAACAGAACAAATAGACCGTGCCCGAAACAATCTCGTAAACGGTATGTATCTCGCGGCCGAGGGCACATCTGAAGCCCTATCAGAAATACCGAAAAACCTACCGCCACCATTAGTTCCAACTAAAGTAATGCATAAGACTACTAAAGACATATTCCTAAATTCTTATCTAGAGGATGTAGCACCAGCTTACACCAATTTGCCTGTTCGTGCCCTGCCTCCTGACAGGGACGGGGGTGGCACTCCGCCCCCAGATCATGTTCCGCCGGTACCGCGACAGACCTCCCCCGCTCCGCCAGCTCCGCCACTTCCCGCACCCAAAATTGACCTACCGAAGCAAGGTCTACCTGATCCTACTAAACGACAAATTCAAGTTCAGATCCAGACTTCGCAGGGAGATAATGCCCAAGCATCCGCTTCAGGAGGTGCGACCGCGGGTCTTCGGACCCCGCCATTAACACGCAGATTCAATATCAGGGATACGCAGAGTCCTCTCACGTTCAAGTCTCCTCGCCTTGACGCACTCAGAGAAAACATTTCCGTTTGTAGATATGATCCAGTACCCGGTACAGACGATCTAATGATATTGGCATCACTACGGTTGAGATCTGCTACTGATATCTTGCTATGCTATGTAGGAATGAAGGACCGTCTAGATAGAATATATGAATTTGTTCAGACAGGGAAAGACCCTGACAGTATCAAGGATGCCATGGAGAAACAGAAGGTTGACATTCAAGCACAGATACTACGATTTTTCATAAATTGTCTAATAAGAGAACGAGACAGGCCTGGGACAGATCAGAGTGAATTAGATGCACTGAACAAGTGGGGTCAAAATATAGCCGATGGAAAACATGACAAGGGGACTTGCATAGCCAGTATGTATAAGAAAATTAGAAAAGCAGTGATAACGGTACACCAGAAAGGGAAAGACAAAGCTTCCTCCGAGGAGGAAGAAGAACTTGAAGAACGAGAACGAGCTACAGATACTATAGCATATGTAGGTAAGGGAACTTACCTTAGGAAGGGCATCCGTCCGGAAAACAAGAGAGTTTTTCTCTCTGCTTTAACAAATCCGAATTCTTCTGAACATCAGTTCCAGGAGACTGATAAAAGACTACGAGAAAGAATGGGGTACCATGTACTCAATTCGATGGATGAACAAGAACTAGCCCGGTCAGCCATCTTATGGGCCGAAAATCCAGACATATATAATGATGATACCTTAGCACAGACGTTTCTAAACCTTTCCCCAGACGAACAGAAATTAGCAGGTGTATACATGATTCAGCACCTCCTCACGAAATACAGAAATAAACATTCCGATCCAGGTCCCTTACACGAAACATTAGAAGCACTACTCATGGATAGATGGAGAGGTTTCAGTACCAAGTTAATACAAATAATTCTAGAACAACGACATAAATATAACACCTTCATAAGTTCTGAATGTGTTCCCGCCCCACCTCCAGAAAGGAAAACGTACCACATGCAATGCGGGAGTGGCATTGAAAGTCAGAACCCCTTACGAGAAGTACACCCAGTTATGGGTGCGGATCACGCCTTGAAACGTGTATATGTGCACACGCCACTGACTAAGTTAGAACTGTTAGAAATGAAGAAACTAGTTCCGTGTCATGATAAAGACCCTGCAGGTTTTCACAGAGAGCTTAAAGACATGTTACTAATGGGGGATTACACGTATGATGATATCATGAAAATGTTGAAGGTGCTGTTGCCCACGGGCATTTACGAGAAATTAAAGGAAAAAGAATGGGAGGTGGGGGACACAAAGATTGCATGGGCAGAAATAGAAGACGAAGAAAGCAAACGGGTCCCAGGGGTAGGCCTTGGGGACAAGACTAAAGCATTACCCGGATTAATAGTACAGGTTCTGCCAAGATTATTGACAACTAGAAAGGAAGATTGGGACGCCATCTCGTCCTGTAAACAGAAACATGATGAAGATACTAGTGACTTCTATTCCAGATTTGAGAAATGTTTCATTATAAATAGTGGCCTACAACCAAGCAGCGAGTCATATCCACACCTTTTTGTATCAAAACTAGTCGAGAACTCCCTACCATTAGTTAAAAACAGAGTGTACAAAGTTGAAAGTACTTGGCAGGCAAATACGCCATCCCAGATGTTACAAATGTTACAATATCATCAGAACAGAATTAGAGAAGAACAAGATCAGGAACAGAAACGTATGAAAGACACCAAGATGAAAATGTTAGTAGCTCAGACAGTCCCAGCCGACGGCCAGAGAAAAGGTGGGACCCAGACAAGTCACACTACAGCTCCCGTTAAAGGGACATGTAATTACTGTAAACAGCCAGGTCATTACGTACATGAATGCCCCGTCCTGAAACATAACATTTCAACAGGTAAAACTAAAGAAAGACCGCATCCGCCTAGACAAGATCAGGTCCAGCAACAGACCTCACAAAATGTACAGCCAATGCAGAATACACAGCCTATGCATGCTCCATCTCATACAGCACAGACAGTAGCAGGACCACAGCCCATTGCCGCGACTCAGCAAGTGTCGCAACAGATGTACCAGTATGCCCAATCTGCATATCCAGATTACCCCCGATATACATGAAACAGCCTAGAGAGGGAAGGTGGTTTGCCTCTTATTGAAATTCCTGTAGATCAAGAAGGTCCTTATGTACACAGTCACGTATTGGGAAAAGACAGAAAGTTTTTAATTGACACAGGGGCAAGCCGCACCACAATCAGTCATAATGAAGTCCCAGGGGCACCCCTCTCAGGCTCACAGAATGTTTCCCTTGGTTTTTCAGGACAGCCTATTGTAAATGAAGTATCGGAACCAGTACCCTTGGCTGTGGGTCCATTATCACGAATTACAGATTTATTACTTACGAACTCATGCCCAGAAAACTTGTTAGGAATTAAAACTCTGAAGGCTCTAGGAGCTATAATATGCTGTTCCCCGGAGGGAGTTAGACTCTTTCTACGGGATTTCAAGGGTCATTATGTTTTACGAGAATCTGATGTCAGATTGAAAAATGTACCAGATCACCTATGGGCAAAAGGCCCAGCTGACGTAGGTTGTATGCATATCACTCCATACCGTGTTACACTCAAGACAGGAGTTGTTCTACCCAGAATCAGACAATACAAGTTACCACCCGATGCTGTAGTGGCTTTACTGAAAATTATTGAAGAGCTTATTGCCCAGGGAGTGGTCGTAGAGACCGACTCCAATATCTGTAATTCACCCATCATTCCAATTCTTAAACGTACAGACCCCAATGCACCGCCAGTATATCGGCTGGTGATTGATCTTCGAGAATTGAACAAATGCATTGTACCACAGTACCCTGTGGTCCCCGATATCTCTTCCCTATTGACTGCTATTGATTCAGAAGCAACGTTCTTTACTGTAATTGATCTCAAGAACGCTTTCTTCAGTGTACCTATTGATCCGGAGAGCCAATATCTCTTTGGATTCAGTTTAAATGGACGAAGTTTCAAATTTTCCCGCGCACCTCAAGGATTCACAGAAAGCCCCAGCATCTATAGTCAAGCACTGAAAAGACAACTAGATTGTATTCAAATGCCAGTTAACACCGCTTTACTGCAATACGTCGATGATCTACTGATCACCGCACGAAGTGAGCCCGAATGTGAACAAGCATCACTGACAGTTTTACATTTCCTGGCCGACAAGGGACACAAGGTGTCTCCTTCGAAGCTACAATTCTGTGTTCAGCAAGTTGTATACTTGGGTCACTTGCTGTCCAAAGTGGGGAGACAGCTCACTCCCGATCGCATTCAGTTAATTGTAAACATGCCACGACCCCAGACACAAAAGGAAGTGCGGGCCTTCATAGGCCTCACCTCGTACTGCAGACAATGGATTCCTCAATATGCATTTCTAGCCAAACCACTCATCCAGTTAACGACGCAGGAGGCAGCAACTTCGATTGCCCTCCCTTGGACTCAGGAACACACACAAGCCTTTGAGGAATTAAAGAAAGCATTATGTCAAGCACCAGTTTTAGCGACACCATGTTACAACAAACCGTTTACACTTTTTGTTACAGAACGTGACGGTACAGCATTGTCTGTCCTCACTCAAGATCAGGCAGGTTCACATAAGCCTTGCGCTTATTTTTCAAGTACATTGGATTCCGTAGCACAGGCACTCCCTGCATGCTTAAAGTCAGTAGCTGCAACAGCGTTAGCAATAAGACAAAGTGATTCAATTGTTTTAGGACATCAGTTAACAGTAAAAGTACCACACTCTGTAGAGGTTCTTTTAAACAGAACCCAAACTCAGCACCTGACTATAGCACGACTGACAGGTTACGAATTAACACTATTCCAGCCACACATAGAAATCAGACGCTGCAGCATCCTGAACCCAGCAACACTGTTACCTACCATTATGACAGATCCAGCCCCACATGATTGCATAGAGATCATTAATGCAGTAACAAAGCCCCGACGAGACTTAACAGATGTTCCATTGACAAATCCTGACCTGACACTTTATGTGGATGGTTCATGTATGAGAACAAGTACAGGAGAATTAGTGGCCGCGTATGCCGTGACCACTGAAACTGAAGTTAAAGAAACACATCGTATTGATACACTGTCTGCTCAAGCGGCAGAGCTCATCGCTCTGACCCGAGCCTGTATTCTAGCCAAGAACAGAAATGTCAACATATACACTGATTCCCGTTATGCGTTCGGAGTTGTACACGACTTCGGCATGTTATGGCAAGAACGAGGTTTCCTGACCTCTCATGGTGCCAAGATCCAACATGGCCCCCTCATTCAAGCACTGTTAGAAGCAATACATCTGCCTTCAGGCATATCCGTCATGAAGTGTAAAGCACATACTAAGGTCACAGATTCTGTTTCCCAGGGTAACGACCTGGCAGACCAGACAGCAAAACATACAGCACTGACTCACACTCAGACAACTGATATGACAAAGACACCAGGACCGACACACTGCATGACAGTCAGGGATCCCACACTAGATGTTATCGACATTCAGACACATGCTACTCCAGAAGAAATAAAGAAATGGATTGAACAAGGAGGGATCAAAACAGATCAAGGTTGGGTGACGAAGGGAAAATGTACATGGTTTCTCCCTGACTCTATGGTTCAAGTCATGATAAATACAGCACATAGCCCAGCACACCTAGGAGAGAAAGCGATGTTAGACAGTTTACAAAATCTTTGGAACAATAAACACTTACGAGCAGCAGCGAAACAGAAAGTGCGTACTTGCATGATCTGTTGTCAGTTCAATCCAGGTAAAAGCGTCCCTGTAGAGCAAGGTGGATTTCATCCTCCCGATCACCCTTTTGAAGTCCTCCAGATGGATTATATCCAGATGGACCGTTGTCGAGGATTTAAATATGTTCTCGTAGTTGTCTGTGCTCTGTCCCGCTGGACCGAAGCATACCCAGTCCCAGATTACACTGCTCCGACCACTGCCAAGCAGCTGGTTCGTGAATTCTTCCCACGATACGGCTTGCCTCGTGTCGTGTACTCAGATAACGGTCAGCCATTCTCATCTGCATTAATGAAAGAAGTTTCTTTATTACTGGGATACCAGTGGAAATTCCATTGTGTCCGACATCCTGAAGCCGCAGGCCTGGTAGAAAGACATAACCAGACACTAAAGATACGCCTTGCAAAAATATGTCAGGAGAAAGGGGTCGACTGGATAGTCGCCCTGCCAGTGGCACTATTCTACATGAGAATGGTTGCCCATTCGAGATCAGGGCTATCCCCGTACGAGGTGGTCTTTGGCAGACCACCGAATATGTGGGGGACGCCCATTCCGAAAAAGATTACTGATGTTGATTGTAACATGTTGACAGATTACCTTGCCTCCTTGATGTCTGCACTCCAATCATGTCGTTCACAGGTTACCGCAGCCTTCCCTGACAACACTGATGTAAAGCCACATGATGTCCGTCCTGGGGACCTCGTATTAGTGCGCAACTTTGATAGAAAGAGTCCGTTGGAGCCCCGCTGGAAATCGCCGAAGACCGTCCTTCTCACCACAAGGACCGCCGTGAAGATCGAAGGGAGAAAGGGGTGGGTTCACACGAGTCATGTGAAAAAAATTTTTGAACTGAAACCTGATCGAGACTCGTCCACCCCCACCAAAGACTGTGTTGAGCCAAAAGACTTTACAGAATCTGAACGAGAAAAAACTCCCCAAGAAGAGTACCGTATGAAACTCCGATCTAGCAAGTCAGACAGTTTAATTGTTTAAGTCCTCCCCTAGGTGAATCGGTTAAATAGTTTCTGACATGTATCCCCTAGATCGAGATAGAGAGAGAGAATATAAGAAACGTACATATTGTAAATCACTTCGTAGTCACTGTATAGTGACACTATTAATCATGTTTATTCTGAGTATTTTAATTATTGTTGCTAGCATCTTATTACCTATCTACTACCCTATTTTCAAGCGTGAACAATCTGCCTACAATGCATCTGCTGAACACACTTTTAGTGAGTTACCTCCACACGAACTCTCCTACAGACTTGCGCTGCGCAACAACACTTTTATTAATATGCTACACCATTCTCATCAAACTAACAATGCTACAGATTGCTGGATATGTGGCCGACTCCCTCCCTACCAGAATTACAAGGGAGCTCTGCCCCTCTTTCCGTACCCGTTCACTCATAATGGCTCCTGCGGCGCATGGTTTAAAATAATTAATTCCTTAGATCCTGATATTGCTGTTTTCGATGGGGGCTGGGTTTGGGGAAACCTGAACTTAGTCCTGCTCGACGTCTGTTACCCTGATAAGGAGGGGCTCCCCACTAGAATAGGAACTGATCTAGAAAACGAAGTGTATGGATTAGGTAACTATACAATTAGCCTTATGATTCTTACTGTTGAATCCGAAGCCGCACCTGTTATACCTACTATGTCAGTATTGCCAGTTACTGGTGAATTATGTATCAGGAAGAAAGGTTCAGTACACTTAGGTCATAGTAAATGCACTACTGTGGTCGAATTCAGTGATCATGGAAAATCGTCCTTTAAAGCTATTCGTCATTCTTACTTTGTTTGTGGTCATACCGCATACATACGTCTACCTCCAGATTGGGATGGTACCTGTTACATTGCATTCCTTCTGCCCCCTATTTTCCTGGCTCCCCCTGATTACCATAGAAATACCAATCTAGTAAAAAATAGACCCAGAAGAGATATCCCACTTGTCGACTACACAGAAACGGCATGGGAACAGTACACTGATTTTAATAAAGGATTCTTTTTCTTTTTAGGACCTGTTCAGAATAGTAAATTAATACGTAGATTAACTAGAACACTTGAAGCAGTAGTGAATGAAACTGCCTCCGCCTTAGGTAACTTAACAGAAGAGCAGTCCGCCATGCTGGTTGTTGTCCTTCAGAACCGTCTTGTTATTGACGTCATCTTGGCAGATAGAGGTGGAGCTTGTAAGGTCATCGGGTCAAGTTGCTGTGTTTTCATACCACAAAACGCACCATCTGTATATCAAGCTATCACACGTCTCCATAAAATTGCAAATCAGATACATCAGGATCCAGGCACCTGGACTTGGTCCGGTTGGTTCTGGACAACGTTAACAGCTTGGGGATGGAAGATCCTATCCTTCCTAGGCATTGGCCTAGTCCTAGTATTCAGTTGCTGCCTGTGCCTGCAGTGTGGGCCAGCGATTTGTGGACTATGTGCCACCTCTTGTATTGAACATTCCAGTTTTCTCTCAAAACGTAAACGAAAGAAAGAAGAACAAATGATGTTACAAGAACAAACTGATCGATTCATGAGGATCGAGATTTCAAGAAGGGTCCGTAGGGAACAAGGAGGGAATGAGGAAATATAAATTTTTGGTCATGTTATGTTCCCTAGCGCGTACCCCACCGACTCCATGTACCAGCCTAAAGTGCATGTAACTTCCCTCCTGTGTCAGCTATGAAGACGCAAATACATTTGCGTCCAACGTTAACTTGTCCTCTTTCAGATCCACCATGAATGGATTAAATGGCCCATTCCTAAGTATGCTATGCCACCGTCTTTTTGTAGTGTACTTTACATGTTTTTCTGCTCTGGCAAAGTAGGCCCTGAATTTCTGCCATCGAGCCTCTTTTCTGGCTTTTGACTCTGACAGCCTCTGCCCAGGCTGCCTCTGTACCCGTGAACTCTGACTTACTTCCAGCGCGGCCCCTCGCGCTCAGCTCAGCCTGTTTTCTGCCAAAGCTGACTATAACCTTCGAGTTATCTGTTCCGCTCCTCGAAAATGCATTCCTGCCTACTAGCTTCAGTAAACATCCTCCCCAGCTGCAGAGCCAAAGGGCCGACCCGTCCCAGTGCAAGTAATTCATAGCCTCTGCCCGTGCCCCCACGCTTCTCATGCAGACACTCAGGCGCTTATACACGCATCCACAGTTAGCATAGAATAGCTTCTGCCCTAGAGACCTTTCCGCCCAGATAATATGGTTCCTAAACATCAGATATCAGATATGATAGAAGTACAAGTTGATCTGACATGCCAGACTTCTGTCTCTTTCCATCAGTGTAAATGTCAAGTCCCCTGCACCCCTCCAATCACACGTCATGCAGCTGCGCGCGCATCCAAGCTTCCGATTTCTGCTGACATTGTCACATTTCTGCTTGGTGCCACCCACCTGCGTCACCTATCAGTGACGTTTCTAGCACACACCTCCAGTTCACGCCTCTTGATTACGTACTAGTACCACTTGTATACTGTTATCTTGTCTTCTCTCAACTGTTACGCCTCCTGCACTGTTGCTTATGATATGAATTAAGTATATAAGCTATGTATTGTCAATAAAATGGCGCTCTATCCCTTCTGACACCCCTGTGGTGGTCAGAATCAGATATCCTGGTCATGACCATTCCTTTTTAAGGAATAAAACCCCTAAGAACTCTAACACCACGGACTCTGGTTTTTTCTTTCCGATCTGAGTTATTATTGATTAAGTACTTACCTGCATAGAAATTAAGAGAGTAAATTAATTATTTACGTCATATTTCTTAAAAGATATCTGTAGTGGGATATAGGTTTTATTTTCTAATTATTAAATCTCTATTTTAAGGATTTAAAAATATTTCATTAGTTCATGGATATCCTGCTTTAAGATATTTTGACATAAAATTGTGTCTCAATATTTTATTCCACATTTGTTATGTTATCGCTTTACAACAGTTGGCAAATTATTCTGGCAAGTATCAAAAATCCTTTTTAAAAACATACATTTTTTTATTTAAAATATTAATTTGGTATTCTCATTCATTACCTTTCAAAGAGATGTATTTATAAATTGTTTGTGTCCTTTCTTCCATCCTTTTTTAAAAGATTTCTTCCAAAATAGTTTTATTTTGCTGAAATTACGAAAACGTGACATTGTTTAGCTTTGTCATTATGTTTACAATTTTCAGTAAAAAAAATGTATGTGACTTTCTTTTCATTTTTTTAAAACACTGTTTGTTCAAGATTTATTGAAAAAAATACAACTGTGCCTCATATCACTGCTTTCTGTGATTTATTTTTAAAAGAAAAATACATTTTGTGTGACATACTACTTAAAATGTATTTTAAAAAAATGTACTTACTATTAATATCTTTATTTGCTTTTCAATATTCTGTTCCTTGTTTCGATTTTCTGTGATCGTTAGAGTGTGCGGAAAATCCGTCTGCTCTCGCTGGTAGTCCGTTGACCACTGGCTTCAAAATGGTGTCTTACCCTTATTTATAGTTTTTTGTGTTTGTCTCCATATTTTACGAGAAAAGATTTGTTTTATTCGTGTTTTTTTGTGATTCGTTTGATGTGAGAACCTATATTTTAAATTAATTCCTTTAAACTTACTGTTTAATCTCTTTGAAAGTGTTTACTCCTCCATTTTATTTTCTGTGGCTTAGGGTTCTCGTCATGAAAACTGTTGTAGGACTTGTTCTTCACGAACGTTTTTTAAATGGTGCCTTTTTATGGTTTCTTCTCTATTTTCTTGTTGACTTAGCTTTCTTTGAATTTTAACTGTGTCAAAATTTAATATCATTTCTGTGAGAAGTTGGCCTGGTATATGATGCTCACTAGTTCTAGTGATCACCTTGTACCATGCAAAGCAACCCTTATGTTGATTGGTTGTAAGTCAACCTTATAGACCAGCTATCCTAGTGGTAGCGTGGACAAAGCAGTCTTAGGCTAAACTCTGAAAGGCATGTGAAGCAAGCTGTTTTACCATATACAACCCCCTTAAATACCAAATGAAAGGACACCACACAGATATATAGTGAAAAAATATATATATTTATTAACTACAAATATCCCCTATACTCTTTATGAGCACAGAAGCACAATCGTTAAAACAAAACACAGTTAAAATACACAAAAGTTGCACAATATGGATGAGCCCTAGGGGCCACCTAAACCATATACTAAGAAAGTGGTATACGAGATACCAATCAAAAAGGAAACAGGCCTAGGGCCTTGGGAATTGCTGGAGCTGATCGGGACTAGCAGTGATTAAGTCGGGAAAGGCCCGCGGGACTCGGGTGCAGTGTTTAAAGTGCACGCACTCACCAATGCATTGTCTATGGTGCGTAAACGTTACAAAGTTAGTTATTTAGGAACCTTCCGAGTGACCTAGAGGAGTGAAACTTAAGACACAGGCACTAGAGGTGTGTACCAGTGTGGGAACACCGGCGTTGATGAGTTACCTCACCCACAGGAAGCGGGTGCACAGGTGCGACGTAGTGTCGGGTTTCTCCACGCAGGTCGATGGTGCTTGGAGCTGAAGATGCTGCAGGCGGCTCGACGTGAAGAGTTCCGGTGGATCCAAGGGTGGATCTGAAATGGTGAAGACCTGAAAGCAGAGGGGACAATGTTCAAAGTCACTAGCCAGTGACTACCATGGAACCAGATTGGAACCAGGCAATGTGGGGTGCAAACAGGCGATGAGGTGTAGCTTCTCTCTGCAGCCATGTGGACACGAATAGGTCGAGGATGTCCAGGAGTCAATCACGAGCTGTCCCACGCAGGCTTCTCGCGGTTGGCGGTGTCGGCAACTTGATTGGAGCAAACAGGCCTTGGCTAATGCAAGCCACGCTGGAATCAAAAAAGGCTTATCACTCGGACCAGCAAGGTCAGAGCGGGTGCTCCCTTTTACAGGAGCGAGGGCAAGTCTGGTGCAACCAGACCCGCAGTGTAGTTTGTAGGTTTCGTCGCCAAGATGGCCGCTGACCACGTGGCAAGTGGCCGGGATGGCGCGTCGAGTGGCACGATGCAAAAGGGCCCCACGCAGATCGTGGAGATGCTGGGGGGCTGATCTTCGGTGCAAGGGCTGCTCGGTGGTGGGGCTTCTCAGTCCCCAAAGCACAACGACGAGGGTGCCTTGGATGCTGCGCAGTCAGCTTTTTGGGGGTCTTCCAAGAGGTCCGGTCCCACATCTCTCGATGCCTCCACGGGTCCCTTCTTTGCAGGGACTGTGAATCAGGCTGTGAGAAGTCTGGGAGTCTGGGTCTTGTCAGGCTCTGGGCTCGGGCTCTGGCGGGAGGCAGCGGCAAAGCAGACGTCTAATTGCTGGTTGGTGCCTGTGTTCACAGGGTGGCCACTCCTAGGCCACAAGGGAGATACTCTTCAGTCTTCTGTGCAGCACAATGTCGAAGTCCAGTCATCTTCTTAGTTTCAAGTTGATTCAGGATGATCTGAGGTGTTATGGCACTGCTCCCAGTCTTATTCCCAATCTGAGGGGTGGATCACCTGCTAGGTCCCTCCTCTGGGTGGGACCAGGAAGGGGGGCGGTTACACCCCCTTTCCTTTGTCCAGCTCCTTGCCAGGCCTGGGTCTGGAAAGTCCCAGGACCGATTTGGACTGGCTTATGCACGGGGACACCTTGTGTGCCCCGGGCATGTCGGATTCTATTCAGCCCTGTCCTACCCAATACACAAAATCCTGTCTGGGGTGGTGTTCGCACCTCCCAAGGCAGGAAACCCTTTTGTCCAAGCCTCCCTCGCTGGAAGGACACCCAGCAGCAGGAGGTCAGACTTGTGTCTGCGGTGGCAGCATCCATTTTGTGATGCTGAGGCTCTGGTTAACTTTAACCGGGATTAAGGCTATGTACATGGCGTGTCCCTCTAGACGGGTGGAATGCTATCCCCGTCGACAGAACTGTCGAGGGGATAGTATTCCAAATCGTATGACACCTTACTCAACATGTTTTGATAAAGCCAAACCAAAGTTAGCATATAACCGCGAGGATTATAATGCACTTAAGAGTATATGGTATGGCAATATCCCGGAACAGCTAAGGGAGTTGTTCCCGACAGCTGCAGACAGGCTCAGCTCATGCTAGAGCACCATCTCACATATTTCCAAGCACTCTGCCTCCAGGATTGATGAGGCCTTCCATAGGAGTGGCTGATAGGAACATATGTGTTCAGTTAAGGTTAGGTATAGGGATACTACAACTAAGCAAGAGGTGATTACACCAACTCGCCCCAGCTGAGTGATCAGCCAGTTGTGTCAAATATGGAGGCCAGGCCAGGGGTGGCACAATACATGCTGCAGCCCCTGGTAGGCCTTGGAAACACCTATGCCCTGGGTACCTAGGGTACACTGTTACAGGGGCCAATAAGGTGAACCAGTTCCAATTCGTAATACACCTAGAGTGCATTGGCAGTAATTTAGAGAGAGAACAGCAGGCTGTGGGTCTGATTAGCAGGCCCACAACCACATTAAGTCATGAACCAGTGAAGCAAAAAGCAAAAATTTGGGGTGACCATAGGATAGGAGACCCTACTCTTCTACACAACCCCCTCCCCCTCAAACGCAGTGACATTAGACTAACCTTGACCAGTTGTGGCTTCATGTTCTAAGTGGAAGTACCTGGAGAGACCATCTGCGTTGCCATGGTCAGTCCCTTGGCGGTGCTCCACTGTAAAGTCCATCCCTGTAGGGAAATGGACCACCTGAGTAGTTTGGGGTTTTCACCCTTCATCTGATTAAGCCATAAGAGGGGCTTATGGTCGGTCTGAATCTTGAAGTGAGTGCCAAACAAGTATGGTCTCAACTTCTTCAGGGCCCACACCACACCAAAGGCCTCCCTCTCAATGGCTGACCAACGTTTTTCTCTGGGGGTCAGCCTTCTGCTAATAAAAGCAATGGGCTGGTCTTGACCATCTACATTAAGCTGTGAAAGCACTGCTCTCACTCCCAACTCAGAAGCATCTGTTTGGACAATGAACTCTCTTGAGTAGTCAGGACTCTTCAGGATAGGTGCAGAGCACATGGCCTTCTTCAGGTCATCAAATGCCTTTTGACAGTTTACTGTCCACTGAACCTTTTTGGGCATCTTCTTGGATGTCAGATCATTAAGAGGAGTCACAATGGACCCATAGTTCCTAACAAACTTCCTGTAGTACCCAGTCAGGCCCAAGAAAGCTCTGACCTGAGTCTGGGTAGTTGGAGTGGACCAGTCCTTGATGGTCTGGATCTTACTCTCCAGTGGTTGAACTTGGCCTCCACCTACAGGTGACCCAAGTGTACAACTTTACTCTGCCCTATCTGGCACTTTGTTGCCTTGATAGTGAGGCCTGCCTTTTGCAGAGCCTCAAGCACTTCCTTCAGGTGGACCAGGTGATCCTCCCAGGTGGATCTGAAGACCGCAATATCATCTAGATATGCTGCGCAAAAGTCATCCAACCCAGTAAGGACTTGATTCACCAACCTTTGGAAGGTGGCAGGTGCATTCTCAAACCAAAGGGCATCACCACAAATTGATAATGCCCACCTGGGGTAGAAAATGCAGTCTTGGCTTTAGACTCCTCAGCTAACCTGATTTGCCAGTAGCCAGCTGTCAAGTCAAATGTGCTCAAATATTTGGCAGAAGCCAACTTGTCAATGAACTCATCTGCCCTTGGAATAGGGTGTGCATCTGTCCTGGTGACAGCATTGAGTCCTCTGTAATCCACACAGAACCTCATCTCTCTCTTGCCATCTTTGGTGTGAGAATTGGGGACCAGAACCACTGGGCTAGCCCAGGGGCTCTCTGAAGGCTCAATGACACCTAATTCCAGTATCTTTTGCACCTCAGTCTTTATACAGTCCCTGACGTGGTCAGGTTGCCTGTAAATCTCGCTTTTTATAGGAAGACTGTCACCAGTGTCCACCACATGGGTACACCGGTTAGTCTGACTGGGTGTCAAGGAGAACACATGTCTGTATGACTGCAAAACTTGTCTACAGTCATGTTGCTGATGTTCAGTGAGGCTGCCATCTAAGGCCACACCATCAACTGAGCCATCCTCAGGGTTCTGAGTGAGCAGGTCTGGGAGAGGGTCACTCTTCCTCCTGTCCCTCATCTGTAGCCATGAGCAAGCCCATGTCTTCCCTGTTAACATATGTCTTTAGTCTGTTGACATGGAGCACCCTGTGGGGGCTCCTGGGAGTTCCTAGGTCCACCAAGTAGGTAACCTCTCCCTTTTTCTCAAGAATTGTATGGGGTCCAGACCATTTGTCTTGGAGTGCTGCTGGGGCCACTGGCTCCAACACCCATACCTTCTGTCCTGGCTGATACTCAATCAAGACAGCCTTTTGGTCATGCCAAGCTTTCTGTAATTCTTGGATAGCCTCAAGGTTTTTGGATGCCTTTTCCATATACTCAGCCATCCTGGAGCGGAGACCAAGTACATAGTCCACTATGTCTTGTTTAGGCTTTTTGAGAGGTAACTCCCATCCTTCCTTCACCAGACATAGGGGTCCTCTTACAGGGTGCCCAAACAACAATTCAAAGGGGCTGAAGCCAACCCCCTTTTGAGGGACCTCTCTGTAAGCAAACAAAAGGCAGGGTAGAAGGATGTCCCATCTCCGCCTGAGCTTTTCTGGTAATCCTTTGATCATACCCTTGAGGGTCTTGTTAAACCTTTCAACAAGCCCATTACACTGTGGATGATAAGGAGTGGTGAACTTGTAGTTGACACCACATTCCTTCCACATAGCTGTCAAGTATCCTGACATGAAGTTGGCACCTCTATCAGATACTACCTCCTTAGGAAACCCCACTCTGGAGAAAACCCCAAGTAAGGCCCTGGCCACAACAGGAGCTGTTGTGGTCCTAAGTGGAATTGCCTCTGGGTACCTGGTGGCATGGTCCACCACCACCAGTATGAATCTGTGCCCAGATGCTGTGGAGGGATCCATTGGACCTACAATATCAATCCCCACTCTTTCAAAGGGAACCCCCACCACAGGTAGTGGTATCAGGGGGGCCTTTGTGGTGCTACCTGCTTTACCACTGGCTTGGCAGGTTACACAGGAGCGACAAAACTCCTTGGTGTCTTCAGACATGTGAGGCGAGTGAAAGTGAGGGAAAAACATGTCCCAAGTCTTATTCTGGCCTAAGTGTCCTGCTAAAGGAATATCATGGGCCAAGGTAAGAAGGAAGCCCCTAAATTGAAGAGGTATAACCAACCTCCTGGTTGTACCAGGCTTGGGGTCTCTACCCTCTGAATAAAGGAGTCCATCATCCCAATATACTTTATGGGCACCTTGAGCATTCCCAGCAGCCTCAGCAGCAGCCTGCTTTCTGAGGGGTTCAAGAGAAGGACAGGTTAACTGAGCCTGCCTCAAGTCTGCCCTAGAAGGTCCCCCTGTCCCCAGAAACTCAACCTGATCAGGTTCAAGTTCTTCAGAGACAGTTCCTTCAGGGGTCTCAAGACCAGCTTCCTGTGAAGGCTGATCCTCACTTGTAGGCAGTTGGGAAGGCACAGCCTTTACCCTCGTGTTCTTCTTCTTGGAAGGTGCTTGGTCCATTGTTCCAGGATCCAAGACCTGAGGTTCAGAGAGGCACATTTGGGCCTGCGACCTGGTCACAGCAAGGACATGTGATGATATCGCTAACATCTCTGCATGAGTCCTGTACTCAACTTCTGATCATAGAGAGCTCTCCAGGTCATTGCCCAACAAACATTCAACTGGGAGATCAGCACTAACCACAACTCTTTTTAGGCCAGTTACCCCTCCCTAGGAAAAGTTAACAATTGCCACACTATGGGTAGTGGTGACTTTGCTGGCATTGGTCACCAGGTAATTATCACCTGGCATGTATTGTCCAGGGTGCACAAAGCTAGGTGTCACCATAGTGACACTGGCACATGTGTCCCTGTATGCTTGAGCCACTTTGTCATTAATCAAGGGTGTCTGTCTGTATTTGCCCAGATTACTGGGACTGATGGTAGGGGCCAAATCTATGTCCCCCTCACAGATCAGAACAGCCTGTGTAAGGGTTCTGACTAGGTCAGACTCTCCTTCAGTTCCCAAGGTGATACCCACTACCCCCTTGGTTTGTGGACCAACACTGCCAGCTGTACTAGTGGGTGCAGGTGCCTTAGGGGCTGCAGTGTTGGGGGCTCCACCCTTTTTACACTCACTTGTCCAGTGAGAGGTGTTTTTACAAGTACTACACCAGGGTTTTCTTTGCCCTTCTTTCTTCTTCCTCTTGGAAGTTTGGGACCCACCCTCTGTATTAGTTTGGGGCCCTGTTGAAGACCTCTGGTCTTTAGCTTTCTGCTCCCCACCCTTCTGGTCTGTTTTCTTTTGGTCACCACCCTGGTTCTGGTTCTTTTGCTTAACTCTGGTTCTAACCCATTTATCTGCTCTCTTTCCCAATTCTTGGGGAGAGGTCAAATCTGAGTCAACCAAATGTTGATGCAACTGCTGGTTCTGACAATTATTTAAAATATGTTCTCTCATAAGCAAATTGTACAATCCTTCATAGTCTGTAACCTTGCTTCCCAGCAACCATCCCTCCAGAGCCTTAGTGGCACACTCAACAAATTAAGACCAGTCGTGAGTCTGTGTCTTATGGGTGTCTCTGAACATTAACCTGTACTGTTCAGTGGTTAAGCCTAACCCATCAATCAGAGCACTCTTCAGGACCAGGTAGTTTCTAGAATCCCCATCACTAAATGTGGAGGGTCAGGTCGGGCGGCGCCATCTTTGGTGAGGCCCGGTACCCGGCTGGTCGGTAGTTAGCGGTCCAGCTCGGGGAGGGGCTTGGGCGATAAATAGACCCTGATTGCTCTGACTCCTCGCGATTGATCTTGGTGGTGGCAGCACTTAGTGACCTCGCTGGGGAAAGACGGGCAGACTGCGAGGGTTCCTCTGCTGCCTACTTACTCTCCGCAGCATTGATTTTCTAGCGCATTTTTAAAAACAAATAATTTTACCTTACATTGAACACGAATTGTGTTGTTTGCTTTTTTAAATAAATTGTAGTGCGTTTAAATACCTTGTGCACTGTTTCCCGGTTCCCCTGGGCCCCGGTCCACCGCGGCTTTCCGTGCCGTTTGTTGTGGAGGGTCAGGTCGGGCGGCGCCATCTTTGGTGAGGCCCGGTACCCGGCTGGTCGGTAGTTAGCGGTCCAGCTCGGGGAGGGGCTTGGGCGATAAATAGACCCTGATTGCTCTGACTCCTCGCGATTGATCTTGGTGGTGGCAGCACTTAGTGACCTCGCTGGGGAAAGACGGGCAGACTGCGAGGGTTCCTCTTCTGCCTACTTACTCTCCGCAGCATTGATTTTCTAGCGCATTTTTAAAAACAAATAATTTTACCTTACGTTGAACACGAATTGTGTTGTTTGCTTTTTTAAATAAATTGTAGTGCGTTTAAATACCTTGTGCACTGTTTCCCGGTTCCCCTGGGCCCCGGTCCACCGCGGCTTTCCGTGCCGTTTGTTGTGGAGGGTCAGGTCGGGCGGCGCCATCTTTGGTGAGGCCTGGTACCCGGCTGGTCGGTAGTTAGCGGTCCAGCTCGGGGAGGGGCTTGGGCGATAAATAATGCTACACCATAGAACGCGCAGCGGTCGCGCGCAGCGGTCGCGCGCAGCGGGCGCGCCGTCTGCGCGCCGAAGGAGCGCCAAAGGAGGGCCCGTCTGTGCCCGTCCGTGCCTCGGACGGGCCCAGGGCCAGCCATTCTACTCGGCGACCTTTGGGTTCGGTCACATCTGCAACGTACAGGTATTCACATCATGATCTGTGGAGGCTTGCTCCCTCTGTTAACAGTGGACACTGTACACGTGCGGATTTGAATTGCCACATGTCTTTATGCCCCTCCTGTGGTTTTGCCCCTCAACCCTCCCCCCCCCCCAAGATCTGACATTGGTGCTCCTTCCACGAACATACGGGCAGGACTGATTAACGCCAGATCTGCAGTTAGGCATGCCGCCGAGATCTTTGATCTACTGGTGGATGACCAACTGGAGGTGCTGTTCCTTACGGAGACATGGCTGACCAGCACCTCCGCACCTAGTGTAGAACTCGCCGTCCCTAGGGGGTTTAAGATCGCCAGAGTGGACCGACCCTTAGGCAGAGGGGGCGGACTAGCGGTTGTGTTCAAGGAAGAGTGGTGCTTCGCTTCTGAGCCGCCGGTTGCGGATATAGGGGGTGAGGTCCTCCACTTTTCCATCACAACTTCCCCCCACTTTACTTTAGGAGGCTCTCTCATATACAGACCTCCGGGTCTGGCTACCCGCTTTCTGGACGCCCTAGAAGAATATCTGGTCCCACGAGCCCTAGGTTTTCCTAGGTTCCTACTGGTTGGGGACCTGAATATTCATATGGATGTCCCGGATCTGTCTGATGCCCACAGGCTTGGTGAAATCTTGGAGCTTGCCCAACTCAAGCAATGGGTGACAGCCCCGACGCATATGGGGGGCCACCTGCTTGATCTGGTATGTTCTAACTTCCCTATTCAGTCTGTGGCTGTTGAAAAAACGACCTGGTCCGACCATGATTTGGTCAGATTTAATTGGGAGATTGTGGAGCCTTGTCCCCCATCTTCTATTCCTCACTCCCAAAAGATCAACCTACCTGCATTTAGACAGGCTCTGAGCAATACTCGCCCCAATTTGAATTTGCTCCTGGGCGATGCGGTTTGTGAATTTAATGAGTGGCTTCGGCAGGCGGCTACCGCCTCTATCAGGCAGACCACGCTTACCAGATCTAGACGTACCCCCTCCCAACCTTGGTTTTCCCCTGAATTGAGGGAATTAAAACTGGGGTGTAAAAAACTTGAACGAGCGTGGAGACGTGATTATAGCCCTGAGGCTAAATCCACTCTACGGCTGGCGCAAAAAGAATACCACTCAGCCATCAAGGATGCGAAGGGGAAATATTATGCTGGGCGTATCGCCAAGGCAGATAACAGTAGCAAAGAGATCTTTGCCATTGTGAAAAGCTTCGTGGCACCCGTCGATGAGGCCGTCTCCCATCCATCCTCGTTGCAATGGTGCGAGGAACTGTCCTCCTTTTTCATTAATAAAATAAAGAGGATTCAGCAAGACCTTACAGCAGCCCTCCCCACCGACCATGCAATAGAGGGCCTGTGTCCCTCTCTTTGCCCTAGTTCGGAACAGCAGTTCACGATCTTCGAGCAGATTGTGGAGGACACCATTTTTCCCTTAATTCAGTCCCTGAAATCTGGCTCACCCGCCGATCCGTGTCCTGCCCGGGTGCTCTCGGAGGTGGCGGAATTAGTCTGTACGGAGATCACGCAGATTGTTAACCTTTCCCTGAGGACGGGCGTGGTCCCCACTGCTTGGAAACAGGCTAAGCTTCTACCTCTCCTAAAGAAACCAGGTCTAGACTGGACGGCCCCCGGAAATTATCGACCAATTTCCCTTTTACTGGCACTTACTAAAATCTGTGAGAAGGTGGCATTTCGACAACTAGAGAGATTTGTTGAAACTTCCAATGCCCTCCACCCGGCCCAATCGGGCTTCAGGGCTGCTTACAGCACCGAGACAGCCCTCTTGGAGATGAGCGAGGCCATTCGGGACTGCTTAGACGGGGGCGGCAGAGCGGTCCTAATTCTTTTGGACCTCTCTGCCGCGTTCGATACCGTCCCCCATGAGCTCCTTCTTAGCCGGCTGGCGGATATAGGTATTGGAGGGGTGGTGTTAGACTGGCTGTCCTCCTTCTTGTCTGACAGGACCCAGCAGGTCTGGCTGCCTCCTTATGCCTCCGAGCCTGAACCTTTGCTTACAGGTGTCCCGCAGGGTTCCACTCTCAGCCCCCTTCTGTTCAATGCCTACATTACACCTTTGATTTATCTAGCTGAACAGTTCGGGGCTAAGATTATTGGGTACGCAGACGATACCCAACTGCTGTTCACCTGGCCTGATGATAACCTGGATACCTCTATAGTCCATCTATGTTTGTCCTCGGTATTTCGCTGGTTGACGAAGGCCCAGTTGAAGTGAAACGAGGACAAATCCGAGGTTCTTTTTTATGGCTCCTTTCCCCCCTCGTTTATGAGCACTCTTTGGCCCTCTGACATCCCAGGCCCGAAAGAGATGGGGAGACCTGCCAAAAACCTGGGCATCTGGTTTGATGAGGACTTAAGATTTAAACATCATATTAAAAAACTTACTGGCACCTGTTTTGCGACCCTAAAAATGCTTCGCAAATTCTTTCCCTTGCTTCCTAGAGAAGCAAAGGAGTCTGTTGCGCGAGCGCTTATACTGTCCAGGTTGGACTATGCTAATGCATTGTTCAGTGGAATTCCCTCTTACCTGGTCAAACGCCTGCAAATTATCCAGAACGCGACAGTCCGTCTTTTATTTAACATTCCTAGATGGAAGAGCGTTCGTGCGGAGATGCGCACACTTCATTGGCTCCCGGTTGCACAGCGCATCCGGTTTAAGTCACTGGTTCTGGCGTTTCGTGCTAATTATGATCAAGGCCCCCAGTACCTGAGAAAAAGATTCATCAGCTACGTCCCCGCACGTACTCTGAGATCCTCCACTATGTTTCAACTATCCCTCCCCCGTTTCAAACGTGCCAAACTTGGTGGTCAGTCGATTGCGGTGGTCGTGGCTCGCGCCTGGAATGCTCTTCCTTTTCACCTGCGCTCCACACCCACTGTAGCCGCATTCAAAAAACATCTGAAGACATATTTGTTTAACAGTGCTATTTAAGAGTTCCCTATTTTTGTGAGGGTCTGCTTTCTGTCTTTTTTCTTTCCCCCGCGCCAGGATACTCCCCAGTAGTAGAGCGCACTATAAAATGGTTTATAATAATAATAATAATAATAATAATAAAATGCGAGGAGTCTGTCTCGGCCTCTACCTTCATAGGAGAGCCACAAGATTGCTGCCCACTGCTCCCGAGGGATCTGCTGTACTTTGCAGGCTCTCTCAAGTGCAGTCATCCATTTGTGGATATCATCCCCAGCTTTGTAGGGGGGCACAATCTTACTCAGGTTTCTGTTATCAAAAGACCTGTCTTTATCCTTGTGGATAATGCTGCCACCAGTGGGTTCTATTACCCCACTCTCTCTTGGCTGTCTTGCTCTAGCAAGTTTCTCTTGGGCCAGGGCAACTTCTAATTCTTGTCTCTGGATCCTAAGCTCATCCTCTCTCATTTTGGCCTCATGCTCCCTTCTCTGAGGGATAGTCATCTCCCTTCTGGAGTGACCATGAGAACCTCTAGAAGCCTGGGAGGTATTGGGTTCACCTGAGTGATTCCTCCTCCTCCTACGCTCCTGGTTAAGTCCACCTGGGTGCCTGGGCAAGGTCATCCTTGCTTCAGTCCCAAATACACTTAAGTTAGCCTGGTTAAGCCTGCTGACTAGCACCTGACTATTTCTGCCATCATCAGAATCACTGCTCCCCCCTTCTGTCTCCTCTTCTTCTTCCTCCTCCTCATCTACCTGAGGAGCTCCAGTGACTTGGTCATCCTCATCTACCTGGACTATGGGGACAGGGGTATCAGTATTGTCATCTTCAGTGGGAGAGCATCCATCAGCATTCCCTGTGGGGTCTGCTTTAGAGGTCTTTAGAGCCTCAGACTGGTCTAAGAGCTCTCTAAGGTGGTCTGTAGTAGGGGATGGCCCTGTCTTCAGACCTCTTAAGGCACAAAGCTGCCTTAGTTCCTTAAAGGAGAATATAGCAAATTTGGATGGTGCCTTTGGAGGGTCACTCTCAACAGAGACATTCCCAGTGGAACCCTCTGCTCCAGACATTGCTCTAGTGTGGGTGGATATGTTGCAATCTACCTACACTGGTGTTTACCTACTAAACCTATCTAGTAGTTGTAGTCAGGGTGCGCTACACCCTATCCTCTACAGCAACTAAGTTCAGTAGAACTTAAGTATACTAGTCTTGTTTTATATGTACCTAGCAGGTACCTGTATGATCTTTCAAATGATAATCTCAAAGATTGTAATGATAAAACAACCGCAAGCTCAAATCCCAATCCGCTGCTCACCAATGTGAGAAGTTGGCCTGGTATATGATGCTCACTAGTTCTAGTGATCACCTTGTACCATGCCAAGCTACCCTTATGATGATTGGTTGTAAGTCAACCTTATAGACCAGCTATCCTAGTGGTAGCGTGGACAAAGCAGTCTTAGGCTAAACTCTGAAAGGCATGTGAAGCAAGCTGTTTTACCATATACAACCCCCTTGAATACCAAATGAAAGGACACCACACAGATATATATTGAAAATATATATATATATCTATTAACTACAAATATCCCCTATACTCTTTATGAGCACAGAAGCACAAGCGTTAAAACAAAACACAGCTAAAATACACAAACGTTGCACAATATGGATGAGCCCTAGGGGTAGGGGCCACCTAAACCATATACTAAGAAAGTGGTATAAGAGATACCAATCAAAAAGGAAACAGGCCTAGGGCCTTGGGAATCGCTGGAGCTGATCGGGACTAGCAGTGACTAAGTCGGGAAAGGCCCGCGGGACTGGGGTCCAGTGTTTAAAGTGCACGCACTCACCAATGCATTGTCTATGGTGCGTAAAAGTTACAAAGTTAGTTATTTAGGAACCTTCGGAGTGACCTAGAGGAGTGAAACTTAGGACACAGGCACTAGAGGTGTGTACCAGTGTGGGAACACCGGCGCTGGTGAGTTACCTCACCCACAGGAAGCGGATGCACAGGTGCGAAGTAGTGTCGGGTTTCGATGGTGCTTGGAGCTGAAGATGCTGCAAGCGGCTCGACGTGAAGAGTTCCGGTGGATCCAAGGGTGGATCTGAAGTGGTGAAGACCTGAAAGCAGAGGGGATAATGTTCAAAGTCACTAGCCAGTGACTACCGTGGAACCAGATTGGAACCAGGCGATGTCGGGTGCAAACAGGCGATGAGGTGTAGCTTCTCTCTGCAACCACGTGGACACGAAGAGGTCAAGGATGTCCAGGAGTCAATCACGAGCTGTCCCATGCAGGCTTCTCGCTGTTGGCGGTGTCGGCAACTTGATTGGAGCAAACAGGCTTTGGCTAATGCAAGCCACGCAGGAATCGAAAAAGGCTTATCACTCGGACCAGCAAGGTCAGAGCGGGTGCTCCCTTTTATAGGAGCGAGGGCAAGTCTGGAGCAACCAGACCTGCAGTGTAGTTTGTAGGTTTCTTCGCCAAGATGGCCGCTGACTACGTGGCAAGTGGCCGGGATGGCGGGTCGAGTGGCACGATGCAAAAGGGCCCCACGCAGATCGTGGAGATGCTGGGGGGCTGATCTTCGGTGCAAGGGCTGCTCGGTGGTGGGGCTTCTCAGTCCCCAAAGCACAACATCGAGGGTGCCTCGGATGCTGCGCAGTCAGCTTTTCGGGGGTCTTCCAAGAGGTCCGGTCCCACGTCTCTCGGTGCCTCCACGGGTCCCTTCTTTGCAGGGACTGTGGATCGGGCTGTGTGAAGTCTGGGAGTCTGGGTCTTGTCAGGCTCTGGGCTCGGGCTCCGGCGGGAGGCGGCGGCAAAGCAGACGTCAAGTTGCTGGTTGGTGCCTGTGTTCACAGGGTGGCCATTCCTAGGCCACAAGGGAGATACTCTTCAGTCTTCTGTGCAGCAGAATGTCGAAGTTCAGTCGTCTTCTTAGTTTCAAGTTGATTCAGGATGATCTGAGGTGCTATGGCACTGCTCCCACTCTTATTCCCAATCTGAGGGGTGGATCACCTGCTAGGTCCCTCCTCTGGAAGGGGACCAGGGAGGGGGCGGTTACACCCCCTTTCCTTTGTCCAGCTCCTCGCCAGGCCTGGGTCTGGGAAGTCCCAGGACTGGTTTGGACTGGCTTATGCACGGGGACACCTTGTGTGCCCCGGGCATGTCGGATTCTATTAATCCCTGTCCTACCCAATACACAAAATCCTGTCTGGGGTGGTGCTCGCACCTCCCAAGGCAGGAAACCCTTTGTCCAAGCCTCCCTCGCTGGAAGGACTCCCAGCAGCAGGAGGTCAGACTTGTGTCTGCGGTGGCAGCATCCATTTTGTGATGCTGAGGCTCTGGTTAACTTTAACCGGGGTTAAGGCTATGTACATGTCGTGTCTCACTAGAAGGGTGGAATGCTATCCCCGTCGACAGAACTGTTGAGGTTATAGTATTCCAAATCGTATGACACCTTACTCGACATGTTTTGATAAAGCCAAACGAAAGGTAGCATATAACCGCGAGGATTATAATGCACTTAAGAGTATATGGTATGGCAATATCCCGGAACAGCTAAGGGAGTTGTTCCCGACAGCTGCAGACATGCTCAGCTCATGCTAGAGCACCATATCACATATTTCCAAGCACTCTGCCTCCAGGATTGATGAGGCCTTCCATAGGAGTGGCTGATAGGAACATATGTGTCCAGTTAAGGTTAGGTATAGAGATACTACACCTAAGCAAGAGGTGATTACACCAACTCGCCCCAGCTGAGTGATCAGCCAGTTGTGTCAAATATGTAACCAGGCCAGGGGTAGCACAATATATGCTGCAGCCCCTTGTAGGCCTTGGAAACAGCTATGCCCTGGGTACCTAGGGTACACTGTTACAGGGGCCAATAAGGTGAACCAGTTCCAATTCGTAATGCACCTAGAGTGCATTGGCAGTAATTTAGAGAGAGAACAGCAGGTTGTGGGTCTGATTAGCAGGCCCACAGCCACACTAAGTCATAAACCAGTGAAGCAAAAAGCAAATATTTGGGGTGACCATAGGATAGCAGACCCTACTCTCCTACAATTTCCTCCTGTTGTATTGATTAAAAAAAATATTGTTTGTCACTCGAGTATTAATTTTAATACCCGAGTATTATTTTCATCATTTTTTCCTGTAATTTCATAATTATGTGCTTAGTTGCGTTACATTTTTTAATACATTTCCCCACCCAAAACCCCTTTTTTCCCTGCATCCCGTCCCACTGAGTTATTTTACAAAATGTAAAAAATATATATGTTTTTTAGGGGTTGTAATGGTATGCGTTGTATTGTTTTTCGTTGTAATGGTACTTTTAATGGTTTCTAATTACATCGCGTAGTAATGGAATGCGTTGAAGAAACATTGCAATGGTTTTTGCGGTGTGAAAAATGCGTTGTAATGACATGCGTTGTGATAGCATGCGTTGTAATGACATACATTCCTAAGTTTAGAAACAAACCAATGTAGATCAGTCTCAGAAAAATTGTAAAAAAGTACAAAAAGATCAGAGTAAGTCCAAATCTCCTGAAGAGATGTACCCTCAAAGCAAATTACTAACCCTAAAATAATGATGCAGGCAATCGGAAGAAAAAGAAATGAAGGTTAAATTGCATCAGATGATTTTCTTTAATGAGTGCAAGTAACATAACTTTCCACCTAACCTGAAAGCATTTGAGTAAGGATGTAATCCAATTAAAAAGGAAGAAAGGTGTCAGCAATCAGAGCCTTCAGTTGAAACACTCAGACAATGGGTCAAGTATCTGAAAGTCGCGCAAGCAGAGCATGCATCTGCTCTCTGAGGAACCCTAAGATGGAATGCTTTCCCTAACTAAGCACAGCACATAATATAATCTGCCGTCGACGTGACACTCTTGTGTGACTTCTCCTTGGGAAATTTCCATAGTTCTGACACAATTGGATACTTTCAGCACCTTCCCTAGCTAGATAGGTCATTATCTCTCCTCATCCTTGGACATTCCTCTCCCATGAGAACATCTCTCCTCGCTCTTTACCATGATTTTCTCGCCTGACTCCTCCTCATGCTTTGCTGTTAATCAGGACAAAACCCTTTATTCTAACTAGTGAAGCTTCTCCACACCTGCGGTGGGAACAAAATCACACAAATATTTCACAGCAAAGGTTGAACATACACAAGCATGAGATTACAGTGTAAGCTTGCAATGAAACAGACAACATTATGCTAACATACAGTTAGTCTTACGTACGCATTAGTCCGCAATTTCATTATTGACTTTGGCTTATGCACTGGAATAAAATATGTACTTTTCTACTAAATGAAATAAGTGCAACTCTCATAAAGACAAATAAGAATTAAATATGAAAGTGCCATTATAAATTTACCTACACATGATTAATTCAGGTTATACATGTGAATAGGTAAATATTTATTGCACACATCCTAGTTAAATATCTTACTTTAAGTCATTTCACGTACATTTCTCCTGTGATATTAATATGTAAATGATCACATCGCTTTACTAATCACAGGCTAACCACATATATTTCAAATAAAATACCTTTATGATAAGTTTTCCACTCCTTTTGGTACATTAGTCATGACAGAATATATTTGAATGCTGACTATGCATAAGTGCACTCCTACATTATGTCCAAATGGGATTGTGATTACACTTTTTCAATTTCAAGAAATGGGCACATTTTGGTTCTAGTATTTTTCCTCTTATAATATGCAACATGTCTAATGTGGGTACTTAGTGGCTGATACATATAATTTGGAAGTAGATTATGTGTGTTTAAGGATATTTTCAGGAAAGGATGTTACCTGGTCTTATCTCTTTGTTCCTTTTACCAGGAAAGCTAGTCAGGCGAGCTGGGCAGATTTACGCAGGCCATTTAGCTCCACATTGCCATTATCAAGCTACAAGATAATTCCCTGATTGTACTTTAGGAAACAAAGCACGGTGCTGATGGGATAATAGTGCAATGTGGGTTAAAGGCTAACTTCAAAATTAAATGCCTGGGCATGCACCAAGTCATGGGACTCACCAGATGCTGTAGGGAACCTTAAGGTTCAATAATGGCATTGGTCTGACGTTCCTTTCCCTCAAGGGTGGGTTTAGAGGCCACAGGATGGACGCTTTTAGCAGAGTCAGCAATGAACTGGGGTGGCTATGCGCAGCAGGTTGTGACTTTGAAGGACGCATTGAAATAGTTTGTGGTACTGAAGGTCTACCACTTGAGAGTGCTGAGGAAGGAGGAACATCTTCCTGAGGGCACTCGGTTATGGTATCTGGCCCAAAACAAAATGCGCCTGTTGGCAATGACATCCCTTTTTTGCTTCCAAAATCAGGTGTTCGGATCAATGCAATCTCTGCAGCCTGATGAATAGGCACAGCTTCATGCTCTCTGCTTAAAAGGAGTGGTGTTTTACTTGCAAATTGACATAATTGTCTCATTTGTGACACTGTTGCTCAGTCAAGATAGAAGGAGTGGACAATATATCTGACCCCAAAACGTCTATGAAAATAGCAGGGGATTTAAATCATACGTATTTCTACTATTATATATGTGATTCAGTGCCAATGGGGCACCTTTGTCAAAAGTTCATGCAATGCATGGCATCAATCAAAGTTGCATGAATTATAGAGAGCTTTAAAGCGCCATAACAACTAGGATATAGTGCTCTTCAGCATTCTCCATACGCTGGCGTACTAGTGGCTGCCTAGTAAATAAAAAACCGAGGCACCCTTGAGCCATGGGCAGGCTTGCTTCTGTGCAGGAAGGGATACATTCCTGCACAAAAACAATTCAAAGAGGCATTTTCATACATTCTGCATCACACATAGAAAGAGAAACTAAGATGGAGAAATAAACATGTTTCTATTTGTTATACCTCTACGTGGTAGGTGTAACAATTTCATGCGATTCGAACTTTATAAACCTTGGTAAATGTGGAAAGCCATGAAATCCATGGGTGGATGAACGGTAATGCCAGTATCCGCCCATGGAACGCTACAGTAAGAAATGTAAATCAATGCAGTGCAAGCTACTGCGTTACGTTAAATTTTTTATAAAGCTATGCAAATTCGGCTTTGTAAATTACAAATAACCCTTTGTGTTGCCCTACATCACCTTGTGCAATGCAATGACAATGCAAAGGTTTAGTAAATCTTGACACATTTGTAGACCAAATAGGGAATGACCTCCGTACACAATTCACGAAACACAAATCAGCAATTTTGAATAAGAAACTTGACCAGCCTATAGCTAATCATTGTAACCTTGTGGACAGTTTGCTTTCAGAGTTGAATTTTTCCCTGTGGAACACTTCTTAGAGGAATAACTACTAGACTGGATACTTTCTGGATATACCGTTTAAAACCATTGCATACAAGATGGGCTAAATATCACTAATAATACCACCTGATTACTGCACACCTCAAGAGATTTCAGCACAGCATTGATTCCTCAGTCCAATTTGATTCTTCACTCATGATGCTTTTCGAAATGATAGAACTGACTGCTGTGATTTTATCCTTTTAAAAAGCCTTTTGTTAGGATATCATGAATCATGTTTGAGAGAAAACTGTTTTCTCATGATTTTTACATAGAGGTTATGTAAGTTGCTCCAGAAGCTAAAATGAGAGCATATTTTCTGTAAATTCATGTTATCTTTCTCAGCCATAGGAGAATGAAGTCTGACATTATCAGTAAAACATGTACTTGCAACAGGAACAGCCTGTCAGTTGATTGCTTTGTGCTCTACTGAGGCCTCCCAAAGTGTTCTAAAGGGCAACTAGAGTGCTACCAGTCTTACTCATGACAAAAGTATGGCACACTTGAAGCCATCTTGATTGAATCAAACTGGTAAAACTTAAAACATTTTAATTAACAAAGGAACAAAATTAGGGAGTTCATTTTGTCAAAAAAAGTATGGTTAGTACTGTAGAAAGAAAAATTAGGACACATTTTATGTGAAATCTTCTTCCTCAATTTCATCACAGCTGCCAAGATTTCAAGTTGCTTATTTGCGACAATTTCATAGCTTCAATGTACTTATGAGTGACATTTTGAGTGAAATATTTTCAATAATAAAAACAAGCAACAAAGTCTACATAAAGAGCTAAAAACCTGAAAGGACCACCTTCTGTGCAAAGAGAAGCAAGCACTGGTCTGGCACTATGGTTCATGCTAACCTCGTTAACACTCAGAAGTAGCCCCCACAACCCAGTCCACCCTAACTCCATTAATAGTATCAGAAATAGCCAGCCTGACCCAGTCTTCAAAGCTTATATACATCCAGCAGATCTACTGCGGCTCAATGCGCTCTAACCCTGTTTACATCCAACAGAGCCAGTGCAGCTAGTTCAATGCCATTCTACCCTCCTTGACATCCACCAGAACCAGTATGGCCCTGCACAGTCCATTCTAGCCGCATTAACACCCATCACAACCAACTTGGTCCTGCCCTGTCCCCTCCAGTAGTGCCAATTCCCAGTCTGAACCAGCAAGCCCTGCTTAGTGTGTTGAAATACCAGCTTAAATCATTCTAGCACCATGTATATTGATCGTAACTAGAGGGTTGCCACATGGCTGTGTTGTTACTGACCTGACCAGTATTTACAAGTATTGCAATGTCCAGGATTGTACAAAAATTAGAAAATAATCTCAATACAATATTTTTTTTCTTACCAGTGCAGACTTGAAACACATAATATAAGAAAAAATTACTGTTGTTCCTGAGCTGGCTAAATGATCAGTGGCTTTTTAGTAAAATAATCAAACAAGGAAAAGCCATTACAAAAATATACTTTATATTTTTAATATAAAGTACTGTTTTTCATGTCTGGTTCTTTACTGAAACTTCATCATGGAAAAATTCTCGATGAAAGGTGGCGACTGCCTATCCCAGTCTGTGCTAATTCTATTCACATCTCTGTTTTACTCAACTGTTCCAAGAGTCACAAGTGCTGCTTATGTGACTAACTGCCAGGCTCAGCCAATATTATTTTCATTGGCAAGTGGAGGGGGCTGAGTGTCAACGAGACCTTGCTCTGCAGTTGTGTATACTATTGAGGAAAGCCGGGATCTGATGTATCCTGCCTTGCTTCATCCCATACAGTGATCCATTGCCTCTGCAAAACACTCCGATTGTTGCCCCACCAGCATGGACTTTCAAGGACCCTGCTGGCATTCCCATATGTATCACTGTGACCGGTGGTGGTGCTGTATTGTTCAGCAAAGGACAATGTCCCTCCAAATCATGTCCTGTGGCCTGCAAACTACGAGGTGATAATTAAATTATTTGACCTGTAGCCCGGTCAATCCACTACTGTGGGCCAAGATTGCTGGAGACTGCGTTTCTGTATGGCGCACAGTGCTGATGAAATCCATGTGTGTAGGACTCCTGCTATGATAGTGAGGGTCGAGCTTGAAGAATAATTGTGTAACAAAACGTAGCCAGGCCCAGGTCATCACCACAATAAATCTCACAACCTGGGCACAGATATTTTTCACTGAGTCTGCATTGCATAGCAAATGCTGTTTGCTGAACAAGGTAGATAGATCCTTGAAGATTAAAAAAATCACATCCATCCTTCCTTCAGAGTTTGCTAATTTATGAAAGGCTCTCTATTTTGGAGATTAATGAAATGAATGACAGTGACAGCTTTGTGTGAGTTGTAAATTATTTGACAAGCTATAGAAAAGTACCAAAGCATGCCTGAAGCGCTTTGTCGTGCTCCTAGGAGCTACCAATTATGAGAAACTTTTTAGTGTTGTAGTACTGACGTCAGCACTAAGGGGTCGATTGCGATGGCGGACGGAAGGACGACCGCCGTCCTGGAGTAGGCGGAAAATGACTTTTACAGTCCGCAAGCCGCGGATAGTCCGTCCGCCATATTAGGATGGGAAGCATTGTCAAATTTCTGTACCCGCGGAAGAACATGCACCGCCACGTAAATACACCCGACCCCGGGGCTGACGTAACCAATCCAGAGAAACTGCCGTACAGAATGACGTCTCGACCGTCATCAAAACCACGATGGCGGAAACCACACAGCAAATCACTGCGGAAAAAACACCAACCCACCTACACACACCAACACACAAGGAATACCACACATAAGGAGACATGCTGGCCCACCTTCAGCCCAACCCCACTCCTACCCCACTAACAGACAGGGGCCCATACACCACACACCACAAAAAACAACCCTGCTGCACACACATCTACAACTATTACACACACGATGAGCCCTGACATGTTGACAGACAAAGTTGAGACTGATCAACCTACTGGATACCCACATATCATGAGTGTGACACATGCACCAAATGGAAAACATCCACATAACCTGCAGTGCATGGGAAGACACTGTTGTCCCACAATAAGCCTCAGAGTTCCTCTCCCACCCTTACACAGTCCACAGCCACATTGTAATGACTGTCACCCCTGCCAAACGAAAGGAAACAGTGCTGGGCAATGGTAATGTGAAAGTGGCAGACACAGCATGTACGACAGAAGCAATATATCAACAATGCAAGGAGACAACCAGGAATGACACAGATAAACCACAACACAGGAGTAACTTGCTTTATTGCACATCATAGAGGTTGACTTTGTGAGTAGCCAGGAGCATGCACACTGGATAGAACAGAGCAGGTACATCTGAGGCAGCACATGAGAGGGGCAAAGTACATCAACAGTCCATGGTACAGAGCAGGTACAACTGAGGCAGCACATGAGAGGGGCAAAGAGCATCAACAGTCCATGGTACAGAGCAGGTACAACTGAGGCAGCACATGAGAGGGGCAAAACGCATCAACAGTCCATGGTACAGAACAGAGCAGGTACATCTGAGGCAGCACATGAGAGGGCAAAATGCAGCCTCATAACAGCAACAGGGCAGTGTTCACAACAGAGCAGGTGCATCTGAGGTAGCACATGAGAGGGCACAATGCAGCCTCATAACAGCAACAGGGCAGTGTTCACAACAGAGCAGGTACATCCGAGGCAGCACATGAGAGGGCAAAGTGCATCAACAGTCCATGGTACAGAACAGAGCAGGTACTGCTGAGGCAGCACATGAGAGGGGCAAAGTGGATCAACAGTCCATGGTACAGAGCAGGTACATCTGAGGCAGCACATGAGAGGGGCAAAGTGCATCAACAGTCCATGGTACAGAGCAGTTACAACTGAGGCAGCACATAAGAGGGGCAAAGAGCATCAACAATCCATTGTACAGAGCAGGTACATCTGAGGCAGCATGTTAGAGGGGCAAAGAGCATCAACAGTCCATGGTACAGAACAAAGCAGGTACATCTGAGGCAGGACATGAGAGGGCACAATGCAGCCTCATAACAGCAACAGGGCAGTGTTCACAACAGAGCAGGTACAACTGAGGCAGCACGTGACAGGGGCAAAGAGCATCAACAGTCCATGGTACATAACAGAGCAGGTACAACTGAGGCAGCACATGAGAGGGGCTAAGTGCATTACCAGTCCATGGTACAGAACAGAGCAGGTACAACTGAGGCAGCACATGAGAGGGGCAAAGTGCATCAACAGTCCATGGTACAGAGCAGGTACATCTGAGGCAGCACATGAGAGGGGCAAAGAGCATCAACAGTCCATGGTGCAGAACAGAGCAGGTACATCTGAGGCAGCACATGAGAGGGGCAAAGAGCATCAACAGTCCATGGTACAGAGCAGGTACATCTGAGGCAGCACAATGACGTGTGTCATACAGACAGTCCCATGGACAATAATATTGCAAGGGTGGTTACAATGGACAGTACAGACATCAAGTACAATGTGAATTGAGTGATGGGAACTGCACACAGAATTAGGTGGACTGTGGGACCTCGTAGCTTTGGACACAGTGGCAGGACCTGACACAGGTGTGTGAGAAAGAGCCACAGCTCCAGTGACTGACACATGAGCGATAGACCCAGACACACTGGCAGGACCTGATACAGGAGTGTGAGAACCAGCCACAGCTCTAGTGACTGACACATGAGCGATAGGCCCAGACACACTGGCAGGACCGGATACAGGAGTGTGAGACACAGCCACAGCTCTAATGACTGACACATGACCGATAGACCCAGACACACTGGCAGGACCGGAATTAGGAGTGTGAGACACAGCCACAGCTCTAGTGACTGACACATGACCGATAGACCCAGACACACTGGCAGGACCAGATACAGGAGTGTGAGACACAGCCACAGCTCTAGTGACTGACACATGACCAATAGACCCAGACACACAGGCAGGACCGGATACAGAAGTGTGAGAAACAGCCACAGCTCTAGTGACTGACACATGAGCGATAGACCCAGACACACTGGCAGGACTGGATACAGGAGTGTGAGACACAGCCACAGCTCTAGTGACTGACACATGACCGATAGACCCAGACACACTGGCAGGACCGGATACAGGAGTGTGGGACACAGCCACAGCTCTAGTGACTGACACATGACCGATAGACCCAGACACACTGGCATGACCAGATACAGGAGTGTGAGACACAACCACAGCTCTAATGACTGACACATGACCAATAGACCCAGACACACTGTCAGGACCGGATACAGAAGTGTGAGAAACAGCCACAGCTCTAGTGACTGACATATGAGCGACAGACCCAGACACACTGGCAGGACTGGATACAGGAGTGTGAGACACAGCCAAAGCTCTAGTGACTGACACATGAGTGATATACCCAGACACACTGGCAGGACCGGATACAGGAGTGTGAGACACAGCCACAGCTCTAGTGACTGACACATGAGCGATTGGCCCTTACACACTGGCAGGACATGTCCCTAGACAGTGACCAACAAATACCATGCCAGCATCTGAGACATGAGAGTAGAGGACACACACAGTGGCAGTACCTGAAACAGGAGAGGACACAACTGACACAGTGCTACTACATGATGCATGACAGCGAACAACAGACACAGTGGCACTATCTGACACATGAGAGTGAACTGCAGATTATCCACTAGGGCCACTGAAATGATGAGCCACAGGGCTATATGGGTCAGGAGGCAGGGTGGCTCTGGGAGCTGGGGACAGCTGTACTGGAGCGACATTGAGGTGGTCAGGTGTCACCGGTGTGTGTTTCCGTTTCTTTGGGATACGTAAGGGCACCCTGGACATGACTGGACTGGTAAGTGGTGTGGGCTCATCTGAAACATCACCCATCAAAGGTGGATCATGTGCTGGTGGGGTTCTGCTCTCTGGGGACGTGCTGGACCCTCCTTGACGCTTGCTCTGGCCCTGCCTTCTGCCCTCTGCATCATGTATAATGGGGGATGCACCAACAGTGTACTCCTTTCTCTGCTTTACCGGGTTGTGGAGGGGAGTAGAGGTATGGAGGGAATCCACCTCTGACACATGGGGTTTAAGTTCCTTCACCAACACCAGCTTCAGGGGACGCATGGGTGATGGACGCCTATCCTTGGTGGATGTCCTGCCCATGGGAGGCGCCTTGGCCCTGGGAGGTGCCTGCTCCCTGAGATCGTGCCTTGGCCGTGGGAGGTGCCCTGTTCTTTGGAGGTGCCCTGTCCATTTTAGGTGCCCTGTCCCTTGTAGTGGCCCGGTCTTTGGGAGTGTCCCTGTCTTTGGGAGCTGCCCTGTCCTTTGGAGGTGCCCTGTGCATTGAAGGTGCCCTGTCCCTTGTAGTGGCCCGGTCCTTGGGAGTGTCCCTGTCCTTGGGAGGTGCCCTGTCCTTCGGAGGTGCCCTGTCCTTTGTATTGTCCCGGTCCTTGGGAGTGTCCCTGTCCCTGGGAGTGTCCCTGTCCTTGTGAGGTGCCCTGTCCTTGGGAGGTGCCTGCTCCTTGGGAGGAGCTCTGTCCGTGGGTGGTGTCCTGTCCTTGGTCTGTGCCTTGTCCATGAGATGTTCCTTGCCCTTGGGAGTACCTTTTGAGGGGGATGCCTGTGTGCCCTGTGAATCTGTGTCCCCCATTGCCTCTTGAGGGTCCTGCGTGTCATCTCCAGGGTAGCTGATGTCATGTTCCGTGAAAGATTTCCCTTTCCTAGGGGATGGTGTCTGTGGCCTCCGTTGCCTGCCTTGCTGCCTGTGCCTGCTTCTAGTGCAATACCCTGAAAATGAGGCATGTTCAGCAATGTCACTCTCCCCTGAGTCAGTAAGTGGTGTGGTTGGGGGAACTGAAGTAGAACCTTTACCATGTGACAGTTGAATGGCTGCAGACACTGTGGTGGATAAGGACTGTACTGTTCTTTGGAGTCCAGCAACATCACCATGCATCCCCTCCATGAATGCTACCACCTGCCCCAACTTCCTATTGTGGTCAAGGATTGCATTTATCATATTTGTCTGCCCTACACTCAGCTGTCGCAGCAGATCAACCGCCTCAGCACTAAGGGCAGTTTGTGTCATAGGGGCAGGGGCAGCGGTGCCTGCACCAAAGGCCATTCTGCTCCCCCTACTCTGGAGAGCACGAGCAGTACTTGTTGCAGTTGATGGCAACCTGGGTCCAGTGTGTTGTGTACCTATTGAAGGTGTAGATTGTCCACTCCCTGTGTCTACCAACAGTGATGACTCACCACCGCTGTCTGAAGATGAGGACGATGGTGTCTCCACATGTGAGTCCTCAGGGATAGTTCTGTCCCCCTCTCCGGGGCTGCTCTCTTCAGTCTCAGTCTCCGTTTGTGTGATCTCTGATCCGGATGCATTGCCACCACTTAGCTCCGTCGTTTGTCTGTCAGTGCCCTCGTCCAAAGCTGAAAGAGAGAGATACGAGGTATACATAAGTGCCACACTCACGTCTTGCAAATTACAAAATCCAAACTTCCTTGACTGCTGAACAACATGTCGCACCCATCCTGCACATGAACCACCCCTACCAGACATCCTCATGTCAAAGAATCAGTGGGCCCTGTGACACATGTACATGAAACAAACAGGGCAAGTGCATGCAGACCACCACACATGTGATGCCATGGGACCATAGACCTTAATGGCATGTCCTGGGCCCCTGCACTCCAATGCAACTGGTATGTCCAGCTGGCTGACATGGATGCTGACTCTCACTCCGCTAATGCCACCTACATGCAATAGCAGCACAACATATACACCATGGATGTCACTACTGTGTCTGAGCAGCAATACATGCATGCACTCCCAAGTCACAAACCCATTCAGTGTGCTTACCGCGAGTTTTCTGCGTCTCCCCTCTCAACCTTGTGGACAGGTTAGTATGTGTCACAGGTATGATATGGAGCATTAGAGGGGTCATGGTACGTCGTGCAAGCCTGCCTGATCTGGGAATCAGCCCCATTGTCATCTCCACCACATTCTTGCTGAGCCAGGAGATGTTGTTCCACCGCTTGTAGCAGTGTGTGTGTCGCCTGTTGCACACCCCCACTGCCCGTACATCACATGCTATGGCCCTCCACACGGCCTTGCAATGGTGCAGCTTGACCTACCATAATGGGAGACAAGAGGGGGCAAGTCAGTGAACAGTTAGCCGTTCACACAGATAGAAGTTACAGGTATCTGTCAGCAGCCATGCACAGTACAACATATGACAGGTCAATATGGCATTTGTCCATCATGGATAGCAGGTGAGGTACGCACACACACAAGATAGATGTGATTGGTCGTGACCAAGCACAGCCACAAGACTACACATGTCATGTTTGTGACCCCTCAAAAATAACACTTCGCAGCATAGTGGTCAATCAGTCAGTGACAGAACCAGGAACACGTCACAGCGTGCCTGCCCTGCTGGGGCATACCCACACTGCCTCCCACAGCACACCGCCCAGATTGCAGAGGCCAGGAGTCAGGGACCACCTCATGCACACCAACATGTCCCCCTTCACTTACCACCTGTTCTGGGGCACCGTAGAGCCGTTCATAGTGGCGGAGCACACCGTCCACAAGGACCTCCAGCTCCTCTGCACTGAAGGGACGGACCGGATCTCTCCAACTCTCGCCATGGTAAGGTCCAGGACACTGGCACAACAGCAGCAGTTGGTGGAGTGGTCAGCAGCAGCAGGTAGAGATAATGGGTGCAGGCAGCAGTTGCTGGAAGCAGTGGATGTGTGGTGCTCAAATTCACACATTTATAGGGCCCTGAGCTGATATCAGTGGGACACTTTTGCAGCAATTTGTGTTCCAGGGCTGCCTCATTCAAAATGAGCCAATGACTGGCCCCGCTGTGGCGGTGCACGGCTTCCGCATTTTTGGAAATCGCTTACGCATCTCGCGGTACCTGTTTCCATTGGCTGCATGTGCAAGCACCATCACGGTCACACACGGCCAACCGCATGTGCGCGCTACCGCGATGGTGCATCATTTGAAATTCATCACTCACAGGCATCGCAATGGCGGAGCACGAATTCTGCGGGGGCGGGGCAGGCTAACAGATACATTTGAATGTGCAAGTACAAATGGCAGTTGGTATCCCCCCTTTCAGTCACATAGCGGCACCCACCGCCGGGTGCGGGCGGTGGGTGCCGCTATGTGTATTGATGTTACCGTGGCATGGATGGCCATGGCCGGTCATCCACCGCTGGGTGCGGGCGGTGGGTGCCGCTGGGTGGGGGCGGTGGGTGCCGCTATGTGTATTGATGTTACCGTGGCATGGATGGCCATGGGCGGTCACCCACCGCCGAGTGCGGGCGGTGGGTGCCACTATTGATGTTACCGTGGCATGGTTGGCCATGGCCGGTCACCCACCGCCAGAAAACTTGATGTACATTTAAAGGAAATGCAATATCCCCTCCAAGACATCGGGAAGCACACGGCTGATCATAGTTTGCGACATACCACCAGCAGTAGCCACAGTGTACTGGAAGGTACCGGTAGGAAAGCCATGCAGGGCTGCCATCACCTTCGCCTGTGGGGAGTGCTGTAGGGTATGTCCGGCCAGGTAGCAAATGAGGCGCCAACTGCTCCGCCAACTCCTCAATCAGTGGCCTGGTGAAGCAGTACCGTCGGATGCAGTCGTGTTCCACCAAGATCTGGGAACGGTCTATGGACAGTTGGTACCCTTCAGTACAGAGATGGGGAAAGGAAGATTGTACATTTATCCACCCAGGTGGCTATGACTAAACAAAATATCACATGATACATCATGACAATACACAATAAACTGAGGTGTGTGCTGTTGGGTATGGACAAATATGTCACCTTCATGCACATCATCTCACATCTCAAGTCAACAAGTGTCCATAGGTTCTATGTAGCGCAATGGCAAATCATTAGGCTGTGTCACAGTACCCATGTACTGCTGTCACGTTCAAAACACACTCCATAGTGACAAGTGAGGACTGATGTCTCCCAGGCATAACATCTCTTTGACAGGCAGATACCCAGGGTCCCTGCCATGACATGGTGTATCATGTACACCCGACAAAAAAACCATGAGTCCCACAGGTAGTGGCCCCTGTTGTCTCTGCAGACCATACATGGACGTCTCTGAGACACACACACATCAATGTTGATGCCCAAACCACATGGATGTGGAGAATGTCTCCCATTGTGTACATGGAATCAGAGATATCTGAGACACAATATGCACACAGACTGTGGGTGTACATCATAATTGTGGCTATGGTTCTCGCTGTGATGTACATTCCATGCAACCCAGGACTCAGGGTGCATGTGACATGTCATACACATATGCAACCTGCAACTGTGTCCATGACTCATGCCCACAATTGAACAGTTGCACATCACAATGGTGATGTGCACAACACACAAAGGATTCTGTCCCCATGAACCCTTGCCCAGCCTGGGAGTGGCTGCAGCAAAGTGCCACACAACAAACCAAATGTTGCCGTGGGATACAGTGTGGCACATGCTGTGGTGTTCTAGGTGCGTACCTAAGTCCCTGGCAAGTAATCGTGTATGGAATCCGTTAACAAGTCAAACCAATGTTAACCGACGCGGTTGACTTGAATGCATACGTGTCATGCAGCATCCCTCAGGGCTCTTCTCTCTCTCCCCTTTTATTTGACCTTTAAATTTTCCCTCTTATTTTTGCATTGCAACAAATGGAGGTCACAGTTTACAATTATGCTGATGACCTCCAAGTTATTTTTAATTTCTCCTCCCCCTCATTAGGTATCACTGCCTTCCAGTCTGTCATGCTGTTTATCCGGGATTGGATGAATGCGAACCACCTTAAACTCAACCCGGATAAAACAGAGCTGATTCTGACTGGTGGCAGTGGTAACCCTTGGTCTCCTTCATTTTGGCCCCCCTCTCTTGGTCCACCTCCCACTCCCTCTCATTCAGTTAAGACCCTCGGTATCACACTCAATCATCATTTGACACTTCACTCCCACATTAGTTCTGTTGTTTATTCCTGTTTCTTTACTCTGCGGATTATTAGGAAAGTATCCCGGTTTTTCTCTCCCTCTGTACTCAAAGTGATTGTAATGGCCATGGTCTTATCTAAGATCGACTATGGGAACATTATTTATAATGGTGCTCCCGCCTATACACTTCAACGCCTTCATCAACGGGCCCTTTTCAAACTTGGTTGCCTTACTTTTCAAGCCCGGGTGGGCACGGCTCCTGCTTTTATCAACTCTGCCATTACCAACTACTGCCCTTCTAGAGATCTACGCTCATCCACTAAATCCCTATTAGTCATTCCCCGCTTCAAGAAACAAAGATCGGGAGGCCATAAATTCTCGGTCCTTGCGCCCACCTTCTGGAACACTCTCCCGTCCCCTATCAGACTCTCCCCCTGCTATATGGAGGTCCGTAGGGCCCTTAAGACTTTCTTGTTCCAGCAGGCTTTTAGTCTATAGTCCTCTGTATTCTCTATTGCCCAGGAATCCCTCTAGCGCCATGAAACTGCATAGTGAACGTGCGCTCTATAAATCCAATTCATGCAGGCATGGACCGAGCCGTGCGCACACCTTGGCCATTGACTGCAATGTTGACCGGTGCGGGTGACTTTAATGCATACGCGTCCTGCAAGCATGGACAGAGCCGTGCGCATGTTTGGCCATGCTGCGCATTATTTCACCCTCTTGAGGCGGGAGCCGGGAGGTCCTCTCTTTCCTGCTTTAAAATCTTGTGTGTTCCTAACTGCCTGGGCCCACTCTCAGCTGACCATTGACGCTGAGAGTGTGGTCCCAGGGAGCCGAAGCCTCCACAGCGGCCATCTTGGGTATGACTAAGCGCTCTGGTGTGCTCTAGCTGCCTATAAAAGGAGCATCTTCGCTTTCGGCGCTTGAGTAAGCTGCACATTATTTTACCCTCTTCAGGCGGAAGCCAGGAGGTCCTCTCTTACCTGCTTTTAAAATCTTGTGTGTTCCTAACTTTGCCACCATTACCCTCGCTGATTGAATAAGCGTTTTATTGTATTTTACTTTGTGGTGTCACTACGCTTGACTAAAAAGCGTTTTACCTGGCAGACACTTCAGCCTCATCTCTCCGATGCCTGGGCCCACTCTCAGCTGAGCATTGACGCTGAGGGTGTGGTCCCGGGGAGCCGAAGCCTCCACAGCGGCCATCTTGGGTGTGACTAAGCGCTCTGGTGCGCTCTAGCTGCCTATAAAAGGGGCATCTTCGCTTTCGGCGCCTGAGTAAGCTGTGCATTATTTCACCCTCTTGAGGCGGAAGCCGGGAGGTCCTCTCTTACCTGCTTTTAAAATCTTGTGTGTTTCTAACTTTGCCACCATTACCCTCGCTTGATTGAATAAGCGTTTTATTGTATTTTACTTTGTGGTGTCACTCCGCTTGACTTAAAAAGCGTTTTACCTGGCAGACACTTCAGCCTCATCTCTCCGCTGCCTGGGCCCACTCTCAGCTGAGCATTAACGCTGAGAGTGTGGTCCCGGGGAGCCGAAGCCTCCACAGCGGCCATCTTGGATGTGACTAAGCGCTCTGGTGCGCTCTAGCTGCCTATAAAAGGGGACGGCATCCCTCCGCGTAGCGGACGCGACTTGCGGACGCGCCGGACTCACGCCGGAGTCATGCCAGAGTCCTGCCCGTCTGCGCCCGTCCGCGCCAGGACGGGCCAGGGACCAGTTACCCTGCCCTCTCCACGCCTGTCCCAGCCACTTATTCGCGCTCCTCCCTTTTGCAATAAAACACGCCACTTCCTCTCCCAACTCCTTGTGCAAACACTCGCTAGATCCTTCACACAATCGATATTACTGCCGACACTGTCCTTACCAACTGATTAAACCGGCAGAGATCAGGCAGAAACAGGTGCACAAGCTCAATATGGCACTATAGAACTGCCGCTCCCTGCCTAAACATGCCTCTGAGATCTCTTTCTTATTACAGGACGCGGCACTGGATGCACTGTTTCTTACAGAAACATGGTTAGGACCCAGTTCAGGCCCAGACATTGTCCAGGCCCTGCCTCCGGGCTACTTAATCCGGTATACACCTGTTACAACACATTTGTTACAACACACTACTGTTACAACGCGACTTTTACAACGCATACCATTACAACGCATTGCGCTGGGGGGCGCTCTAGGATAGGGAATAAGTATAATTTACTATCCAACACCTTCCCTAGGGGTCCACGGGGACTGGAGTTAGAATAGTAAATTATACTTACCACTATCCATCACCTCAAAGCGCTATGCGTTGTAATGGTATGCGTTGTAATGGTCGCGTTGTAACGGTAGGTAGTTGTAATGGTATGCGTTGTAACATGGTACATCCAATCACTTAATCCAGCACCTTGATCGAACAGGGAACGTAGGAGGGGGGATCGCAATCCTCCCTAAGGATCATCTAGTCTGTCGCCTGTTAGGCAGCCCATTACTTGACTGTGAAAACGTCCACTTCTCGATCACTCTTTCACCCTCAGCCTCCTTCACTGGGCTTCTAGTATACCGTCCTCCAGGATCCCTAGGACAATTCCACAGGATACTGCTAGAAACGGTTGTAAACCTCACCAGTTCTGCTTCCAACTTTACCATATTGGGAGATCTGAACCTTCATTTCGACGATCCACAAGATACAGTAGCTGTGGATCTGGCCCAAGACCTAGATACATGCGAAATGTTTCAAAGAATCCAAAAGCCCACACACATAAAGGGACACCTGCTTGACCCCATTTTTTCCAACATCACTGATTCAATTACCATGGACCTGAACCCTGTTCCATGGTCAGACCATTTTATCATACCTTTTACCTGGACTGTCCCTCCCCCAGCTCCGGTCAAACCCTTTAGTACTAAGAAGACAAGACACTGGTCCAAACTCAAGATAAACGAATGGTCGGAAGCAATAAGGACTACCTTACCGCCCACTAACCCGGACATCGATATAGCGAACCCAGAGTTTAACCAGTGGATAGAAAATTCATTGGATGCCATTCTGCCTAGGAAATTTGTAACCCAAAAAAGAGGATCAATCAATCATCCTTGGTTTAGCCCAGAGCTTCGAAAACTCAAACAGAGTTGGAAAAAAGAGGAGAGACAATGGAGAAAAGACTTTGATCCAGAGATAAAAACTAAATACAGGGCCTCCATCAAAGCCTATAAATCTGCATTAAAGGCAACAAAAACAGCTTTCTACGCAGAGAAAATCATTGCATCCCCCAATTCATCGAAAGAGATTTTCAGAATTGTCAAAACTCTGTTGAAACCCCCTGACCCCCCTCTTGCCCCAAATGCATCAGGGTCTCGCTGTGAAGAACTTGCACTCTTTTTCCACACTAAAATTCTAAAAATTCTCCTGGGTCTCCCACCCATCTCCACCCCGAATCACTCCCGATACCTAAACCTCTTTCTCTAGGTACTTCTCTCGAACTCTCTTCTTTTACCCCGCTCACTGAGGAATTGTTACCCCCCCTCCTCAACTCAATTAAAAGTGGCTCCCCCCTTGACCCTGTTCCAATCAACATCTTGAAATTAGCCCTGCCTATTATTGCGACCCCAGTCATCAATCTGATCAACTCCTCGATTAAAGCAGGCACAGTCCCACGGGACTGGAAAATGGCCATGGCCAAACCACTGTTAAAAAAACAACAACCTTGACCCTGAAGACCTATCCAACTACCTCCCCATCTCCCTTGTGGAGAAGCGTGGCTCAGTGGTTAGAGGCGGCAGACCCGGAAGCTGAGATCGGCCGTGGACCAGGGTTCGATTCCCCGCCTCGGCCTGTCTCAGGCTCAAAAATTCCCCGGAGTCGACAATTCTCGCTCCGGTGCCTACTCAACTCACGGGGTCACACTCTGCGACTCTGGGCAATAGTTTGCCTAATCTCCACTACGGCCCCTCACGGCGGGATGCCTGGCTTTCACCTTGTGGATACCCGGCCGGGATATCTCACAGGGGAATACCAGGACGGGTTCCCTAAGCAAGCGCCTTGGGACCCCTGGGTTAAAGTGCGCTATATAAATCGAAACACATTTACATTTACATTTACATTCTCCCGGGCATTAGTAAACTGGCAGAAAACTTTGTAAACCACCAACTGTCCTCATTCTTGGAAGCCTCTAATCTACTCCATCCCTCTCAAACAGGCTTCCGCCCGGGTCAAGGGACGGAGATGGCACCTTTTAGCCCGCCTATACAAAATGGGAGTCTCGGGAAAAGCCCTTTCCTGGCTGCTTGAATCCTTTCTTCGTGAGAGGTATTTTAAGGTATTTTAAGGGGACTGACACTCATCGCCATTACCCTTGCAGTGTGGGGCTCCACAGGGCTCCTCCCTTAGCCCCACACTTTTTAATGTGTATATGTCCACCTTAGCCGAGATAGTGGCCCCCTACGGAATTGAATTAATCAGCTATGCTGATGACACTCAGCTTGTGTTCTCTCTGAATCAGGCTGATCTGTCCCACACGAGTTTGAGTGACTGTCTTGAGGAGGTATCAAAGTGGATGGACCAGTCTCAGCTCAAACTCAATAACCAGAAGACTGAACTGATGTTGTTGGGCAAGAAGGCATCATTCAACTCCCTCATGCTATGGCCCCCTTCTATGGGTGCTGGTCCTACCCCTAGAAGCGTGATTAAGAGTTTAGGATTCTGGTTAGATGATGATCTTTCATTTAAAGTACAAGCCAGGAAAACTGCGGCCACCTGCTTTGGCTTGCTAAAATCCATACGTAAAATCCTCCCTCAACTTCCCGATAGAGCCAAAAAAATTCTGGTCCAAGCCATGATTTTATCGAGGCTTGACTACGGTAATGCGCTCTATCTGGGAGCCCCGGTCTCTGTGATCCAGAAACTCCAGGTAGTCCAAAATTCAGCAGCTAGATTGCTGACGAGCACTAGCCACCGCTCCTTAGCCAAGCCAGCGCTAAGATCACTCCACTGGCTACCGATAAAAGAACGGGTACACTTCAAAGCCCTCTGTATTTCCCATAACAATCTGCAAGGCAAAGGCCCCCGATCCTTACCAACCTGATCAAACCATATAAAATGACCAGAAACCTCCGCTCTAACAATCTTAACCTGGCACAAGTCAACAGAATCAACAAGGCTCCTACGGGTGGCCGCCTCTTCTCCTATAACACTTCAAAGTTATGGAACTCTCTGCCCCCCCCACTTCGTCAGGTGCCCAATCATCTCTCATTTCGTAAGAAAATAAAAACCTGGCTCTTCCCTGGAATTAACAAATAATTGATCCTTGTTTCACCTTCAGACCCTCTCTGTCGCAGCTTCAAGCGCTGGGATGCCTCCGGTTAGCCATGCGCTATAAAAGAACTATTTTCATTTCATTTCATTCATTGACTGCAATGTTGACCGACGCGGGTGACTTTAATGCATATGCATCGTGGACCGAGCCGTGCGCATGCATAGCCCACTGAATCGTATGGAGACGGGCGTGTGTGGATTTTCAAACTACTCATCGTACAGTTAGTTGAACAAGCTGTGCTCACTCATTGGCTACGAGTCGTGCGCTGGAAATTCAGTTGGCTGCCTACAACAATGTTGCAAATCCTAGGCTGTCATGAAGGTGAATTTTTGAACGATGAGGAAGACGTGTACGAGTCTTAAAACTCCATGGATTGGTCAGATTCATAGGATGCAACCATGTTGGACCTATCACTTAGGACACATGGCACAGATTCTGCCTCTGCAGCACAGATATAAGGCTGGCTGGCCCCCAGAGAGCTCACTTGCCTGCGCTGCATGCTACAGGACCACATCTCTGCTACCACTGCTGCTGTCTCCGCATCCTCTGGCTACTGCCATGGCACGTACTCTGGAGAGAGCCCCAGCCTTCACATAGGAGGAGAACCAGGACCTGCTGGACGGGGTCCTTCCACAGTACTGCAAGCTGTATGGAAAACCAGGGGAGCAGGTGAGTGTGCAGTCCACTGCCTTCTTAATTGTGCATGTTGTCTGACTAGCAGTACTAGCACTGTGTACACCAGTGGAAATCACACTGAGCAATTTCAACCCCCAAAACTTGTAGGTACATGTGATGAACAGGTGTCCTGCTGCAAAAGTGCATTTGTGCAAGCATTTTATTCCCAGGCATGTTACCATGTCAGACATGCAGGACAATTGTCCATTTCTATGGGTGCACTACCTGTGTACCTCATTTACCTTTGTGATGACTACATGTATATCCAACTATGTGCAGCACAAACATGTGGCATGTGTGGTAATGACCTTTTCACTTTGTCATCCTCACAGGTTGATGCCCACCAGAAGCAGGAGATCTGGATGACCATCGCCCGGGCAGTTAGATCAGTGGGGGTCTACAAGCGCTGGATCCGCAACTGCCAGAAGAGGTGGCAGGACCTTCGGGGCTGGGCCTGGGGGATCGCAAGGGTCCAGCTGAAGCTGTCGCGTCCTCGCTGGAGGGGCGGACACCGGATCCTGACCCCACACATGAACAGGATTCTGGCGGTGGTCTTCCCGGACCTGGATGGGCAGCTGAAGGCCAGACAGCAGCAAGGAGAGGTTAAGTCCATGCCTAAGTAACAATCTTCTACATGTTCACTTGCATTTCCAACAATTGTGTAGGTGGTGCATATGTGCAACATGCAACAGACATGTGGGTGCAAGTCCAGGAGGGATATGAGTGCCATGGTTGATGGTCAGACTGACAATGGGCTTATTCAGAACAGTGTGAGCACTTTGAGCAATGTTCCGCTGATGATGCCAGGGCTTGCCCTGTGATGTGCTGTACTCACTGTGGTGTGTGCGGTCAGTGCGGGTGACTAATGTGTGTCTTGGTTTCCTAATTCTATCCAGATACATCCATGGCCACAGGAGGGGACAGCGCCACAGACCAGGAGGAGCCGTTGAGCCAGACTGAGCCAGCAAGCGAGGACTTGGGGGGACACAGTGGCACGGAGGGCGAGGGATGCCACACGGAGGAGTCCTCAGCACCATCCACCTCAGCTGAGGACCACAGTAGCTCAGAGGATGACTCCCTCGTGGAAGCGGGTATCAGCAGCCACTAAACCCCATCTAGTGAGGCTGTAACCGCCACCTCCACCACCGCCATCACCTTCCCATCGGCTCCCATTCCAGAGGTCCGTGGAGGCTACCGTGTTCAGGAGCATGTCTCTTTCATGCCAGGCACCGCACCCCCAGCCCCTGTGTTCCCTACTGCCCTGAGTGTGGAGTCTGTGTACTGGTTTCAACAGATCCATGTAGGGCAGACATCAATGTAGAGTGTCCTCCATGCACACACCAGTCTGTTGACACAACTAGTGTTGTTCATGGAGGGCATGTCTGCCCTACAGAGGACCAACCAGTCCATGGCCTCCTCCCTGATGGCAGCAGTGTCCCTCCTCCAACAGTCCCTCACCCCTCCTACCACTGCCCCATCCACAATTCCTAACACTCTACCTATCCCAAGCACACACACACACCAGCACATTCACCGAAACACACAGAAAGAAGCAGCACACAAACACCCAAACCAATGTCTAAACGTGCACGCATGCACCCTCATGGGACTGATACCACACTCACAAGGGATGGTTTGCAAACACACACACAGGCATCCACAACCACAACCACTCAGAAGTCCTCCGAGAATCTCTCCCTCCAAGAGCCCTTCCCTTGCCTCACCTGCAACCCCATTTGCCAAGAAGCTCTTCCTCTGTGACCTTGGCCTCTCCCCCACCGATCCAGCAGATTCAGTGTACGAAGGGAAGAGGAAGTCCCCACACCCAGACACCCTCCCCCAGGCGCAGGCAGACTGAGGCCCCCACCCGCAGGTCCCCCAGGACCCGGAAGAGCAAGACCCCAACCCACCCCGCAGCTCCACAACACAGTCTCCGTCCTTCATTCCCCAGGCCACCACTCTACAGGTTCCCCCACCACACCTTGCCCCAGGTTCCCCCACCCACAGATACACCATCCGCAAAATACTTAGGCCCTCCCCCCCTATCACTTGCTCTTCCACCACCACCACCACTTGTGCCACTGGTGTGGGGACCGTGCCCCCCCAACCTCTGTCCTGCCGACTTCACCTGAACCCCATTCCGCTCCCATGGAGTTAGGCACTGCAGTGGAGTCCACGACCACCCAGTCTGACTTGGGTACTGCAGTGAGGACCCAGTCCACTCCACCTGACCTGCCCACTGCAGTTGTGCCGGCACCCACTCCTTCAGACTTGTGCCCCACAGATGTGACGGCACCCACTATGTCAGTCACCTCCACTGTAGTTGCCAGTGACTCTCCTGCACCCACCACCCCTTCACTGCCTCCGTCTGCTTAACCCTGATCCTGTCCCTGCGGTGCCGGGCCTGCCCGAGTGGATGTCTCCTGTCCTTAGCAGTGCAGGTAAACAACAGGTCACTCACACCCTATTTGGACTTTAGCTATGGACTGGCCATTGGCCTTTGTTTTTTCTGGAGTTTACATTTGATTTTCCAAATTGCTGAATAAAGCATTAGTTGTTATCCTTGTGATTTTGATTTAGCTGTACATTATGTTGATGATGTTTACCATGACCTTGCTGTTATAATGCTGGATTTTCAATGTTGAATACTGAGGTGTTGATGTGATGTACTCCATGTGGTCTATGAGATATGTCTCCTATTCTGCTCGGTATCCATGTCATCCTTTGCAGCAAACTGGGTGTGTCATGATTAAATAATATTGCACAAGGATGCTAACATTTCATTTGCATGGTCACATCTGTGGCTTGCACCCATGCACATATGATGTGCTTCCCATTGTCCAATTTGTCTATTTTCCTGACTGTGGGCCCATCTCCACTGGACATGCAGGTGTGGGCATCATTGGTGTAGGAGTCAACTGTGTCCTCTGTGCAACTTGCTAGACATATGTATTGAGTATGTGGAGATGACTTAAGGGACACCCCCGCCTTGGTATGTTTGTGTTGGTGATGCTTGCTGAGTTGTCCTATGTTCATCCCACATATTTGTGCTGGGCTTTTAGATATGTGGGTGCATGACGCACATCTGTTCATTTGTGTGTTGTCATTGGGATTTGCCAGTTCTGAGTGGTGATGATGTAGGCAGACGCAGATGGGACACAGTCAGGGCTCCCCAGGGCACTTGTTTGTTCGCAATATCATGTAGTTTTCCATTGGTGGTACCTTTCAGTGATTGAGACATGTGTATGTGTGTGTGATTGCTCCCACTCATCAGGTTCAGAGGAGCAATGTTCGCAGGTGTCAGCATGTGTGCCTTGTGGTTCTCCTTGGCTTCAGCATTGTCCTGGGACTTTGGCAGGAATTCCAAAGGTTGCGGGAGCTTTGTACTGTGCAGTATGTCTGTCATTCACCGTGGTTGTAGACTGTCCTTGTGTGATGAGTCTGTGCACCTTAGATCCTCCCAACATTACTGTGTTTGTCATGGGTGCCTGTGCGATGTCACCAGTCCATGTGGGCTTCACTGATGCACATTGGTGTAGTTCAGGGTGTTTGGTGTTGAGCGTGGACAGATGTTAATGTTTGCATGGCTCGGGCCCTACATCCAGTTTGTCCCTGGTTGATGGGCCATGTTGTATGATTTGTGTTTGTGTATGTGTGATGTACGTTTGTGGCACAGGACACATGTCTTAGTTTTCCAGTCTGAGCAACATCTACCTTTGGCATCCTAGTGATCACAGTGGACATATCATGCAGGCTTGTGTCACCTCAATGTATGATCCCTCGGGTAGGGCTGTTGTGGGTCTGTCTCTTGATGTTTTAGTTGCTGTTCATTCCAGCTCGTGTCACATGTGTTTGTTGGGATCCCTCTCATCTTACAATGCCTGATTGTCCACTAAGTGTCAAGACAAATACTACGTCGTCCCTTACCTTGACTTGAAATGTAAATCCTGAGACGAGTAGCAATTTCGCAGGGACGCAAGGGTCCCTAGAGACTAACCCCTACCTTGAGGAAGTATTATACACTACAAGATATAAGCTAGACTATGGGGAGGAGGGCCGGTACTGGACGTAGTGTTCTTGCTGACGACCTGCGGAACAACAAGAACCCTAAGATTATTCTAGCTCTAATCTATACATGAAATACTACTATCTAATTAGTGTCTACCTTCTAGAAATCTAACTATCGCCTACCTGCATACAGCTGTTGTCCGTCTTCCGTCCAGTATTTCTTTCTTGTTTGTTGAGTCGGGTGATGTTCAGTCCTCTGTGTTGTTGTCTGTCTGTCTGCGTTCTCCCTTGGAGAGTGTCACTGGAATAAACAAACAGTTTGTTACAAACTATTCCCCCCCTTCTCTCTGATTCCTTTGTATCACTACTCACTCCACTGTAAACTTACTCTGTGCAACGATATGCGTCTTCACTCTGTGACTTGCTTTCTAAAATAAAGATTTCACCAAGCAAGAAAAACATAATATGCTTGACAATCAGAAATAACCTCTTTCTGATTACAGGGATCGCCACATAACTCTCTTTAAATGAAACAATAGAAATTCCCTAAATTTGAATTCTTATATCAAAACACTTATTAACATAAACTTAATATCCAAAGTCTTTGCGAAGTCTTTTGATTTTAAAGTTCCAAAATTATTCGGGTTTCCTTTCTTGCGAAGGGCGCCTATAGCTAAAAGAAATACACTTATCTCTTGTGTCCTTAGTCTTTGCAGGTTCCGTTTTAGAACATAAACTACTTAGCTGTCTCTTCTCCCCAGGAAGATGCCGATGGTATCAGAATGAAGTTCCAGAGTCTTCAAACAGGAATGCGGCCGTCTTCGGTAGCGAGGGATTACACGACCTTCCTCTGAGCCAAACGGAAGGCAAAGCGCCTTCCAGAAGGCTGGGTGCGGTTTAAATACCTGACCGCACCCAGCCGCACCCCACGCTTGCGTGCGCTTTTAGTCTCAAAGTCTGCTGCACCTAAACTAAAGAAAAATAGTTAGATACACGACCCACACTAAGGCTTACTGGAACAGTCTTGAAGTGTACAACAAAAACAGGTTACGGGCATATAACAATAAATCAGTAAAATACACAAACCCTTATTACACATTACAAAAGGAGTGCTGGTGCACGGGAAAGGGGTGGGTTTTTATTAGACGGAATAGCGTCATTATGACTTGGAAGCGTGACACTAAGGGGTGCCAAAATTAATGGGTTACTTTTGTATGGCACTGTGTCTTTGTGGTTCAGCCCCCCTCATGTGTTTTGTAGTTGCCTGGGGATTCTGAGACACACACAAACACATGTTGTGTCAGATGTGCAGTGTGAGATTGCCTGTTTGTGCATCTGCACCAGTGCATTGGTATTGCTGTCGTGGGCCATTGGCTGGATGTTGTTTGGGTGATTTTCCCTGCTGTCCCTGTGAGTCATATCTCATCACTCTGCACATTCATCCTGGTTGTTAGGTCCCATTGCTGCCATGGATTAGGAGTTTGTGTCCTGACTCCTACAGTCTACACAGGATGACTTGATTTGTGTGTCTATTTTCGAGTTGTGTGCATGCATTATGATGGTCACGTCTTCTTTTGTGTCACTGTACACTATATGCAATGTCAGCCCCATGGGTGGTGCTAGTCTGCACATGGCCTAGAGTATGTTTTATTTTCACTGCACTGTTTGCCTCACCACATCTCGGTGGGTATGCGACCCAACCACTACTTTGCCACAAAAGTGTTTCATGTGTTGGGTCCAGGAATCATACATGCTGTTTGGCATTTGCAGCTTTTACCATGATGACACTTACCTTTTGGTCACTGTGATGATGTGGGGTTTAGACCCCATTACCACAATGCTCAACATTTGCTGCACTTTGGAACCTCCCACTTAACTTTTCTTCTACACAGTGATGGGGGTTAGAGCACATTGGCACAGTGCTCATGTGATGCTTGACTTGTGTAGCCCACACTCAGTTCTTGGTCACACATGTGATGGGAGTTACATTATATGTTCAAAGTCATATTCACTGTTGTGGGCATTTGTCACAGACTACACACTGTTGTCATGATATTATGGGGGATGTATTTTGCTGACATACCTAATGTTGGTGTATGATGGATATGTGGCGCATCACCCATACTATGGGTGTGGGTGATGATATTGACAGTCACACAGACCCTATGAGTGAGGGTGGCAGTAGTGATAGGCAACTCCCTTGCAAGACCTCTGCAACTCACTCGCCTCGTTCTTCCACCGCAAGATCGCTGACATACACAACAGCTTCGACGCACAGTCCACGCACGCTACCGCCGAACCAACGCCCGCCACCACCACCCTCTGCAACTGGACCCCGATCAGCACCGAAGACACCACCCGCACAATGAACTACATCCACTGCGGATCACCAACCGACCCCTGCCCCCACCACATCTTCAACAAGGCCGATTCCGTCATCGCACCCCATCTCCGGGACATCATCAACTCCTCCTTCCACACCGCCACCTTCCCGGGGAGCTGGAAGCACGCCGAGCTTACTGCCCTCCTGAAGAGTCCAACGGCGGAACCCACCGACCTCAAGAACTACCGTCCCATCTCGCTACTTCCTTTTCCGGCCAAAGTCATCGAGAAGACCGTCAACAGACAGCTCGCTGCCTTCCTCGAGACGAACGGTTCCCTCGACCCCTCACAGTCCGGGTTTCGGGCCAACCACAGCACCCAGACTGCCCTAATCGCAGCCACCGACGACATCAGAACCCTGATCGACAACGGGGAAACAGCGGCCCTCATCCTCCTGAACCTCTCTGCGGCATTCGACACTGTCTGCCACCGCACCCTAGTGAAACGCCTCAGCAACATCGGAATCCGATAGAAAGCACTAGAGTGGATCATCTCGTTCCTCGCCGGAAGAACCCAGAGAGTCCGCCTCCCCCCGTTCAGATCCGAAGCCACGGAAGTCATCTGCGGCGTACCACAAGGATCTTCACTCAGCCTAACCCGGTTCAACGACTACCTGAGCCCCCTCGCTGCCATCGCACGCCAACACAACCTCAACATCATCTCATACGCCGACGACACCCAGCGGATCCTCTCCCTCACTAACGACCTCCACCACCGCCAGAGCCAGCCTACACGAAGGGATGAAAGACGTCGCCGACTGGATGAAGAACAGCCGCCTTAAACTGAACTCAGACAAGACGGAAGTCCTCATCCTGGGATCATCACCCTCCGCCTGGGACGACTCCTGGTGGCCCCCGGCCCTGGGCACCACTCCCAAGCCTACGGACCACTCACGAAACCTGGGCTTCTTCCTGGACTCCTCCCTGTCAATGACCAGACAAGTCAACGCCGTCTCATCATCGTGCTTCAACACCCTGCGCATGCTCCGCAAGATCTTCAGATGGATCCCCACTGAAACCAGGAAGACCATTACCCAGGCACTCGTCACCAGCCGATTGGACTACGGGAACACCCTCTATGCCGGAACCACAGCCAAACTTCAAAAAAGACTCCAACGCATCCAGAATGCCTCCGCACGACTCATCCTGAACATCCCCCAACACAGCCACATCACCGGACACCTGAGAGACCTGCACTGGCTCCCCGTCAGCAAGCGAATCACGTTCAGACTCCTCACCCACGCACACAAGGCCCTCCACGACCTGGGCCCCAAGTACCTCAACGACCGCATGACCTTCTACACTCCCACCCGCCAGCTACGATCGACCAGCCACGCCCTCGCCACAGTACCACGCATCCGCAGAGCCACCGCCGGAGGAAGATCCTTCTCCTACCTGGCAGCCAAGACTTGGAACTCCCTCCCCACCCACCTTCGGCGAACCCAGGACCATCTCTCCTTCAGGAAGCAGCTCAAGACCTGGCTGTTCGAGCAGTAACTTGCCCCCTCCCCCAGTGCCTTGAGACCCTCCCGGGTGAGTAGCGCGCTATACAAATGCTGTGATTGATTAATTGATTGATTGATTGATTGAACATACCCCCTGTGAGTGGGTTGGCAGTAGTGATAGACAACATACCCCCTAGGAGTTGGGGTGGCAGTAGTGATAAGCAACATACCCCTAGGAGTGGGGATGGCAGTACTGGTAGGCAACATACCCCATATGGGTGGGGGTGGCAGTAGTAATAGGCAACATATCCCCTGTGAGTGGGGATGGCAGTAGTGATAGGCAATACACCCCATAAGAGTGGGGGTGGCAATAGTGGTAAGCAACATACCCCCTAGGAGTGGGGGTGGCAGTAGTTATAGGCAACATACCCCCTGTGAGTGGGGATGGCAGTTGTGATAGGCAACATACCCCATATGGGTGGGGGGTGGCAGTAGTGGTAGGCAACAACCCCCTGTGAGTCGGGATGGCAGTAGTGATAGGCAACATAAACCCTAGGAGTGGGGGTGGCAGTAGTGATAGGCAACATACCCCATATGGGTGGGAGTGGCAGTAGTGGTAGGCAACATACCCCCTAGGAATGGGGGTGGCAGTAGTGGTAGGCAACATACCCCCTAAGAGTGGGGATGGCACTAGTGGTAGGCAACATACCCTTATGGGTCGGGTTGGCAGTAGTGATAGGCAACATACCCCCTGTGAGTGGGGATGGCAGTAGTGATAGGCAACATACCCCATATGGGTGGGGGTGGCAGTAGTGGTAGGAAACATACCCCCTGTGAGTGGGGATGGCAGTAGGGATAGGCAACATACCCCATATGGGTGGGGGTGGCAGTAGTGGTAGGCAACATACCCCCTGTGAGTGGGGATGGCAGTAGTGATAGGCAACATACCCCTGTGTAGATAAATAAAGGCATGTCTTATTAAAGCTTCTAGCAGTTTACTCTTAATGCTTTTGTATTTACTGTTGCATTTGGGATGACTAAATGATTATTATTTTGAACGTTGTTGCTTACTACCTCCCATAGTCCAGTCCTGCCGGAAAAATACCAGTATGAAGCGGCCAGTGCAGGCTGTGCCACAGTGCTTTTTTGAAAATTTCAGCCAGCCTGCATACTAATCACACTGCTGTACCACATGGCTTAAAGACATCAGCAAAGCCAATTGTTTTGTAGGCAAAACATTTTGGTGTTAGCAATCCTTGTTTAAGATGAAGTTTTATTCTAAATATAGTACAATCTGTAAACATGCATACCGTCTATGTTAGGGCACTGCTTGTCTATTTTTTTATAATCAAAATTCCACGCTCTAATGCACAAGTAAACCCCAGTTTGAGATGTTATAACTTACCTCTGAGCCACATGTCACTGAAATTACCAGCAAACAGCTGGCATGCAAGAGGAGACTGATGGAAGAGATGGCTATCGTTAGTGCATCAGAAAAGTCTGTGTACACATAAGCAGCAGCCCCTGGCATCTGAGACATCCTGCATGTTGATAGAGTGACACCAGTGATTTTTGTGGAATAAATACATGAATTTTGGTGAGGTGGGTGAGATGCCATGTGAGTGCAATGAATGGCACTTAATAGATGCATAGCTGCCAATGTTTCAGATTGCTATGTGTGACATTTTAATAATTTCAATGTAATTATGAGTGACATTTCAACGAATATGAGCGACACTTTCTCGCAAGCAAAAATCAAGCAATTAAACATATAGGGAAACATAAATATCTGAAATTACAGCCATTTGAGCACCAAAAAAGAAGTAAATGAAGTAAACCGCACTAACGGGGGTGGGGGTGCAAAAAGTGACGGCAAGTTACTCTGCCAATCAATGCGCCCGTGCTGAGTGGTGGCCTGAGTAAAAGCATCCATGAAAACTAAAAGTAAGCCAAACATAAGCAAATTCTCGACTTACGATATGTCTGGAGAGAAGAGCCATTGTGGAAATCAGCATATTCAGGACAATGTCTGCAACTTAGCCGCCCATTATACCATCACTAATACAAACAAAGTTATCCTCCAAGCAAAGTGATAGTCAGCAAACTCGCCATTAACAACACAGGTGGAGACAATCATTTTAAACATGCGGTGGAGTTAATCCAGAAACATGTGACTGCAGACTGAGCCAAGGAATTTAAGAAATACGTGATTCTTCAGTTATACTGTGCCCATTCACCATGTTTACTACGTGAAAATGAGACCAAGCATAATGCAAAGGAAAAGTGATAATCACAACAATTGTAGAAAGCCCAAAATACAGTGATTGCTGCCTAAATTATCAAGAAATGAGGACCTTAAACCTGATGATGCAGAACCCTCACAATCTCAATTTCAAATATAAACGATGAAAAGACTTCAGTAGTGCGTCAGACACAAGTGTTTAAATGCACCCTTTCGTTGAAAACAAAACGAAAAAGAATAATGAAACAATGCCCCATGCATAATTATTTACCATTTGCTGTTGTATTAAGATGACTCCTGCTTATGCACAGAATACAACTCGATTTTTCCAGGAGGCCTCTAATGTTTCGTAATATGTACTGCTATTTCAAATGCTCAGGGTCATACCCAGGGGGTACAGAATACGAATGAATGATGGTCGAATACGCTAAATTCTTTTCTTACATGGTCGAAGGCACGAATTTCAGGAACGAGACCCCAGCATGAGCATGACTGCTGGACTGACTTGTCTAGTGTGCCCCCAGAACCTCCAACAAATGATCAGATTAATTAAAAATTTGCAAACATACGTGACAAGAATTTTCAATTCTATTAAGGACACGGAGGCGAGGATTATGCTGTCTCATTTCTTAACTAGAAATACTCAGCAGCCAATCTCAAAACAGTAAAGAAAAACACAACTACAATACCAATGAATACTCTGGGTATCACCTGGTAAACCATAGAGTAACCACACTATATAAGGTCCCATAGAGACACATCCTCTTTCTTTGTCCATAGTAAAACAGTTGAAATTGAAAAATTTGCAGTCCAAAACAAAACCATGGATTAAAGGAAAACACCACGAAGCAGCAGTCCACTGGAAAGGAAGACTCGATGCTTGCTGCAAAAGCAGGGATCCTGGAACTGGAGACGGTTATCAGAAAGAGGAAATGATCGTACAGGAATAACCGCATTTAGGATCATAACCTGAAAAGAAATACAGAGTCATAATACACCATTCCCATATAGTCGAAAAATGCGTAATAATCAGAAGGAGGGAGGGAAACAACAAGGAGTATAAGTAAAATAATACACAATATACAGTTGCATGAAAATGGCAACAAAAGTATCACATTTAAAAATGCAATCAGACAAAATTGGGTGGGATAATCCTCACCTCTGTGTCCTTAAGGGAATTGAAAATTCTTGTCACGTATGTTTGCAAATTTTTAATTCTATGTCAGGACCGGAGGTTCCGATTATGCTTGTTTAAAGCTCTGCCACCACTACAGATGTAATATCAACAATAGGTTTAAAATAGAAAGATTTAAACATAGAATCAGATGACCAATCAGCGGCCTTCATTATATCAAGCAAACTCACTCCCATAGAAAAGGCTTTAGAAGCCATAGCCCCTCGTGCGGAATGCGCACCGAATGTGGAAAGATCAATGCCTGCTTCATGCACGATCTATCGAACCCATCTCGCTAATGTAGCTGGAGTCACAGGCCAAAAAGGCTTCTGCAGAGCAATTAACAATTGACCATGCTGATCCTGTCGAAAAGAAGCAGTACTAACCTCATAGTCCTTAATACACTGAACCACACAAAGCTTTGGATTATTTGGAAAAGAGGGATATGTAATAGAAGAGGTATTACATTTGGTGCGTCTGGAGATATTAAAAGTAACACCTTTAGGTGAAAAGGTACAACCAGCAGGATCCAGAGCCCGAACATCAGAGACACGTTTGCACAAAACTAAACACAGTAACATCGGGAGTTTAGCCGAGAGTTGTTTGCGAGATAACAAAGAGTTGGAAGGCCAAGACTCCAAAAACGCAAAACAACAGAAACATACCATAAAGCCACATATTTTGGACAAGGCGATTTTACCAGCCGTATACCCTTGAGTAACTTAGAAATCAAAGGATGCTCCCCAAAAGGTTTGCCATCGATAGAGATATGTCCTGCAGAAATGGCTGGACGAAAATTATTGACAGTCCTAAAAACCAGACCTGACGAAGCAATAGAGGCCAGAAAATTTACAATTAAAGAGATATCCGCTGAAGCGGGATCCGCCTCCCATTGAGAACACCAGCCACACCATCGTTTTCAAGCTGAAGCATAACGTTTGTGTGAGTTGGGGGACCGAGTCTCGCTGATAAATCTGGCAGCGTCTCTAGAAAGCCGCCATGCCACTAGGAAGAGCTGACCCGATTGTATGAGGGGATGTGGATTGAGAAGAGGGTCCAGCAACAGGTTCCATTTCTTGGGAAGGAGGAGCAGCGTCGAACAACTCATCTCCAGAAGAACTAGAAACCAAGCCTGAGCCCTCCACAGAGGAGTGATCAGAATGAGCTCCGACTCGAATTGCTTCGTGCTAGCCAAGACCCTGGGAATCATCACAAATGGGGGAAACGCATAACACAGGAAAGGAGGCCAGACCTGTAGAAAAGCATCTGTGGCTAGGGCTTCCGGATCCAGACGCCAACTGAAAAACTGGGGAAGCTGAGTGTTGAGGCGAGATGCGAACAGATCTATGTGACACTGACCCCAAATCCGGTACAGAGACTGGAATACACGAGGATGAAGCCTCCAATCGCTGAAGTCCCTCAGATAACAAGAGTTCCAATCGGCTATCAAATTGTCGCGACCCGGGAGGTATTCTGCAATAACAGTGATCTGTCGCTGAAGGCAATAGTGCAAAAAATATTTCGCAATTTCTGCCAGAATTCTGGACCTCGTCCCCCCTAACTTGTTGACATACCGAACCGCTGAAACATTGTCCATGCGGAGGAGTATGCAACAGTTCGTCATTTGCGGGGCTAGACAACGAATCGCAAAGGACCCTGCCAGAAGCTCCAAGCTATTTATATTGAGCAACAATTCCTTTTGAGACCACCGACCTCCCATCGAGATCTGACCGCAACGGGCTCCCCAACCCCACAGACTCACTTCGGATTCCAGCACCACATCTGGGGAAGTCCCGAACAGGGCTTGCCAGTTCCAAGAGTCCATGTGCTCCAACCACCATAACATCTCCTACCTCGCATCCTCCGACAGAGGAATCAGATCTGAATAGCGTAGGCCTTTCTGGTTATGTCTGATCTTTAGACGTTGAAGAGCCCGGTAATGCAAAGGACCCGGGAAAGTCACCAAAATCGAAGAAGCTAGCAGACCGACAATCCGAGCTACCGATCTCAATGACACACTCTGTCTGGACAAAAGCAACCTCAACTCCCTCTTGATGGATCTGATCTTCTGATTGGAAAAGAGGAGCTGACAAGAGACCGAATTCACCAGAAAACCCAGGAATTCTATCGACTAAAAGGGACTGAAAAAAGACTTCTGTGAATTCACCAGAAACCCTAGTGATTGTAACAGATCTATTGACCAATTCAAATGAGTTTGCAACAGGAGAGGACACTGTGCCAAAATGAGAATATCGTTGAGATATATGATTAGGCGAACACCTCGGGCTCGCAAAGACTCCACAATGGGCCTCAGAAGCTTCTTGAAGCACCACGGTGCAGACGAGAGGCCGAAAAGAGAGCCTTGTATTCGAACCAAGTCCCGAGCCACTGGAATTGGAGGAATCGCCGATGAGGGCTGTAAATTGGAATCGACAAGTAAGTTTCCTTCAGGTCGAGGCGGACCATCCAGTCCCCTTCCTGAAGAAGATCCCTCAGAAGATGGATACCCTTCATCTTGAAGTGGTGGTAAATGACCCCTCCATTGAACTCCTTGAGATTGAGAACCAATGTCGATTTGCCCCCTTTTTTCTCGACCAGAAAGACATTGCTGACGAAACCCTGAGGCCCCTTTGGCTAAAAGAGACACTATTTCCGCGGAAATTACCTCTTGATCTTGTTGGGAAAAAACTAGGGGCGAAGGAGGATAGGGTTGATGCGGACAACTGTAGGACTCTATTTTGTAACCTTTTACAGTTTCCAACACCCAAGCATCGCTCAAGATCAATCGCCAATTTGGAAGAAAACATTGTATCCTGCCCCCCAATACAACTTCTGAGGGTAAGAGCAAACTCGCCTGAAATGGAGGAGTCGTGACGTCCTCCCTGAGTACCACCGTAGTGACCTTTTTTGAATTGCCCTCTACCTTTGCGGAGGGGTAGAAGGAGGACCTATTATTGGTGTAAGAGGAATCTACCACTTCCTTTCGGGGACTGATATCCATGCTGGTTGTATTGATTGGATCCCCGGCCAAACAAACGCCCTCTTCGTCCGGCCCTTCCAAAAACCAGGAGGAACGCCCGCCGGAGAGAAGATGGAGCCTTGTCAAGCCCACTAAAAGTGGCTACAAACTTGGTTAATTCCTTGAGGAAGGGCTGCCCAAATAATAGGCCCTGAGCTTGAGATCCCGATTCAGACGTAGCTAACTCAGCAAGCTTAGGGTCCAGTTTTAACAAAATAGAGCGACGACGCTCACAGGATATTGCACAGTTAGCATTCCCTAACTGACAGATGGCTCTCTGAGACCAACCAATCAACTCGTCAGGATCAATTACCTTAGCAGACTCTTTGGCCCTAAAGCCCAAGTCTAGAATCTTCGTCAGGGGGCCCAGAAGATCTAACATTGTATCCTGACATGAACGCCATGCCCTGTCTATGCCTTTTTTCGGATCTTTGGCATACTTTTTGTGGTATGTCACCATTGTTGGGTCCACTTCCGGGGTATCGGGCAGTTTGTCAGCCAGATCACGGCGCGGACATTCAGACTTGAGGCGGGTCTGCACGTCCTTTTCGAACGGTTGGCGAATATGTGTCTGTACATACTCCACCACCTCCTGAGATGGGAGCCAAGATGTGGAATTCGGGTGCACAAAATCAGTTGGGTCGAATGTGAGCAATTGGTAATGAGAGGGCGCATCTACAAAATGCTCTTTACGAGATTTTTTAGAGGGAGGTGGGACATCCTGATCAGAGGACGAAGTAGAAGAAGTGGTATCACTATCATCGGTCTGGCGAGCTGGTGACGAGCGTGAACCTTTGGAAGACTTCCCAGAAGCCTGATCAGAAGATAGCGCCTTGGCTAGGTTTGCCGAATCTGACTGATGTGGATTTTTGGGAGATTTAGAATTGTGCCCCGAAGAAGAGGGCAACCAGCCTTGCTGCAAAGCGTAATTTGAGAGATGACGCTTCAAAGGTGCAATGGCGCGGACCAGCACCTTATTAACATAGTGCTGGACCCCTTGATCCAGGGCCTCCATCAAATCCTATTCCATAGAACCAGAGGCCTCCTCATCGTCATCATAAATAGCCCTCTTCCTCATAATAATCTCCCATAATAACACAAAGTGTAGCAATATATGCCCACTAGAGGAAGGGAAAAAATAAAAAAATGCCAGACGCAATATCAGGGGGAGTGGTAACCGCAAAGCAAGCCAACTTAAGGCAGGTTGTTATCCACCTGACAGAAAGAAATATAGAATATGGAGGGAGGGCTTGCTGATAAACAGGCCACTCTAGGAAATGCCTATGAAGAATTATACAGTCCAAATCCAATCAATTACAATGAGGGCCTAATGTGGGGACAAGAAACGCAGGCTGTGGGTTTGAGCTCTCTGAAACGCTGCTCCGGCGTGTAAAACTCAGTGAAACACAGAAGTAAAAAAGGAAAAATGACCGCCGCGCATGCGCGGTAACGGCCGCCTGCACAAACGTTACAGGGAGAGCAGCGTGCGCAGTCCCCTGGTCCCCTTGTCTCCCACTCCACAAATAGAGGTGCGGGCGCCACGCGCCCGAACCGGGGAGGTGAAGCTCACGCTCCCTGCACCGGCGGTACGATAAAATGACCGCAAAGACAGCGCGACACGCAGAAAAGCGCTGCCCAAAGTCGTACACCACAGCGGCAATGCGCGAAGCACGGCTCAAGCAAAGGCAGCAACAAGCAAGTAACGTTTAGCAAAACAATGCATAAATACCAACAAAGTAGTAAATAATGGAGAAAATGGACTTAACTGGCTGCGGAGCAGCAAAGAAAGAGGGTGTGATATTCTCTATGGGACCTTATATAGTGTGGTTACTCTATGGTTTACCAGGTGATACCCAGAGTATTCATGGGTATTGTAGTTGTGTTTTTCTTTACTGTTTTGTGATTGGCTGCTGAGTATTTCTAGCAAAGAAATGAGACAACATAATCGGAGTCTCCGGTCCTCACATAGAATCATAATATTCATGAACCGGCGAGGGGCAGTTAAGTGTGCCCCCCTGCGCCAGCATGCGAAGGTCTGGATAGGTGAATGTTGAGAGTGTGGGTGGGATGGGATACACGTGTCGACTCAAAAATGAAAACTAAAACCCGCCTCCTACCTCATAGTCGACTTGTCCAACTGAAGTCTGCCAGAGACGGGCAAGCTAAGAAAATAAAACCTTGCGCCCGCCTCCTGGGAGACCAACTACCCTGCATGCAGTAATCACAAGGAAAGCACGCCTTGATAAAAACAACGATGATAATCTGCAATAGACAACTTGGAAGTGCTGTTGCCTATTGTTTCATCAGGCTTCGCTGCGCTCCAGTTCACCATCTATTTACGTTCCTGACACAGTTAGACACAGGCACGCTTTCTATAGCACAGTGAGCTCGCTGTTGCAGCTCCTTGTTACAGCATGCCTGTGGGTGGTTCCTCATTATGCGTGACTAATTCATACAGTGCGGTGATGCGGACACCAGCCCTGAAATGCCTTGGCGTCACAACTGACGCGTGACACTTGGCAGGGCTGAAGATGAGGAAAGTGGGCAAAAGCATAGAATTCCCTTGCCACCGTTTGCCTTCCCTCCAGTGATTGTGGCATGGTGATAAACTGGCTCACTCTTTCATTATTACATCTCAGTATCTGTTCCAAGCACTGATATATTTTGACATTAGCAGGTAGGTCCAGTGGTGGGCTCTTGGTGAATCAGGCTTCTTCTGCCTTGTGTCTGTAACCATATCAGCGATCACTTTAAGGGAGAAGCAGTAATTGGCAATGACTCCTTCCCTCTACATCCAAAAATTGTTGATTGATTCTTTCCTTGTATAATCTCTCTCTCCTAAAAATATTGTTCCTGAAAATAAGGGGAAAATATACAAAGACAATGATTGACGTAGTAAACCCACAAACCTTGTTTGGTGTGTGGGTTGTTTTCCTATTCATCAACCTGCATGTAATTGGGTGATGTTGGAATGAGTTTATATATGGGTGGTGGGGTCCCGAGTTATCAGTCTCTCCCCTATGCATTAGTAGGTGTATACCATGTGGTAGTAGGTTTTTATAAAGAAATAGGTTACAATGTTTTAAATATTTTCTGTAAAAAAGATATCATTATACATATATAGTTTGGTAGCTCCTATTTTTCCATTGTGTTGTTTGCTTACTCCATTAATTTTTATGAGTGTGTGTTCCAGTACCATTGATAGGCTGTGTGTGTGGTGCTTGACTTACTTCGAGGCTTAGCTGAAGTACATTTCAGCCTGCTTGTCTTCATTAGAGCTATGGTAGAAATAGAAGTATATTTTGTGAATAGCAATTTTCTCACTCTTTCACGTTTGAGGTTGTGTGTTTGTGCTAACCTTGCCCCAAAACCCTTCCTTAATTTCCATGCCCACCATTTTATTGTAATTATTCCCCATGTTCTAGGTACTCCCCGTTCTCCGTCACAATGCTCCTAAATCTTATACCTAAGTGTGGAGTTTTCTCCACACGAGGGATAGTTCTCAGTACAGAAAAGAGAGTGGCACGGAGTTGGCGATCGCTGGCCGGTGGTCTCTGAACTGCATTCTGTATGTAGAGTGTCAATTGTACAATGAAAATAGTACGTCACTTACTACAAAAAAAGTTTTTAAACCAGGCACTAGATGAGTTACCCACAGTCCTTTACCCTTGAGCAGGTGGGCATAGATCACTTTAGAAAGGCTGACTGTTTGCTTTGTGTGGTCTCAGCAGGTCATGTGTGGTGCCTGGGTGCCATTTGCTTTAATGCTGTCTACGAAGACCAGATTCTGTGTACCTGACTGCACTCTCTCAGTTCAATATATGCTCTTAATGCGTGGTGCAGGGCAGATTGTGACATCCTCTGCATTCCGCGAGGATGGTCCAACCTTCATATTTCAAAATACACAAGTGATATCTCTGGCTTCAATTAAAGAGTATTAGTTTAAAACATGTTATACAAGGCTCTTCCTGTTAACGGGACGGAAAGCCCTCCCTCATGTCAGACCTTCATACTGTGCATTATTGAGGATTAATGGTAACCCACCTCAGACATCCTACCTATAGCGTGTGGCAGAATTTGCTTTGCTTATCTTTGAGATTCCATGTTGAATTGAGTCGAGATCTCAGTTGCATGCGATTGTGCACACAATATTCTGCACACAATAGCCACTTCACAGTTTGCTCCTGTTACTCATCCTGAGCAAACAAATCTCCAAGGCTGACAACAAGACTCCAGCACCGATCTTTCCGTCACCATTATGCCACTGTTTACCCACCTTATCAGGCTGGCAGTGGAGGAGGCTGATGGCCAGGTGGGTGTGAGCCGTGTTTTGTAACACTGTCCCCTCAATGCTTACTGTCACCAAGGACTCACGCCAGGAAGGAACCATGCAATGGATGCTGCTTTGGTGGCTTCTGGCCATCTCCGACTGTTGGGTGCAGTGAGTGTTTTCTCTTATCCAATCAAAATCACCATTCTTTGAACATCCCACTGTTCTCTTTGTCTCTCCTCTGTCATTTCTTCCGTGTTCGACTTCTGCACTGAAACCGACCACACACCCAACTGCACCAACCTACTGTGGCTTGTAGTATGCCTGCAGCACTACACTCTACAATGCATGCTGCAACAAATCATCTTATGTATCTACTGCTCCTTCTGCTACACATTCTGCAATGTACCTTACTATGCATTCTGCTTCATGTTCTACTGAGCATTGAACTATGCCTACAGCAAAACAGTCTGCAAATCTTCCTGTGCACTCTCCTCCACACTTTACCATGCATTCGACTGCTCGTAGTAGACATTTGTCAATGTATTTTACACCATCATGTTATGCATGCTGCTTCACGCTCTACTGTGCACTGCAGTATGCCTGCAGCAAAACAGTCTATGGTTGTTCAGCTGCATCGCCTCCAACACAATTATACTAAGCATTATGCAAAACATCATCCTAGGCATTCTGCTTATGCTGCTCGTTTTCTGTATGTTCCACAATGTATCCTGCTCCAGCCTATGGCAGTGCTGTTAAGCCGCAGAGACTTTGCTGCCCCTACGAGCAGCAGACAATGAAGCTCTACACGTATCCAGGGTCCATAGGACATTGATCCAGCTATGTAATTCTAGCCCAAAAAGCTTGTTTCTGCTTCCTGATCTATAGAAGGGTGTGCCGAAGGCACTTTAAACAAGCATTCGCGCCAGGATACTATTTTTTAGTAACAGAGCGCGCTACAAAAGCCTCTATAATATTAATAATTGGCATAGCCAATAGGTCTCGCCTTTGGGAAGTAATAAGTGTTTAGGCAGAGATATTGACTTTGTGTTTGTTTTTAAGCTGTGTTGTACAGAAGTTTGCAGTGTGCTGAAAAGTTATAATAAAGAAGTGGGAGAAGCGTTTTCGTTACCTTTGATATGACCAAGAAAGTACTATGTACAACAGAATGACCATATTTAAAAAGTATTAATAATAAGTAATGACTTGATTTTTTTTGTCCTTTGAATACTGGCAACTTGTATCTGCGTGTCCTAATTGCTGTTTATTATGGTTTTTATTGTTAAAGGGGGGGTGTATAAATAACAGGACAGTGAAGGGTTGTTAGTTAGTTAGTGAGAGGTAGATTTAGTGAGTTAGATAGTGAGAGAGAGAGTTATTTAGTGAGAGAGTTAGTGATAGTGATAGTTAGTGAGAGAGTTAGTGAGTGAATTAGTGAGAGAGAGTAAGACTTAGTGAGAAAGTTATTCAATGAGAGAGAGAATTAGTGAGAGTGAGAGAGTTAGTGAGAGTGATTTAGTGAGTGAGAGAGTTAGTGAGAGAGTGAGTGAGAGAGTTAGCTATTGAGTGACAGTGAGTGAGATTTAGTCAATGAGAGTGAGAGAATTAATTCGTCAGTGAGAGAGTTAGTGAGAAAGAGTGAGTTAGAGTGTGAGCGTTAGTGAGTATGAGAGAGTGAGAGAGTTAGTGAGTGAGAGAGAGTGAGTAAGTTAGTAAGTGAGTTAGTGGTTTTTTCATGAAAGTGAGTTAGGTAATGAGTGTGAGTGAGTTAGTGAGAGTGTAATTAAGTTAGTTAGTGAGAGAGTTAGTCAGTTAGTTTGTGAGAGTGATAGTTATTTAGTTAGTGCTGGAGAGTGTGAGTGGTTGTGGGAGAGTTAGTTAGCGGGTTAGTGAGAGAGTTAGTTAGTTCAGGGCCGGCTTTAGGGCAGTACGACTGGTGCAGCTGCACTGGGCGCTGACCTGTGGAGGGAGCGCCAAACTCAGGGTGGGAGGCTGTGTGTTTAGCAATAACTTTGGATAGAAGAGATATGGGGCAGTTATGCCCGGTAGTAGTGAGAGAATCAGGAGGTGGTCACGGGGTTAGGGATTCCAAAAAATGATTCTCGCACCGGGCACCACCAGTGCTAAAGCCGGCCCTGAGTTAGTTAGTTAATTAGTGAGAGTGAGAGATTTTCTTCCATGTTTTTTAAAACGGTGCAAATTATCTACACCCGAGTAGTGCAGGGTACATATGGATAATACTAATAAAATTGTAGCAAAGTAAATGGGCAGAATGCTGAAGTGCAATTATATAACCCTAAATTACATTTCATCCCTTTAAAAAAAACACTTTCCACAACATTATCCTGAGCAGTTACACTAGTAAATAAGCAACCTGGTCTAATTTTGTGAAAGTTGCACTCTCACAAATATTCTAGGACTGCAGCTGGAATGGTAAGTTGCGTCCTGGCATCCGAGGGCGCCCTCTTTTCGGTCCTCTGTGCTTAGGCTCCGAATGCACCTGCACAGCGAGGGATTGGATTCATTAGCTGGTCGTGGAGATGCGTATTGTGCTTTCGGCTGTGAAATGGAGACTGTCACTTGGATGACAGGGGCAGGGGCATTGTGTATGCAGGAGGTTGCGCTGCGGTGGTCCTGTTGGACCTCAGCGCAGCCTTTGACACTGTGAATCATTCCCTCTTGCTGCACAGCTACGTCTTGCAGGGGTTTCCGGATCGGCCCTTAAATGGCTCCACTCTTTTCTATCGGACAGATGTTTCTCCATCTTTGAGGAAGAGGTATCATCGAGCCAGCTGCAATTGAATCACGGCGTTCCCCAGGGATCATCGCTCAGCCCTACCATGTTTAACATTTACATGAGACCTTTTGCTGAGGTGGTGCTTCCCTGGGGAATCCAACTTTTCACCTACGCCGATGACACGCAGCTGGTCGTCTCCCTGGTGAGGGACGACGCTTTAGATCAGGGGATCAATAATTTGACTCTGTGTCTCACCAAAGTCCTGGAATGGATGACCTCCTCTTTTTTAAAGTTAAATGGGGCCAAAACAGACATCATGCTTTTGGGCTACAAAGCCCCAATTAACCTGGACCCCTGTTGGCCACACTGTCTGGGACCCCCTCCGGTGCCTAAGACCCAAATAAAAAGCTTGGGGGTCTGGCTGGACTCCTCCTTAGGATTCCAATACCAGGCCAAGAAGGTGGCCACGACTTGTTACGGATTGTTGAGGGTCCTTAAGAAAGTTTTGGATCTTCCATTTGAAGCCGGACGCGTGCTGGTCCAGTCGTTGATTCTTTCGCGGCTGGACTACGCTTCATTGGCTACCAATTCAGGAGAGGATTATGTTTAAAACCTTGTGTTTCGCACATAAGTCCATCCACAATCTCGGCCCTACCATTCTCCGCCCCTGTTTCGTCGCCATCAATCGGTGAGATCTCTTAGATCTAACCAGCGAAATTTGCTGGTAGTACCCAGGGTGAAGCTAGCCCGGATGGGCGTCCGCCAGCTTTCCTTCCAAGCAGCCTAGGGATGGAACAAACTCCCAGATAACATCAGGCATGAAACCAACCATCTGGCTTTCAGGAAGTGACTAAAGACATTTTTGTTTCAATAATGTCTTCTGCACGTCCTCTGGTCTTACAGCCTTGGGATGCTCTAGGGTAGCCATGCGCTCTACAAGAAAGTATTTATTCATTCATTCATGGAAATACCAAAGCCTAGAACAGGCTGCAGCCTAGACGAGGCCACGCTGGTAGGAAGAGTTTGTACCAGCACTTAGGCCAACAGATGGATTGCATTTGGACCACCGTGTATGAAAGTGTGTACAATAACGCACTGCATAGATAAGGGTTATTAGCTGGCGCTAAGTACAATCTACCAAAATGAAGGATGCAATTGTAATTAGACTTTTATGTGGAGCAAGCTGCTATGGTCCATCTGCTTTGAATCGCAGCGTGTACGACGTGCCTAGTGTACGCCCCAGCAGCACAAGTTCTAACAGAACGGGGAAGCGGAGTCGAAAAATCCCTCAAGCTACATGTTCCTTCCATGCAGGCCTTCACAGCAAATGCAGCACGTCCGTTGTCTGGCAAGATGCTGGGGTGTGCACACTGCATCCAGCGAGCTCACATTTTAAGTTTGAAAAATAATTTTATTAGTCATAAAGCAAGGTATCAATACACAATACATGAAGAATTGAAGGGTAACTAAAGCAAGGGCAAAAGAAAACAAAAATAATCAGGAAAAATATTGCAGTAAAGTCAATGATATAAAATAATCATGGGCATAAAGGTTAAATATAGGAATACAATGGTTACACACATGTTCAGGTAAGAGTATATACATAGCAAGTAATAATGAAGAAAAGAGGAAATGCGAAGGGTATTCAAGGGGGTTTGGGGACTTCTTGCTGAATAGGCTGTGGACGAAATGAACGATGAGCACAATTATCTAGATATAATGTAATAGGAAGCCATAATTCTGCCCGTTTTGCAGCCATGTGAATAGGGAAAACAAAAGTCGTGTCCAGCCTATGGTTATAACAAACATTGTACCACCATGCTTTGAGGGAGATGCTAGATGAGGCCTTCCAGTTGACAGTAATCTGCTGAAACGCAACAGCTAGCAATAAGTCAACAATACGAACATCAAGTTCAGTGTCCTCCCAACAGGACGAGAGGCTTCCTAGGAAAATGTGAGCAGGAGAGAAGGGAATGCAAGTATGGAAAATTACATTGATTTGAGCCCACACCTGTATCCAAAAGTCGTGTACAAATTTGCAGAGGAACAGCATATGGAACAAGGTAACATGCGGAGAGGAACAGGACCAGCACACATCCGGAGTGGTAGAAAACCGCTTATTGAGGGCGAAAGGTGTATGAAGCAACCTATTATAAATGAAAAACAAAGATTGCGTTAGGGTCGCCGCTCTGGACGATTTGCGAATCTTAATCCATATCCTATTCCACAGGGATATTGGCCATGTTGTAACAAAGTCATGTTCCCACTGCTCCTCCACCGTGGACTTGGGCCTAATAGACTCATTAGCATGTAGGTATTTGTAGAGAATAGAAGCCATGGGGGTGGTGCGAAGAAGAGAGTGAAGTCGTGTAGCAGCGGTAGGAGAAGAGGGAGGCGTCTGTGCTTGCAAGAGCCGGGTATAAGTAGCCATCACCGCTGTTTTAAGTAAAAGGTATTTAGGAGCAAAGGATGCAGGTAAAGCCAAGGAAGAACAGAGAGTTGAGAAGGGTAGAAATGTAGAGTGTGAGAATAATTGCGATATCCAAACTAATCCCTTATGCCTTTAGGATTTCCAATAGAAGGGTTTATTGCTGATTAGAAGATGCGCGTTATGCCAAATGGTGAAAGAGAGAAAATCAGCAATAGTAGTAGGGGGAGGAGGGCTGGAGGATAGGAGGAGCTTGGTAGTAAATTTATGAATGGGAGTGGGTATCGAAGAAGGTTTACGTGAAAAAGAAATGTATTCAGCAAAAGAGAAGGGGGAGATTAAAAGGCACTCGACCTTAGCCCATAAAGGACAGGAAGAGATAGGGTCCTGCAACCAAAAAGAAGCCTGCGGCAGCAAAAAAGATTTTTGATATGCTAGAAATCAGGGAAGTTGACTCCGCCTTCTGATGCAGGGCGAATTAGTCTAGCGAGGGACATCCTGGATCTCTTGTTGTTCCATAAAAAGGAAGACAAGACCGAGTTAATTTTCTTAAAGAATTTAGAGGGAATGGGCACAGGAATATTAGAAATTGTGTAGAGAATTATGGGGGACAGCATCATCTTAATTGTATCGAGGCAGCCCCACTAAGACAAGTAAAGGGGATGCCACCTGACCGCTAAATCCGATATCTTTTGAATACACTTATTCAGGCAGAGGGAGACAGTATCCGAAATAGAGGGGGTGATGTGTAGGCCTAAGTACTTAATGTGCGAGGGCTCCAAGTAAAATTGGAAGTGCTGAAGTCAGGCTTAAAAGTAAACTTCGTCAAGGGCAAAATCTCACACTTATCGTTATTGAGTTTATAACCAGACATCAGTGAATAGCTCTGAACTTCCTCCAGGAAAGCTGGGATTGAGTCTGTGGGATTGGAGATGAAGAGTAAAATGTCATCTGCATAGGCAGCAAGTTTAATGTGGGAATTCGCGGTCTGAAAACCCTGAATGTTAGGATTCTGACGAAGTTTGGACAAAAAAGGCTTCAAAGCCATATTGAAAAGAAAAGGGGAAAGCGGACATACTTGGCGTACCCCTATACTAAGATCAAAAAAGGGGGAAACAAGACCATTCGCACATACTGCCGCACGTGGGTGGGAGTACAGTAGGGAGATCGAGGAAATACATTTGGGGCCAAAACCACATCATTCGAGAGTGTGGAAAAGGTAGGGCCATTCAACTCTGTCAAATGCCTTTTCGGCATCCAAGCCGATCGCTGCGAGAGGGTGCTGTAAACGTGGGGATTTCGATAAAATTTTAAACAACAGTCTAGTATTTTCAGTGATAAAGCGGCCCTTCACGAAACTGGACTGTTCTTCGCCTAAGAGGTCAGGAAGCAAAAGATCCAGTCGTGCTGCCAGTGACTTAGCGAATATTTTATAGTCGATGTTCACTAGGGAAATGGGTCTGTAATTTTTACAGTATTTGGCATCTTTCCCTTCTTTGGGTATCAAGCAAATATGAGCCTCAGAGAAGGACCCAGAGGAGCTCCCACGGGCAGTAAACGTGCCTAGAAGAGAGTGACGTTTTGGAATAAGGAATTTTGAAAAATGGAGGTAAAATTCGATAGTAAAACCATCTGGTCCAGGGGCCTTGTTCAATTTGAGGTGTTGAAGTGCAGTAAGAATTCCCTCTGAGAGATGTCAGATTCCAAATGGGAGAGGTCAAGAGGAAAGTGTTCTGGTTTCTGGATGGTAGAAAAGAAATATGTGAGAGAGTGGGGAGATGGTTGGTTTTCAGAGGAATACAGAGTCTTGTAGAAAAGGGAAAACTCAGTGAGAATATTGGCATCCTTGTGTTTGAGATCGGAATTAGTATCATAAATGGATTCAATATTTAACTTATTGTGCTTGACCTTCAGGTAATTGGCGAGAATTTTCTCAGCTTTGTTTCTACCTCCGTAAAACTTAGCACTAGACTTCAAGAAATACAATGAGTCATCCTCTGAGGATTTCTTGTTAAACTTCATTTTGGCAGCCACAAGAGCAGTCAGACTGTCCTGCGAGTGAGAGGTAAAGTAGGCGTGCTCCAATCTCTTAATGTCACAAAGAAGGTCCCCAGTAAATGTATGAGCAGCTTTGCGCTTCCTTGCCACAAAACTAATAATAAAAGCTTGTGCTGCAGCCTTAAATGCATCCCAAATATTATGCGTTGTTGAAGCACCACCTTTTATGTCCAACAGATTTGGGGAGTACATCAATGCTGATCAAAACAGGGGCGTGGTCCGAGAGTAAGATCGGACCAATTTCGGCATTAGTAAGGGTCTGAGCAATATCATAGGAAACAAAAATGTAGTCAATCCGTGACTGGGAGCGATGGGCGGGAGAGTAAAAAGTAAACTCCTGTAAAGTCGGATTACAGAGTCGCCATGTATCAATAAGCTTATGTTGGGAGATGGCTTGGGTAAAAAGCTTGTGAGATTTGTTAGGTATGTAATGGGCAGCAGAGTTCTTACCAACAAAAGGATCCAAGGGATAGTTGCAGTCACCAGCAAGGATGAAGTTATCATACATAAATCGGGTAATGTGACAAGAGAGTGTAGCCCAAAAAAGAGGCTCGCCACAGTGGGAGCATAGGCATTAAGGAAAGAGATTGGAACACCTCTAAGAGATAACCTGACATATGTCCATCCGCCGTTACTATCTGACTCCTGAGAAAGAAGAGCGAAGGAGAGAGACTTGCGGCACAAAATTGCTACGCCATTACGCTTGCCATCACCCTGTGAGTAAAAAACCTCACCCACCCAACCTCTTTTTAGTTTTGCAGATTCAGTGTCAGAAAGGTGAGTTTCCTGCAAGAAAGCTACATCAACATTTAGCTTAGCTAAGTGGGACAAAATCCGCTGACGTTTGATTGGAGAATTGATACCCTTAACATTCCATGAAATCATATTCAATGACATATCATAGAGAGCAACCTATAATAAACACAATAGCAAAATTAGAGAAAAAACCCATGAGAAAAAGAAGAAGTGAAAGAAAAAAGTACTCATCAGAAGTGAAGATAAGGAAAAGAGAAGAGAAAACAATGAGTGTAAAATAAAAATGGGAAAGGAGATGCAAGTTAAGAACGGAAAGGAGAAAAAAGGACAGTAGAGTGAAAGGAATAGAGAGAAAGGAATGAGCAAATCCTGAGGAGAGAAAGACATCACCCACACATACATAAGGAAAAGAAAACATAAAAGGAAGAGTACAGAAGAAATAGGAGAAAAACATACCTACAAAAGGAGAGACTGAGAGGGAACTAGGGAAGGATGGGACCACACTTGTAAGGCAACACACCCAAGGTCAGCTAGGCGGGGAACCAGGGAGACATCGTCAGACAGGGAAGGGTTCCTGTGGAGATGAAGAAGAAGAACAAGGGGTTAGGATACAAACCAAAGTTGAATCGTAAACATAGACAACAGTGAACAAAAATACAACTTGAAGAAGGTAAGAATCAAAATTATTAAGACTCCTTAGAGAGTAAGAGAAGCAAAATGCAACAACATTATGAAAACTGATAAGAGTACAGCTCAGCCAGGAAAAGAGGATGAGGGTCCAGAGGTATCCATGGTTGAGGTTGTATGCGCAATGATGAAGCTCTGCAAGCGTACTGGGTCTTCATAGGTAGTTGTCTTGTTGTTATAGGTAACTTTAAACAAACAGGGATGATAACAGCCATATATTGCTCCCATCGAACAAAGGTCTTCTCTCATGCCTAGGAAGACGTTACGACGATTGGCAGTTGCTTTGCATAGTCCTGGGCAAAGAACAGAGAGGAGCCAGACCATGTTAATTTTGGAGAGAATTTGGCATCTGACAAGACCTTTAAAAGATCAATGTACTCTAACAAGTAGAGAATGACGCCTCTCTGTCTCTGTGAAGGCGAAGCAGATGTAGATGGGCGACCCAGTCGATGTGCAGGTTGAATATTGAGATTCGTGCCCTCAGGTAGATGAAGTAATTTGGGAAGGAACGATTTGAAGGAGACAAGTGAGTCTGAACCCTCAAGTCCTTCTGCTAGACCATAAATGCGGAGGTTATTCCGCCTATTTCTATTTTCTAATTCCTCCACCTGTCGCTGGAGAGCAGATACTTGAGAATTCAAAAGAGATACTGTGGAACAGGTTTCCTGAAGGGACGTAACAGAGTGTTCGACTGAAGACACCCTCGTTTCCATTTGTTACCAATTATCCGTGAGAGCTTGAAGTTTGACGTTAGTTTCCTCCATAAAAGGACGAAGGGACCTAATTTCCTCCAGAAAAGGGCAGAAAGATCTGATTTCGTCTACTAGTAACTCCATAGAGACGGGGGGCGTGGCTTGGGCGCCGATGGCGATGGTCGCCTGAGAGCTCGGCTCCGGGACTGTGCCCGGGATTATCCTGTTAATCGGAGGCCGCGGGGCACCCTAGCCCCCGCAAATCGTTGTTCGGCCCGACTGGACCCTACTGAGGCACCTGGCGCAGCCTGGACGGGTGGTGATCCGCCCAAAACTCGAAGTTTGTGGTCCCGAGGAGAGCGACCCAACATGGCGCCCGGACCCCTTTGTCCCCTCGGACGGGACCATTAGACTGGAGGAACGTCGCTGGTTACAGCGTGCCCTCCGCTCTTTTGTCTTCCTGGAAAGTGAGGAACTGGACTTTGACCTGATGAGACTCTGGCATTGGTGATTGCGCCTGGATGGTCGGATGCCCCTACCATAGTGAACCCCGGCACACGGACGCCTGGAGGTCCTGACGGTGGTGCCGACCCCCGACGCAGCACTTGGCTGCATCCCCCGATCGACCCGATCCCATGGGAAGCACAACCCCCTGGCGCCACAAAGTCTCTGGTGGTGTGGGTGGCCCTCGCTCCGGGTCCTCGTCAACCAGACGGGCCTGCCCGACCTGGCGCCGAGTGTCTCCGCCTCCTCCTCAGTGCTCTCCGACGACACGGTGGTGGCGCGAGCCGAAACTGTGGAGGTCCACCTGGCCCTGGAGAAGAGGATCACCAGCCCTCACCCTGAGGGCCAGCAATCGGGAGAGTTATAGCCGACGCCCGCACTCGGTGGCGCCTTTACCTGAGTCCACACTGTGCGCTTCCCGCGACATGGGGAAGCCGAGAGGGGCCAAGGGGACTACCCCGGCCGCCTCTGACTCGGAGACCCCGGACAAGGAGGGCCATGGAGACCCGGGAAGTGCTGGTGGCGCGCCGTTGCAGCAACAGTTTGACCGCGTCCTGGAGGCGATTGCGACCACACGCTCGGCCCTTCAGCAGGACATTGCCCAGGTGGCGACGAGCCTGGGCCTCCTTAGGGCGGATCACGGCAAGCTGTCGGACAGGGTCAAAGAAGTGGAAGGCTCGGTGAAAACCTTGGAGCCGGCGCAGCGATCCTTGGCCGCGACAATGAAAGATGCCCTATCCCGGATTTCTGCCCTGGAGCAGCGAGCGGAGGATGCGGAAGGCCGTAACAGGCGCAACAACATCCGAGTGGTAGGCCTGCCGGAGAAGATCGAAGATGGCGACATGGTGGCCTACTTGGAAGCCTGGCTCCGAGACACGGTGGCCCCGGAGGGCTTATCCTCTTTCTACACCCTTGAACGAGCTCATAGAGTCCCAGCAAGGCCACCGCAACAGGGCCGTGCACCGCGTCCGGTGGTGGCGCGCCTCCTGCATTTTCGCGACAGGGACCTCATCCTCAATGCCGCTAGACATAATGGCCCCTTCAAGGTGGAGAACAGCCAGGTGAACATCTTCCCGGACTACACCTATGAAACCCAACGCAGGCGGTTTTCATTCTTGGCGGTCAAGCGCGAGCTCCGGAGCGAGGGCATCCAATACTCGCTCCTATTTCCTGCAAAGCTCCGCATCATTGTCGATGACAAGACTCAATTTTTTGGTACCCCGGAGGATGTCTGTAACTGGCTTGAACTCTATAGAGCTGGGAAAGATGGTTTCGCCTCCGCATCTCAGCCAACGGCGGAGCCGGGACAGCGACGGCGATCTAAGAGGATACGGAGTCGCCGGGGCCGGTCGGGCGGCCCTTCAACTGCGGAGACATCGACGGAGCGGAAAGGAGTACTAGAGGTGTTGTCTGCACTGTCTGGTTCACGAGATGATACCATTGCAGAAGAAGAGAACCCTGGTGACGAGGGGGCATCGACGGACTCGGAGGACTCGGTGACAGATAGCATCAGCACACCGGTGATCACGCCAAAATCGGTTGAGGACCTTTTGGATGGACAGGGTTGACGGGGTGAGCTGCATCCTTTTGGGTGGGGGCCCGTAGCGGGGGTGGCGGGAGCCGATGGTTCAGCATGATCTCCGGAGAAGCGGGGGGTGGGGTTCCTTGTTTTTGCCCCGAGGGTTTCCGATACTGTTTTGGGCTTGCTTTAGTCCTGGTAGCCAGGGCATCGAGGGCCCACTGCCACCACCCAGCCCGCACCTGGCCCTTAAGGCCTTCCTACGGTGGCGACCGTAGGATTAGTTGGGGACGAAGGGTTTTCTGAGGGCATGGTTTGGATGGGAACTAGATGGAGCTATTTGGGTCCTGTTCTGGGGAGGGTGGGCAGGGGTTTGGTTAGCATAAGAGTTGTTGAGTTTTGGTTGGGGGAAATGGCCGCCATCAGTGCTGGGTTGATTGTTGTTCGCTCTTTGTTGGGACCCAGATGGGGAGACTTTGCACAAACAGTATGGGACAATGGCTGACGTTGCTAATGTGAAGTGTATTACTTGGAACGTGCGGGGGCTTCATACCATGTCTAGGCGGCACAAAGTCCATGCTTATTTAGTGCGTAGGGGAATACAAATGGCGCTGCTGCAGGAGACCCATCTGAACAAGGCGGAAGGGGCGGCGCTACAGCGTAGGTGGAGGGGGCAGGTCTTCTACACGTCGTACTCCGCGTATGCCAGGGGGGCGCTAATTTGGATTAGAGCTGGGGTTCCCTTCCAGGTCACAAACTCAGTGGTAGATCCAGAGGGGCGCTACGTGGCCATCTCGGGCACTCTGGGGGGGAGGGACCTGAATGTTTGCTGTGTATACGCACCTAACATGGACCAGATTGCCTTCCTTTCTAGGTTATCGGGCTCGTTGGCCCACTTTTTCACGGGGCCCCTCCTGCTCGGTGGGGATTTCAATTCGGTAGTGGATGTGGAGGCCGATCGCTCGCATCCGCCCCTCCCTGACTCTCCGGTCCGCCGTGTGGCTAAAGGTCGTAGGGACTGGCAGATACGTTGGGGTCTGACGGATATTTGGAGAGCGCAACACCCCGACGCTAGAGACTACTCCTACTTTTCGGGCCTACACGAGTTGCACGTTAGGTTGGACGGGTTTCTTGGCTCGACTGAACTGGTTTCAGCGGCGATCCATTCCGAATACTTGACTAGGACCATCTCGGACCATAACCCCCTCCTGCTGGCCCTTCGCTGGTTTCCTGGGGCGCCGGCGGTGCCCACCTGGAAGTTACGTCCTGAGATCCTCGAGGACACTGTATTCAAAGCGGACTTAGGAGATAAGATCGAGGAGTATTTCGCGTCCAACAGGGGCACTGCGAGCTCGAGAGCGCTGGAATGGGACGCTTTTAAGTTGGTGGTGAGGGGTTATTGCATCACCAAGAAGGTAGGTATGAGGCGGGTTATCCTCGATGACTTAGACGTGGCTGATCGGAGGCTTCGTGAGTTGGAACTCCGCCGCCCCGGGCACCCTGAACTTCAGGGACGCACGGCAGAGGCGAAGGAGGCGGTGGCGGCAGAGGTCGAGCGGCTGCGCTGCTTCGACTACAAGGCCTATACGGTTCGGTCCCTCGCAGAAGGGGATAGATCGAGCGCATTGCTGGCATGGCTGGCTAACCCTACGCGCCAGACCTCACTGACGACCTCCATGCGCATGGCGGACGGGACCATGGTGCACACTCAACCGGAGATTCTAGGCTGCTACCGGCACTACTACGATCAGCTATATCGCAGTCGTGCTGCCAAAGACCCTGACCTTCTCGAGGACTATCTGAGGCCCCTGGAGCTCCCAGCGGTGGAGCCTGGCGTGGCGAAAGCCCTGGGGTCCGATATTGAACTGGGGGAGATCCGCAGCGCCATTAAAAAGATGGCGCGGAATAAGACCCCGGGTCTAGACGGTCTTCCTGTGGAATTTTACGCGGCCTATGCCGACCTCCTAGCTCCGAGACTGGTGATCGTATATAGAGAGGCGAAGAGGCTTGGCCGACTCCCCGGCTCGATGCGCGAGGCCCTGGTGGTTCCCCTCCTCAAGCCGGGCCGGGACTCGGCCGATCCGGCGTCCTACCGTCCCTTATCGATGCTGACGGTCGATTATAAGATTCTGAGCAGCATCTTGGCCTCGAGACTGCTGGGCCACATGAGCTCCCTGGTACATGAAGACCAGGCTGGGTTTATCCCCAAGCGCAACACGACAATGAACATCCGTAGGTTGTTCCGCTTGCTGGGTGAACCGCTTGTGGATGCTCCGTGCCCGGTGGTCCTATCGGTAGATTTAGAGAAGGCATTTGATAGCCTGGAATGGGACTACCTGCACACTGTGTTGCGGCGGTTTGGCCTCGGCGAGGGTTTCATCAGATGGACCGCGGTCTTGTATACCTCCGTATCGGCCAGGGTTCGGGCGGGTCCGTTAATTTCCTCACAGTACCCGGTGGAAAGAGGCACGAGACAGGGCTGCTCGTTATCCCCACTTCTCTTCGCGCTGGCGGTGGAGCCTCTCGCACTGCTACTCCGATCGGGGGCTCATTACAATGGCTTCTGGACACCTTCGGGCCCACACCACATTTCGTTATATGCCGACGACCTGTTGCTCTTCCTTGAGGACCCAGTTGTAGCCCTACATGGAGCTGCGACGGCGCTCACGGCGTTTGGGGAGGTCTCGGGCCTCCGGGTCAATTGGGCTAAGACATGCCTTTTCCCGGTTCGCAGAGGCACCCCTAGCCCAGTCCTCACTAGAGAGATTAGATGGGAACCTGACTGCTTCAGGTACCTGGGAGTGTATGTCTATCATGAACCATCTGACCTCCTGGACGGAAACATTACCAGATGCAGTCGAGCGCTACGGGGAAATATGGACTTCTGGGCTACGCTACCGCTTTCGATGGCGGGGCGGGTCGCTCTCCTCAAAATGGTGGCTCTTCCCCGGTTGCTGTATTATTTCCGGGCGCTACCGGTTTGGATCCCGCCGGCCACATTTAGGCTCCTACGGTCAATGATAGTCGGATTCCTCTGGGGCTCGGGCCGCCGAAGAGTGGCCCTTAAAACCCTGATGAGGCCGAAAGCCGAGGGTGGGCTCGCGGTGCCGGACTTTGAGAAATACTATCTGGCGGCGCAGCTCCAGACCTTCACCCAGGAGATTGCCAGGGAATTCCGGGGCCCGGAGGACAGGAGAGGTATGGGGATGGCCAGGCATGTTCTATCCTTCATAGCTCTACGCCAACGTTTGGCCTTGCAAGACCTGACGCTGGAGGAGAAGACCATTCGCCTGTGTTGGAACCGAGCCCACGCCCGGGGCCAATTGCGAATACCGTATGCGCCTGAAATACCTTTAGGGATGTTGACGGCCTTGCCCCATGGCGGTGATTGGTCACGGTTGGCGGACTGGGAGGACGCGGGGCTGCAGTTGGTGGGGGATCTTTATGAGGCTGGGGTGCTCTTGCCCTTTCAGGAGCTCATTGACCGCTTCGAGATTCCCCGCGGAGACTTCCTATTGCACTCGGCCCTGGTCCGAGCGATCCAGGCGCACTGGAAAGGCGGACAGGAGGAACCTCCTACGTCTCCGGTGTGCCAATACGTCATAATGTCTGCGGGCACGGTGAAGGCGGTCACTTGCCTCCACGGTAGACTGATCAATGAAGGGCTGACCCCCCTTACGACCTTGAGAGCCCGTTGGGAGGCAGACATAGGCAAGGAGATCCCGGAAACGACCTGGTCTCAACTCGTGCGGCGGGCTTGGAAGGGGACGCGCCACGCCCGTTTTCAGTTGGTCCACTATTATGTACTCCATCGGGCATACCTGACCCCGGCGAAAATCCAACAGTATTTCGCCACGGGCTCGGCAACCTGCCCCAGATGCCCGGCGCCGGAGGCAGACCTCCTCCATATGTTGTGGGCCTGCCCGGGTTTGTCCTCCTACTGGGTGGAAGTGGGGAAGACCCTGACGGAGGTGACGGGGAGACCCCTATCGGTCGATGCGGCGGTGGGACTCTTGCATTGGTTTCCACATACCCCCAAAAACAAAATTTCCAGTAAATTTATTGATTTGGGGCTTCTCTTGGCTAAACGAGAGGTGACCAGGAACTGGAAGGCACAAGCTGGTCCGACTGGGAGCAGGTGGCACAGCGAACTCTTGAAGTGGGCGGCGGGAGAAAGCACGCTGAGATACCAACTAGCTGGGAGACAGCATAACGAAAAGGCACAGGAGGCAGCGCTAGAATGGGAGACACTAGTGCAGGCCCTCAGGGACTATTGCGCCCCCAGCGACTCTGATAGCGAGAGTGCGGCGCGCCCCGAGTCCCGATAGGCGATTGCGATTTCTGTTTCTGATACTCTCCTCTTGGGTCCTCTCATGAATCCTACTGCGGCTGCTACCATACATGGCGGGGTTGGGTTGGGGAGGGATTACTTTGGAATTTAATGTTTTGTGGGAGGGATTTTCTTTTGGGTTTTATGGGCTTGTTTAGAAAAGCAGATGACGGACAGTGGATCATCTGGACCAGCTTTGCTTTCCTGCTGAGCCCCCACTGGATTTTGTCGCCTGACCTTTGGGCTGTGGGCTGAATGATTGTATATGAAAACATGCTGCGGGGGGTAGGTGGGATGCAGTTCATTGATTTTATTGGCTTTATGATGCTGGTCGTATATGTAACATTTTGCTGATTCCTGCAATAAAAATATATTTAAAAAAAAAAAAAAAAAAAAAAAATAGTAACTCCATAAAGACAGGCGTAGACTGTTTGGATGGCGAAGGGGGATCTTTTTACAGTCTTTTAATATCGGTTTTCCCCTGTGCATGTTGAGAGGATTCCATTGCTGTGTCTGAACCAGACAAGGTGAGGGAATCCTCTAGTTTGGAGAAGGCAGAAAAGACTTTAGAATTTTTCACAAAAGCAGTCTTTGTTGTATGAGGCAGGCGTGACATAGATTTGAGCTTACCTATAAAGCACAAGTTGTAGTGTAGCGACCACACAATGGGCGCAGAATGCACCAAAGAGTGGGTAGTTCCAAAGAGAAAGTTGTGGCAGGAGCAGAGAAAACAACCCGAGTGAAGAGGGAGTCAAATGTAGCACTAAGAAAGTACAATCATTAGACGAAGTTCCAAGCAAGCATAGCAGATAAGACAACCACCATGAAGTAGAATCAGTAAGGAAAGCGTGATTCCTAGCACACCGCTAGGTAGGTAGGAGCCAACGGGAAATATAAACACAAAAAGGAGCATGTCATCACGGGCCTAGGAAACTCCAGAATGACCAAACTGCATGTCCCTTGAACTCAGTATACAGTGTTCGCTAGGCAATGTGTAAAACAAATGCAGTCCAAAAGGTACTCCTTATGATAAAGAGAAAGGCAGCCAGGCTACTCAGAAAAAAAGAAAAAAGAAGGTGGAAAAATTGGTGGGGGTCACAACCAGCACAGTCTAGAATTAAGCGAAGCTCATCTTCAAATAACAGTAGGGCAGAAGCGCAGTGAGAAGTTGAAGAGCAAAGTTGTAATTCACAGTGTCATCAACATGTCAAAAACATCATTAGCCAGCAATAGATAAGTAAGAAGGCAGTTCCCATCGTCTAAAAACCTCACAAGCCATCAAAAAGGATATAATGAGAAGGCGCTTGAGGTGCCTCAAGATGGCGGTCACAATGGTGGTGAAGCGGCAAGTAATCTGCAGCAATCACAAGGCGGGAGAGGAGTACATAAAACTATGAGGCAATAGTGAGATAATGTCTTATAATGTCGTTCTTGAGCAGGCAAAAAGCATACTGAGACTTAGAAAGGGCTCCATATGCCGATGAAAAGAAGAAAATGCGCCGACTGATATAAAATGGCGGCCAGTTTGGCAGCAGACCCGCTAAAAACTCACTGCGGCAAGATGCTCCGACCGTGAAAAGCAGAAAAGGACAAAATGGCGGCCGCATTTACAGCGGGACCGCACAGACTCACTCCAACAAAAATCCTTGTCCTAAGAGCATGATGGAAGTCTCCAAGCGTCGCAGGGTTATCTCGAAGAGTCTCGTAAGATAACATCACCTCGAAACAGGAAGAGACGGTCTTGGAACAGAGAGTCTCCCGGAGCCGCAGCGGAGCCTCACTCAGATGCCGCCATCACCCTCGGGGCCAAGCCACGCCCCCGGCGAGCTTCACATTTAAACCCGCAGGTCCATCACTATAATGGAAAAATTCAATAAATGTTGCGCATTTCTGAAATATTACTTCAAAGTAACTGACAGAAACATTATCAAACTATGCAGGCATCTGTGTACCTACACGTACTTAAGTGCATATATGTATATTTAGACACATTACAATTCAATTCAATAAGACACATTACAAGTTTAACGCTTTTGGCAACGAGGGAGATATCGGGTCCTCTATCAATGCGATGATTTGTGCATCGAGTAATAACAACGCCTCACACCAAACTGGGGTAAAAGGCCGCTTAATTGGACAGGTAGGCAGAATAATAAATGCATACAAATTTTACACAAACATTTTCTTAAACTAACACCCCAGGCCCCTAAGCCCTGAACCACTAGTTCCCCCCCTTGTACCTCCTACCTCCTTCCCAGAGCGCCTAACTCAGTCTCCTGCCTACTTGTTGTCTCCAACTTCTCTCCCCTGCTTCCCTCTGCCGAAACCTGATCCTAATGCCCCCAACCTCTTCCTGCCTGTCTTACGTTCCTCCAAATCTGCCACCTGTCCAAGCGACAATCACCATAATGCATAAATATACATTGACATAAAATGAGCAAAGCTTTTCAATATACAAACCCATAGCATAGTAATAACATAAGAGGGCGTAGGGCGGGCAAAAACACGAAAAAAACGCCGTCTCTGCCTCAGAGGAATTTGCCTCAGGCGAGAAACGACGCTCGAGCAGCCTCCCTTGACGTGCGCCAGCTGTCTAATCAGCAGCGAGTCACCCGAGCGGCCAGGCGTACCATTTTCCCGAATCTTCCCGGGGGTGAACACTCTGCGCGTGTCACCCCCAGGAGCCCATCGGGCAATAACCACGCCTCACACCAAACTGGGGTAAAAGGCTGCTTTATTGGACAGGTAGGCAGAATAATAAATGCATACAAATTATACACAAACATTTTCTTAAACTAACACCCCAGGTCCCTAAGCCCTGACCCCCTAACCACTAGTTCCCCCCCTTGTACCTCCTACCTCCTTCCCAAAGTGCCTAACTCAGTCTCCTGCCTACCTGTTGTCTCCAACTTCTCTCCCCTGCTTCCCTCTGCCGAAACCTGATTCCAAATGCCCCCAACCCCTTCCTGCCTGTCTTACTTTTCTCCAAATCTGCCACCAGGAAAAACCTCATCACTGCCGTTTTTCCTGCCCCTCCCCCCAAGCCCGTAGTCAAAATTTGCCTAGTATGTACAGTATGAAGAAAAAATGCTGTCGCCAAACAGTGTAATATTTATTAGATGAAGCTAACAAGTGCGAGAAAAAACAGGAAAAAAAAAACATTTACACTGTCACTGTAACAGGCATAACATTTGGAAAGGGGCGACCATTCGGTCCCCCCGAACGTATGGCGGAGTACCACGATCCCCCCGGGAAGCCATCTTGGGCGGGAGGCGAGTCTCGGCTGGTATGCCCGAAGCGGCGTAGCCGGGGCGCGCTTTTTTCCCGCCCTGGAGTGGGCGGGCCTAGACACTGACGCCCTGGGGCAGGCAGGGGCGGGTTTACGCCCGCCCTGAAGACGGATAAAAGGAGCAACAAGCCAAGAAAGCATCCTCTTGTTCCTGTGCTCTGAAGCTGCACCTCCTCGCTGCACGTGAGCTCGAGACGGAACGAAGAGCCAATTTTGAGCGTGGTAATCTTTCTTTTTGTCTTACAGATACTCGGTCTGAGAATGCCCAAGAAAGTCGGAAAGCGAGTTACTACCGATCAGATGCTCCGTATGCTCATGAAAGAAGTAACCGATCTGAAGAAGCAGATGGCGGCTAAAGACGGGGAAGGGGGACCGAAACGACCTTTGTCGGGAGCAGCTCCCGGAGGGAAAGGCAAGAGGTCCAGAAGGGGGGCATCTGGTGGGGACACCCCGGTTCCCGATACCCCACTTGAAGAGCCAACTCCAGTGCCGAGGGAGGGGAATCCGATTCCCGTGGTGGTCACTCCTGTGTCCGGGGAGGATATGCCTCCTGAGTTAGCAGCACAATTGGCAGCGTGGTTGGGGAAAGATAGCGAGGGCGCCACGGCTGACGACGCACGGGTGTTAATGAAACAACTGCGTGAAACTAGGGAGGCGGTGAAGGCACCATCGCCAGTTACCCCGCTGCCTCCGGCGGTGGAAAAAGCAACAGGATCAGGTCCAGCGGCAGATGCAGCTTCTGGTTCAGGTAAGCGGCCATTGCCGATTGCGAGGGAGGGGTCTGCACCTTCACGAAGGGAAAAGGTGGGTCAGCATGTTCCTCTGGCAATTAAGGAAAAGATGTGGGCAGATGAGTATGTAAACATTTTCTCTTTGCTTACCGACCATTATGAGATGGAGCATGTTAAGAGCCAAAAGGAGCTCATGCATCCGAGTGTTTGGCGCGCAAAAATGGCCGCCTTTAAGGTTGACGAAAACATTGGCACTTGGGGCAGGGCATGGGGAATCTTTACCGCCATCATGGGCGAACGTAGGCCCGAGTTACTGACCGAATTGCCTATTTATCAGTCACGGATCATGGAGTATTATGGATCATATGGGGGCAATCAGTGGTTATGTTACGATAATATTTTTAGAAAAGCGAAAGAGCACGACAAAAACTTGACTTGGGATTGTTACGACTCTGTTTCATGGTCAAAAATGGAGAGTACAGGTATGTTGAAGGTACCATTGGTAGGGAGTAGCGGGGGTGAATCCTCCCGGCAATATGCTGGGACACCCTTTCGATCGGGTACAGGTAATGACTACCACTCGAAGCCGAACGGCAACGCAGGTAAAAGGGGGATTTGTTGGAATTTTAACAGGGGTAAATGTACGAGGCCCCAGGGGTCATGCAAGTTTAGACACGAATGTGGAGGGTGTGGGCAGCCATCCCATCCTGAGTCCATGTGCAGAGCCAAAACGGGTGATAACGGTGGTAGGGGAAGCGCCAAACAGGTCTGAAATGGTCCGAGGGGCGCCTTTACCTACTCCGATTGATTCCATGGCAATGATTCCTTGGCTCAACGAATACCCGGATCATGCTTCCGCTGGGGTGTTGCGGAACGGGTTTTCATATGGTTTCCGCATCCCAGTGGGGGATTTTCAGGGTGTAGCAAAATGTAAGAACCAACTGTCGGTCCTGCAACATACGACCGTGGTACAGGAAAAGATTGGGAAGGAGGTTACTCGAGGTCGAGTCGCCGGTCCATTTGATGTGCCACCATGTGCTAACTTTGTTTGTTCCCCTTTGGGGGTGGTCCCCAAGAAGGATTCGGGTGAGTTTCGGCTGATACATAATTTATCAGCCCCACGTGGTCTGTCCGTGAATGATGCGATAGACCCGGAAGTGTGTTCGGTGCGGTACGCATCTTTTGATGAGGCCGTTGCCATGTTGAATCGCCTAGGGCCCGGTGCGCTGATGGCAAAATCTGATATTGAGTCAGCGTTCCGGTTGCTCCCGGTACACCCAGACGATCAGCGTCTCCTTGGTTTTATGTTTCAGGGTCACTATTACATGGATAGATGTATGCCAATGAGATGCTCTATATCTTGTGCCTATTTTGAAAAGTTCAGTTGTTTTCTGCAATGGGTCTTCACAAAGAAGACGGGTTTTCAACATGTTATGCATTATCTCGATGACTTTTTGTTTCTGGGGGCAGCCGGGGATCCAGAATGTGGACAGGCTTTGAATGAATTTTGTGTCTTAATGAAGCATTTTGGTGTGCCATTGGCACCAGGTAAGACTGTGGGTCCCTCGACTTGCCTCGAGTTCCTAGGGATCGAGCTCGACTCAGAGGAAGGTTGTTTTCGATTACCAAGAGAAAAGGTGTTAAGATTCAGGGCATCCCTGGAAACGTGTATTAATGAGTCTAAGGTCAAACTGCATCAATTACAACAATTGGTGGGCCAGCTGAATTTTGCCCTGAGGGTAATGCCGATGGCCCGCCCCTTTTCCCGCTCGATCGCTCAGGCCATGGTCGGCCTGAAGGAGGGTCATCATCGCACGAGGCTATCGGCAGAGGTTCGCCAGGACATGCGCATTTGGTTGGCATTTCTGGCGGAGTTCAATGGTCGAATCGTCTGGAATAAACCGGCGGTGTCCTCCGAAGAACTGGGGCTGTGGACAGATTCGGCTGGGAGCATTGGTTTTGGTGCCATATTCGGCACACAATGGTCGGCTCAAAAATGGCCGTTATGGTGGCATGAGTGTGGGCTGACAAGTAACATTGCCTTTCTTGAACTTTTTCCCATTCTGGTGGCCCTGAAAACTTGGCCTGAGGGATTCAGAGATCACTCTGTGGTGTTTTGGTCTGATAACATGACCGTGGTTGAGTGTATCAATAGCCAGGCAGCACGATGCAAATGGATTCTGAGATTGCTCAAAGAAATTGTGTTATTATGTATGCAATTGAACGTGCTATTTAAGGCAAGACATGTGCCGGGGCTAATGAATCAAGCGGCTGATGCGCTTTCTCGTTTTCGTATGCAGGCCTTCTGGGGTTTTCTGCCCACAGCGGACCCGGTGGCGGCACCCTTTCCCGAAGCTCTCTGGTCTCTCGGTGCCCCGAACTACAGAACCTCGTGGGAGAGAGTTTAGCACCCAGGACGAGGAAGGCATATGAAGGGGCGTTCCGATCCTATTGGGCCTTTTTGGGGACTGCTAGGGGAGAGCTTTGGGGCCAGGAAGAGCTAGTGGTAAAATTTCTGCTGTCCTTACATCAGGCAGGCAAATCAGTGGCTACGGCCCAGAGGCATCGGGCCGCCATTTCCTTTATGGCAAGGGCTCATGGGATCCAGGACCGACTGCGTCTTTCGTTGTGCAAAAAGCGCTACGTGGGTGGCAACGCCTTGAGGGTCGCAGAGTAGATGAAAGGCGCCCGATAGGTCTGGATAGGTTGGCTCTGTTGTTATCTGTACTTCCTGCAACGTGTTCATCCCAGTATGAAACAGTGTTATTCCGAGCCGCTTTTGTGCTAGCATTCCATGGGGCTATGCGGGTAAGCGAACTAGTGGCAAAGAACAAGCAGGATACCATGGGGGGACTGTGCCGAGAGCACGTTCAGGTCAGGGGGGAGACAATGACTGTCTCGTTTGTCAGGTCCAAGACCGATCAGGGTGCGATTGGGGACGGCATAATCATACAAAGGATTCCCGGGTCTTCCATGTGCCCTGTGGTGTGCGTAGAGGAATATTTAACGCAAAGGGTGGCATCATGGGGGGGGGACCTTGTTGAGACACGCTGACGCCACCCCACTGACGAGGTTTCAGTTTCAGCGGGTGCTTGCGATGTCGATTTCGGCCGCGGGCTTGAACCCCGGCGAGTTTGGGACCCATTCCTTTCGGATAGGGGCTGCTACAGAGGCTACAGCCAGGGGTCTGAATGTTGAACAAGTAAAACGTGTGGGGCGTTGGTCCTCAAACTGTTATAAGAGGTATGTGCGGTTGCACATGTTGTGAAGCTGTAATGATGTACTCACGCCTCTTGTTTTTGTTTGGTTTTCAGTTGCGCAAGCCTACGAGGCGGGGCGGACTGTGCAGTCGACCCGACACCGGGGAGCCAGCGGTCAGACATCACCGGCTGTGAAAAAGGAGGTGTGGTCGTGGGCCACTCATACGTGAGGCGTGCCGCGGACGTATTCAAAGCAGGTGACATGATTCACGTGGCTGGGGAATAGGGGTACAGTGTGTCCTTCTACGGAAAGGGCGGGCTCTGTATTGACCAGTTTCGATCATTTTTTGAGGGTTTGTTAGGGCGGACGAGGTCACCGCCGTCTGTAGTCATAGTACATCTTGGGGGCAATGATTTGGTGACCACTGGTAGACGACTTCTTCTTGAGGCGATGCTTTCCACGGTAAGTTGGTTGGCAAGAAGAGTTCCAGGGTGCACAATTGCATGGTCCCATATGATCCCACGGAAAGTGTGGCGGGGGGCTCTTTCGGTTTCTGCTCTGAATCATTCAGTAAGGAAAATTAATAATAAAGTGAGTAGATTGTTCCGTTCAAGTACACTGCATTCTATTTCGCATGGTTGTATTAATGGGGACAGTATGTATTTGGGGGATGGTGTTCATTTGTCCCGGATGGGGAACGAGTTACTCATAGGAGACCTGAGAGCTTGGCTAAAGACTTAATGACATGACCTTTAGGCAGGAGTGTTGTGGGGGGTCCGGATAGCCGGTCAACTATCCGGCCTGTGGCGGTAAGGTCATGATCGGTGAGCAGTAATTGGAAGATCCCTATGGGTGGGCGTCACCCATTACGGATGGGAGCGCTCGGGGGAGGTGGCCATTGGCCCCTCAACGGGGAGGCGGTCCCTTCTAAGGAAGGGCCACCGAAAGGAAAGGAAAGGCGGTCAAGGCCCCTTCCTGGGTAGGAGGGGCTACAGCCCCCTCCTGGGGAATTTCCCGGGGCCAGGACATCTGCGACGGCAGATGTGGTAAGTTGTGTGGGGTTTGGGAGGGGGTCTACGCTACCTTCTAGATACCTCACATGAGTCCTCGGACGACCTTTAAATGGCGTCGAGTTTATTGGGCCCCCGTCAAGTCAAGGGAAATTGGTAGATGCACTTGAGGTACACCTCTGTGCGGTCGCCCCTCACAAGTGAGGGGGATATTTCTGGTTTAGGGATCTTGACACCGGTTACGACCTTGCCGTTGGCCCTTAAACGTTAGGATGTACAATTTCAAGTTAAATGTTTTGTAGGATGTTAGTTCGGCTAGGAGAACCTTTGTATTAGAGAATATGTTAAGGTTAGCCAAACATCGCAATGTGGAAATGAAATTGTACATAATATGAAACTGTTATTTTAATGTTTTAATTTTGTTTCATATTTTAATAAATACGGCCGGGAGGGTCACTCCCTCCCGTCTTCCAAAAGTTCAGAACCGTTTCCGGTTTCCCATCCTTGGGGATTGTGTTGAGAGGGGGTGGCGGGTATCTCAGCTATATGGAAAGGGGCGACCATTCGGTCCCCCCGAACGTATGGCGGAGTACCACGATCCCCCCGGGAAGCCATCTTGGGCGGGAGGCGAGTCTCGGCTGGTATGCCCGAAGCGGCGTAGCCGGGGCGCGCTTTTTTCCCGCCCTGGAGTGGGCGGGCCTAGACACTGACGCGGCCGGCCACGCCCTTGGGGCAGGCAGGGGCGGGTTTACGCCCGCCCTGAAGACGGATAAAAGGAGCAACAAGCCAAGAAAGCATCCTCTTGTTCCTGTGCTCTGAAGCTGCACCTCCTCGCTGCACGTGAGCTCGAGACGGAACGAAGAGCCAATTTTGACCCACCCACCAGCCCCTGAGGACAGCAAGTGGTTTTTGAATAAAGTTTGATGTGTTAACGCTAATTCTTGCAGGTTGTGATGATTATCGTGATAACTTTGAATATGCAATAAAGAATGGTCAATTGGTTGTATGTTTTTGCAAATAAAGTGATTCTGCACTAGTGTTGATCAGTAATCATGCTTTTTTAGTAAATTGTAATTGTTACTGTCTTTTAGTAAGTTAGTCATTTAGTAATTTAGTTAGAATTGTCGTATTTATGTTGGTCGGGCGGTAAGGTCATGATCGGTGAGCAGTAATTGGAAGATCCCTATGGGTGGGCGTCACCCATTACGGATGGGAGCGCTCGGGGGAGGTGGCCATTGGCCCCTCAACGGGGAGGCGGTCCCTTCTAAGGAAGGGCCGCCGAAAGGAAAGGAAAGGCGGTCAAGGCCCCTTCCTGGGTAGGAGGGGCTACAGCCCCCTCCTGGGGAATTTCCCGGGGCCAGGACATCTGCGACGGCAGATGTGGTAAGTTGTGTGGGGTTTGGGAGGGGGTCTACGCTACCTTCTAGATACCTCACACGAGTCCTCGGACGACCTTTAAATGGCGTCGAGTTTATTGGGCCCCCGTCAAGTCAAGGGAAATTGGTAGATGCACTTGAGGTACACCTCTGTGCGGTCGCCCCTCACAAGTGAGGGGGATATTTCTGGTTTAGGGATCTTGACACCGGTTACGACCTTGCCGTTGGCCCTTAAACGTTAGGATGTACAATTTCAAGTTAAATGTTTTGTAGGATGTTAGTTCGGCTAGGAGAACCTTTGTATTAGAGAATATGTTAAGGTTAGCCAAACATCGCAATGTGGAAATGAAATTGTACATAATATGAAACTGTTATTTTAATGTTTTAATTTTGTTTCATATTTTAATAAATACGGCCGGGAGGGTCACTCCCTCCCGTCTTCCAAAAGTTCAGAACCGTTTCCGGTTTCCCATCCTTGGGGATTGTGTTGAGAGGGGGTGGCGGGTATCTCAGCTATATGAAAACATATCAACTGTAAACAGAAGAAAAAAGAGACTCCATATTAAAAACTAGGATTGTTCCTATTAGCAAAATTTGAAAACTATAACCTGTGCCAGAAGAAGGAAGAAAGAGAGTGAAGGGGTAGTTGGGGTGGTGGTGGGGAGAGAAAAGGAATGCACAAGGAAGGACGGGTGGGAAAGTCTCAACAATAGTGCATCAGTGAACGAGAAAAAACTATGCAGGAGTTAAAAAACATTGTCCAACATTATGACCTGGAAAAAACAAAAGGCTTACTGTCGCTGTAACAGTCTAAAGAAAAATCAACACCATGGGTTAATGCATAAAAGTCCAGCGAGCATGTCTTTTATATTCAGTAAATACATTTAGTTTCCCATAAATGACAAGTGAACCCCATCATGCCGGAAGAAATAGAAATCCATAGACGTGACTTCTTCGTGTACCAGCCAAGCAATTCTATTAAGAAAGCAGAAAGGCTGCATCTCCCGGTTCACCTTCCTGCTGGCCCTTTCCACCGCAGTGTGACTCTCTGCCCCTCTCCAAATGCGACGAGGCATGAGCGCTGTTAATAGGATTTTTGTTTTTGGCCTTTTTTTCATAAAAATCTCTAAATCATGGTTCATCTCGATTAATAACCCGAGCTCCGAAAGTTGAACTAAGTCATTCTCTCCTAAGTGAAGTAAAACAATATCAGGCATATTGTTACGATCACATTCCCCATCAAAAGCAAGAATTGACCCCACCTCATTCCACTTTGTCCCCGCCAGGACAGAGCCACTGCTGCAGAAGAGAAACCTAAATTTCTCCCGAAATGACGCTTGTCCGCTTGCGTGGCCGCCCACTTAATAAATGAACGACCGATAATCCAGACCTGCTTGCACTGTAACCGCAAACCTGCAAAGAAAAAACAATTAAATTCTCAAACTTAATTTATATGTTCTGAACTTCTAACATAACGTAAAAAGCAATCTGAAGACCATCTCCCCAATTTTTTAATATCCCCAGCAGAAAAATCCCACCTGGCCGCTTCAGAGGCAGCCCCAATGCGAAAGGATGCGTTCCAAATTGTTGTGGGTTCATACCGATGACTTTCAATGCTTTCCTATAGATTGCCAACATGTGTGGTGCTGTAAGGCGGGACCGATTGAAATGGCAAAAAACAAACAAAGACACTGCACCTCCCACTTCCAAAAATTCAGAGCAGGCTCATAAAGGGCATAATAAACCCCCTATAGCTTGCAAAGTAACTACGGCACTCTTGCCGGTTTGGTCGGTCTTTGATTGTTCTCGAAAAATTTCAATGTAAGAAGCAAATCTGGAAACATTAGAAACCTTCAGATCACTTTGCGTGGCAGAACCCAAAAGCTCTGACACCCTGAACACTCCAAAAAAGAGCCAAACCATGCATAACTTTAGCAAATGAAACTCAAAAACAGAAAAACAAATATCAGACAGAACTGTGAGAATTCTAGCGAGCAATTGCAGTGAAATGGGCTCCCTATGACGTGCCACCCTTTTCCTTGCTTTAGCCCATCCTTGAAATATGCGTTTTCCCATCTCTCCTGCTGAGGACTCATATCCCCAAAATGCCTTTCCATAAAATGCAACTCCTGCCAATTTTCCAGCAATAGTGGTAGGGGAAATGTTCTTGTGAATGTTAAGCATAATAAAATGGACCACATCATCTCTACTCTGCTGGCAACCCAAACCAGTACAAATTCTGAAAATAGCACCTGACCCTAAAAATTCCAGCCATGCTCTTCTGTAAGCCAATTTGGTGCTTTGTGCTAACAAATTCTCGATGAGCTGATAAGCTGTCAGATCCCCAAACTTCAAAGGTCGCAGGGAAAGGGGGTCCTTCTCAATTCCTCTCCGGGCGCCCAACCACGGATTCTCTCCCACTGAAAACCAGATAGTGCATCCGCAATGTCATTAGATGAGCCTGCAATTAGTGCATCCGCAATGTCATTAGATGAGCCTGCAATGTGTTTTGCCCTAAAGACAATGTTAAATGTTAAGCACCCCAACATGAATATCTGTAATAGCTTTAAAACATGCTTGTCTCTAGCATTCTGCCCATTCACTAGATCCACCAAAACCATGGGCACCAGATGCATCAGAAAAAAGCTGTAATTGCCACACAAATTCTTTACCTAGCGACCAAAGGGGGATGCCATTGAAATCTGCCAAAAAACGTGGACCATACCACCAAATCAGCCCTCATGTGGGTAGTCACCCTGAGCCTATGATGAGGGAGCTTCCAACCAGACATCGAGAAACCCAACCTTCTGCAAAAAGTCCTACCAGCTCTAACAACCTTGCAGGCAAAATTGAGACGACCCAACAAAGATTGAGCCTCTGTCAACTTCTGCACGGAGCGTGCATGTACCAAAAGGCTAGCGATTTCCAAAACCTTTTTGTTGGGCAGCCGTGCCTTCATTGCAATGGTATCAATGTCCATACCCAGATAAGTAATACAACAGCATGGGCCTTCAGTTTTGTCCTCTGCTAACGGGACTCCCAGCGTGTGTGCAAAAAGTTTGAAATCAGACAAAGCTGCTGCGCACTGCTGTGAATTGGCTGTTCCTAAGAACAAAAAGTCATCTAAATAGTGTGTAACACCTGTGTGACCTGTTTGAAAGGAGAAACACCACTGTAGAAAAGTGCTAAATGCTTCAAAAAGTTTACAGGATATGGCACAACCCATGGGAAGAGTTTTATCAGCATAGTATTTTCCTTCAAAGAATATGTCTAGTATTGAAAATCTGAGGGATGTATGGGCAACAACCTGAAAGCGGATTTTATATCGCACTTCGCTAACTTTGACCCCAAACCCATATCTTTGACCATAAGCAAGGCAGCATCCACTGACTCGAAATGCACCATGGAATCTTCTTTTGCAATAAAATCATTAATCGAAAGGCCTGGCGGCCATGATAAGTGTTGAATCATTCTGTATTCTCCCTCCGTTTTCTTTGGTACCACCCCCACTGGTGAAACGATTAAATTGTCTAAAGGACATTGGTCAAAGGGTCCAGCCATCCGGCCTTCAACAACCTCTGATAACAATTTCGCCCTTACTACATGGGGAAAACTCTGCCCTGATTTCAAATTCTGTGCAAACATGGGACGTCGCGGACCTTGGTAACCCAACCTGAAACCCTCCCGAAAACCCCAATACAGTAAGGTAGCATTCTGGGAGTCTGGGTACAACTGTAAAAAATTACATAGAATGTCCACTTTGATGGGAGTAAAAGCCCTTGTTACCAAACTGGTGCAAGTCCTCTCCCTCTACTTTGAAACGCGTGACCCCATTGCCTTTGTTCCCCAAAACATTGCATAACTGCATGCTTTCCCCCCGCATCTAGAGCATTCGTGTTTGTACTTACAGGGGTTCCTAGTGCAGTAACCTTTGTTGAAATTCCAGCAAGCGCCGGAAAGGGGAGTGAGCTGTCTGTTCCATGATCCCACCCCCCCAAGGGTGGGTCTAACCTGAAAGGGCTGATAAGCTACTGCTAAGCCACTGGCCGTGTGTAAAGATGGAGGTGGCCTTTGAGGATACATCCACTGAACCCAAAGGTCATTATTCACCTCCCCCCAAGGTTTGTCTGTCATCAGCGTTAATCGAGCCCTGAATTCTTCGTCATACTGGAGCCAAGCATAACCCCCAAATTCGTTAGCAGCCTTCCTAATAATATCCATGTATTTAAAAAAGAGAAACTGCTCTTTCAGTAAATGTTTCATAATACACACTAGCAACAATTAGAAAGGCAGAAGTCCATGAATCTATGTTTGTAGGAACCCTTAGCCGTCTTGATAATTCCCAAGCCTCCTCCTTAAAACCATCTTTTGCTTGAATTTCCCTATGCAGCAGTTTAAAAACATCCATGAAATCCCCATTCCATATCTTCTCCTTTGTAGCCTTGCGCACCTAAGGGCATAGCAACCCCCAATGTAAGGTAATCTCTTGAAAGTGTGTGCACTTTTAGAATCAGAGCCCTGTGTGTTGTCAGCTTCTTTAACCGTTGAAGGTGACGCTGTGTCAGATGGTATGCACCTGTTACAACGCATTTTTTACAACGCAGTACTGTTACAACGCATCTTTTACAACGCAGGTACTATTACAACGCATACATTTACAACTTATACTGTTACAACGCAGGTACTGTTACAACGCAGGTACTTTTTACAACGCATATATATATATATATATATATATATATATATATATATATATATATATATATATATATATATATATATATATATATTATTTTTTTATTATTATTTTAAAATATAATTAAATTTATTATTTAAAATTATTTTTGTTTTTAGTAATTAATATTGAGTATCTGGTTTAGTAATATATATGTCTATTTATTTTTAATAATTATTTATTAGTAAATAATACAGTAATTTGTATATTAATGTATTAAAGTAATATAGATTTTAAAGTTTTTTTTTTTTAAATATTAATTTGAGTATTTATATTTATATTTTAAATGTATAATTATATTATTATATATTAATATTTATATTTAATATTAATCATTAATTTGATTATTAATTTGGGTATTATAGAAGTATTAGAAACAGGTAAAAAATATTTCTACAATTTATTGTTTTTATAAGTACAACGAAAATTGTTGTAATAGTGCCAATAGTCGTTCTGACATTTCCTTAGTTCTTTGAGTAATCCGTGAGTTTAGACTACCTGTGAGAGTTTGTGATAGTCTCATTTCTTGAAAGCTTTGCTCCTTCTTCAAAGTTTCAAGAAATGAATAGAAATTAGGGTGGGGTTTTCCAAATAAATGGTTGAAGGAGTTATGCCATCCCTCAATGGCATTATTTGTTTTTGCCTCTCCCTGTAGGCAACTCGAATAACAGTTCCACCACTCCACATGGAAACGTGGCTTCCTCCTGCGACCCGATCTGCCTAGGTGTCCAATCCATGTGTCTTCCATATAATTTAAAATTGGTGCCAATTTTCTTCGTTAGTTAAATAATAATCAGATTCTGTAATGGCAGTGTAGTACTCGTCTACACTTTCGGGAGGGACAAAACAAAGAGCTGTTAATTTTTTTAATTCTACTTGATGTTTGCTGTCTGTTGAGTATTCTGTAACTAAGGGTGTTTTTTGTAATTTACGCCAGAATGCCTGGGAAAAGTGGAAAAAACACCCTTGAATTTGGGTATCCGTGTACATTTTGGTGATCACATTGATCATGCTCAATTCAAAATCCATTATTATTTTCCTAGGACTTTGGTTAGTTTTTGATTTAATCACAGTTAAAAATTCTGTGTAAGTTGCAGAAGTCTTATCAGGCAGCAAACTATACACTAGGGGTATTACACTGTTATTAATTTTTGCGTGAATAGTATAAATTTGGGTGAATGGATGGGGCGTGCTTTTAAACGTCCCATCCATCATCCAAATTTCACTAGTTTCAAGCTTTACAAGGTTACGTGGAGTACTAAAAATTAATATACGCTTTAGAGGGTTTTCGTTATCATGCAGGAGGAAAGGTTCATTAGAAAAAGAAATAGTAAGTTCTTGAGGAATATTGATATCAGAAAAAGTATGTGGTGTGTTTACTTGAGTATTACTTGCCTGCTTTTGACGTTGTATAATTCTACGCAAATTATGAATATTTGGAATATTACTAGCAACATGAGTAGGGACATGTTTTGCAACCTGTCTCAAAATAGATCCTGTGGATTCATTGGAGGTGCTTGCAATAGCTTTCATTTCATTAACAGTTTTTCTAACATCAACTTCCATTGCAGAGGCAGAGTGGTTATGGTCAGTTGTTCTTACAATAATATCATTGACCGTAACCGCTCTGCCGCTGCAACGAGTTGTATGGTATTGCACGCATCTCCAATGAATCAGTGGATTACTTAACCTATCCTTACAATAAATGTAACCTGCGTGATTAAGTAATTGTTTTCCTTTCCTGGAAGCGATATATTTTGCAGTTGGATGTGTAGACATTTTCTGAAAAGAAAGAAAAAAAATATTAAGTATTGGAATATTAAAATTTATCATTAAGATTTGTATGTACTTTTTATATTGCTACAGTATTATTATTGTTTAACTCTATATTATTCTGCACTTTCCCTACTGCTGCATTTACATTGAGTTGGAATAGTAAATAAAACTTCAAGATTATCCTGCACTTTTTCCATTGCACCACTTACCTGGAGTTTGAATAGTAATTCACACTTGTAAACTATCCTGCACTTTTCCTACTGTTGCACTAACAGGGAGTTAGAATAGTAATTTACACCTGTGTATTATCCAGCACTTTCCCTACTGCTGCACTTAGAAGGACTTGGAATAGTAATTATCACCTGTACACTATCCTGCACTTTCTCCATTACAGCATTTACCTGGAGTTGGAATAGTAATTGACACTTGTAGATTATCCTGCACTTTCCCAACTGCAGCACTTACAGGGACTTTGAATAGTAATTTACACCTGTGTATTATCCAGCACTTTCCCTACTGCTGCACTTACAAGGACTTGGAATAGTAATTTTTATCCTGTACACTATCCTGCACTTTCTCCATTACAGCACTTACCTGGAGTTTGAATAGTAATTTACACTTGTAAACTATCCTGCACTTTTCCGACTGCAGCACTTACCCAGAGTCGGAATAGTAATTTATACCTGTGGATTATCCAGCACTTTCCCTACTGCTGCACTTACATGGAGTTGGAATAGTAAATTAAACCTCTAGATTATCCTGCACTTTTTCCATTGCACCACTTACCTGGAGTTTGAATAGTAATTCACACTTGTAAACTATCCTGCACTTTTCCTACTGTTGCACTAACAGGGAGTTAGAATAGTAATTTACACCTGTGTATTATCCAGCACTTTCCCTACTGCTGCACTTAGAAGGACTTGGAATAGTAATTATCACCAGTACACTATCCTGCACTTTCTCCATTACAGCATTTACCTGGAGTTGGAATAGTAATTGACACTTGTAGATTATCCTGCACTTTCCCAACTGCAGCACTTACAGGGACTTTGAATAGTAATTTACACCTGTGTATTATCCAGCACTTTCCCTACTGCTGCACTTACAAGGACTTGGAATAGTAATTTTTATCCTGTACACTGTCCTGCACTTTCTCCATTACAGCACTTACCTGGAGTTTGAATAGTAATTCACACTTGTAAACTATCCTGCACTTTTCCGACTGCAGCACTTACCCAGAGTCGGAATAGTAATTTATACCTGTGGATTAACCAGCACTTTCCCTACTGCTGCACTTACATGGAGTTGGAATAGTAAATTAAACCTCTAGACTATCCTGAACTTTCTCCATTGCAGCACTTACCTGGAGTTGGAATAGCAATTCACACTTGTAGACTATCCTGCACTTTCTCTACTGCAGCACTTACAGGGACTTTGAATAGTAATTTACACCTGTGTATTATCCAGCACTTTCCCTACTGCTGCACTTACAAGGACTTGGAATAGTAATTATCACCTGTACACTATCCTGCACTTTCTCCATTACAGCACTTACCTGGAGTTTGAATAGTAATTCACACTTTTAAACTATCCTGCACTTTTCCAACTGTTGCACTAACAGGGAGTTAGAATAGTAATTTACACATGTGGATTATCCAGCACTTTCCCTACTGCTGCACTTATAAGGACTTGGAATAGTAATTATCACCTGTACTCTATCCTGCACTTTCTCCATTACAGCACTTACCTGAAGTTGGAATAGTAATTGACACTTGTAGAGTATCCTGCACTTTCCCTACTGCAGCACTTACAGGGACTTTGAATAGTAATTAACACCTGTGTATTATCCAGCACTTTCCCTACTGCTGCACTTACAAGGACTTGGAATAGTAATTTTTATCCTGTACACTATCCTGCACTTTCTCCATTAGAGCACTTACCTGGAGTTTGAATAGTAATTCACACTTGTAAACTATCCTGCACTTTTTCGACTGCAGCACTTACCCAGAGTCGGAATAGTAATTTATACCTGTGGATTAACCAGCACTTTCCCTACTCCTGCACTTACATGGAGTTGGAATAGTAAATTAAACCTCTAGACTATCCTGAACTTTCTCCATTGCAGCACTTACCTGGAGTTGGAATAGTAATTCACACTTGTAGACTATCCTGCACTTTCTCTACTGCAGCACTTACAGGGACTTTGAATAGTAATTTACACCTGTGTATTATCCAGCACTTTCCCTACTGCTGCACTTACAAGGACTTGGAATAGTAATTATCACCTGTACACTATCCTGCACTTTCTCCATTACAGCATTTACCTGGAGTTGGAATAGTAATTGACAATTGTAGACTATCCTGCACTTTCTCTACTGCAGCACTTACAGGGACTTTGAATAGTAATTTACACCTGTGTATTATCCAGCACTTTCCCTACTGCTGCACTTACCCAGAGTCGGAATAGTAATTTATACCTGTGGATTAACCAGCACTTTCCCTACTGCTGCACTTACATGGAGTTGGAATAGTAAATTAAACCTCTAGACTATCCTGAACTTTCTCAATTGCAGCACTTACCTGGAGTTGGAATAGTAATTCACACTTGTAGACTATCCTGCACTTTCTCTACTGCAGCACTTACAGGGACTTTGAATAGTAATTTACACCTGTGTATTATCCAGCACTTTCCCTACTGCTGCACTTACAAGGACTTGGAATAGTAATTATCACCTGTACACTATCCTGCACTTTCTCCATTACAGCATTTACCTGGAGTTGAAATAGTAATTGACACTTGTAGACTATCCTGCACTTTCTCTACTGCAGCACTTACAGGGACTTTGAATAGTAATTTACACCTGTGTATTATCCAGCACTTTCCCTACTGCTGCACTTACAAGGACTTGGAATAGTAATTTTTATCCTGTACACTGTCCTGCACTTTCTCCATTACAGCACTTACCTGGAGTTTGAATAGTAATTCACACTTGTAAACTATCCTGCACTTTTCCGACTGCAGCACTTACCCAGAGTCGGAATAGTAATTTATACCTGTGGATTATCCAGCACTTTCCCTACTGCTGCACTTACATGGAGTTGGAATAGTAAATTAAACCTCTAGACTATCCTGCACTTTCTCCATTGCAGCACTTACCTGGAGTTGGAATAGTAATTCACACTTGTAGACTATCCTGCACTTTCTCTACTGCTGCACTTACAGGGACTTTAAATAGTAATTTACACCTGTGCATTATCCAGCACTTTCCCTACTGCTGCACTTACAAGGACTTGGAATAGTAATTATCACCTCTAGACTATCCTGCACTTTCTCCATTACAGCATTTACCTGGAGTTGGAATAGTAATTGACACTTGTAGAGTATCCTGCAGTTTCTCAACTGCTGCACTTATGGAAAGGGGCGACCACTCGGTCCCCCCGCACGTATGGCAGAGTACCACGATCCCCCCGGGAAGCCATCTTGGGCGGGAAGCGTGTCTCGGCTGGTATGCCCGAAGCGGCGTAGCCGGGGCGCGCTTTTTCCCGCCCTAGAGTGGGCCGGCCTAGACACTGACGCGGCTGGCCACGCCCTCGGGGCAGGCAGGGGCGGGTTTACGCCCGCCCTGAAGACGGATAAAAGGGGACGCAAGACCAGAAGGCATCCTCTTGTTCCTGTGCTCTGAAGCTGCACCTCCTCGCTGCACGTGAGCTCGAGACGGAACGAAGAGCCAATTTTGAGCGTTGTAATCTTTCTTTTGTCTTACAGATACTCTGTCGGAGAAATGCCCAAGAAAGGCGGAAAGAGAATGACGACTGAACAGATGCTTCGGGTCCTCATGAAGGAGATGACCGAGCTGAAGAAGCGGGTGGCGGAGAGAGAGGGGGAAGGGGGGCCGGAACGTCCTTCGGCTGGAGCAGCCCCAGGAGGGAGAGCCAAGAGGCCAAGGAGGGGACCAGCTGGGGGAGACGTCCCGGTTCCCCGTACCCCGCTCGAAGCGCCAACCCCAGTACCCGTGGAGGGGAATCCGATTCCCGTGGTGGTCACCCCGGTGTCCAATGAAGATATGCCGCCCGAGCTGGCAGCACAACTTACAGCGTGGTTGGGCGAAAGTAGTGAGGGCGCCACGGCTGTCGACGCGCAGGCGCTGATGAAGCAATTGCGCGAGAAACGGGATGCAGCCAAGGTGTCCGCGCCGGCTGCAGTAGTTGACAAGCCACAAGGGACGATTACGACCGCAGAGGCAGCGTCCGGTGCAGGTAAGCGGCCATTGCCGATTGCGAGGGATGAGTCAGCACCCTCTCGTAGAGAAAGGTTGGGTCAACATGTGCCTTTGGCAATTAAAGAGAAGATTTGGGCGGGGGAATATGTGAACATCTTCTCGTTGCTTGTTGATCATTACGAAGTGGAGCATGTTAAGGGCCAGAAAGACCTCATGCATCCGAGTGTTTGGCGCGCAAAAATGGCCGCCTTTAAAGTGAATGAGAATATTGGCAATTGGGGCAAAGCATGGGGGATTTTTACGTCGATCTTGGGGGAACGTAGGCCCGAGTTGCTTTCCGAGTTGCGGACCTATCAGTCGCGAATCATGGGGTACTCGACGTCACACCAGGGTAACCATTGGTTCTGCTACGATAATCTTTTTAGAAAGGCTAAAGAGCATAATAAAAGCTTAACCTGGGATTGTTACGATTCTTTGACATGGGATAAAATGAAGGAGACAGGTATGTTGAAAATGCCATTGGTAGGGAGTAATGTTGGCGAATCCTCCCGCCAATATGCGGGGACGCCCTTTCGATCAGGTACGGGTACCGACGATTACTCGAGACCTGCCAGCAACACAGGGAAAAGGGGGTTCTGCTGGAATTTCAACAGAGGTAAATGTACTAGGCCCCAGGGATCGTGTAAATTTAAACACGAATGTAGTGGGTGCAGGTCGTCCCATCCTGAGTCCACGTGCAGAGCCAAAACGGGTGATAACGGGGGTAGAGGAGGCGCCAAACAGGTCTAACATAGTCCGAGGGGCGCCTTTACCTACCCCGATTGATACCTTGGCGATGATTCCCTGGCTCAGTGAATACCCGGATCGTACTTCTGCTGGGGTGCTGCGGAACGGGTTTTCGTATGGTTTCCGCATCCCAGTAGGGGACTTTCAGGGTGTGGAGAAGTGTAAAAATCAACTTTCGGTCCTGCAGCATACGACCGTGGTACAGGATAAGATCCGGAAAGAGGTTACTCGAGGTCGGGTTGCCGGCCCGTTTAGTGTACCCCCGGTGCAGAGTTTTGTTTGTTCTCCTTTAGGGGTGGTCCCCAAGAAGGACCCGGGTGAGTTCCGACTGATTCATAATTTATCAGCTCCACGTGGTCTTTCTGTAAATGATGCAATAGACCCAGAAGTGTGTTCGGTGCGGTACGCATCCTTCGATGAGGCCGTAGCCATTTTGAATCGCCTGGGGCCCGGGGCGCTGATGGCGAAGTCAGATATCGAGTCAGCGTTCCGATTGCTCCCGGTACACCCAGACGACCAGCGTCTCCTAGGTTTCATGTTTCAGGGTCATTATTACATGGATAGGTGTATGCCGATGGGGTGCTCTATATCTTGTGCCTATTTCGAGAAATTCAGTAGTTTTCTACAATGGGTCTTCACAAAGAGGACGGGTTTCCAACATGTAATGCATTACCTTGATGATTTTCTGTTCCTTGGGGCAGCCGGGGATCCCGAATGTGGCCAGGCCTTGGCCGAATTTTGTGTGTTAATGAAGCAGTTTGGTGTGCCATTGGCACCAGGCAAGACGGTGGGTCCTGCGACTTGCCTCGAGTTTCTGGGGATCGAGTTAGACTCCAGTGAGGGTTGTTTTCGTTTACCAGCTGACAAAGTGGGGAAGTTCAGGGCAGCCCTGCAAATGTGTATAAATGGATCTAAAGTTACGCTGCATCAATTACAGCAGTTGGTGGGACAGTTGAATTTTGCCCTGAGGGTTATACCGATGGCCCGCCCCTTTTCCCGTTCAATTGCCCAAGCTATGGTCGGCCTAAAGGAGGGTCATCATCGCACGAGACTATCGGCTGAGGTCCGCCAGGACATGCGCATTTGGTTAGCATTTCTGGCGGATTTTAATGGTCGAGTCGTCTGGAACAAACCGGCCGTGTCCTCTGAAGAGCTGGGGCTATGGACAGATTCGGCAGGTAGCATAGGTTTTGGTGCCATCTTCGGCACAAAATGGTCGGCACAAAGATGGCCGGCATGGTGGCATGACAATGGACTGACAAGTAATATTGCTTTCCTGGAACTTTTCCCCATTTTGGTGGCCCTGAGAACTTGGCCCGAAGGGTTCAAAGATCACTCTGTGGTATTTTGGTCTGACAATATGACCGTGGTCGAGTGCATCAATAGCCAGGCAGCACGATGTAAACTGATTTTAAGACTGCTCAAAGAAATTGTTTTACTGTGTATGCAACTGAATGTGCTATTCAGAGCAAAACATGTCCCGGGGGTAATGAATCAGGCGGCTGATGCACTGTCTCGTTTTCATATGCAGGCTTTCTCGGGTTTCCTTCCCACAGCGGACCCAGAGCCGGCACCCTTTCCCGAAGCTCTCTGGTCTCTCGGTGCCCCGAACTTCGTCACCTCGTGGGAGAGAGCCTAGCACCAAGGACAAGGAAGGCATATGAAGGGGCGTTTCGGTCCTATTTAGCCTTTTTGGGGACTGATAGAGAGGGGCTTTGGGGCCACGAGGAATGGGTAGTGAATTTTCTGATGTCCTTACGTAGGGCTGGGAAATCGGTGGCTACGGCCCAGAGGCATCGTGCTGCCATTTCCTTTGTTGCCAGGGCTCATGGTATCCAGGACCCGACAGCGTCTTTCGTTGTACAGAAAGCGCTGCGTGGGTGGCAACGCCTTGAGGGTCGCAGAGTAGATGAGAGGCGCCCGATAGGTTTGGATAGGTTGGCCCAGTTGTTGGCCACACTCCCTGCCACATGTTCATCTCAGTTTGAGACGGTGTTGTTCCGAGCCGCTTTTACGCTGGCATTTCATGGAGCGATGCGGGTAAGCGAACTGGTGGCAAGGAACAAACGGGATGTGACAGGGGGTTTGTGCCAGGAACACGTTCAGATCAGAGGAGAGACAATGACTGTCTCCTTTGTCAGGTCCAAGACCGATCAAGATGAGATGGGTGACTGCATAATCATACGCAGGATTCCCGGGTCCTCCATGTGTCCGGTAAAGTGTTTAGAAGACTACCTGGCACGAAGGGTGGCATCATGGGGGGGGACCTTGTTGAGACACGCGGACGCCACCCCACTGACGAAATTTCAGTTTCAGCGGGTGCTTGCGATGTCAATTGCCGCTGCGGGCTTGAACCCGGGCGAGTTTGGGACCCATTCCTTTCGGATAGGGGCTGCTACGGAAGCTACAGCTAGGGGTCTTAATGTTGAACAAGTGAAACGAGTGGGGCGTTGGTCCTCCAATTGTTATAAGAGGTATGTGCGGTTGCACATGTTGTGAAGCTGTAATGATGTACTCACGCTTCTTGTTTTTGTTTGGTTTTCAGTTACGCAAGCCTACGAGGCGGGGCGGACTATGCAGTCGACCCGACACCGGGCCAGCGGTCAGACATCACCGGCTGTGAAAAAGGAGGTGTGGGTCGTGGGCCACTCATACGTGAGGCGTGCCGTGGACGTATTCAAAGCAGGTGACATGATTCACGTAGCTGGGGAATACGGGTACAGTGTGTCCTTCTACGGAAGAGGCGGTCTCTGTATTGACCAGTTTCAAGCATTTTTCGAGGGTTTGTTAGGGCGGACGAGGTCACCGCCGTCTATAGTCATAGTACATCTAGGGGGCAATGATTTGGTCACCACCGGTAGACGACTTCTCCTGGAGGCAATGCTTTCCACTGTAAGTTGGTTGGCGAGGAGAGTTCCGGGGTGCACAATTGGGTGGTCCCATATGATCCCACGAAAGGTGTGGCGAGGGGCTATTTCTGTTCCTGCTTTAAATCACTCTGTGAGAAAGCTTAATAACAAAGTGAGTAGGTTGTTCCGTTCCAGGACATTGCATTCTATTTCGCATGGCTGTATTAATGATGACAGTATGTATTTGGGGGATGGTGTGCATTTGTCTCGGGTGGGGAATGAGTTACTCATAGGAGACTTCTTAGCATGGTTAAAAACGTTAAAACATGACCTTTAGGTAGGAGCTTTGTGGGGGGTCCGGATAGCCGGTCAACTATCCGGCCTGTGGCGGTAAGGTCATGATCGGTGAGCACTAATTGGAAGATCCCTATGAGTGGGCGTCACCCAACACGGATGGGAGCGCTCGGGAGAGGTGGCCATTGGCCCCTCAACGGGGAGGCGGTCCCTTCTAAGGATGGGTCGCCGAAAGAAAAGGAAAGGCGGTCAAGGCCCCTTCCTGTGTAGGAGGGGTTACAGCCCCCTCCTGGGGAATTTCCCGGGGCCAGTGACGTCTGCGACGGCAGATGTGGTAAGTTGTGCGGGGTTTAGGGGGGGTCTACGCTACCTTCTAGATACCTCACACGAGTCCTCGAACGACCTTTAAGTGGCGTCGAGTTTTATTGGTGCCCCCGTCAAGTCAAAGGGAAATTGGTAGTTGCACTTGAGGTACGCCTCAGTGCTGTCGCCCCTCACAAGTGGGGGGGGTATTTCTGGTTAGGGATCTTGACACCGGTTACGACCTTGCCGTTGGCCCTTAAACGTTAGGATGTACAATTTCATAATTTCAAGTAAATGTTTGTAGGATGTTAGTTCGGCTAGGAGAACCTCTGTATTAGAGAATCTGTTAAGGTTAGCCAAACATCGCAATGTGGTAATGAAATTGTACATTAATATGAAACTGTTGATTTAATGTTTTAATTTTGTTTTAATAAATACGGCCGGGAGGGTCACTCCCTCCCTCTTCCAAAAACTTCAAGAACTGTTTCCTGTTTCCCTCCTTTGGGGATTGTGTTGAGAGGGGGTGGCGGGTATCTCAGCCATACAGGGACTTTAAATAGTAATTTACACCTGTGTATTATCCAGCACTTTCCCTACTGCTGCACTTACAAGGACTTGGAATAGTAATTATCACCTGTACACTATCCTGCACTTTCGCTATTGCAGCACTTACCTGGAGTTGGAATACGTATCAGTACCTTTACACTATCTAGTATTTTTTTGCGTTCATGCTTTATTTATATGTGTATAATGAAAACTGTTTTTCACTTACTTTTCGATTTGGATGTTTTCTTTGCTGAAATGGGTTCTTGAAGTTTTAGTTAGTTTTATTTGATCTTTTTGAAGTTCTTCTAGGGTAGTGTCCTTTAAAAAGAAATGTATGGTAAAAAATGTGTGAGTTATAATTTGTGTGGAAAGTGACTTTTTAATTCGTTACAGTTTAAATGCTTTTTAATTCAAGAGATATAGAAATAAGGCACCCTTTTGCACTTTCTCTGCACTTTCCCTACTGCTGCACTTACTCAGAGTCGTAATAGTAATTTACACCTGTGGATTTTCCAGCTTTTTCCCTACTGCTGCACTTACTCAGAGTTGTAATAGTAATTTACACCTTTAGATTATCCTGCACTTTCCCTACTGCAGCACTTACCAGGAGTTGGAATATTATTTAACATGTTTCTTAACTATCCAGCACTTTCCCTACTGTTGCACTTACCTGGAGATGGATTAGTAATTTACACCTGTGGACTATCCTCCACTTTCCCTACTGCAGTACTTATGTAGAGTAGGAATAGTAATTTACACCTGTGTGTTTTCCAGCACTTTCTCTACTGCTGCACTTATATGGAGTTGGAATACTAAAAATTTACACCTCTAGTTTGTCGGCACTTTCCCTACTGCTGCATTTACTAGGAGTTAGAATAGTAATTTACATCTGTGTATTATCCAGCACTTTCCCTACTGATGCACTTACAAGGACTTGGAATAGTAATTTTCACCTGTACAATATCCTGCACTTTCTTCATTGCTGCACTTACCTGGAGTTGGAATACCTATCAGTACATTTACACTATCTAGCATTTATTTTCTGTTTATACTTTATTCATATGTGTATAATGAAAACTGTTTTTCACTTACTTTTCGATTTGGATGTTTTCTTCGTTGAAATGGGTTCCTGGACTTTTAGTTGGTTTTATTTGATCTTTTTGAAGATCTTCAAGGGTAGAGTCTTTTAAAAAGAAATGTATGGTAAAAAATGTGTGACTTATAATTTGTGAGGACAGTGACTTTTTAATTCGTAACAGTTTAAATATTATTTAATTCAAGAGATATAGAAATAAGGCACACTTTTGCACTTTCTCTGCACTTTCCCTACTGTTGCTTTTACTCAGAGTCGTAATAGTAATTTACACCTGTGGATTTTCCAGCTTTTTCCCTACTGCTGCACTTACATGGAGTTGGAATAGTAATTTACACCTCTAGATTATCCTGCACTTTCCCTACTGCAGCACTTACCAGGAGTTGGAATATTATTTAACATGTTTCTTAACTATCCAGCACTTTCCCTACTGTTGCACTTACCTGGAGATGGATTAGTAATTTACACCTGTGGACTATCCTCCACTTTCCCTACTGCAGCACTTATGTAGAGCAGGAATAGTAATTTACACCTGTGTGTTTTCCAGCACTTTCTCTACTGCTGCACTTATATGGAGTTGGAATACTAAAAATTTACACCTCTAGTTTGACAGCACTTTCCCTACTGCTGCATTTACTAGGAGTTAGAATAGTAATTTACATCTGTGTATTATCCAGCACTTTCCCTACTGATGCACTTACAAGGACTTGGAATAGTAATTTTCACCTGTACAATATCCTGCACTTTCTCCATTGCTGCACTTACCTGGACTTGGAATACGTATCAGTACATTTACACTATCTAGCATTTATTTTCTGTTTATGCTTTATTCATATGTGTATAATGAAAACTGTTTTTCACTTACTTTTCGATTTGGATGTTTTCTTCGTTGAAATGGGTTCCTGGACTTTTGGTTGGTTTTATTTGATCTTTTTGAAGATCTTCAAGGGTAGAGTCTTTTAAAAAGAACTGTATGATAAAAAATGTGTGACTTATAATTTGTGAGGACAGTGACTTTTTAATTCGTAACAGTTTAAATGTTATTTAATTCAAGAGATATAGAAATAAGGCACACTTTTGCACTTTCTCTGCACTTTCCCTACTGTTGCTTTTACTCAGAGTCGTAATAGTAATTTACACCTGTGCATTTTCCAGCTTTTTCCCTACTGCTGCACTTACATGGAGTTGGAATAGTAATTTACACCTCTAGATTATCCTGCACTTTCCCTACTGCAGCACTTACCAGGAGTTGGAATATTATTTAACATGTTTCTTAACTATCGAGCACTTTCCCTACTGTTGCACTTACCTGGAGATGGATTAGTAATTTACACCTGTGGACTATCCTCCACTTTCCCTACTGCAGCACTTATGTAGAGTAGGAATAGTAATTTACACCTGTGTGTTTTCCAGCACTTTCTCTACTGCTGCACTTATATGGAGTTGGAATACTAAACATTTACACCTCTAGTTTGTCAGCACTTTCCCTACTGCTGCATTTACTAGGAGTTAGAATAGTAATTTACATCTGTGTATTATCCAGCACTTTCCCTACTGATGCACTTACAAGGACTTGGAATAGTAATTTTCACCTGTACAATATCCTGCACTTTCTTCATTGCTGCACTTACCTGGAGTTGGAATACCTATCAGTTAATTTACACTATCTAGCATTTATTTTCTGTTTATGCTTTATTCATATGTGTATAATGAAAACTGTTTTTCACTTACTTTTCGATTTGGATGTTTTCTTCGTTGAAATGGGTTCCTGGACTTTTGGTTGGTTTTATTTGATCTTTTTGAAGATCTACAAGGGTAGAGTCTTTTAAAAAGAAATGTATGATAAAAAATGTGTGACTTATAATTTGTGAGGACAGTGACTTTTTAATTCGTTACAGTTTAAATATTATTTAATTCAAGAGATATAGAAATAAGGCACACTTTTGCACTTTCTCTGCACTTTCCCTACTGTTGCTTTTACTCAGAGTCGTAATAGTAATTTACACCTGTGGATTTTCCAGCTTTTTCCCTACTGCTGCACTTACATGGAGTTGGAATAGTAATTTACACCTCTAGATTATCCTGCACTTTCCCTACTGCAGCACTTACCAGGAGTTGGAATATTATTTAACATGTTTCTTAACTATCCAGCACTTTCCCTACTGTTGCACTTACCTGGAGATGGATTAGTAATTTACACCTGTGGACTATCCTCCACTTTCCCTACTGCAGCACTTATGTAGAGTAGGAATAGTAATTTACACCTGTGTGTTTTCCAGCACTTTCTCTACTGCTGCACTTATATGGAGTTGGAATACTAATAATTTACACCTCTAGTTTGTCAGCACTTTCCCTACTGCTGCATTTACTAGGAGTTAGAATAGTAATGTATACCTGTGTATTATCCAGCACTTTCTCTACTGCTGCACTTTCAAGGACTTGGAATAGTAATTTTCACTTGTACAGTATCCTGCACTTTCTCCATTACAGCACTTACCTGGAGTTGGAATACCTATCAGTTTATTTACACTATCCTGCATTCTTTTGTGTTTATGCTTTATTCATATGTGTATAATGAAAACTGATTTTTACTTACTTTTCGATTTGAATGTTTTCTTTTCTGAAATGGGTTTCTGATCTTTTAGTTAGTTTTATTTGATCTTTTAAAGTTGTTGCAGGGTTGTGTCCTTTAAAAAGAAATGTATGGTAAAAAATGTGTGAGTTATAATTTGTGAGGAAAGTGACTTTTTATTTCGTTACAGTTTAAACGTTATTTAATTCAAGAGATATAGAAATAATGCACACTTTTGCATTTTCTCTGCATGTTGCTTACTGCAGCACTTACCCAGAGTCGGAATAGTAATTTATACCTGTTGATTATACAGCACTTTCCCTACTGCTGCACTTACATGAAGTTGGAATAGTAATTTACACCTCTAGATCATCCTGCACTTTCCCTACTGCAGCACTTACCAGGAGTTGGAATATTATTTAACATGTTTCTTAACTATCCAGCACTTTCCCTACTGTTGCACTTACTTGAATTTGGAATATGAATTTACACCTGTGGACTATCCAGCAATTTCCCTACTGCTGCAATTATTTGGAGTTGGAATAGTAAATTACACCTCTAGATCATCCTGCACTTTCCCTACTGCAGTACTTACCAGGAGTTGGAATATTATTTAACATGTTTCTTAACTATTCAGCACTTGTCCTACTGTTGCACTTACCTGGAGTTGGAATAGTAATTTACACTAGTGGATTATCTAGCACTTTCCCTACTGCTGCACTTGCATGGAGTTGTAAAATTAATTTACACCTCTAGATTATCCTGCACTTTCCCTACTGCAGCACTTACCTGGAGTTGAAATATTATTTAACATGTTTCTTAATTATCCAGCACTTTCCCTACTGTTGCACTTACCTGGAGTTGGAATAGTAATTTACACCTGTGGATTATCCAGCACTTTCCCTACTGCTGCAATTACTTGGAGTTGGAATAGTAAATTAAACCTTTACACTATCCTGCACTTTTTCTACAGTTGCATTTACTTGGAGCAGGAATCGTAATTTACATTTCGTCATTTTTCTGCACTTTTCCTACGGCAGCACTTACACATAGTAGGAATAGTAATTTGTACCTGTGGATTATACTACACTTTTCCTACTGCTGCACTTACCAGGAGTTGGAATAGTAATTTAAACTTGTGCATTCTCTAGCAGTTTCTGTATTGCTGCACTTAAATGGAGTTGGAATACTATTTATTTATACCTCTAGATTTTCCAGCTCTTTTACTACTGCTATACTTACCTGGAGTTGGAATAGTAATTTCCACCTCTGGATTATCCTGCACTTTTTCTACTGCAGCATTTAATCGGAGTTAAAATAGTAAATTACATCTTTTGACTATGTAAATGGATTTCTCATATATAACATATATTTTAAAACGATATTTCGAATTTACCTTTTTATATGATGGTTTTGATATACGTTTCTTCACAGTTTACAGTTTCTTTCTTATTTTTTTTCAAGAATTGGTGTTTTTATCTGAAACATAAAAAAATAATCTCAATATTTTCCGTTTCAAGTACATGTTTTTTGGAATCAAAATGCAGTATTTAGTTTGATACGAAAATATGTTTATTACCTTTTAAAAGGATGTCGAAAATCTTTTTGGGGGCAGTTATGATCCGAGATGAATTTTAGAAGTAATAGTTCTGTCAAAAAAAATTTCAATGTTTATTTCTAATGCGACCTTTTTAAAATAATGAATAACAAAGTTATTTAATGAATAATGATTATGTACCTTCTTCGAACTTTGAAAAACGGGTGGTTATTTCAAAATAAATGTAATATTTAGGTCTCTCGTTTTCTACGGTTTTGAAGTGAATTCTAAGAGAAATATAATGAATAAATATTAATTTATTTTTATCGTATTTAAATAAAATGATGCTTTATTTTGGAATTTATTTTATTTAATTCTATGTGACAATATAAATTGGACGTATTTTTATGAAATTTAATTCTTTTTCGTTCATGTTTATTAATTCCCAGTAATATTTTCGCCACATTTAATTACATTTTAAATAATAAACATAGTTAATAATATTTTGTTCTACATTCATTTAAAATGAAAAATATTTATTTAGTTAACGTTTTCGGTAAACGTTACTTACTTGTAAATCGTTGTAAATCGTTCTATTAAGTAGCTCAGTTAGTCTAACTGGGATGACAGGGTGAAAAGGTCACAGAATGAGATTTCACGTCTGCTCTCTCGGGTAGTTGAGGATCAACTAATTTCAAAATGGTGTCTGGCTACTATTTATAAGTTTGGTTTAGTAACTCAATTTTATTTGTAAAAATATGCGCTAGAATTGGTTTTTAATTTTACATTTATTTCTCTGAAAACGTATAATTTAAAAATTAATTATAAGTACTTTATATAGCGTTATGTTATCCGGTTTGGCATCCATTTTGGCTAATGTGTTGTGGTATTTATTCATTGAAATAATAGTAGGACTAAATATAGTGATACCTTCTCAAAATGGCGTCCATGAATCCTATATATCTATTTGTTATATCAGGAAAATTACATATCGTGTATATTAATAAAGGTGTGTTTATTTTAGTTTTAAAAAATGTAATTAAGTAAAATGATATCATTTTTACCATTCGGAGTATTAATGTAAGTACTCGAGTATTAATTTTAATACCCGAGTAATAATTAAATACATAATTAAATGGCATTCGTAATAACCATATTCGTAATAATATGGTAGTTTTTCTTGCCGATTTTTAATACACTTCCCCACCCAAAACCCCTATTTTGCTTGCATCCCGTGCCAGGTTTTATTTTACACAGAAAAATAATATATATATTTATATATATGTTTTTTAATACTCGAGTAATAATTTAATAAATAATTAATTGGTATTCGTAATAATATGGTAGTTTTTCTTACCGATTTTTAATACACTTCCCCACCCAAAACCCCTATTTTCCCTGCATCCCGTGCCAGGTTTTATTTTACAAAGGAAAACAAATATATATTTATATATGTGTTTTTTAATACTCGAGTAATAATTTAATAAATAATTAATTGGTATTCGTAATAATATGGTAGTTTTTCTTACCGATTTTTAATACACTTACCCACCCAAAACCCCTATTTTCCCTGCATCCCGTGCCAGGTTTTATTTTACACAGAAAAATAATATATATATTTATATATATGTTTTTTAATACTCGAGTAATAATTTAATAAATAATTAATTGGTATTCGTAATAATATGGTAGTTTTTCTTACCGATTTTTAATACACTTCCCCACCCAAAACCCCTATTTTCCCTGCATCCCGTGCCAGGTTTTATTTTACAAAGGAAAAAATATATATATTTATATATGTGTTTTTTAATACTCGAGTAATAATTTAATAAATAATTATTTGGTATTCGTAAAAATATGGTAGTTTTTCTTACTGATTTTTAATACACTTACCCATCCAAAACCCCTATTTTCCCTGCATCCCGTGCCAGGTTTTATTTTACAAAGGAAAAAAAATATATATATATATATGCGTTGTAATGGTACACGTTGTTATATAATGCGTTGTAATGGTATTTTTCCTAATTAAGTACTATTTTGCGTTGTAATAGTACTCGTTGTAAAAACATGCGTTGTAATAGTATTCGCGTTGTAAAAGATGCGTTTTAACGGTATGCGTTGTAATAGTATGCGTTGTAACATCATATATCCGTGTCAGATACAGTACCCCTCTTGTCACTAACCTGTGAAGAAATTACCTGTCCTTCCCCATCTATACCCCCACCCCTGACCATCTTGGTGCGTTTAGCCATCTGAAAAGGAAGCTCACCTGTGTTATTCAAAGCTGAAGCTTCTGCCGTGAAAAAATGCTTCACCCCTGTGCGTTGTGTTGATCCGTGAGGTCGTGGTGTGTTGTTCCCAAGTGGAAATTCAGCGGAGAAGAAAGACTAAACAAATCTTTAGTAACCCCTCCCCTTGCAACCCCGAAATTATGTGACCGAGGCACATCCTTATCAATAGAATCGGACAGTTCCCCTTCTTCCATAGAAACATTATCATCATCCCCTGTAAATGTGGTAACTGTCCCACTAACACCAGGTAACTCCCCGTCCCCTATCCCTCCATCATAGTCCTTCCAATTTACAACATCCTTGAAGATAGCTGTTCTTTTCGTGTCCAAAGGAGTAGGAAAAGTCGCCTGAACCTTCCTCTGATGCATACTTCTGACGGGGCAGGACGCCTGAAGCCTGTTCACTGTAACATCACTGCCCTCTGGTCCCTTTGGCAGTGTCGAGCCCTCGTTGGACTGTAAAATGCTTAACTTTGCAGCCGTATCCCTACATACTCCTTGCAAGTTCAATAGCCTACTCTTATCTGCAATGTCTTGCGGTATCCAAACCCACTCCCCGATCTCACCCCGATGAGCGTCGCAAGAGCCCTGCCGCCCAACCATAGGGGGAAAATTGTTTCCAGTTAAATTGACATTATAACTAGAAACTGACTGTACAGGCGGAATTACAAAAACCTCTTCTCTAGGTGTGTGTCCTGACAGCTCCTGTGCAGACATTTGCGATGAAGCCTCCGGCTCCAACATGAAATCCCCTCGCGCACTTGTTATCATTGGTGATAAACCCCTGTCCTGAGCTGAAACAGGAGAAAAAACAGAGTCGACCGCTTTAAGTGTGCCAAAAATACCAACTTTCTTTGAAACATTAGTGGAACTAGGAGCCAAGCCGAGACTAGTCGTACAATGTCCACTAGGTGGAGCCCTCTGTTCAGCAAAGACCTTCTTAAAATGCACCTGATTTGGCATTTTGCCCTTTTTAACCACAGCCTTTGCTTTTTAAATAGGGACATTTTTTATTTTACCCACAGCAGGCCTCCCTTTCTTCCCCTTCTGTGGTAAATTTATAGTAACAGGCAGAGACCTCAAAACAGAACACTGCTGCCCACTCACATCACTATTAGATAAATGCATTGCACTGGGCAGCTCACCTTGAACTGAGGCCACCGGCGAGATGTCGCTGTAATGACAGGCAGCCACTGCTGCAGAAACACCACATGCTGCCTGGCACTCTGTTTTCTCCAAGCCTACCCACGCCTGAGCTAGTGTGCCTGGCATAGGAAGGCCCTCTCTGCCTGCAGCTGCTAGAAAACGAAGGGCTTCCCTCACTGCTTCTGGAGCCTGCTCCATTTGCCTGCAACACTCTGCCAACAAACGCGACGAAAAACGCCCCAAAAACACAAAAAACACCGTCTCTGCCTCTGAGGAATTTGCCTCAGGCGAGAAACAACGCTCAAGCAGCCTCCCTTGACGTGTGCCAGCTGTCTAATCAGCAGCGAGTCACCCGAGCGACCGGGCGTACCATTTGCCCGAAACTTCCCGGGGGTGAACACTCTGCGCGTGTCATCCCCAGAACCAACCACTCCACTTCTGAGCGGTGTCTGCAACACAATTTCAAAAGAGGAGATACCATGATTTCAGGGCCACTTTTACCCACAGTCCTTACAGTCAGACAGAAAATTCTGCTTCTATTACTGTCCAGAAAGCTCTGTTTGGAACAGCAGTTGATTTACAAATGCGCCAGTCCCTCAGTCAGCTTTTCACTATTGGCAGATGAAACAAAGGAAAACTAATTAAGTTCAGGTATTTTATTTCAGTGACAAAAGTAAATTTGGTCCCTGAGTATGTGCAATAAAATCGTTCACTTTAATAAGGAATACTCCCTAAGTAGGGCTTTAAGTGGAATGAAAAAAGTGTGTGGGGTGGGTCTCCTAAAGGGGCGTGGTCAATGTAATTACCAGCGTGGTACGCTAAAAATATGTACTTAGCATTGCGTGCTGCTCGAATGGCATATGTGTTGTTTGTCACTGAATCCAGATATATGATACAAAAAAGTAACATTATACCTACAACAAGCCAAGACTATTGGCTTTGTCAATGGCTGTTGGCTGCATAAAGTAATTAATCAACCACTCTGGATTTGTTCTATATAATATTGAAAACACTTCAGTTCTGGAACAGTGAGACTGTGAAAGAACTAAAACGAGTCTCTTTGTGACTGCAAAAGAACTAAAAGTAGTCTCTTTGAAGTTACATCAAAGGCTTTGAACAGTGGCACTGCTGCAGATTTAAGACTTTTTTCCACCCTGAGTGTGACTGCAAAAATGGAGAGCCCGATAGGAACCCGTCCCAGCACATGCTTTTAAGAACTGCCGGTGCTCAGCACCCGCAGGAGCCGGCCCACTTAAAGCCCTGTCCCTATGTCACAAACATTGGTGAAAACTGGGTTGTCACTAATCCGAGATGGGTCTGTGGTGCTAAACATAAGTGCACAAAATTCCACTAGCTCATCATCTCACCGCTCCAGACACACACCATAGTGTGCCACGACCCATGGGTGCCCACTTTACCCAACTGTGCTCTATAGGAATTAACCCGCCATAAATGTGGGCACTCCTAGCAAGCCTCAGCAGCCGACAGGCACTGGGGTTTTCTTTTAAGCAGAAGGAGTAATCGGGCAATAACTACGCCTCACACCAGAATGGGGTAAAAGGCCGCTTTATTGGACAGGTAGGCAGTACACAATATAAATGCATAACAGATCATAGTATAACATTTCCCAAACTAACACCCCCATCCCCTAAGCCATGACCCCCTGTCAACTATTTCCCCACGTTGTTCGTCCTAAACCTCCTCCCCAAATGCCTATTTCAATCTCCTGCCTACCTCTTGACTCCAACTTCTCTCCCCTGCTTCCCTATGCCCAAACCTATTCCTAATGCCCCCAACCCTTCCTGTCTGTCTTGATTTCCTCCAAATCTGCCACCAGGAAAAATCCTATCACAGGTGTTTTTCCTGTCCCCCCGTTTGTCAGCTGTTATGATAGAAAAAGTTTATGTAAAACCACTGTCGCCAGACAGGATAAATCTTTATTCCAATGTGAACAATAGTGAGAAAACCATGAAAACACTATACTGTCGCCATAACAGTAAATAACTTCATCCCAATAAGAAAAAACCACCACCAAACGAATTCTGAAATCTATATCTATACTAATATAATAAAGAGAGAGCCCAAACCTTTGAGGTGGGTAATCTCAGGAACCACAGCACCAATCACAACACCCAATACAGCGTTGGAAAGGGCAGTTGCAGCAGAAGGACATAGGCTATGCAGACTCCCACCATATACATTTAAAAGATAAAAGAACTGTGCCAGCGAAGTAGTCCCTTGTGGGCGTGTCTGCGTTGTGCTGTGGGCGTGTGCTGGGGGCGTGATAAACGCTGGGGGCGTGTGGTACGTTCCGCCCTTCATGCCATGTCTCATATCGTGTGCTGTGGGCGTGTGCTGGGGACGTGGGCGTGTGCGGGTCGTGGGATTACGGAAAAAACAAGCGAGCGTTGTGCCCAATATTTCATTGTTTTTTCTTCACAGGTTCTGTACATTCCAGCTCCGGGTGTGCTTGCCCCATGCTCCCAGTGATGTGCACCTGCTTTACTGTATGGAGGTCAGGCATGGCGCTATTCCCAAGGGCCGGAAGGAGCGCAAACAGGGGCCATTGTGCAGGAAATGTAATCTCTCCTTAACTTCCAGTGACGCCTGAGGCGCACACTAGAGATTTTCCACTTCAGTTGCGCACAGGCCTCGCGCCACGCACATCCGGACACAGGGCCCGCCTCCACGGAAATCGCAAGAAAGGGACTATCCCTCCCCCGGGAATATGTGATGATATTCCGCAAACCAACATCCCGCATACCATCACTCCGCAATTTTTATAACGCGGGACTATTACTCCGCAAAGACATAATTTCTAAAACTTTTACAACGCATATGACTTCATCACGCATGCCATTATAACGCAAATGCATATGTGGAGTACATTATTAAAACATCAAATATATGTTTGTATATCTGTAAATATATATATATATTCTTGCAGCCCATGCCAACGTTGTCCGGGTATGAATTGCTGCCGGCCAGTAGTATATTGTTTTGTAGGATTTCGTTTTGATAGCATTTCTTATCTTTGACCGGCCTGTGAAACGCTCCGATTCACAGTGCACTGCTGATGCACTTAAGAGTGCGCGTTCAGTAGTGTGTGAACTCGGGTTTCCCTAGTTTATTTTTCCTTGCAATATTATATAGCGCGAACTTGACAACAGGGCATGAGCACAATTTACATTACAGAAGAACACATTCATTTGTGGTAGTGCACCCCAGTCACCACCGAAGACGCCACATCGACCATGAAAGGCATCCACTCAGGAGCCCACACGGACCCCAGCCCCTGCACATCTTCCACAGAACCACCGCAGCCATTGCACAAGAACTACAACACACCAGCAATGCCACCTTCGAAACCAGCATCTTTCCCACGACTGGATAGGTGCAGAAGTCAGACCCCTACTCAAGAGCACTTAGCAGATCCCACAGACATCAAGAACTACCAACCCATCTCCCTCCACCCCTTCTCGGCCAAAGTCACAGAGAAGACAGCCAACCTCCAATTAACAAAATTCATTGAAGAAAACTCCATCCTCGACCCCTCCCAATCCGGATTCCGCTGCAACCACATCACTGAGACCGCTCTACTCGCCGCCACAGACTACATCCGCACCCTCCTTGACCAAGGACACACCGCAGCCCTGATCCTTCTGGACCTCTCTGCAGCCTTTAACACCGTCTCCCACCGCAAACTCATAGCCAGACTCCATGACACCGGCATACAGGGAACTGCCCTACACTGGCTCTGCTCCTTCCTCACCAGCAGAACACAAAAGATCAGAATTCCACCCTTCCTCTCCAAACCCACAGAGATGAACTGCGGAGTACCCCAAGGATCATCGCTCAGCCCCACGCTTTTCAATATCTACATGGCCCCCTCGCCACCATCGTCAGACAGCACAGACTCAGCAGAGTATTCTATGCCAACAACACCCAGCTCATCCTCTCCCTCACCAAGGATCCCCTCACCTCCAGACTCAGGAAGGAGTGAAGGCCGTCGCATCCTGGATAAGCAGCATCTGCCTGAATTTCAACTCAGAAACAGAGGTCTCCATCCTCGTATCCTCCCCCTCTGCATGGAACAACACCTGAAGGCCCACCACCCTCAGCAGCCCCAACGGACCACGCCCGAAACCTCGGAATCGTACTCGACTCCTCACTTTCTATGACCGGACAGGTCAATGCTGTCACCTCCACCTGCTTCAACACCCTCCGCATCCTCCAAAAGACCTTCAAATGGTCCCCCCCCCCCGAATCAAGGAAGACTGTCACCCACGCACTCATAACTAGCAGATTGGACTACAGAAACGCCCTCTATGCAGGGATCAACAAGTTCTTGCTCTGCAAACACCAGACCTTGTTTGGGAAGAGCGCCCTTACAGCTATTCCGAAAGTCAAACAAATTTACGTCTTTCTGGTAATTCCTAAAGAGAACACTTTTTCCCTTCAGGGTGTAAAAAATGTCCTCACACATTACTAGCCATAAAGTTTTCTCAGAACTGATCAATAGTGCATTACTCCATCTTAAGCAGGCAGCCATAGAGAACACATAACTAGAAAGTAGCCCAAATTTGGGGTAACTTGCGGCTATGGGTGCTGTACGATTCAGATTACACATTTGGCACCAGATACGCCCCTCTACTTTATCAAAATTATCCCACTGCTGTTCATCTACTGTTTCACATGCGTAACAACGCTGGGAACATTTTAATTTTATAAACTGATAACACATGTGCAAAATATCTTTTCCCGCATTGCTTATAAAATCTACTAATTGGGGAAGCCTGAGAGATTGCTTTATCTTGGCACTGGTCAATATGATCGCTACTCGAAAAATTCTCCATAGGTAAGGGTATAATTTCACCACAGCAAGTTTATCATTCCCCAGGAACCAGTGCATATATTTTCTAACTCTGCTTCCCCTATGTCTAAAAACCATAAATTTACTTTTTGAAATATTTATTTTACAGAAGTAATCTTCCGAATAACTTGTTAGCTCCGTAAATCGCCTTTGGCATCCAATTGGAGTTAGATCTAACAAAATGGCGTTGTCCACATATAGCATGCAGCTTAACTTCATTGTTCCTAGTTTTGGAGGTCCCCTTTGCAGAGCCCTCACCTTCTCAGCAGATCTTTAATATAAAGAGGAAAGAGAAGAGGAGCCAGTCGGCAGCCTTGTTTCAGCACCTTGGGGGTCTCTATTTTACTTGACAGGCACTGGGTTCCTCCCATCAGGACCTGAGTCCAAGTGGAGGAGTGCAATGTCATAATTAGTCTAAGCAGGTGCATGGGAATCCCCATAGTGGCCAATTTTCTCCACAGTGTCCCCGGTCAACCCAGTTGAAAGCTGTGGAGAAATCTATAAAGGCTGCGTATAACGGCGTTCCCCTGCTCATTGGGTATTTAGCAATTAAGATTTGAAGAGCAGTAATAATATCTAGAGTACCACTATGTTTGCAGAACTCGGCTTGCTCTGAAGGGACTAAACTGTTTGCAAAAGCCCAGTCTTGAAGATGGAGGAGTATGTTCTCAGCAAACAATTTTCCAGTCGCATCCAAAAATGTGATCTTCCTAAAGCTAGCAGGAGAATTTGTTGGTCTCTTTTTATATAATGGGACCAGAATACTTCCCTTCCATGACAACTGAATAGTCCCATGTGCATACCAGTAAGAAAATACTGGACACAAAAATTGTGCCCGTGTTTAACTATTGCAATTGAAACATCTTTAAGGCCTATCGCACCTGAATAACTTGCCCCTTTAATGAAACCCTCTATTCGTTACATTAGGGAGGCCAGAAATCGTTCTCCACCGAAGAGTCGAAGACAAAGTCGGTATTCAGCCTAGCCAAGGAATTTAGTGCATATAACTGAGAAATGTATATGGTGCATTCTACATCAGATATCGAAATGGGTTTTGCCTTAGTTCTGCCATCGCACAACTTAACTATTAAAGCCCAATATTTCCCTGTATCACTGGACTTTTCCAACCTCTCTTAGTTTTATCCAATTCACATCTTTCATCCCTCTGCGCTCGGATGCCAATTTTATTTTTCTTGCCTGTTTTAATCTATTGATTAACCTATGTCTGGACATAGAGGACTCCTTAAATTGCTCCCTTATTAGGGCGATAATCTTGCCATTTAGTTTTTTTACCTCCCATGATAAGGCCACTACAGGATTAGTGCTACTAACTTGCTTTTTGCTCCCGCACAATCTAATTGGGGCCAATATCTTCTCAAACCTGGAGATGGGATTTTCCTGACTAAGGCCAGGATGCGCTTTTTCGACAATCCTCCTAAAACATGGGAGGTTTTTATTGGATCAAAAAGTAAAAAGTGCGCAAAATTAGATCTGTTGTATAAAATGCTATCATCCCTTCGATTCCAGGGTTCCAGCAACTTGAGTTTCATGTTGACATCCACTGAAAGAACTCCATGCTCTCTCATGTTTGTAGGCAGTACCTTGAAATATACACATGCACCAAAGAGTTGATAGAATACCACCATATAGTCAATCAGTGAGTGCCCGCGTGGACCATGAAAGGTGAAAGAGGAAGGAGAATCATCTGGGAATCTGCAATTCAACAGAACGAAATCCCACATTGTCAGACTATGCAGGAAAGACAAGCCCCGCCTATCTGATCTAATATAGCCAGGTAGTAAAGATTCAGGAATGGACCATACGTCCTCCAACTCAGAGTTTGAAAAAGCCATAGACAAACAGTTTGAGATTTTAGCTTTACAATCACGGACCATGAGTATCAAGGTGCACTCTTTAACACCATCGCTGTTGCAGCAATTCTCCTCATATGCTGACTATTATGTTTTCCCATTGTTCATGACGAGCTCAGCTCGTCATCAGCACAGCTCAACCGTGCCTCATGACGAGCATCAAAGGGGTTAAAGATACTTGTCTTATGCACAAAGGAAAAGATAGATTCAACCAGTGAATCACTTGCTCTCCTTGGAGAAATATACATTTACCAAAAAAAGAGACGCAGACTGACCTTGTATACTTATACCCAACCTAAGTTTCAAACCCAAACAAAACTTGGAAGGATGGAGAAAAACCACAGGATTCCAATGTATAGTGCAGCTGAGTAAAATAGCTAGGCCACTACTTGCATGACCTTTAGTTGAACGTTTTGCTGCACAACAAAATACAAAAAAGTTCTCAAAATGTAAATCCACACAGCTCCATGTTTTATGGAGACAGATTATTTTAGGATCATGATCTAATGAAGAGTTTAATTTAAAACTTGAATTTCCAACAACCGCTATGTTCCAAGACAAGATTTTTCCCAGTGGTCTACTTCCGTAGCATGGGGAGTTTTTTGTTTTCTTTTAAGCCATTCAGCGAGCCAGCTACCCAAATCCACTGGTCCACCTCTTCATCAACAATGCGTTTGATGGATCTTAGAACCTTAGGTCCTGTGATGTTAATTTCTCTTTTTCCTGTAGAGCTACCCACCGAGATTTTAATGTCTTTCGGATTTATGACACCCCTTATTTTGGGAAACATACTTCCTATTTCCTGGTTGTCTTTCCTGTGTGGTTCAAATGCCACCAAGAGCCCAAATGTAGGAACACATCTATCCCTCTTTTTCTAAAATAATTTGCGTTAGCATTCCAATTATCCCTAAACTAAATGTGACTAGTATTTGGGGGACTACTACTGAAGTCTAGCTAGACCAGCCCAATATCTTTGCTTATTACTAATCTTAAATCCTCTATTTCAGATAACAGCTGCAACAGTGAGCTTCTGTTGAATAAGGCTGATTCGATATCAAACAGGGAGGCAAAGATCAGAGTTTTAGTTTCATGCCCAGAACTATGTCCAGCACATGACTTATGGCTTAGTCGTAGATCGGACCCCAACACAGACACCTGCCTGGTGCCAGAAGCAAGGTCGGGGGCCCCCTTCCTGAAACCGCCCTTGGCCTTTATCAGTCCGTACTTGGAGAGTACCCCGTCAGGAAGAATGAAGGAGACATTATCCATGTCCCGACCTACATCTGGCACAGCAGAATAGGTTTATGCTGTTAAGTTGACTGGGTTGTGATCTTTCCTAATTTCTCTGTGCACTATATCCAAATCAATATGTACTTTAAAGTTATAACTGGTATTTTCCAACCCCCCTCAATCATTTTGGGAATCCCACCGACTTCCTACCTTCCAACACCATAATCCCTTCAATAAAGGGTCAACTACCATAGAGATGGGAGGGGGAGAATTTAACTCTAAACTTCCCAAAACGAGGCCATCGTCAGAGAATGGGGGCCTGGAATCATTCCTACTTTGAGGCAGATTTGAGATGTCAGGCTCCTCAGCTACCACAGAAAACCTCAATTTTTAAGGCTTCCGCTTAGAAATGCGGCGAATCCTATTCTTCTTCTCCCTCTGACCATTTCCTCTATTACTTTCTTTCGGACGGGCACCCTCCCCGAGGGAACAACATCTAAACTACTCATGGGACAATTTAAGTGAAGGGGGACTGTTAATAATTCAGTAGTGTAAGACATGTTAGAATTCCCTTTTTTAAAGATGGGTACACCCTTAATGAATTCATAGGTGCGGATGCCTTTGCGTTGCCCCGGGACTGAGGTGCAAAGTATCCCCTGTCTGTTGTTTTTTAGGGGCGAAGCTTACCCAGGACTACCTCTTAACGGTGAAGCCGTGGGGTCTCCCTTATCTTCTGCATCCTCAACCTGGATTCCCGAGCCAGACACCACTATGCATGTCTGGCAGGCCTGGGATTTTACTACAGTGATCTTTTCGGGCTTACTTATACTGGTATTAACACAAGTGAGCCTCTGTACCCCCATTAAAATTGGAGAAAGGACATCCAGTATATGATAGAAATTCATAGTGTTTTTCTCCAACAGGGATAAAATTGACGAGTTAATCCTCTCTAAAATATCAAATATCCCATGATTGTGCCTCCCCCCAATCAACAGTCCGCGAGATTTAATATTTGCCAAAAATCGTGGCAACGTCTCTGACTCCTCCAGGTTTGACAAATCTAATAATGCACAAGGGACACACTAGAAGGGGTGCTCCTGTACTGGTTTGGCATATGGGAGCAAATGGCATGGGGATCCAATGACAGTCTCTGTGCTACTTCCCTGGTGTCAGGTGTTTTCAGGTTGGCCTCCAAGGCTTTGTTTTTTCCAGCGGTATGGCAATGTCTGGCATAGTATTATTCTCCAAATCTCCAGGTTCAAAACTGCCGTCTACAGTATGGGGCATATGTTGAGACATTGTAAGGGAGAAATGACCCGAAGATTGCTCAGCGTTGCTCAAAGGACTAGATTTATCAACCAAGGATACTGGCCCCACCATTACTGGCAACCTCTTTTCAACAGAATTTATTTTGGACTGAACCTCAACATTTTCCACCAGCATGTCCATTTCCATCTCAGTATCTTCCGCCACCAAAAGTAAAACACTTCCATCAGTGGCCTGTGTTAATGGAGATATTGAGGTTTCTCCAGTGGTAAGAGAATGTGGAACAGTCAGCTCAGAAAGGGCGGGACGAGTACCCACCTCGTCCTCGCAGGCTACATCGGAGGCCACTCCATGAGCCTTATCCTTTACCACTGTGCCCTTTACTGTGCCTCTCATGCCCCTTGAAAGCATCAACATCACAGAGGGATAGGATTTCAGGTGTGAAAGGTGACCCCGGGTTTCCTTTGCTTGATGGTCTTGAGTAACTTGAGGGGACTAGTGTAATCAGAGGTGCCACGAGCCGGCCCAAAAATGGATCCTGGCAATCCTGCGGATGATCCTGAGGGAGCAATTGAGCTCCCTGAACGTAGGCACCTGGAAGGAATCATCAGCAAATCACCAGCAAATGGTTTTAGTTTGTGGGGTTGTAGACCACCGGAGCTGCGGCTGTCTCGATGAGCACTGCTGATTGTACTGATTATACTGATTATGCTTATTAAGCTGGCTAACCTTGTTTTAGCCTGCCAGGCTCAAACGCAATATGGCACAGTATGGTGATACTAGCCCCCCTGGACTGCTGGTCTACTCAGAACAGCACAGTCTAAGCCAAAAGAGACGTGAAAGTCCACAAGAATGCCCACAAGATACAATCATTAAGCAGAGTCACGGATGATGTTCATCCACTCCTATTAGTAGTCAGCCAGCCAAATCAGATCCCTACTCTGCTGATACTGCCAGGCTAAACCCTGATAAGATGGTGACACACAGAGCTTAGGGGAGCGGGAAGGGAGGTCAAAGCGAACCTTTCCGCAGCGCAAGCCACGCCGGCCTAACGCCTCACGCCTCCGTGCATGCATGAGGAATAGTGGCACTAGCCTGTCACACCCGATGCCACCCACTCTTACCCACCCTCATGCTCGGGTTCAGGCTCAGTTCTCAGGCTCAGAACAAATTTGGAGGACTCCTACACTCTTAGGAAATCTATCGCCCTCTGCCCGTTCTCCTCTGCCCATGTTGCAGGAGCTCCTTTCAGCTTTTCACAGTCTCACTAGAGTCCAGTGGCAATATAGCAGGATATGTGTTAACAAAGATAAACAGATAAACAGTCCTAGAGGAGCCCGAGGCTTGAGGTGAGCACTGACAAGAGAAAAAGCAGCAATATTGCCAACTAACCGCTCCTCCCCCTCCTCCGTGTAGTTGGATCTCACACCTCAGTCCCTATCTCCTGCCCGCCTCCCGGTCTCCTGGCCGTCTCTCGCGTCTCCTGCACCGCAGAAAACCAAACAATGCAACTCGGTTTCCGATTCAATGTGGTGGAGCAGGCGACGCTTAAAGCCAGCCCAGCCCGCTCTCTGTGACTCCTCTGTGGCTGGTTAGGTAGTTTAGGCTATGATTAGACAGGTTAATGGCAAACACAAATGGCCGCTGCTGCTCGCCACTTGCAGAAGTCAATGCCCGGGTCCTGCCTCTGCACGTCCGCATCTGCCTCCGTCACTCCATCACTCTGACACGAGTCCTGTGATCTCCACCTCTCCCAGATGGCTGCCCCAAACCTGCAATGACACATCTGTCACTTCTGTTAGGTCTGGTTGGGTAAGGAAGAGGGTTCTGCTACTGACCCGGTTCTGCTACTGACCCAATCGTGATTTGTTAGCCACCACTGCGGGTCTTTTGCAGTGCCCTCTGAGATCTGGACCATGTTAGAGAGATTCTTCAGATGCTGCAAGCACTGGAACTTCAGGTTCCACTGCAGATCCTGCATATGCCAGCAGGCATGCATCACAAGCAGGATGTAGGAGGTCATGAGGCCCAGCAGCCTCAGAGTCAGTCCCACTGAAATCCAGGACAGAGGCTGAAACATCAGTATCATAGCCTGAATATCCTGGACTCGCCGTTCGGGCGGATACCCCAGAAATTGCCCTGGGTCCAACACAGTCCTGATGAAAGGGAGCTTCTGAGAAGGGATCAGGTTTGACTTAAACACGTTGATATTGAACTCCAGTGAGTTCAGGAGGTCCGCCGTAGTCTGGAGGTGGGAGATGACCACCTGGGCGAGCCCGCCCCCAACCGCCAGTCTTCAAGATAGGGCAAGACCTGATCTCCGCAGATGAGCTGCAACCATAGTGGCATCACCTTGGTGAACACCAGAGTGGTGCTAGTAAGGCCAAAAGGGAGCATGGCAAATTGAAAGTGCCCGTGGCCCACCTTGAACCACAGATAATGTCTGTGGGAAGGCAGGACAGGAATGTTGAAGTGTGCATCCTGCAAGTCCTCACAGATGTAGTTTTGTGTGCAATTTTGTTCCTATTGAGGTAGTTCACAAACAACTTGGATGTACACTGGGGGCCATATTTGCTGACAATACATTTTGGTAAACCCTCCTTGATGAATACTTTGTCCAGAAATTTTACTATGCTTTGAGCATTAGTTTTCTTAACAAACCCAATCTCCAGCCATTTTGAAAAATGGTCAATGAGTACAATTGCAAACACTTGTTCTCCCTGTTACATGACTGATCCCATGATATCTATACCAATTCTTTCCCAAAGCATGTTAGTCCAAGCAATGGGATAAAGGGGGGGGGGCAAAAAGTGACTTGGGTTTTGTCTGAGTTCCAACATTCATGCAATCTCTGATGATTCTCTCTATGGCTACGTTTACCCCTGGCCACCAGTAAAGGTTCCTAACCCTGCTCTTTGATATTCCAATCCCTAAGTGTCCCTCCTGGCAAATCGCTAGGATTTGGTGTCTGAGTTTGGAGGGAGGGATTATCTTTCCGCTTCTCATAAGATACCTGTTCACTTCCCAATAGGGCTTATGTTTCTTTGTAATGAATCTTTATTCTGGCCACACTTTCTCTAGCATTCTAAGAGCCTTAAATAGGACCGTATTAGTGTTACTTTGCTCTCTCTTCCAGTCATTTAATGATATGCTGTGCATCTCCTCATGTATACTGTCTACACAAAAATGTTCATCTAATTTATCACTGGTTTCTTGTGCCATAAAGGGCATGCGGCTTAGAAAATCTGCCAATACATTCTTGGTACCAGGTACATATTGGACTTAGTAATTAAAAACAAATAGCGTTCCAGACATTCTTACAAGCCTGATAGATGCGGCCCAAAGCCCCTTGGTTGTTAAAACATTTGTCAATGGCTTGTGGTCACTACGCAAAAGCACTTTACTGCCCGATACAAACTGCTTGAAGTGTCCCAACTCCCAGACACATGCCAAAGCCTCCAGCTCGATTACGGAATACTTTTCTTCCGTAGGTGTCAATGAGCGAGATGCAAAGGCGATGGTACATCCTGTGCCTTTTTGTATCCCTCTGTGTGAGCACAGCACCTAAACCTCTACCATTGGCATCAGTGGTTACTATGTTCAGTAAGGAGGAATCAAAACCTTGTAGGGGTGGGGCAGAACACAATTCTTTTTTAAGCATGTAAAATGTTCTTTGAAACACATCAGACCACACAAATCTGTATTTGTTTTTGAGAAGTTGTCTCATATCATACGTTTTGGCAGTAACGTTTTCTATGAATTTCGAGTAGAATTTGACAAGTCCCAAAAAGGAGCGCAGTTCATCTTTGTTCTGAGGTTCAGGAGCATTGCGGATAGCATTCAGTAGTTCTTTTTTGGCTTGATTCCCTCAGCCATGATTACGTGTCCTAAGTAGGTTACTTCTGAACAAGCAAATTTGCACTTGCTATGTTCGGCCGTGAGCCCCTTGGATTCTAGTATCTTAAGTACTTGTATCAATTTTTTTGTAATGTTCCTACTTAGTTTTGCCAATGACTAAGATGTCGTCCTGAAAAAGCAGAACATTCTCAACATCTTTAAACATTTCTGACATGAGTCTATGAAACATAGCGGCGGCGGAAGCCAACCCAAAGGGAACTCTTTTGAAGCAGAAACACCCAAAGGGAGTGATGAATGTAGTCAAGCTTTTACTGCCAGGATGTAAGGGAACTTGATGATATACCGCTTTGAGGTCTATTGTTGAAAAATATTTAACACCTTTGGTAAGTGCTAACATCTCATTAATGCATGGAAAGGAGAATTGATCAATTATTATGTTTTCACTGAGATGGTGCAAATCTATACATAATTTCAAATGACCGTTATGTGGCTTAATACTACTAATGAAGCAACCCATTCGGATGACTCCACCCTTTTAATAATGTAATCGGTGAGTAGCTTATCCAGATGTTCCTTTACCCCTTCTTTGATGGCAAATGGCATGTTTTTGATCTTGTGTATTGTGGGGCGGCTCCCCCCTTGATGCTAATTCTGTGCTCGAACACTTTCAGGCCAATGGTATTTGTAAAAACCTTTGGAAACCTCTGGAGAATATCATTACCAAGTTCTTCATCAGACTGCACGATGAGGATTGGTTCTTCACTGTTTGGATTTAGTACGATCCCCAGTTTACCTTGGTCTAACCAACCCAGGACAGAGGGTCCCAATCTGGATACATAGAGTTTACACAATGACTCACTGACCTTGAAAGAAAATTTGAGTTTCCTGTACCCTTTTACTTCAATTGGATCCCCGTGAATGGTTTTATGAAGCTATCTGGTAGTTCTAACTGGTCCCCGAAAAGAGGTGAAAACGTTTCTTTCCATACTGCATGGTTTCCAATGGTGTAAGACGAACCTGAGTCCCCAACTATAGAGATATCAACACCGCCTATAGACATTTCACATACAGGTTTTTTCTTGCCTGTGTTCTGCTCCTTATCTTCAACCTGCAAAATGCAATCATCTTAAGGTTCCACTTCAATTAATTTTACAGACTTAGAGGGTTTCTTGTGGCAGACTTTCTGGAAATGTCCTATGACACCACAAATGTATATTTTTGCTTCCTGGCGGTAAAACCTTCATCATTGGCTAAGTGGTATGAACTCCTGCACCTGTAACAACGTCTTTTAGCGCTGTTTGGGTGACCAACGCTTTTAATCTTTTTGGCTTGCTGCTGTCGCTCTTTCTTCCCTGTTTGGATTTCCAATCACCCACCCTAGCCAAAACGATGTCCTCCTTTTTATCATTGTTTTCCGCCAACACTGCTTTTGCACACCTGCCATTCAGTTCTGCTCTTCTTACGATGGCAATTACCGTTTGTAAGGGACAAACGGTAGCCCACAAGTTCTCCTGAATGTTGGTATTTGATCCTTGCATGATAATTTGGTCTCTAATAAACTCGTCATGTAACGTGTCAAAGCGACATGTGACCACTACATTTTTAACACAGCAACATAGTCATCAATGGATTCCTCCTTGCCTTGCTTCCAGTGGATAACACTTATACCTGTCCACAGCAATGCATACAGTGGGTTTGCAGTAATTATTTAAGTAAACTATTGCATTTGTGAAAATATCACCTTCATCAGTTGCTCTTGTTTTTTTTGTTTATGGTTTTGAATATTTTTACACAACCTGCGAATAAACAATGTAGCAGTACTTTGTATTTTTTATCAGCTTTGAATTCCTCATAATCATCAAAAGTTGAAATAAAGTTTAGAAAATGCTCTCTCCATTCTTCCCATTTAAGAAGTGGTTCACGTCCCCTGCTAGGAAAGCTTGAGGAGCCGTGAGATTCAACAAATAACCTGACGCCATATCCAGCGAAAAGGACTGAAAGGTGAAGGTGCCAGTTAAATGCAGCTGAGGGGTTGTAAATACCAAACATTGTTAATTAAACTAGCATGCCACATAATTATTGACAATTTTTTAATTGTAGTTCTATGTCATAAGATAATGTTTTCCTGTGCTTATCAGGGGAATGAGCCGTGTAGTTGATGCTGTGCCTATCAGCTTTTGAAGGCATCTATGCACTGGCAAGTTAAAGATAACTTACTTTTAATGTTGTGGGGTTCCCTTGTGATAGTGTTTTCCTTCTTTGAAAGTGCTTCCAAAAGTTGGGTGTATCTCTCGCCTGCTAGTTATGCGGAATTGCGGATGCAGTGCTGGACTTTGATCGTTTTTGGCGATGAAATATTTTTTAGTTTTTTAAGATGGCGGTGAGTGCGTGTGCACGTAACGGCGTAGGTCGCACATTGAAAGACTAGACCGAATTTAATAGTAGAACGCCGCTCAGTACCTTAAGATGGCCGCCCTGAAGTGGTTTATGTGATGCGTCACGCAGTAGCTGAGCAACCGTTGGTGTCTGGATGACGGAGTCCGCTGGTGGGCAGTTGCAGCTGTTGTGGCGGTTGATGGTGATCAGCTGAGGTGATTGGCAGTTGGTTTTCGGTTGGAGCCGTTGTGGTGTTTCGTGCCAATTTTATGTGGAGAGTTGTTCGCCACCTGATGCCGCTTCAGCTGATGGTAACGCAGTGTAACTCACCGATTGTTGTGAGATGGCGCGTAGCAGTTGTTGGCTGCAGATGGTCCCGTGGCGATGCGCCTGTCAGTCAGCTTGCACTTGTCACATTTGTAGTTGTAGATTTTAACACACTTCATCCTCTGTTGTGCAAGGCACTGGCGTTTGCAGTACACTTCACGTAGGAGTCAGCTGGGCAGTGGCAATTCCATCACTGGGTTGACTTAAGTAGAGTTAGACTCACATCCCCAGTGCTGTTGTCACTGCTTTAAATATACTTTTCTTAAGTTTCGTTTCACTAACGTTTCACTGACCTGATGCTGTTCTAGTGCTAAATTTCCAAAGTCATTTTTATTTCTTTTTTAAAGTGTTGCTTGAAGGATTATGTTCAATCACGTAATAATCTTCTTTGCACGCTGAGCTCGTCTGTGTTGGAAGCTCGTCGCCAAATTTCTAACACAAAGTTAAAATGTAGTTTATTGAACCTTCCAACACAAGGTAAATAAGGTCAGCGAGGGAAACCGCGAGGAGCGTCCGGTCTCAGCAGTCATCAGCTGTCATCTGTCAACATTCCAAAACGTACAGCTGATGACAGGAGGGTAGAGGGTACGGGGTGAGGGAGAGGACAAAAAGGAGAGAAACACAACAGAAGTCTATATCTGATACATCCCTCAACTGTCTCCTCATAGGATCGACTACCATCCTCTACCAGTGGTCTGAGTTGGATCCCTTTCCATCTGCCCATTGCCTGTGGCTGGTCTCTAGAACCCAGTCAATTTCTGAGGTTCATTGTGCCTGGCCAGTAATACCTCTCAGATAAAGTGGATATGAGATCTTTTGGTAGCTTTCTTCTTTATCTTTTCATGTTTATTATCTCTGGTCAATCAGCCTTTTAGCATTATAATATGTATGCGCCTGACCATCGGATACAGACCTCCCTCTCCCTATTACATCTAGAAGACTGACTTGTTTGGCAGCTTCCATCTGCTCCCTGAGCTGCTACATTGCTCCTCCTTGGTTGTGTTGCTGCAATAAGCCTTCTAGATCCCGCCGGTTAATACTGGTTAACAATGATTGCCTTGTACAAGGCAGGGAGCATTGATACATAGATGTAATGCCAGTCCGTGCAGCCTAAGGCATAATAAATCTGTAAGATACTAGACCACCAAAAGGCCTTTCACCACATTCTTTTCATTTTGCATTACACCACTGCTTTCATGGTTTTCTGCATGGGATAGGGAACACCTTCTACTCTAATTAGGATAATCATATTGATGTGATGGAACAATCACAAATTGAGAGAGAGGCAGCTTTGGCCTAGGAAAGTAGAGAACAGGAAGAGCGCAGAGTGCAGAAAGCATTGTAGTCAATACATATCAAACAACCAAAAAGTTAAGGAACACCACCACTACAGAGGTTGGTATCACCGCACTCATAACAACACTCTCCTGTTAGGAACAACTCTCTGCACAACACATTATACACTACATGTTACACACTCATGCAATATAAAGCACATTAAGTCCACATACAACACAGCTATGACATCCTCCAAATATGATAAATGTAAGAAATAAGCAGAAATAACAATACAAATCCGTCATTATTTATGCTTGCAATATATCCTATTTAGATCTTGTGAAGCCAGAGATCTTTGGTTTTAGTCGCTGGTTACTTTGGATCAGCCACCAACGTCAGCTTTTCTTTAAGACTTCCATTAAGATTTTGGATAAGCCAAGAGAAGTATTTATTTCTCATGTCACTCTGTTATATTATTCCACCCTTTACATTGGGCCTGATTAAAAAAGCGAAACTTTCCCTTTTGTGTAAATTTACAATTGTTTGCTATTCACAAATAAATTTTACTAGTAGTATCTTTACAAATGCGGAGTCTCAGCACATAAAACAATAGGACTGTCCTAACTTTTTTATGTGCAGTGACTCTGCAGTCGTAAAGACACTACTAGTAAAATACCTTTGTGAATAGCAAACAATCATAAATTTACACAAACATGTAGGTTTACCTTTGTGAATCAAGCCCTGAGTGATTCCTGTGCAAAGCAGGAAGTACATCGTTTTCAGAAATTGCAGCAGTTGGCAGGGATTATTTGTTGAACACAAGCCATCTTGAAAGGAAGGCTTTCCTTCGAAAAGTAGCACATTTCTCAAAATGAAAAAAACAAACACTTGACATTTTATCTAAATAGGTGTATACATGTGCTACATTATTTGTCAGGTGATATTTTTCACCCAATAAACTTCATGTGTTCAAAGGAATTCTAAATGAAAAATGCTAAATTTATAACATAGGAAAAGTATTATAATGTATTTACATATTCAGATCATATATCAAATCAATATTTCTCTTTAACGTAGCTAGTGCTACTTTTTTTTGTTTCGAGCTTTTCCTTATCTTCTTTACAGTTCATGACGGTAGTCTTTAGTCCTTTTTGTGTCCAAGCGTCTGGATGCCCTAGTACAGTTTTAAGCATGGCAGGAACAAGACACTGATGACTGTGTTAGTCTTTTATCTAGTTAACTTGAAATAATTTTATTCGGTTGGAACTGCTTTAATAAATACTCTTTTACAAAGGTATTGGCGCCCGTTGGGAAGCAAAGAAAGCAAAAATGGCAGTTTCCATTTTTTGTAGTGTGTTGAACATAGCTGTGATATTTTTGGTTGCCACTACAGTTCTTTTGGGCTTCTTTTCAATTATCACATAAGCTTTTTTCAGCCTTGGACACACCAGCAGAATTGCTTCTTTTGGCAATGTGTGGTCTACATTTTCCTATTGTGGGTGGTTCTTATTTTTCTTTTTCACTAATGTATGATACCATTCTCCTATTGACTCCACACCACATTGAGATTTTAGCACTGAAAAGTGTCTTTTGACTTAAATGTTATTTTTATTTTCAAATGTTTTTTTGTACTGAAATGTTTCATCATAATTTATGTTTCATGAACGTTTAATTTGCTACAAAATGTGACTTAGCCCCTAAATGTGATTTGTAAACCCTAAATGTGCTTCTAAACTCCTCTTGATGTTACACAATAATTCATACATCTTGCAAAAATGTCTTGTGAGGTCATGCCCTACACAAGCATTGACAAGGCTGATAATTCTGGAAGTTTAGTCACTAATACCAAACACTCAATTTCTCTCATACACATATTTTTATTTTACGTACATACACATACACACCCACCCACAGACACACACACACATTCACACAGAAAATACTGTAAAATACACAAGGCTTTTATACGCATAACCACACAAAAAAGTTGTAGTGGTGGCAGTACTGGTATAAGTGGTATCAGTGGAGGTAGTGGTAGTAGTGATGGTGATGGTAGTAGCAGTGGAGTGGTTTAATGGTGATAGCAGTGATAGAAGTAACTGATGTTGAGGGAATAGTGCTGGTGGTGACAATGCTGTTGATAGTAGTGGTGTAGGTGGCAGTAATAGTGATGGTGCTGGTTATAATGGTGAGAATAAAGAGTGTGGTGTCATCAGGGATGATAATGATGATTATAGTACTGCTGGGCTGATAATGGTGGTGGTAGTAATGGTTGTGGTACCTGCAGTGTTGGTAAAAGTGTAGGTGGTGATGATGGGTTTGGCAGCAGCAGTTAAAGTGGTGGTGTTGATATTGATAGTGATCATGTGAGCAACAGTGGTGTTCCTAGTAATGATGGTGATAGCAGTAATAGAGCATTTGCTCATTCCTCCATATGCATGTGATAGACCACTGAAGCCAAACCTATTTGATTGTGCCAATGTTTGTTCTACTGGTTTTAAATCTGGACAGGGACCTCACACAAGCTTCTGTCTGTCTCATGATTACCCTCCTTCTTACTTCCTGCTCCCCTTGATTCTATCAGTGATTGCCATTTATATTCACACACCATTGGCTATCTATCTTGGGTACTTCATGCCTGACCTCCATCTGGTAATCATTACATCATTAATTTGGTTTTACTGTGTCTTCGTTGCTCTCTGAAGATGTTGCTGTACAACCTTTTCCAATATAAACTTCCCCTATAGGATCCCCCTGAAGAAAGGTACCTCATTGAGAGACAAACTAAGAAATGAAGACAAACTACAGGACTTCCTGGAGAGGTACAGAGTCGATCTATCCACTAAATATTCCCTGGAATTATCTATTGAAGAGTCCAGTGACCCATTGACAAACTACCTAGATGTGAGTGTTTAAGAACCTGTCATAACTATGTTAAAATATAATGCAACTATGAGGAGCAGTTTATGCAAAGATGTTGTCAGTGAGATTAAAATAACAGCTGAGTATGATAAAATGAGTACAAAATACCTAAAGACAGGTACAAATAGTGATCACAAATTATGCACCCACAACTGTTTCTGATTTTTCAATACAACGTACATACCAGGTTGACTAATAGGTTGAGTCACCAAATGTTCAGTCACAAGGAAAAGTTATTTTCAGCTCTCTGTTTTTGGCTATTAACAAAGACATGGAGGCCTGCAAAGAACAGCAAATATACACTAATGGTTTTATTTGCATTGCCAAACTGGAAACAATTTTTTAGTGAAAAAGACCATGTTCCTTAAGCGAACACATGCTATATTTTTTTTTAATGTTTTTGGAAAGACATCATGGGAACAGGTCTCCTGGACCATTCATGTCACCTCTGGATCAGTGACATAATAGTGATCCAATAAATTTCGAGAAACATAAATATCAGAAATTAGCAAATAAAACAAAAGAACAAAAAATTCTACTCCGTTTACATCGCTTAAGAGATCACTAATATCAAGCGCACAAATATCATTAACAAAAATATAGATTTTTATATATTGATAACAAAAATATCAGAGGCACAAATATCGTTACCTATAAATAAACATATATCATATCAAAATATGGATTATCCCAGTTCCGGAACTGGGTGGGTCTCCTGTACAGGGATCCCAGGGCACGGGTTAGGGTCAATGGTCAGACCTCTGGAGACTTCCCTGTCACCCGAGGCACCCCTCAGGATTTTCCTCTCTCCCCACTTCTCTTTACTTTAACAATTGAAACAGTGGCCTGTATGATTAGACAGTGCCCGGAGATACGGGGGTTCTGCATTACACCGGGAGACACATGGGAGGAAAAGATCTCGCTATACGCGAACAATATTTTTCTTTATGTTATGTATCCAGACACCATGATTCCTGCCCTGTTTTCCACCTTGGACGTTTATGGGACCCATTGAGGCTAGACCATTAATTGGCATAAGTCCGTGATATATATAGCCCGGGCACCCTGTCCGCATGGACAACCCTCCCTGGGGCTCTCCAGATAGCACATTCTTGGTTTACATACTTAGGAATCTACCTCACTACGGATAAGAACCTTCACTACCCGAGAAATATCCAACGAGTACTCACAAATTTTCCGTAAGACGCGCAGAGATGAAAATCTCTCCCTCTTACTATTTTAGGCCGGGCTTCCATGTTCAAAATGATTACCCTGCCTCGCTTCCTCTACGCGCTACAAAATTAGTACTTTCCCCTTTCGAGACAAACTTTCAGAACTATTGAAGTGGAATTGCGCTCCCTCCTATGGCTAGGGAAACAACCTAGAATTGCCATCACCACCCTGCAATGTAACCAATACAATGGGGGGATCTCGCTGCCAGACATAGAGGCCTACTACTGGGCGGAACATCTAACCCCGGTGAGCGATTGGATACATGCCACGGCAGACCGTCCCAATTACAGACTGGAGAGGGAAACCATGGCGGGACATACCTGCCTGCACTATCTCTACGGGGCGAGGTAGGGGAAGGCTTCTCCTGTCTACACAATCCACGATAAAGGCGTGGGGAGGGAGCCACGAAGGTGCTAGTGTGGGATCGCAAACCTACTAAACAGACACCCCTTTGGCGCTCTCCCTGGCTGAAAGAAATCTAAAAATTGAGGGCTTCACGGGGTGGAACGATATGGATATTTCTACCATAGGTGATGTGGTAGCTAAGGGTAACCTCAATAGCTTTCGAGCGCTACAGTCTGACTTTGCACTGCATTCCGCACAGTTTTTTAAATACGTGCAATTCCGACATGCCTGGCAGGCAGAGACCCTGCTCTCCTCCCCTCTACCAGAATATGCGACACTGGAGGGGCGCCTATTACAGGAACAGGTACCTACCAAGGCAGTATACCTTACCTATCGAACCTTAAACAATAATGCACCAGACAGATTAGGTAAGCTGCGGGAGACCTGAGAACAGAACTTAGGCGCCCTTGAAAACGTAGACGGGGAAGCAGCACTGATTCACCATAGGGAGGTGGCGATTAAATCCCGTCTCAGACTCATTCAATTCAAAATACTACACAGAGTTTACTATGATAGGGCAAGACGCCACTGCATGGGCTGAGCCAGGGACCCTGGTTGCCAGAGAGGTGGCCATGAGCCGGGGGATTTTTTTCACACCATCTGGGACTGGAACGAGATACAGGCCTACTCTGCAAAGGTGTTGGGGGAACTGAGCAAAATTCTAGAAACACCTATCCCCTTGGGCCCTAAATTTATACTGCTGGACAGACTGCACCTCATTTTTACTATGTTAGCTCTGGTGGTCGCCAAGAGAGATTATGGCACGAACCTGGGGGGTTGCAGCTGCTCCTCTGCTACGTGACAGGCATGGAAGAAAGGGTCACTTATAAGGTGAGGGGTTGCTTGAAGAAATTACACAGAGTGTGGGGCAAATAGAGGGCGTATTATGGCCTGGATGGGGGGCTGGGAACTGATTAAAGGGCTTTTGAGGGGTCTTTTTCTTTCACTCACACAACAGTTTTGGACCCATACAATTTCTATATCCCGAAAGTAGAGGGCCCTGTGATATCACAATGTGGCAATGCGAACACGCAGAACTAGATTGTTACAAGAGACCTAAGGGGCTATGCTGCGGGATTGTATAATGCACAACCAAGATATGTATGTCACTTCAAGACTGTAATTGATGGTATGTTGATTTTCTCTATTTTTTGTATTTGTCAAAATATAAATACAAACAGTATTAAAAAAAATATGGATTATTCCAATATTGACTACTAAATTATTGTTAAAGTAACTAATACATTTAATAAAAACACCAAAATCCCTATTCGTACATAAACCCATTATTTCAAATAAATCCTGAACTTAAAATAAGCATCTAAATTAAATTAAAATATATAAATAAAGGCACCCAAAAATTAAACATTCATCGGTAAAAATTAGCACACCTATAAAATATACAATAAATACACCTAAAACCATATTATTAACTATAAATATTTAAATGCAAATTACAATAAAAAGTATAATATCAAAACAAATAAATTCATATTTAAAGAAATTAAAATATATAACAGGAGGACCATCAAACTCGTAATAAGGCCCTTAATATTACTTAACTATGAAATTGCTACTTAACAAAGTAAATAGTAACACACTCTATAATTTTATCGTTTAACACAACCTCAAAAAAGAGACAACAACTTCCAAACCAACAAGCTTCTAGAAAATCTCAACTTTAACAACACTCCAATATTATACAATAAACTTAGTATACATAAAAAATAAATCAGAACCTCACCCAAACAGCGACCAAAAACAAACCTAACTCTCTAAACCTCAATAAGCAAGCCAAAAATTCCAATTTAAATAATCCCAACTTTGTTCCTCTTGCAACAGAAAACAAAAGTCTGCTCCATGTTTAAACGAGCTGAAAGAAAAAGCTGCAACACTGTGCAAAACATCTCAACAAAACATCAAGTAAGTAAATAAAATAAATGTAACTGCATTTTTAAATATATAAATGACTAACATGCAGAATGTATCTATAATATATATTTAAATTATTAAGCTATTTACAGATATAATGACAGAGGTGCCAAATGTATCACTTCGCAAAAAGGAAAGCAATTATTAAATAATACCTACAGCCAAGTAACTGCAATGTCATGAACTATAAACTGGAAATTAACTAAATATTATTTTAATGCATGCTATGGAAGGGCAACTACCAAAGAAAGTGTTGCAATTAATGTAAAAGAGCACAACCACCCCCCAAATGTTACAGAAGTATAAGTGAGAGAAGATTTACAAGACATGAGAGAGGCAAGCACTAGTTGTCAGGAACCCACAACCAAAATCGTTAACAACATGCTACCCAAATTCCCTGAACTCATAACTGGCCAACTACTATCTATCCCTGCCCTCTAATTACATGGACTAAAAAGGCCATCAGCGATACCCCACCTTTTCCTAGAAGATACTGGGACATAGACATATCAGACCATTTAACAATCATATATAATGTGCAACCCTTCATTTTGCATAACAATAAAAATATTTACAAATGTATCCTAATATTCTCCATTGCAAATAACTTAATGAAACTAACTCAATGCCAAACCTGGATGATGGATGGGACCTTCAAAATGTGTCCCAAACCATTCACTCAGACATACATCATAAATGTTGAAAATTAAAACAGCAAGATCCCTTTCATGTATGCTTTACTCCCTAATACATAACGCAGTTCCTACTATGAACTCCTAAATTATATAAAAACAACAAACAAATAACTACTGCCAACAAAAAATAATCATAGACTTTGAACACGCTATGACTCAAATAATACAAAAAATATACCAGCACACAGCCATACCAGGCTGTTACTCAAAGTATATGACGACACCTCCAAAAATCTACACTAATGGCTTTATTACGAATTTGGAAGCCTGACTGCCGTAGAACCATGTCCGCTACTACCAGTAGCCCATGGTACTGACAGTCCAAAGACTGCCATATTACGAGTTTACCACACTGCGGGCGGTGTGGAGGCGAGGATCTTGCAGCAGTGATGAGTACAGATATATCGATGCATTTGTGTGCATTTTGACTACATATGCGTCGATGCACACATATGCAAGATACATGTGGAAAAATACCATCTTCTCATTGCTGGGATTCAGTCAATATGTGGGCGGTCCTGGCAAAGTTACGAAAGGCACTCACCTGTAGATCATCACAAACGGGGTCGTATTCAATGGGGTGGAGTTCCTGCTGTGAAGGTGTGACCCGAAGAAAAGGATCCACATTGTACTCTGCCTGGAGGAATAAGAAAGGGGTGAGAACACAACTGAAATACTTCTCATCTCCACCTTGAAGTTGGCAGTCAACCTGTCGTGGTCTGCTCGTGGAGCAGGCAACTCGTAATACGGGAGGCGGTGCAGCTCCCCTGTACCGCCCTATGGTAGCTGCCTTTCCCCGACTGCGAACCCGGTGGTCAGCTGTCAACTGGCGGTCTCTGCAGTACTTTCACGGTCTTCACAAAGGCAATCTGCCCAACTTGTAATACAGTGGTCGGACCGCCGAGCTCTCCACCCTAGGACCGTAATAAGGCCCTAAGTGTAGACTAAGTCACTAACAGCCAATTTGCCTTCGGAGTAAAACAAATGATAGCACTAGCCTTAGTCCCTGACCCAGAGGTAGTCAACCACAATAACTTACTAACAGGAAGCCCATTCTATCAGCAAAATGAGGACAAACTTTGTCCCCTAATGGACTATTTTGAAGATCCATGGGTTGGCAGACTGCAGGGTCAGGACGCAGACGCCAAGCAACATTCCAGATACCATAGTGGAATGCCAATGACAGCAGGCGAGGGCAACAGTCATTACATAATTTCCACAACCGTCCATTGTTAGGACCTGCAATCACTTGTAAGCAGAGGACCTTGAATCAAAGACTATTTTTGCAGAAAAATATTTATCCACCAAATGTCTGGATTTTTAAAAATTCTTTATTTTAAAACCAGTTTTCCAAGATTGAACATACCCAGCCAATGTGTTTCATCCCAATGAATTGACCTTGGCCTAAAAATATATTTATACAATAATCAACATAAATAACAGATATTTAAAAAAAAATGCTGTACCTAATTGTTTACATTTTTTTTTTAATTTTATGTTGACATAAAATTAAGTATATACCTTGTGTATGTACATATTCTATTTTAAAATTTGCCCACCAACTTAATTCTAGCACACATTCACTCTGTAACTGTAATATAATGGCCATATTTAACCCCAACAGTTTGACAAACTCCAAAAATACACAATTGATAGGTTCACATGTCATTATCACCCCATGGCAAGTACATTACTGCTGTGTATTTACAAAGAACAGAGTTCATTACTCACAAAGCGTAATTTCTTCTACAATTCTGTCAAGTGTTTATTGTCTTCAATTTCAATATACTTTTACAATTCACTATTAAAAGAAAGAAAAACCTTCCCTCATTTGCTTATTCTAACCATCACCCATCTATACATAATATTGTTTTTAAACTTGGTATCATTTTCAAACTTTGGAAAACTCTCATCAGGAAAATATAAGATTGCCACGAGTCTCACATGGACTCATAATATACACACATTTTCTACCACCAAGCATTCCCCTAGGTCTCCTAATAAAAATGATACCTAACTTAAGTGGGTGGGCCAATTGCCTCTGACAAAGAAGGGCGCATAACTTCTAGGGCCAGATGTAGGTAACTAATTTTTACCGATTCTAAAATACCGAATTTTACCGAATCAGTATTTTAGAAATGGGAAATGAGATGTTGAAAAAAAATCGGTAAAAAATACCGAATCGGTAAAAATCGGAATCCCCGATGCCCATAGGAATTAATGGGATTTACCGAATTGGTAAATACCGAATCGGGGATACAAAAAAGCAAGCAGTTGAGCTACCAACCAATCACGTGCCTCCACCCCGCCCCTCAGCCAACCAACAGAGGAATCAACCAATCCTGTGCATCCACCCCACCCCACAACCAGGAAGTGGCCACACCCATGCAGGTGCAGAGTAACTGATCACACAGGAGAGCAGTTACACACTGGAGAAGTGTGGCTCACTGGTTAGAGGAGGCATACCCTGGAGTAGAGGTCAGACCCGGGACCAGGGTTCAATTCCTGACGCGGCAGGGTCTGAGCCTAAGTGTCCACAGACTCGATAATTCTCACTCTGGTGCCTACTCGAATCACGGGTTCACACTCTGCAACTCTGGGCAATAGCTTGCTTAATCTCCACTATGGCCCCCCGTGGCGGGATGCCTGGCTTTCACCTTGGGGATGCCCAGTACGGGTTATCTCACAGGGAAAGAGCCAGGAAGGGTTCCCAATGCAAGCGCCGAGATGCCCAAGGGTAATTCGAGCGCTATATAAGAACATACATACATACATACATACATACATACATACATACATACATACAGGCTGTTGTGAAGCTGAGCTGTGCAGGAGGGAAAGATGGATTCCCAAGACTCCCAGAGGAAAGGTGCAGAGAGGAAAAGGAAGATGAAGTTCAGCACATGTGAACTTCAGGTGCTGGTGGAGGAGATAGTAAAGCACCACTCCCAGCTTTTCGGAAAGCAGTCTCTGCAGGTAGCAGAGGCTGTGAAGAGGAGTACCTGGCTGGGGATCCAGTCGAAGGTGAACGCCATTGGAGTGACAACCAGGGAAGTAGACGATCTAAAGAAAAGATGGTATGATCTGAGGATCATTACCAAAAAAAAATTGGCGGTTATAAGGAAAGAGGCAAATGCTACAGGTGGAGGAAAGAACAGGGCACCTGCGCTCACGGATCTGGAAGAGCTCGTGGAGTCCACACTGGAGCCAGAGAGCGTTTTTGGAATCAGTGATGCTGACAGCTCAGCCCGAGCTGCATCAAAGAAAAGTAAGGGCCATGTCCATCATTCCTCACCCATTGCCTGTCTCCCTCCCCCATTGTGGCTGTGTGTTGAGGAACTCCAGTACAGGCTTCTGTATCCACCTTCAATGCATTATGGGAGTGGTAGTCATAAAAATTCACATCAGAGCAGGCAACATGAAAGAATGTCAGGCATGCCACAGAATACAATTAGAGACAGGGGAGGACCATGAAATAGTGCAAATGATTTGTGATTTAATATAGAAATACACGGTGAAAGCACCACTAAGCCACTGTCTATATCTGTCCACAGGAGAGACTTTGCGCAAGACAATGCAGGAGAGCGAGAAGAGGGCACCTCAAAGGGAGAGGAGTGAAGAAGAAGCCAGGGATGCAGGGCCCAGCACTGCAACACCACTAGCACCCTGCACACATGCAGCTGCCACACCAGAGGCAGCCACCATGCAACTGCCATCATCACCTCTGCTCCTTGACTCCCCACAACGTGAGCCACAACAACTTTCCACACCAGCAGGCTCAGTGATGTCAGAAATCTGCAGGCCCAGGAGGCATGATGTTCTCCCGCTAAGAATCCTACAATGATCCTCTGATGAGGAAAGGGAGGGTGAGATCCCAATGGAGTCAATGGAGGTAAATACAGCTGGTCTTCCGTCCACTCCTGTCACTGTATCCAGAGGCACAAGACGCCGTAGGGTCCGGGAGGCAAGCTTGAGTGGGCATGGTGACGGTGTCTTCCATGGCCTTGAAACAGCAATGGTGAAGGTGCAGCGCCTGCAGGCGAAATCAATTAGTGCAGTGCACAGACAAATGCGCCAAAGGAATAAAAACATTGAGAACATGAACCGGGGGATCACATCAATGGCCGACAGCATGAGGGACATGGCCGATGGGGTGAGGGCCATGTCATAGCGCGTGATGTCACTTTGTGACGAACTCCATGAGGACCACGCACAAAGGCGCAGGGAGAGCCAGTGCATGCAACAGCAGACAAGGGCCATGCACCGTCTGGCAACAGCGACTTCACTGGTGTGTCGCCGTTCTGTTGCAATGCAGGAGAGGCTGGCGCTCTGCTGCACAGATGTCACAAGGGGGATGGGGAGAGTCACTACAGCAATGGAAGTGCTGCTGACTAACCAGTCAGCCACCACAGGAGGTGAAGGTTTAGGGGACACAGACAACACCAGTAGCAGGAGCAGCACCCCTATCCCGGAAATTCGGAGGAGCAGCAGACGCCAGAGTACAGGCGCTGGCTCAGCAGACAATGATCTGACCCAACCACAGGCATCACGCAGTGTAGTGAGTGGGCGCAGGCAGTAAGGCTGCCAAATTTCGAGTGGACATGTGAGGGTGAGGTGACCCCTGTCCGCCCAGTTGGGCTAGGCACACTGTGGATTTGACAAATGTGTCTTCAGATATTTACCGTAGTGCCAATTAAACTATGTTTATTGCATTGCACCCCTTGCTGTGTCTCTTTACTTACTCAAAAGTAGTTGTGTGTGATCTCTGCCCATCTCTGTCTGCCGTCTGTTGGTTTTGGAACTCCTACTGTGTTGGGTGCAGGTAGTGCATGGCCATCATCATGGTCTTCATAGTCGCTCTATTCCACCTCGGTGCCCTTCTTAGTAGCGAGGTTGTGCAACATTGCACAAGTTGCAATGATCTTACAGCAGATGACTGGTGAGTACTGCCATGCCCCTCCACATTTGTGCAGGCAGCGGAACCTGCTCTTCAAAGGCCAAAGGTGCGCACCACGATGTTCCTGGTTGATTTATGTGCCACATTGTATCGTCTCTGACTGGGGGTTGTGGGGTTGAGGTAGGGTGTCAGGACGAAGGAACGGAGGGCATATGCACTATCCCCTAATGTGAAATGAGAAAAAAATTACTCACAGGCACACATAAACATACGTCTGCATTATCTATCAAGGGAATGTCACACAGTAATTTACCTAGCAGGTATCCTTCGCCAAATTCCCCCGCTGTCAGGCGGGTGTAGATCCCACTGTATTGGAAGATGTAGGAGTCGTGGGTGCTTCCTTGGTACCTGGCCACTATGTCAGTGATAATGTACTTGGCATCAGAGATTACTTGTACATTTATTGTGTGGCATGACTTCCTGTTCCTGTAAATGTACTCCGTGGCAGCAGGTGGGCATATTGGGATGTGGGTGCCATCAATACAGCCAATGACGTGTGGGAAATGTGCCATTAGGTAAAAGTCAGTCTTGGTCCTGAGCAGTTCTGCATCAGTTTCCGGGAAGCTGATGTAATGCTCCATTCTCTGCATCATGGCATCCAGGAACTTCCTGTAGAAACGGGACAGGCAGCTCTGGGACACCCCACCTATCGCAGCAACCACACTCTGGTAACTCCCAGATGCAAGCAGGTGTATGCTACAGAGCACCTGCACATGATGTGGGATGGCGTGCTCCCTTGGTGTTGGGTGCTCCAGGAGAGGGTGCAGGTCCCTGATCAGGTCCAGGATGGTTTTGGGGTGTAACCTGTACCTTTGCAGTATCTCTGGCTCAGTCAGTTGGAAGAGTGTTATCCTCTGCCTGTACACTTTCTCCTCCCTTCTCCATTCCCTCTCTCCTGCTGCCTGTAGCCGTAGCCGCCTTGCTATGAGGTAGAATGCCGCCATTCTGGTTACACTGTTGCATTTTGGGGCCCTATTTTATAGCCTGCACCTGGTTACCATCTGCTTTCAATCCATGCTAAATACCGAATCTTAAATACCGAATTTCATGCTAATTCAGTATTTTAGGGGTCACCTACATCTCAAGAGTCTTATTTTTCCATTTCTTATTTACCGATTCGGTGACTTTACCGATTCGGTAATTTTACCGATTCAAAATATTTACCGGTTTCGGAAAAATTACCGATTCGGAAAAGTTACTGATTCGGTAAATTTACCGAATTTGTGACTTTACCGATTCGGTAGTTTTTGGGAGCCCTACATCTCAATGTCCAAATACCAGTCGGCAACGGCCGAAATTCTGTAGTTGCGGCCGTTACCGACAGGTATTTAGCTACCTACATCTGGCCCCTGGTGATTTCCCTCACACTGACACATTCCTCACATGGACATGGTACAATCACCAAACTTGCACAATGATGCCTGGAAGAAGGACTGATATCTGAGCCTCTACATTAGATTTATAATGTCTCAAGACACTCATGTCAATGGGTATGTGTGAAAAATCACCTCTGTCCTCACATCACAGTAATGTATGATGCTGTACCTAAATCTCACCTATACATCCTTGACACCTTAAGAGCCTACTGCTATTATGTTGTGCATTGAGGCCATGCCGTGAAGAGCCATAGGGTTAGTTGCATACTGCAGTGTTGAGGGTGGTCCAAGACACACATATGTGCCAAGCCTGACAACACTACACAGGCATGCACTCCATAATGTGAATTGGCATTGCTCAATATCCAGATAGATCAGTTTATGGGTACCTGTGACATTACAAGTGAACTTAGGTATTGATTCATGAATCCAGTGCTATATACTCACCCCCTCCTAGCCGCTGTTGGCCCCTCAACTGCCCCTCAAGCGCAGGATAGGCCACCACCAGAATACGGGCCATGGGGGGAGTCAGGGTCAGGCGCCTACCCCTTCAAACTGGGGAGGACTTTCCCAGCTTGGCTAGGTTGATCTTTCTACTGCAACATCTGAGGTCCTCCACCTCTCCTGGAAATGGGAGCTGCGTGGGTGGGGAAACAACCTTTACAATGCAGTCATTACATCGCACTACCTTTACATAGCAGTCATTACATCGCAACATCCTTTACAAGCATGTCATTACAATGCAGTCATTGCAACGCATGTCATTACAATGCATGTCACTACAACGCAGGCATTACATCGCAAGTCATTACAACGCATAGTACCCTTATACCAGGGGTCTCCAACTTTTTCTGTAGTGAGAGCTAATTCTGCTCAAGGAAAGTCCTGCTTAGCCACTAGGATATTTTATCACTGTCAAATGCTGATGATATATATTAACATTACACTATGACTACCCTAAGCACAATTATCAGCAGTAACCACCAACAAATTCCAGGTGAAGCTATCAGCAGAATGCTAGGAAAACGTTTATCAATATTAAATGCTTGTATTCAAGTAAAATTCAAATCATCACATGCAGTGTGCCACAAACGATATTACCACAGCAGTAAGTCTCCCCAACTCAGATTTAAAGTGGATAAACATGTTTTATGTGGAAGACCCATAGGCCAACGCTGAAGCTTCCACATGCTTAAGCACCCTCAACAGCAGGGTGCTTAAGAAAGACTGTCACCCATGCACTCATCACCAGCAGGCTGGACTACGGAAATGCCCTCTATATCGGAATCAACAAATCTCTACTCCACAAAGTTCAGACTGTCCAGAACGCCACAGCCAGACTCATCCTCAACATCCAACGACCAAGACCACATTACCCAGCATAAACGAGCACTCCACTTGCTCTCCGTCGAAAAAAGAGTGACCTTCAAGCTACTCACACACACCTATAAAGCCCTCCACAACACCGGACTCCAATACCTCAATCTTCTTCTACAACCCGAAAAGAAACCTCCACTCTGCTGACCAGGCCTTGGCCGAAATCTTCTGCATTCACAGAACCAGACAGTAGGCACACCCCTCTCCTACATAATGGCCAGCTTCAGGTGAAGCCACACACTGAAAGCATTCAGGAAGAGCCATAAGACCTGGCTTTTCGAATGACCAAAGCTGCACAAATCACCCCCCCCCCCCCCCACAAACTCCCCCAGGGCCTGGAGACCCTCACAGGTGAGTAGTGCGCTCTATACATCCCTGATTGATTGATTGATAGGCCACCACAGTGTGTGTTTGGGTGTTATCATTGGTTTGGCTGCCTGTAACTATTAAGGGTAGTGAAATGAGCAGTTCTGCCTTCTTTAATATACACAGAATCTCAGAGATGGCTTGGTTTGGCTTCAGCTCTGAGAGCTACTTTGAGGGTGCTAGTGAGCGACCAGTAGCTCCCGAGCTACTGGTTGGAGACCCCTGCCTATCCTATCCGACACTTACCCTACTGTTGCACTCTCTGAAGTTTGGATAGTAATTTTTACCCATGCACTATCCAACACTTACCCTACTGTTGCACTCATTGGAGTTAGAATAGTAATTTTTACCCCTACACTATCCAACACTTACTCTACTGTTGCACTCACTGGAGTTAGAATAGTAATTATTACCACTATACTATCCAACAATTATCTTAAATGCAATGTAAGAGTGTGCATTGTAATGGTATGAGTTGTAAAGGTATAATGCAATGTAAAAGAATGCGTTGTAAAGGATGTTGCGATGTAAAAATTGAGTTGTTAAGGCATGCATTGTAAATGTATGCGTTGTGACGTAATACATTCGCGTGGGTGATAGATTCCCTGGGTCTGCACTTTACTGGCGATGGCCTGTCAAATCGTTTGCTTCAGTTAGGAGTTAACCTGGAGGGATGACACAGAGCCTTACTGGACTGTACCTGCATGACATTTGACCTTTACAACAAAGATGAATGGATTTTTTGAGAACTAACGTGCAAGATGTCCATTGCTACATGATAGAGCTCCTTAGAAACATTGTTGTGCAGGTACACATATCTCGGATCACATCACACATACATGCTTTGAATGTTTTGATACATTTATCTTGGTCCAGGAGTCAGGCTGGTTCCACATCCAAAGGCAGGGGCAACATACAGTCTGTGTAATCAGTCAAGAGATCACACTAGACACCTTTGGTAGTATAGTACTGGTACAACCACAATGCCAGACTTTACCATGGTTATGACAAGCCAGAACGCAACATATTTCTGACTACTGTGACATGTTCCAACATATTTTTACAAATTGAATTGCTCCCATGTGTGGTGACTCATACTTCCAGCAAAAAAACATGGTGTGCATCTGTGTGATTCTTAAAGTGACACATGTGATGAACATGGGTCTTGTGTGCAATGTCAGATAAACTGAGTTTCAACATTTTGGATTTGAAAGCAGCACTGTTACACGTATGATTAAGACTAACAAACATATTTGGGGTTCTTACAGCCATTGTCAGACACATGTGTTTGGCATTATGTGACACCTGATGATCATATAATTGATGCTCCAAAATAGACACAGGATTGTCGAGAGTATGAGAAATTGGAACATAAAAATGTACATGACATCACACATTAGTAGTTGTGATTGTTAACATAACAATGCAGTGCAAAATAGAATAGAATAATGTTGAGAGACAGGTTGCATCAGCCATGTTGACCTAGGTATAGTGTCATCTTGTCAGTGTTGTCTGTTTGCGAGTTAGGCATCACGCTCCCACTGGCACTACGTATGTTTCCGAATTCCAGTATTTTATGCACATCCAATGTCCTTGCTAAAAAGTCAATCAGAATGTGATTGCTCATCGTCGGAGGATGATTTCACACTAGCATTGTAGTTCATGCTGTTTTGAGAGGTGTGGATGCCCATACAGACACCATCATTCCTCTGATGCTGCACCAAACCATTTCCCATGACTGGTATGTATAGTTACCTAACCACTTTTCATACGATTTGAACACGTTTCACATTAATATGCCAATAAATTCCACATTCAGACATTCATCTAGTTGATTATCCCTGCCACAGGTCTCAGATGGTGTGCTGTGCATATTTTGATAGAATCGTTGATAATTGCATACAGGTTTAGTGCAATCAAAAGCTTACACTTTTCGTGCACACAAAGTTATGAATTATTAAATCGACAGGGGTAAGGGATAATTATCGACACCCTAATGGGTATGTTTGACTTTGACAGTTGGGGAGAGCGACACCTCCATCCTCAAATCATTTGTTAGAACTTACTTGCTCCTCTTGTGAACCATAGAGCTGGCCATACTTTGGTAGGACTTCTCCTTCAAGGGTCTTCAGCTCTTCTTCTGTGAAGTCAGGAGCCCTCGCACTGGTTTTGCCAGACATGGTTGGTCCCAGAAGTAACACACAGAAGCTGAGAACTAGGAGTGGGTAATAGCAGCAGTGTTTAGAGGCAAGTGAGTTTGTTTTCGAATTGCCACGTACATCTACTGCATATACACATACGTACGTGTAGACACACATAGCCATTGGTCGACCGCAATTAAATGTAGCCAATGTTATCCTACAGGGGAGCCCGCCTTGAATGAAACCGCCGAGCGTGCAATCTTTGTCCATTTACGGTGATCGCCTATATTTTCTTACTACAGCGAGTTCTGACTACTGCAGTGTCAGCGGTCAACTGTGATGTGTTTGCAATGGCCTCAGACCTACTTGTTACTTTTATTTTATTTTAACAATTGTATATGCAGCGCTACCACTACATGTACTTGTTAAGGCTAACCTTTTCACATGCTCGTCAAAAGTCAAAGCTTTGGACATGGTGCTCATTGTGCAATGCATAGATGTGCATGGCAGGTAGGTAAACTTTAGTACACATGTCTTGGTGTACCAGTTAACATGTCAGACAAGCCACCCTTTTTGCCATGTCACCTACTTTTGCTTGATGTAGTGCCTAATCAAGGTGTCGGTTTGTGAACTGTGACCTTGTAGGTGACTGTTAGTGAAGGGAGGCTGACCAGTAATTAATTCACAGTACCTAGTTTTGTGCACTTCATAACATATGTCCATTACATTTGAACAATGGTTTACATGTGAAGAGTTTACTGATGTTGCTAACAGAATGCAATGATGCTCCACTACTCTCTCACTTAGGTACCCTGGGAGAGGAGAAGGCAGTCATCCTCTAGTGTTCTGTCCATTCCCTGACCTCCAGACCATTCAAGAGAGGCACGTCATCCAGAAATACAGACTGGATCGTCTGACCATCTGGGATCTGACTAGTCAGTTGGAGTGGGATCTCCGATCAGAGATTGCATATCTCCAAAGAATCACCTCACTTGTAAAGGTTATGGCTGTTTTGCATTTTTTGGCCACTGGTTCTTTTCATTTTACTTTTGCCACTTCAGGTGGGATGTCATAAGCGTTGTTCAGTCATCTCCTGACAAGTGTGCTTCCTGCATTGTTTAAAGACATGAGCTGCTACATTCAGTTCCCTGGCCGTGACGAATTGGCCACAGTCAAGGCAGCTTTCTATGGGCTAAGTCACATCGCACATGTATTTGAATCCATTGATTGGGCACATATTCCCTTAGTGGCACCACATGATTGTGAACCAAATTTACAGGAACCAGAAACACTACCACTCCATTGACGTGCAAGTTTTCTGTTTGGCAGATCTGTACGTCTCCAACATCAGTGCCCGGTACCCAGGCTCTGCCCACAACAGCTTCATCCTGCAGAACAGTAGCATACCAAGGCTGACGTCACAGTTCCAACCCGAGAGAGCCTTGCTTGTGGGTAAGTCTGATATGTGGTAGATGATTCTGCATAGATTTCGTTAATCTGAGTGTGTGAATACATTTGTACATCCTACATATTTCACATTTATGAGACTCAGGCTATCCCAACTGGCCATGGTTGTTGACGCCACTCCAAAATCACCTGCTGAACAGCTCTTCAATCATGCACAAAGAAGGATAAGGCAAATAGTTGAGTGGACTTTGGCCTACTGAAAGCCACTTTCCGCTGGACAGGACTGGTGGAGCTCTCCAATACTCACCAGGGAACGTATGCCAGATAACCATGGCCTGCATCATCATCTACAATATTGCCCTGAGACGGGAGATACCGCATATCCCAGAGGATGGAGAGCATGGGAACCCGACCGCAGTGCGCTGGGAAATGCCAAGTGATGATGACGATAGTGGTGAAGATGATGGTGCCGATGTGCGTCAGGAACTCATCCACAACTTTACTACTCTGAGATGTGTTGTTCACAGCTGATTTAGGCCCTATAGTACAGACTGAGGAAATGTTTTGAGTGACTCAAACCATGTAGAGATAAGGGGAAGTGCTGTAGTATGACCTTTTCAATGTGATTAATGATGCCAATGTGTAGTGTCATTGATTAGAAATGTTGAGGCTTTGGGAAAGCAGACATGGTGTATGTTTAGAAATTTACAACAGGGCTGGTCACTGGATTGTTCACTTGTAGGCTTATGCACCATGTCGTCTTCATGTGATCATAATGGAGTTGTGACTTCAACTGGTATTTGTTGCTGTGTCTGAGGAAACAGAGTGACCATGTATTGTTCCTGGAACTGTGTCTCGTAGATGATGGGTGTGACACATCTTCATTAGGATAGCTTGTACTACAATGGTTTGGCAAGTAACGTGTTTTTCATGATATTTTGTCTCATGGTGTTCACAAGGCAATATGTGTGCCATCATGTGTCACAACAAAAGTTTGGGTTAAGACTAGTGGCTGTAAATCTGACTTCACATGGCCCCATTTCTCATTGCTTATGACCTTCATGTGCATTTTGAGTCTTCTTATCACACATTGCCACCAGATGTTGTCAACACCTGATTTTTAAGTACCTGGAGTCAAGGACTGTGGGGCAGACATGTGTCTGTGTACTTCATTTCTATTTGTTATTTTGATTAAATAATCATGTGCAAGACGTGTTTTTGGATTGATTATTTGTTCATCATATGAAGTGAGTTTGTGACAACTTTGTATTTTGATACAAAGTTGTAAAACTAGTCATAGTACAGATCTAAGCTTTCAGGCAATAACCTCCCCTCACGCCAAAATGGGGTAAAAGGCCGCTTTATTGGACAGGTAGGCAGGATCATAAATATGCATACATATCAAATACATACATTTCCCCAGCTAATACCCCCCTCAACCTATTTCCCCACCTTGTCCATCCCAAAGCTCCTCACCTAATGCCTAACTCAGTCTCCTGCCTACCTCTTGGCTCCAACTAATCTCCCCTGCTTCCTTCTGCCCAAACCTAATCCTAATGCCCCCAACCCTTCCTGCCTGTCTTGCTTTCTTCCAAATCTGCCACCTGTCTAAGCGACGAAGGACCAGAGAAAAACAATAGTTCACAGTAAATTGTATCAACAGCAGATATATACAGATGGAAAAACAGATGGGTGGGAGGGAGGAACAGAAATGCAGCTCCCTATGCCCCTCAGACCCGAATGCTGCTTCTGGAAACTACGACACTGGAGAGACGGCTCTCGCGCCCTGCGCCACCTGTGTAATTAGCGCTGACGTCAGAGCTGGCCTCCGTGTCTCGCGCCCCTGTCCCCAGCTGCCTCCCTCGAGGCAGCTGGGGACGAGGCCACGAGGCTAAAGGCGTACCAAAGCCCGAAATAGCCAGGGGGCGAACACTCTGCGAGTGTCGCCCGCAGGAACCCATCAGGCAATAACCACACCTCACGCAAAAATGGGGTAAAAAGGCCGCTTTATTGGACAGGTAGGCAGGATCATAAATATGCATACATATCAAATACATACATTTCCCTAGCTAATACCACCCTCAACCTTTTTCCCCACCTTGTCCATCCCAAAGCTCCTCACCTAACGTCTAACTCAGTCTCCTGCCTACCTCTTGGCTCCAACTAATCTCCCCTGCTTCCCGCTGCTCAAACCTAATCCTAATGCCCCTAACCCTTCCTGCCTGTCTTGCTTTCTTCCAAATCTGCCACCAGGAAAAACCCCATCACGGGTGTTTTTCCTGTCCCCCCTCCCGGCAACTGTGTTCTCCCTTAAAAGTGTACCACAAGAAAAAAAAACACTGTCGCCAAACAGGAAAAACACTTTATTGTAACGTGAGCCAAACCTGAGGAAAAGGGGAAAAAACACTGCCGTTAGAAACAGCGAAAAAACACCATGTTACCCAATAATTGTAACAAATTAGAAAAAGTCATAAAAACTACTCTGATAAGGACGATGGAAAAAGGCAAACGAGAAAAATTGAGGAAAATGAAGGAAAAAACGGGGGGAAAACAGGAAAGGCAGAGAAAAGCAGGAGTCGCATAAAGGAGCAGGATCTGGAAAGGGGAATGATGCTCAGGCGAAGCAAATGCAGAAAAAGGAATTGAGAGAGACAGGGACAGAATAGCAAAAACCAATAACGCTCTTTATAACAATATAAAACAAGCACTTGCTGTCGCTATAACAGTATACATTCTAACACCATGGGTTTATGCCCAAAAGGCCGACCAGCAAGTCCTTTATATTCAATGAGTATATTTCATTCCCAATGAATGACAGGTGCACCCCATCATGGCAAAAGAATTGAAAATCTGCAGTTTGAATCTCATCATGTAGCAACCAAACAATTCTGTGAAAGAAACAAAAACGTTGCATTTCCCTGTTAACCTTCCTACGTGCTCTTTCCATGGCCGTATAGCTATCCGCTCCTTTCCTCACTCTGCGGGGCACAAAAGCAGTGAATATGAGCCGCATTCGCGGCCAAGACTTTAGTAAGAGCTCAAGGTCTGTCTTCATTTCTATCAGAAAACCTAAGCCAGATAACTGAACTAGATCGTTCTCCCCAAGGTGTATTAATAAAAATTCTGGCATATGCGATGGAGGAAATTCGGCAATCAAAGGTAGCAACTGTCCCCAGCGAATACCGCTCTTACCCCACCAGGAGACAGCAACTGCCTCGGACGCAAAACCCAGGCTCGTGCCATAGTGTCTATTATTAGCCTGCGTAGCCACCCATTTAACAAAGAAATGGTCGATGACCCAGACATTCTTGCGATGGGACTGCGAGCCTGGAAAGAAAACACAATTATTATCCTGGAAAAAACTGAAATTAAAATCTACAACTGTCTAACATAACGCAAAAAAACACTCAGAAGACCACCCACCCAGCTTCTTAATGTCGCCCACAGAAACCCCCCACCTCGCAGCTTCAGAAGCCGCCCCTATGCGAAAGGAGTGAGTACCAAAATGTTGGGGATTTTCTCCGATAAGGTTCAAAGACTTCCTAAGGATGCCAAGAACTTGGGGCGCTGTAAGTCGAGAGCCATTCTGGTGGCGAAAAACAAACTTGGAGAATGCCCCACCTATATGCAAAAATTCAGACCAGGCCTGAACCGGGCAAAGGGAACCCCCCGTAGCCTGTAACTCAACCGTGCAACCTCTGCCCATCTGATCAGTATTGGAATGTTCCAGAAAAACCTCAATGTGCGAAGAAAAACCTGAAACGTTAAGGAGTTTCAAATCATCATGAAGAGAGGACCCCAGAAGTTCTGAAATCCTGAATGCTGCAAAGAAAAGCCAAACCATGCACAGTTTAAACAATTGAAATTCAAACTGGGAAAAGCAAATTCGGGGAAGGACCTTGAGAATTCTAGCAAGTAGTTGGATAGATATCGGTTCCCTTTGAAATGAACCCTGCTTTTTGGACTTAGCCCAACCCTGTAGCATGCACTCTCCCATTTCACCAGCGGAAGGCTCATAACCCCAAAAGGCTTTCCCGTAAAAGGCAAGACCTGCCAGTTTCCCAGCAATAGTGGTAGAGGAGACGTTCTTTTTGATATTAAGCAGAATGACCCCAAAAATTCCAGCCAAGCTCTTCTGTAAGCCACTTTGGTGCTGTGCACTAGAGAGTTCTCGACGAGCAGATAAGCAGTCATATCCCCAAACTCCAGAGGTCGTAGGGGATGGGAGTCCTGTGCAACTCTGCTCCGGGCCAAACCACGGAATCTCTCCCACTGAAAACGAGACAGGGCATCGGCGATATTATTAGCTGTACCTGCAATGTGCTTTGCCTTGAAGACAATGTTAAATTTTAAGCATCCCAACATAAAGCGCTGTAACAACTTCAACATCTGCTTGTCTTTTGCTTTCTGACCATTAACCAGATCAACCACCGTTTTATTGTCTACGTTAAATAGTACAGTTTTATTGGCCAATTTGGAACCCCATACTCTGAACGCTGCAATGAGAGGAAAAAACTCCAAGAAAGCAACGCTCTTCTTCTCTGTAGACCAACTGGCGGGCCATCGCTCCGCACACCAATGACCGTCCCAAAACAGGCCAAAACCATATGCGCCAGAGGCATCAGAAAAAAAGCTGCAATTGCCAGACAAAATCATCACCAAGAGACCAAAGTGTAATGCCATTGAAATCTGATAAAAATGTGGACCACACTTCAAAATCAGCTCGCATGTGTGTTGTCACTCTGAGTCTATGATGAGGAAGCTGTAAGCCAGACATAGAGAAGCCAAGTCTCCTACAAAAAGACCTGCCAGCATGTATGACTTTACAAGCAAAATTCAAATGACCTAGTAAACGTTGTGCCTCCACCAGGGTCAATTTCTGTACAGAGCGAGCATGCACTAACAGCCTTCTAATTTCTGCAATCTTCTGTGTAGGGAGCCTAGCTTGCATAGAAATAGTGTCTATCTCAATGCCCAAATACGTGAGGCAACAACAAGGGCCCTCAGTTTTGTCCTCAGCTAACGGAACACCCAGAGTCTCTGCAAGCAATTGAAAATCCTTTAAGGCAAGTGCGCATTGTTGTGAATTAGCCGGGCCCAGGAAAAGAAAATCATCCAGATAATGTGTAATCCCTGCATGGCCTGTGCGGAACGAAAAACACCACTGGAGAAAAGAACTGAATGCTTCAAACAGTTTGCAAGATATGGCACAGGGTCTTGTCCACAAAGTATTGTCCCTCGAAAAAGATGCCTAGAAAATCTGAAGGATGTATGGGTAACAATCGGAAAGCAGATTTAATATCACATTTTGCCAACTGTGACCCCTCACCCATGTCCTTGACCATAAACAAAGCAGCATCCACGGACTCAAAATGCACCATGGAATCCTCCTTTGCAATGAAATCATTCACAGAAAAACCTTGAGGCCAGGACAAGTGTTGAATCATTCTGTATTCCCCCTCAGCCTTTTTGGGAACAATGCCTACGGGCGACACAATTAGATTATCCAAAGGGCAGCGATTGAAAGGCCCGCCATCCTTCCTGCACTTACCTCAGACAAAAGTTTGTCCCGAACTATGTGAGGAAAAGCCCTCGCAGATTTCAAATTCTGTGCAAACCGGGGGTTTCGTGGACCCTGATAACCCAGCCGAAAACCCTCTTTGAAACCCCAGTGCAGCAGGGTAGCAACTTGAGTATCAGGGTACAAAGACAGCCAGCTACACAGAATGTCCACCTTGATTGGTGTAAAAGCCTCTGTTGCCAAACTGAGGGGTAAAACCTCGCCCCCTGTTGGAAAAACTGTTCCCCCACTGCACGTTGTCCCCGAAACATTGTGTGACCGCATGCCGACCACCACACCTGGAACATTCGTGTTTATATTTGCAAGGGTTCCTAGTGAAGAAACCCTTGTTGAAATTTCAGCATGTGCCAGTTGACAAGGATTGAGGTCTGTTCCACTCCCCCCCTACCCTCCCTCCCCCTCCCCCCGGGGTGGACCTAGACAGAAAGGGCCAATAGGACACCGCTAAACCACTGGCCGTGTGCAAGGAAGGAGGCGGCCGTTGAGGATACATCCATTGAACCCATAGCTCATTATCAACTTCCCCCAAGGTTTGTCTGGCATCAGTGATAACCTGGCCCTGAATTCCTTGTCATAATGAAGACATGCAAACCCCCCAAACTCGTTAGCTGCTTTCCTAATGACATCAATATATTTAAAAAGGGACACAGATCTGTTAGCAAACTTTTCACAGTAAACACTAGCAAATATAAGGAAAGCCGAAGTCGATGAATCTATATTAGTAGGAACCCTCGGCCTCTTAGAAAGTTCCCAAGCCTCTTCTTTGGAACCCTCTTTTGCTTGGATGTCCCTGTGAAGAAGCTTAAACAAATAAATGAAATCCCCCTTCCATATCTTATCTTTAGTAGCCTTGCTCAAATGAGCACCTAGGGGCATAGCAACCCCCATGTATGGTAAGCGTTTGAAAGGAAAATTCTGTTTAGCATCAGACTCTAGTGCATTATCATTATCCTTGGCAGGCAATGTCGGAACTACGTTAGCTATAGTATCGCTTGGATCAGTGCCTACCCCCGTGTCCAATCTCATGCGTTTTACAGTCTGTAAGTCATGCTCACCTGACTTATTCGTAAGTTGGTAGTCTGCCACACGAGCCACCATCGCTTTGTTCCTCTTCAGTCCCTTGACAGCCTCGTTGTCCTGAGCTCTAGCCTGTAAGGAATAAAAACTGGAAAGGTCTTTAGATGACCCCCCCCCCCCAGACACCCAGCAACTGTAGGTTCCTTCTTCATCAAACTGCTCGGATAAGTCCCCCTCTTCTAACAAGCAGCAGGCCTCCTCTCTAGAACCAGAAAGCCTCAACCCATCCCAGTTGGACCTAGTACCCGAACCGCTTCTCCCCGGGATTTCTCCATCACCCACACCCCTATCGAGCACCCTCCAATTAACCGTTTTTTTGGAAGTGAGCTGCTCTCCTGGGTTCAACAGGTGCCGGGAAAGCCGCCGCAACTCCTCGAGTGTTCTTTGCGCTGGAGGTGCAGGACGCCAGAAACTTGCCAGTAGTACTCTCGCTGCCCTCTAGCAAGGTTGACAGCGCCGAACCCTCGTGGGACCGCAAAGCGCTGGACTTTGCCGCCTCAGATGAACAATCCTTCTGCAGCGTCGTCACTCTGGTCGCATCCGAAATGTCCCTGGGAATCCAAACCCACTCTCCTTGGACCTCGCAGTGATCAGGAACCAAACCTGGCCCACCAGCCATGGGAGCGAGGGTGTCTGCAGTGGGTGTCGGCACAAGTAATGAAACCGGAACATCAGAGGCCTGAGAGTCAGACGGGGCGCTATTACTGGCACAGAATTGCTCTCTGTGCGGTCGACGCGAAGGATGACCCTGACTCATCACAATATCTCCTTGAACACTTGAAATAAAGGGAGATAACCCCCTATCCATGGACTATGAAGAAAAAAGAACCTTGTCTTTATCTTTCAGTTTTCCAAAAACGAAAAGGGGTTTGGAAAAGCCCTGTGTAGCAGCAGGTAAAGCAGTCTTATTTTCCATGCAACCACTATAGGGCGGTGGAGACAAAGAAGACAATGTATCATTAGCCAGCTTCAAAGGGGATTTGCTACCTTTTGTATTCGACTTACAGGGCATTTTCCTAGCCTGTCCAGTGGTAGTGCATGGCCTACCAACCTTTCCTTTCTGCCGAGAAGTGAGTGCCTCGCTAGAGTGGGCTGGAAGTGCAATGGTCTGTTGAACAGGAGGAGAAAAAATGGCAGACGCATGCAGCGTCGAAGTCTCACCTCTCACAGAACATCCCTGCGAGACGTCATTCGATGACAATGCTGGAACATCTGCTATGACAATTTTGGCAGCCGGAAGTTCCCCTTTCTCCAGGCCAACCCACGCCTGGGAGAGCGTACCAGGAATCAGGAGTTCCTCTCTCCCTGCCTCAGCCAGCATGCGGAGCGCTTCTCTAACTGAAGAAGAAACTTGCTCCATGCTGCTCCGTAGTCCGATAAAATATCGCGCTACAGCTCCGGTGAAGGAATTTCTCCAAAAATGCAGCTCCCTACGCCCCTCAGACCCGAATGCTGCTTCTGGAAACTACGACACTGGAGAGCCGGCTCTCGCGCCCTGCGCCACATGTGTAATTAGCGCTGACGTCAGAGCCGGCCTCCGTGTCTCGCGCCCCTGTCCCCAGCTGCCTCCCAACCCACATGGCTAAAGGCGTACCAAAGCCCGAAACAGCCCGGGGGCGAACACTCTGCGAGTGTCGCCCCCAGGAACCCATTGCAGCAAGTCCTGCTGAATATATCTAGCTGACCTGACACACATTTAGACTGTCTCTGAATGTACAGATTCAATGATGTAGATGAAGAGACAATGTGTGTCTATCCTCAAGTGAGCTAACAGAGTTGATAGCACTGTTGTAATGCAGACACAACTACATTTACATAGGACTAAGAAAAGTGTCCGTTACAAACAGGCAAGGTTATTTGGCCATGGATAACTCATCACACAAAACAATGTTTGAAAGAATATGATCGACAATATAATTATTTGGGGATAACTACATTTTATTTGAATGAGAATACAAGTAACACAAATTAGTGAGTGTGAGAATAACAGTGATAGGAGTGTGGATGACAGCAGAAATTTGAAGTGGGGGATATAATCATGGTGGATGAAAAGGTTGAAATTGAATCCCTGATTTGCGGGTACCAAATTCCAAATGACTCCTCACATCCAAGTGGGAAATACGGGGAGGTCAAGTCAACAGCATGAATGTGTGGCACACACAGCAATGACATAAGTGGTGCACTGGTTCCCTGCCATTTGTTCTGGTCTTGCCATCCTTCCCTCCTGATGTCTTACAGGGACATGCCCTCTTCCTGGGTGAGGGAGATCAGGAACTGCTGATCGTGGGGTGCCTCCAGGTGTGAACACCTCTGGCAAGGCCACCCTTCCGGTGGCAGCTGCAGATGTTGTTGGTGGTGATGTGCTTGCCACTCAGGGAGGGGGAGCTGTTGGTGGGAAAGCCCTGCAGAGGGTGCTATTGCCATCCTTCAGCACCCCTACCATGGAGGCCACCTCAGAACGTAGACTGGCCACCTCAATGTGGACCCCTGCCACCTCAGTGCGTATGCCGGCCATATCACCCAGAATGTCAGCGACCTCCTGGTATGCGGACTGGTACAACTCCTTTATTTCCCTGACTTTGGTACAACCTGGCCCAACGCACTTTGCGAGTCCTGGTACCGAGCCAGGACCTGTGTTATGGCAGCCTGGGCGACCATCTCATCAGTGGACTCACGCTGGGGATCCCCACTGCCCACTGCCCTCTGTCCTAGACAGGTACTGCACACTCTGACTAGGTCCTGGCTCCTGACTGACTAGGGTGGTGGTGGCTGTCTGAGAAGCCAGGGTTGAGGGGCAGAAGAGGTTATTCCCTATGCTAGGTGCAGAGATCATTGGGACAGATGCTGTCAGAGTTATTGCAGCCATGGTATAATGTTTAGTCTAAAAGTGGCCAACTGTTGAGGTCCGGCCAGACTGCCCAGATGTGCTTGGCTAGTTATCTACGTTCAATGTTCAGGAGCTTGTTGGTCACAGAGGGCTTCGTCGTCGTCATTGTCGTCTTAGTCTTTGGAGGGACTCTGCTGACTTTCCTCTGTGTGCTCGGCAGCAGTTGCCGAGTCAGCTTTGGATTGCAATGGTGATGAAAGTTAATAGCAGCATTAATGGGTGTACAACTATGACATTTCCATTGCTGAGCTGATGAACTGATATCTGCAACGAGTGACATAACTCATCTTCAACATTAATCATGTAAATCTGCAAAGATATCATATATGTTTGGTCTCTTGAATTTGCAGTTTCCTCAGTGGGTCTTCAACAATTACCTACACTGAAAGTTTATTGTTCCAATGTATACCTGTACATGCAATAAGGCATATTATGTGCTATGTTGTCAATAATGAGCTTTGATGACTTACTTTTTCCTCAACAGAATTTTAGACTTGTGAGCATGGGCTCAGTTGGCATTGTAGATTACCTGAATGTCATGTTTGGAACACATTTCTTAGTTGTATGGTTGTGTTATTCAGTAGCTCAGGACAACTTTGCGTTGGCTTTTTTATGCATGACATCAACAAACTTAGATGGCTACCTCCTATTCTGTAGTTTTCTCAATGTGACATATTTCATGTTAGATATTTGAGTAGTAAGATGGCTGCCAGGTGAGAAGGTTTGTGAGGGGTGTAGCACGTTGGGTGGGGATGAAGAGACAAGGCATCATGTTAGATGTAGTCACTTGGATGTGACTTGGTGAATGGATTAGAAGAGTTGTGCTTCTTGAGTGGAGTTAGTTCAGTAGCAAGATGGCTGCCAGGTGAGAAGAGGGTGAGGGGTATAGCATGCTGGGTGGGGTTGAAGATACAAGGCCTCATAGTAGATGTGTTGAAGGGGCAGAGAAGAGTTGTGCTCTTTTAGGGGAGTTTGTTCAGGACCAAGATGGCTGCCAGGTGAGAAGGGGTGTGAGGGGTGTAGCATGTTGGGTGGGGATGAAGAGACAAGGTATCATGGTAGATATAGTCACTTGGATGTGACTTTGTAAACGGATGAAAAGAGTTGTGCTCCTTAAGTGGAGTTAATTCAGTAGCAAGATGGTTGCCAGGTGAAAAGGGGTTGAGGGGTGTAGCATGCTGGGTGGGGTTGAAGAATCAAGACCTCATGGTAGAAGTGTTGAAGGGGCAGAGAAGAGTTGTGCTCCGTGAGTGGAGTTAGTTCAGTAGCAAAATGGCTGCCAGGTGAGAAGGAGGGTGAGGTGTGTAGCATGCTGGGTGGGGATGAAGAGGCAAGGCATCATGATAGATGTAGTTATTCAAGACTTTCGTGATGAGCATTGCCCTATTGCTGTATATTGTACAGATCTTTGATTGAACACACAATTACATGATCCCACATTACATGTAGAATTTGATGCAGCACTTTAAGAAATCATTTGAATATGATAACAACTTTGCATTGAATATCAGTAGTGTAGTTAGCAACAAAATTCAGTGCCACATACAAACCAACTTTAGAGATATATTCTACTTGCTGTGTTCAGGGAGTGGATCTAAATAAGGAGAGGAAAGGCCTATTTGATTGCAGACAAGGAATTGTGATATTGTGTCAGTTCGTGTAGTGTGGCATTTCAGAGTCCATTCCTTCCAATCCCTCAAGGGGTGGGGTGGCCAAGACTTTTTCATCCCAGTGCATGAGTCTTAATGGAGTGCTGGAAAGCCCCCCACCAGTTCTCCATGCCACCAGGAGGCGGTGCTGTACTTCTTACTAACCTTCTGCCGGAGGTCGTTCCACCTCTTCGTATTGTCCATCTGTGTGTTTCCAACAGCATTCACACTGTTGACTATCCTCTCCCACATTTCTGATCTCATGCTGTGAGGAGCTTAGGGAAGTAGGATCTGCTTCTTATGGTTACTCCCACTTTTTGCTTCATGTGATGCTGTTTTTGACTAGTCTGGCTGGAATCCTGCTAATCAGGACCCCAGTCTATTTGATTTCTCCCTAAATTGTTATGGTAAGTACTTAGGTACATCCCAGATTGAATACTGGGGTACCCTTGTCAGTCCCTAGTATATGGTACCCATGTACCCAGGGCATAGGTACCCCATAGGTCTCCCATGGCTGCAGCATATATTGTGCCACCCATGGGAGACCATTCAATATGGAACTACAGGCCTGCCATTGCAGCCTGTATAAGTTGGTCCTGCCACCACTTACTAAAGATATAGGTTAACTATATCTGGGTCCCTGCACTTAAAACCTATAAGTCACTCCTCTAGGAAGCCTTTACAATCCTGAAAGCAGGGTGCTTGGTTCTATGTGAGAGGGTGCCTCTGCACGAGCAGGACACCCCTGCTTAGGTCCTCCCACCAGAAACTCCCAAGCAACTAAAAACACATCTCTTCCCTCCAGGTGACACCCACACCCTGAGGCATATAATCATGTGACCCGCCTATCCTCATCCTGTACCACCAACTGCAAGAAGCTGAACAGGGGCGGGAGGATGGAAACCTGGACTGGGACGGGGAGGGCTACAACTCGGAGTAATGAATATTCCCGGTAAATAACCAGTCATTACCTCCTCGTCAGAACTCCCCGTCCCAGTCCTAACTGAGGGGTCAATTAGGATGGCGGTGAATCCGCATTCCCGGGCCAGCGGAAGCCACCGCCGGCCCGGAGGATGCAGATTTACAGCTGTGGACCTCCAAAACACCACCAGCCACATTAGGATGGCGGCGGGATCAGCCGCAAACGGCAAGCCCGTCCGCCTGATGACCCGCAGATGTTGTCCGTAATTTGGTGGCTGTGTCTGCAAGGGTGAGGAAACACGCTTTTCCGTGGCGGATTTTCCGCCGTGGAAAAGCATGTGACCAATGCTTCTGGGGGCCCGTTGCGGGCCCCCAGGGTGTTGTGGGGTGGGGGTGCACATGGGGGGTATCTATGGTATCCCCTGCATATGCATGCACAAAGCGGCAGGCACCGCGCGGTGCCGCCGCTTAATTCATGCATATGCAAAGCATGCAATTTTAACCTTGCGGCGGGCGCTGCTTCAAGCAGCACCCGCCGCAAGGTTGAATATACGGCATGTGACCGCCAGGGTGGCGGTCGCATCCTAATATGCACGGAGGGACCGCCGCTGCCCCTGCGGATGGTCCCTCCACCTAGGGGGTGGCGGACTGACGCAGGTCGGTCCGCCATCCTAATGAGGCCCTACATGTGCAGATACCAAAGCAAGAATTGGCTTCACTCAGTAACAAAAACAAACTTTATTAAAGCAGTACTCAACACAACGTCCACAAACCCAGCAGAATCAGTCCCACCCACCACCAAATGATAATGGGACATAAAGGTGTGAGGAGAACTTCAGGTAGCAGCCCTGCAGATTTCAGCCATAGACGTCCCTTGAATACAAGCCCGGGAAGCAGCCACCCTCGAGTCGATCTTCCCTGAACTGACCCAGGCACCAACACACCACAAGCCTCATATGCAGCCCCCACAGCCCACCTCAACCAACGACTGAGGGTAGCACCAGAAGGCTTCAGAGCTTGACCAGCCAGCCCAAAGGTCACAAAAGGGAATCCACCTTACGAAAAGGCTCAGTACGCAGCAAGTAGACCTCCAGAGCCCTCCGAACATCCAAACAGTGCAGCCTCAACCTTCGAACGAGGATTCGGACAGAAAACAGGCAAAACCAGATCCTCCGAGCAGTGAAACAAGGAAGGGTCTTTGGGAACAAAAGAAGGATCAGCCTGTAGAACAACCCGATCAGGGAAAAAACGCAAAACAAAGCAAGGAGCCCAACTCCCCAATCTGCTGAGCAGAGGTAATAGTGACAAGGAAAAGCACTTTGGTCATTAAAAACTGCAAAGAAACCTCCAGCAGAGTCTCACAGGGAGCACCCTGTAAGGCCCCCAAAACCAGAGGCAGATCCCAACTAGGTGCAAAGGACCGAATGACAGGCTTCTGGAGGAAACAACTCCTCAACAACCGGGACACCAGGGAAACCACTGGCTCACAGACTGACAAACAGCCGCTTACTGAGCCCTAAGGGAGGACACAGCCAGATTCAAGTCAAACCCGTCCTTCAAAAATTCCAAGACATGCACCGGATCCACCTCCAACGCAGACCTCCCCCGCACCGTACACCAAGCCTGAAAAGAAAACCCAATGCCTGGGATGGGATTTGGGTGTTGAAGGGCGCCTGGACCGATGAATAAAGTCAGCCACAGGAGAACACCCCAATGCTACAAGGTTCATCCTCTCAACCGCCAACCCACCAAGCACAGGCAGACCAGACACCTCCAAGACAGGGGGGGAACGACAAAGGACAGAGGCGCGCCCTGCATGACATCAGATGAACAATGTTGCCCCCTACTTTGTGGAAAAGGTGGAGAACATCTATAACTCCTTCCCACTAGCTGCTTAATCCCTGGGCCCGGCACCTAGTACCTGCCCCACCCACACTCTTGTATAATTTCTGTTAATATCCCAGGACGAGCTCCGTTGTTGTATGGCGTTTTAGGTTCCGAATGAATTTTCCCGATTCATGCTATATATAGGTACAATTCACGTTGCCCTTATATAGACATAGCCCCTGCTACCCAAATACAGGCATGGCTACTTCCATCCGTTCACCAAATGTCACAATGATTTCTTGGAAAACCAGACTCTTAAGCAGAAGGGACTTCCCCCAGCCAGGATATTGATTTTTCCAAGAACTCATTTATTATGCATGAGCATCTATTCCTAAGGGGTTCATCCATGACGTTCATATGCCCGACTTTACGTCAAAGCTGGCATTCCTAAACACCTTCAAGGTATAAATATACCTTCAATTGCTATGGCAAAGCACTGTTTGGTTTGGTGCAGTTTGACGACCTACTTGCCCGACGAAGCTCGCTACAGCAAGTGCCGAAGGAAGATGACTCTCCAGATGACACACTGATCTGGGAGCTGTCCTCCTCTGCCGAGATTCCAGCTCCAGTGTTTCTGACTCCCCTTGCGGGGTGTTTTGAAATTGAGTCCGAGACAGGGATACCAAACCTCCTTCATTCTAAGGTATGGAGCTGATTAGAACCTAGGGAAACCTTTGGCAAATTCTTGGCAAAACTAAACCTATGCTAAAGACCATGCTTACTTCTTCCCTCGTACTAGACATAGGGTAGGTACATTGGGGTAGGCGTATTTTAGAAGCACCAGTTGAGTATTTTAGCCTGTTTTATTTATGTATATGTATTTTTATATGGCTTAGAAACCATACAATCCTATGACAGTATTATTTTATATTACTGTTTACGCTGTACGCATTATACTTTGCATTCTGTCTAACGATTGTAGCAGTTCACCTCTCTTGCATGAGAAAGAAGACTGTTCAATAAATCCTTTTATTGAAACGCCTGTCTCTCTATTTTTCTCTGCAACTCTGTAGAAACAAAGTATGCACGATTGACTGAGTAAAATAGTTATATATTATTTCCACAACTCTAAAGATAGTTATTCCAGTCCTAGGGAAACAAAGTTGTCATGTTTATGCGGTTGTCAGAAACTAATACCTTCTTGTGTATTTGAGAAAGTTTCTAGTGACCTCTGAGCTAGCTGGCACTCACTATTAAGTTTAGTATATTCGATAGAGACCTACTGACCTAAGTCCTACGTCATATCTATAGGATATATTATTCCAATGCCCAGAGCCTATTGGGAATATACAAACTACACTAAACCGTGTGCTGTGCAGCAAGGTGAAATCAGGCTCTCCTGCTGAACCCCCTTAAACCGGAGCCGTTTATGAACTCTTTACCCGTGCTTCTGTCTCCATTGGGCCAGGTGATTAATATGTCCATTTCCAAGGCAGTTGTCCCTAGGACATGGAAGCAAGCAAGGATGATCCCCTTGTTAAAAAAGACTTCCTAGGAAGCAGCCAAATTGGAGAACTTCCGTCCCATATCTCTCTTTCCTTGGGTATCTAAGATTGCTGAGACCCATGTCAATTCCATTCTGAAAGGCTTTCTGGAAGATAATAACATCTTAGACCAGTCTCAGAATGGCTTCCGTCTGGGCCACAGCACTGATTCAGCCCTCCTAGCAGTGATCGAACATCTGAGGGATGCACTCGATGAGGGACGTACATCGGCACTGATTTTATTAGACCTCAGTGCCGCGTTTGACACGGTCTCCCATCAGATCCTGCTGCAACTGCTCAAGGAAGTGGGGATCGAGGGCTCCTTCCTTTCTGAGAGGGCTTTCTACTTGTGGACTCATATTATTCATCAAGGAGGGCCACAGGGCTCAGCACTGAGTCCTATGCTGTTTAACCTGTACATTTAATCTCTTGCAGCAGTGACTAGGAGCAGGGGCCTGATAATAGTATTGTATGCCGACGATACACAGTTGGCGGTGGCACTCTCGGGTAACTCAGCGCAGGATGCCTTCACGTTCTAGAGTAATGTCTCAGCTATTGCAGAATGGATGTCCGCCAACTATCTGCAGCTTAACGCAAGCAAGACTGAAGTTCTGTTGGTCGGGCGGGATGAAAAACTATGGAATGAGCACTGGTGGCCCACAACCCTGGGTGTTGCCCCCACCCCCAAGCAGATGGTAAAGAATCTGGGTGTGTCGGTGGATTTGGCTCTCAGTTTTCAGGCCCAAATGGAGATAGTATTATGAAGGAATGGTGTGTGATAAAGATATCACGACCCTACCGAACGCACAGCATAAAGTTAAATATTTCCTCATTTTCTAGTTGTTTGAATAACTTTCTGTTACACACTAGTAGCAAGTTTTACTTGATTCTTACATTTATTTTAAATCATTGTTTGGACTACCCATAAACTGTGAATAATCGTTTTTACAAGTGCGTATTTTTTATTTTAACATTTCAATAAATCTGAAAATGCATTTGTTGTATTAGAAATCATACAAACAATATTTCACATTTCGACGATCGTTGAATAGATTGGCCCGATGAATTTCGGGACCCTCGTCCCTTCCTCAGGGGCCTCTGCAAAAGATCATATGCATAAATTAATTTTGACTTACTGTATTCTCCATATCTATATTTTACATGTGTGCCATTACTCAGTTCTGAGTACACCGCCCTTATCTTGTATATAAAATACCAAACTGCCATATTAACTGAAACTTACACTTCAAGTGACTGGAGAAATATCCATAAAATTCTTCAATTCATACTGTGTGTCAAAAGAACGAATCTAACATCGGTTACTGTTGCATCATGGTGGTACATAAACAGGTAACTAAACAATTGGAAAGGGGCGACCACTCGGTCCCCCCGAACGTATGGTGGAGTGCCCCGATCCCCCCGGGAAGCCATTTTGGGCGGGAGGCGTGTCTCGGCTGGTATGCCCGAAGCGGCGTAGCCGGGGCGCGCCTTTTCCCGCCCAAGAGTGGATTGTCCTAGACACCGAAGCCGCTAGCCACACCCCGGAGGCGGATTGTAGGTGGGTCCACGCCCGCCCGAAGAAGGATAAAAGGAGCGACAAGCCAAGAAAGCATCCTCTTGTTCCTGTGCTCTGAAGCTGCACCTCCCCATTGCCCGTGAGCTCGAGACGGAACGAAGAGCCAATTTTGAAGGATTTAATTTTGTCTTTGTTCTTTCACAAAGTCAGCGTTGGACGATGCCGGGTAAGAAGGTCGGAAAGCGGGTCGGTACTGATCAGATGCTCCGCATGCTGGTGAAAGACATGGCCGAGATGAAGAAGCAGATGGCGGCAATGAATGGTGTGGGGGGACCCAAGCGAGTCGTCGGACCAGCATTGCCGGGAGTAGTCCCTAACGGGAGAGGTAGAAGGGCCAAGAGGGGAGCGTCAGGGGAGGAGGCCCCGGTTCCCGAGGTGCCGCCTGCGCACCCAGCTACACCGACTGAGGCCCCGATCCCGGTCCCGAACGAGGGGCAACCAATTCCGGTTGTAGTCACCCCCGTGAACGGGGAGGATATGCCTCCCGAACTGGCTGCACAGTTGGCAGCATGGTTGGGGAAAGATAGCGGGGGGGCCACGGCTGATGACGCCAGAGCAGTGATGAAGCAGTTGCGGCAATCGAGAGATGCTGCAAAGGCACCATGTCCTCTTGTTCCCCCGCAGTATCCCGTGGAACAACCAGTAGCGGGCGTGAGTTCGGCAGCGACTACGGTCACAGCTACCGGTTCAGGTAAGCAGCTATTGCCGATGGCGGGGGAGGGGTCGGTACCCTCAAGAAGGGAAAAAGTGGCTCAGCATATCCCGATGGAAGTTAAAGAGAGGATATGGGCTGATAAATATATAAACATGTTTTCTTTACTAACTGATCATTATGAGATTGAGCATGTCAAAATTCAAAAGGAGTTTCTGCACCCTAGTGTTTGGCGCGCTAAAATGGCCGCTTTCAGAGTTGACGAAACGATAGGTAATTGGGGCAGAGCGTTTGGGATGTTCACCGCAATTATGGGGGAACGAAGGCCCGAACTGTTGGCTGAACTACCCGTGTATCAGACACGTATCATGGAGTTTTCTCAGGCATATGAGGGTAATCAATGGTTCTTGTACGATAGCATATTCCGTAAGTCCAAGGAGTTCGACGCATCTCGGACGTGGGATTGTTTCGACTCCATTTCCTGGCAAAAAATGGAGAAATCAGGCATGGCAAAGTCGCCATTGTTGGGGGGGAACGGGGGCGAATTTTCCCGCCACTCGTCTGAGGCGCCCTTTCGGGCGGGATCAGGCAATGATCAGCACTCAAGGATTAATGGCAACTCAGTTAAAAAAGGGGCATGCTGGAGTTTTAACAGAGGCAAGTGTACAAGGCCCCAGGGGTCATGCAAGTTTAGGCATGAAGGTACAGGGTGCGGGCAGTCCTCGCATCCCGAGACCATGTGCAGAGCCAAAACGGGTGACACGGGAAGTAGAGGGGGCGCCAAACAGGTCTGAAATAGTCCGAGGGGCGCCTTTACCTACCCCGGTTGATACCATGGCAATGATTCCTTGGCTCAATGAATACCCGGATCATAGCTCCGCTGGAGTGTTGCGAGATGGTTTTTCGTATGGTTTCCGCATGCGATTGACCCAGGAGTGTGTTCGGTGCGGTATGCGTCTTTTGACGAGGCCGTCGCCATGTTGAATCGCCTGGGGCCCGGAGCGCTGATGGCCAAACCGGACATCGAGTCAGCGTTCCGGTTGCTCCCGGTACACCCAGACGACCAGCGTCTCCTTGGTTTCATGTTTCAGGGACGCTATTACATGGATAAATGTATGCCAATGGGTTGCTCCATATCTTGTGCGTATTTTGAGATATTCAGTAGTTTTCTTCAATGGGCGTTCACAAGAATAACGGGGTTTACGCATGTTATGCATTATCTTGACGATTTTCTGTTCCTGGGGGTAGCCGGGGACTCGGAATGTGCACAGGCTTTGAATGAATTTTGTGATCTCATGAGACATTTTGGTGTGCCATTGGCGCCAGGTAAGACTGTGGGACCGTTTACTTCGCTCGAGTTTCTTGGAATAGAGCTCGATTCCGAAGAGGGTTGCTTCCGGTTGCCCAAAGAAAAGGTAACGAAATTCAGGGCCTCGCTGGAAACATGTATTAGCGAGACAAAGGTAAATTTGCATCAATTGCAACAGACTGTGGGTCAGCTGAATTTTGCCCTTAGAGTGATACCAATGGCTCGCCCTTTTTCCCGCTCGATTGCACAAGCCATGGTCGGCCTTAAAGAAGGGCACCACCGCACAAGGCTCTCGGCAGAGGTTCGCCAGGACATGCGCATATGGTTGGCATTTCTGGCGGATTTCAATGGTCAATGGTCGTGTGGTCTGGAACAAACCGGCGGTGTCCTCCGAGGAGCTGGGGTTGTGGACGGACTCGGCAGGGAGTATGGGTTTTGGCGCCATATTTGGTAATCACTGGTCAGCCCAAACATGGCCATCGTGGTGGCATGAGAGTGGGCTTACAGGTAACATTGGTTTTCTCGAATTGTTCCCTATTCTGGTGGCCTTGAGAACATGGCCTGAGGGGTTTCGGGATCACTCTGTGGTATTCTGGTCTGATAACATGACCGTGGTTGAGTGTATCAATAGTCAGGCAGCACGATGCAAATGGATTTTGAGATTGCTTAAGGAAATTGTCTTGCTATGTATGCAACTGAACGTCCTTTTTAGGGCAAGACATGTGCCGGGGGTGCTGAATCAAGCAGCTGATGCACTTTCTCGTTCCCGTATGCAGGCCTTCTGGGATTTTCTGCCCACAGCGGACCCGGTGGCGGCACCATTTCCCGAATCTCTCTGGTCTCTCGGTGCCCCGAACTACAAAACCTCGTGGGAGAGAGTTTAGCACCCAGGACAAGGAAGGCATACGAAGGGGCGTTCCGTTCCTATTGGTCCTTTTTGGGTTCTGCTAGGGGGGAGCTTTGGGGCCAAGAAGAGTATGTCCTGAAATTTTTGTTGTCTTTACATCAGGCAGGCAAATCAGTAGCTACGGCTCAGAGGCACCGGGCCGCCATTTCTTTTATGGCTCGGGCTCATGGTATCCAGGACCCCACAGCGTCTTTTGTGGTACAGAAGGCGCTGCGTGGGTGGCAACGCCTTGAGGGTCGCAGAATGGACGAAAGGCACCCGATAGGTCTGGAAAGGTTGGCCCTGTTACTGTCCGTACTCCCTGCAACATGCTCATCTCAATCAGAGACAGTGCTATTCCGGGCCGCTTTTGCATTGGCATTCCATGGGGCTATGCGGGTTAGCGAGCTGGTAGCAAAGAACAAGCAGGATACGGGGGGAGGTCTGTGCCGAGAGCACATACAAATTAAGGGGGAGACGATGATGGTCTCGTTTGCCAGGTCCAAGACCGATCAGGGTGCGATCGGGGACAGTGTGGTAGTCCAGCAGATTCCCGGATCTCCCATGTGCCCGGTTGCATGCGTTGAGGAGTATTTGGCGCACAGGGCGGCATCATGGGGGGGAACCTTGCTGAGGCACGCAGACGCCACCCCACTGACTAGGTTTCAGTTCCAGCGGGTGCTTGCAATGGCAATTACAGCTGCGGGCTTGAACCCGTGCGAGTTTGGGACCCATTCCTTCCGGATAGGGGCTGCTACAGAGGCTACAGCCAGGGGTCTGAGTGTGGAAAAAGTAAAACAGTTGGGGCGTTGGTCCTCGAATTGTTCTAAAAGGTATGTGCGGTTGCACATATTGTGAAGCTGATATCATGCACTCACGCTTCTTGTTTTTGTTTGGTTTACAGTTTCGCAAGCTTACGAGGCGGGGCGGACTGTGCAGTCGACCCGACACCTGGGAACCAGCGGTCATAGACCACCGGCTGAGGAGAGAGTGGTGTGGGTCGTGGGCCACTCATACGTGAGGCGTGCCGCGGACGTATTCAAAGCAGGTGACATGTTTCACATGGCTGGGGAATACGGGTACAGGGTGACCTTCTACGGAAGGGGCGGGCTCTGTATTGACCAGTTTCAAACTTTTATGGAGGGCTTGTTAGGGCGGACAAGGTCACCGCCATCTATAGTCATAGTGCATCTTGGGGGCAATGATTTGGTGACCACTGGTCGACGGGTACTTCTCGAATTGATGCTATCCACTGTAAGTTGGTTGGCGAGAAGGGTTCCGGGGTGTACGATTGCTTGGTCCCATATGATTCCTCGGAAGGTGTGGCGAGGGGCTAATTCTGTGTCTGCTATAAATCATTCGGTAAAGAAAGTGAATAACAAGCTTGGTAGACTGTTTCGTACAAGTACATTGCATTCGATTCCGCATGGATGTATCAGGGGGGACCATATGTATCTAGAGGATGGGGTCCATTTGTCCCGGGTGGGGAATTCTTTACTCATAGGAGACCTCGTAGCCTGGTTAAAGAGTTTACAGCCATGACCTTTAAGTAGGAGTTTTTGTGGGGGGTCCGGATAGCCGGTCAACTATCCGGCTTGTGGCGGTAAGGTCATGATCGGTGAGCAGTAATTGGAAGATCCCTAGAGGTGGGGGCGTCACCCATTACGGATGGGAGCGCCCGGGGGGAGGCGGCCATTGGCCCCTCAACGGGGAGGCGGTCCCCTCTAAGGATGGGGACGCCGAAAGGGAAGGCGGCCATAGGCCCCTCCCTGGGGAGGAGGGGCTGCAGGGCCTCTCCTGGGAATTTCCCGGGGCCAGGACATCTGCGACGGCAGATGTGGTAAGTTGTGTGGGGTGGGAGGGGGGTCTACGCTACCTTCTAGACACCTCACACGAGTCCTCGGACGACCACTAAGATGGCGTCGAGTTAACATGGGGCCCCCGTCAAGACAAGGGAAATTGGAAATAGGCACAAAGGTGTAGTCCTCTGTGCGACCGCCCCTCACAAGTGAGGGGGGAGTTCTGGTTTAGGGATCTGACACCGGTTACGACCTTGCCGTTGGCCCGTAATGTTAGGATGTACAATTTCAATTTTAGAAATGCATTTGCAGGATGTTTAGTATCGGCTAGGAGAACCTTTGTATTAGAGATGTGTTAAGGTTAGCCAAGAACATCGTAATGTGGAAATGAAATTGTACATGATATGAAACTGTTATTTTAATGTTTTAATTTTGTTTCATATTTTAATAAATACGGCCGGGAGGATAACTCCCTCCCGCCTTCCAAAAGTTCAGACCCGTTTCCGTATTCCCATTCTTGGGGATTGTGTTGAGAGGGGGTGGCGGGTATCTCAGCCATATGTAAATTAACCCGGCTTAAAAAATACATTGTTACATGGCACTGAAGTATAAAAACATAGAACACTCACAGTGTTTGCTGAGGTTTCAATGTGTACACCTCTGCGTATTAAAATTCGTCCGAGTGAGTATTCTAATGGAAAATGAGGGAAATGAAATAAGAGGCCGCTGAAGTGTGTTGACAGATTTACATAGTAGCTAACCTTGCTGCCCTGGGGTATAAGTGTCATTACCTGCACTGCATAAAGAGCAGCGACGTATCTGTAAAAAAACGGTAAACAAAGCTGATGTTAAAAACGGGGCTGTAGGAGATTTAGCTCAAAGAGCGTGTACGGACCGTCTAACGCTTACGAGAAGAAAGCTTACCTTGAATGTTCTCACGGGCGGTTATCCTGTTCGTAAGTCGGATTGATGGCAGGTTTCCGAGTTTCCGGTTTGTTCAAACCGTTCTCGCGAGTACATTATATATATATACGTGTACCTTGCTCAAACATCAAACATAGAAAGCGGCTTAAAGTTCCGTCGGCCATGTTAGAGTGCCGAATAATTGACTGTTTGGATGTTTAAGGAAGTAGAAGGATAACTGGAGATGTCCTCTATACGGTACATAACGCGAAGAATAATCTACTCGAAGATAGGAACGCTCGGAGGTTGGACAATGCGGCTTGTCGACCCGTAGTAAAAGAAAGATACCTGAATAAAATATACTGGAATATTGTGACGGAAGTTAAACGTTACCTTTTAACCGGCTGTATTTATATAGCGCATAACACTGTTACTAAGTTTTATTCTGTAGCGCCTAAGATTGGACGATGAAGATCGAATAAGTGTAAATGTGCCTAATAAAGTCTGCTCTACATGAATTTGAATCTGAAAAGAAAGACTGTGAATATTCATTGCAGTATTTAGAGTCATGTAAACAATACAGTAAAAACCGTGTACATTTGCCTTTTTATATTCCTCATGATCAAATATCAAATCTTGAAGCATTTCATAGGACGCATCCTAAATACAGTTTATCATTTAGCCCCATAGGTTCCATGGTTTGAAACTTTTTAATTAACATAACTTCCCTTTGGGATAAGATTTTGCGACTGTCTGACCCTTCTCTTATTTCAATCTTTTCCACAACCATAAAACGGACTTGGGAGATGTTGTGTTTGTGGGTTATCCAATGAGCTGCCAGATTAGATTTTGTATTTTGATTGCGTATCATACTTTAGCGCTCACCTATTCTTGTTTTAAGTTTCCTTTCGGTCTTCCCTATGTACATTAACCCACAAGGGCATTTTATGCAAAAAATCAGATAATTGGAGTTGCAATCAGCTGTGAATTTAAGACTTATTTTTTCTACAGTTCTCGGATGGGTTACTAAGTCTTGTTGCATAACGTTGTTACAATGTACACAGTTATTACATTTGCACATCCCTTTGTAATTGATATTACTGGGTCCTGTGGTAGTTTTGAGTTGTTCCTGTAGATTCCAACTTCTTGTATACGCAAAAATAGGTTTTAGTTGAAATATATTGTTGAAGTCTTCATCGTTTTGGAGTAATTCCCATCTTTTTGTGATGATTTTTCTGATGTTCGTTGCTTTAGTGGAGAACTTAGATACAAATACACTGGGGGTGGTAGTTGCAAATTTGTTTTTGCTCTTTAGCAGAGTTTCCCGGTTGATGGTTTTGACTCTTGTTTCTGCTTTTTCTATGCATTTCGAGGGGTATCTGTAGTAACTAAGTCCAGACTAGTTGAGGTATTCCAAGAAGTATTTATTGAGAAGTTAAGAAATCAGGAATAAGTCCAGAACAAAACCCACCAGGAGCCACCAGCAGGCAGCTCAGCCCCATCATAACTGTGTGTTTCTTTCAACCTCCACCCAACATTCTATGATGAATCACAGTGCAGAGGCATTCCAAAGGCATTCCACTAGAAAGCATGAGGTGGATAAAGGCATGCATAGAAATATGCCAAAGTAGAATATAACATACCTCCTTTTCTTCGACAACAAAATAGAGAACATAGGAACATAGAACATGAAAGAAAGAAAAAGTGTACCGATCATTACGAGCTGACACACCCACTGGCCAGACAGATGTGACAGGAAGGAATGAACAGCAAGAAGCATAGAAACTACAGAGAAGATATGAATGAAAATAGATCAGATACATTTCCAGTCTCTAAACACAAGACAAAGCAAAAAGTGAAAGAACACCCAGATTAGAGGAGGGAGACAGAAAAGCAGAAGGACATAAATAGGAACTGAGACAGAAAAGCAGAAGGACATAAATAAGAACTATTCTGCCCTTTGTTCCCAACGAATACATAACGTGGAACATAGCAAGACTGGAACACAAGAAAAATAAGAGCTTTCATTCTCCTCTACAGAAAATAACGAGGAAGAGAATAAAAAGAACAACCCAACAATCACTCCAGACACACCCACAGCTAAGGAGAGTATGAAAAGGTGAAACATTGAGTATATGATGGAAATACCAAACAGAAGCAGAGGAAAGAACAAATAAAGATCTTTCATACCACCCTGTTCAACAGCATTAAAAAACAAGTTGAATAAATATTGAAAGATTTGGAAAAGAACCTCATAAACAACCTGTATAAATTAATAATGAATAACGTTAAAACATTGAAAGGCTGCAATAGAAATAACATCCTCAAAAACATTGAGATGGAGAATCCTCCATGTCGACAACCTCTGAAGGTCAAACATTGAAATATTGAAAGGCAGCAATTGAAATTGAAAACCTTAATAGTCACACATTGAAAACATTAGAAAATCCCTTGAACGTGACTATTTGAAAAACGTGAGTACGTCGAAAAGTACCACAATGTAATCCCAAGAAGGAACACAACTGGACTGGATGCAGATTTCATGCACATTTGAAAAAAACACATGTTCGTATCCACAAACACAGATAAAAGTGAAATTGAAAACATGCACACATCTCACTAAAAGTAAACCTTGCAATCCTTGTATGCAATCAGCATACATTGAAATAGAATAATGTTGCACCAATTGAAAATATAAAAAAACAGCATAATATAAACATTTGAAAATGTGCAACCTCAAAAATAATTTTTAAAACACTAGGTGGCAGCATAGCATTGAAAACTTAAAATCATGACTGCAAGAATGTACAATTAAAAAACAAAACGCTGCATTCAGGAAAAAGAAAGTCACCTCTTAAACGAAAAGAAGATGTATAAATAAACTTGAAGATGGTCCAATAATACACCCGATGTCATGCTGTATGTTTGATCGGTGATGTTAGTTCATGACTCACAGGAACTCTCATGAAGAAATGCCGCACTGAAAATAATACAACAAGACTTGAGGAAAATTTGAGGTTGTCCGAAGTGCTGCGACATTTCAATTAGCTGCGATGTCACTTTAGAAAACGAGGTTGGCAGTAAATAATGGTTGGCAGGTAATGTCAGATTTATGATTTCAACATGGAGGAACGCAAACTCATGGCAAACCGGATGGCTCTAGGCACGTCCATGAGGCACAGCGTCTGTAAGCAGCACTGAACACGAAGACATGAAAAGCACGGGAGAAGCTCCGCACGGGATAATGTCCGAAGTAAGTTGCGCGTGCCAATTTTGAAATATTTAACTGATGCGCAACTGTCATTAACATGCCAAAATGTATGAAAAACAAAAACCACCGACAAAAACAAAATTGAACATACTGTTTCCTCGCAAATCTGTGCAGCGCTGACAGGAAAATCATTTAAAATTACACGATCCAATCTCTTGGAGTAGCAAAGAGCGGCACTGTAATTTATCGCGATACGCTGTAGACACTTGTAGATGCAGTATAAGCATACAAGTGTTGGCAGACATAGACGTTGGGAGACACATCCATTGGCAGGTTTAACCTCTTTGAAGTGTCTGCGCAAAACAGTCAGCAGAGACGATACAAGCACAGGTTGTAGCTCTGAAAACACAGTAGGGAAATATAAATAAAATAAACTTACAAGTGAACTTCCTTTTGAGATGTAGAAGATGTCTTTACTATGAATTTCCTTCTGAGATTTAGATGATGTGTTTACCCTTGTAAATAGCAGCGCCGGAAACGTGAAACAGCACCCTGCAGCACCCTGAGCCAGGAACTTTTGTAGAAATTAAAGAAGCGCTGTAAAAGCATCAGGAACAGATTTGTGCTGTCAGAACCAAGTGCGCTGTAGTTCCCTTATAGATGGACAAAATGTTCACAAGATACTCCTCTGATAGTCCATAAGTGTTTGTTGAGGCAGGAACCTTGCTAGTAGAGACTTTGTGAACATAGTGGTTTGACTCTTGAATGATGCTTGAAAGTTAAGATGACTTGGTTGTTAAGACAGCATACAAAATTAGTGTAGATCAGAGCACACTTCTTTACCAGACAGTGCAAAGGCATAGCGTCAGAAAGGAAACAGCCAGTTACCTTAATTGATGAAGTGTTGTTGTTGTGAAATCCAATTTTGAGACTTGAGAAGAGGAACCCGGCACTAAGAAGTTGGGGGCGACCGGTGAAATGGTCACTGGTGGGTCTCGGTGCCAGAATTAGTATTTGAAATTTGATGGAGTTAGAAATAGATGAAACTACAGAATATCTTGCCTCCTTGATGAAGATTTTGATAGTCTTGGTTTCTTGAAGGTTGATTTATTGAGTTGAACACGTAGGTAAGATCAATTCGTCGCCATCAAAATGTTGTAAATAACTCCAGTCAAGTTGAGGTATTCCAAGAAGTATTTATTGAGATGTTAAGAAGTCCAGAACAAGACCCACCAGGAGCCACCAGCAGGCAGCTCAGCACCATCATAACTGTGTGTTTCTTTCAACCTCCACCCAACATTCTATGATGAATCACAGTGCAGAGGCATTCCAAAGGCATTCCACTAGAAAGCATGAGGTGGATAAAGGCATGCATAGAAATATGCCAAAGTAGAATATAACAGTATCCTCGTTCCATGAACTTCCTTTTCAATCTTTGTAAATCCTCTTCATGAGCTTCTGGTGTGGAGCAAATTCTTTTACTTCGTAACATCTGTGAGAAAGGTAGATTTTCGATCAATTTTGGAGAATGGAAACTTTGATATAGTAAAGTGTTGTTTCGATCAGTTGGTTTTACAAATGTTCTCCAATGATCTCTTGGTTATTTTTACATCCAGAAATGATAGAATGTGTACATTTGATCCTTGGGTTTCTTTCATTCAGTTCTTGTATGTTTTGTTCCAAGGCTTGTTGTGGGCCGTTCCAGATTAAGAAGATCTCGTCTATGAATCTTTTGTACAGTATGAGGTGTTCTTGACATTTGATCTCAGACAGAATGTATAGTTCCTCGAATTGAGCCATAAAGATGTTGGCGTAAGTTGGGGCTCCCCCGAAACCCATGCTGGTTCCACTGATCTGTAAATAGAAATCTTCTTTGAATCTGAAGTAGCTATGTTGATGACAAAAGGTTAGAAGTTCAAGTATCAGAATCTTGTTGGCACCCAGGTCTTCTAGTTGTAATAGGGCCCATTCCGTTGCTTCAATTCCTTCTCTTAAAGGGATCAACGTATACAAAGCAGTACCATCGATTGTACACATTATCCATTGTTGGCTGTTTGAAAGATCAAGGTTATTCAGATGGTTCAAAAAGTCTGTGGTATCTTTGATGTTAGTTTTCCAATGTAGAACACATTTTTGAAGAAAAAAGACTATGTATTTACCCAATCGTTCAAAGAGAAACCCTACACCTGAGACGATAGGTCTGAAGGGATCATACAGATTTTTATGTACTTTGGGTTACATGTACATATGTGGCCTCTTCGGATTTTGTTTGGTTTAAAATTGTTCTGTTTTGCTTGATATCCAGTCCATTTCTTTTGCATGTTGTAAACATTTTTCAAGGGTTTTGATAATCTCCTGTGTTGGGTCTTTGTCCAGATGTAAATAAGTGGTTTCATCAGCTAGATGTTCCTTAACTTTGGTGTTATAGTGTTCTGTGTCCATTACAATGAGAGCTCCCCCTACGTTCCTCTGCCAAGGACTTATTAGTCATCCCCCGGTTCAAAATAAAATGATCCGGAGGCCAGAAATTTTCGGTACTTGCACCCACTTTCTGGAACTCCCTCCCCCCCCTCTCAGATCCTCCCCCTCCTACTTAGAGTTTCGCAAAGCTCTTAAGACCTTCCTGTTCCAGCAAGCTTTCAGCCCATAGCCCCTGATGCTCCCCTCAGTTCTGAAATCCTATAGCGCCAAGAAACTGCTCAGTGAACGTGCGCTTTATAAATAGCTAAAAATTCAAAATTCAAATTATCTGCTCGCTGAAACGTCAATTCTTCCTTATTAGCCAGACCCCCCAGGATATAGCGGCATAGATTCTCAAATTTAGCGGCACAAAAATTGAAATTTAGCGGCACAAAAGTGGAAATTTTGCGGCATTATTGCGGCACTGTATTTTATTCGTAATCATTCCTTTTCAGCCTTAAATCAATGTAAACTGATTCAGCAGGGTATTCCACTGTGAAACTGGCATGTTTAACGTGTCTGCGGCTCTACGGAAGCACAGTCTTGTCTAAAACACTAACCATACTAATTTCTTTTAGGTTCCGAAGTGCATCTTACTTTGCAACTACCTTCCCCAACTTTCAGCTCCGACATATTTTTCCTGGCTCACTTTTCAAAATGTGTTACACTGTGGTGGCATTATTGGAGAAGAACTACGTGCACAGCACAGTCCTTTACCCACAGGAGGCGAGGGGGAAAGTAGGGGGAGACGGCAAACAGAACAAGCACCTTCAAAATAGCCAATGTCGAATACTACTCGGCTTCCACCACAACTTCTACGACCGCAGCTCCAGGGCTCTAATCATAGCTGCCAAGGTTTCAGATTGCTATGTGTGACATTTTCAAAAATGTTAGTGTAATTATGAGTGACATTTCAACAACTATGAGTGACACTTTCTCCAGAGCAAAAATCAAGCAATGTAGACAATTGCAATATACCACCCTTTAACAGTGACCCACAAGTCTCCATAACCATTCTCTCTCACAAGCTTTTGTTTTGTTTTTTAGAGCTACTCATACCAGTTTAGGGTGTCAGAGCACTTTACATCACACAGAGACAATGAGTTATATGTGTGTAAAGCAGTGTATTGGAAATGTTACATAAGAGGTGTAGGAAAGGAGGCATAGGTCATTTGTCATTTATACTAGGCATAGTATAAGAGTGCTTGATCTGAAGTAGCAGAATTTAAAATATGCCACTATGGTTGGGGGTTCTCTTTACTAATAAGAATTGATTTCTACCCAAATTACCATTTTGCAACATTATGATAATAAAAGTCTGGGGAGAAATCAACTCTTAAACGTATACCTTGCAGTTTGCATGCAGCTGTTTCATAACAGTTTATAGCTCACTGTGCTACATTAGAATTTTAATTTATACATTTCAACTTTTCAACATCTGTTCCCATCCTTATGTTAGGTTTTGTGTATTTCTGTCTCTCTCACCTGTCTAGCAGCGCCAGGAAGCTTCGGCGTCAGTGCGCTTTACAAATGGCACTTAACATAACATAACATAACAAAAGGATCTCTCCAACAAAAGCAGTAAGGCACTGAACTATTTAAATGGTATGCATTTCTGTGATCTGCACGGTGCTCGTGCTTTGCAGCAAGCATATTAACCTTTACTCTGTGTAAAATTTCCACTAGACAAGACTCTGACGATACCCAGGCGGTCCATTAATCACCAGAGTTGCTGTTTTCTTGGCATTTTTATTGTTGCTTAAAGTTGCCTGGGGCAAGGAACCTGACTGGTGCCATTGGAATGTGACAGATATATTGGTGAGCGTGGGACATATTGGCTGACATGAGGTCTGTGCCCCTCACCAAGGCCTGCAAATGTGCAAAAGGATGTGGGTACAATACCACCGATCCGCAAGAAGACCCGGGTGGTCTGCGGGGATGAGTCTGCAAGGCGTTGGTCAAAACTCAGGTCAAATCAAATGCAGCAACGTGAACACAGAACAGCTGTGCACACTGGTCATGTGTGACAACATCCGTGTGCAAACCTGCTGCCATCTTTACAAACGTTGCTCCATCTGAGTAATTTGGACAGGGGAATATCGTTGTTTAAATTGCTGCAGTGCGTTTGTTGCTGTGCTTAACCCCTTTGGATCTGTACCCCAAGGAGGCAGACTCTAACTGCATCTACGGTTTTCAGCTCAATGCTGTTTTCCCTGCTACTGACTTGGCCCAGCTCCCTTCCATCTTCTCAAAGAATGCCGTACTGCCTAGCCAATGCTCCATCCATCTACCACCTGCAGCGCCTCCGATCGGCCTATATTTACAGTGGATCAAGCCCCTGCACCCTTGGGGTCCATTTGAATGCGGAGAGGCTAAGTAAGGGTGACTTTACTGTTGGGCTTCTTGGACCCCCCTCCTACTTTCGCCCGTTACCCGAACTGCTGCACTTCAAACACACACTAATTAATCTCAGGCACTCCTACTGCTGATCGGATGCACCATCCATCTGCCAGCGCCCCCCACCTCCCCTGTCAGGGGCCCTAGGAGCCTATATGCTTACAGCGAATCAAGTGCCTCTCTCTGCCATGATCCCTACTGCTTGGTGTGCTTCCCTATAACATCGATCACTTGTAAAGCAGTTACTTGAAAAACACTTGCTCACTGTGCAAGGGGAGAGTGGCGCAGCCAGCGATTAGGTACGGCCCTACGGCCCGCCTCGTAGCCACAATGAATTCCGTGACAAACATCATCCGTACTCCGGGCATGAATGACTCTGTAATGTGATGCTTACAGACTCTCAGCAATTATTAATACGGGTTCCATCGGCCTCCGCGGTCAGCTCCGGGCAGTATCCGTATTTTCATTTTCGTTTTTTTTTAAATTTACTGAGTTGAGCTCTGCCTGCCATTACCAGTGCAAACTCCGTTCCACAACCACCCGCTCGCGACGGCGCTCTCACTGTTGTGATGTCATCTATCCGTAATCATACCGTGTGGGTAAAAATGTTACATTGTTGCTTTGCTAGCCAGTCCCCAAGCTGCTAAATTCAATTTATAAGACGAGGAGGACATATTGGCTGTCGTCCAATCGCAAAACGGCGGATTTCGCTGCCGGTTTGCCAAAAATCGCGGGATTTGCACAAAAATGCAAATTTCGCGATTTTTTTGCAAATCGCGAAATCGCGATATCCTGGAGGGTCTGATTAGCCAATTGTTGCAATATCCTTTTCTCTTGCTTAGAAAAATTGGGTGTCTTTTTTGACAAAAAATCCAGTTTGTGGATATCGAGTAGAACCAGTTTTTCGAATAAATCAATGGTTTTGTGTGATACAGGAGCAACAAATGTGCTTTTTGGTTTAAATTCCAAGTATTCCTTTGTCTTAGTTGAATGTTTCTCAGAAATTTACACAGGGCAATTTCAGTTTCTGCTAGATTAGATTGATATGTAGGGACAAATGACGTTCCTTTGTTAAGGACTTTCATTTGTAGGTTTGTGAGCTGTGTTGATGAGATATTAATTACTATGCTCTCCCGCTCCGTAATTTGGGTTTGGTTTTTTCTTTTTCTTTTTCCTCTCCTGATTTTTGTTGTTTTCCGCTTTGTTTGGTTGTTGAATCGGGTGGCTTCGTTGGTTGTTGACCCTGTCCTAAAAAAACCTCTGTTGATGTTGTGGCTTGTGTTGTTGAAGATGTGGTGGCTGAATCGCCGGATGTGCCAGTTGTTTCTTTTCTTTGAATAGGTACCCTAGAAGTTGAGATATCTCAGTCCAAAACTGCGCTTTCATCCGATGAAGTGAATTGTTTTTTGGGTGTGGGGCGGCGTTCCTATCTTCGAGTAGATTATTCTTTGCGTTATGTGCCCTATAGAGGACATATCCAGTTATCCTTCTACTTCCTTAAACATCCAAACAGTCAATTATTCGGCACTCTAACATGGCCGACGGAACTTTAAGCCGCTTTCTATGTTTGATGTTTGAGCCAGCACGTTAATATATAATGTACTCGCGAGAACGGTTTGAACAAACCGGAAACTCCGAAACCTGTCGTCAATCCGACTTACGAACAGGATGACCGCCCGTGAGAACATTCAATGTAAGCTTTCTTCTCGTAAGCGTTAGACGGTCCTTACACGCTCTTTGCGCTAAATCTCCTACAGCCCCGTTTTTAACATCAGCTTTGTTTACTGTTTTTTTACAGATACGTCGCTGCTCTTTACGCGGTGCAGGTAATGACACGTATAATCGAGGGCAGCAAGGTTAGCTACTGTGTAAATCTGTCAACACACTTCAGCGGTTTCTTATTTCATTTCCCTCATTTTCCATTAGAACACTCACTCGGACGAATTCTCATACGCACAGGATAACCGCTCGTGAGAACATTCAAGGTAAGCTTTCTTTTCGAAAGCGTTAGACGGTCCGTACACGCTCTTTGCGCTAAATCTATTACAGCCCCGTTTTTAACATCAGCCTTGTTTACCGTTTTTTTAGAGATACGTTGCTGCTCTTTACGCAGTGCAGGTAATGACAATTATACCCCAGGCCAGCTAGGTTAGCTACTATGTAAATCTGTCAACACACTTCAGCGGTCTCTTATTTCATTTCCCTCATTTTCCATTAGAATACTCACTCGGACGAATTTTCATACGCAGAGGTGTACACATTCAAACCTCAGCAAACACTGTGAGTGTTCTATGTTTTTATAATTCAGTGTCATGTAACAATGTATATTTTAAGCAGGGTTAATTTACAATTGTTTAGTTACCTGTTTATGTACCACCATGATGCAACAGTAACCGATGTTAGATTTGTTCTTTTGACACACAGTATGAATTGAAGAATTTTATGGATATTTCTCCAGTCACTTGAAGTGTAAGTTTCAGTTAATATGGCAGTTTAGTATTTTATATACAAGATAAGGGCAGTGTACTCAGAACTGAGTAGTGGCACATATGTAAAATATATCGATGTGGAGAATACAGTAAGTCAAAATTAATTTATGCATATGATCTTTTGCAGAGGCCCCTGAGGAAGGGACGAGGGTCCCGAAATGCATCGGGCCAATCTATTCAACGATCGTCGAAATGTGAAATATTGTTTGTATGATTTCTAATACAACAAATGCATTTTCAGATTTATTGAAATGTTAAAATGAAAAATACGCACTTGTAAAAACGATTACTCACAGTTTATGGGTTGTCCAAACAATGATTTAAAATAAATGTAGGAATCAAGTAAAACTTGCTACTAGTGTGTAACAGTAAGTTATTCAAACAACTAGAAAAGGAGGAAATATTTAACATTATGCTGTGCGTTCGGTAGGGTCGTGATATCTTTATCACGCACCATTCCTTCATAATAATTTCTATAACCTTAGGGACAGGCGGCCCTCAGCCACCGAGCAGCATGCCAAAGGAGGACTAAAATTTCGCTCAAATTTTTCAACGTAGAAAACATTGATAAACAGGAGTGCCAAGGGCCAACTTTAACTCTTCGTTAACCAAATGGAGATAGTGCCAGGGACCTCTATCGGTGTTTTGCAGGGGCTTAAACCATTGGTGGGATAGTCGGCAGATTATCATACAGCCCACTATTTTGTCGAGATTGGATTACGCCAGCTCCCTCTACTTGGGGACCAACAAGTCAGAGATCTCGAGACTACAGAGGATCCAGAATGCAGCAGCCAGAACTCTTCTTGGCCTCCTGAGAGCCTGCGCCACCTCTGCTGCTATCCGCCAACTAAATTGGTTACCAGTGGCCAGACGTGTGGAGTTCAAGTCCCTGTGGCTCACTTTTCAACTCTTGAATTCTTCTTAGCCTAGCATTTTAGCTACCTTTCTCTCACCCTACATTCCCTCCCACCAACTCCATCCTACAGACCAACATCTGGCGGTGGTTCAGAGGGTGAGGAGAGTACGATCAGCGTTGTCGGTTGGGATATTGCAACTAGTTCATGTGGTTTCCATTTACACAACCCCGTTCCTTTGACTGTTCATGAAGTTCGAACCGCGCAGTTTCTGAGCGTGTACCACAACTGTGATCTGATCCCCATAAGCTCTGGCATTCTTGCCTTTGTTAGATCCTGCCTTGTAGGGCTGACGAGGACCGCCATTATATATAATCAAGCGTTGCCTTCCACACGCACAGATTCAAATACGACAGCTGAACCTTTTCACTGCTGCAGTTCTGCCATCGGCCGAAATAACCTCCTTCCCGTATCTCCAAGAGTCTACCTGAGTTGAACCAGACCTTTCACATTACAGTATCTATTGAAGATCTATTGCCCCACCTCCCGCAACCCCTGTCCTGATGAAGACCCTCTAGTAAGGTTTATACCACGCCTGCATCCATCTGGGTCGAAACGTCGACACTTCCATTTGTGTTCAGCCTCCTCCATCATTTATCATTTGTGATTTAATTTGAGGCATGACTGTTTAAAGTCAATTGATTAATTCATTTTTCCATTGTGTCAATTTTTTATAATTTCTGTTGCATTTTGGTCTTAGTGACCCTTTGTCTTAGTCTCTATACTTTCACTATTCCAGCACTACCCTTCCCTACTTCATTCTTTTAGGGGCATTATATGTGATTTAATATGTACTCATTTTTATGAATGAATCTTATGTAATACACGTTGTGATTAAAATACAATGTTGTTATAATTCTCTTTATATGTACTTATTCTTGTTACGATTGAGTTAATTGTGTGTCTATCTGGGACCACTTTGTTTGTATCAATACTTCGCCCAGGTCCCAGTGACTTCTTGGGTTAACCCGTGTCTTTGCAGTACGGGCCGGTGGGCGCGCTTTCTGCATTTGGGCAGCCAAATTATGGAATTCTCTCCCTTTGCCTATTTGCAGTTTGAAAAACTATGTGGTGTTCCGTAAGGCAATAAATACTTATCTTTTCCCCTCACCATAGGTCCCTGTGCCCTTTCTAGTGGTGTCTCCCTTTGACTGTAATTAGCCCCGGGATGAACCTTTGCTGGGGTAGCTGGGCACTCTACAAGCTATTTAACATAACATAACATTCTCCTGGGCTCCTATATAGAGGAGCATTGCGTAAGGAGCATTGCGTAATTACGTGATGACCATCTCGACACCAGCTACAATGAACCCCATCATGTTTGATATTAAACATGTTGGAATTATACCCCCCACACCGTAAATGTGTGGGAGGTGTGATTCCAAGCACTGGCAGAGCGCTCTGTTAGGCTCTCAGTGTGCCAACCTGCTAGCCCCGACAGCACAAAATGGTTGCTGCTTACCAGAGACAGATTTCTGCCCTCCAGCTGCTGAGCCAAGCTCGAGAAGAGGAACGTGGAACAATAAGCATCCTGTCACAGGGAGGTGTAAGAGGTGTGGTGCAGCTGCCAGAGTGCCTGACGCTGGACCACAGGGTTCACGGTTCGATCCCCGGCTCCGGTGGCAGGCTAGCCCAGCACCATGTGACTCTGGGCAATAGCTTGCTTAATCTTCCCGATGGCCCCCAGCGCCGGGACACCTCTCCGGAGGTAGTTGTGCGCTTTACAAATGCTGGCATTTACATTTTTGGCATTTAACCACCTCCCAGACAGGATTTTGTGTATTGGGACTGGGTGGGTGCGCTTGCCAGTGCCAGAAATTCTGCAGGAGGGGCACAGTTGGTGTCCCTGTGCATAGTTCAGCTCAAACCAGTTCTGGGAGTCTTTGGCTCCCGCTCTGGTGTGGAACTGGACAAAGGACATGGGAGTAACCTCTCCTCTGTCCAGACCCTCCCTTGGGAGGGTCCCCTTATCTTCCCAACTCTTTCCCCAGGGTACTTAAGGGCTTACCTGGGTGTAGGTTCCTAGATTCGTCAGAACCGACGCCACTGCACTTCTACCGTCCGGGCACTCTGGACTTCGTTTGGGCCTGTCTTTGTCTTGCTTCCAGTCTGGTGCATTGTCTGTGCCTGTGAGCCATCCAGATCCAAGATCTGTGCAGGACCTGTGGAGCATCCAAGATACTTTATGGAATCTCCCTTGAAGTGAAGGAATCACTTCCCTGCATTCGCAGGCACCTTAACACTGCTGACAGGTCTGCTGATCCGAAGCTCCTGCAGACTCCTAAGGGTTCAGCAACACAGGGCATGGTTTCCTATGTCCCTCACGGCCCGAGCTGTCCTCTCTCCGTGTTTGAGGCCAGTATCCTTCGTGGGGGCTGCATTAATCGAACCCCTGTGCACTGCGTTCTTTTGCAAGTGCAAATGTTTGTTGGCAACTTATTGACAAGTTCATTGGACTTCAAGTAGCCTCAACCTCCGACAACTTATTCCACCAAGATCTTCAGCCATACTGCCTCATGGGCACCGTGGCCAGCTCCTTTGGTGAGCTGCTCGGGGTCCTCTCCCAACTCCAGTGCCTCCGGCCTGTGGTTCTATTTGAGGGTCACTTATGTTTCCTTTGAGCTCCCCTGATTGCTTGGGGCCTGCCCTTACTCCCCTGCTTGTGGTGCATTCCCTGGACCTTGCTGGTCCCATCTTTGCATCTTCTTGATTTCCTGTGTGGGTTGCATTTACCAAAGCTTGTTGGTGCTCCGGCCAGACACTGACCCCTTAGCACTCGACATCCTTTGTGGGATTGCTTGTATCCAGGTCCTGGTCGTCCTCAGCATCGCCAGGTTCTCGCATCTGCAGAGTCAAGGTCATTGTTATCTTACCTGAAGCACCTGACATCGGAGGGCATTCGTCTTCCAGGGCTCCTGGTCACCCCTGAGTGACATAGACTCTGTCCCCTCTGCTTTCATGTACTTTCCTTTAAGACTCCACGTTTTTATTCCCACGAACACTTGCTCCTCTTCCAGCAGTGGCACTGTCTTGAAGTCCTCCATTGGGTTTGACTGCAGCTTCTGACACCACTTCACCTTTATGAACCTAGCATCCCTGGTGTAGGTAACGTGGGTACTAGGGTATCTTAGGGTGGGGTGGCTCTCCAACCTTCTAACTCCCAAGGGGCTTTTTCAGGGTCCATTGGGAAGGGTCCTTAATCTTTAAAAATCCAACTGTGTCTTGCACATAGACTTGTACAGAGCTCACGGTCGTGTTCTCACACTGCACACTCTCCCTGGGGTCCCGATCTACATACCTTGGGTGATTATGTGGGTCCCCTGCTATTCTACATCCTCTCGACATCGTCCTGACTCAAGTTGTGGTTCTTATACCACTTTCTTAATATATGGTTTGGTCCACCCCTTGGGGTCCACTGGGCATATTGTGCTATTTACGGCATTTCTAACTGCAGTATTGTGTGCATTGGGTTTATCTCCGTGTTGGAGATACTAGAGAGTATTATATAATAAATACATATTTTTATAAATACTTGGTGGGGTTCTTTTTCACTTAATCTATACTATAAGATTGCATTCTGGTAAAACAACCTGCTTTACACTCCTTCTGGACTAAGTCTGGAGGCTGCTCTCGTCAGCTACCACTTAGAGAGCTTTCTAAGTTTGTCTAAGACCTCTTAAATCACCATAAGGGTTATCTGGACTGGTGCAAGGTGTCCACTTACATAAGTGTACATCATACACCAAGCCAGCTTCTCACAAGGAGTATACTGGACTTGGGTATGAACTTTGATGATTTCATCCACCATGCTTCTTAATTCCCTTTCACTGAAGGCTGGATTTTTTGGCCCATAGTGGGGGGCGCAAAAAAAATGTGAGTGTGGTGAGTTGAAAAGGATTTCTGAGACGGGAATAACAGCTTAGGTTGTGCAAATGTACTAAGAGGCTGGTGGTGGTTATAGAGTGAAACTATGGAAAGGATTGATGAAAGAGTATTTATGGTTAGGATGGATATGGCTGCCCGGTCTGGAATGGCAAAGGATGTAGGCCAAGTTAGGGGTGGGTTTTCTAGTATGTTTTGCAGGTGTGGCCACTTGTGACAAGATTTCAGAGGTGTGGTGTCTGGCTCCAGCAAAAGCATTTTTATTATTAATTTTTTGGTCCTTCGCAGATTGGCTAAGGACTGCCTTTGAGTAAATGCCGTTGGCAGGCTTCCGCAGCAAAACCGCCAATGTCATGTCAGGGGTGTAACATAGCCCCCCGCAGCCCCTGCGGTGCGGGGGGCCCCAAGCTCCAGGCGCCCCCTCAGCACTGTACTCTAGCTGCAGAGCTACTGATTGAGCCCAGAGGGGGCCCCTCCCTGTGTCTTGCAGGGAGGCCCCCTCAAATTTCGTACACCAGTGTGTCTCGTTGTACTCGTAATACACCCAGCAGTGGAAACGCTATCTTGGCAATGTCTGCTATTTCCTCGCTGACAAATCGGCTCGCTGCGATTCTGCCTCAGAACCACTATCAGGACCTCCAGGCCGGCGGTGTGTGTTTGGGCGTGCTCAAATCGTAATACGACGTGCAGTTGTCTGCCGGCGCAGAGATGGCATGGAGTAGATCTACGCGGTTCTCTGGAAGTCGGACCACCAATCTCATAATTGGGTCCTAACTGCTATATTGTACATGCACATGCCTTTCATGCGCCAAACACAGAAAACCATTCACTCTGCCAGGTGGGCCCGACATTACACTTACATTTGCAAACAGCACCATTCAAGGACCCATCACTCTTATGGGTCAACAGGACTAACACACCAATATTCACCCAAACCTCAAACATCTTATAAATACACCTCAAGCAAGGTAATACACATACTGTCTACCAGTCACCAACACACCCCCAAACCCCACACACACACACCACTAGCCAAATGCCAGTTCAGACACACAATCACACTGCCTCAAAGCTGGTCGAATGTGTGTTCTAGCGTTTCAGTGACAATGAGTGTGTGTAGTGACTTGCTGCTGGTCACAATACACACACAGTGGCCCAACATCAGTTTAAACGCAGGATTAGGATACTGGTGGTTGGCGCAGAGCAGGCGGGGGAGAAAGACCACTGCCTCCGACAGGCTCAAGGAGCACGTTGGGGCGGCAGTCGGACAGTAATCCCTATAATGAAGCCAGTGCCTGTGCAGGCACCGTCCTAGGGATTACGATGTTCATTTCCCAAAGCCTTTTCATGGCAGTCCCATCGACATGGAAAGGCTGTTGGAAAGCGACGTTTCAGTGGGACTCTGCTATATGGCCAGGGGGCACATGTGGTGCACCCCCAAACATCCACGCCCTGTGTACCAGGCACCACATGGTGCCTGGCACAAGGTGCATAGATGTTTAAAAAAAAATCCAATTTTTTAAATGCAACTTGTGCTGAGGTCGTTTTCCGGGCCACAGCACAAGCTGCAATAGAAAAAGTCATCATTCTGACCGCTTTGTGTAATAATATGGCAGGTGGGACCGCTAAGTACTTGTCGGTTGTCGGGCGGTCTCAATCCCACTGCTGGCGGTCAAGCACTTGTCTGACCACCATCAAAATGAGGGCCATAATCATCAAAACATAAGCAACATCACATATTTTAGAAATAATATAATCATACAATAATAATATATTTTAACAATTGTGATACAACAACCTAGCGCAACACTATATCCAACTTTTTCACTACCATCCTACATCCCCCCTACTTTCAAAACCCTTAAGAAATCCCTAAAAAACAAACTTAACTGTTTTGACAAATAGCAGCAACTAGCCTCCTGGAAGAACGACCCAAAGAAACACCAATAGACTGCAATATAAAAGCTAGCGGTAAAGATGGCCTCCAAATAAAACTAAAAAAGGCTATCCCCCCATAGAAATCACTAGGAAATATAGTAAAAATTGTAAATGTTAACAAAAAGGCCACAAATTATTAAAACTGTTAAACATATCAAACAATGTTGTAAAATATGTTGCAAAAATTGCAAAGTATAAAATACATAGTAGTAATATATATTAATGATAAATGTTAAACTATGTTTTAAAGATGTATATGAAAAAATTATAAAAATATGTAAAAAACTATAGTTTAAAAAAATGTGGAAATATACATAATACAAATATGTATAAAGTCTGATATATTACAGTTTTTTACAATTACAACAAATACATTATTTTATTTATTTCACTTTAAAATTGCTATTGTTTTCATAAAAATATATTTCACAAAATGTAAAAGTATAAAATATTTTTTTTTAAATATATGTGGCATCTTTATATTATACTAAAATTGGGGAAAATCTTAAACACTATCACCACTCCAATATAAACCAACTTAGGGAAGGTATAGGACACTAAAGGGTTGAAATGTACTATTCCAACTCCAATCTAAACTAACTCAGGAAATGTATTGGACACAAAATGGGTTATATGCATTATTCTCTTATAACAAGAGGAATCAGGAGCTTTTTAAACAGGTCCCGCACATGTACTCTTAAGTCTTGTATGTGAAAAAAGGGGTATGCAGTTCCTAAGTGTAGGTGAGAGTTCAGGTCTTTTAAGAAGTGCCCTCACACACCCCCGGAGGACGTCATGCTTGATCATTGGGCCTGCTCATCGTAGGGCAGGCGCTGCAATGCCCGAGGGGCACCCGCGAAGGGATCTTTGGCTGAGGTATTTTGAGGATGAAGCCATATGGTGTGTGTGAGGGTATGTGGGCTTGGTAGTGCAGTGAGTGTGCAATAACATTACAACAGGTCTAGGGCAACCTATTTTCTTATTCCAAGGGGGGCACTAGCATAACTAAAAGAAAGTAGGCTCGGCTGGATGTAATGATCCTACAGGGCCTGCCTGGTGCGTGTGGTCGACATGTTTCATGCCAAAGATAACCCCTAGCAGGTCTATTGGCAATTTATCAGGACCATTTTCGAGAAATTAGTCTTTTTTTTTTTTTACTTTTTCAATTTTGCAAAATACAAGATAAAAAACTCCACCCCCAAGGCATCGTTAAAAACATTTGTTTACAGCTCAACAGACTCATTATGGCACATCACGGATTTAGGACAACAACTGATAGCACTTAAGCCCATGTGGCACAGCAGAATAGCAAGGAGATAACAAATAACATTGTGAGGAAAAACAGGCCAGCCTCAGCATCATACACTGTTCGGTTAACCCCTCAGTGGACTTCTCCTCCCTCCCCCTCAGCCTCCGATTCTAGCGCTGAAAACAATTCTCCACTAGTTCCCTCGGAGGCACTGTGTGACGAGTGCCCTTCTGTAGCCAACCCTGTCATACACATGGTACGCCACGCCAGCAGGTCTTCTTGCAGTTTTTCATCCCTTCTAGAATTCTGCATGTGTGTTTCCTCTGCGAGTGTCCATTCCCTCACATCCTTAAGCCATGTGTCTACCTCGGGGGCCCTCTGTCCCATCCACGTGATGGCGACCCTACGTCTAGCCAGCACTAGCATCAGTTGCAATAATTTATAGGAGAGCTTCCGTTTCCATGGCCTAGTGATCAACGCCAGCAGGCAGTGCAAGGGCGTTAGTTCAATCCGAAGGCCAGTGGTGGCCGTTATGCGACTTACCACCCCTGTCCAGAAATTGCCCACTAGCGGGCATTCCCAGGCCAGGTGCAAAAATCACGCCTCAGCCGCTTCATCTGGGGCAGTTTTCCCTCCTATCCTCCGCGAAGCGGCTCACCGACTTTGGAGTGAGATAGGTACGGTGAAGGAAGTTAAAATGAATAAGCTTAAAGCGCGCATTACAAGACACCCGCCGCGTCAAGGCCCCTATACGCTTCCGCTGCCCATGATCCAGAGGCACTCCTAGGTCTGCCTCCCAGGCCGTCCATGTCGGTGGCACCGGAGGGGCGGAGTCACATTTCATAGCCGCATACAGCAAGGCAATCAGCCTACATCCTTTGCCGCAGTACAGTAGGATATGTAAGGTGTGGATCTTCCGGGGTATCTCCGAGCATCGTGGCCAGATTGAGCGCACTACAGAGCGCAGTCCTTGGTAATGCAAATATTGTCCGCCTCTAAGGCCAAATGACTCCTCCACCTGCTCGTACGTCACGAAGCTCTCCGAGGGGTACAGGTCTGCTAAGACCTCGCAGCCCCCTTCCTCCATTCGCGGAAGGACATATGGTGGTTTATTTCTACCATTGGGGCCAATATCCAGATTGGCAGATCCCTGTGAAATGGCGCAGAGCGTAGGATCCTTTCTACGAAACGTTGCCCGCTGTTTGCCTCACCACATAGGGTAGCTCGATGTTGGCTCCCGACCCGCGCATCAATGCCAACCAGAGCTCCTGCACTGTTGCCCTCCCTGCCAGTAATCGTGTCTCCCATACATCCGCGTCTGGAAACCATCTGGCAGCTGGAAGCAGCTGCGCTGCATAATAGTAGAGATCGAAGCATGGGGCTTCCAATCCCCCTCTTCAAAGGAGCACACTACCGTCCTAGTGGCCACTCTGCTTCGCCGACCTGCCCAAAGCAGGGATGTAAGCAGCGTATTGAGGGTCCGAAAAATCCTAGGTGGAAGAGGGCACAACGTGTTCTGAAGGACATACAGTGTCCTTGGCAGCATCACCATCTTAGCGACGGCCAGACACCCCATTAGGGACAGTGTAAGGGTGTTCCAAAAGGACACGGACTGTTGGAGAGACGCAATCACCCGGTCCATATTACGGGCAAGGGACTGCTCCTCTGTCGAGGTCACATGGATACCTAGGTATCGGAAACTGGTCCGTTCCCATCGCAGTCCAAACTCTGGCAGGTCTTCAAGGAGCACCCTTTCAAACCCCAAGAGCGGGAAAATTAGGGACTTATTACGATTAAGCCTGACACCTCACCAAAGTGGTCCAACTGTTGTAGTAACATCGGAAGCGCCTCTCTTGGGGTTTTCAAGTAAAACAATGCGTCATCCGCATAAAGCGACAGTACATTGCACGTGCCATCCACCGGTATACTCCAGCGCCTCAACTCGGCTCGAATCCTGACGGCAAATGGCTCGATGGCTAGGGCAAAAAGTAGTGGTGAGAGCGGACATCCTTGTCTTGTGCCCCGTCACGGCAGCGGCCACTGCTCTCCAACCAGCACACCCCTCAGAATGACGTGCTGGGGCATCTAGAACACACAGTACTCCTCTTCCTCTCCTCAGGCGCCGGTGCAATCAACTGCTCGGGCAACTCTGTGTCTGGGGGTCCGTTCGGAAGAGATCCCTATAATACTGGGCCTCCAGTAGGTTGCGGGATCCCGGCTAGCAGCAGGAGTCCCCCGGGTCAGGGCCGTCAGATCGCCCACAGCAGAGTACAGGCATCCGCCCGCACGGAAGCACAGGCCTCAGGCCCCGGCACGTCTTGATGCCGGCCCGCCTCCGTACCTTCCTTCTCTAAGTGCAGGGCCCGGGGGTCTGTCCCAGATGCTTCTATTTCCAGGGCCACCTGTCTACCGGGAGCCCACGAGCTGTATATGAGCCTCTCCCAGCCTTCAGACGCGGGCTGCTGCACCAGTTCAAAATAGGGGGGCAAGAACCGCTCCACCCAGCCAGCCGCTTCTAAATGCTCCGCAGTAGAGTACTACTCCAGACCCCAGTTTGTGCACGGGATGTCAGTGTTCACAGTGGCCCTCTAGTATCACCAGCCTCTTCAATCACAGTCCGCCACCTCCCTGGGCGCGCCTCCTCACCTGCTTGTCAAATCTGCTCTCGCTGGAGCGTGTTCCCCCACTCCAGGCCAGGTCTTCCGTGCTTCTTCCGTCCTCTATAGCCCCGAGGGGAGTAGCTTTTCCTCTCAAGCCTGGTCCCTATAGGTCCCAGGCCCCTCGCTCAGTGCCACCAGGTAAGTCCCACCAGGATAGCCAGGGCCACACAGCCGGTCACAAGTCAACCCCCCAGGCCGTCGCCGGGTCCCAACACCAGGCCAGTATCCGCAGGCTACAGAGGTGGTCAGTCTCTCTTACGGGTCAGGCCCAGCCAGGCCTCAAACCCAGGACCGCAGTGGCTTGGGCCTTACCAGTCTTCCCTGTACACCAAGGCATCAGGACCCGGGGACCCACCGCAAGCCTGGCAGAGTGTCGATGATCCTTGGCACACAGGAGGGGCCTCCGGATGGCAGCAGGCCCCTCAGCTGTCTAATCGCTCCACCCACGGCAGTATTCCAATGGCCTCGGGACCCAGGGGCACAGTCCTCTTCGGCCTCGCCAGGCCAGGCCTCACACCCCGGCCTTGCCATACTTCTGCCCCGCTCCCAGCTAACTTTGGCCGACTCCCGCAGGCACCCTTGGGCTCCTGTCCGGTTTCACGGCCCAGGTGCAAACGGGGGGCCTCCGACGACAGTAGGCACTCTCCAGGGCCAGTCGCTCACCGTCCGGATGAGACCCGGGCCTCACTACAGATGAGCCGAGTCGGTCAAGAGGGCACCGGCCGGCGCGGCAGATCCACGGGCGTCCCTGCCTCCAGCCTTCAAATACCTGGCAGGTTCCCGGAATCCACCGACCCAGATGGCAGAAGATCTACTTCCAGATGCTGCTGTTCCCGCGGCGCGGGAACCCCAACCGCGCCTCCGTGGCAGTAATGGCACTGCACAAACACAGGCCTGGACCCCGGCCTCTCGTAGTTCTGACTCCGCCTCCACAAGTTGTGATATAGACACCACGCTCTCCAGCTCACAGCTCGACCCTACGATACTTCAGGATGGGCTACAGGGTCTCCGGGGCTCATAATCATCGCAAAATATCAAAGTCTGAGCCCATGACGATCTTTTTACAGGATTTACGATGTCGGCCCACCTGGAGCCGAAGGAGCCTACGTCCTATTGGCCATGTTGCTTGGCCACGCTCCAGAGAAATTAATCTTTAACTCTGGCACTACCGCAATGCTTGTTCATGGAGTCGTGTGGTGTAGTAGTAACCAGCCTTGCAGTTGAAAACCAAGTCAAATTTGGCCTAGTGATCTGAGACCTAAAACAGAGGGATGAAAACAAGAACACAAAAGTAGACCAGGATTGGGGGAATTTTTGGCAGCAATAATTACACGGTGGGTCCTTGGGGGTGTTGCCGAGGTGAGCGAAACGAAGGACATCTAGTGATAGGAGGTGTCTCTGATGCGTGGCTGATCGCTATCCCTTGTGTCGTGTCTATGCGAGTGACTGGTAGTTAAAAATTGCTTATTTAACCCCTTCCGTGCTTCGAACGTCCAACGGTCGTCGCGTGCACTACCTCGCTGGTGCTGCGCACGACCGTTGGACGTCCGAATCCCGTTAGCGCGATCGAACGTCCGCACTGGGGCGGAATGTTCGACGCGCTAAACGGGTTAAACATCAGGAAACTCCCATGTGGTACAACCACAAGAGTGTGCTGTGCACATCTGATGTTGCCGTAGTGAAGTGGTCCATTCTCGTATTACTGGACTTTCCTTTTTATAATTAGTGCCTACTTGCTTAACATGCGCTTTCCTAAAACATTCCTTTTCTTTGCAGCGTCACATCGGTATCGTAGTCAGGACTGTGCGCTAGTGGTAAAAACAAAAGAGACAGAAAACAATAACAGAAATAGTGGAGTATAGAACAACAGGAGTTGTTATCATCTATGTGTGAGCATAGTCAGAGGCAGCAACCTTGGGTAACCTCCCGACCCCGGTTTTGCCTTGTACAAGTGCACACGTAAATAATTGGTTCAAATCCAATTATGGGCGTGATGATTAACTTCTAGAACATTCGTGGTGGTCATTGCAAGGGGAAACATCCTTAACGACTAAGGCTTTACTACACGTTACGTTTATACGTTCTGATACAGAAGTCCCTTTTCCCAGCTAGGCCCTCACCTGATTCTGCCTATCTTTTCTCAAAGCGCTATAGAAAAACCTATTACATTACATTACACATTACATTAGGGTACACTTACCACGTAAACATCTTTACCACGCGTATGCCTTCCACGATCGCCTTTGCCATGCAAGCTTCTACACCTTTATCCGGCCACATGATTTGTTCCACATACCTACATCCTGCGCTTACGTCATTTTCCAAGTACTTTTTAAATTTTTACTGTCGGCGTAGACGTGTTTTCACGTTTGTTTCCCAGGTTGGGGGAAGTAAAGGGTGATGGTGAAAGGCGTGCGGGTGCCAGGTAAGAAAAGTTAACTTTATTCATTTAAATATAAAACTTAAGCGCACTTTAAATTAAATGCATTTTTTTCTTTAAAGTAATTTGTTTTAAATGAATGTTACATACATTGATGTGTTGCTTTGTTCTGCATATTTTACTAATCATGCAGGGTTTTTATGTGCAGGAGTTGTCTGTTAATATGCGTTATGTTACATTTGTAGTTTTTGTTTATACTTGCACAATTTGAAGTTAAACTCTTTTTTTGCTGTATGCATAAATATATTTATTTTATGCTGAAAATGAGTTCCAGACACACTTATATATTAGAAATAAAAGTTGATGGCATGTTGATGGATTTTTTTTATGTGTGATGTTAAGGATGTAATAGAATGATTTATAATAATTGGTAAATTTTTATTTAATATTAATCGTATAACTTACTATGGTTAAGGCTATGTTTATTATTAGGTTGAAGTTCTTTTTGGATGAACTACATGATTATTTATATGTTGGATGCTCAGATTGTAATAGAATGAATTTTAATAATTATGCATTTTTAATTTATTTAAATACCTTGAAATTCTTATTGTTAAGGCTATGTTTATTAGGTTGATTTTCTTTTTGGATGAATTTTTTTTTATTATGTTTTGGATGTTCGAGTATTGTTTGGGGAATTGGTGTATTATCCAGACATTTTTTTAAAAGTATTATTAAATTATGTAAGTCATCTTGTTTATTTTGCAAGTATTAATAATTATTTATGAGAAAATTGTACACTATTCTTTAGGTGTGTGATGTTTGGGTTTTGGGTGGGGTAGTGTTTTACGACCCAGTTTTGTTGTTTTTTTGTTGAAAAAAAATACCCGAGTATTTATCTTTGAGTGTCATTCCATTTTATTGCAAACATGAACACTATTTTATAAGAAATTACATACCCATCCTTTAGGAGTGGGATGCTTGGGGTACAGGGGTATTCGGTGGGGTAGTGTTTTAATACCCAGGTATTTTTTTCTGGTGGAAAAAAATCCCTGAGTAATAAATTGTAAGTGTCTATTCCTTTTTTTTTAGAAAAACAAGAAGAATACTTAACATGAAATCACTACGCTAACTTTTAGGAGCGGGATGCTTGGGATACAGGGGTATTGGGTGGGGTAGTGTTTTAATACCCAGGTATTTTTTTCTAGTGGAAAAAAATACCTGAGTATTAAATTGTAAGGGGCATATTAGGATGGCGGGCGCCTGTGGAAAACGGGACCCCCGCCACCTGAGAGGCGGTCCCGTCATGCAAATTATGATGCGCCCGCCACACTGTCGGGCGCATCAAGCATTTGTAACATTGCAGGGTGCGGTGTTTACACCAGCACCCGCCGCAATGTGACAAATGCATGTTGTGCATTTGCATACACAAAGTGGCAGGCACCGTACGGTGCCTGCTGCATTGTGTATGCAAATGCAGGAAGATACCACAGGTACCCCCCATGTGCACCTCCCACCTTGCCTTCACCATGGGGGCCTGCAACGGGCCCCCAAAGCATCTGACCGCAGTCATCCTAATATGGTTGGCTGTGTCAAATGCGGCAGACGGACTGTCCGTCCTCCGCGGACCCCCCAGCCATCCTAATGTGGGGGAGGGTCATTCTGTTGAGGATGGCGGGCGGATTGCCCCCACCATCCTAATGGGACCCCAACTGTCTAATCTTTATTTTTGACAAAGAAAGAAGAATACTTAAGATGAAAATACTACGCTAACTTTTAGGAGCGGATGCTTGGGATACAGGGGTATTGGGTGGGGTAGTGTTTTAATACCCAGGTATTTTTTTCCCCTGGAGGAAAAAAATCCCAGAGTATTAATTGTATTTGAAAAAAATGATGTACAATCAATTAACGAAAAAAACAATAGATCAATGCGATTATTAATAACATCATGGACATTTTATATCTTTTTAAAACATATGTAACTATGAATCTAACATTTAAAAATGAAAAAAGCAAATACATTCAGCCAGTTTTCAGTGAAAAGATTTATTTATTGAGTAAATATTTTTTTATATTTCCCAAAAAGTATCATTTAATTTTTGATGAAGCACAATAAATATTTAATTTCAAACTCAAAAACATTTATCAATATTTTCTTAATTTGATTTATTCATCTGTTTGGCGATAAGAATATTGGATAAAATAGTCTGTTTTAATTTTATAGAAACTTCATAGACACACATTGTTTCACATTTGTTTATGTAGTTGGTGGTGCCTCTCAGAATGCAATGGCATGAAGACGGGGTGCGGTTAGGTTATGATCTTTTTTTTTCATTACATTATAACATGTAGGTGGTATATTTACTGTAAGGAAAGATGTGTGGGATAAATTAAAATACTGTGGAAAGTTTGCTTTTTAATTTCTATTAACTACACTTTGATCCCTATGCAGGTTGCCGTAACATACTTTTGGCTAATAAACTGTTAAGAAAAGCAATATTTGATGAACACAGGCACATTGGTTAAACCTTACCTTGCCTAACTTTGAAAATGTAATAAAAGTGTATCAAAAAAATGTAATGAACCACAATTGATATGCCGGCAGTTCTAAAAAAAATTGCAAGTTGGCAAGACAGCAAAATTATATGGAATTTGGGTACATTTTGAAAAATACCAATTAAATCTTTTGGAAGTTGTGTAATAAGGCGATTAATTCACATGGTGATAATGGTAGTTAGAAATGAAGAATATAAGCAATACTTTCAAGGTAGTCAGACGTGCCCATTAAAGAAAATTGTTGAATTTTTGATTGAACCTTTTCACTCATCTCTTTGCTACGTTGTGACTCTTGAGGATTTAGAGTACCAGAAAGTGACGGAGCCATCCTCATTTCTTGGAAACTTTGTTCTTTATTTAAAAATTTCCAAGAAATGATAAAAGTTTGGCTGACTCCTACCAATTGATTTATTAAAAGAGTTATGCCAACCTTCAATGGAATTGTTTGTCTTTGCTCCTCCCTCTAAGCAAGCTAAGTATCTGTTCCACCACTCAATGGGGAACCTCGGCTTCCTCCTGCGACCTTACCTGCTCAGATGGCCAATCCAGGTTCCCTCAAAATTTTTTAAAGGAGGTGCCAATTTCTCTTCATTTGCTATAAAATAATCTGAACAAAACACAAAGCTGTTAGTTTTTTAAATTCATATTGTAGTTTGCTGTCTGACACATAATCCTCTGATAAAGATGTTTTCTGTATTTTTCTCCATTATGCCTGGGAAAAGTGAAAAAAACATCCTTGAATTTGGGTTTCTGGATATAGTTTAGAAATAGTATTTATCATGTGTATCTCAAAATCAATGATTACTTTCCTAGGACTTTTGTTGAAAGTTTTGGTTTTTATAACTGATAAAAACTCAGTGTAAGTGGAAGATTGGCTGTCAGGCAGCAAACCAACTACTAATGGGACAGTTGTGTTGTTAACCGCATCGCTGCGGCGGCTTTTCCCGCTGTGTGCGGCAATTTTTAAAAAGCTGCGTTACATGACGAGCTCAGCTCGTCATCCGCACACGACCACCGTGGCTGATGACGAGCTCAGCTCGTCATCAGCAGCAAAGGGGTTAATATTGCCATGAATTGTATAAATTTGGTTAAAAGGATGAAGTGTAGACTTAAAAGTGCCATCCATCATCCAAATTTCAGTATTTTCAAGGGTGGCCAGATTACATGCAGTAGAGAAGATTAGAAGACGTTTTAGAGGATTATCATTATCATGTGAAAGAAAAGTTTCATTAGTAAAAGTCACAATCAGTTCTGGGGGGATGTTAATATAGGAGAAAGTTTGTGGTATTATTGCGTGTGGATTGATGGCCTGTTTTGTTCTTCGGATCATGCGCCTTAAATCGGGGATTGTGGACATATTACTGGCAACATGCATGGGGATGTTTTCTGAAACTTCCCGTAACACTGAGCCACAGGGTTCATTGGAGGTGGCTGCCAATAATTTAACCTGCTGTAGATTTTCCCTTACTTCTATTTCCATTGTAGAGGCAGAGTGGTTATGCTCTGTGGACCTCTCCACTATGTCTCCCAGAGTAACCTCTCTGCCTTTGCAATGTGATGAGAAATATTCTACGCACTTCCAATGACTCCTGGGCTCAGTTAAACGTTCCTTACAGTAAATGTAGCCACCAAATTTCAATAACCTGTTACCCCGCTTTGATTGTACGTATCTTTCTCGGCGACTGGAATTTTATGCAATGGTGTCTTGGGATGGCAATGTGTAGTGGTATCTTTAGTGAGCAACTGTACATATGTGTGGAATTAGAGACTATTGGTTGGCAAACCACTAAGGTGCATTTTAAGTTTGGCAACAATTACAGTTTGAGACATCTTTTGTCTATTATTACTGGGGTCGCTTCAGCATTGAGGCTTATTCAACAGATATGTGTTCTTTTAAATGCTGGTGCGAGCTTTCAACTGTGCACTCCCTCTTATGTGTTTTATCTGAGCCTACAGGGGCAGGGATCGGAGACAAGCTTTACCAAGAATATGCCATTATCATGCATGGCTTTTCAATGAAATTCGTTGAAATTTTTTTATTTATTTTATTTATTTAGAATCTTATATAGCGCACAGCTAGCCCCAACGGGGGTGTCCCGGCGCTGCGAGCAGCATAGATTCATAAAGGACACTCAGCAACTAAAGGGAGGTGAACAGCCAGGTTTCTAAATTGCGTTGGAAAATACCTTTTGATTCTGTCAAACAGAGAGATAGTGCATGTTTGAGTCTAGCATGTTTGACTCTACCACTAAGGTAAGCCGGCCCCTGACCCCGCAATGCTCTATATGACAAAACTAAGGATTTAAAGAGAATGCGGCTCGTCACAGGCAACCAGTGTAATTTTTTTAGGTGTGGTAAGATCGGGTGGCGATATGGGATGTTATAAATCAATCTTGCAGCCGTATTTTGCATCTGTAGCTGTTTAACCTGATAGGCTGGGGCTCTGGCATACAGGCTGTTTGCGTAATCCAGATGAAAAGTAATGAGGGCGTGGATTACGGTACGCCGGGCATCCACAGGAAGAAATGGGAGAATTTTCCAGATCATGCGGAGTTTGCGAAAACAGGTTCAGGTGACCTTATTTATTTGAGTTTTGCAGGATAGCTCATTATCAAATATAAATCCTAGATTCTTGGCTGAAGCTACAGGAACAGGAGGGGGATTCAATACAAGAGCCCACCAAAGTATGGAGGAAGGGGGGATTATGGTTAAAAAACAGCACCTCCGTTTTATCTGACTTAAGCCTGAGGGTATTGCGTGACATCTAGGCTGCGATGTCACAGAGACAGCGGCGGAAGTTCAGAAAGCTGGCATCAGAGTAATCTCGAAATGAGAACACAAGTTGTGTGATATCAGCGTAGGAGATCACTCTAACCCCACAAGATTCTGCAACAGCCACCATTAAAAAACAGCAGGCTCAAGGCAGAGCCATGTGGAACCCCACAACTAAGTGGTTTCCTCTCCGAAACAAATGGTTGGAGGAAAACCTGTTGGGTCCGGTCACTTAAACAAAATCTGATCCAGGCCAGAGGGGTACCCCAAATTCGGATATCATACAGTCTCCCAATCAATATATCGTGGGAGACCGCGTCGAATGCCACGGACAGGTCAAGCAGCACTAACATTGCTGCCTCGCCTGCGTCCACGGATTCGCAAATGGACTCTGAGACTTCCAGCAGTGCAGATTCTGAATCCGGATTGCGAATCGTGGAGGAGTTGGTGGGACTCAATATAGTTCGAAAGTTGTTGCTGCACGACTTTCTCCAAGATTTTGGCTGGTTTCGGCAGGAGGGAGATATGTCTATAGTTGCTAAATACAGAGGGATCTGCGTCAGGTTTTATAATGATGGGGATAAGTAAGGCCTGTTTCCAGGATACGGGGAAGTATCCCGTTTGTAAGGAAGTGTTCCATATCAGGTTCAGTGGGGGCAGGACGAGAGGAGAGTGTTGAGCACATGGGCCGGACAGGGGTCAAGAGGGGAGCCTGAGTTACATGTCAACAATAGTTGAGCAAACGTCTCCGCTGGGACAGCCTTAAAGGAGCTAAATTCCCTCCTTGTTGGTTGCACTTAAGACTGGAGCAGCGGAAACCCCAGAACGCTTAAACTGCAAGAAGATATCTAATATTTTGTCATAAAAGAAATTAGAGATACCATCACAAAGTACTTGGCTGGGGGCATTCGGACTGGAGAGTACTGCTGGTTTAGAAAATTCTTTCACTATATTAAAAACAGTTTTGGAAGAATTGTTGGCGGAGCGGATTTTTCTTTCATTACGGAACGTTTTAATTTGTGGGAATTCTTAATGGCAGCTCTAAAAATAGCTTTTGCCTCAGGATCATAAGAGAGCCTCCAGGATCTCTCAAGTTTTTTGCAGAGGCTTTTCTCAGAGCGCAAGGCAGAAGAGAACCAAGGGGCCGAGGGTTTGGATCTACAAGAATTTATCGGTCGTAGAGGGGCAACGGCGTCTAAGAGAGGAGAGCCAGCCATTCAACTTTGAGACGTTCGAGTCTAGATCCCCTCCTAACTGCCTCGGACCATGGCCAAGAGCAGGGGCCATTGAGGCACAGGTGATTTTATACCACTTCCTACCACAGACCCTGGATTTAACTGGAATAACAGTGCGCGGGGGAGGGCAGACTGAAAGGAATAAGGAAATGATATGTCCAAGTGAGGGGAAGGGTGGAGAAGGTTTCCAGATTAGGATAGTTAGTGAACAATAAATCCAACGTGTGGCCAGCCATATGTGTGGAGCCACTGACCTGCTGTGTCAGGCTAAGGTCATTCATGATATCCAGAAGCATATTAGCTTTAGCACATGAGGTGTTATCCATGTGAAGGTTAAAATCCCCTAAAATGGTGAAGTGGGGGTGTTTGAGCGATAGGTCAGCAGCCAAGGTGAAAAAGTCAGTAAGGGGTTGAGAGGGGGTACCGGGAGGTCGATATTAGAGAATCCCTGCTAAAATAGAAAGTGAATCATCAGAAATACTAAAATACATGGCTTCCAAGGGGTCAATATTAGGAAGCTTTCTTGAGCAAATTTTCCAGCCTGAGCGTAAAATCACCGCAATTCCACCCCCACCCTAGAACTAGAACGAATGATCTCAACATACCGATATTCAGTGGGAATAGCCAGATTGAGTTCAGGATTAGAGGAGTCTTTAACCCACATTTCTGGCAGAAACATTAAGTCCCAAGCCTGAGTAGTGAGAGAGAGCCAGACATCAGCCGCATGGCGGGGTAATGATCTGCAGTTAAGGAGACATGCTTTGATGATGGGAGCAGGGGAGGTACGATCATCTACCGGAAAGGCGGCAGAAGGGGAGGAAGTAAATGCCCTGTTGGGACCAAAATTAAATGAAAATGAGCACCCAGCACAAACAAAATGAGCTGAGTGAAAACCATCGAGTCCACAGAGTGAAGGGGTCTTACAACCTGCATCCCTTAGATTCATAAGTTCGGCTCTAGCCCAGTAAGTTTGTGCACCGGCGTTGTCACCGGCAGAGTGGCTGGCGCTAGTCGCGGACAGGCGTGATGAAGGCATTTTTGTGGTAATGGTTATGCATGGTAATGGCATTCACGTTGTAACGCATGCGTGGTAAAGGTAAAATTAAAAAAGGGAGTTCGGGGGTTCCCCCTCCCCCCTAAAAATCATGCAAATCAAAAAGGGGTTTTGGGGGGCCTCCCCCCCTAAAAAAACGTTGCCTGGTAAAGGCATGCGTTGCGACAGAATGCATAGTAACGTCATACAACCAATTATAATGTGCTGTACTATTGACAGTTTTAATATCTGAGTAAAAGAAAAGTTAATTATAGGATTGTTTTTCAGGTTAAGTGAAATGTTTTCTATTGTACCTGAGGTTTGCATTTCTTTGTTCTTCTGTGGTAAAGTTTTGTTTGCAAAAGTATTGTTGGAAGTGCTGCTTTAGTTTGTACTCTCTTTTCTACTCTGATAGGTATTCCAGGTGTATGTTAGAGAGGTAGCTGCTATGACAACAAGTATTTTTTTTTTTTTGGGGGTTCAAACTGCTTTATTGGAGTAAACAGAGCATGGTACACAGCCTGATTCGCCTACAACCCGGAGGCCGGCAGCAAAAATTATGAACAGTACACAGCCCAGAAGCCGGCATCCCGGGGGCCCGGCGGCGTATAGGAAAACATACATGACGCTGGTTCTGCAGCCCGGGGCGTAGGACAAGCAAGGATGAGCAGCAGTTGAACAGGGTTTTGTAGTCGAGAGATGAAATCCCTCTCCTTTTTTTTTTTTTGTCAAACAGGAACCAAAACTTCCCAACTCAGGTAACAACTATGAGGCCGTATAAGACTGTGTGAAAGTGCCAATTAAGAGTGGTGTAGCAAGGTGGGTCAGGCAGGCCGCAGCCCATAGGGAAACTGATGTCCAGGACCGCCATCCCAGTGCGGCAGAAGTCTGCAAAGGTGCATCCCATAGAAGCATGGAATATAATGGGGTGTCACTCAGCAGTAGTGTGAGGCGTGCTGTGAATGCAGAAAAAATAGGATATGCATGCCCAATTACGAGGGGGGTGTGGGTCAGGCCAAGAGAGGGCGGCCCAGGTCACTCAGGACGCTGCAGGGGCATGAGAGTGCATGGGGACAAGGAAAGTCAGACGGTGCAGGAGGTATCAACGGGTTGCGATCCGGGAGGGACGTCAGCGCGTTGAGGAGGGGGAGGCAGATCATCCGATCGTGCATCGTCATCCGAGCGCGTGAGCAGGTAGTGCATCAGAGGTTCCCAAATATCCCTGGGCCTACAAGAAAGGGGTATCAATTCAGCAAAAGTGGTATGCTGGTCTTGGCAATATGTCAAATCCGTAAGCCAGTCCTTAAATTTGGGCGCCCTTCCTCTGCCCCAGCGACAAGCAACACGTCTCTTGGCTAAGAGCAAGGCGGTGTCAACAAATTTCCTGCATCCTCTAGGCGAGTGCACTGTGTATCCGAGGATGGCGATCAAGGGGTCTGCAGGCACCGCCTCACCCACCATCTCCGCGATAGCCTCCACAACCAGCTGCCAGTAATGAGCAACCTGGGGACAGTCCCATGCCAGGTGTAGGAAATCGGCATGGTCGGCATGGCAGCGTTCACATCGGTCGCTGTCAGCTAACCCGAACCTATATTTCCGAGCCGGAGTATAGTATATCCGCTGAAGGAATTTGTAGTGAATTATTTTCAATCTGCTGCTAGCAGAGACGCGAGAGGTGAGCGTGCAACAGTATTTCCACTGCTCATCGGTAATATCGAAGGCAAGTTCAGCAGCCCATCGTAGCCGAGCATTGGAGACCGGTTCCGGAGCAGCGTTTCGGATTTGGCGGTAAAGACCAGAGACCAAGTGGGTCCCGTCTTGTGATCCCAACAGGAAATGCAGTGGCGCTAGGGTCTCAGGTTCATTGGGATAATCAGGTAAGATGTCCCGCATCCCCGCACGCAGCCGAATGTAGTAAAAGAGTTCAAGGGAGGTGTGTTCCTGTGCCCTAAAGAGCATTTCCTTTGTCTTGAAACTACTCTCATGGAACAGGTCGCCCCAGCAGGCGATGAGTAACTTATCACATAATTGACGGAAACATCGTTCCGACAAGAGAGATAAATGCGGGTGATAAGTAAGCGGTAATTTGGGAGAGTAGGGCATCGGACACGACAGGTGTCTAGCGATGCGGCGCCACGCATCTAATGTGCAGGAAACTGAGGTATGCGCAGTGGTGATGGATGTCTCAGGACAGTGTAGCAGTCCGTTGAGTGGTATAGGGTGCACGATCCAGTCCTCCACCGCTATGTGCGGCATGAAAGGAGTTGGAGCCATCCAATGGTAGGCAAAGTGTGCCTGTGCACATTGGTAGTAAGTTTCAAAATTAGGGATGTCAAAACCTCCTCTATCGTAGGGAAGGGTCAGCGTCGACCATTTTAAGCGGGGGGATTTGCCGCCCCAGAAAAGCCTGCGCAGCTCCGCACGGAGCGTCCTGAAGAAAAAGGCACCAGGGTAGTAGGGGATATTGAGGAAAAGATATAGGAAGCGGGGCAATATCACCATTTTTATGAGTGAGGCTCTTCCCGCCATGGAGAGTGGTAACGTAATCCACCTGTCCACTGAAGCCGTTAATTTGGTCATGGCCACTCCATAATTGGCACGCAGCGTCTCGTCTCTATCGCGAGATATGCGAATCCCCAAATATCTAAGATCATCGCTACACCACTCTAGTGGGTAATCGAGAGGGAAGGCATGCACTGCATCCGTGAGGGGGAAAAACTGCGATTTTGCCCAATTGATGTGGACACCCGACACTCCTCCGAACAATATGAATTCTCGGAGCAGGGGATTGAGATGCATCTCGGGATGTTTAATGTAGAGTGTGATATCATCAGCATAGAGGGATACATCTATTTGCCGCTGCAGGCATTGCACCGCCCCCGCTCGGTGTAGCTGCCGTAAACGACAGGCGAGTGGTTCGACCGCGATGGCAAATAGCAGGGGAGAGAGCGGGCATCCCTGACGGGTGCCTCTAGTGAGTGCAATTGATTGTGACAGGCGGCCATTGATTAGCACCCTCGCCGTCGGGTCCGTATACAAAAGTCGAACCCAAGAGAGAAATAATTTGGGGAAACCCATGCTGGCTAAAACCGAAAACAGGTAAGGCCACTCGATCGAGTCGAATGCCTTATTGGCATCTAGGAACACGGCCGCGATAGGGATGTCGGGGTGGACCGTGCGAAGCAAGGTAAAAAGGGTGCGAAGATTATGGGACGTAGACCTTCCTGCCACGAAGCCAGACTGATCAGACAGGACAAGCCGGGTCATGAGCAGCGACAGCCGGGTAGCTAAGACTTTGGCTAGTATCTTAACATCGCAGTTTAGGAGGGATAGTGGACGGTACGAATCGCAGGTGGCAGGGTTTTTATCCGGTTTCAGAAGGGAGGTGATCGCCACCTCACGCATAGAGCAGGGAAGTATCCCATCGGCTAGTGATTTCGTGAAGACCTCACTGAGCACCGGTGCCATTATGTCAACGTAGGTTTTGTAAAATTCGGCCGGTAAGCCATCGAGCCCCGGCGCCTTGCCATTTTGAAGGGACATGATGGCCTCACGGATCTCATCCAGCTCGAAAGGAGCCGCAAGAAACTCCCTGTCCCCATCGCTGAGCCAGCACAGCGCCACATCGTTAAGGTAGGCAGCATATGAAGTGTTTTCCTCTGCTGTAGAAGTATAAAGCGAAGAGTAGTGTGCTGTGAAGGTGGATAGTATCTCTGCCGGGTCCCTGACAGCCGTGCCGGTGTCATCAATAAGCTCCAGTATAGTGTTGTGCACCCGTGGTGGTCGTGTGATTGCAGCAAGTACTTTTCCGGGCCTATCTCCCTCACAATATTTCCGGGCCACCCAGTGTTTACTCCGGTATTTCGCCTCCCTGGCTGCCTCTTCTTCAAATTTTGACAGTGTCTCCCTAAAGGTGGCGCGTAAGTGTGGGTCAGAATTCGTGATCATGCGGTGTTCCAGAGTCCGCAGTTCGCGTTCCAGTGCAGAAATGGACTGCAGGATATCACGCAGCACCCCGTGACTTTTAGAGTTGCAGAAGCCCCTTATGGTGACCTTAAAAGCCTCCCAGATGTGCTCAACTGACTCTACCGAGCCCTTATTTCTAGGGAAGAAATCTGATATCTCCTCCCCCAGCTCAGTGCAGAAGACATTGTCCAAGAGCACATCAGGACGCAGTCTCCACTGAGGTCGTGGAGTGTCCCACCCGGGAATGCTGAATTGCATAGACACAGGGCTGTGATCGGAAAAGGTCCTAGGAAGGTGCTCTACTCTTAACAACTCTGCAGCAGCTTCTCTGTTAACTAGGAAGTAGTCAAGACGCGCCCATGTCCCGGTGTGAGAGGTAAAGTGTGTCCCTTCCCGCCCCTGGGAATGCAGATGTCTCCAGGCATCCAAGAGTCCACCCTCCTCTATGATTCCCTCCAACGTCTCCCTGGACCGGGGCTTGTAGGAGCTGACACCATCCGCCCTATCCATGGGGGGCACCAGTGCGAGGTTGAAATCACCACACCATACAACATGTCTTGCCCCAACAGCTACAATCTTCCCCCACAATGTGGAAAAAAAGGCAGGAGTATCAACATTCGGTGCATACATAGATACAAATACATAGACATCGCGGCCAACCCTTCCCCACAGTAATGCATACCGCCCCTCCCTGTCCATTGCCTCTCCGAGATGATGAAAAGGCACTCCGCGGGCAATGAGCACTGCAACCCCCCTGGCATAGGTCGAGTAAGAGGAAAAAACACGGGTACTAGCCCATTTCGTCGCAAAAGTGGCAGCGCCCTGAGCAGGCAGATGCGTCTCCTGCAACATAACAACTTGCACATGATGTCTGTTCAGATAGGCCATTATATTTCTGCATTTCTTAGCATTGTTCAGACCCCTGACATTCCACGATAAGCATGTCAATCTAGCATTTGCATTCAATACCGCCATGGATACAGCAAGCCTATATGTGAAAGTGACCTAGCAGGCCTAATGACAGTGCCACAGCCGCCCCGCCCCCACCCAAAGAAACACCAGTGCAGCAGATAAAAATACAGTCTGAGCAACAGAAGCCTCTTAAAATCCAACCTCCCCCCACCCACCCCAGCATCCCAAACATGCCAGTAGCCTGGATCCCACCCTCGCAGTCCCGCCCCCACCCCCCTTTCAACCGCAACAGCAACTTCGAAAAACACAACCAAGTAATGGGGAGCACCCAGTAGGGGTAGAGCATAGAGTGCGCACTGCCACTACCTGGTCCTTAGCTCCAGTACTGTACCACCCTCGGTGGAGACTAAGGCCAAGGGAGTGGTCCTTGGCATACATTACCACTGGGGTGCAGTGTCCATGCAGGTCCATCGTTCTCACAGCACTCCAGCCACCAAAGTTCTATACGCTGTTGGAGGGCCAGCCGTTGTGGCCGGCACCGTGCACATACCATGCAAATATAGTTAATTATCTTGTTGTTCAGGGGGTAATTCAGCATTCTCCAGGTCCTCTGCAGGCATATTTCCGCCTCTGCGCGCTGCTCGAACCGATTTCAAAAAATCCTCGGCCTTCTGCGGGTTAGTAAACAAACGCTGTTTACCCTGATGGGTAACTCGCAGTTTCGCCGGATATAGGAGGGCGTAGTCAATTTGGGCTTCCCGCAACTTTTTCTTTACGGGCAGAAACTTGCGCCGTTCGTCCTGGACCATCGGCGTGAAATCAGGATAGATTGAGAACGTAACCCCATTATACTGCAGTGTTTTCTGAGTCCGGGCTGCCCTGAGGGCCGTGTCGCGATCACGATAGTTCAAAAGCCGTGCTATTATAGGCCTAGGAGGTAAGCCAGGCTGGGGCATTGGTGCCAGTGATCGGTGGGCCCTCTCCACTATAAACTGAGGAGAAAAAGCGTCCTCTCCTATGGAACCTTTAAGCAACTTTTCCACGTATAGCTCCATTCTGCCCGTGGCCGTGGATTCCGGCACGTTCGTTATGCGCACGTTGTTGCGGCGGCTTCGTGCCTCCAAATCTTCGTTCTTTGCCGCTATGACACGTAGCAGGTTGTCCATCCTGGCCAATTGTGACGTATGGGTCGCGATGGTGTCTGTATTGTCGGAGATCCTCTGCTCCGCAGCCGTAATGCGTTCCTCATGGCGGTCAACCTTGTGCACAAGGGCATCCAACCGGGCCGTGACCCCATCCACTTTTTCCACGACAGTGGCAAAACCCTGTTGCATCTCTTGGATCAGACTTGTAAGATCCGCCGCCGGGGCCGGGGGCGGGGGGGGGGGGGGGGGATTGTGGAGAAGATGTGCTCGGCCCTGGGTTCATCTGCGTCGATTTAGCGCTCTTGCGCGCGTTGTCGAAGCTCAGTTTAGGCTGGCGATTCTCAGGTCGCCCCATGGCAACTCCCAACGACGGACCACAAGCCTGTACGGGCAGTAGCAGGGCAGTTCGATAGGAGTATAGGCCCTGTAAGGAGTGGGCAGTTGGGGGTGGGCAGGTGGACCCAAACGCAGCGCGATCTGGTAGAGTAGAGCAGGAGAGACGTCGCTGAGCCCCGCCGGTGTGCACCCCCCCAGGCCCCAGTGGAGCGCCTGTGAATGTCTGAGCAGGGATATGCAAGCCTTGTTGAGGTCACTAGCGGTGTTGGGCTAATTGAGAACAAAGCCTAGGCATTAGGGTCAACGGCAGCCCTAGGTCAACAGGATCCAGGTCAGCAGGACAGGCAGCGCAGGTCAGCAGCGAGATAGCATGCCTCACGGGAAGCGCCACACAGGGGGGCAACACAGGGCCTCCACGCAGGGTAGAGATACAGCAAATCCTCAACCAGACAGGGCCACCTGGTGTGGAGACGGCGTAGGGGTCCGCAGGCAAGGAGCACGTTCCAGCGGTAAGTGCCAGCGCGGTGGGGCAAACCCCAGTCCCTGCAGGTCCGCCAAGCCGCGCCGCACAAGCCAGTACCGTCAGTTAGGCGGGGAGCAGTCCGGGTAGGGCGGAGCTTCGTCCGGCATGCGAAGAGCAGCCCCCCCCCCTAGCACCAGCAGTGAGGGTCTAACGGCGATCGGAGGAGGGGGGGGGTATCCAGCTCGAGGCAGGGCCCACAGCCGTCTCCTACCTGCGCGGCTACCGCCGCACTCCTTCACAGTAGGGTCGCAGGCTGTGGCGATGAAGCGCGGCCTGAAGTCTCGTGGCGATCCCCAGGGTCGCGTGGATATGGCAGCCGGACCGGCGCTTGCCTCAGTTCCAGCGGCAGAGTCGGCTAAGCTGCAGCTGCCCGTATCTTCGGTTCTGGTGCACGCAGAGCCTCCAAATTCGGATCGGGTGTGGACAACGATGCCAGGATACAGGATAAGAACTTTTGGGGTGAAGCAGCACCCCGTGGCGCAGGATCAGTGGAGGATCTTGTACCAAGGAACGGGAGCTGCGTGTCTAGGCAGCCATTCCGTAAGCGCGCCCTCTAGCGCCCCCGCTATGACAACAAGTATTAATAATAGGATTAGAATAGTTGGTTAAACTGCAAATTGAAAAAAATATTTTTAAAGTTAGTTTAACTCTCTGATAATTATTTAATATTACTTTAGAAACCTTTACATTTTAAAGAACGGAGTAAGAGGGTTATTCTATTAGAGGTTTTAAAAAAATAAAGTAAATTAAAAGGTTATTTCATTTCTACCTGGAGATCTGTTGTTTTGTTTTTTCATGCAACTGGTGTTTCAAGTTGTACTTCCTTTTTTCACCTATGGATCAAGGAACATCGCTCTCTAAGAGAAATCAGGTTAGAAAAACAAAGACAAGATCAGAGGCAAGATGGCGTCGGCGTGGTCAGGAGCAGAAAGCTGAGCTCCGTGAAAGTTTTGACCCCTGTGCAAATTGCTGAGCAATGGACGCGGAGATGCTAGCAGCTTACTGATCACCAAAATGCCCGCAACCTGGATCCTCGGGAGCCAGGTAGCCTCACTAGATAGTGGAGGGGGGGGGGGGGGGTGAGGCCTTGGGATGATGGGGTGGGGTTCAGTAGAGGGGTTTTAGGGGGAAGGGGGAGGGGCGAACATACAGGCAAGGAATTAGGTCAGAATTTATGACTTGGCACATACTTAAGATAAAAAATGTGGATTCTAAACAAGGAATAAGAGTATGTTTAAAACTATACAAAGTAAAATTTACAAGTAAGAATGGCTAAATTAAAAATATTGACTATCAACATATGTGGGCTTAAGGACCTTAAAAAAAGACAAAAATTTGTGATAGGTCTTCAGTCTATTGGGGCTGAAATCGTCTGTCTCTAAGAGACTCATGTTGAGGGGTCCCAAAGACATTTATTGAAAAACCTGGGATATAGACTAGTTGTCGCCACTACACAGGAAAATAAAACATGTGGGGTGGCTATTTTGGCACGGGTGGGGGACTTCAATTTACGAGATCAGCTGCTGACAAATGTGGTAGATGGGCAATTACGGAGTGGCAATATGCTATGGGAAAAAATCTTACGATCTGCTCAGCATATAGGTGTATTACAGATGATCCCGAACTCTTCGTATTTTTATCTAACGAACTAGCACAATGGCCAGTACCAATGATTGTTTGTGGTGATATTTAACCTTAACCTCCCATCGAATTGGTCTTCAGGGCATAACGTTACTTATCTAGGCAGGAAACCTAAAACCTTTAGAGCCCTTGAAGAGCTTTGCCATACTCATGGGTTATCAGATTGTTGGCAGATGAAACCACCATCCAATCCCGGTTACACTTTTTTTTCCCACCCCATCTTAAATTTGCCAGATTGGATTATATATTTGTTTCAAATACTATTATTTCGAGTTGCTCTATAGATCTATTGCCAAGGGTTTTTCCGATCATAATCCTTTAATCATAAGCATCGACACCAGGAAGATACAATCAGATCGTAGCATCTGGACATTTGAAAGGGCCTTATTGACCCAAGAAAAATATTGTAAACTTATGGAAAATTGGATCCCAGAATTTTTAAAACATATGTGGGCAGTGCCCCGTTGGAGGTGGTCTGGGACACACTGAAAGCAGGAATCAGAGGTGAAACTCTTAGATTTTCAATAAGAAATAATAAAGAAGCAAAACAAAATTTAAAAAACCTACAGGATAATTTGGCAAGAAAGGAAGAAAATTTTATGAAAGCAGTCCAAGTTGGGAACAATATAGAAAGGGCTGTAAGTGATGTTGCAATAGCTAGGAATTATATCTGACACATTTGCAACCAAAGCAATCTGTAAAGCTACTAGGAATAAGGAGAAAATCTACGAACTAAGTGAGCAGGTAGGACATCATCTGGCAATCCGTACAAGACAGCAAAACACTGAAAACACAATTAAAGCAATTAGAGATCCCATTCATGGATTCACTCAAAACCCTAAGGAGATCAGGGGCGCCTTTAAGAGGTATTATGTAGACTTATATACAGAGACATGTAATAATCAGTTTAAAATTGAGGAATATTTAGATCTAGTCACAGGGACCCAATACCTCAATCTGATAAATATAGTCTCACAGAGGCTCCACAATGGTTAGAAATTCTCCTCTCGATATATAGCCTCCCCTCTGGTAAGGCAACTGGCCTAGATGGAATCCCTGTGGAATTTTACGCTAGATTTAGCAAGCAACTGATAGAAATCTTAACTAATTTGATAACCCATGTTTTTCTGCGTGGACGGCCGCCGGAATCTTGTGCCCGGGCTAAAATTATTGTTTTCCTGAAAAAAAACAAGGACCCCACAGAATTAGGAGCATATTGCCCAATTACATTAATAAATAATGATAAGATATACTCTAAACTGTTTGCTAGTAGACTCGCCCCAATAATCCACTAAATTATATCAATTAGACAACATGGATTCGTCCCAGGGAGATCAACCACAGATCATATCCAGAGGGTGATCACACTTTTTGACATAGCAGAAGTAGCAGCTCCTGGCAATATCTATGGACTGCTATGTCAAAAAGTGGGATCGGCTACCAATTCATCAATGCTGTTCACATGATGAATGTTAATCCTGAAGCAGTGATCATGATCAACGGGGAAACATCAGACACCATCAAAGTGACTAGAGGTACAAGGCAGGGCTGTCCCTGCTCCCCTCTACTATTCCCTATATTTAGGCTATCTGGTTTTAGGTTTAAACCTATAATAACTGATAAAACCCCACCGAAAGGAAAATGGCCATCACTGGAGTAAACATATAAGCACTGAAAAAACACCTTTGCAACCACAAACTAAGTGCCATTCATGGAAAGGAAAGGATGAGTGAAAGAGTCGTTTTTATTTCTTCCTGAAGGGGCCAATACAATGTAACTTTGTCTTACAAGGTAGCATCAAGAAAGACTGGGCTAACATTATTCTGCTTGAATTTTGGTATTCAGGTATGTCACTAAAGCATTGTCTCTTCTTCCTTCTGCTTTTTTTAGTGTTGTGGTGTTCGGTCTAAAGATGCAGTGTTCAGAAGCATGTTTTAGATCGTATTTAGTTATTTTATAAACTGTCGAGAATCAGGAAATATAAAAGTCAGATTTAAAATGTTGGCTACATTTAATTTCACTAATAGGTAAAATGGCTGGTTTCATAAGAATCTTTCCTAATATGTACCATCACATTTACCAACAGACAGAGAATGGGTGAAATCCTTTGATACATCAGCCCCCTTTTCTAGTGAGTCAGTATTGATTGTAAGTGAATTGCCAAACACCAGGGTCTTTAAACATTCAATGCAAGATGTAGTGACAGGTATATATGAAAAGAATGTTGTCACCAATCATCTGAGATAGTCGTGAAAACATGATACCAGGTGTTTTATAAACATGGAACGCAGTGTCACTTGGAATGCTGATGAAAAAAATCCATCCAAGTTCAATAAATACTGGAGTGATATTGTTTGTATATGCAGTAATTCAGCTACGTAAAGCAAAAAGTTGTATGATGGTCTGTCAAAATTGATACCTGAGCTGAAGTGCTTCCCTGTAAAAGATCCTTGTCACTTGCTAGATGGTATACTGAAAGCATCTTTACAATCTTCAGAGTTAATGAAGAATGCTATTAACTTTGTAGTCCATTCTGGTACAGTAAAGATGTATTTGGAACTTATATACCCTGTGCATATGCTACCTAGACACATGCACTATCAGTGCAGAAAGCAAGCAATAATTAAAATTCAATTTAAATTCCATAAACACCAGAAAAACACTCTTTCTGTAGTTTTTAATGGCACGAAAATGTGTAACCGCTGATAAACACAGTTTTTTAAGGTATTGAAAAAACTGAAAAAACCCCACCAGAATTTACCATTTATCTCGAGGTTAGAAATCAACCGATCTATACAACAAATGAAGACTACAAATGGTGAAACTAAGACCTTGGCATATGCGGATGATATCTCAATAGTCACACCCAATCCAAACGAGGCAGTTATCTTTATGGAGGAAGAAGCGAAAAAATTCGGAGAGATCTCTGGGTTTAAACTAAATCAAAAAAAAAACAGATTATAATTATTAGCAAAATCAACTATTCTGATAAAAGGGTGGTGGACAACGCATTATATCTCGGTGTAAATATCACCTCAAACTTAAACAATTTAGTGAACCTTAACCTGAATCCACTTCTGAAACAGACAGAAAAAAGTTTAAAAGGATTGCATAACTTACATTTAACAATTATTGGAAGATGCAACCTTATCAAAATGTTACTTTTTTCCTAAATTTTTGTACTTTTTCGAACAATTTGTTTAACTTTGATTTTTTGATTTTTAAAGAAATAGACAGTATTTTTTCTCGTTTTATTTGGGGGTATGGTAGAACATGTAGAGCTCAAAGATTCATCACCCTAACAAAAGAAAGAGGCGGTGTGGCACTACCTAATTTCAAAACTTTTTGGTGGGCTACAGTCCTCAAATATAGCAGACTGCTTTTAACCTCCAAACAAGATCTTAATCTAGAGAGGTCAGTCCCAACTCCACAGGAACTTATCTTAGGTAAAGAGGTGGGCGATCATCTGTGGAGATTAACCTACGATTGCCACTGTAAAAAAGTCCGCTTAAAGCCCTTAAAGGCATTTACATCGCCTGGAATCATATTCAAAAATTCTTGGGGATCGGTAGGTTTTCCTATTATACTACCCTACACAGAAATACAAATCTCCTGGAGACTTTCGCTGATACTTGAATGATACGATGGATCAGATCGGGAATTTTGCAAATTGGATCACTTTATGATCCAGTGGGTTTCCGATCATTTGAATCTTTAAAAAAAAATAAGGTTTAGAATCTCGAGATTTTTTTAAATATCTACAAATTAAGGATTTTATAATGAAAAAGGGGGGTAATAGTGTGGCTTTCAGGAAAATTTTCGCCATAGAAACAGTGGTCCAAAGTGACAGGGTCAAAATTGAAGAAATCTATAAAAATGTAGTTACAGCTTTTCCCGATGACTTAGATAAACATACCCTAATTTGGCAGAATAAACTTGGAATCTTAGAGACCCTACCACACAAAGCATTCAAACTCTCAAACTCAGTATTAATGTCCACCAAATTGCAAGCCCAATTCTATAAGACTTTCTTTCAATTGTATTATACCCCCAATAGAATATCTAAATGGAGTACAGGTAAAGGTACATTATGCCCTCGATGCGCGATGTTGGAAGCCGATTTAATACATATGTTCGCCACATGTCACACTCTAAGCACTATCAAATTTCCACTTTGCTATCTGAAATATTTGAGACAAGAATTGAGATCTCAACAGCTGTAATAATACTAGGGGTAGACAGTGATACCAGACCCAATACAATGCAGGGACTTTTGTTCATCTCAATGGCAGTACTTAGAATCTGCCTGGCATCTGCCTGGCTAGATCCACATCCACCAACATTTCAGCAATGGCGGGCCCGTTTTTTAGCAACAGATAGCCTGGAAATAGCCATTAATAGTCAGAAGGGGTTGAACAAGAAAAGAAAAGAAAATGATTAGAAATATGGTATCCTCTTACACAATGGATAGAATGATCGGATTTATAATGTAATTTAAGTATTTTAACTGAAATATTATTGAGTCTTCTTTTTCCCTTTTTCTTGCTTTCTTCATTTTTTTTCTTCTTATGTAAAATAATTTGGTTTGTTATAGCATCAAGAGTATGTATGTATATAGCATTTTTATGTTGCCTGTATGGGGGGGGGTGCGATCTTGTGGATGGGGGGGGGGGGGGGTAAATCACAAGTGTAAAAACCTTAATAAAGACTTGTATTTAAAAAAAAAGAAAAACAAAGACAAAGTATATAATTTAAATAAACTTCTGAACTAGTTCATTTATTTGTTGAAACTTCAAAAGATATTATATTTTGACTAACACCTTCTATGAGGTAATAACCCGGCGGAGTAAGAATAGTAAATCTGGCCCCCGGACACTGCCCAACTGTCAAGTTCACACTACGTCGTCCCTAACCTTAGCACAGAATCTTGAGGATGACGCAGTAGATTTCGCAGAGACGCAATTGACCAACTTCCCAAGTATCTAACTATAAACTTGGCTGACTCTGAATTACAGCTAAGATTAAAACTCGGGAGAAGGGCCGGTACTGGACGTTGACGTGTTGGATTTAACTTGCTGTCGACCTGCAAAACAACAAATAGGAATAATTTAGTCTACCTGCACCTTAAGTCTTCCTTACTTTTAACTCTAAATTCTAGTGCTTTTCTCCTTCTAAATAACAAGGGCTGTTATACCACTAACATGACTCCTACCTGCGATCAGAACTGTTCTGTGCCAAGTCCAGTATTTCTTTGTCTTGTGATGTCGTGAAGTCTTCTGATGTTCTGGTCAGGTGTTCTTGGATGAGATTTGTATTGATGTTCCTTTGTTTATTTATCTAAAACAAGAAATATTCCTTTAGCAAATATTCTCAAAGAACAGATTTATTCCCCTTTCGATAACCTAAACTTACTTGCAAATGTTTTCAAAAGGCGATCTATATGGGTTCTATGTATTCGCTTGAGTCCCCTAACCTGTTGTACAACACGAAGAGAAAACAAAAGACACTTCCCACACAAATGGAAAGGGGCGACCATTCGGTCCCCCCGAACGTATGGTGGAGTACCACGATCCCCCCGGGAAGCCATCTTGGGCGGGAGGCGAGTCTCGGCTGGTATGCCCGAAGCGGCGTAGCCGGGGCGCGCCTTTTTCCCACCCTGGAGTGGGTTGTCCTAGACACTGACGCAGCTGGCCACGCCCTCGGAGGCAGGCGTGGGCGGGTTTACGCCCGCCCTGAAGACGGATAAAAGGAGCAACAAGCCAAGAAAGCATCCTCTTGTTCCTGTGCTCTGAAGCTGCACCTCCCCGCTGCACGTGAGCTCGAGACGGAACGAAGAGCCAATTTTGAGCGTTGTAATCTTTCTTTTTGTTTTACACATATCTTCGTTGAGAATGCCAGGCAAGAAGGTCGGAAAGCGGGTCGGTACCGAGCAGATGCTCCGCATGCTCATAAAGGAGGTAGCCAATTTGAAGACGCAGATGGCGGCTAAGAACGGGGAGGGAGGACCGAAGCGAGTCATCGGACCAGCTTTGCCAGGAGTAGTCCCTGGTGGGAGAGGCAAGAGGTCCAAAAGGGGGGCACTTGGGGGGGAAACCCCGGTCCCCGATACCCCACTCGAGGAGCCAACCCCGGTTCCGAAGGAGGGGCACCCGACCCCCGTGACCGGGGAAGATATGCCTCCCGAGTTAGCGGCACAATTAGCAGCGTGGTTGGGAAAAGATAGTGAGGGCACCACGGCTGAAGACGCCCGGGCAGTAATGAGACAACTGCGGGAATCTAGAGAGGCTGCAAAGGCACCATCTTCTGTTACCCCGCCAGTTCCGGCGGCGGAAAATGCATCAGGCCCAAGTTCGGCGGCAAATGCAGCATCTGGTTCAGGTAAGCGGCCATTGCCGATTGCGGGGGAGGGGTCTGTACCTTCACGAAGGGAGAAGGTGGCTCAGCACGTTCCACTGGAAATTAAGGAAAAGATTTGGGCGAATAAGTATGTGAACATTTTTTCTTTGCTTACCGACCATTACGAGATGGAGCATGTTAAGAGCCAAAAGGAGCTCATGCATCCGGGTGTTTGGCGCGCAAAAATGGCCGCCTTTAAGGTTGATGAGAACATAGGTACTTGGGGCAGAGCGTGGGGCATTTTTACCTCCATCATGGGTGAGCGCAGGCCCGAGTTGCTGACCGAGTTGCCTATTTATCAGTCACGTATCATGGAGTATTCCGTATCGTACGGGGGCAATCAGTGGTTCTGTTATGACAATATTTTTAGAAAAGCTAAGGAGCACGACCCAGTTCTAACTTGGGATTGTTTCGACTCCGTTTCATGGCAAAAAATGGAGAGTTCAGGAATGTTAAAAGTGCCATTGTCAGGGAGTAACGGGGGGAATCTTCCCGCCAATCCTCTGGGACACCCTTTCGGACGGGTGCAGGTAACGAGTACCACTCGAAGCCGAGTGGCAACGCAGGTAAAAAGGGGATTTGTTGGAATTTTAACAGGGGAAAATGTACGAGGCCCCAGGGGTCATGCAAGTTCAGACATGAATGTGGGGGGTGTGGGCAGCCATCCCATCCTGAGTCCATGTGCAGAGCCAAAACGGGTGATAACGGTGGTAGGGGAAGCGCCAAACAGGTCTGAAATAGTCCGAGGGGCGCCTTTACCTACTCCGATTGATACCATGGCAATGATTCCTTGGCTCAACGAATACCCGGATCATGCTTCCGCTGGGGTGTTGCGAGACGGGTTTTCATATGGTTTTCGCATTCCAGTGGGGGATTTTCAGGGTGTAGCAAATTGTAAAAATCAACTGTCGGTCTTGCAGCATACAGCGGTGGTACAGGTAAAGATTGGGAAGGAGGTGACTCGAGGTCGTGTCGCCGGTCCATTTGAGTTGCCACCGGTTGCTAACTTTGTTTGTTCCCCTCTAGGTGTGGTCCCCAAGAAGGACCCGGGTGAGTTTCGGCTGATACATAACTTGTCAGCCCCACGTGGTCTTTCCGTTAACGAAGCGATAGACCCGGAAGTGTGTTCGGTGCGGTACGCATCTTTCGATGAGGCCGTTGCCATGTTGAATCGCCTGGGGCCCGGGGCGCTGATGGCAAAATCAGACATCGAGTCAGCGTTCCGGTTGCTCCCGGTGCACCCAGACGATCAGCGTCTCCTTGGTTTTATGTTTCAGGGTCGCTATTACATGGATAGATGTATGCCAATGGGGTGCTCGATATCCTGTGCCTATTTTGAAAAGTTCAGTTGTTTTCTGCAATGGGTATTCACAAGGAAGACGGGTTTTCAGCATGTTATGCATTATCTCGATGACTTTCTGTTTTTGGGGACAGCCGGGGATCCGGAGTGTGGACAGGCTTTACATGAATTTTGTGTCTTAATGAAACAATTCGGTGTGCCATTGGCGCCAGGTAAGACTGTGGGTCCCTCAACTTTGCTCGAGTTTCTGGGGATCGAGCTCGACTCGGAAGAAGGGTGTTTTAGATTACCCAGGGAAAAAGTGTTAAAATTCAGGACATCCCTTGAAACATGTATTCGTGCGACAAAAGTGAACCTGCATCAATTGCAACAGGTGGTGGGTCAGTTGAATTTTGCCCTGAGAGTAATGCCAATGGCGCGCCCCTTTTCCCGCTCGATTTCACAAGCCATGGTCGGCCTGAAGGAAGGACATCACCGCACGAGGCTCTCGGCAGAGGTTCGCCAGGACATGCGCATTTGGTTGGCATTTCTGGCGGATTTCAATGGTCGAATTGTCTGGAACAAGCCGGCAGTGTCCTCCGAGGAGCTGGGGCTTTGGACAGATTCCGCGGGGAGTGTAGGTTTTGGCACCATATTTGGTACACAATGGTCGGCTCAAAAGTGGCCGTCATGGTGGCACGAGTGCGGCCTGACGAGTAACATTGCTTTCCTTGAACTCTTCCCTATTTTGGTGGCCTTGAAAACATGGCCGGAGGGTTTTCGTGATCACTCTGTGGTTTTCTGGTCTGATAACATGACTGTGGTTGAGTGTATCAATAGTCAGGCAGCACGTTGCAAATGGATTCTGAGACTACTCAAAGAAATTTTGTTATTGTGTATGCAGTTGAATGTGCTCTTTAGGGCAAGACATGTCCCGGGGGTACTGAACCAAGCGGCTGATGCGCTTTCTCGTTTCCGTATGCAGGCCTTCTGGGGTTTTCTGCCCGCAGCGGACCTGGTGGCAGCACCCTTTCCCGAAGCTCTCTGGTCTCTCGGTGCCCCGAACTACAAAACCTCGTGGGAGAGAGTTTAGCACCCAGGACAAGGAAGGCATATGAAGGGGCGTTCCGTTCCTATTTGTCCTTTTTGGGTTCTGCTGGGGGGGAGCTTTGGGGACAGGAAGAGCTTGTCGTAAGATTTCTGCTGTCTTTACATCAGGCAGGAAAATCAGTAGCTACGGCCCAGAGACATCGGGCCGCCATTTCCTTTATGGCAAGGGCTCATGGGATCCAGGACCCGACAGCGTCTTTTGTGGTGCAGAAAGCGCTACGTGGGTGGCAACGCCTTGAGGGTCGCAGAGTAGATGTGAGGCACCCGATAGGTTTGGATAGGTTGACCCTGTTATTGTCCGTACTCCCGGCAACGTGTTCATCCCAGTACGAAGCAGTGTTATTCCGAGCTGCATTTGCGCTAGCATTCCATGGGGCTATGCGGGTAAGCGAATTGGTGGCGAGGAACAAGCAGGATACGATGGGGGGACTGTGCCGGGAGCACATTCAGGTCAGGGGGGAGACGATGACAGTCTCGTTTGTTAGGTCCAAAACCGATCAGGGTGCAAATGGGGACTGCATAATCATTCAGAGGATCCCCGGGTCTTCCATGTGCCCTGTGGTGTGCGTAGAGAAATATTTAGCGCAGAGGGTGGCATCATGGGGGGGGACCTTGTTGAGACACGTTGACGCCACCCCACTGACGAGGTTTCAGTTCCAGCGGGTGCTTGCGATGTCGATTTCGGCCGCGGGCTTGAACCCCGGCGAGTTCGGGACCCATTCCTTTCGGATAGGGGCTGCTACTGAGGCTACAGCCAGGGGTCTGAGTATAGATGAAGTAAAACGTGTGGGGCGTTGGTCCTCGAACTGTTATAAAAGGTATGTGCGGTTGCACATGTTGTGAAGCTGTAATGATGTACTCACGCTTCTTGTTTTTGTTTGGTTTTCAGTTGCGCAAGCTTACGAGGCGGGGCGGACTGTGCAGTCGACCCGACACCTGGGGACCAGCGGTCAGACATCACCGGCTGCGAAAAAGGAGGTGTGGGTCGTGGGCCACTCATACGTGAGGCGTGCCGCGGACGTATTCAAAGCAGGTGACATGATTCACGTGGCTGGGGAATACGGGTACAGGGTGTCCTTCTACGGAAAGGGCGGGCTCTGTGTTGATCAGTTTCAATCCTTTTTCGAGGATTTGTTAGGGCGGACAAGGTCACCGCCGTCTATAATCATAGTCCATCTTGGGGGCAATGATTTGGTGGCCACTGGTAGACGACTCCTTCTTGAGGCAATGCTTTCCACAGTAAGTTGGTTGGCAAGAAGGGTTCCAGGGTGCACAATTGCATGGTCCCAAATGATCCCACGGAAAGTGTGGCGGGGGGCTATTTCGGTTTCTGCTCTGAATCATTCAGTAAAGAAAATAAATAACAAATTGAGTAGATTGTTTTGGTCAAGTACACTGCATTCTGTTTCGCATGGTTGTATCAAGGGGGACAGTATGTATTTGGGGGATGAGGTTCATTTGTCCCGGGTGGGGAATGAGTTACTCATAGGAGACCTCATAGCTTGGCTAAAGAGTTTAAAACATGACCTTTAGGCAGGAGTTGTTGTGGGGGGTCCGGATAGCCGGTCAGCTATCCGGCCTGTGGCGGTAAGGTCATGATCGGTGAGCAGTAATTGGAAGATCCCTATGGGGGTGCGTCACCCATTACGGATGGGAGCGCTCGGGGGAGGTGGCCATTGGCCCCTCAACGGGGAGGCGGTCCCTTCTAAGGATAGGCCGCCGGAAGGAAAGGAAAGGTGGTCAAGGCCCCTTCCTGGATAGGAGGGGCTACGGGCCCTCCTGGGGAATTTCCCGGGGCAAGGACATCTGCGACGGCAGATGGGGTAAGTTGTGTGGGGTTCGGGAGGGGGTTTACGCTACCTTTTAGACACCTCACACGAGTCCTCGGACGACCGTTAAATGGCGTCGAGTTCATTGGGGCCCCCGTCAAGTCCAAGGGAAATTGGTAGATGCACTTGAGGTACGCCTCTGTGCGGTCGATCTCCTCACAAGTGAGGGGGGGTATTTCTGGTTTAGGGATCTGACACCGGTTACGACCTTGCCGTTGGCCCTTACGTTAGGATGTACAATTTCAAGTCAAATGTTTTGTAGGATGTTAGTTCGGCTAGGAGAACCTTTGTATTAGAGATCTGTTAAGGTTAGCCAAACATCGTAATGTGGAAATGAAATTGTACATAATATGAAACTGTTATTTTAATGTTTTGATTTTGTTTCATATTTTAATAAATACGGCCGGGAGGGTCACTCCCTCCCGCCTTCCAAAAGTTCAGAACCGTTTCCGGTTTCCCATCCTTGGGGATTGTGTTGAGAGGGGGTGGCGGGTATCTCAGCCATATGGAAAGGGGCGACCATTCGGTCCCCCCGAACGTATGGTGGAGTACCACGATCCCCCCGGGAAGCCATCTTGGGCGGGAGGTGAGTCTCGGCTGGTATGCCCGAAGCGGCGTAGCCGGGGCGCGCCTTTTTCCCGCCCTGGAGTGGGTTGTCCTAGACACTGACGCAGCTGGCCACGCCCTCGGAGGCAGGCGTGGGCGGGTTTACGCCCGCCCTGAAGACGGATAAAAGGAGCAACAAGCCAAGAAAGCATCCTCTTGTTCCTGTGCTCTGAAGCTGCACCTCCCCGCTGCACGTGAGCTCGAGACGGAACGAAGAGCCAATTTTGACCCACCCACCAGCCCCTGAGGACAGCGAGTTGTTTTGAATAAAGTTTTTTGATGTGGTAACTCTATTTCTTACAGGTTGTGATGATTGTCGTGATATTTTTAGTATGCAATAAAGAATGGTCATTTTTCAGTATGTTTTTCAAATAAAGTAATTCTGCATTAGTGTTGATCAGTAATCATGATTGTAATAGTTATGATTGTTCTGCAATTCAGTAATTTAGGTAAATGTCGTATTTATTTTGGTCGGGCGGTAAGGTCATGATCGGTGAGCAGTAATTGGAAGATCCCTATGGGGGTGCGTCACCCATTACGGATGGGAGCGCTCGGGGGAGGTGGCCATTGGCCCCTCAACGGGGAGGCGGTCCCTTCTAAGGATAGGCCGCCGGAAGGAAAGGAAAGGTGGTCAAGGCCCCTTCCTGGATAGGAGGGGCTACGGGCCCTCCTGGGGAATTTCCCGGGGCCAGGACATCTGCGACGGCAGATGGGGTAAGTTGTGTGGGGTTCGGGAGGGGGTTTACGCTACCTTTTAGACACCTCACACGAGTCCTCGGACGACCGTTAAATGGCGTCGAGTTCATTGGGGCCCCCGTCAAGTCCAAGGGAAATTGGTAGATGCACTTGAGGTACGCCTCTGTGCGGTCGATCTCCTCACAAGTGAGGGGGGGTATTTCTGGTTTAGGGATCTGACACCGGTTACGACCTTGCCGTTGGCCCTTAACGTTAGGATGTACAATTTCAAGTCAAATGTTTTGTAGGATGTTAGTTCGGCTAGGAGAACCTTTGTATTGGAGATCTGTTAAGGTTAGCCAAACATCGTAATGTGGAAATGAAATTGTACATAATATGAAACTGTTATTTTAATGTTTTGATTTTGTTTCATATTTTAATAAATACGGCCGGGAGGGTCACTCCCTCCCGCCTTCCAAAAGTTCAGAACCGTTTCCGGTTTCCCATCCTTGGGGATTGTGTTGAGAGGGGGTGGCGGGTATCTCAGCCATACACCTTTTCTGAGACCTTTTGACTTTCGACTGATAGAAGAAATAAACTTAAAATAACATTTCTCACTACAATGTATTCTTGCAATGAGTTCCCTTAAAAATTCTGCTCAATTATTATTGCTCAATGTTCTCTTCTTTCTTTAATTGTCCGAAGGATTCTTTTTACCAAAGCTTTCTCAAGTTCAAAACCGTTTCTCCTTTACTGAGGAAAACGAAATGTTCCAAAAATTAGCCTAGGCTTTCTTGCGTGGGGCGCCTGTCTTTTTAAAGATAAAATGTACTTATCTCAGCATTTTCTTTTGTCTTTAACAGGTTTCCGAAGCGCAGGATGAACCAAATGAAGATTCCAGGAGTTGGATGTCTTCTTTCAGGTGAGTCAGCCGAGCAGCCTTCAGACGCGACCTTTCGCCCTGCTGGTATGGAAGGCAAAGCAATTTCTGGAAGCCTGGGTGCCGTTTAAATAGCCGACCGCACCCAGAAGATAACGTGCGCACGTTACGTTTAAGCTGCTGCGAGCGAAAAGGCTCAAAGCGGCTTAAACGTGCAGAATGCTTGAAACAATCTTACCCAATGCTGCGCTTGGCTCAGACCTTCCGAATCTGTTTCCGAAATGCAAACGTAATAGATGAAAAAGGTACATGAAGTACAATAAGCTCAAATTCAGATTAAAACATGAAATCTCCATTACGAGTCTGCATTTATACAAAGACCACTGTCCTCACACGTTTCACTTTCAACACATTTTATCCTATACATACCGGAGTGCTGGTGCACGGGAAAGGGGTGGGTTTTTTAAGGAACCAGGATGAGGAGATGAGGGAATCATGACACCAACACCCTCCTTGAGGTAATGTTTCAACAGAGTAAGAATAGAAAACGTGCTCCCAGAAAACAGAGTTAGATTGTTGTGCCAGTAGAAGTTTTAAAAATAGATAAGGCAAATTAAAAAGTTGTTTCATTTGTACCTGAAGATTGTATGTTTTGTTCTTTCATGCAACTGATGTTTTAAGCTGATCTTCCTTTTACGATGTTATGGATTGATGGAAATGGTTCGCTATGAGATATCTGGTTAGAAAAATAAAGACATATCATATTTTATAATTATAAATTAGATCTATTACATTTCTTTGTTGTAACTTAATTAGAAAAGTTACTATATGTTGGTAGCCACCGCCGGCCTGGCGGGGGCAATCCGGCCGCCATCCTAACCAGAATGACCCCCGCCATATTAGCATGGCTGGGGGGTCCGCAGCGGACGGAAAGACCATCCGCACCTTTTCCACCCCGGTCGCCTTGCGACCGGTGCGGAAAAGGTTTAATATGGTCATATTAGTAGGTGCTGCAACAGATGGCTTTCCGTGGCGACGATGCCGCCGCGGAAAGGCTTCTTCACTTCCGCGAAGACTGCAGAATGGCGAGGTGTGCACATGTGGGTACCTGTGGTACCTCCCAGCATTTGCATACACAAAGCGGCAGGCGCCACGCGGTGCCTGCCGCTTTGTGTATGCAAATGCATACATGCATTTTTATCATTGAGGCGGGCAGGGCTGAGAGCACCGCCCGCCACAATGTTAAAAATGCAGTATGCGCCCGCCTAATACCCCCCCACGGGACCCCTGCCCTTATGGCGGGCGGTCCCAAGTACCGTGAGCAATTTAAAAAAAAATGCTAAAAAATATTTTCCTTACTTCTGTGATATGATTTTTACTGTTGGATGAACTTGACACTCTCCCCAGATACATTCTGTAAAGTATAATTAAAAATTAATTTGGTTAAAAAATTACAGGGGATTTAATATGCTTGGAGATTAATGCTTTTGTGTTAAAACGTGTACTTACTTTTGACACTATTTGGCAGTGATGGTCTACATTAGAGACTGCTTTCTCCAGTCGCACACAACAGTGTAAACTCTCTAGATGGTGGGGAACCACTGATCATAAAATGGGGGATGGCCCTTTATATATGTTAATGAAGGGACAACGATAATTTTAAGTAAAATACGTTTTAGATTCTGCTTTTAAAATCATTTCAAAACATGACTGTATTTTAAAATGTTTATCCAAAAATACCAAGTGACCTTCTTTGAAAAGATTTACAGCTATCTTGCTTGAGGACACGTTTGTAGAGGGTCAGTGAAAGTGACAAAAGACGAACGCTCACAAAAATCACATCATATTTTTTAGCCAACCAATGTCATAAGTACATTCGATGGGAATACGTGCTTAAGGGATGTTTTATGTTTCGGAAAAAATATGCATTTTAAAAGTAAGCGTGGTAAAATGCTGCGTTATAAAAAGCACAGTGGTAATGCCACTTGCGAAGTAAAATTTGCGTAGTTATGCCATGCGTGGTAATTGTTTGCGATGTAAAATCATACATCCTATTGCAAGTGATCGTCAAGTGCGCGTGTTCAAGGAATGGTAAACGCGCAGTACAAGCTTGTACACTCACCCCAAGATAAGTAGGTCTGAATTCACGGGGGCGTATGGCAGAGCACCTCGTTTCTCTGACGTAGGGAGCACCGGCAACTAGCTGTGATCCTACCCTGGCTCTGGTCCCCGTGAGGAGTGTTTCTGGGGATGTAGTTTATGCTGCATGGCTCATGCTGACATTCGTGCGTAATAGTACTAGTCCGTCAACTGCGTCGGCCATCTTGGTATTGAATGTTATTGAAATTCACAATTTAAACAGAGGTTGCCTACGACAGTGTGAATACAAGTGTGACTGCGCTATTGACGATATTTTATTGAAGTGAACTGATGCGCTAGTTGCCCCTATAGGTCTGCTCTAGTGGTAAACAATGTAAATTGGGCGTTGATTGAAGAGCATAGCAGTTGCTTGTGTGAGATACTGAATCAGAGATATGCTTGCTTATCGGGGATGACATCGACCTCCATAAGGCCAAGGGTCTAGGTCACATAATGTTAGTAATGTCTGGCAAATTACATATTGGGGCCACTTATGTTGTCCAACCCCTCCTTTCTGGTGTTTTCCCCTGCTATGAAGTAGACAGGGATAATATGTGGGCAAGACTAGGGGTGCGTGGCTGTGTTGTCCTGCACATTATGCATGTGGGATACAGGTTGAATGACAAATTGGGCCAATCATTCTGCCCAGGCACAGGTACTTCAGTGTTTAACGTATGGCTTCCTTATCAAATCTTATCATTGGACGCCATCGGGGGCAGCGCCTATCATCAGTTTATATGAAATGGTTATACTGGTTGGTTCAGTTCTACCATGGCATATCATCATTTAGATCTGTGGTATGTGTGGAGAGTTTAAAAACCCAGTTTTGTTCCTTTCTGAACAAAGCCTCTTTTGATATTTGAGGGTGGGCTTCTAGTATATTTCAGTGTAGGTCATTAGTCGTATGATTTTGTTTTGTAAAGTGAGAACACATTTTTGTGTTTATCTTTTTACACCTTATATTGCTCCTATGTTCTGTAATCCTGGTTTATTACAGGACATTTAGTCATGCCCACATATTGAAGCTGACAGGGAGAGGGACAGGGACAGGTGATAAGGTATATGCAATTCCGCGTTTTACAGTTGGTGTGTTTCCTTTGTGTCCACCTCAGAGTGTTAGTGTAACGGTCTTTTTTGCGTTAGTAAGCAGACAGACAACTCATTGCCCACAAGGAAAGTGGCCATTTACAGGTGGTAAGATCCATAGTGGGTTTTGTGGTGGTGACATCTTTTTTCTGGGCCTTGTGCTAATTTGCATATCTTGTAGATTGGCAGTTCTTTTGAAAGCAAACCTTGGGGGGCTTGGAGCATGGTCACCAATCTGGAGAATTCACCAATGTTTCCTTATGACCTGTCTCATCATATTGGATTCGGGTGTAAATGTGGTTACACATGCCATGTGCTCAGTTTTAGCCTTTTTGGTTGTGTTTCGAGGAGTGCTTCTCTGTTAGCGTTGCAGGCTCTCCTCTGAGCCGTTTTTATTTTACTCACTGGGTAGCTCCGTTTGGCCAAATGATTAGTTAGTGATTTGACATCCTCCAGATTACTGCAATTGCGTCTCATCCGCAGAAATTGCCCGTTGGGGAGGTTTTCCCGTAGGGCTTTCGGTGGGAGCTGCTGAATAGAAGGGGACTGTGACTGTCTGTGGGTTTCTTAAAAGTCTTAAGTCTCCAATCGATTGTACTTGCAGCTGATCATCAGGTCCAGGAAGGGTAGTTCAAGGGCAGATATATTAGCCATGAACGGAAGGAGGGGGTTGCGCCATTGAGCCAGGTTACGAAGGCAGGAAAGAGATCTTGCCCACCTTTTCAAAACACCAGGACATCGTCAATGTAGCGACGCCACAGGGTAATGTTATCTTTATAAAGGTTGGTATCAGTGAGCACGTGTTTGGCCTTAAAGTCTGACATGTAAAGACATGCCAGACTAGGGGCAAATGTGCTCTGTTAGGGCAATATAAGCACATTCCATAATGAAGCTTATGTGTGTTGCGGCTGTCCAAGTTGTGGCCCTTAGTGTCTCCTCCACAACCTCAAGTGTAATTAATTCTGGGATGTTGATGTAGAGGGCTTCGACGCCTAAGGTGACTATGATGTCCGGCAGGGTGTCCTCCAACTTGATTGCTTCAATTAAGTTCAAGACATCCCTTGTGTCCTGGAGGAATGTTGGAGTTTTCTTAACCAGTAGACTAAAGAAATTGTGACAAAATTTTGATAGTGGTTCTAAGACTGACCCAATGCCTGATATAATACGCTTTCCTGGTGGTGGTCGTGTTTCTTTGTGTATCTTTTGTACGGTGTAAAAATAGGGAAGTCTTGATATTTAGTATTCCCACTCCAATCTAAACCAACATGGGGATGTTGTTGGATGTCAAAGGTGTCATTTCAAATATCGGGTATTACTATTCCCTATGCATTCCAGACTAACTTGGTGAAGGTTTAAAAAGTTAAAAATACTGAGGGCCATATGTATGTACCCAATTTTTGGTCGCAAACGCTGCGATTCGCAAAAAAATAGCATTTGCGACCAAAAACCAGCATTTCCCAATGTATGAAGGAAAAATGCATCGCAATTTTGGGAATCGCAATAATAGCGATTCCCTAAATTGCGTGATGCAAAAAATTGCGATTATCATTGCGATTCCTCAATTTGCGACCATGCAGTTAGCGAACATCGCAAATGAAGCAATCGCAAATAAGGAATCGCAATGATATGTATCAAAAAATCGCAAATAGCGAAATGAGCAAAATCGCAAAATAGCACATCGCAATTACCACCAAGTGGGAGCAGGTGGTAACCAGGTGCAAAGTATATAAGGAATCCCACAATGCAACAGACTCTTTTCCACAATGGCTGGGCTGTACGTCATTGCAAGGAGGCGAAGGCTGAGAGCTGCTGCGCAATGAAGGAGGCGCCAGGAGAGGACATTCCGTGACCGCATCACCATCTACCAGCGCACAGAGGAGGACATCCACAGCCATTACAGACTGGAGGAAGACAGTATTATGGATTTAATTGATGAGCTCAGACCCTATCTAGAACGCCCCATACGTAGGACACAAGCCATCCCCACACACATTCAGGTCCTGTGTTCACTACACCTGCTGGCCTCAGGTAGTTTTCAGGGGGTCATAGCCTCAGTGGGAGGGGTATCACAAAGTGCACTGTCGCGCTTTTTCCATGCATTCCTGGATGCCATGGTACACAGAATGCCACACCACATACACTTCCCTAGCACCCCACAGGAACTTGCCCAGACCAAGCTGGACTTCTACAGCATAGCCCAATTCCCCCACGTCATAGGATGTATTGACGGGACACATATCGCCATTTCACCCCCCTCACACAATGAGTATATATATAGGAACAGGAAATGCTACCATTCACTAAACATACAGGTGGTGTGTGATGCTAAAAATATCATAACTGATATAGTTGCGAAGTATCCTGGCAGCACACATGACTCATTTATGTTCAGACACAGTGGCCTATACCGTAGACTGTCCAGAGGAGAATTTGGCGAGGGATACTTACTAGGTAAATGCTTGTCCACAAAGGGTACATTACCACTGACTTACATGTCCATTACAGCCACTAACCATTTACCTTTACAACCACAGGTGACAGTGCCTATGCAGTCCGGGACTTCATCTTGACACCCTACCTCAATCCCACAACTGCTGGTGAGCGGAGATACAATCGGGCACACATTAGCACAAGAGGCACCATTGAAAGAACATTCGGCATACTGAAGAGCAGATTTCGCTGCATCCATAAAAGCGGAGGAGCGCTATAATACAGCCCAGAAACCTGCTGCAAAATCGTTGTAGCATGTGCCATGCTGCACAACATCGCCACAAGGAAAGGCACGGCAGTGAAGTTGACAGAATCCGATTCCTCTGACGTAGAGGGGCCTGGACCAGGACGCATGCCAGCTGGTGCAGCTGGCGTAGCTGGTGCTGCAGCTGGACGACAGAGGCGTGATGAGATTATGCGCAACTACTTCTAGGTAAGGAATAAGACGACAACAACTTCTAATTTTGTTAATGCTTTAATTTTACTCAGTAAGCAATGCCACATATCCTCTGTGGCAAGTAGTCACACTCAAAATGTAGAGCACATGTTCAAGTCACAGTGCAAAAATATAACTGTTGTGAATTTAAAGTCTTCCTATTTGTGCGTAGTGGGGCGACCGCTCCGGCCACTACGGCGCCTCTCCTGGCTGGGTGGTGGGGTATTGTTGCTCCGCACAGACTGTGCGTCATCCTCACTGGGAGTGAGTACTCCTGGCCCAGCTGTACGGAGTGCCCTCAGCTCATCCACAGCGGATGTTGCCTGCACGACAGCTGTGGCGATGTCTTGCATGCCAGGTGCAAACTCACGCTGCATGAGTATGCTGCGCCTGGAAGACACGTTGATGGCAGAGGACAATCTATTAATGGCCCGTGTATAATGTTCCAAGCGGTCCTGCTCCCTGCGCCGTGCAGCACGTTCCGCTCGCAGCTCCCCACATAGCTCGCGCATGGCATCCCTCACCTCTACTTGTATGCCCCTGAGCCCTGCCCTCATTTCACGTTGCATTGACTTCATGTTTTTCGCTTGCAGGCGCTGCACCTGGAGCATATTTAATTCCAAGCCTGCAAAGACAGTCTCATCCTCCAGTTCAGCCACGCTGCCGGCTCTGCGCTGTGTGCGTCTTCCTAGACCCTGTTGACGTTGCCTGTCCTGAGGCCTGGACTCATGCTGTGGCTGTGCTCCTTGGGACTGCTGATTTGCATTACTGTCCTCTGCCTCATCCTCCATTGGTGGCAGTGGCCTCACTACGTGTCGCCTACGTCTCTTGGGAGGATTGACAGGGCTATCCTCCCCATCTGACTCTGGCTCCTGCCCTGCTTCTCCGGACTCTGGATGGTCCCTCAATGTTCCACTGCGTGTGGGCTGGGTAATTGCTGGTGCTGTGGACAGAACAGCACACATCATTATTAGTTTATTTTGGTCTTTTTAAATAACTTTCTAAGACTATTGGGTCTACATCACTGATTGAATTCCCTTTCCTGACCTGCACAAGGAAATGTGGCTTAGCGGGGCTGCTTAACACAACTCATATTTACTTTTCACTACATCTCCCATAATGCATTGCTCTGACTGCCTTTGGGACTGCTTTGGCTGTGAATGTGCTTCCCCTACCCTCTAGGATGATGCAGGGGGTGGGGGTGAGGGGGTGGGGTAGTGATGGCATGATTCTTACCTGCAGTGGATGGTGGTTGCTCCGAGCTGTCTAGGTCAGCCACGCCCTTCACGGTCTCAGTTGCAAGTGTACCCTCCACAAGTTCCTCCAGTGGTGTTGGATCAGGCATTGTAGATGTTCCACCACCGGTGAGGTGTGACTGCTCCATCCTGGCAGCTAGCATTTCCTTGGAGCGCTGGCGCAGATCATACCAACTCTTGCGAAGCACCTCTACAGTCCTGTGAGTGACTCCCAGGGCATTAACTTTTGCCTGTATTTCTCCCCAAATCCTCCTTTTCCTTGCCTCTGGGACTTTCAGGGAATTTTTACCAACTAGCAAGTCGTGGTTGTGCACCATTTCCTGGATGAGGGTCTCTATTTCAGCCTCTGAAAACTTCATTTTGCGCTTTCTGGCTTGTTCTCCTTCCTTCTGCTGTGTTGCATCCATTTCCTTGCTGCCACTATCAGCCATGGTGTGCCTGGAGCAGTCTTCAGTCTCACTCACTCCCTCTCTGTGAGTCTCCCTCTACAAACAGTGTTGCAGCATGGGTACTCTGTTACTTCCTGGTGGTGATGTCATCAGACTGCACCAGTGTTCCGATTGGCTGTATAGCGAAAACCGCAAATTTGTGATTTTTCCCGTTAAGGAATCGCAATTTTGCGATTTTTTCCGGTTTCAGGAATCGCTTTTCACGTTCTAGCAGATATTTAGTGATTGTTACCGAATCGCTAAATATTTGCGATTTTCTTGATACATCCCGATTTGCGATTCCGAATCAGCGATTCGCTAAAAATCGCTAATTCCGAATCGCAAACCTTTTCCTACATACATATGGCCGAAAATGATTACATACAATGCAAAATAAAACTTTTTAAATACAATATAATATTTAACAAATACAAAATACAGGGTTAAACTACCTATTAGCACACTTAAGTAAATTAATACAAATTAATTAATACAAAAATTGTTATGTTATAACACACTAATTTAAACAATTATTTACATAAGAAATTAAAAAAATTAAAAAACAAAATTAAGCAATAACATTTCCAAATTTGTTATAGATACTTCTACCTTTCAAATTTCTTTTTAAAGTACAACTACATTTTTTTCAAAAAACCACCCTTTTCTGAAACATATCCTCCAAATGTTTTACATTTTTGACATTATAACAATTTTTAAATGTTGTTTTCCTTTCTAAATATTGTTTTAAATACAAATATAAACATTTCATAAAAAAATCTATATTTTTAATTTAAGTACATACATTTGCTAAAGAATTTTAAAATTATTTTTATATTTTAATTAAAAAAACATTAAAACATATTTTTCACATATTTAGAAATTTAATGAATATATAATTTAATAAAATACATTTAAAATTAATTTAAAACAATTGCATATCTAAAGGATTATGAACTTAAAATACAAAATTATAATACACATTTGTTTCAAATCTCCTCACCCCTATGCCCTATTAACTTAACACAACATCCGGCTACTAGCAAAAAATGTAATTCTTCATAAAAACATGAAATAATTAAAAATTCACAAAATATAACAAATTAATAAATAAAAATTGTTCTAAAACTAAACCGTATTAAAAAACACACGGAATGGAAAAAAAAACACTTTCCATACTGTTTTACACTAAAAAAATTATTATATCCAATGATATTAGCTACATCGATTTTTTTTACGATATAAAAGACAACACTTGAAACAAATTTTTTACCTTTGATATTCCTGTCCACAATTTATATGAGATCCTGATATTCCTGCCATGATATTTCTGTAACACAATTTTTTGTATCCAATATTTTGTCTAACTTCTCTTCCCCTCATGTTGCAGATTCTATTCACAAAAAACATGGGGGGCATATTATCAACAACTAGCGATATTTATCACTAAATGGGCTTCGCGAGATTCTTTTTATCGCCAAGCATCGCCGGATTTTATCGCAGAGATAACGTGCTATTAGCAACGGTTATCTCTAAAGCGATAAAACATCCGGCGATAGCGGCGAAATGCGTGAATATCGCTGACATTTACGCCAATAGGTTCTTAACCTGAATATCCAACTTCCATTGGATATACAGGCTAAGAAGTGGTCTGAGCAGGCGTTAGCTTTTGGAGATATTCGCGCTTAGCGCAAATATTTTCATTGCTACGCCTGTCTTGCTAATAGGCGATAGCAATGTTAGCGACTGCTTTCAGTCGCTAACAGGTTGGGTACGCCAACTTTGCATGTCATTAGCGATAAATATCGCTGACATTCAAAGCGGGCCCCAAACCGCTCGCTATCGCCTTAAAGCTGTCGCTAAAATCAGTTAGCGACAGCTTGCTAATAGGGTGATTAAATTAGCACCACTTTCCGGCCGAAAGCGGCGATAATTTCATTTTTCAATTTCAATTTTCTCATATTAATATGCCCCATGGTGTCACAAGAAGACACCTTCTTGTTTGCAACCCAGTCAAAGCCCCAGCCCTAAGGTTGGTATCTTGTAAATGGCAATTCGGGTCAACCAACCATTCATACATTCCTCTCTGAGATAGCACTCTGAGAGGTAATAAGCAACACCTAATGTGATCTATGGGAGTTACTTTAATGCTTTACAAACATTGGCGTGGCATATATATTGGTCGATGGGAGATACAGCTGTGAGATATTAGAGCAATTTATACAGTGCTCTATGTGAGGTACTGTTCTCAGAAAATTTAGGGTAGTGCATATATTGATACATGAGAGGTACAGCTGTGGCTAAAATTAGAGCAGTTTATGCGGGGATCAATGGGAAATAATGCTGTTTCAGATACTTCTGCAGGGTTTACAGTGATCACTATAAGATACTTCTGTTACAGAAACAACAGCTGTGCGCACAGTGATATGGGGAGTGGTGATATTGTAGATGCCAGGGTAGATACTAGTGTACTTTTATCAGTGCGATATCAGAGGTTTTGTTGTGGCAAGCATTATAGGTGTAGAGATTGTTGGGGGATGCAGACATGCTGGAGGAGCTTACCCAGACCCTCATCTCCCCTTTAACCTCCAATAACAAGTTAACATACTTTTTCCATGTATGCCATTGGTTTGAACATTATTAAAATTCACTGTCACAGTGTCTAACTACAAAACTATTTGTTGAATGCACACAGTCAGTGTCCTTTTCCTTAATAATACTCCATTTTCCATCTACCAGACTCATTTGCAGTGGTTAAATGCACTACTTCCTACCTCTGGCGTTATCCCCCCAAACACAGAATAACGTCATCAAATCTATATGAAGGTCACACACCGTCCAACACCCTTCTCATCCCTACATGCATGCACTTACATATATTTGAGGGTGAGGGAACAGCACTTTGGGGTGATGGTAGTTGATGTATGTTTGATGGTATTTCAGGGACACCTTAAGGATTTTGGGGGCCCTTGGGCCAAAAGTATTTTGAAGGCCACTGTTCGAAACAGTTTTGAATTAATGATCCAATTTCAGGTCTTTCATGTCCTCTTTGGCCAAGTCACTGACAGTGCACAGGCACACTTGTCCAACTTCTAAATGTGTTTATGTCTAATATTCAGGGATAGTGAGGTGTCTTTTCAATATTAGCACTGCAGCAGCTCACTAAAATGACTACAAACAATCTCTGTGACACCCTCCCATTTCTCATATGCAAAGTCCTGCTTTGATCTAAATGAAACTTTTTTTACATGGATGTTGCATGAAAAATAAACACAACATTTCTCTGCAAAATGTCTGTAATAGATTCACACATTACCATTTTAAAAATAAATTAAGGGAATAATGGTATTTAAAACAACCTGTTTAAGGATGATTCACAGTCTATCAGGGCAAGACTCTCGCCCACGCCTTAGAATGAATCTGTGGTATACGCTGTATGGTTGTATGTCACAAAATTCTCAATATTGTTTACAAGAATATCACCGTTATTGGATGCAGATTTTCTGCTCCCAACTCCAGTGTGGTGATATTTCTGTCAACAATATTTAGGGCACACGATTTATGTCAGGCGCTATTCTGACAAAAATATCCTGGAACTTCGTCATATCGGTTATTGTGCAATCACAGACTGCAAAGACATCTTTTGCAAAAAATATCAACTACAAGGTTCACAACTTTCATAAATATCTCCCTACGTCAATTTGAATGATAGAGTGTGGCTGAATTTAACAGTTAAATACAAACTGAATTCTTCTCATAGATATTATTTAAAGTATAATATTTCGAAGCCATACTTTGGTGGCAGTGTTTTTCCTAAAGATATAGTTAAGCTTATGTTTTATCAGTGAATTGCTTTTATGTGCCCCAGATCCGGCTAAGGAAACAGCTATTTGTCAGGCTTTTCCCTGAGTATCCGTGTACAAAATTTTCTATGCCCGTCTCTATCTATACTGCTAACATTCACGCCCCAGGTAAAATCAATGACACATGGTCGAAATACTTCTGACATTGAACTCCATACACATATGCCCACATGCATCAAACTGAATTGCATTCGCAAACGGTGCGAATCGCAAAATTCGGCCGTTTGCGAATGCAATTCATTGTTTTGGGATGCATTAACCTTTTTGGCTTTTTCGCAATTTAAGAAATCGCAATTTATTTGCAATTTCTTAAATTGCGATTCCATTTCAGAAAATGGCAATTTTGCGATTTCTTAAATGCAATGCATCATCTTAAGAAATTTACGAATTCGAAGATTAGAAGTGTTAATTTAGCATGAAGTCAACCTTCATTGTAATTTTAGAAAAGTGTCAAAAATGCACAAAACTGCATTTGTGAAACTTTCATTTTAGGCTCACACATGCCCTTGGGCATGTATGTGTGAAAAATGGACTGTATGTTACATTTCAGGGGTGCAGGGGGGGGGGGGTCCTTTGGACCTCCCCGCACCCTAGGAATTGCATTCTCATTTTGCGATTCCTTAATTGCGAATCGCAAAATGAGAATGCCTTCCCATTGATTCCTATGGGCCTCCAGGCTCATAGGAATCAATGTAAAGGGATTCCTTATTTGCGATTCGCAAAATTGGGAATCGCAAATAAGGAAAAATAAGAAATCGCAAAAATAAATGCGAATTTTTAATGCATAGGTAATTGCGATTCCTTAATTTTCGCAATTTAGGAATCGCAAATACCAACAATGATGCATGTGGGGGATAGAACTCAACCTAAAAGCTATTTTATAAAAGGCAGAGGTGCCACAAAAATAATCTCATTTGAAAAAGCTGTAAACATCTGTGGTAGTCTCACTTCACCAGAGAGCTTTGTGATATGGTTAACGTGTGTTATAACGAGGTGGTAAACTTTGTTTTTTAACAAATACATTTTGCAAATCTTACTGGACCATTATTTCATTCTCAACACTTTTGTTTAAAAGCTACTTATTTTTTTCATGGCCATAATAAGGTCTTTAATGCTGTGATGAGTTTGAGTTATCTATTTGTAATGAACAGAAATAAGTCCATTCTTTGTGATTTAAATGATGTATTTATTTTAGTTGTATTCAAGATGAAGGAGAGCCCCAACAGGAGCGGTCTGCATTCTGCTCAGCCGATTCAGCAACTGATCACATCCAACCAACATTCTAACATTCCACATTCTCTACACATCACGCATCTTGCTGAGCAGTACACTACATCTTCTCCCTTCTTTACAATGAGAAAGGAGAACTTGGTACAATAAGTAGCAAGCAAATTTTCTTCAAGAAACATCTAGAAGGGAAGGAATGAAGAAAATACATTTTCAAACATGTAAATGAGTGGAACCAACCCTTCTTCCCCCTAATAGAGAGAACAGATGCGAATAAGATGCAAGTGTTGCATGGTAAAAGGAAAAGTAATGTAAAGAAAAACGAGTAAAGAAAGATGAGAATTGCGCAACAATGGTGACGCAAAGACATGAATAATGAAGAATAGACATAGTAATCACCACCAGAGCACACTGGTTGGCCAGACCAGTGTGGAGGTGACGAGAAAATGAAAAGTGAATGCAGGAGAAAATGGAAATAAAAGATGTAGAAAGGTGTGTGAGATACACCTAGGTGGATTCTTGACAAAGTGAATCCACAAGACAGTAGTAATCACGTACATGAAACGATGTAAGGTGAAATACAAACTGTAATAAATCCCATGCAAAGGGAGTGTGAAATGGGTACTGCGAGATACTGTGAGAAAACGCAACGAAAAGTTGTGTTTAGTAAATAAGCACTGAAACGTGACGTGCAAGGTGTGCATGAATGGCACACGGCAAAATGTATTGCCTGAAACTGAAAATGGATGTGGAGTATGACCACATGAAAAAATTAAAAATTTCCCTCAAATAGAGTGGAATGTGTGGAAGGTAACCACACTTGTATGAAACAAAAATGTGAAGTGAACATTTCCCACAAGTAGAGTGGAAGGTGTGGAAGGTAACCACACAGTATGAAACAAAAATGTGAAATGCAACATGGGCATTAGAAGTGGAAGTAAGCTGTACAACGATGCGAAAAACAAAGATGCACATACAATAAACTAATAATGCAAAGTACTGTCAGTGGTGTACATTTAAAATGCATGCATGAATTGCAAAGATGGGGATTCACATAACTGTCATGAACCCATTGTGAAGTTGCACAATTGAAAATGCAATGTACAAAGTAATAGTAAACATTTTAGTCATGGATGACATGTAACACAGAAAGATGTACAGGGCATGGTACAAAAGAACATGGTGACACTCTGCTAAAATGAGGAATGAAAATGAAAATAATGAAATAAAATAAACAAAGTAGTCACCGTGGTCTGAGGAAACTGAAGGAGAACTGTGAAAAGTTCTGGTGAAAATTTGCAAGGTGAAACACTAGTTAAAGTGAATTTGTTGTATGAAAAACGAATGAACTTAACATTCCTATTAATGCTGTGATGACAAAAACAACCGCTAGGTGGCACTGTTGAACAGCACAGTCGACAAGATGTAGAAAGTTCCAAAGGAGATAATTTATGACGAGATTTAAGTGAGGAGTTAGTCAATTTGAAACTACAAAGGGAAATAGTACCTGCAGAAGATCGTTAGTACGCTCCGATGGTCTTGAGAAAAAGCGATGTATAAACAGAAGGCATGCCGGAGATCTGTGGAATGCTTGGCTGGAAGAATGGTGAAAGCGTGCCTATCGCTGTGACGATGAAGCTGAAATGCGATAGTCTAAGACAAAGTGTGCCTATCGCTGTAGAGAAAGCTGATGTGAAATAGGCAAATCTAAAATAAAGCGTGCCTATCGCTGTTATGAGGAAGATGAAATGACAGGTAGATGGAATGAAGAAGACCAGACATGAAACAATGAAAAATGCCAATCAAAAATGGCTGCACGTCGACGTGAGAAATGCTGGGTGGCTCTCGGTGTCACCGTGCTTCAAAGAATTCCGGAGGTGGTAGAAGGCTGACTCACGTCATAGAGGAGGATGACGGTGGTGGGGAAGCAGGTGAGGTGGCATGCGCTGAGTGCATGCGCTCGGTGAGAAGCTCAAGCGCATTTTGAATTTGGCAAAGCGGTTTAACTGCCAGGTAGTGGGCAAGTATAGAAAGCATGAAAAAAATGAATAAAAATGAAATAAAATGACACCGCTATGTGCCGAACAACGAAGGGTGCAACAGTACGGAAAATAAAGCACTCTGGTAAACGCAGCAAATAAGATGGGCTCACCTGCCGTGCGGTTCATGAAGGGGCTGCACCCTACCTTTAAGTCCGATACTACACTCGTGCGCTGTAGGTTGTCAGCAATGTGGAAAGTGTAATTAGGCTGCCGGCAACTCATGAAATGAAGTCTTGAATACATTGAAGAGCAGGCAAGGCGGCTGACACACGATGCAGCTGACATCTGTAGTGCAGGGCGATCTGTGTCACAGGAACACAGATGAAGGCAGGTGTTAGCATGAAGGCAGTTCACAGTTATCCGTGAATTGAGGAATCTGCCGATGGTAAATGGCACAATTGAAGTTTAGGGCGACCGATGACAGGTCACTGGCGGGGCTCGTGGTGCCATAAGAGATGAGCTGCTGATGAAATTGAATCTTGAGGTAGCTTGAAAATTGACCCACAGGGCGTTTCCAAATCGTCACCAATGTAATGAACAGAAATAAGTCCATTCTTTGTGATTTAAATGATGTATTTATTTTAGTTGTATTCAAGATGAAGGAGAGCCCCACCAGGAGCGGTCTGCGTTCTGCTCAGCCCATTCAGCAACTGATCACATCCAACCAACATTCTAACATTCCACATTCTCTACACGTCACACATCCTGGCTGAGCAGTACACTACACTATTGTAAGGTTCCAGTGGGACTAGTTAAATGCACATCCCTAAGTTACAGTGGCTATTTGTACAGTGTCCAAGGTAAATAAGAGTCCAGTTTAGCAGTTGGAAAAACAGACTACACCGTTACTACCAGACAACCTAATAGGAGTGTGTAACAAATTGATGTCTTTAAGTCCAGTATATGAAACAGATTAGGTTTATTGTAGATGAAATTCAGGTCAGTGTAATGAACAGAAATAAGTCCATTCTTTGTGATTTAAATGATGTATTTATTTAAGTTGTATTCAAGATGAAGGAGAGCCCCACCAGGAGTGGTCTGCGTTTTGCTCAGCCCATACAGCAACTGATCAAATCCAACCAACATTCTAACACTCCACATTCTCTACACGTCACACATCCTGGCTGAGCAGTACACTACATTTTCTCCCTTCTTTACAATGAGAAGGGAGAACTTGGTACAATAAGTTACAAGCAAAACTTCAAAAGTAAACATCTTGAAGGGATGGAATGATGATTACCTTTTTAAGGTGAAGAGTTTCAAAACATGTAAATGAATGAATGAGCATGAATTAAGAAATAAACCAACCCTTCTTCCCCCTTATAGAGAGAAAACAGATGTGAATGAGCTGCAAGTGTTGCATGGTGAATGAAAGAGTGAAGTAAAGAAAAGCAAGAAGAAAGATGAGATTTGCGCAACAATGGTGACGCAAAGACATGAATAATGAAGAATAGACAAAGTAATCACCAACAGAGCACACTGGTTGGCCAGACCAGTGTGGAGGTGGCGAGAAAATGAAAAGTGAATGCAGGAGAAAATGGAAAGAAAAGATGTAGAAAGGTGTGTGAGATACACCTAGGTGGATTCTTGACAAAGTGAATCCACAAGACAGTAGTAATCACATACATGAAACGATGTAAGGTGAAATACAAACTGTAATAAATCCCAAGCAAAGGGAGTGTGAAATGGGTACTGCGAGGTACTGTGAGAAAACGCAACGAAAAGTTGTGTTTAGTAAATAAGCACTGAAACGTGACGTGCAATGTGTACATGAATGGCACACGGTAAAATGTATTGCCTGAAACTGAGAATGGATGTGGAGTGAGACCACATGAAACAAAGAAATTTTCCCTCAAATAGAGTAGAATGTGTGGAAGGTAACCACACTGTATGAAACAAAAAAAATGTTAAATGTACATGAGCACGGAAGTGGATGTGCCACGTAAAATGATGTGACGAACAAACATGAAGATACAATGAAAACATTAATGGAAAGTACTGTGTGAATGGGTGAGGTTTGAAATACCACACAAGTTAACATAGAAAATAAAAACAGGCATAGAAAAGAAGGTGTGGAAAAAGACCACACAATAACTGGTGTAAAAAATAAGCTAATTAAGGTGGTGTGGATTGGGTTGCCACATAATTTTTAAAACATGTGATGTGAACAACGTAAATGTAAAACTATCCACAACTTTTAAAACAAATTACACAGTGGAAATGCAATTTGAAGTAACAGCGCTAATAACCAGTTAAAGCAAATAGATGAAAATTAAATCAAGGTAATAGAAATAGTGAATACCAAATGGTAATTGTGTGAACCTTGTGGGTAACTTCATACAAAGCTGAGTTTGATAAAATTACTTCAATTAAAATTATGGAAGGAACACATGAAAATATGCATTACAAGGAATATTGTTTCCTTGAAGAGATGCGGTGGTGAAAAGTAACTGCTAGATGGCAGTGTTGTAACACATAAAGTTCTGTACTTGGAGAAACAGCAGATCGATGTAATGAGGAAAGTTCCCAAGAAAAACGATTTCAGTACCTGTGGAAGATTTAATAAGACGCTCCGATAGTCTTGAGGAAAAGCGAAGTATAAACAGAAGGCACACCGGAGATCTGTTGAATACCTGGCTAGAAGAACAGGGAAAGCGTGCCTATCGCTGTAGAAAATGCAGGTGTGAAATAGGCAAATCAAAAATAAAGCGTGCCTATCGCTGTAGAAAATGCTGATGTGAAATAGGCAAAACCAAAATAAAGTGTGCCTATCGCTGTAATGAAGATGTTAAAATGACGTAGGGAGATGGAATAAAAAATATTGCACATGATGTGATGTGAAGTGCCAAACTAAAATGGCTGCACGTCGACGTGAGGAAGGCCGGATGGCTCTCGGTATCACCGTGCTTCAAATTAATCCTCAAGAGGTTGAAAGGCTAACTCACGTCATAAAGGAGGATGACGAGATCAGCGAGGCACGGGACATCAGTGAGGCTGCATGCGCAGTGAACGTGCGCTCTCTGTGAAGCTCGAGCGCAGTTTGAAATTGGCTGGGCGGTTTAACTGCCAACTAAAGAAGGCAAGTATAGACATATTAAAAATAATAATACAAATAAATAAATAAAATGACACCCTCTATGTGCCGAGCCACGATGGGTGCAACCGAACACACAAGAGGGCAATCTGGCAATCGCTGGGAAGAGGGTGGGCTCACCTGCGGTGTGGTTCATCCTGGAACCGTTCCCTACCTTTAAGTCCGATACAAGACTTGTGGACAGGCTGTCAGCAAAAAGTAAAATGTTCTTAGGCTGCCGGCAATTTGAAAATGAAGCCTTGAGTTTTTTTGAAGAGCAGGCAAGGCGGCTGACACGTGATGCAGCTGACATCTGTAGTGCAGGGCGATCTGTGTCACAGGAACACGGATGAAGGCAGGTGCTAGCATGAAGGCAGTTCACAGTTGTCCATGAATTGAGGAATCTGCCCATGGTAAATGGCACAATTGAAGTTTAGGGCGACAGATGACAGGTCACTGGCGGGGCTTGTGGTGCCATTAGAGATGAGCTGCTGATAAATTTGAATCTTGAATGATGAGGTAGCTTGAATGTTGACCCGCAGGGCGTTTCCAAATCGTCGCCAATGTAATGAACAGAAATAAGTCCATTCTTTGTGATTTAAATGATGTATTTATTTTAGTTGTATTCAAGATGAAGGAGAGCCCCACCAGGAGTGGTCTGCGTTCTGCTCAGCCCATACAGCAACTGATCACATCCAACCAACATTCTAACACTCCACATTCTCTACACGTCACACATCCTGGATGAGCAGTACACTACAGTCAGGCAGATAAAATAGAATAAGGTAGATCCGATTGTAGAACCCCCACCAGGAGCAGATGGACTCCAGCTCAGCCTCAGATATAACTGCCCCTGCTTTCAAGCATACACAATTGGAACATTAAGTGACATCATAGATGCCTGCTGAGCAAGTAATGACAACACTAAAGAAGGACAGAGAAGAAATGAAAGCAGGATGCAACACATCTCCCCCCTTGACAAAATAAAACAAGAAAAGAAGAGAGGAGGAAAGTTGATAATATAACATACAGCAAATACACAGTAAAAATACTGGTAAAGCAAAAGAAAGAAATAGAACATAAAATGGTGAAAGTACGAAAGAAAATACAGTCACCCACATGGTACAAAATCCAAAAGAATGTAAATGAGTCGATTTAACAAATCAATAGTGAATTTCTCTAAAAACATTAGAGCATGTAATAATACATATCACTGAGCAAACGAGGCTCTTTAAACACCAAAAAATTTGAACACCTCTAAACCTTAGAGCACTGAGTGGTTCAATAAATAGATGAAAGATAGCGAACTACAAATGAGCAACCAGCGGCTCTCTAAGCATAAAAGATGGCGAACCCCTTCGGTTCTACAAACGAAACATAGCGAACATCTTTGGTTCTACAAATCAAACATAAAAATGAGATAACGAACCCCTGTGGTTCTGCAAATGAAACATAGCGAACAACTGTAGTTCTATACCTGAGCAACCTACTGCTCTTTAAACAACGAACATATTAGTAAAAACGGTTCATATCCTAAAGCACTTTATAGCACTAAAACTTCAAACAACTGAACACCTCTAACAATAGTAGAGCACATTGTGGTTCAGCAAAATACTAAAACTTCTTCAAAATATTGAAATTTCTCAAACATGGCTCATCAAAAGAAGCAAGCCGTAAACACTGGAATGGGCAGAGTGGGATCCCTGAATAGCTTTAAGGATTTCAGCTCTGGTTGGCTCCGCAGACCCCTCTCCTCCATCGTCAGTCCCTGTCTGCCGTGTGATCCTCTGTGGCTTGAGGCGTGGGGTAGTGTACTGCACGATTGTGTTTGGTTGGGAGGCCTTCGAGGAACGACCGCCATATCGACTATCGCGGCGCCAAAGCAGCGCGTTCCAGGGCGCTTACCCTAGGCCCCACTGGCCCGGGAGGAACCACTCGACCAGGCCTGGGTCAGGGACAATAGATGGCACGATGTCACATCCGTACTCACAGGTAACGCAGTGCAGGCAGCTCCCAAGACAGACCAGCCGATCTAGCAAGCAGGGCAGGATGGAAACAACGTGGTCGCGCCTCCTCTCATCACCGGTAGCTCAGTGGGGTCCAGGGTCCAGCACCTCCCCGAGGGAGCAAGGATCAGGACAGGCCGCAGTGCGGGCACATTCACTTCCTCGCTTCACGACTTCCCCCACCTCCAGCCAGCAGCCGGGAGTTATCAGGCCTCTGAGATCGCCCGCCCCCGGAGGGGCCCACAGTCGCAGGCTAGGCCGTGAGAGAGGCGCACCCCGCCACACGCTTCCACAGCCCCACTTAGACGCAGTCAAAATAGTGGGGTAGGGGGCGCAGAACCACTGCAGCTTCAGGGGCGCCATTCCCCGTGCCCCCCCGAGAGCAGTAAGGTAATTAAAACTAGAAACGGAATGCAGTCCGTAGTTCGGGGGTGGGTAGAGGGAAGCAGTTACGCAGTTCCTGCGGGGCGCCGTGTAAGGATCAGGCCAGGTTGAGCACCCGGTAAGTCGGGACCTCCGCACCAACTACATTCATCGATGAAGGGTCAGGGCATCAGTACTCACGCCCTCCGCCGTAGGTTGCAGGCTCTCCGGCGACCATCCAGGCAATCCCCGGCAGTATCTGCATCTGGGGTGGAGCTCCGCCACAGGAGCGCGGCTCAAAATGGTCGGCACCTCCGTTTCGTCGCCACTACCACCTCTGATCACCGGGGTGCAAAGCCGCTGCTTCCCGCTTCCTCAATCCGCCTCCGGGAGCCTCGGATAGAACGCCGGGGCCCATCAGGGGCCTGCCCAGTCCGACAGTGCCGGGCGGTTCGCCCGCAGTCCGGCTCCGCCGTACAGGCCCAGTCCGCGGCGTCGCGTGATGCAGCACGCCGCCCCCACCTCTGGCAGTGTCTTTGCCTCCACTCACGGAGGAATTCGGGACCGCGTCTCCGGTTCAGGGGCCTCAGTCGGGTCAGGGCGACTTCCGACACAGTTCTCAAGTAGCGTGACAGCCCGGGCAGGAGTTAGTTGCAGGATTTTGCCGGGCTTCGGGACGGAGCTGGTGGAGCTCACGTCCTGTCGGCCATGCTGCTTGGCCACGCCCCCCAAAGAAATACTGTTAACAGGCATTTCTCTCAACTGAATTGGATGATCAGATCCAGGGCATAAATTAATGCCAAGTTTACCAAGATCATACCAGCAAACAATATTTTTCCCATCAATTGCAACATAAATTTTGGTAAAAATGAAACATTTTGATTTTAAAATGACCAAAAGCTTTAGGATTGATATCAGAATTAGTAAGTTTGACACCTTTCCAATTTTCGTAAAAGAACACATCTGATAAGATGGTCACTGGCGAACCAGAGTCAGCCATAGCTTCAAAGGCAATCTCCCCAACATGAACTATCCCTAAAGGAGCTTTGAAAGGAAGAGAAATACTATTTATGTGACTATCAAAGAAATCATCATAAATAGTAATGACTAAATTCTCCAAATCATCCTGAGCACAAGAAACACTACTAACAGCGGAAATAGACCTACCACTTTTCCTTTGAATCCTACAAGAAGATGCAAGGTGGCCAATCTTACCACACTTAGTACATGTTTTCTTAAGTGCAGGACAATCAGGACAGTTCACCAAATGTGCTTTTGAGCCACACCTAAAACAACTTAAAACTCTATTGGTCTGAAAATTACTCGTACTGCGGATTTGAACGGCACAAACAGAGGTGTCATTAGTACTCTTGTTTTCATTAGCAGCAATGACCTTAGAAGACTCAATAGATCTTTCAATCCCTTTGGCCAAATCAATTACTTCAGCCAGGGTAAGATTGAGACAAGCTAAGAGTCGTTCTTGTACTTTTTTAGCTGCACAATTAAATACAAACTGATCCCTTAATGCAGTATCGATATATGCACCAAAATCGCAGTTTGCAGCTAAAACCCTTAAAGCTGCTACATAATCTTCAACAGATTCGTCAGTGGATTGTTTCCTTTTATGAAAAGAATGTCTTTCAATCATGACATTGGGTTCATCCTCAAACTGTTTCTCAAGTCTAGCAACAGCTTCAACAAAAACGTTTCATCCATCGCCTCCCTCAATTGGTGGCCCAATGGGTACAAGGTTCTTGAAAATTTCAATGGCAGCTGTGCCTAAATAACTAAAAAGAATAGCCTTCTTCCTTGCAGCAGAAAACCCAGTACCATCAATAGCGACAATGTAGTTGTCAAAAGTCTCAATCCATTTCTTCCGCCTTAATTTTGGTTTTCCTGGAATTTCCCCAAAAAATGGAGGGTTGGTTGCAAATTTGAGAAGTAGCCATGGCAGAGGCAAAATAATAAAACTCTAAAAAGTGCAGAGTAATGTGAACAGGAAAGAAGAAGAACTTTAAATTGTGTGCAAATCACAGTAGTAGTAGAACTGTAACACTTTAAATTGTGTGCAAATCACAGTAGTAAAAGGACTGTAACATGCACTTCTAAAAAAAACAAAGTGTGCACATCACTGAAATAAATAAAGAGAAATTTCAAATTGTGTGCAAATCACAGTAGTAAAAGGATTGCTTTCAAATTGTGTGCAAATCACAGTAGTAGTAGAACTGCAACATGCACAAGTGCACACCACTTAAGAAATGTAGAAAACACCAGCTTACCACACTTGTACTCGTAATAAAAGTGAACAAATCAGTGAATTCACCGGTAAAACTCCATGAAAAAGGAAGTAAACATCAGAATGCCAGTTAAAATCGATGAGAGTAAAGCGCCGTTAAATTGCTTGAGGAACGCCGATGAGAAAACAGCTGACAGCGTGAAAACCACTTGGAAAATAGCTGCGACGTTACGTGCTACGGTGCGTTCCAACAATGCGTTTCAAGTGTTAGAGGAGCAATCTCAAGATGGCCGTGGCGTTGCGTGTTACAAAGCGCTGCATTTCAGATGATCAGTGCGTTGCAGGAGTCCGTTAACAAACACAGACGTCACCACACTGAAAGTAAGCAGGAGCACGAGCAGACCAACTGCCGAGGAGACAGCGACTCGAAATCCTTAAGAAATAAGGAACAGACAGTACCTTGTAGAAGAACACGAAAACAGCATCAACAGCTCTCATCAATTCCCGAATAATGGGATTGCACCGTAGGTCCGTTTCTTCTTTTTTTTTTTAAAGTAAACATGAAGGATAACTGACGCTCAGCAAAACAGTGGGTCCAAAAATTATTAAAAAGACCTCGTCGCAATTGTATAAAGCGGAGGAGGCAATAGAATTTAAAAAGTAGGATTTATTTTAAGTTAAATCCAGGGACCCACTGGAGCACAAACCAAAGCTTCTAGATCAGATCAGCTCCAACCGCTTCTCTGATCTAGAACACAGGTCCACAACACATTCTCCATTACATAGGTAACATTCCTAAAACACAAGATAATTCTAAAAGTGAAAATTCCAACAGTGAAAACAAAGAAGGATATTACCACAGTAAGTTAATAATTACAACGCAATGCAAGAGTAGTTTTATCTAATCATAAAAATTATTCTTTTTATTGTGTATGACACTAACAGCTGTATACAGTATGTATACAGGGTTGTATCTGATGCTAACATGCTACAATTTCTATGATGGTACAGGAAGCACCCATGAGAATGATCAAGGTCTGTCCTCCCAGGAGCGGCTCCTCCAGTTGAGTGGAGGAGCGTCGCCACAACTGCTGCAAGCGGAGCAGGCACACACGAATAAGTGCCACGTCAATGCCATTTTATATAAACGCCGCAATGCAAGGGCAGGGGACAGTGCTGAATTCTGCAATTGCAGGATTACAGCTGCCCCTGCAGTTCACATGTCAGTTTGGCCAGCTCTATTGCTACAGCCAGCCCGACATGCACAGTGCACACCCAGCAATTCTATGGCTGTGAAACAGACAGAGAATTGCTGGCACAGGCCCCCGGCCTCAAAATGTGTGCTGATTTGGCCTGCTCCCTCCAATCCTCAGTATGAGAGCAGCTCCAGGATGGGTTGTATTGGTGTCCACTGAGCAGGAAGGAAGTCCTTTTCTTTCCTGCTCATGGACGTTGATAGGGGAGAGAGGTGCGCACCCTGTAACAGTATATAGTCAGTTTGGCGTCGTAGCTCCGTACCATATTTTTATCGTTTTAGCCGCTACTGACTCCTCCAGAGAAACACCCAGACACTGATAATCCAAGTTGAACATCTATTAGGGGAGAATTAATAGTTATCAATGAAAAAACTAAATTTGTTTCAGTAGTTTTTGAACTTATTGCAACCAGGTACATAGTGGCTGTTGTGTCAAAGCCAAGGCAAATGGACGAGCTTTTGTGTTTAATGTAACATCTATGCCTCACTGTAATAAAAGATGATCCGATGGGCGGAGTAGTTGTTTGAAGATTTCTTTATTGTGAATAAAGCAACACCCACAGGAAAGTGCTGCTGCTCGACTCCAGGACTCCAGGCAACTGACTAGCGTTGCCGAGAGTGCTAGAATCGAACGGAGCCATGGAACAGCAACACAAAGGAAAACAAGAAGTATTCCCTCGTGCTGAGTACAGCACGAGGAGAATAGACATATACTACAACTTCTCCCTCTTCATAACATATCAAAAGAGAAAGCAAAAGAAAAAGGTAAGGAAAGAAAAGAAGCAAAAGCATTTAAAACTGAAACATCAAAAGTAAATCAAATTGAAACATGAACATTAATTTCAACTTAAAACGTAATCATTAAACCTGACAGGTAACTTCCTACATCGAACAGATGAAGCGGAAGCTTGATGTAAAACCTTCCCATCAACCTCAGAATCAATGGATGAGGGAGAGGAACATGTTGGTGAAGCAGAAGCATCTGACATAGAACTCGATGAGGAGGTATCAGTAGAAATAGGAACATCTAACCAAAAAGACCAGTCACACTGATCAAATTGTTCTTTGGTCAAATTCAATAAAGAGCGTGCTTGTGAATTGGTCAAGTGAACTAAAGCTCTCTTGTTCCACCATCCTCTGCTGCCAAGTAAAGCAGAAGCTTTACTGACAGAAGTTACCTGAACTGGGGTAGAGAATTTTGAGAGACCTTTAGCAACCTTTCTTAGGTTTTTAATGAGAACCCAATCACCAATTTTTAAAATCAATAGAACTGAAAGATTTACCTAAATCATGTTTGGTCTTCATGACAGTCTGTTTTTGTAAAACTTTTTCAGATAAAGTAACATCAGAAGGTTCATGGGTCTCGACATTCTTCTCAGACAACCATTTAGGACACAACTTAGTGTGAACATTCCTATTTCTTAATAAAGAAAAAGGAGACATGCCAGTTGTACAATGGGGAGAAATGTTATACGACCAAAACTTTTCTTCAACAAAATTCCTTACATCATTGTGGGAGGAAGTAGCAGTTTGAACGGCATCTTTGAGAAGTCTATTAGCCCGTTCAACCAAACCGTTTGAAGTGGGCGAGTAAAGTGCGACTTTAAAATGAACCACATCATGTTCCAATAAAAATGAAGTAAATTTTTTGTATATGAAATGGGAACCATTATCAGTAACTACAACAGAGGGACAGCCTTCAATGATGAACAGTTTCCGCAGGAAATTGATGGCGTTGGCAGAGGAGGGAGAATCACAAAACATGTGATACAACCATTTTGAATGGTAGTCAATTAGAAGGATGACATATCTCATGTCATGAGGGAGAACATCAAATGGGCCAGAAAAATCCAAGCCAACCTTTTCCCAAGGTTTATTCGGAAAAGGGACAGGATGAAGTGGTGTACTAATGAGTTTCCATTTCTTATCCGAGAGTAAGCATTCATTACAAGAATCAATGTAAAATTTTACCTGAGACTCAATAGAAGGCCACCTATAATGGGATTTGATAAGTTGAGATGTTTTAGTGATGCCAAGATGGCCTTGATGTGCGAATTTAATGATATCAGGTCTGATATCTGAAGGAGGAACAAAAAGGTCATGCCTCATTATTAAACCATTGACAAGGGAGAGTTCAGAAAAAAAATCATGGAAAAGGCTTTCAGCTCATTAGACAGTTTCCTACTCTCCGGCCAGCCTTTAGAAATGTATTGAGCAACCAATTTTAAATTGTGATCATTCTCAAATGCTTTGGACCAGGATTCTTCCGTAATGCAAGGGCATAATTTGGTGGCATCAAGAGTGGCGACTACACACTCAATGTCACCAATCTCTTGCAAATCAGATGAATCGTTGAGGGACATGCGAGATAAGCAGTCAGCACGAAAATTTTTACCACCAGATATGTGCTTAATATTGAAGTGAAACTCATGTAACTTGGACAAGAGTCTGACAAGTCTTGAGGAGGCTTTCCCTAGGCCATCTCCATTGAGAAGTTGAGTGAGTGGCTTGTGATCAGTAAATAAATCAAATTCTCGTCCCCATATGTAATTTTTGAACTTTTCAATGGCCCACACGCAAGCCAAAGACTCTCGCTCAATAGTGCTATAGTGTGTTTCGGAATCCTTAAGTCTCCTAGAAGAAAAAGCAACTGTGTGTTCTTTACCAGAAACCCACTGACCTAAGACAGCACCTAAACCAGTTAAACTGGCATCAACCATAATAAAACATTTGGCAGAGTCTTGAAAGGGATGCAAGACGGGAGCACCAACAATCATGTTCTTGATGTGAGTAAAAGAGGCATCAACTTCTTCAGACCAAGCAAATTTTGAACCTTTGCGAAGCAAAGAACGAAGAGGTTCAACAATTTGTGCATAGCCTTTTACAAAACGGGCATAATACTCTGCTAAACCCAGAAATGAGCGAAGGGCATCCTTGTCCTTGGGAGGGGAAGCATGAGTGATGGCCTCAATGAAAGAGGACTTGGGTTTTATGCCTTCGGGAGTTAAGGTGTGACCCAAGTATTCCAAAGATTGAGAGCCAAATTTACATTTGTCAGCTCTGACAGTCATGCCAGCTTCATTGAGCTTGCCCAAAACAGAAGACAGATGAGACAAATGGGAATTCCAATCAGGAGAAAAAACCAAAATGTCATCTTGATATGCCTGCACACCAGGAATAGACTCAAAAAGGTGATCCATTATTTTTTGGAAAACACTAGCTGCACTAGCAAGCCCAAATGGAAGTTTCAAATATTTGAAAACACCAAATGGGGTCACAAACGTGGTGAGATCTTGGGAAGCCTCAGTGAGGGGAACCTGATGGTATGCTGAACGCAAATCAATTAAAGAAAAATATTTTACACCACCAAGATTGGCCAGGAGATCATGAATCTTGGGAAGGGGATGGCAATCAACCAAAATATTTTTGTTCAATGTGCGTAAATCGGCACATAGCCTAACCTCACCATTCTTCTTGCGTACGATAACAATGGGCGAAACCCATTCGGAAGAGTCTGAAGGTGCAATGATACCATCGTTTTTAACCACATCGCTGCTGTGGTTATTTTTCCCCTGTGCTGGATCTTCTCATTTTCCATTGTTCATGACGAGCTCAGCTCGTCATCAGCACAGCTCAACTGTGCCTCATGACGAGCTGAGCTCGTCATGAGCATGGAAGGGGTTAAGGGAAGTGAGCACAGATTTAAGCTCATCCCTGGCACTAATAGGGACAGGGCGAACTTTATGAACAATGGGTTGAGCAGAAGCTTTCAGTTTAATTTCATGTCGAAAGCCTTTGACAGTACCTGGTTGGTTGGAAAAAACTTTGGGAAACTTGTCCAAAATTTGTTTAATGTCAGACTCATGATTGTTAACAAGCAGACAATCAGAAACAAAAGGCGGAACCGGAGAATAACCCTCAGGAGGATCACCTACTCTAATGGGGCCATCCGAACCAGGAACCAAGAAAAGAAAACGGGGTTTAAAGATGATGAAGCGCCTGTGTTGAGTTGAGAGGGCGAGCTGAATGAGGTCGGCCGAGTATCTCCTGGTGGGTGTTGGAGTGAGGTTCAGGACCCGCTCTTCGCTAATTGTAATAAAAGATGACCCGATGGGCGGAGTAGTTGTTTGAAGATTTCTTTATTGTGAATAAAGCAACACCCACAGGAAAGTGCTGCCACTCGACTCCAGGACTCCAGGCAACTGACTAGCGTTGCCGAGAGTGCTAGAATCGAACGGAGCCATGGAACAGCAACACAAAGGAAAACAAGAAGTATTCCCTCGTGCTGAGTACAGCACGAGGAGAATAGACATATACTACACTCACCTTACTTCTGTTTTTCAATAGGTTTCATATTTTGGCATAATCTCTATTGGGACCCCTGCCCAGGAGTTCACTGTCGTCTTTGACACTGGATCGTCTAATCTCTGTGTCCCATTGATCTCATGCAAAAGTGCTGCTTGCTGTAAGGATTTTTATTTGTAGGTGTAAGAGTCACATAATTGTGCAGATGCAGAACACCCTAGCTCAATCTCTTGCCCTGGCAGAACAACTGGCCTTTCATCAGTGTATAAATCAGGCCCGTAGCCTGCTACAGTTGTCAGTCTTACATTGACAAATCAACAAACTCAAAGGATACAGAGTTGGAAGTGAGTGAGTGATGGTATTTCTAAACCGCACTAATGCCGAGGCGTCTTGGCGCTATGTAAGGTAACTGAACAGGAGCTAACCGATGTATCATTGGGTGAAGAGCTATGTCTTAATTTCCTTCCTAAACAACCCCCGATTGGGAATCTGTCTAAGCAGTGGTGGTATAGAGTTCCATAGCCTTGAAGCCAGATAGGAGAAACCCTTGCCTCCCCATCGTTGTCTTTTGATCTTGGAGACAGTGACCAGACCCTGCGTGGCAGACCTCAAAGAGCGGGTTGGCTGATACCGAGTGAATAGTTGTTGAAGGTCAGAGGCCCCATCTAACAGACAGTGCCTTATGAACCAGGCAAAGTGCTTTGAAATCCATCCGCCATTGTACAGGGAGCCAGTGTAGTTGCCTGATGGAACGAGAAGTGGAATGGTACTTAGGCAGATTGAGAAGTAGCCTTTGGATGAGTACCTCGTGATTTACAGTATCAAAGGTCGCTGTTAGGTCCAACAGGACCACGGTCTGCCTGGTTGCCGCTTTGCTTCATTTGCACATTTATTATTCATTACTGTTGCTTTTACTCGGTTTGCGCGTTTGCCCCTAGCGCTCCGCTGTGCTCCCCCCTCCGCCTCCATTTTGTTTGTTGTTGTCGTCCTCGTGAGCCCGCCCCGCCTCCCAGCTGAGCCGCCCTCCCACTGAATAGATCAGCGCTCCCCTCCGTGAAGGCGCCGTGACTCGCTCCTCTCACTCGGGCTGAGTAGTCGCTCCCAGTGTCCCTTGAAGGCATTTGGTATCGTTGTGCTGCATTGCTATTGCTATTGCCAATTAATATTGCCTGCTGTCTGCCTGGTTGCCGCTTTGCTTCATTTGCACGTTTATTATTCATTACTGTTGCTTTTACTCGGTTTGCGCGTTGTCCCCTAGCGCTCCGCTGTGCTCCCCCCTCCGCCTCCATTTTGTTTGTTGTTGTCGTCCTCGTGAGCCCGCCCCGCCTCCCAGCTGAGCCGCCCTCCCACTGAATAGATCAGCGCTCCCCTCCGTGAAGGCGCCGTGACTCGCTCCTCTCACTCGGGCTGAGTGGTCGCTCCCAGTGTCCCTTGAAGGCATTTGGTATCGTTGTGCTGCATTGCTATTGCTATTGCCAATTAATATTGCCTGCTGTCTGCCTGGTTGCCGCTTTGCTTCATTTGCACATTTATTATTCATTACTGTTGCTTTTACTCGGTTTGCGCGTTTGCCCCTAGCGCTCCGCTGTGCTCCCCCCTCCGCCTCCATTTTGTTTGTTGTTGTCGTCCTCGTGAGCCCGCCCCGGCTCCCAGCTGAGCCGCCCTCGCCCCTCCCCCTCCACTATCCATATATGACAGTTGTTCCCGCGCGCAGCGTTTACGCGCAGCGTTCGCGCCCCAGTTGCGCCGAAGGTGCGCCAAAGGTAAGCCCGTCTACGCCCGTCCGCGCCTGGACCGCGCCCAGCGCCAGACCCCCTGCCCCTTGCACCCTCCACCCCTCCCGCATCTCTTACGATGCCACCAGCCTCCTAGCCCTTAACCCCGGCCGCTCCCCCAACTGCTTCCAAGCTGTTCCTGGACACACCCATGGACCTTTCTCATGCAACTCCTGCAAATACTACGGCTCCGTCTGCAACTCCGCTACGATCACACCACAGATATCCGACCCCAACAACCTACAATGCATCCTGCTCAACACCCGCTCGGTCCACAGGCACGCCATTGACCTATGGAATCTACTAGACACCATCTCACCGGACGTCGCCTTCCTAACAGAAACATGGATGAACGCATCTTCCGCCCCAGACATCACCATTGCCATCCCTGAAGACTATAAGATCATACGCAAGGACCGTACCGGCCACACAGGAGGAGGAATCGCTATCGTCCATAAGAAATCAATCCGCATCTCAACCAGCTCAGACGTGGTCAATCTCGCCAACTCCGAACACCTCCACTTCCAAATCCACACCGACCCCAAGACCACACTCAGAGGCACCCTCCTTTACAGACCTCCAGGACCCCGCGCTCAATTTAGTGAGGACATCACGGATTTCATCACTCCACACGCGCTCCCCTCCAAAGATTACATCCTTCTGGGAGACCTCAACTTTCACCTTGAAAAGCACAACGACCGCAACTCCACCACCCTTTTGGACAACCTCGCCAACCTCGGACTTAAACAACTTGTCACTTCCCCCACCCACATCGCAGGTCATACACTCGACCCCATCTTCACATCCAGCAATCATGTCTCCTTCAGTCACACCATGAATCTCCTCAGGACTGACCACAGCTGCGTTCACTTTACCTACAACAAGCCCAAACCCAACAACCACCCCCAACCAACTCTGCAAAGAAACTGGAACAAAATCACCATCGACCAGATCTCCTCATCGCTTCTTCTTAACCCCCCAGCCCACTCCTCAAATCCCGATCAAGCCGCCTCCAACCTCACCCTATGGTTATCCAACAGCGCCGACATCCTAGCACCACTGAAAAAAAGACAAAACAAACTCGGCAGCAAGAAGGCCTCCTGGTTTAACGATGATCTCAAGAAATCCAAGAAACTCTGCCGCTCCCTCGAGAAGGCCTGGAAAAAAGATCCAACCGCCAGCACCAAGGCAACCTTCAAAAACGCCACCCGCTCACACCACCGACTGATCCGAAAAGCCAAGAAAGCCGCTTTCAAGGACCGACTAGATAACAACTCCCACAACAGCAAAGAATTATTCAATATCGTCAAGGAATTTACCAATCCCACGGCCAACTCCAACGACATCACCCCCTCCCAAGCCCTCTGCGACTCCCTGGCCTCTTTCTTCCACAACAAAATTGCAGACATCCACAACAGCTTCGACAACCAACCCGAAGACCAACCCACCCAACCCCCTGCAGGACCCCCACCTCCCTTGAACACCCTCAACGACTGGAACCCAATCTCCACTGAGGACACCATCCGCCTGATGAACTCCATCCACTCAGGATCCCCAACTGACCCATGCCCTCACCACATCTTCAACAAAGCAGACTCCATCATAGCACCACATCTCCGAGATGTCATCAACTGCTCCTTCAACTCCGCCACCTTCCCGGAAAGCTGGAAACATGCCGAACTCAGCGCCCTCCTGAAAAAACCCACAGCTGACCCCACCGAACTCAAAAACTACCGCCCCATCTCGCTCCTTCCATTCCCGGCCAAAGTCATCGAGAAAGCAGTCAACAACCAGCTCGCCGCCTTCCTCGAAACAAACAAATCCCTCGACTCATCACAATCCGGCTTCCAAGCCAAACACAGCACTGAAACCGCCCTCATCGCAGCAACAGACGACATTCGAACTCTCCTGGACAATGGAGACACAGTCGCCCTCATCCTCCTCGACCTCTCCGCAGCCTTCGACACAGTCTGCCATAGCACCTTTCTATAGCGCCTCAAAAACATCGGAATTCAAGGAAAAGCACTGGAATGGATCACCTCGTTCCTCACCGGAAGAACCCAGAGAGTCCGCCTCCCACCATTCATCTCAGAGGCCACTGAAGTCATCTGCGGCGTACCCCAAGGATCCTCACTCAGTCCCACCCTCTTCAACGTATACATGAGCCCCCTCGCTGCCATCGCACGCCAACACAACCTCAACATCATCTCCTACGCGGATGACACTCAACTGATCCTTTCACTCACCAATGACCCTAGCACCGCCAAAACTAACCTACACGAAGGAATGAAAGAAGTAGCCGAATGGATGAAACACAGCCGTCTGAAACTGAACTCAGATAAAACAGAAGTCCTTATCTTAGGCACCTCCCCCTCCGCCTGGGACGACTCTTGGTGGCCAGAAGCCCTTGGAAAAGCACCCATACCGACGGACCACGCACGGAACCTGGGCGTCATCCTGGATTCCTCACTTTCAATGAATAGACAAGTCAACGCCGTCTCTTCATCCTGCTTCAACATTCTTCGCATGCTCAAAAAAATATTTCGTTGGATCCCCACCGAAACTAGGAAAACGGTCACCCACGCTCTGGTCACGAGCCGACTGGACTACGGAAACACCCTCTACGCTGGTACTACCGCTAAACTCCAGAAAAAACTCCAACGAATCCAGAACGCCTCAGCCAGGCTCATATTAGACATCCCGCGCAAAGAACATATCTCTAGTCACCTGAAAAACCTTCACTGGCTCCACGTCAACAAGAGGATCACTTTTCGGCTCCTAACCCACGCACACAAAGCACTCTACGAAATCGGACCAGAATGCCTCAACACAAGACTATCCTTCTACACCCCCTCACGCCAGCTACGATCATCCAACCAAGCCCTGGCCACTGTACCTCGCATCAACAAAACCACCATGGGAGGTAGATCCTTTTCCTACCTGGCAGCTAAAACCTGGAACTCACTTCCCACTCACCTTCGCCTTACCCAGAACCACCTAGCATTCAGAAAGCAACTTAAAACGTGGTTATTTGACCAGTAACTCCCCACCCCTCTTCAAGCGCCTTGAGACCATCTGGGTATGTAGCGCGCTATATAAATTCTATGACTTGACTTGACTTGACTTCCCTCATCCATGCCCTTTCGTATCTCCTCTGCAGCCATAATTAGGGCTGTTTCCGTTGAATGTGTTGCACGGAAGCCATGTTGGGTATTATCGAGAATGCTGTTTGTCTCAAGATAAGATGATAACTCCAAATTCATGGCTTTCTCCACTAATTTGGATGGCAGAGGCAGGCAGGAGATAGGGCGGTAATTTTTTTCATTGGTGGGGTCTAACTTTGGCTTTTTTAGCAGCGAATACAGGCCTTTTTCCATACTAGCGGGAAGACTTCTGAACTCAGAACCTGATTCGGGACCGGCAATATCAATGCACTATTGGAGCCAGATAGAGTACATGGGATGGACATGGGTCCATAGGTGAACCTGACTTAGTTTTTAACAACAGATCTGTCACCGTGTTCTCACCAAGTGGGGAGAACAGTGACAGGCCACCCTGGGTGCTGCTAGTAGCATCATGCCTGTCTTGCTTAATCTGTATGTTGTTTGCTGCATTGGACAGATCATTGTAGACAGATTGTACCTTATTATGAAAGTAAGATGGCAGCTTGTCCGTGAATGCTTTGTCTGGCAGGAAATTAGCGTCACGTGGGCAGTTCAGTAGGGAGTTGACAGTAGAGAATATTTCTCTGCCAGAATGGGCAGCGTCCTGAATCTTCCTGGAATAGTAGATGGTTTTAGCATGAATAATTAAATTCTTGTAGTCCTCAAGTGCAGCACAGTATGTTTTCTTATGTGCTACTTCATAGTGTGCTCTCCAAGCACGCTCTTTCTGTCTGCAGTTGATTTTAGCAGTTTTTAAATCTGGTGAGTACCACGGTGAAGACATCCTTTTTTGCCGCACTTTAAATGCTTTTTTAGGTGTTACTTTATTGGCAGTTCTATTAAGGCTGTCTTGTAGAGCCATAGCCGCCTGATTTGCATCTGTGCAGGCCATTACTCTGTCTTCAAGAGCCTCTATTAGGTCAGACCTTGTGACTGACTTGTGACTGACTTCCATGAAGTCGAGACAAAAGGGTCCTACAAACATAGTAAACAGATCCCTTACATTCCACTGTACATTACCACCACCACTGCCCCACCCATGATGTTTTGAAAGTATCAAACAGAAAGTGAACGGCCTCACATTACATACACATCAGACCCTCCCCCTCTCCTTGAATTCCACGAGAAGCAAAAGACCTGGCTTTTCAAATAAGCGATCTACCATAGGCAGGGACAAACACACACAAGCTGAGAACCACGATACTGTTGTGGGTAACTTTACACATAACATAACATAATATATATTGTGCTGGCCCTCACCATTACCATTTAGCTTGCAAAGGTTTTGACAATACTGCTGGTATTTTATTCCTCTAGTGTCCCTGCCCCATTCCATCTTCCTAGCTCACTATGATAACACTAGGGGGGTCATTACGATGGAGGATATTCCGCATCCTCCCGGCCGGCGGAAGCCACCGCCGGCCCAGAGGATGCGGAAAATCCTCTGCGGACCCACCAGGACCCACCGCCACATTAGGATGGCTGGTGGGTCATGGTTTAGGTCCGCAGCTTTTCCGCCGCGGCTGGCTTACAACCGCGGCGGAAAAGCACTAAAATGGTGACTGTGTCTCTCAGACACCGTCAGCCAGATTAGGATGTGCTTTTGAACATGCTTTTCCGCGGCGGCTTTTCCGCCGTGGAAAAGCATGTGTAACTGCACTGCGGGGGCCCGTTGCGGGCCCCCTAGGTGTAGTGGGGGTTGGGGGGTGCACATGGGGGGTACCTATGGTACCCCCCTGCATTTGCGTGCACAATGCAGCAGGCACCGCGCGGTGCCTGCCGCTTTGTGCACGCAAATGCTGTGCATGCTTTTTTAACATTGCTGCGGGTGCAGCTTGAAGCTCCACCCGCCGCAATGTTAAAATAGAGGATGTGACCGCCACCCAGGCGGTCACATCCTAATCTGCACAGAGGGAACGCCGCAGCCCATGCGGACGTTCCCTCATGCTCTGGGGTCGCGGACGGACTCAAGTCCGTCCGCGATCGTAATGACCCCCTATGTGTTGTTCTAATCTGTCCTCCTCTGATTGTCAGCCTCTTCCCGTGTCTACATCAACTCTGCCCCCCACCCCCACCCACCACAATGCCATACATTCCGGTAAACAGCCTCTCCATGTGCCACTAAGCTAGGGTCCTTTCTTCACTATCAACATTTTCTTGCTTGTATTTTTTGTCTGCCAGAAATGCTCGGTCGATTCTCCCTCTATGTTGTGTGTTACCTTCAGAGTACTCCTACAATTTATCGTTGTGAACTTAATACCCTGGCTTTTTCATGGTTGTTGTCTGAGGATTTCGGTGTGAATCACAAAATTGTTCAAACGTAAAATACCCTGGATCAAGCTCTTGAAAAACAAGGATGTCACCTTAGTTTTGACAACACACACTCTTAACGGATCAACAAACTTCGTTACCAGTACCATTTGTCGTACATTAGAAACTAAAACCCTTCCCGCTGCTGATTACCTTCTGCATCTCACCCTATTACATCACATGCCTACATCTCCCTTTTTCAATTCCACTGCATCAAAACTGCACTCAACACAACACACGATAAGAAACTCATTGCTTCTTTCATCACAATCTTATTTGTAAATCAAATCAATGTTTTCTCTTTTTGATGGCGGCCAGAGAAATGTGGCTCACACCCAACTGTGTGTCTGCATTTTTCTGAATGACCACTACATCAAATACTTAAGACAGGCCCAGAAGAAGGGCGAGCAGGTTGACCATTAACTTGAAATAATCCACTTCGCCCCACTCACCATGGAGACCCCGGCTACCTCACTTGTGGAAGTTATTTGTCCATCTCCTGCCTCTAAAACATTCTAAGCTCTTGTCTCCTGGCCGTAGTTCAGGCTCCTTGTCTCCTTACTCTGCCGCCCTAGACGTCTAGACCTTCTTTGACAACTTGCCCATCTTTTGTGTTTTTGGTTGCACAACATGCACAAACAGCTTGCTGTAGTTATCCTGTTCACCTAGGACAAATATGAATTTTTTCACCGACCTTCTGTTATACAATGCATTAGGTTGACTACAATTATTGCAATAGGATCAACTTTGAGTTTCCTAAAACATTTTGCATCCTGCTAATTCCCCATCATTTTGGCTTCAACATTTTCTTTATTTTGGTTATTTTGGCTGAATAATCATTTTAGGAGAAGCCAAGTAAGGGTTTATTGTATGTACATGTTTATTGTAGGGCAGAGCAATATATGTCTGACAAATGTGAAAAGATATGCTGTTTAATAAGAAGAAGAAAAAGCTTTTTTTGAGAAATATAATAGGCTAAGGTTCGACATTACAGAAAATAATACATTGGGGTTTAATGCTACACAACAGTAGACTTGCTAAGCACAAATGAATTTTACAACACCAAGAGCACTACATGATGGGTTTCACTGGGATGGTTGCAGTTCATGTATGGCAGGGGCAAAGCCAAATAGTTATTTGGAGCCATTGTAGTAGAGGGGTTCTGAGAATATGTGTGATTTTATATGCCATGGCACATCATTAGGAATAAAGTATGTACACATGCATGTATACGTCACATAGAGCGCCAAGACACCCTCGGGTAGTTGTGCGCTTTATAAATTGCATAAACATAAACAAACATAGCAAGAGGGTAATGGCGTACTGGGCAAGAGTACAATGGCTGAGTTATGATTCAAGACCATGTACAAAGGAGCAGGGTGTTCATGGCTGGTGAATCCTATCATGTGGCAATGTAGTAGTCTCTGAAGTGGGAGGTTTTTAGCTCCTTTCTGCCTTGCAGGAGTGTTGCAGCTCTTATGTTGTTCTGGGGAGCATAGTTGGAGAAGGCTTGTTTGTGCTCTGGGTTTTACAGATATGGAGAACTGGTAGTTCTGACAACCTTGCATGCGACACAGCCTAAAACGAAGCTGAAGCAGGCTTGATGGAGCAATCAGTGATGTTCCATCAAAGTTTAGGCCTTGGTGAGTCTAAGAGGACTAAATATGCGAACCTTTTGTGCTGGGTTTGCATCATTAAGGCAATGCAAATCAGCAAAAAACATTTTTGTTGGAATTACTTTCCTGTGCAACTTGTTTTACACTGGAAAACTGCCTAAAAGTACTGCTGCTTTGCATTACATCCTAAGTAAGAACGTTTTGAAGTTAGTCTAAGTATTGTATTTTATACTGGAAGGCTACCTTTCCAGTACACATCATATGCTAGACTCACACAGAAACCCTTGCAGTAAGGTGCAAAGATGTGTACATGGTGTGCCACTGCTTTATTGTATACCAGTGCTAAGGAGAGGGGAGGAGAGTGCATATCACTGTAGTTATAGAGCTCTCCTTCTCTCTCTTTGTCGCACAACGCAGCATAGCATCTTTAGATGCTGGTCTACATTGCATGACATCTTTGCAAATCTAGCTAAGAGTGTGGAAAGAATGATCCATGTGATTGGGACTGCATCTAGCAATGCGTAGGATTTCTTATCTCCAAGGGTTTTCAGTACAATAGGGTGCAACCATTATGACAATGTCAGATATAATTTAGGTACTGTTTTTTTGGGCGCAATAGTGTTTAATGGATAGGCCTACTCAGATTTTTGAGTGACCTGCCATTGGCTGCCAGTACAGGCATCTCAGGACTGGTGTTACATGGTCAACCTTTTTGTGCCAGTAAAGAGACAAGCTGCAAAATGGAGTGCTGACTACCTGGGTAGAGTCTCACACTGTTGGATCTCAAACATGTTTCTCTGTTTCCTCTTTCGCTCTGTGACAGCGAAGCTACTTGTACTGTGTTTGGAATAAGTTGTGGGAGCAAAAGGGTTTATCATTGTGAAAATGTTGGCTTTGTATTGGGCAAGGTGTGTATTCTACATTATGTGTGCTCACAGGGACAGAAGACATTTGAAAGAGGTTGCAGACACAATAAGGATGATATTTTCTTGTAGGGAAGGCATCCACATGTTGAGGTCCAAACCTGTTTCTCCTGGTGTATGCTGTGCAACTAATGATGGTCTTAATCAAACTCTGACTACTTGTACTAAAAGACATACACCACATAAAGTTCAGCTTACCTCTACCAGCATCAAAGTACTCATAAAGGGCAGAAGGAGAATCCTAACATTTTCGAATGACTAAGAGGCCTCTGACCTCTACATAAAGCTACATTAATCACTGATTGGAGGAGTCAGCACCATCACTTTTGCCCCACTATCGTTTTACAAAATGTGGTTATTTTTGCTCGTCCAATAGAAAAAACACACTACTAAAATACAAGTTACTAAAGTCTAACAATTTAAATATACATTATAATTTACAAAGTAAGCTTAAATAAATAAAATAACAAATAATTAAACAATGTACACAATATATTAAGCGATTCAATATTTACTATAAAAAATTAGTTAACATATAAACTACATTAATTATAATTCAATAAACTTCCCACCATGTTCTACTGCAAACCCAACAACCCACTACTAAAATATAAATGACTAACATAGATTTAAAATGAACAAATTAAAGCCCAACAAATGCAATAACATTTAAAATCGAAACAATTTAGCTAAATAATATTTGTAAGAAATTGAGTTATCGGTTGATGGGGGTGGAAAGCCCACTCAGGAAACAATCACAATCCTTGTCAGGGTGAAACCCAAAAATCTCTAAATGAACCTGTGCTTTACCCTATGGTAGCTTGGCACAAAGCAGATAGGCTTAACTTAGAGGCACGGTGGTGTAAATTAATTATGGAGCACACAAACAGTAATAAAGTGAACAAAAACCACAGAAAAAATCCCACACCAATTTAGAAAAATAGAGTACATTTAAATAAATGAGATAATACCTGAACAACAGAAATCCAATCAGTCGAACCAGAGACATGCAATTTTAAGGTTTTAAGTGAAAATAGTGTCTAAAAACACAAAGCACCTCTCACTGTCATCTGGCCGCAATAAAAGAGATACCTTCTGAGTCTGGTGCAAGCCGTGAGAAACAGGGAGAGCATGATGGATGGTCATTGCTGAACCGCAAACAGCAGGCCTGGAGCATGAAGAGCCTGTCTGATATTGCTGTTGCTTCGCGTCAGCAGTAACCGAGGAGCTGCCACTTCTGTAGTACGAAGTGCAGTACTCGTGTTGCCGGTCGTCGTTGGTAGTCACTGTAGAGCACATCCCACTGGAGCTTCATTTTGGTCATCATGGGCAAAGGAGTGTCAACGCAAAGAGGCGTGTTTGCGGTCTCTAAGAGCCCAAACTTCAGGATTTTCACCTCTACTTGCAGAGAAGTACACTCTGAAGCCAGACTACGGTTCAGAACCTGGGGAGAAACATCTTAGGGATCAGTGACTCACTCCAGCAGAGGCCAGAAGGGCTCTGGCAGGGCGTTTTGCTGTTCCAGTGCAGCAGGTCAGCTAGGCAGTTGAAGAAAGGCCTCTGGAACTTGTTATGTGCTGTAGCAGTAGATCAGCCTACTGCCACTTGGAATCATTCAGGTTAGCCTGGGATGAAGGTAAGTAGGTCCAGACTTCCTTCTCGGACAGCAGGGCAGTCGTCTGGCAGCAAGGGAGACCTTCTTCTGTAATGTTCACTGGTTCAGGAGTATTCTGAAAAACTGGCTCTGGAGGTCCAATAATTGGTGCCAACCTTTGAATAATAATAATAGTATCCCTGGCCCTGTGCTGAGGCTAAACTCTTCAGAAAAGGAGATAGAATAAAGGATCTATATCAGCTCGGAGAGAGAGAGGGAGTGCATTCCAGTTTTTGGCTGCCAAATAACTGAACAAACTTGTGCCCATTCTTACTTTTTGTACTTTAGTAACCTTGACCACATAGGTACCGGTTGATCTAAGAATGCGTGTAGAATTATAATGGGCGCATAGGTCATGCAGATGACTCGGTCCTTTGCCCTGCAAGCTATGGTGACTAATGCATAAGGCTTTAAAAATAATTATTTTCTTAACTGGCAGCCAATGTAGGTCATCAAGAGCCTTCCCAGTGGAAGCTGTCCTGGGAAGCTTTAGAACTAAGTGAGTCGCCTCGTTCTGGATACATTGCAGCCTGTGAAGGCATTTTTCTGTTGCTCTAGATAGAAGATGTTTCCGTAGTCCAATTGAGATGTTACCAGGGTTTGGACCAGGGTTTTCCTAGCTGGGGTGGGGAGAAAGTCCAGAGTTTTCCGTAACATTTTAAGAACTCCAAAGCACTTCCCTGCCACCTTTCTGGTATGTGCCTGGAAAGAGAGAGTGGAGTCCAATCAGACTGCTAGGTTTTTAACCTGTTTTCTTAGGGTAGGATTAGGGCCTAGCATTTGTGGCCACTGTGCGATGACCAAATGGAGGGGGACCCCCCCCACCACTAAAATCTCTGTTATACTACCATTTAAATTTAAGGTAGTTATTTGTCATCCAGGAAGCCAAGTCCAGCAGGCAAGATGAAAACTTAATGGCTGCTATGTCAGAGGTGTATGACAGACAGACAGACAGTTGTGTTTCCTCCGCATATGACAGAATGGTGACTCACTGCCAATGGTGCAATGTAAAGATTAAAAAGAGTAGAGCTCAAAACGGACCCTTGAGGAACCCCTTAGGTCGGAGCTATGCTTTTGGAGATATGTGGGCGTTGTGCAACCTTAAAGCTCTGATGTTGCAGAAAGGAAGCCATCCATTTTAATCTAAGATGTTGGAAAAGGAGTTTGTGGGACACCATATCAAAGGCAGCGCTAAGGTTCAATAGGACCAGGGCAATAGTCTAACCTTCATCCACATGTCTGCGTATTGTCCCTGTAGCATGGAGCAGTGCTGACTCCATAGAGTAGGTGGCTCTGAAGCCTCATTGTGTGGGGCAAAGTAGATTTTGCTGGTTAATATGTGCAGCTAGTTGTGTATTGACCACCTTTTCTGCTATTTTAGAGAAATATGGTAAAAGGGAAATAGGGTGCACATTCTCCGGCTGACTCAATTCAGCTCCAGGCTTTTTCTTCAGGGGGAGGACAATTGCCTGCTTCCATATATTTGGGACCACGCCACCGGGAAAGGAATGGGGTTATGCCCTCTCCTACCACCACATCTGGTTCTGGAAAAACCTTTCCCTTTCCCTATTAAGGCTCCAAACTGGCGGGGGTCGATAAAAGGCAGTGCAGACATGGTGTCAAATTCCTTTGTGTCTGTGCAAGAGACAAAGGCCTTTGAAGTATGAGTGAGACTGGTACAGCTCCTCCCAGTCATTCTGCCAGGATAGCCCATTCTGTCCATATCCAAGCCACCTTTGTGTTACTATCTGGAAGCAGTACACAAAACCCAACAGCAAAATCATTTACAGTGATGTGACCCAAGATACTGAAAGAAAGCATAAATGGTTAGGTTAAGAAAATGGCAACTTTGTAAAAGTGTCACTGCAAGAACTGTTACTTAAAATCAACTTTACAGTTAAAGAAAACTTTGAATTACAATCCATTTGAGTTTTAATACCATTTTTCTCCCTGTTCCCAATCCAAAGTTATTCCATATTAAATGTGATAGGGAAAGATATGCCTTGCAACAGTAAACAGTCGGAACAAGGCGGGCAGAGCCACGCGGGGTCCAACAAAACAAGTGCTACCACGCTTGCCTTAACCATACATATGCATGGTTAAGGCGGTACTCAGTCTAGCTACTGCTGGGTGAAGCAGGAAGGATGGGGAGAGGATGCGGTGAGGTTAGTGGGGCTGGGGCTGGGTTTTGGAAGGGTGAGGGTCGTTTTTATGGGTTGGGGTAGTTTTCAGGACTGGGTTGGGGTTATTTTCTGGGCTGGGGGGGTCGGGAAAGTTCTTAGGGCTCGGGGTGGGTTGGGAGAGTTTTAGGGCTTAGGGGAGGGCAGTGTAGTTTTGAGGGCTTGGGGGGCAGGTAGGTTTGTAGGGTTCGGGGTGGGGGTTTAGCTTTTAGGAGGGAGGGGGTAGTTTTAGGTAGGTCTCAGAGCAGGTACTTGGGGTGCTGTTTTAGGGTTCAGGGCAGGGGCAGGGATCTTGATAAATTGTTGGGTGCTTGGGGGGAAGGGTAGTTTTTAGTGCTTAGGTGAATCGCAGTAGTTGTTTGGGCTTAGGGTGTTATGAACCTTAATGTACCCCAATATAGGCCTAGGTAGTTACACGCCCTTTCACCTATATTCGTCCTACCATTGTTCCACATAACAAGTTTAGTGCTCACCTTTTACCTAGTTCGGTGCTGCATAAATGTGTGGTTTTCTCCGAAAACAAGCCTCATTTATTACGCATGAGTATTCTCAGTATCACAGCAGGCTTACCATCTTCTGCATAATAACTCTGTATAAGGGTCATCACTATTGTCATCCTGGGCGACATGCTCACAGTAACATGACACATCTAGGTAGAACCCTGAAGGTACCTTTTGGGTATATAAGCACCATATCTTCGCTGGGCAAACCAGAAGATAAAGACTTCCATGCTGACACGCTGACACAAGACGCTGAGATCCCTGTACGCAGATGCTCCGGCACGCAGTGGTCTCCCTCGCGGGGTGTTCAACTCAAGACCAAGGTAATGGGGTTGTCTCTTTCCTAGGGGGAGTCTTGGCTATACACCTATATACATGCTAGGTACACCTAGGTACATCTAGTTAACATTACATCGTAGGAGTAAGCTTTATTACTGTCATGTATCTAAATGCCTGCATATATCCATTGTTTTAGCACAATGGTAGAATTCCACCTTTTATTTACTCTGTTGGTGCTTATAACTGTATGTATCTGTTTCTATCTAATGGTTGTTGCAGCACACATATTTTACAATAGAACGACGCTGGTTCAATAAATGTTTATTGAAAACGTCCCCACCGTTTATTCTGTGTATCTCGCTGAGACAAAGTGAGCATGGGTGACTGAGTGAAAAGTACTGTACTGTTTCCACGATCCCTGAGGGTCAGGATTGTCATGTTCGATAGTTGCAAGAAACTATTTGCTCCTTGGTAAGAGGGGAGCATAGTGGCACTTTGAGATAGCTGGTCTACAGGTGAACATATCCTGTGGGGGTGTCTGGAATCAATCTGGACACCAATCCCTTAGTTGATGTTGTCTAAGCTTGCAGATCCTATATAGATATATAGGAACTACACCACAAGGGGAGGGCAGGATAGGTTTTAGGGTTGGGTGCAGGAAAGTTTTTATGGCTGGGGAAGGGGGTTGGCTTTCAGGTGGGGGGTAGTTTTAGGTCTCAGTGCAGGGGGCGGGGGGTTAGGACTTACGCGATAAGTCTTAACCACGCAGATGTCCTTGCCATACATGCCTTTACAATGGATATTTCGTTATAAAGGCATGTGTGGTAAAGTAATATGCGTGGTTAAGACCTGCATGGTTAAGATTGCGGCGTGGTAAATGCATGTGTGGTTCCGTCACACAACTCCTTGCAACACGGAAAAGGACATGGAAAACGTAAACATGCGCGTCCTACTTTTCAAATGCATTTACCCTGTCCAATAAGCCTTTTGGGCTTAACTGACAGGTGACTCATAAGTATTAAGAAAGACGGTTTAAACCTGGCTCAAGGGTTAATTTGCCAGGTTCAAATGGCAGGTTAAACTGCACTGCAGGCTTGCAGTGGCAATCTAGAGACATGTTTTAAACGGTCACTGTATTGGCCATCAGTACAGGTAGTGCCGTTCTGCTAGGGACTTACAAGTAAATTAAATGTGCCAATTAGGTTTAGTCCATTTTTATCACACAATGAGAGAGGAAAAGCATTTTTGCATGTTAGCAGTGGTAAAGTGTACAGAGACCTAATGCCAACAAAAATTAATTTGGCAAACAAGAGGAATGACGACAAAAAGCTTGGGGGAACACAACGACAAGGATGTCAGGCTTAACAATAATCAATTACATATTTAATAAACACTAATTACAATAAAAATAAAAATATGTATAATTTAATTATCTTCCCACCCTTATCTCGGACAAACACTACAAACAGCTACTACATTATATATTACTAATTAGTTTGCTTTAAAATGCCTATTTAAAATTACAATCTATATTAAAAAAATAATAAGATTATACTAACAATAATAGCACTTAAAGATAATATCAGTGGCTGCCGCCGTTCTAGTTTGATACTCAACCAGGGAATGGAGTCCTAGGCATGTTCTCCATGCAGGCTGTAATGCAGCCTGCATGGATCACGGGGAAAGTGCCCATGACAGGTTTGACCGACCAAACAGTCATTGAGCATTTAGGAGTGGGCAAACCACTCCTCCCCTGCTCCGAGAGCAGAGCAGCCATACCCACCATGCCCGCAAAGCATTACAGACATAAAATGATAATAAGTTAACATTATTGTAATTTTATGTTTCCTCTTCTAGCACTGCTTGAAAGAGATGACCTACTGGGTAATATACCAATTGATATATTAAAATTAACAAAAAACTATATTTATTACAACCACATTAAAGTACACAATACAAAATACTACGATATCCTTAAAAACAATATTGTATACCGCAAAAACAATATTGGTACCTCAGATATTCTGTTTCATGACATCACAATATTTTTGACATTATATTCATGTCACTAAAAATCATTATCTGATGTTTTGATTATTTTGCCTGTGAAAAGCTCTACATGTGTATTGCAAATATTATTGAATGCAGAGTGTAGGTCGGATCACATTAAAATGTTATGTCAGTAGCATTTGAAGAAGGGGCTAACTGCATCCACCGCAGGTGTAGATTGTGAGCTGTAGGAATACTTGAGCTGTTGCTGCTTCTAGTGTAGGTATAAGAAATACTTTAATTTGTTTTCCCTCTGTGAATGGGTGCTCTTTTAATACCATAGTCTGTATTGCGGCAAGATGTTTCTCAGTGGGAGTGAAACACTCCCCAGCAGAGGACTACAGACGTGACCTGTAGGTTATGGGAGCTGGCTAGCCTTCATTTTACACTACGTAGGTATAGCTTGAATTACTGAGAACAACCCTAATAAGGTCTGTTTATTATCTTGAGTCTATAATAGCCAGAATTGCTAAGGGCTTGAAATGGCCTTGCAGGACTCAACAAAAAATATCAAAAAGTGCTTCCAATAGATATTGGAAGCATCCCCTGGCGCGCCACTCTTAGAGATTATTTTAAGTAATTCGGAAAGAAAGTTCTTGCAAATTATTCAGACAAAAACGTATTTAATTCTCATAAGTTCAAGTTCAGAAATAGTCTCCGTTCAATCATGAAAGTTCATTGAGATTCAAAATTCACTACAACACATTTGTAGGTCCAATGCATCTCGGGCTGAACGCCCTTCATCTGGAACAACAGCTGAAAGCAAGACAAAGAATGCTATTCAAATCACTGTATATTAACAGTTTGTTCTAACGAAAAACAATTCATCATATGTTCACTAAACATGTCATACGCAATTAGTAAAGAGTTGTGCTCTCCCCTCAATGTGCAAACGTGCAAACGTTATACGATATATCATAAAACTCACGCGTTGTAGGTTTCTGTTAAGCTCGCTCAATTTTAAGGCTAAAAGATAAACATGTAGGTGTTTCAGTATGCGAGTAATGTGATACCAGAAATATATGATATCTGGATGAAATGGACTATACACTTACTTGTAGTGCACAGGGCGTCCTCATGCCAGTTCTCGGTATCGCGTCTAGCGCGTAACGGTTTGAATGAGACTGCTTCTAGCGAGTGTTATAAGAAACCTGACTGGTTGTCGCATATGAACAGCGTGATCTGATTGGATGATGTTCCGATCATGTGATCGGAACTCTCCCAATCACTAGTTTAGAATGTGCTAGTAACAATGTAGAGAGAATGGTATCAATAAAGTTACAAGCATTGAAATGAAGTAACAATAGGGTTGAGACAAGGCACTATCATCATTGGTATGACTGTTTTAAGAAACAAGTGAAATTCAAAAAATAAATAAATCGGTGAAAAGATCGTCCCCCAGTACATAACAATTTAAAATCATTGCTGTAGATCAACATATTACAGGTAGCATGCAAATTCGATGCGTTCATTCAAACCATTTGGTTTACAGGAATTAAGTAGATAAATCCAGTGATTCTCTCTTTGCAAGAGAAAACGGTTGTTGTCTCTTCCTTCTATTTTGTCAATCGTTTCAAGTACAGTATACTGAAGTTGAGAAATGTTGTGGTTGGATTCAAGAAAGTGTGTAGCTACTGTGGATTTGACGTTTTTAGTTCTTATGTTTGACTTATGTTCGTTGTGTCTGATTTTGATTTTTCGTTCAGTCTTTCCAACGTATGTCTTCCCACAAGGACATTTGAGCATGTAAATTAAGTTCGAAGTGTCGCAGGTTGCATTAACTTTCAGTTTAATTCTGTATCCTTTCATGGGATGGGTTATTTGGTTGCCTCTTATGATATTATTGCAATTGCCGCATTGAAGACAAGGTCGGGTCCCATGATATTGTTTGGGTTCATCAGTGGTGGGTTTCAACATTTCTCCAAACTTCTTGTTCCTAGTGAAAGCGAAAATCGGGGGATTATCAAAAGCTTGTTTGAAATCAGGTTCTGCCTTTAAGATGTTCCAGTGATTCCTAATGATTTTTTTTAAGTTGAAACTTGCTGTGGAGTATTTGGACACTATTGTCATCCTGTCTTGTTGAAGTTTATGTCTGACGGTAAGAAGATCCGTTCTTCGCAGGTTCTCAACTTTCTTTTTGGCTTCTTTGATGAGGGACTCTGGATAGCCTCTGGTTTGGAATCTTTCACCCATTTCCTCAATAGTTCTTTTTGCTTTCTCTGGATCCGATGTTATGCGTTTGACACGCATCATTTGAGATAGCGGCAAGTGTCTTTTCAACGGTTCCTGGTGGAAGCTTGAATAGTGAAGAGTGTTGTTTCTGTCTGTCTTTTTGCGAGAAATTTCGGTTTTAATTCTGCCTTGATTTAGATTCACTCGTACGTCAAGAAAGGTAATGGACTCAGTGGAAATCTCCCAAGTGAATTGGATCCTTTCTTCTTGCTTGTTGAGTTCCATTAAAGCCAATTCTAGCGACTCTCTCGAGTTTTTCCAGAGTATAAAAACATCGTCGATGTAGCGTACAAACATCTTGAGGTTATCCGTCCAGTGTGGGACGTTCAAAATATATTGTGTTTCGTATGATTTCATGAACAGATTCGCGTATACCGGTGCTGCGCTATTGCCCATGCTAGTGCCAATGAGTTGTTGATACCAGGTGTTGTCATATTTGAAGTAGCTGTGGTAGAGAGTAAAAACAATCAGTTCCATAAGAAAGGTTTGTAATTGAGGATCATAGTCAGTGGAAAGTATGGCCTCTTCCATAGCTTCAATGCCAAGACCATGCGGTATTGACGTATATAGTGATTTGACGTCTGCGGAGCAGAGTACTAATGATTCTTCATCTTTAAATTCCAGAGCCTTTAGTTTGGATAGAAAGTCAGTAGTATCACGGATGTATGTCTTCATGTTTTGTACTGTGGGTTGCATCAATCTGTCGATAAATTGACCAGTGGGTTCATGCAAACTGTTTTTTGTGGAAACAATTGGACGCAGTGGAGGGTCAAGAAGGTTTTTATGAATTTTCGGCATCATGTAGAATGAAGGAGTCCTTGGATGTGTTGTCGTCAGAAACTTGATGGTTCTCTCATTGATGATGCACTCATTTTTAGCTTTGTTGATAAGATCTGTGAGTTTTGTAAGGTATTCATTAGTGAGGTTACATTGGAGAATTGCATACGTGTTGTGATCATCAATGTGTTCTTGGACTTTCCGTTTATAAATGGAAGTGTTCATGATAACGAGACCTCCACCCTTGTCCGCCTTCGTGCATATGATGTCCTTATTGGTAGAAAGTCTTTTAAGTATCCCAAGGTCTTTATTAGTCACATTATTATGGCATTTTTTTGGCAGTTGATCTTTAAAAGATCCTGTCTAACCAATGTTTTGAACAGGTCAAGTGTCTTGTGGCTCACGAGAGCTATGAAGGTACTTTTAGGTCTTAAGCCTTTGAGTTGATCTGATGCAGGTATTGTGGGTCTTGTTGATATATTATCGAAGAAGTGTCGTAGTCGCAATTTTCGCATGAGTTTAAAGAAACTGATCTCCAATTCTAAAGCATTGGTTCTGTTTGTGGGTACAAAAGATGTTCCTTTTTGGAATAATTTCAACTCTTCTTTAAGTCTGTAGTCTGAGATGTTGATGACTAATTGTTCTTGTTCGTCTGTTTTTTCTTCTCTTTCTCTTTGGTGGTCACTTTCTCTTTGTCTTTCTCTTTGGAAGTCACGCTTCTGGTGTGCGGGCCTTCTTTTTCCCCGCCTGAGCCTTCGGTTTCTGGTGGACCTCGCTCTAAAAAAGGTACTTCCGAGATATTGGTGGTATGAGATGTTGATGGTGTTCCTTCTCTGTGTTGTTCACCTTGAAGATTTGTGGGTGCCTTCTTAGAGAGTTTGTAATAATCCAGGAAAAGTTGTAGTTTTAAGAAGGTTTAATTGACAGCACAGCATCCAGTCCTGACACAGCAGGATACAGGTTACAACTGTCTAACAGTAGAGAATGCTGTATGAGCAAAGCTCTGTTAGGAATGTAGAATCAAAAGGCAACACAACATGGCACATGCAATTAAAGGAGTAGAAGCATAAATAACATAGGCACTTAAATGTACAGGATATAACACACCTCCCTCTTTAAATGAAAGTGAAGAATGTAAAACTAAAACAACTAAAGACCAAAGGAACATACTATACAAAATCTTGCAAAGAAATCGGTCTTCTTCTGATTCGCCTATCATCTTTAATTCTTGAAGCTACTGAGTCAGAAAAGGAATTGGAACCACAATCAAAAGTGTATCCTTTGTCAACATTAGCATGAGCTTGGAATTGAGAAACATCTTGTGTAGGACATTTAGCAACCCTGCTCGAATTCCAGACCTTGCCATCCTGAGTAATAACAGAGTTACTGAAAACTCTTTTGATTTGAATAGGTCTGCCAAACTTACTCGTACCTTTGCTGACTAAGAAAGGTTTTAAGATTCTGACCCAATCACCAACACACAAATCATGCTCTTTTGTTTTCCACTTCTTGTTGTACCAAACTGCAGACTTATTTTGTTTCCCACTTACTCTCTTTGCAACCTCTTTGATATCTACCCCATTTTCCCCCAGACCTTCACATTTTTCCTTGAACCACCAGGGGCACGTGTCTGACGCAGGATCCCTTCCTTTAAGTAATTTGAACGGACTAATCTCAGTGGTAGTATGAGGAGTTATGCGATAAGTCCAAAGTTTCTGTCTAATACAGTTCAGCCAATTCCCCTTCTCCTTGATAGCATCAGAGACAAAACCTTTCAAAACACGGTTAAAACGCTCAACCTGTCCGTTCTCATGTGGCTCGTAAAGTGATGTACATATGTGTTTGATGTTACAAGATTGTAAGAACAATTTCATTTCAGCGGAGACTAACTGCACACCATTATCTGAGACCAATAACAAAGGACAGCCTTCCCTAGCGAAAACTTCTTTGAAAAAGGAAATGACAACTTCAGAAGTGATTTTAGCTACAAATTTCACTTCTGGCCATTTAGAATGGTAGTCTACAATGACCAATGCAAAACGCGAACTTTCCGGTAATACTTGGAAAGGCCCCGATATATCAAAAGCTATCTTGCTCCACGGAAATTCTGGCCATTTCACTGTCTTAAGGGGTGGAACATGTAATTTTAACATCTTGTCACTGGTACAGCACTCATTGCATACTCTAACAGTACGGTCTATGAACCTGTCCATACCAGGCCACCAGAAATGCAACCTTATAATACGCTTCATGGCCGAAATTCCCGGATGAGTCTTGTGTGCTAATTTGAGAATGAGCTCTTGCACTCCACTTGGTGGAATACATTTCTCAGATTTGAAAAACAAACCACCTTCACACCATAACTCTTCAGCTATGTTGTAAAATGGTAGCAGATCATCTTCAACATTATTTTTGCTAGGCCAACCCTCTAGAAGTTAATTTTTGGTCGGGTTTGTGCACCAAAACAATGGGCGAAACCCATTCAGACGATTCAATGGGCTCTATAATATTGTCTTTAAGTAAGTCATCCAACATTTCTTTTAGCTCATCCCTAACATTTAAAGGAACCCCTCTAAGCTTTTGTTTGACTGGAACTGCACCCTCCTTAAGAACAATTTTGTGTGCAAAATTTTCCAATCTTCCTAAACGGTCACAGAAAACTTTATTGAACTTTTCACTCCATGATATAATTACATTATCTTTTCCATTAACATCAGAAATGGAATTAATCATATCTTGTTCACTACATAAGGAGATGGGATCTTTGGCACGTGGATTTAACGTGATACCAAGTTCCCATTGGTCATGCCAACCCAGTACATTGACTCCTTTGATAGCAATGTAAAGCTTAATTTGAGCTGACCTTCCTCTGAAACATAAAAGAACATTAAAGAAACCTTCAATATCGATCATATTTCCATTGAAACTTTCAGCTAATATGTCTGAAGGTTGTAAATCAGATCTGTTACATACAGTTGTTAATTTTTCATTAAAATACTCTCTGGTAATAATCGTCCATGGAGATCCAGAATCTACCATGAGTTCAATAGCAATAGATGAAACATGAAAAGTACATTTGGGAGATTTCCTACTAGTTGATCCAACAATAGAAACAACATATCCACGCTCAACTTCATGTTTGACTTCATCAACAAGACCAACGGAAGATACTTTAGTGGGAGTAGGAATGACAGATCGTCCAGTGCGAGCTTGAGAATTGTACCTTCTCTCCCTACATACATTGCTAAAATGTCCTAACTTGTTGCAAATATTACAAGTTCTGTTTATAGCAGGACAGCCCTGAAAAGAGGCTATATGTGATCTACTACCACATCTGTAGCATGAAAATGATGAATTATTAGAATCAAATCTTCTGTTGTTAACACCCACAGCATTTTTAAATTTAGATTGAAAAGGAGTAACATTTTTTTCATCAACTTTGGGTTTAACAATACACACTTCTTCTGCATTAGTTTTAGTAGAATTGGAATTCGTAGTTTGTTTAACTACTATATCCATCCACTTCTCTGACATTTCTGTGGACTTAGCAATGGCAATAGTTTCTTCCAAATTAGGGTCACCTATACACCATAGTTTATCTTGAACCTTTTTGTTTTTCACATGGACAATAATCTGGTCACAAATCATTTCATCTGCCATGGCACCAAAATTGCAATGTAAAGTCAAAGCTCTTAGAGCAGTAAGGAAATCATCAAAAGATTCCTCCTGTTTTTGTGCTCTAGTATAAAATTTAAAACGATTTAAAGCAATATTGGCGGTAGGCTTGAAACGTTTCTCTAATCTACCAAGGGCCTCAGTGTAAACATTCACAGAATCACCACTTCCACTAGGCGTAGAAAATTGAGGCAAGGTTCTAAATATCTCTTGACCCTCAGAGCCTAAACAATGTAAAAGTATACTTTTTTTTCTCTCTGCTCCCATACGTTCTCCATCAATAGCTTTCATATAATTGAAAAACTCCTCCTTCCACCTTGACCAGGGCATAGGAGGATCACCTTTAACCTGCAAAAATTTTGCAGGAGGATCAAACTGCATAGTGAAAATAAAATAAGTAAAATAAATAAATAACTAATAAAATGCAAAGTAATACAGTCGAACTGAAGCAAATAGTAAAATGTCAATGTACTTATACCATGTAAAATCAGGTAGCTTGCAGCATATGAGAAGAGTTGCAGAAATGTTGTAAATAACTTGAAGAAATCTTGCCCCAAACTTCAGAAATGGAGAGCATACATAAAAAAAAATGAACTTAAAGGTAAGCGCTAACGTTGTGATGCACTTATGAGTGAAAGCGCTAATGTTATAAGTAAAACGGAAGCAATATGCAATCTAAAACACGGAGAAACTTCCGTGAATATGTTGCCAAGCAACGAAGCAAACAAAATGGAGGCACGTAACGTGCGTGATGACGTTTTAACGTGGCGTGATGATGCGTGATGAACAACACGTTGTTCGCGTAGAGAGAATGCGCAGGCTGCTAGGCAATGGCGTTGCTCCTTTTCCTCGAAGGCGATGACGATATCCGTATCCAAGCGGATGACAATTTCTGTTTCCAAGTGGATGACGATCTCCGTTTCTAAGCGGATGACGATCTTCGCTTCGGAGCCGATGACGGGTGCGCTGATAGACGATGCACCGCGTTGTCAAGGAGATGAAGGCTCGTGGAGACGTCGCGCTCAAAGATAGCGAGAAAATTAAAAGATGCCAAGGAGCTTAAAAGGTTAGATACTTGAAAAAAAAAATGATGTTTAGAGTCCAAAAAGGATGGCAATCTTGGTAGGTCCATGGAAAAGTATGTAGAAACAAAGCAGGAAAATTCTTCAGTAGTAGGTGGATTCTTCAAAGGCAAAAAAAAATGTGTAAATATTTCCAAAATGGGTTCAAACTCCGCTCCTGTGCTGGAGATGGCTGGAGTAAGGTTGTCCTCGTCGCCAATTTTGTAATAATCCAGGAAAAGTTGTAGTTTTAAGAAGGTTTAATTGACAGCACAGCATCCAGTCCTGACACAGCAGGATACAGGTTACAACTGACTAACAGTAAAGAATGCTGTATGAGCAAAGCTCTGTTAGGAATGTAGAATCAAAAGGAAACACAACATGGCACATGCAATTAAAGGAGTAGAAGCATAAATAACATAGGCACTTAAATGTACAGGATATAACAGAGTTGCATTTGTTAGGAGGTGGTTTATTGGACATATCGCTTCATGATGAGGAAGTATCTGTGTAGGGCGTGCAAGGTCGATTTCTACGTCTTTGGGCATACACATCTGCCCATGTGTATACTTCTCCTAATTTGTAATCAAGCGTGTCACGCCTAAACTTGCGAATTTTCCTTTCATTTATATCTTGTGCATGTTTTTCAATCTGTTCTTTCACATCTTTCAATAGAGCATCAAGTTCTTCTCCTGATAGCATGGATGAAAGTTCTTCTGTGGTGTCTTCTATCTCTTTTTGTAGTTCATTCAAAATGCTGGATAATTTTTCTATAATCAATAATATGAGATCTAGAGAGCACTTATTTAGCACAGCATACCATATATCTCGAAATTTCTGTGTGTTCTTACAAAGAGAAGGTTTTAGGGCAATGCGTAGTCCTCTCGGTATGCGCTGAAGTTTGTGATATTTAATCAAAGTATTGGCATGTAATTTCTGATTGATATGTCTTTTGGATAAATACAGCAACTGTCTAAGGTTTTGTTCTTTAGTTTTGTTAGAGGAAGTGGGGTCGATCTGTTCTCCAATAAGTGAATAGATTCTAAAAGCTTCGCCCTCTTGGAAAGCGAATGTTTCTGCTCTTGCTTCCGTGCTTTTGGCTATTTCCTCGTATTGCATTGTGGACGTTTTTGATATAACTGAATTGATGAGGAAAATAGTTTAATTTAATTGGATGCGTGCAGCTGATTCCGTGACAAGAAATGTGTATAGAACTCAATATTAGTGGAGAGTTGCACAGCTGAAGTTTAATTTGAAAGGTCGATATGTTCGAATTTGATTTTCTAACAGTTAGTGAGGTTTGCTGCCCGGGAGAAGGATCTTGTCAAGGACTTCCAGTAAAACATCAAAAAGTGCTTCCAATAGATATTGGAAGCATCCCCTGGCGCTCCACTCTTAGAGATTATTGAGATTATTTTAAGTAATTCGGAAAGAAAGTTCTTGCAAATTATTCAGATGAAAACTTATTTAATTCTCATAAGTTCAAGTTCAGAAATAGTCTCAGTTCAATCATGAAAGTTCATTGAGATTCAAAATTGACTACAACACATTTGTAGGTCCAATGCATTTCGGGCTGAACGCCCTTCATCTGGGACAACAGCTGAAAGCAAGACAAAGAATGCTATTCAAATCACTGTATATTAACAGTTTGTTCTAACGAAAAACAATTCATCATATGTTCACTAAACATGTCATACGCAAGTAGTAGTAAAGAGTTGTGCTCTCCCCTCAATGTGCAAACGTGCAAACATTATACGATATATCATAAAACTCATGCATTGTAGGTTTCTGTTAAGCTCGCTCAATTTTAAGGCTAAAAGATAAACATGAAGATGTTTCAGTATGCGAGTAATGTGATACCAGAAATATATGATATCTGGATGAAATTGACTATACACTTACTTGTAGTGCACACGGCGTCTTCATGCTAGTTCTCGGTATTGCGTCTAGCGCGTAACTGTTTGAATGAGACTGCTGCTAGCGAGTGTTATAAGAAACCTGACTGGTTGTCGCATATGAACAGCGTGATCTGATAGGATGATGTTCCGATCATGTGATCGGAACTCTCCCAATCACTAGTTTAGAATGTGCTAGCAACAATGTAGAGAGAATGGTATCGATAAAGTTACAAGCATTGAAATGAAGTAACAATAGGGTTGAGACAAGGCACTATCATCATTGGTATGACTGTTCTAAGAAACAAGTGAAATTCAAAAAATAAATACATCGGTGAAAAGATCGTCCCCCAGTATATAACAATTTAAAATCATTGCTGTAGATCAACATATTACTGGTAGCATGCAAATTCGATGCGTTCATTCAAACCATTTGGTTTACAGGAATTAAGTAGATAAATCCAGTGATTCTCTCTTTGCAAGAGAAAACGGTTGTTGTCTCTTCCTTCTATTTTGTCAATCGTTTCAAGTACAGTATACTGAAGTTGAGAAATGTTGTGGTTGGATTCAAGAATGTGGGTAGCTACTGTGGATTTGACGTTTTTAGTTCTTATGTTCGTTGAGTCTGATTTTGATTTTCCGTTCAGTCTTTCCCACGTATGTCTTCCCACAAGGACATTTGAGCATGTAAATTAAGTTCGAAGTGTCTGAACTTGAACTTGTGAGAATTAAATAAGTTTTCATCTGAATAATTTGCAAGAACTTTCTTTCCGAATTACTCAAAATAATCTCTAAGAGTGGAGCGCCAGGGGATGCTTCCAATATCTATTGAAAGCACTTTTGGATGTTTTACTGGAAGTCCTTGACAAGAGCCTTCTCCCGGCAGCAAACCTCATGAACTGTTAGAAAATCAAATTCGAACATATCGACCTTTCAAATTAAACTTCAACTGTGCAACTCTCCACTAATATTGAGTTCTATACACATTTCTTGCAGGACTCAAGACATTACAAGGCAACACAAGTTATTAACCACATCCATACTTATGAAGAGCCCAGCTCATCATGAGGCACAGTGGAGCTGTGCTCATGACGTGCTGGGCTCATCATAATGGCTGAGGCACTCCCACACGCAATTGATAACCCACCCGTGCGGGAGAATCAATCAGTGGGCAAAGTCGTGAAGAGCTCAGCTCGTCATGAGCACCGCTCCACTGTGCCTCGTGGCGAGCTGGGCTCGTCAGCCGCACCGCGGTGTCGCGGCCCTCCCCTCCCCCTCACTGTGGGGGAATTACCCCCGCGGTGAAGGGGTTACGTGGGATTTACTAAGCTACACAAAGTAATTTTGCGTGGCTCTGAGTGGTTTAGTAAATCCAAAGTAATGCAAGACAGCCTTGCATTATTTTGAGGCAGGTAGGGCATTCCACTGGGAGAGTGGTAACTACTTAAAATATCGAATTCAGAATATCGAATGGACAAAATATCGAAGTCAAAATATAGAATGGACAAAATATTGAATGGACAGAATACAGTGGTGAAACATATCGAATTGAAGGTAAGTAATTTACAATATCGATTTTGAAAATATAGAAAGTCAAAATATCAAATTTTTTATTAGATCGAATTTTTTAAAGTGTTTTGTATGTTAGTATATGTGTGAAAAGTGTATATTATTTTTGTAATTTATTTTAAGTAATCAATTTTATGTTATTTAATTTTTGCGTAATTTAATTCTGTAGCGGGTTGTGGGTTTATAGGGGAATAGGGTAGGTAGTAATTTAATTATATTAAATTAAATATTAATTTTTAGAAATGACTAATTATATTTAATTTCATTTTCATTTTCGGGTTGTGGGTTTATAGGGGAATAGGGTGGGAAGTAATTTAATTGTAATTAATTAAATATTTTTATTTATTTATTGGTATTTATTTTGAATTATTTGGTAATTCATTTTTATTGGTAATTCATTTTTATTAATTGATTAATTGATCAATATGTTAATTTTATTAATGTATTTTCTGTGGCAGGTTGTTGGTTTATAGGGGAATAGGGTGGGAAGTAATTTAATTGTTATTAATTACATATGAAATATACTTTTTGTTTATTGATAATTAATTTACTGTTAATTAATTATTAATTGGTATTAATTTTACTATTAATTCGTTTTTGTTATTGAAAATTAATCAGTTGTTAATTAATTATGAATAGGTAATTAATTTCAATAACTAATATTTATTAGTATTTGTAATTGATTAATTATTACATAATATTACATTGGTAATTAATGTTAATTAATTTTTTATTGGTATTGATATTTAATTTCTCTTTATTAATATATTAAATCATTACTTCCGCTACTGTTTCACTCTCTGGAGGGGGAATAGTAATTTTAACCCCTACGCTATCCAGCGCTTTCCCTACTGTTGCACTCTCTGGAGTGAGAATTCATAATGTTTACCCCTACGCTATTCAACGCTTTCCCTACTGTTGCACTCACTGGAGTGGGAATAGTATTTTTAACCCTTACGCTATCCAACGTTTTCCCTACTGTTGTACTAACTGGAGTGGTAATAGTAAATGTTACCCTCCCCCATCCTACGGTAAAAATATTGTATATTTTTTATTAATATTACGTTAATATATATGTAATAAAAAATTAAATTGTATGTTTTTTTTATAACTTAAATTATTTTTTAATACTTTTAAGGTTATTTAAGTATGTTTAAGTATGTTTTAGTTAATTATATTTATAATTTCATTAATTTTAAATTACTTTTAAGACATTTAAAAAAATCGATATTTTGACTAACTATATTTTTTACAAAGATATTTTTGATTCAATATTTTTGTACTTACCTGTTTGTAGATAGGAATTCTATATTTTTGCATTCTATATTTTGGCATCGATGTTTTGGTAAGTCTATATTTTTTAATGCAATATTTTGTCAGTGATCCCAGAATGGTGCGCTTCCAATATTTAGGCATGAATGGGAGAAATGTCTATTTCATCCGTGAACTTCTTCTTTGTATGCGTGATACACGCAGCACACATAGAACAAGCATTGGCATAGCCAATAGGTCTCGCCTTTGGGACCTTATAAGTATTTAATTATGCAGCACAATATCCTTGGTACAACAACATCAATTGTTGCATGGCCAAAACGTATAAGGTCCCAAAGGAGAGACCTATTGGCTCGCACAGTTGGAGTACATGAAACCCAAAAAGAGAGGTTGAATAGGAAGTGACAGGTCTGACAATGCAAACAGCTAGATGAAAAGGATGTCCATGCAAGGAGAGTTAATCATGCAAAACCGAAATAAGTGAAACACGTTTCCATCACCAGTATTATGCTAGTCAAATATATAAGAAGATGTGAGTCTAACGAGTGTATTAAAGCCATTGTCCCAAAAGGTAGTGTTTATCTGAAGCAATGATGGAAAATACAGCCATACCTCAGAAGCTCATATAACACAACGTGGTCAACAAAATGCTGTCACCTTGCGGCACCACGTGTATCTGAAAGGAACAACCAGTTTCCTAGAAGCTGAGGCTGATATAGACATGTGCAATGCAGTTGCGTGCCAAAGTCAGCTGGTAGCAGCAATTTGGTATACAAGCTAAACAAGTCTGAAATTAAACATGAAAGGTACTCCTTGGTATGAAAATGACGCAAGACAATCTGGGCATGAAGAGACTGAAAAATATAAAGGCATGAATTCTCACTGGCTAGTCTTGACGATGTGAACCTCACTACCAGAGTGCACAAATGTGTATTCACGTGTGACTGCTGAAGGAAGCTAAAAAGGAAATGAAAAGATACTTTAAGTCGCATAAAAATGCGAGCAGTACCTGAATTAGTGCACATTCTGGGTTTAACCCAAACAGTAACTAAAGTGAAAAACTACGCCGGCGGCAGGGAGAAGAAACGGATACACATATGCGGGATAGGAATAGAGGTTAAAAGTTGTAGAATCCCCTAGATGCTCTATCAGGCAATAACCACGCCTCACACCAAGATGGGGTAAAAGGCTGCTTTATTGGACAGGTAGGCAGTATAATAAATGCATACATATCATATACAAACATTTCCCAAGCTAACACCCCTATCCCCTAAGCCATGACCCCCTAACCACTATTTCCCCACCTTGTACATCCTAAACCTCCTCCCAGAACGCCTAGCTCAGTCTCCTGCCTACCGCTTGGCCCCAACCTCTCCCCTGCTTCCCTCTGATCAAACCTATTCCTAATGCCCCCAACCCTTCCTGCCTGTCTTGCTTTCCTCCAAATCTGACACCAGGAAAAACCCTATCACAGGTGTTTTTCCTGCCCCCCCCTCCCCCTCCACCTCCAGAGGCCATTGTCATTATAGAAATGGTATGTAAATGACCACTGTCCACAAACAGGAGAATCTTTATTATTTGATCAAATAAATGAAGAAAAACATGAAAAAACTGTACTGTCGCTATAACAGCCAAAACACATTATCGCAATGCAAATGCACCCAGAAGAAAAAAACCCGCCACCCACAAAACTCTGAAACTGTTCTAAAATAGAACTAATAAATATATTAATAGAAATTTACCAAGGAACAGAGAAAAAGGAAAAAGGGGAAAGAGAAGAAAAAAGGGGTGAAAAAAGGTGTAGGGATGAGGGAGGGGAGGGATGGGTAAAAGCTGAATAAACCATGACGAAAAGGAATGTATAGAGAGAGGGAATAAAATGTCAGCAAACGGGCATTGTTATTGATAACAAAAACATATACAGGCCCACTGTCGCTATAACAGTAAATTCTTTAACACCATGGATTAATATTCAAAATCCCGGCAATCATTTCTTTAATGTTTAACAAATAAATGTCATTACCGATGAACGACAGATGAACCCCATCGTGCCTAAAGAATTGGAAATCCGCCTTGTGAACCTCCTCATGCAGCAGCCAAAAGATTCTATTTATAAAACAAAAGCGTTGCAAATCGCGAATTACTTTTCTGCGTGTGCTTTCAACAACAGTATGGCTGTCCGCCCCTCTCCAAACTCTCCGAGGCAGAAGTGCTGTTAAGATGAGTTGCGATTGCGGCCATTTCTTTATGAAAAGTTCTAGATCTGTTTTCATTTCAATCAACAAACCCAAACCTGACAGTTGGACTAAATCATTCTCCCCGAGATGTATTAAAAGGATATCCGACATGTTCTTGGGAGGGAATTCGCCTATCAATGGTAAAAACTGTCCCCGTCTCATGCCACTCTTACCCCACCATGATAAAGCCACTGCATCGGAAGAAAAACCCAGGTTCCTGCCAAAATGTCTCTTATCTGCCTGGGTAGCTGCCCATTTTATGAATGAATGGCAAATGAGCCAAACATTCTTGCGGGAGGACTCCACACCTGGAAAGAAATGACAATTAATATCCTTGAAATCAAATTAAATGTTCCAATTGTCTGACATAACGTAAAAAACTATCTCCCCAATTTTTTTATGTCACCCACAGAAAAACCCCACCTGGCCGCTTCAGAGGCCTCCGCAATGCAAATAGAGTGTGTACCAAATTGTTGGGGGTTCTCGTCAATACTCTTTAAAGACTTACTAAGAATAGGTAGTAATTGTGGAGCTGTAAATCGAGAGCCATTATGATGGCGAAAAACAAATTCAGACAATGCACCACCTATGCTCAAAAATTCAGACCAGACTTGTAAAGGGCAAAGAGAACCGCCTATAGCCTGCAAAATAACCGTAGAACCTTTGCCTGTCTGATTGGTTTTTGACTGATCTAGAAAAATTTCAATGTGCGAAGTAAATCTGGACACATTGAAAGTCTTCAAGTCATCATGAATGGCAGTACCCAGAAGCTCTGAAACCCTGAATGCCCCAAAAAAGAGCCATACCATGCACAATTTGATCAAACGAAATTCAAATTCAGAAAAACAAGTATTGGGAAGAACCATGATAATCTTAGCTAACAGCTGTAGGGATATAGGTTCTCGTTGATATGAACCCCACTTTCTGGACTTAGCCCAACCTTGTAGTATGCGTTTACCCATCTCACCTGCAGAAGGCTCAAATCCCCAGAATGAATTCCCATAAAAAGAAACACCTGCCAGTTTACCAGCAATAGTGGTTGAGGAAATGTTCTTTTTAATGTTAAGCATAATGAAGTTTACTACATCGTCTCTACGCTGCCGTAAACCCAATCCATTGCAAATTCTAAATGTAGCACCTGACCCTAAAAATTCCAGCCAAGCTCTTCTGTAAGCCAACTTGGTGCTTTGTGCTAGAGAGTTCTCGACGAGCTGATAAGCAGTCATATCCTCAAACTCCATATCTCGCTGGGAATGGAAGTCCTTCGCAAATCCGCTCAGGGCGCCAAACCACAGAATCTCTCCCACTGAAAACGAGACAGGGCATCCGCGATATTATTAGCTATGCCTGCAATGTGTTTGGCCTTGTGTTTGGCCTTGAAAGCAATGTTACATTTTAAGCATCCCATCATAAAGATCTGTAACAACTTTAACATCTGTTAGTCTTTTGCTTTCTGCCCATTCACTAAATCTACCACTGTTTTGTTGTCCACATTAAATAATAATGTTTTATTGGCCAATTTGTAACCCCAAACTGTAGGTGCCTCTATGAGCGTAAAAAATTCCAAAAAAGCGATGCTCTTCTTCTTGGCAACCCAATTGTCAGGCCATCTCTCCGCACACCACTTACCGTCCCAAAATAGTCCGAAACCATGAGCGCCAGATGCATCAGAAAAAAGTTGCAATTGCCAAACAAAGTCTTCGCCAAGCGACCAAAGTGTATGACATTGAAGTCTGCTAAAAATATGGACCAAACATCAAAATCAGCTCGCATATGTGCTGTCACCCTAAGTCTATGGTGAGGGAGCTTCAAACAGACATAGAGGAACATAGTCTCCTGCAAAAAGACATACCAGCGCGTATGACCTTACAAGCAAAATTTAAATGTCCCAGTAAACATTGAGCTTCAACCAAAGTCAATTTCTGTACAGAGCGTGCATGTACTAAATGTAATTTCTGTAATCTTCTTTTTGGGAAGCCTAGCCAGCATCGTGATAGTGTCAATCTCTATTCCCAAATACGTAAGGCAACAACAAGGGGCCTCGTTTTGTCCTCCGCTAAAAGCACGCCCAGTTGAAAGTCATGTAAAGCAGCTGCACATTGTTGTGAATTAGCTGCGCCCATAAAAAGAAAATCATCCAAAAAATGTGTAATTACTTTGTGTCCTGTGTAGAATGAAAAACACCACTGAAGAAAAGAACTAAATGCTTCATAGAGTTTACAGGATATGGCACAGCCCATAGGAAGGGTCTTATCCACAAAATATTTACCTTAAAAAAAGATGCCTAGTAAGGAAAAATCCGAAGGATGTATGGGCAACAGTCGGAAAGCGGATTTATTATCGCACTTAGCTAACGGCGACCCCTCACCCATGTCTTTTATTATAAGTAAAGCGGAATCCACTGACTCAAAATGTACCATGGAATCCTCTTTTGCAATGAAATCATTAACCGAATAACCTTGCGGCCATGACAAATGTAGAATCATTCTGTATTCTCCCTCAGCCTTTTTTGGTACAACGGCCAATGGAGACACAATTAAATTTTCCAAAGGGCATTGATCAAAGTGCCGCGCCATCCGGCCTTCTCGAACCTCCGTCAAAAGTTTCTCTCGAACTATGTGTGGAAAAATATGTGCAGATTTGAAATTCTGTGCAAACCTGGGGCTTCTTTAACCTTGGTAACTCAGCCTAAAAACCTTCTTGAAAACCCCAATATAGCAGATTAGCATCCTGGGTGTCTGGGTATAATCGCAACCAGTTACATAGAATGTCCACCTTGATTGGTGTAAAAGCCCTTGTTGCCAAACTGTGGTGTAAGCAATCGTCCTCTACCCGGAAAACTGTTCCCCCAATGCATCTGTTCCCCGAAACATTGTGTGTTTGCTTGATTTCCCCCACATCTGGAACATTCGTGCTTGTATTTGCAAGGGTTCCTAGCGCAGTAGCCTTTGTTGAAATTCCAGCAAGCACCGGATAACATGGTTTGAGGTCTATTCCATGTCCCCCCCCCTAGGGTGGGCCTAGACTGAAAGAGCTGGTAAGCCACCGCCAAACCACTGGCCGTGTGGAAAGATGGGGGTGGTCTTTGGGGGTACATCCATTGAACCCAAAGCTCATTGTCAACCTCCCCCAAGGTTTGTCCGGCATCAACGTTAACCTAGCCCTAAACTCCTCGTCATAATGGAGCCGTGCGTATCCACCAAATTCATTTGCTACCTTCCTAATGATATCAATATATTTAAAAAGAGAGACCGATCTGTCAGCAAATGTTTCACAATATACGCTAGCAAATATGAGAAAAGCAGAAGTCCACAAATCTATATTGGTAGGGACCCTTGGCCGTTTTGAAAGTTCCCAAGCCTCTTCTTTAGAGCCCTCTTTTGCTTGTATCTCCCTGTGAAGAAGTTTAAAAACATCAATGAACTCCCTTTTCCATATCCTATCCTTCGTAGCCTTGCTCAAATGTGCACCCAAAGGCATACCAACCCCCATATGAGGCAGACGTTTAAAAATGGTTGCCGTTTTAAGATCAGAGTCTGTTTTGTTTTCAGACTCTTTAACTGTTAATGTTGGAACTATGTCAGACACTGTACCCCCCTGCTTACCATCATGCGTGCACCCTGCAGACAATCTACGTAATGTGCCCCTTCAGTTCCCACGCCCTTGTCCAATCTTATGCGTTTCGCAATCTGTACTTGATGTTCACCTGACTTATTCAAAGTTTGGTATTCAGCCACACAAGCGTGCTTCGCCCCTTTGTTCTGCTTTTTCCCGTGGGCTCCAAAGGTATCATTGTCCTTTGTGTTATTCTGCAAAAAATAAAAACTGGGCAAGTATTTAGTAGACCCCCCAGCACCCTCCAAATTTTTGGGCAAAACAACTTCCCTGTCATCAGACTCCGACAATTCCCCGTCTTCTAAAGAGACAGCGTCCTCATCCCTTGAAAGAGAAACTACCACCCCATCCTGGCTTAAACTACCACTCCTACCACTCTACTGGGTAGCTCCCCGTCCCCAACAACTCCATCAAACTCCCTCCAATTTACCACTTTCTTAAAGCGAGCTGCTCTCTTGTCCCCCAAAGGTGTTGGGAATGCCGCTGAAACTTTCCGTGTGTTCTGACTTCTGGCGGTGCAGGACGCCTGATGCCTGTCTGAAACACTCCCACTGCCCTTTTTTGTGTCCAACAGTATTGAGCCCTTGTGGGACTGCAAATCGCTTAATTTTGCAGTCCGATTCCTACAGCCCACTTGTAATTTCAGTAATTTCAGTAACCTGGCCTAGGTCTGAAATATCCTGAGGAATCCATACCTATTCGTCTTGCACTCCAATATGTTTGGAACAGGGGCCTAGTATCCCCCTCATTTGAGCCAGCATGTCCTTGGAAGGAGTAACAAAGTGTACTGGAACTGAAATGTCAGAGGCCTTATCAGACACCTTAGCTCTATGTATGGGTAATCACTGTTCACGTTTAAAATTTTGTGAAGAAATATCCTGTCCCACAATGACATCCCCATGCTCATTGGATATCATGGGAGATTTGCCTTAAACATGCCAAAAATACCAATATTCTTTGTAACATCATATGTATTAGCAGGTAAGCTGGGCCTATTCTCAACCTGGCCACTAGATGGGGTCCTCTGCACATTAGAGAACTTCTTAGAATAAACCTGTGTCTGTGCTTTACTTTTCTTAAAAATCGACCGTCTATTTATTTTAAGGGCAAGAACTGTGTTTGTTCGTGGTCTTCCCCGCTTTCCCTTCGTTCTAATAGACTCACTGGAAGACTGGGACCGAGGCGCTTCTCTTTGCTGTCGCTGTGAGTTGCTGTCCGGTGGAATCTTTATTTGTGAAGGCTCACCTTTCTCTGACACTGCCGGTGAGCCTTCGCTCAAACAACATGCAGCAACAGCTGCGGCAACGCCTCCTGACGCTCCCCCGCTCTAGGCCGACCCACGCCTGTGACAGCCTGCCCGGCACAAGCAGGTCTTCTCTCCCCGCAGCTGCCAGCATACGGAGCGCTTCCCGCACTGAAGCGGAGGCAATCTCCATGATGGTAAATAAAGCACGCAAATAAAAATTTACCGCAATGCGGGCCACCAAACTTCTAACGCATTCCTCACCGGCTGGAAATTACCACAGGCACGACGACGCTAGAGCCTAACTCCAGCGTCTCATGCCACCTGCCCAATCCCAGCTGGTCCAACCGCACGCGGCGCAGGGGCGTACCACCGCCCGAAATCGCCCAGGAGTGAACACTCTGCGAGTGTCACCCCCAGCAGCCCATTCTCGTGGAACTATCATAACTTTGCCTGTAACCGGCTGCCTCAAAATCAAACACCTCACCTGAATAATGCGTCCAGAATACTTCACGAACGCAAGTAAGCTCCAGCAAAGGTTTTTTATTTGGTTTACTGTGATGTTCAAAAGATAACAAACAGTTTCAAACAAAGGAACAAGGCCACATTTTCAACAATGAAATAATTACATTGCATCTAGGTAGGCATTTGGGCGACATTACTTGAAATATACAGAGCACATTATGCTTTATATTAATTTCATCATTCCGTACTCAATCCAGCCAAACAAATACTCAAGAAAGTATATTCCCAACTATGGGGGTCAACCTCCCGGGGATTGGGACCGCCCGCCATAAGCGCGGGGATCCTGTGGGGGGTATTAGGATGCGCCCGCCACAGTTGCGGGCGCATCCTGCATTTTTAACATTGTGGCGGGTGGTGCTTTCAGCACCGGACGCCACCATGCTAAAAATGCATGTATGCATTTGCATACACAAAGTGGCAGGCACCGCGCGGTGCCTGCCGCTTTGTGTATGCACATGCTGGGGGGTACCACAGGTACCACCCGTTTGCACACCCCAACTCGCCTTCACTCCGGAGGCCCCCGAAGTGAAGAAAGGCATCAGATTGGACCCATACTAATAGGGCTGGCGCCACCATAATAAACCTTTTCTGCCCCGGCCGCAAGGCGACCGGGGCGGAAAAGCGGTGGACGGTCTTTCCATCCGCCGCGGACCCCCCAGCCATCCTAATGTGGCAGAGGTCATTTCAGGGAGGATTGCCCCCGCCAGGCCGGCGGTGGCTACCGCCAGCCTGGCGGGGGAAATCCGCCCGCCATCCTAATGGGCCCCTATATGTCTATGTCTGGTGACTGTCAGCAATTGATTCCTACCTGACTTATCTACAGTAATCTTGGAATGGTTCCTAAATGTCTTTGGGCTTGTAGCATTCAGGGATCAATGTATGATATACCTCTGTAGTTGACTCACATCAACTAGCATCTCTCATTCAGTCAGACTGCTTTGCATCAGCAGATCATCCCCATATTTTCTGCCACTTATCCCATCAGCACTACCAGAGCACTACACAAGCCAGCATTGTATGGAGCTCCTCTCTAACTGACCTCCAGAAAGTGGACACATTAGGGCACTCATATGCCAGATGCATACATCTTGCATGTGGGATTTTACATCTCTGGCACACGTGACATGTACCTTTTGTGCAACCTTTCAGGTGTCATGTATATTCTATGAAGAAATGTATAGTGTATGAGCCTGTTCCTGCAGTTAGAGGACAGTCAATGAATCTGTGCACAAGATGACAATTTGATCACTGCTTGCTCACACCCATTGCCCACCTATCCATCGTTCGACCAAAGTTAAAATCTCCAGCAGTGCTTGTAACTTCCTTTATGGGTTCAGAGGTTTTCCAATTAGTTCACTTTCATGAGAAGTCAGGTGACAAGCCTTTACCGCCTCTGGATAACCGGTACGTAAGGAAAATCACATTTAATTATGCAATTTTAAACTTCTTAAAATTAATTTTAAACCAAGTCACTACTATAGACTTAGAGCTCACGGTAGCAGACTCTACTGGCCATTAAAGGATTGCTCCAGTGTTAAAGACCCGAGCTGAAGGGAGCGAGCCTTTAATTAACGGTAGAGCCCACTATGGAGGGTTTTAATGCTATTAGAACATTCTGCCCCTAGAGAGCAGAATGTTCTAATTTGTAAAACAAAAGCCTCAGTGAGACCTTTGTACACAGCAACAGCGGTGAAAAAAACATTGGAATATTGATGCTCTGGCTTCTGCCAGCCAATAGAAGTCCGGAGCACTCCGTGTCAAATCTAGCCAGGTGTTCAGTCAAGTTATCATATGTAATGTAGATGTCATCAATGTATGATAGCACCTCAGAATTGTATTGTAATATCTTCATAATCCTTGCTGCAAAAAGCTCAGGGCTATTTTTATTTCACTGCAGTCAATCAATCAATCAAACTGGATTTGAATAGCGTGGCTAATCAACTGTGGGGTATTCACGCATTGAGAGTACTGCCTCAGGTAGCTCAGTTGAACATCCAGGTTTTTAGTAATTTTCTGAATTCCAGCAGGGATGATAAGGACAGTATATGAAGTGGGCGGTCCTTTCAGAATTTTGCAGCAAGGTAGGAGAAAGAACTTCCTCCACTGTTGCTGCGGCGAATGCTGGGGGTTGTGGGGGAGGCAAAGGGAGGCGGATCACAGGTGTCTGGAGGGAAGGTGGAAGTTCAGTTGGTGGCTGATGTACGCTGGCCCCTGGTTGTGGAGGGCTTTGAAAGTGAAGATCAACATATTGAACTGGTATCTCTTCTGAATGGGGAGCCAGTGAAGCTTCTTGAGCTAGTGGGTTATGTGAGTCAGTTTAGGGAGGTCTAGGATAAATGTTGCCACTGAGTTCCATATTGTTTGCAGTCTCTTGAGGAGGTGCAAGTTGATTCCTACTTAGAGTGCTTTGCCGTAGTCCAGTCGGCTTGTGACTAGGGCTTGCATGATAGTGCACCTGGTATTGATGGGGTGCCACTTGAAAATCTTCTGGAGCATGCAAAGGGTAATGAAGCAGGTGGATGAGACTGCATTAATATGTCTTTTCATGCTGCGCTTACTGTCCAGGATGATGCCAAGGTTGCAGGCATGGTAGGTCAGAGTGGGTGAGAGTCCTAGTTTGGGGGGCACCGGGGTCATTCCATGGAGAAGTGTTGTTCCCGTAGATCAGCACTTCAGTCTTGTCTGTGTTGAGCTGTATACAGTTGTCACTCATCCAGTCTGCAATGAGTGTTATGCACCTGCGGAAGTTGGTCAATGTAGCTGAGAGGCCTTCTAATAGTGGGAGGATGAGCTCGGTATCATCAGTGTATGATATGTTCAGAGCGCGTCACTGGCCTAGGGAGTCATGTATGTGTTGAAATGGGTAGGACTGAGTGACGAACCTTGTGGGACGCCGCTGATGTTGTTCTTGGGTTCTGAGGTGAAGGGTAGAAGTTGGACTCTCTGGTTCTATCTGGAGGAAGAAGAAGATCCACTTGATGGTGTCTACTTGGATTCTGATGTTTTGAAGCTTTTTGATCAGGGTGTGGTGTGATACTGTTATGAACGCTGCAGAGAAGTTGAGGTGGATCAGGGCTGCCATTTATCCTCGGTGGGGGAGGGATCTGATATCATCAGCAGCTGCAATCAAGGCAGTTTCGGGGCTGCGGTTGGTGTGGAATCCTGATTGGGTAATTGATGGCCTTCTCGAAGACTTTGATGGGAAAGAGCAGCAGAGAGATGAGGCAGTAGTTCTTGAGTTAGTTGGGGTCGGCGGAAGGTTTATTGACTTCTGCATGATTCTATTCTTTGGGAAAGTTGTTTTGGTGATGGATGTGCTGAGAATGGCGGTTAGCTTGCTGCTGATTGTCTTGCTCCAGAGGTTGAAGATGTGGTTGGGGCAGGGGTCCTTGGGTGCTCCTGAGAGGACAGAGTTCATGATGGCTGTAGTATTATTGCAGTGTGAGCTGTTCCCAGGTGGTGAGCAGGTGTGCTCCTCATTTGGGGTGTCGAAATGGCTGAGGAGGTCGGTGGGGCGGGGTTCGAGGTTCGAAATTTCAATAGATGGTGGAGATTCTGTTGTGGAAGAAGTCTGTCAGGGAGTCGCAGATTTCCTTTGAAGCAGGGTGATGATGTTTCTGGTGACTGAGAGGCTGTAAAACTCTCTGACGATGTTGAAGAGTTCCTTGCTGTGGTTGGAGCTGATCTCAATGAGGTCAGGCAGGGCGCTTCTTTATGTCTTTTTTAGTAATAGGTGGTACTGGTTGTGGGCAGTTTTGAAAGATGTTCGGTCTGAGGGCTCCATGCAGGTGCGCCATTTCTTTTCGAGTAATTTGCAGGTGCGTTACATGGCTCTTAATTCTGTCGTGTACCAACTGGCTTTCTTGTAGGATCTTTTAAGCTTGATGGGTTTGCTGATGGCCACATCGTGGGTGCACTCTGTGATTCAGGTGGAGAAGTTCTTGACCGCCTGTTTCAGGCTGGTTGTGGTGTGAGGGTAGGAGGTGTTGAGAGCATCGGCCTATTGGCTCTCTGAGATCTTGTTCCAGCTGTGGTGTAATGTGCAGGGCGGCTTGGGGTGGTGAAGTGGATGATGACATTGTCGGTACTGGTGAACTCGGAGACATGACTGTACTTTATTTAGTTGCTGGCCAGGAAGATTGGGTCGAGTTGTGTTCTGTAATGTGGGTGGTGTTGGTGACCAGTTGAGTGAGGCCAATTTGCTCATGCTTTCGAGGAGGTTGGCAGTGCTGGTATTGTTGGGGTTGTGGAGGTGAAAATTGAGGTCGCAGAGGAAGATGTTTTCAGAGTCGACGGAGAGTAGAGCGATGAAATCGGAAAATCGGAAATAGCATTACAGAAGCTGGGGCGAGGAATTCAGAGTTCGAAGTCAAGGTGTTCCATGATCAGGGTGGTGTAGCAGTGGATGGCTTCCTTGTCAAGGATGGTGATTCCCCCTCTGTGCTTTTTGATGCTGTCTCTACGTAAATGTGTATAGCATACTGAAAAACACCAAATGACAAAGCAATAGGGTTGGGGTGCTATATTGTGACTAAAGAATCAATTTGATAGATCCATGGTTGTTATTTTTTCTCACTAAATTAATCATCGGTCCAGTACAGTGAGCATTTTGTGCATGTGTGTGTGTAAATCTGTGTTAGACCTAACAGCTTTAGGGTGGTCTTCCCCCAACTTTTTGCCTGCCTCCCTTCATTTTTCTGACCTCATTTTTGCTGGCTCTGGGACTCTGCGTACTTTAACACTGCTAACCATTGCACAGTGCTTGTGCTCTCTCCCCTAAACTTGGTAATATTGGTTTATCCCCAATTGGCGTATTTAATTTACTTATATGTCCCTAGTAAAGTGCAGGACATGTGCCCAGGGCTTGTAAATGAAATTCTACTAGGGGGGCCTGCAGTATTAATTGTGCTACCCACATAAGTAGCCACTAATCCATGTCTCAGGTATGCCACTTTGGAGCCTGTGTGGGCAGTTTCACACTGCCATATCGACCTGGCAAGTAAACCCTCTTGCCAGCCCTGAACATTTTTTACACGAGTCACCCCTAAGGTAGGCCTGTATAATTCACAGGGCATGGTGTAAAGTATTTAAAAGGTGGGAAATGCACTTTAAAACTTTACTTGTCTTGGTAGTGAAAAACTCCACAGAATTCTTTTTCATTAATTCAAGACCTATCTTTCCCATAACATAACTTTGGTATACCCTTTTTACATCTTTTAAGTGTAACTCCAAATTGTGAAGAGATAGACTTTTCAAATTTAGTGTCACTGAACTCAAAATTTAAAATCACAACTTATGGTGAAGAAGGATTTTTACATTCCAGTTAAGCAAATGCCTTTCTTAGAAAGTTGGTGTTTACTTACTTTGGTTATTTGGTGTCTTTTGCCTGTCCTGTAATACACGGCTGGGGTGCATGACAGCTGGCTTCCTGCATTCCCTCTAGACAGCCACACACAAAGGTGTGCCTGAGTGGTCATCTGCATGCAGATGGGTCATCCTGAGTGGGATGGGAGGGAAGAGCTGATACTCGTACCTGAGAGGGCTGTGTCCTGTCCCCAAACAAAGGATTGATTACCCTCTTGTAGCGCGTCTGGAGTCATAGCAGGAAGGAAGAGCCTTTGTGCACTTCAAAGCTTTCTTTGAACTTTCCCCACTACAAAAGCATCACTGGGTATAAGTACTGGACCACTGGCACTACCAAATCAGAACACTTCTGGACCTGTGACCACTCTGCCAGGAAGAAGAAGAGATACATTCGGGAATGCAGACGCCTTGTCCTGTGATTGAGGCACAGGCTTGATACCTTTTCTCTTGAAGTTTTGAATTTTTGTACAAACTAAGGATCGTTACAACAATAACATTTGCGCAAACTACAGTCCAGGTTGTGACGCGCTCTCTGACAATAGGAGCCTATGGGCCCTTCCTTCCTTTATTGACTCAGCCCCACACTCGTGGTGGCATCCTGGTGCCCCTCCCCACCCCACTGCACACTCTAGTCCTGAAGAAGCACCCATAGTAAGGTGGAAATCAACCTACGCCAATCGGGGGTTGAAACGTCGACTTATATGTCAACACCTACCCATGAACACTAAATTATTGTTACTGTGTTTTAATGTATGGGATAGGTCTGCAAATGTTTTCTATGTGGCTCAAAAAACATGCCTATGTGATGTCAACTACTCATTCTGTGACCACATTTTATCTTTGAAACTATCTCACTCAATCCTAATCTTCACAAACCACTTACCCACCCCACCACCTTTTCCCCTTCCATTCTTTGGGCACATTGTTTATATACACTGAATGTGTTTGTACATTAATGAACGTGGATGAGGATGTGAATAAACAACATCTATCATAAGTAATTGTGTCATTTATTCTTGCATTGAACAGTTTAAAGAATTTTCTGTTTTATCTAGAAGTGCCTGTACTGGGACCCATTTCCTTGTAACAAGGAAGAAGAAGAGATGCTGTGCTACTCAAGGACTGCCACTCTGATGGAACTGTTGTTTGCTGCTCTCTCTCTGCATGGGTGAGAAGGACTGGACCTGCACCACTTGAACCCACTTGAACCCAGAGAGACCACAAGGGCTTGCTGGCTTGCTTCCTGTTGCCTAAATCTCAGGGATACAAAACACTTAGAACCCTCCTGCTCCAACCCTTGGGCTCATCTGCTTGTGAGTCTGTCCTGCCAAGTGGTGCCACCTCAGTCCTGGACCCTTGGAAGTGGACCTAGGGGTTTGCCCCAGTGGAAGCAACTCATCCTCTGCTGCGAAAGAAGAATTTACGCATCTGTTGTGGGACTCAGATTGGTGCATCGCACTCGGTACCACTGCTTTGGAACCAACGCATCGCCATGACTGCTTGGAAAAACCCGGCACATCGCATTTTGAACCGCTGCACTTTATTCACGGACACTACGCATCGTCTCAGTTGCGTGGAGAAATTTGGCGTGACACCTCAACTGCATGGGAATCACCGACACATCTTGCTGTTGTAACCGGGATCAAGGTACTTTTTCTCCATTGCCAGCGTGGGTCCTTTATCCAGCCCTTGCTCAATCGCGGTAGGCCTGAACTCTTGCCTTTGTCTTGGTCCAGTGTGACAATTAATTCTTTAGGAGCTACTTGCTTCTAAGCGCTATATTTTCCATTTAATCTTTAAAAATGTATATCTCGACCCATTTCCTTGTAACAAGGAAGAAGAAGAGATGCTGTGCTACTCAAGGACTGCCACTCTGATGGAACTGTTGTTTGCTGCTCTCTCTCTGCATGGGTGAGAAGGACTGGACCTGCACCATTTGAACCCACTTGAACCCAGAGAGACCACAAGGGCTTGCTGGCTTGCTTCCTGTTGCCTAAATCTCAGGGATACAAAACACTTAGAATCCTCCTGCTCCAACCCTTGGGCTCATCTGCTTGTGAGTCTGTCCTGCCAAGTGGTGCCACCCCAGTCCTGGACCCTTGGAAGTGGACCTAGGGGTTTGCCCCAGTGGAAGCAACTCATCCTCTGCTGCGAAAGAAGAATTTACGCATCTGTTGTGGGAATCAGATTGGTGCATCGCACTCGGTACCACTGCTTTGGAACCAATGCATCGCCATGACTGCTTGGAAAAACCTGGCACATCGCATTTTGAACCGCTGCACTTTATTCACGGACACTACGCATCGTCTCAGTTGCGTGGAGAAATTTGGCGCGACACCTCAACTGCATGGGAATCTCCGACACATCTCGCTGTTGTAACCAGGATCAAGGTACTTTTTCTCCATTGCCAGCGTGGGTCCTTTATCCAGCCCTTGCTCAATCGCGGTAGGCCTGAACTCTTGCCTTTGTCTTGGTCCAGTGTGACAATTAATTCTTTAGGAGCTACTTGCTTCTAAGCGCTATATTTTCCATTTATTCTTTAAAAATGTATATCTCGACTTCTACACATTGGATTTTTGTAGTTTTGGGTTTGTTTTACTTATAAAGTCTTAATCTCCTTTTCTAATCTGGTGTGGAGTCTTTTTATATGATGTTTTCACTGTGTTTGTTGTATGAAGTGCTGCACAAATACTTTACACATTGTCTCTTAAGTTACGCCTAACTGCTCTGTGCCAAGGTACCAGACAATGAGCATAGGATAATTTAGTTTGTATTGTGACCTACCCTGCCTGGGATTGTGGGATTGTGGTTCCCGCTTGGACAGGGTGCATACCTCTACCAACCAGAAACCCCAATTTCTAACAATGTGCATTTAAATTTCTATAACCTAAGACTATTCTATACGAACTATCAGGCTTTCATTTTAGAAAAAAAGTAGTATGCATTGTAGAACTGCAAAATAATACTATACCTTGATATTGTAGTAGATCTGAAATAGCTGTTTTGTTGTGCTTAACCTCTAGTTCTAACTTCAAAGGATACTGAGCCTTTACCTGAGGCTCACTCCGCACCTACTCGTTTGTATATAACATAAGAGATTGTTTTACAACCCACTCCTGTGCATATGTTGAGCTGAATTCCTTAAGTACTAAGAAGAAAAATGCTTGAGGTGCATCCCTTGCAAAAACTGGAGTTCATTCATCCTGTCGGATTTGACAGCTTTAATGTGGTCTTCCCCCAAATATTTTGGGGCACATGCATCAACAGATTTTGCATTCGCAAATGGTGCGAATCGCAAAATTCGGCCATTTGCGAATGCAATATCTGAAAATGTGATGCAGAATTTTTTTGTTCATTTTGGAATCGCAATTACTTTTGCGATTCCTTAAGAAATCGCAAAACTAATTGCGATTCCTTAAAAACTCGCAATTCTGTTTGCGAATCTTTAAAAAATCGCAAATTTAAGGAATCCTTAAAAATGTGCAAAAAACGGAATGCACCAATTTTCGCACATTAGAGTAATTCTCAGAAAACACATTTAAGAAGTGCTAAAATAAGAAGAAGTCAGAGCAGGTGGTATTTTTTTTTTCCACTACACATGTGTAAATGATTAACGACCTATAAAAGGGACTTCAGAATGACTCAGGATCTCTTCCAGGATGGCAGCAGCAATTTTCCTAGCACGTAGATGGCGGATGAGAGGAGCAGGGAGGATGAGAAGAGTACTCAGTGAAAGGGTTTTTAGGTTGCGCATCACTTTGCTTGGGCAGACACAGGCTGACATATATGATAAGTATAGACTTAATGCAGACACCATCATTGATTTAATTGCAGAGTTGGACCCCATACTGCAAAGGCAAACGCGTAGAACTCAAGCTATACCCACCCATGTGCAGGTTTTATGTTGTCTACACCTTTTAGCCTCTGGCTCCTGCCAAGGTGTAATTGCAGTTGCGGGGGGTGTTTCACAGAGTGCATTGTCTAGATTTTTCAATTACTTCCTCAATGCAATGCTCCATAGGATAAACCACCACATAATTTTCCCCTCAACGCATCAGGAGTTGCTGCAGACCAAGTTAGACTTTTATAACATGGCACACTTCCCACATGCCATAGGATGTGTTGATGGAACACATGTCCCCATTTGTCCCCCATCTGCAAATGAGTACATTTTTCGAAATAGGAAAAATTACCACTCTTTAAACATACAAGCAATCTGTGATTCCAAAGGAATCATCACTGACTTAGTTGCCAGCTACCCAGGTAGTGCCCACGATTCATACATTTTTAAACATAGGTCCATTCATGATCGCCTGCTTTCTGGAGAATTTGGTGATGGATATTTATTAGGTAAATTGCTTATGTTTACTGCCAAATGTAATGTTTCTGACATGCATTTCAATGTGTCTGATGTTTATTTTCATATATGTAAATGTAAATGTATGTAAATGTATAGGCATTTATATAGCGCACTACTTACCCGTAGGGTCCCAAGGCGCTTCGACCACTGCGAAACCCTTCCTGGCTTCCCTGAGAGATGGTCCCTTAATGGGTATCTCCAGGGTGAGACCAGGCATCCCCGGCGGTCTGGTGGGGCCGTTAGTGAAGATGAGGCAAGCTAATGCCCAGAGTTGCCGAGTGTGATCGCTGATCAGAGTGGGCACCGAGGCGAGAGAATTATCGAGTCCGCTGACCCTGGTCCAGAAACCTGCCGCGCCGGGAATCGAACCCTGGTCCCGGGCCGTCCTCTGCTCTCGGGTCTGCCGCCTCTAACCAGTGAGCCACACTACTTTCAACTTAGGAGATAGTGCATATGGAGTGAGGTCTTACATTCTCACCCCATACCTGACTCCAACTACCCGCAAAGAACAGCAGTACAACAATGCCCATATCTCAACCCGCAGCATAATAGAGAGGACCTTTGGGGTCATGAAGTCTAGGTTCCGCATACTGCATAAGACTGGTGGAGCCTTGCAATATCGTCCAGATGTTTGTTGCAAAATAGTTGCAAAATGTGCAGTCTTGCACAACCTACCAACTAGGAGAGGCCTTGAACTAGATGTAGACGATTTGCTACCAAATAATTTCAACCAGCCACAACAACCACATGCAAGAGTTCATGGACCGGACGCAGCGGAAGGGAGAAGAAGAAGGGCAGAAATAACACAACATTACTTCTAAAAGAAGGTAGGAAAATTATTTTTTGTTTCCAAATTTAAACACTTTATTTTAACATGTTTCACACAATAGGAACTTGTAAAAAAAAATTCAAAGCATGACTTCTTCTAAAAAATAAATTCCAGATATTACAGTAATATAATTCTTAGTCCATATCATTGTTTAGAGAAAATGAAAGAAATGTAATGCAAGAATATCATGTCATCACTTCTTCCTTCCACGCAAACCTAAAGCTTTATTTTTAACTGAATCTGAAACCATGGCAGGGCAAATATTACTTTCTTTCCCTCTTTTGCTACGGCGTTCACACACGTCATTGGTGTGTGCATCACCACTGGTTCCTCCAGAATCATTCTTAACATTGCCTTCATGAGCTGTATTCTGGTTATCATCAGGTGGCAGCACATTAACCCCACTTTTCATATTTTTGAATCCTTCGCATAGATCTGCACAACATTTCTTTATTTCCTCTTGCATGCGCATTGTGTGTTTGATGAGACGTGCATTGCTGCTGGTCACCCTATTCAGAGCCCGGCCATAAGTGTGCATACTTGCCACAGTTCTCAAATGTCTATTACAATTGGCAATGTTTTGACTTTGAAAGACATCAGATATTGTCTCTAAAGCATTTGCTAAACGCTCAAAATTCTGATTTGAGGCAGTATGCGCCCCTTCAATCACCTTGGATAATGTTTTCAATGTCTTATTGATTCCACTGAGGTCTTCAACCATATGACTCATTTCCCCCTTTATTACTCTCAGATCTTTACCCTGAAGACGCTGCACTTTCAATAATTTAAGCTCAACTGCACTTGCATGGACGTCATCCACTGTGGAGTCTCTTGGATTGGAAGAGCGAAGCCTTCTTCTGTAGAATTGTTGGATTCTTCTATGACCACTAAACTGTTTTGTCGAAGTGGCAGGCTTTCCAGAATCATCAACCACAATTTCTGTGACATTTGCCTCTTCCTCAGAGTCTAATTCCTGTACTTTACGCACTCATTTTCTATTTTTTTTTAAGTGCACAGAGGGTGATTAATTATTGTCTGATTGGCTATGTATTTCCATGCTGATATCATCAAAAGCGTTTGTTTCTTTTTCCTTTTGTAAATCTAAAATTAAAAAAAATGATGCATGATGTCAATGTAATGTCTTTTCTTAAAAATAAATACAAATTAAGTCTACATGTGTTCCAGATGAAGGACGTCTTTTGAAACATAATTTACCATGGCTTTGAAAATTACTTTTTAAGCCAACAGACTATGTACATATTGCAGTCATGAAAAAAATTTGGACTTAAAAACTACAACTCCCATGATACATTTTACTGTTCAATAAAATTGCCTTTTACACTAGTTCTGTGCAAGTGAGGATGTAACAGAAGTTTAGAATTATGTTACAGCATCTAATACATGTCTAAATACATCCTGCAACCCTATTTAAGTTAGTTTGTATTTGTAAAAAAAAAAATCTTACCTTGAGAAGTGCCAGCATGCTCAGAGGTGTCTATCTTTGTCACTCCTATTACAGCTTCTGTTACAAGTGTCCCCTCAACCAAATCCTCAAGGGGAGTTGTGAGTTTGTCGTTAGGGGAGCCTCCACCAGTCTTCTTGCAACTTTTCATTCTCGTCGCAATACTTTCTTTTGCGCGTGAGCGTAAATCATACCAACGCTTTTGGAGGTTGGTGATGTCCCGGTGGGCAACCCCCACTGCATTCACTTTAGCCTGTATGGCTAGCCAAAGTTTCCTTTTTACAGCCTCAGGGACCTTTAAAGACAGCTTCCCAAACAGCTGGTCGTGGCGCAAAGTCACCTCCTCAATTAGAATCTCAAGTTCATGATCACTGAACTTAATTTTTCGTTTTCTGGCTTATAAATCCTGACTGGCAGTTTCTGTCTCCATTTCTCCCACAGCAGCACTCCAAAACACTCCTCCACTGCAGACAAACAGAGCTGAATGCACCAACTGCCTTTTTACAGTTTGAATCAGCTTCGCAGGTGTGTGCAATCAGGCTCCTGGCTTCCTGGGTGTGTCCTGGCTGTGATGCATGAAAAAGCAAATTTTTTGCGAAATCGCAATTGGCAAAATCGCAAATTCGCAATAAAAAGAGCGATTCGCATATTTCTGCGATTTTTACCGATTCGGTAAAAATTCGCCAAAATATTCATGCATTCTATATTGCGATTCGTAATTTGCGATTCCCTATTTTTCGCAAATTACGATTCGCAATTCTACCCAATGATGCATGTGGCCCATAGTCTTTATCCCTCCTATCTGCTGAATTGGTTTTTGATGGCAGAAGGACTCTGTGCACTTTACCACTGCTAACTAGTGCTAAAGTGCAAATGCCTTTTCCCTTAAATATGGTAAAATGGGCCTACTCCTAATTAGCACATTTAGTTTACTTGTCCAGCCTAGTAAACTCTAACTACGTGTACCCAAGGATTGTAAAATATATGCTACTAATGGACCTGCAGAAGCCATTGTGCCACTCACCAAAATAGCAGTTTAAAACATGTCTCAAGCCTGCCTTTGAAACCTGTAGTGCAGTTTTTAACTTCCAATTTGAACTCGATAATAAATATTTTTGTCAGGCCTAAATCTTCCTTTTTATTACATATTATTTACCACTAACGCAGGCCCTAAACAGCATGTAGAGCAGGGGGGATGGTATCTACAAAGTTGGACATGTACATTACATTTTAAAATCTTGTGGTAGTAAAATCTCCTAAATTCTTTGTTCACTACTGCAAGGCCTATCTCTCCCATTGGATAAAGTGGGGTTACCTTATTACATTTATTAAGTGCTAACGTTTCATCGGGAAAAGGATGAAATATCATGTTTGAACTCAAATGTATTGTAATTTAAAATCCTCTTTAATTTTATATTCAGATTTAAGTCACAGTTCTGAAAATGCATCTTTTAGAAAGGTGTTTTACACAATTAAGTTTAACACTTTTTCAGGTCACAAATGTGATCCAATTTGTTTGCTCACAATATAAAAAAGCTACCTTCATGGATGCATTCAAATATTTTTACTGCATTTAACTCATTATATTTAGTTTATTGTACGAAATATCAAATTTTTGGGATGCAAGCATTATATTCAAAATATACCAATAGCAACACTGACATCACCAAATCAATACCTACATCTTTCTTAATTTTCTAACGGGATTGATGGGAATGTAATCACCCTATGTCCACTTAGGAGAATGCAGATAACATCTTACAATCCTGTTGATAATTTGTTTTGTGCTGTTAGATTGTGAACTATCTAGATTATAATCCGTTTATATCCTATTTGTTGCAGGTCGCAGGTTACCATGTAAGCACTGTAGCACTGGTACAGATTACTAGTTGTAATTTGCTACTTGACCCTAATATTATATTGACCTAGATGTGCGTTTACAAATTCCGCGGCTACCAAAACTGTCCAGTGTTTTAGTGCATTTTATATGAATACCATCAATTTACATTTGACTAATTAGCATGTGTAACTCAAAAAAGGGGAATAGCTAGAAGAGAAAATACATAACAATATTGACATGTTTGTGGTGCCGGATGAGAAATGGTTGCCATTTTCAACACTCAGATGGAAAGAGGAAATATTATCCAGAGGCAATGATAAAGTGTTCCAGTGCAAGTTTTTATTCTGTTTTGTTTATAAAATCTTTGAGTTTTTCCATACAAACTACTCATTTGGATTAGAGAGCATAGTAGTTATCATGTAACATTGCATGTATTTGTTTTGTTTGTCACTAAGAAATAAAATAGTCCAGTGAGAATTTGGGCATAGACCTTTCTCAGTCTTTTCTTAGTTGCTTTCTTGTGGTCAGTGGGACACTCATGGGAATTCACTGTAATTCATATATGGTTCACAAAGAAAGCTATTAAAAAATTACCAGGAATTACATGGGCAGCCTGATAGTTAGATATCAAGAAGAATGTTTATCACAAACAGTGTATTATATAGTTGAATTCTCATTAAGGACCTCTTTTGATGATTTGGCACCAGTCTTTTTCTGATGAGATTGAATTTCAGATTTATCTTAGTTACGTTGGAAGTGACAGAGTGACTGGAGAAGGGTGGGAGTTCCCCAGGAAAAGATTGCTTTGCATTCTTATCTAACATGAGCGGTAAGTGGGCCTGCCGGTCTAGAAACTGCAGAGGTCTCTGCTGCTATATTTAGTGCCCTGATGGTCTAATTGAAAGGAATGGCCTCAAACTGGAAACCAGGCTGGAGCAGTACTGCTCGCCCTTCACCCTCTAAGCGTTCATGTACTACAGTAACCAACAATGAAGTAGTTGTGTAATGTGATTGAGTCAACATGTTTGGGCTTAAACCCCATGAAAACATTGTTTCTTTTTACAGCAAAGCAGTCAAGGTTTAATCTAACAAAATCTTCAACTTTCAGACCCGCCAATAAGAGTGTTTCAATCATTTATGGCACTGGGAGCCTCACCCGGATTCTTGGGTATGACTCTGTTCAGGTAAGAGCTGTGGAAAAAGTAAGGCATACAAATGTGAGTGTAAAACCTAATACAATGAGAAGAGAAGATGTTTAGTGACCAACCTCCTAACACACTTAAAATATCCATTATTTGAAGTAGCTTCTAAAGACACTAAACACTAAATGATTCACTTTCAATAACGCTACATTGACAAGCTCTGGATCAATGGTTAAAATGAAGTGGAGCTTTCTCAGTATATAAATATGAACAGGGTACTCTAATATCCTCGAAGGTGAGCGGCTTGCAATGTTCATCCGTATCATGCTTGTGTAACTACCAATCAAAAGTAAGCCATAGAACCAGTCGGTTTATTTTTCATTCATAATCACATTATTCCATTAAACCATATTCTCTGAAAAAATACCAGGTCTAATCTGCTTCCTACTGTGGGTAAATATTATGCATTAGATTTTCCACAAATCCTATCAGAATTACAAAAGTGCAAACAAGCAAATTATATCCCTCTCCTAAGTAAATCGGCCCTTTTTTGTTAGAAAGAGGTAATTTGAGAGACGTTTGTTACACTTCAATAAAGGACAAATGTTTAAAAATCACCTGTTACGTCAATTCATTTAGAACAGTCTAAGTTCACTTTCCTGTTGCCATATACATATGGTAAATCTTCATACAGGTTTGAATTGTATACGTGCATTACCTTGTTAGGAGCGCCACATAATGCGTTCAAAGTGAAATCTCTGGAGCGTGGTCAAAAACACGTGGCCATGGTCACTCATGATTGACAACATATACACCATTGGCTCCTCCCATAAGATAAAGATAGGGATCTTCAGTGTAGTCTGGTAATGCTATTGATCAGCATACTTCATCAAGAAAGCAGAGCTGAGGGACATATATAGCAGGACTCAGACATGGAATTCTATCATAAATGTCTGGAGTCAGTGTCACTTTGGCCTTTGGGGTTGTCTTAAATGACATAACCTATTACTTTTGTGATATAATTGTTCTCCTTTTGTTTTTGAACATAGGTGCGTAGCTTATTTAAGCCATTTTTATTTCAAACCTTCCTTGATTAGTCACTCATTATAAGTTGGAAATGCAAGTGTGGTTATTACGTACATATAGCAAAATCTAAAAAAAAAAGTGTAACATGCTGAATATTATTTCATGCTTCCCTGACTACACATCATTTACCCCTCACAGTCCTCACGTCGTATGGCTGGCTAGACTCAATCTTTTTGGATCACAATTTATAAAAAGTCAATGCCCAGAAGGAGTTAGATGAGGGCTCCAGTTACTTTACCATGGTTTTTAAATCAGTTTTAGTCAATTCACGACCCGCACAGCCTGTGGACTTCTGAATATATTTCTGGGCAATCTCGCTGCAGTGATCACATTTATAACCCTGGCACTATAGGATACCTCGGGCAGTATTACAGAAAGTGCCCTGGGAGCACAACGGGCGTTTATGCACGGTTTGCGCGCCCCCGGGGCACTTTGATATTATAGAAGGGTGCGCAGACACTTATGCGCCCCCTTCTATAATCCCTAATTTGCATAGGGTTGTTTCCTATGCAAATGAAGAAATTCATTTGACTCTGCGCCTGTGCCATATGACAGATGGCTGTAGTCTAATTTGTCTTTTATAGTGATCCTCACCCCTTTCTATCTTGCCGTACCACACCGGGGTTTGTTGATAATATATTTTCGCATGAGCATATTGGTTGAGTCTGAGGATAACTGAATTACTTCTTTTTAGTCCGGGCGAGACCGGGTCCATGTGTAGTTTGGGTCCCCGTTGTTGCAGATTTCCACTACGAGTGACGGGGATTGTAGTCTTATAGGAGATAGCAGACTTGTAGTCCATCCTCTGTTTATTTGGCACGCTGGGCATGACGCAAGAGCGTGAACGTCTTGAGTACGGCCTTGTTGGAGGTGGCATGGGCTTGCAGTTTGGACGCGAGCAGACCGAAGGCTTGATGCTTTGAGGTTCGTGACGGGGACCCATTATGCAGGTAATTGAATAGGGAGGGTCCCGGGACACAAATCGAATATCCGAAGCGTTATGCACAGTGCTTTTTGTGGGTTGCCGACATGTGCATTGAATGGGTTTCCTTGTGGTCTTTTGTTAGGAGATGTTTCCCTGAGATAAGAAAAGCGTGAGAAGAGAGCAGTTGAGCCTTTACTGATTGATTGGATACAGCGCATTTAAGGTAGGATTGATGTTGATAGCTTGGAGCACTAGCATCTAATGTCATTCTGTCCCTAGTGTACTGCTGTTCGTTACTACATGTGTTCGTTGTGCATATTTTTCCAGCACTTGAGTGAATCCACGAGCCGGGTGGCTGCAGGATTTTTCCTGCTAGCCGTGATGTGGACAGTGCTTTTGTGCATTTAAGGTACCTTGAGTGAACACCACGTGTGGTATCATTCTCTTCATTTGTGGTGCTGGTTTTTTGTTATGGGTCCTTGTAGCATGAGTGTTATTGGCACTCACTGAGGATGAATAGGTGAGTGTGACCTTGGTTGTTTGTTTCCCCTTAATCTCCCAGTCCCGCACTGCCGTAATCACTTTCCTGGCACTGCATGGTCACTGAGGGGAGAGTGTAACAGTGGTAGATTTATTTATATATATATATTTATATTCAAGTGTATGTTATTAATGTTTTAGAGATTTTGATACCCTTGTCCTGATGAAGCCGAAAGGAAACACTGGCTGAAACGTGACCGCGACTGCGTCAACACTTTTACAAGGAGTCCCATAATGTTTTTGGGATCAAATGTGTTTAATTAGTTTCATCTGCATTGCACATAATACAATTGGACAATCGCAATATCCTAAGTTTGCTCCTTCCTCCCACATTGCCCTCCCTCCATTCACCTTGTGCCCGGGGGAGTGCACTGTGTCCATGCAAGTTGGTGTGGGCATTATGTTCCTTAACGATGCAGTTAACAACCCCAAAACCCAACTGTCCCTGGCCCTCCTCCCCTGTTCCCTCATCCCCCACCCACCCTATCCCCCCCTTCCCCTCCTCCGGTGTGTTCCGCTGTCTCTCTACGTATCGATGTGTAGGTTTGGTGTCTGGGGCCTCAACTCGTGGCATCTGGCGTTTTGTGGAATTCATCCACCAGGCGGAGTACCCGGAGATATTTCGGGCATGTTAGCTCATTGAATTCCTGGGTCAACAGAGAGACCAGTGGTTGCCATGTATCAATGAAGGAGTCTGTCGATTGCGTCAGGGAGGCCTGTATCCGTTCCATGCCCATAATGTACCAAAGTCTGTGGAGCCACCCTGTGTGCGAGGGCTTTCGTGTGGTACCCCATAGCGAGAGGATGTGTTGCATCGCCGCCCCTAATGCCAGCCCCGTTTGCCTCCCTCGTAATGATTTGAGGGGGAATGTGAGTTTATTAGGGAGGCCCAGTATAGTGTAGGCGGGAAAACGAGGAATCTCTGTTTCAAAATGTTGGTCTATGTCGTGAAGTACTGCCTCCCAGTATTCCTGTACCTCTGCACATTCCCATAACAGGTGAGTCATGGTCCCCGTTTGACCGCAACCCCTCCAGCAAGTAGGATCGTGTCGTGGATTACCCTGGTGGAGCCGTGCTGGGGTCAAGTGTCAATAGTATGCTACCTTAACTGCAGATTCCCGGCTGGCCATATTCCTGGCTGTGTGGTGGGCTCTGTAATAAATATCTTGCCAGTCCTTATCCGTAAGTGTTCGTCCTAGCTCCCGCTCCCATCGTCTTTGACACGCGGATTGTGCGGTGAGTGGGGGGGTCGAGCAATTTATATAGCTCCGTGATTGCTTGTGCGTCAGTGTTCTTCGTGACAAGCTATTTCTCGTACGCCATGAGGTGCCGACTAACATGTGGCAGCGTGTCCCTGCTCGTGAGCCATTGTCGAAGCTGGAAGTATTGGAACCGCTGTGGTTTTTCAACCCCATACATGTCCCGTATGGTGTCTAATTGCATGTCCGGCTGACCTACAGTCTGACTGTCGCCTTTGGGGGAATGATCTGGGGGCCATCCAGGGCGGAAAGTCCGGGTTTTCCAGCACGGGTGACATCGGCGATGGGAATGTCGTGAGGCACTTAGAGGCCGCCACCGCATCCCACACCTGAAGCAGCGTCCGGGTGATGGGTGATTTTTTAATGTCCGCCGGCCTGTCCGGCCGTGATAGGAAAGGGACTCTCCACAGTGGCATGCCGGCCATTGCCCGTTCTTGGAATACCCCGCGTTTTTCGGATGTCGGGCGGGACCATTCTAAGAGATAGCGAAGCTGTGTCGCCTGGAAGTATCTTGGTAAGTCCGGAATGCCAAGGCCGCCCTCAGCGGGTGTCCTCCTGGCTAGGTCCCGGCAGAGTCAAGGGCGTTTCTCGGCCCAAACAAACTGTTGTATGGCGTTTTGCAGTTTTCTTAATCATCCCTATAGGTGGTGTAACCGGGATAGTTTGGAAGAGATACAGCACCTTAGGCTACAGGGACATTTTTATCGCTGCCGCGTGCCCCAGCCAGGATAGCGGTTGTTGTCGCCACCTCTGTAGGTCCCCCTGAATCTGGGTAAGGAGCTTTGTGTAGTTGTGTTCAACCGTTTGGGCCGTGTTAGGTGTCAGGATGATTCCCAAGTAGGGCAGTGACATGCTGGAGGAGAGCTCCCCTATTTGTAGCAGACCTCGGTTGGTTGTGCGTGCATTGCGCCCCAGGAGCAGAATCACAGATTTCCCGACATTCATTTTAAAGCCAGAGACCCTCCCAAATCTCACCATCTCGTCCAGGAAAGCAGGGATTGACTTCCTAGGGTTCTCCACGGCCGCCAGGATGTCGTCCGCGTATAGACTTATGGTCTGTGTTTCTCCCCCGAAACTGCTGCCCACGATGGACGGGTTGTCCCTTACACGTTGTGCGAATGGCTCTATGTATAGGGCGAACAAGAGTGGCGAGAGTGGACATCCTTGTCTGGTACAGCGCCGGATGTCGAAGGGTCGTGATCCTATTCCGTTGACCCGGATAGTTGCCCAGGGGGCTGTGTAGCAGCTGGCGACCCATGCGCAGAATCGCTCCCCTATGCCAAACCTCGCTAATGTCCCATCTAAGTACTTCCAGTCCACCCTGTCGAACGCTTTTTCAGCGTCGAGCGACAGAAGGGCTGCGTCCGAGTCATTGAAGTGGGCCTTGTCGATGACGTGTGATGGAGCGAGCTTTAGAAAATATTTTATTCTAGCTCGTGATGTCATACTCTCATAACATGAACTAATCAATTAATGAGCTGTTGCATGATTTGTTTAATTAACACAACCTAGATTAAGTTTGCACCACACATATACACGCAGGAAACTAATTACATGTGCTCTTGTTGCATTTGCAAGTCTGTTTTTGTAACACATATTGTCCTATTTGTTATGTCTGTCCTATTCTCTTTGTCACTATTAATATGCAGCTGATCATTCATGGCATGTGCTTTTATATGTGCTTACATGTATGTCCTATGTTGTGTTTGTCTGTCTGTGTATTATTTAATCATCTTTTTACTCTTTCAGAAACATAAAGCTGGATTACATGAAGAATGGTAGATATTTTATGTGTTGCTTTATTTGTTTGCTTTTGCTAAATGTCTTTTATTAGTGGGTTAATTAATAATTAGCAAGGGACTGGGTGGTACAGAAGGGTTTGTTTTGCCTGAATTAATTATTCTTTTGTGTTTGTTTAAATAATAGTTTTCTGAAAAAGTGATGCAAGCTGAAAGTGGCACAGTGACGCAAGCAAAAAAGTGGCGCAGAAAATTGACGCCTTCTAAAAGAGGCCTGCTGATGCTAAGCCACAGTAGAAAGTTTATTTTGAAAGAAGATGACAAGCCTACAAACTTTTATTGTGAAAGCTTTAAAAAAAGGAACTGCTAAAGACAACTCTGTGGAGTGGGTTTGGATATGCCACGGAAAGCTCAGAACGGTCAGGCTCAAGGTTGAAAGGAAGAGACGTGACAAGATTTTGTATTGCTTGAACATTTTTGCGACAAAATGTAGCAGACTAAGGAACTGTCGCCAGGACTCTATGCATGAACAATGGCTCTGTGTAAAGCCTGATCTCGTGGTGGAAGATGTCACAGTTTACTGTGGCGTGAGGTGGTTTAGCCAATGGAGAGCCAGAATTCAGCTAATGGAATGTGAAAAAATAGTTAGCTCAGCTTAATTTAGGGTATAAGAATAGGCTTTAGCTGCAAACTTTTGGCTTACGCTTCTTGATACCAGAGGGACGTTCTGCTGTCCGATGATGATTACACGTAAGGAAAGTAACCTTTTAAGACTTTGTTTCCAGGCGATGAGGGTAGAGACAGAGAGTTAGTTAGGTTTTGGAAATGCTCTTTTTCACTTATTTCTGCTAATGAATAATATTTTCTTGAATTAAGCTCTCTTTATAAATGCTGAATAAAACTTTCTTATGACTTTTTCTAATGCTTGCTTGATAAAGTTCCAAACCTAAGTTTTCTTAAATATGTTTTAATAAACTTTTCAAAATGACAAGCTGGTCTTGTTTATTGTAGATAGTTTATTGCTTAAAGTCATACAACATAATGATCCATTCACCTCACTCTCTATGTTTTATGGGCCTGGTATTGATTGGTAAGTGTGATAGTGGATTGTGTCATCATTTATAAAGAATTTTTGTTGCTGCGCTTCATCACGTGCATCAGGCGTTTGGTGTTATCAGCACATTGTCTGTTAGGTATAAAACCCGCCGGGTAAGGCTCTATGATGCCCAGAAGGCAGGGACCAAGCCTCGCTGCCAGAATCCCGGTGAACAGTTTGAAGTCCAAGTTGAGCAATGAAATCAGTCAGTAGGCCGCACAATGGGTCACGTCTTTACCCGTTTTCGGCAGGATGATAATGTCTGCTTCTAACATGTCTTGGGGAATGAAACCAGGTCCCTGAGTTGAACAGTCTGACAAGTAATGGGTCTAGGAGGGGGCAAAATGTTTTGTAGAACCCCGCTGAGAAGCCGTCTGGGCCTGGATCCTCAGCGCTTTGAGGCGTGCTATCGCTGAGATTACTTCTTCTAATCGTATCGGGGCATCTAGAGATCATGCGTTTGTCTCTTTGAGGGCCGTGACCGCTGCCTCATCGAGGTATGCTTCCCCGGCCCTGGCATCTAGGGTCGAATTGTCCGCATTTAAGGAGGCATAAAATGCTCTGAATGCTTCTGCTATTTGTTCGTCCTCCCGGACCGCCCTACCTCCCTCTCCCTGGATAACGGGGATCGTGAATTGGAGGACTTTGGCTTTGAGTTTACTGGCCAGCAATCGTCCAGTTTTGTCACCGCCCACATAATATGTGTGACAAAGGCGCAGCGCCGCGTATTCCACGCGGTCGAGGTCCAGGCTTGCGAGTTGGGCCCTGGCCGCTTTGAGCTTGCGCCTTATTCTGGGGGCCCCTGTCCGACTGTGGACCCGTTCGAGTTCTATCACCTGCTCCGATAGCGCCTGGCGTCTGTCTTTACATTCCCGGTTGTCCACCGCTGCTATCGCAATCAGTTCCCCACGTATCACCGCCTTGAGCTCTCCCCAGACCGCTGACATGACCACGTCTTCATTGTCGTTTGTGCGCAGGTAGTCTGCGATGCTTTGGGTAAGCTGCTGTGCGACCCCTTTACGCTGTAGTAGGTTTTCCCGCAGGCGCCACTTGCCTTTTCTTGTCTGCACGCGTGGGACCTTCAGTCGAATCGTAACCGCATCATGGTCCGATAGTGCAGCTGGGACAACCTCGATATCTTTGACCAAGGTGGCCAAGTCGGTTGACCCCAAGAAGTGATCGATCCGGGCGTATGTGCGGTGTACATGTGAGTAAAAGGTGTACCCCGGGGTTGTGGAATGTGCCCCCCTCCATAAATCTAGGAACCCCCTACAGGCCAGCCATTGTCCACCCTCATTGGAAATTGCCCCCGTAGAGCCAAACCGTTGTCCCGACCTGTCCTTCTCGGTGTCCATTACCAAATTGATGTCACCTCCCACCAGTGTGTACCTCGTGTTTGTCACTATAACATCTGCCAAAGCCCCTTTGAGAAAGGCTTCTTGTTTAGTATTGGGAGCATATATTGACAAACCCCCTATACGGACATTGTACGCCAGGAGTGTGCCTTTGATTCCCGCTATCTTGTCTCCCACCCGGCCCTTGAAATGTCGTGCGAAGAGCAAAGCGACCCCAGCTTTTTTCTCAGTGGTGGAGGAGTAGTATTGCATTGGAAAGGCCCTGGACCGCATACAGTGCCAGTCCTTGGAGAGTAAATGCGTCTCTTGTAACAAGCATATGGCTGCTCCCGAGTTCTCCAAATATGATAGTATCGCCCTCCTTTTGATGGGGTTATTGAGCCCTTTTACATTTAAGGTAGGAACCTGAATTGCCTCCTCAGCCATGGACGTGTGTGAGTCTTGTCGCTCTGTGCCCTGAGCAGCCGCTGTCTCATGAGGCCCTGCCCGATCCCTTGTCAAATGGAACACACTGGCGCCCGCCCCCATCCCGCAACCAAAGTCCCAACCCCCCCACCCTACCAACTTCCTTCCCGTCCCTGAACCCCCAACTCTCGCCCCCCTCCCCTCAACCGCCCAAACCCCAACCAGAAATCCCAAAGTGTTCATCATAGTCCCAGGCCAGGCAATACCCTATTCAGGCCTGTGGCAACGTACCGTTGTTGGGTGCGTGGTCCTGGCGACCTTTTTGGCACCCGCCCTGCCCCCCCTCCGACCCGCTTAATAGTAGAGCTAAAAGACAAGCCCCCCTAGTGGCACCGTTTTAGTCCGACGTAGCTGTGTTTTTGGAGACCTCCTGGATGGCTGCCGCCTGTTCCTGCGCCATCATCGTTGGGTCTGGCCTGAGCGACACCTTGGGCGAGCGTCTGCGTCCCACCCATTGCCATCTGTCTCCTGAGGCATGCGGTGATCACTCCTGCGAGGGTCGTGCAGCTACATCGTCATTCCTCATGTCCTCATCTGGGTCGATGCCCAACACCGCACATGTGTCCCGAAGTGACCTGAGCTGTTGCAGGACCCCAGGAATAAGGAATCCCTTTGTCGCGTAGGAAGGTAGTGGCTACTTTTGAAGGCTTTCCACTTCTTTAAGGTACTTGCCGAGAGGTCTTGGTACAACGCCACTGGATGTCTTGATGGCTTGATGGCTTAGTGGCTGTTTCTGGCGTGCCTCTTTCAGAATGCGTTCCTTTAAGGGGAAGTCAGGCAGAAACGCTAGGATGTCCGGAGGGGGAGCGGGTGCTCTGCGTGCTAGGCCTACCCTGTGCGCCATGTCGATCTGGATTTCGAAGTCCTCTCCTTCCCCCAGGACCTCCCGGAACAGACCCTGCAGATATAGGGTAACACTACTCCCCTCCGCCTTAGATGGTACACCACGGACTCCTATGTTGTTTCTTCAGGATCGATTTTCCAGGTCCTCCGCGTGTGCTTGCAGGTCCACTAGTTGCTCCCTGAGGCAGAGAACTTCTTGTTGTAGGTGCTCCACTTCCTTACTCCTGTTCTGGTCCGTGTCCTCCATTGCAGCCACGCGTTCCCCTAAGCCATCCACCTCGCGGCGTAGCTCGCAGTACTCCCCAGCCATATCTTGCTTCAGTGTCTGGAAATCCTCCTTCAAGGAGTTAAAGAGGGACTCCAGGAACGCTTTGGTGATGGGGGCCCCTTCATCTTCTCGCCCTGTGGTGTCTTTTGCTGCTGCCGGGGCCGACAGGCTCTTGTCCACTTTAGGGGCACCCTTCGTCAGCATGTCCATTATTGTGCGGCCGCCTCTGCGCGACCCCGTTGCCATGGTGGACCAAGCTCTGTGTCCCGGTAGGCCCCGCTATAGATCGGCCCACGTGATGGTGCGTTCCCCTACTGGCAATGCAACCAGGCCCACTTGCCTGCTATCTTTCAGTTCTTCACTCGGCCACGCAGCGCCAGGCAGTTGTGTCCTCCGTCTCGGTCGCCTGGGTCTCGACCAGCGCGGGCCTCTCCTCTATTCCTCCGTCCCAAGAGTCTTCCTCGATAGGTACTTTGATTTCCGGTATGTAGCTACCGCCTGCACCCGCGGCTCTCAGCCCCCGACCAGTTGGTCCCCTGCGCTCTGTGCTCCCAGTAGGACTGTGGCTGCACTCCCTCGGCTTCGTCTAGCCAGACAGACCGGCGGTCGCTCGCAAGGAAGGCCTCTCGTACTAGGCCTCAAAGCCTGGGGCTTAATTTTGCACTGTCTCGATGGCCCCGCCCGGCCCCTCTGCACTCTCTTCACCTGGGGCCCTCCTCGCTCCCACAACCCCAGGCTACTCCCGCTGCAGTGCTGATTCCCACTGCGCAGAGTGCGTCTGAGGCAGTCCGGGCCTGCGCGCTTCCTCCAAGCGCAGGCCCCTAAACCTGGGGCTCGATTTTTGCGTACCCGCTGTCGGCTCCGCCCCTGGCCTAGGCCGCCCTCTCCGCTACTCACCTTGGGGGCTCGAGGCCGTCACCTCCGGATCCTGGCCTGCTATCTCGTTTCAGCTTTGAGCAGCCACCGCGCCCAGCACTGCCATCGGTCGCGTCCAGACGGCGAGGGCAAGCGATGAGCACCTTGAGGCCCCGGCTGCTCGATCGCTGCGGTGCTTGGCTAGGACCCGGTCCGTGGATGGCAGGCACCACGTCGGTGCAGCTCCGTCGTCTTTCGCTGCCCTGCTGGACCGGGACCGGAGACTTCCAGTGCCCTGGAGTCCGGGGGTCCGTGCTTGGGGGGCTTAGGGTGCTTATAATGGGTCAAGACGGGGACCGGGCCGAAGCTCCACAGACGCACGTCTGCCTCGGTCGCCATCTAGGCCACGCCCCAGTCCCATCATTTTTTAGTTGTTTTGAAATAGGAAAGCGCCTAGAAAATAACTTGTTTGGAGGTGTTATGCCTCAGGCGCAATAGGGACTACCTTTGAGTGTACTGCTCGGAATAAGAAGTGTACATTCATATTGTTTTGTTCCCAGTAGGGGTATTATTATTATTTTTCTGTATGTTTTTGTATAGATTGTACATGTTGTATATATGTAGTGTATCATATATATCAATGTGATTTAAATGTATTGATTGTTACGTCTTGTACATATGAAGTGTATATATGTATTTTTTGATTTAATTGTGCTCTGCCCCGTCACATGAAATGTACATAAGTTTGAATGTTGAATATAGTATTTTGTGAACATTATTTGGGATCATCAGAGTAATTAATTGTATTCTGAATGAAAATAAATGTTAGATTGGTCCCTCTATACCTTTTTTTCTTGGATATACATCTTTGATGTTTTTTTGCTCAGATATATGAGGGTGATTTGGCAAAACCCCTATCTTGTATGTACCTATATGACAGATGAGGGCACAAAGTCAAAGAAGCACTCAGGAAAAGGTGGCACACTATCAGTGCACCCCCCCCCCCCCAATTTCCCCTTAAGGGTGTAAAGTGGGTCCCATGGATCCCCCAGATTTCCCCTTGCACATAGGTGCAGTCACTGACTGTACCCGCCTGCAAGGGGATCTCTAATCCCCTTTGAAGGTGCAGGCAGGTGCTGACTGCACTGTGAAAACACGGAGCAGCTGGTCCGTGTTTTCACATGAATGCGCTGCCCTGAGGGCAACGCGAGCTTCCATTATCTCAGTTTACGCCCAGCGCACCTTTTGAAAGGTTCGCCGAGTGCAAACAGTGATAATGTGTAATACGGCCCCATGAGTATTGCTGCCTCATTGGTCTGGGTAAGACTTCTGCTGTGGACCACTGAATGAGTCTGGACAGTGTTCTGACAACTGATCAAGTTGACTTTCTAAATGACATACATGATGGAACCTGTCTCCTGTTACAGTCATTTATTACCCTGTCCCACATAGTAGAATGTGCCTGGTGTGCTACTGTTGCTCACCCTCCCTGTTCTACCTTTTTGTTCTTGTCAAACACAAATATTCCAGTATACCTAATGTAATATCATAATAAATATGCTGGGATGTATGTCAGTACAACGCGGTTGTTTTCAACGCGGTACTTTACATCGCAGATTTTACAACTCAAGTCTTTACAACGACTTACGTTGGAGGGTGCGGATTTCTGACTCTTATAATTTTATATTCCTACACCAGTCCCCGTAACAGTAATTACAACATTCCTTATCCCACGGCGCCATCCAGCACAAGTGGTAGTAACGACTTGCGTTGTAAAAGACGCGTCGTAACTGCACTGCGGGGTAACATCCGCGTTGTAAAGGATGTTCCCCGACTGGGGCACCTGTAATTGTGTCCTGGACCCCAACTCAGATAGGTCCCACCCTCCACTACCGCGCTCTTCCTCCTGACGTGTAATCTGAAAGTTTCCGGAACTGGGTGTGACACTGGACTCTATCAGATACATGGGGAGCACCACACCCCAGTACCAAGCTCTACTCCTTCCACTCCGTACTGCACAACCTCCATGTGCGCTTAGATTGCTTCCTTTGCTCCCTTCCCTTGATACCCCTCATCCGCTACTCTGATTATCTTGGTCGTATAATCTCAGATCATGATGCAGGCATCATGGACATGCAATGGGCGACCCCCCTTCTCCCTACACCGATGTGGTGACTCCTGTGGGATTGACTGGAGGACACCCTCTTCTGCATGGCACAGGAGACCCATATCTGGCAATATTTTGGAAAAATAAATTCACGGCCTCCACGACGAGAGGCACTTGCCAGCAGGTAATGGTGGGCTTCTACAGGAATTAGACAGGGAGAGATTGCAACCCAGTGAGAGGCCCAGAGTTCACCGACACAAAAACGGAGTATGCAGCCCTCTTGGATCACTTGACATGCTTTAACTTTGCAACACATGTCGCCAACGTCCACAAAGAAGGCGACAAATCAGGCCGTTTTCTTACTTGACTGATATGGCAGGCGGTTCCTGTGAGTCCTATTTTGGAAGTAGTCACACCTTCAGGGGTCACAGTACATACACAGGGCGAAATACGTCAAGCATTTCTCGAATACTACTTGTCCATATATCAGGCACCCCAGATGTATCAATGGCTGATGCGAATGCCATTTTGTCAGCCTCACCCTCCTGCATGTCACAGACATCACCAGACTCTCTCTGGATTCAAATATCATGACGCTGATGTAAAATAGGTGATCCAGGAGCTCGATAGGAAGAAACATCTGGGACTTGATGGTCTGCCAATAGAATACTATTACACCTTTTCAAGCAGTATGGCACCCCACCTTCTGGAGGTGTTTATTGAAGTGCTCCGAACTTGTGAGATCCCAAAGTCCCTCCAGAGTTTCACTTAGTCTCAATCCACAAGCCAGATAGGAACCCCACCCAAATGGCATCATACCAGCCTATCACAACCATTGGGGCTAACTACAATATCCTGGGGAAAATCTCTCCAGTAGATATGCACAGGTATTCACAGAACTCATACACCCGACCAGAAGAGCATCATCCTGGGGTACCGAACATTGCAGAACATCAGGCACCTACTGCATGTGCAGGACTATGTACAAGGGTGGTTCCCTCACTCGGCCTGCCTCATACTGGATCTTGAGAAGGCGTTTGACTCTCTGACATGGGGTTACCTTTTCCAGGTCCTCGTCCACATGGGAATAGGGGACCATTTACTCGCATACACCCAGCTGCTTTATTCCAAACATATCTCCGGGATACAACAGGACCGTCTCATCTCCACATCTTTTCCAGTAGGTCGGGGTACCAGACAGAGGAACTCCCTCTCCCACCTGCTTTTTACAATGGCCATGGAACCCCTTGCCATCTGGCTGTGAAGGGAGGGTCGTACATGGGGTATCCCCCTAGTGGACAGGACACATACGGTGTCCCTGTATGCAGATAATCTACTTTTATACCTACTGGACATAACGTCTGACCTTTCCTTGCTGCACGATTCACTGACTGAATTCACTAGAGCTACAGGACTCTGGGTAAACTGGGCAAAGTCTTCCATATATCCGCTCCATCTTGATCAGCGAGTACGGGAGACATGCCATGTCAACACACAACTCTGTTGGTATAGGGCGGCTAATCACTATTTGGGTATCCGCCTTTTTTATACCCCATTAGACCTATATAAACACAACATTTGGGCCACCCTGGCAGGCATCAAATCCTAAGTGCACTTCTGGAAGAATCTACCCCTGGCCCCCATTGGTAAGATAGTGCTAGCAAAAATGTCCATTCTACCCGTCTCCCTTTTTATTTAGGGACCTTCCCATTCCCACCGAAAACCTTCTTTGGCAAGTTGGACTCATTGCTTTGAGTCCTTATCTGCAGTGACAAACGGCGGTAAATTGCCCTCAGTGGGCCTAGGATTGAGTGCGCTCTCCTTTAAGGCGTATTTTCTTGCTGCACAATTACAGTGGCTGTCACATTGGACAGCTGGACTCTACCTTGGAGAGTCGAACCAAGGGCCGGCACCTCAGCCCCTGTCCGCGATATGGGGCTTCCTCCTCCCAAAGATCTTACCCCCATCCATATGGCCCCTGCAGATGATGGTAGCCCCTAACTGTTGGATCTGATTGCAGCATCTCATGCTTGGTACGCCTGCATATGCCCCCGCATTGCCTCTGGTAGGCCTCCACTGCTTACACAGCTGCAGAGAAGAAACCCTGGATACCATAGAGAACCTGTTTTGCGACGGTCGCCTCCTCACCTTTGAAGAACTCACGATAGACCACAGCCCTCTCGCCCACTGACAGCTACAATACACCTGCTAGACCCTATGGGACACACTAGATTCGGAGCTAGTTACATACCCAGTGCTGCAGACTATACTGACCATGGGTGAGGGGCGCTACCTGATTCACGGGGCATACAAGGCCACCCATGCACTCACTGGAACCTTCCCTACCACCATTGCAGAACAAGTGGGAAGATGACCATTGAAGGGTACTACATGACAAAGAATGGGAACAGGCATTAGAGTTACCCCAGCTTATCTCTGGAAATGCCTGCTTTAAAAATATACAGGTCTTTGTGCTCCTCTGGGCATACCTGACCTGCCCGTAAATAAATAGTTTCTTCCCCAAGGCACAACTCAGCTACCCACAATGCCACACACCGGACGTAGATTTTAACCATATCCTGTGGTCTTGCACGACCCTGCAGGCATTCTGGCAATCAATATACACCATGCTACAGAAGGTAACAGAACTACCTGATATCCACACATGGGAAACATTCGCATTGGATATCTTTAAACTCAGGAGACAGCATAGGGTACATACGCGCTTTGTAGCTCTGGCGCTTCTCCTGGCCAGATGTGTGAGCATGCTCCAGTTGAGATCCACCTGGCACCCCCGGTTACGGCTTGGCATGGAGTGGTGCGAAACTGTGGATGGGCCCTCCACTATGAGCACGCTTACCACTTGCGGATTAAACCTATTTCTCCAGAGTGAATGAATGAAATGAAATGAAAGGGCAACTTATAGAGCGCGAAACATTCACCCGAAGGTGTCAAGACGCTTACTCATTAAGGCTGAGGTTCAACAGACCTTAACAACTAAACAGCCAGGTATTTAGAGCCTTCCTGAATGTTAACAGATTGTTCTCATGTTTCATATTTGATGGGAGAGAATTCCACAATCTGGTGGCACCCAAAAAAAAAATTCTTCCTCCCCAGGCGCATTTTTTCACCCTGAGAACAATAAGATCGTTAGACACGGATGAACAAAGGTTACGAGCTGGAATGTAGAACAGAAGATTCCGCATCACTGTGTCAGTGGAAGATCCAGACACTGAGACGATAATCAGCGTATCATCTGCATAGGAGACAGCAGAGATCCCCAGAGATCTAATCAGTTTTGCCAATGGTGCAACATAAACATTAAAAAGCGTGGAGCTCAGGGATGATTCCTGTGGTACCCCACAGGGTAATGTAAAATTTGGTGACCTGAAATTATCCAGAGCCACAAACTGTTCTGTTGCATCTAGTCTTCGTAGAGAAACGGAGATAAGACTTGAAGAGTAGATAGGTTCTTTAATGAAGATCCTTCACAGCAAATACAAAGCACGTCAGCCAGGAACAGAGGTCAGGCAATAACTGAATCCAGTTAGAACACAGACCCTGGAACCATAATAGCATTCCAATAACAATAGAGTAACATAAGGAAATACAGACAACCCAAAACTCTAAACCATAGATACCACACATCTCCCTTCCCCAAAACAAAAAAAACAAAAAAACATTAAAGATAAAAATCCTTAAGATAAGCAGGAGCACAGGTGTTGCAACTACTCCGCCTAAGGACACTTGGAACATCATTTGGAGCTGAAATAGAACAATCAGGTAAGGAATTGGAAACATTGACATCATCAATGACATCAGGAAGTGAACAATGCTCCGTCAAAGCAGAAGAGGGACCAGGAAGTTGCGAATCACCAGGTCCAGACAGAGAGAAAGAATCCCCTTGATGAGAAGATGAAGAAAGCTGCAAATCCGGAATTAGACTGTCCGAAAAATTGCTGTCCTTCAGGCTTTTGCAGTCTCTGAAAACAGGAGGATTAACAACAACAACATTTCTCTTGCTCCACCATTTGCCATTAGCAAGTAAAACAGCATTCTTAGAAACCCTGACAATTTTTGAAGTAGGATAAAATTTAGACTTCTGACTATTGTTTTTTAAAGGTCTTTTGACCTTGACAAAATCACCCACATTAAAAAGAACATCTTTAGTTTTGAACTTGTCATCATAAGCAACTTTCATTTTGTTTTGCACAGAAACTACTCTGTCACGAACTTGATCAACAGTGGGTAATTTCTCATCAACTTTTGTCTTGTCAAGGACCCATAAAGGACTAAGCTTGGAAGAACCAAAACGTTTCTTCAACAAGACAAAAGGAGTAACACCAGTTGTGGAATGAGGTGTATTATGATAACTCCACAATCTTTCTTGGACAGCTTTTGAAACATCGAAATTCTGCATACAGGCTAACTGGATAGTGTCTTTTAACATTTTGTTGACCCTTTCGACCATGCCATTGCCTTGTGGACTGTACAAGGCAACAGTCAAATGTTTGATATCAAGATTTGATAAAAAATTTTGGGTGACATGGGACTTGAATTGGACACCATTATCAGATACCAGATATTTAGGAATACCTTCTCTATGAAAAAGGTCATCCAAAAAATCAATAACACCAACAGTGGATGGATCAGACATGAGCCTACACTCAACCCACTTTGAAAAATAGTCCACAAGGACTAAGGCAAATCTTAAATGAGGTTTTAAGTTATACATAGGACCAATGAAATCAATGCCCAGTTTCTCCCAGGGACCCTGAGGATAAGGAACAGGAAGAAGAGGAGAATTCCGCAGCTTAAGAGATTTGTCTGCTTCAAAACAACTAGAACATCTCCCGACAACATTTTCTACATCAACATCCAAATTTGGCCACCAGTAATAAAGCCTTAACCTTTTCTTAGTGCCAGTGATCCCCAAATGACCAAGATGAGCCAAATTCAATAATTTTATTTTAAGCTTGTTAGGAGGAATTAATAAGGAGCCTCTCATCAAAAAATCATCCTCTACAGTCAGCTCATCTTTGACCTTAGAAAACAAACGTAAACCAGAATCAAGATTCCTATCATCGGGCCAACCCTTGATGATATGTCCCTTGACTAAGTCTTGAACCTTGTCCAGTTTGACACAATCCAACCACTCATCCTTGCTGATGATACTCTCTGAGAACATCAATCCATCCACAATGCCAACAACGCATTCAGAATCCTCACAAAGAGAAGAAGAACTTTCCGAATTACTCAGTGGACATCTAGAAAGGAAATCAGCACGGGTATTTTTACCTCCAGGGATATGTGTAATGGAGAAATTAAACTCATACATCCTGGAGAGTAACCTGACTAATCTAGGACTGAGATTATTGTGATCTTTCTTTGACAATAGGAACACTAAGGGCTTGTGATCAGTCACCAAAACAAATCTCCTACCCCAAAGATAAGTTTCGAAATGCTTAGTGGCCCAAAGACAAGCCAAGGCTTCCCTCTCAATAGTGCTGTATCTCCGTTCCGCAGGTGAAAGGGACCTGGAAGCAAAACCAACAGTCTGTTCAACGCCATCAACTAATTGGGAAAGAACAACACCTAAACCAATGCCACTAGCATCCACAGTGACCACCGATTGAATGTCATCTCTAAAGGAATGAAGAGAAGGAGCCTGTACAATGAGTTTCTTTAAATGCACACAAACCTCATTTACTGAATCATCCCAAGAAAACTTCTCACCTTTCCTAAGCAATTTCCTTAAAGGTTCAGTTTGCAAAGCAAAACAATCCACAAATCTTGAATAATATTCACAAACACCCAGGAAAGACCTGAGTTGATCCTTGTTCTCAGGACAAGGACTATCCACAATGGCCTTAATGAGATCCTGTTTGGGAGAAATGCCTTTACTAGAAATGTGATGACCTAGATAATCAATGCTGTCAACCATAAACTTGCATTTCTCTTATTTTACAGTAAAGCCATTGGTTTCAAGAATGTCCAACACTTCGGATAGTTTCTTCAGATGATCATCATCACATTTGGAATAAATCAAAATGTCATCCTGGTAAGCTAAAACGTTGCTACATTTACCAAACAATTTGTACATGAGCTTCTGGAAGACTGAGGCAGCAGACGCAAGCCCAAAAGGCATGCGTAAGAATCTATAGGGACCAAAGGGAGTATTGAAGGATGTCAAATCACGAGAGTCCTCACAGAGTTCCACCTGGTGATACGCAGATCTTAAGTCCAAACACGAAAAAACTTTGGCATCACCAAGCTGAGCTAACATGTCTTGGATCTTGGGAAGGGGGAAACAGTCAATTAAAATGTTTTTATTCAAAGATCTCAAATCAATGCATAATCTTATGTCTTTGCTTCCCTTTTTCTTCGCGATAACTATGGGGGCAACCCATTCTGAAGAATTTATAGGTTCAATAACCCTGTCATGACATAGCTGTTCTAAATGTAGCTTGAGTTGAGAATGTAAAGAAGATATCTTCAATCCAGGTTATATAGTTGAAGTAAGTCTTTATTAGTCAAAAGTGAAGAGACCTCCAGCTCCTTCCACAGCTTCCTCTGCACTGTCTGCTATTCACATCATAACATTCTAACCTCCTAGCAACATGCCCACAATTCCAAGAAGCATAGATCCCAACACATCTCCCCCCAGTACAATATCAGAAGAAATGTACAAATGAAATATATAAAGAAAAATAAAGCATACAGGAACAAATAAAAGTCTATGGAGCATTACACTTTGCAACATTGCCACAGCTCCAAGCAGAACCATCATTTAGAATGAGAACATTTTTCTTCACAAACTTTACTTGTTTAGGTTGAGAATATTTACTTTCTCCCTTAGCTACAATACCACATTTCTTTGTCACTACCCAATCACCAACACATATATTCGGATCTTTCACCCTCATTCTGAGATTGTACGAATGTGTAAAATCACGGTGCCTACTGACAACACAATCCTTCACACTTGATCGGTCAACCCACACACATTCTTTGTTCTTGAGCCAACCCGGAACTTCCTTCAAACCAGGCTCACGCCCTTTTAGAGAGACATATCAGTGACCGAATGTGGAGTTATCCTGTAAGACCAGACCATTTTCTTAAGCTCCTCAGCCCACACCAAACCATTCGCCAATGACAACTGTATGTTCTCCATCAACAATCTATTGATCCTTTCCACAAGGCCATTGGCCTGTGGCCTAAACAACGCAACCTTCTCTTGACAAATTCCCATGCCATCTAAAAATTCCTTCATTTGTCTTGACACCAGCTGCACACCATTATCCGAAACCAAAGTTTTTGGAATACCTTCATTTAAAAATGTTCTTTCAAAAAACTTATCACCCTCTTTGTGTCAATACTTTCAGTGGACTCCATTACGAACCACTTAGAAAGATAGTCCACAAGAACCATTATGAATCTATTGCGAGTACCCAATTTGGAAATTGGTCCCAAGAAATCAATCGCTAATTTCTCCCAGGGCCGTACCGGAAATTCAACACAGGAAAAAGAAGGCTGCCTAATGACTTTCGTTTTATCGCTAGCAGCACACGCATGACAATTCCTAACCAACTCATCAATCTCACCATCCATCCCTGGCCACCAATAGGATTCGCGAATCCTGCTCTTGGTCATGTTCCTCCCCAAATGGCCTTCATGTGCTATATTCATGATCTTTGATCTAAGATTGCACGGTGGCACCAATCGGTTTCTCCTCCACAACTCCCTTCAGATACACTCAATTCAGCTTCAACATTAGAAAAACCCTTCAAGCGAGTGTCATTAGAGGATTCCCTAGACCATCCCTCAGAAACATGTTTCATAACCAAAGGAATTATTTGATCATCTGCCATGGCAGATTCCCAATCACTTTTATCAAAAGCAAGAATCTCATCACAACTAAATACAGGATCTTCCACTTCAATCAATCAATGCTATAGGCATTCTAGATAAACAATCCGCAATAACATTTTTCTCTCCTTTTACATATTCCATCTGAAAATTGTAATCAAGCACTGATAAAATCCATTTCGATATTCTAGGGGTGACATTACCCTCCAAACCTCTACCTCCTTTAAATAAATGCACAAGAGGCTTATGATCTGTGCGCACTCTGAAGGGCAAACCCCAAAGAAAATATCTAAAGTGTTTAATCCCCCACGTGCAAGCGAGAGCCTCCCTCTCAATAACCGAGTAAGATACTTCTGCACCCTGTAACCTTCTAGAGGCAAAACCTATAATTCTTTCCACACCATCAGATATCTGAATCTGCCAAATCTTTAAATTGACAATTAAGTGATAATCCCCGTAAGGCTGCCACATAAGTTGCAACATCTTCATCGACTTTTTGAACACGACAAAAGAACTTATGCCTTTCTAAAAGAGTATTAATCTTTGTAATGAACCTTTTCTCCAACATCAACATACTCATATCATAGACATTAGCAGCATGACCATCCCCCACACCTAAAGATATTTCGGGCAAATCCTCGTATAATCTTCTACCTTCTACCCCTAAATTATGAAGAAGAATGGCTTGTTTGCGAACAGGACCATACTTGTCTGCACCAGATGCTAAAATATAAGTGAGAAATAACTTCTTCCATTCTTTCCAAAGTATTGGGGGTTCACCAGGCGTAGGGAGGAAGGAAGGGGGGGTAGAGAAGGTTTGATCACCCATGGTAAATAATCAATAGTACTGTTTACTGTTTATAGCAAATAAGTAAATACTCAAGTTAAGAATAATTGTAATCCACAGGCAAGAAACTAATCAGGAGCGATCGGCAGTCCAACAGTTCAAATTCAGGAGCGATCGGCACTCGAGCAGTTCAAATTCAGCAACTCAGAAGTATTCAGCAGCGCTACAGTTGAACCGGCAGCAACAAGACGATAACGAGAAGACTCGAAGACTAGGAAGCTGGTATACACTTCAGATTGGGCGAACGAAGCTTTCTGGACAACCAAGATGGCCGCCACGCTGAATCACGTACTGACGCTCCCACGTAGACACTTGAAAACAATCCTAAACAAAAATGGCCGCCACGTTGGTTTACGCAAGTGACGTCTTCAACATCACGTAAACAAGCCGGTGATGTCCAAGAATTCCGAAGCAGCAGCGGCTTCTAAAGCCTCTTAAGGCGGCGGTTTCAAAATCGCGCGAGCAAAGTAAGTAAGCCTAGCTCAAAAGATGCGATTAGTGAAAAAACGCAGGGAATCACAGAAATTTGTAAAATCCTTGTCAAAGATCCAGCGTTAGCAATTTAGAGATAAGAATGCTTCAGAAATGTTGAAAATAAAGCGCAAAAGTGGCAAGAATATCAAAGTGAAGATTCTTGTCGCACAGATGGCAGTTAAAGGATCCAAAATTTAAATAAAGCTCAATCTATCTATCTACTTCCAAGATTCAGATAGAGAGCAGTAAATAGGGTAAAATGTACATACCGAAAGGTTGCTGCTGCCTTGAGAAGAAAAATATGAAACAGAGTTGGAGGAGTAAGTTGTATACTACAGTCAAATCCAGCAGTAGTATCATCCAGGGATGGAGGTCAACTCCAGTCTCTGCCCCTGCCAGAGTATAGGGTTCCCTTGTCGCCAATGTAAAGAAGATATCTTCAATCCAGGTTATATAGTTGAAGTAAGTCTTTATTAGTCAGAAGTGAAGAGACCTCCAGCTCCTTCCACAGCTTCCTCTGTACTGTCTGCTATTCACATCATAACATTCTAACCTCCTAGCAACATGCCCACAATTCCAAGAAGCATAGATCCCAACAGAGACCTAACAGAAAGAGGAACATTTCTTACTTTATGGATAACAGGTATGGCATCCTTTTTGAGAACAATGCGATGCTCAAAGTCATGAACAAGACCCAGCTTGTCCTTGAAGAGAGCACTATGTTTGACAAGAAGTTGGTGTAAAGCCAAATTAGAGGAATAACAAACATCAACCAAAGAAATTGGGCAAGAAGTCCCTGGTCTTAAAACCATACCAAACTTGCCTTGATCCTTCCACCCCAAGATGTTGTACCCATTTTTTGCTACATATATTTTAGTAGCAATGCACCTGTCCTCAAATTTAATGGTGTCATTGAAAAACCCTAACATATCAATGGAATGACCCCCAAACAAAATAGTGTGAATATCAGGAGGATACAATTGGGAGGATTTCCAATACATGTTAAATAAATTGTCAGTGACAAAGGTAATTGGAGATCCAGAATCCACAGTCACCTGAATTACTGTATCACCAATGGTGACATCACAGATAGGACCCCCATCATCCAACTCAGCATCAATGTATAAAACAATCTTTTTAGAAGAGACCACTGTACACACATTCTCAGTATCAGAAAGATCAACATTTTCAATCGTGTTAACTTTTACAGGATTTCTGTTACAAACCCTCGTGAAATGTCCGGTTCTTTTACAAATAAGGCAGGTTTTGGTAAGAGCTGGACAACTTTTCGAATTGGCCAAATGTGAAGAAGAACCACACCTGAAACATGCAACTTTTTTCCTAGGCTCTTTAGAATCTTTGTTTTTAAATTGGAAAGTTTTTGGTTTAATGCTTAATGCATTGACAGCCTCAGCAACTGCTTCACCTTTTTTTGTTCAACACTCTTTGAGAAGAGACAGATCTCTCAATACCTCTCGCAAGCTCAAGAGTTTCTTTGAGAGATGGGTCCCTGCAACACAGCAATCTCTCTTGAACCTTTTTATTATAGCAATTAACAATTATTTGATCTCTAAGATAAGAATCAATGTTACCATCAAATTCGCAAGTTGCAATTAAAACTCTAAGTTCTGTTAAAAACGTGTTAATTGACTCAAATTCAAATTGATGTCTGGTATAAAATTTGTGACGTTCAACTACTACACTGGTTTCATCAATAAAATACTTGGCCAGTCTGGAAACAGCTTCTTGGAAACAACCCCAATCAGTTTCATGAGATTGAGGAGAAATAGGTATCCAGTTAGAACACAGACCCTAGAACCATAATAGCATTCCAATAACAATAGAGTAACATAAGGAAATACAGACAACCCAAAACTCTAAACCATAGATACCACATGTTCTCTACCAGATAGGAATGACTCAAATAGGGTAAGCCTTCCCTTTGACACCGATCCCCCTCTGAACTTCCAAAAGTTTCTGATGGTTCACAGTGTCAAATGCCACCGAGAGGTCAAGCAGCACAAGTGCTGCACTGCCCCCGAGTCAACAGTTTGCCTAATCATTTCGGAGGCTGTGATTAGTGCCAATTCGGTACTATGATGTTTACGAAACCCGAATTGAATATCATCAAATAAATCATTCTTTTCAATATATTCTGACAGAATATTGTTCATGGCTTTCTCCGCCATTTTAGCAGGTAGCAGAAGTCTAGAAATCGGACGATTATTCTTAGGATCAGTGTCGTCTAGATTTGTTTTTTCAGACCAGGGAGCACAGAAACCAACTTCCAACAGATAGGAAAAATGCCAGATAAAAATATTTTATTAAAAAAATGCATCAAATAAGATGCAAATGTTTCAGGTAAGAGGTGAAAGGAGGTCAAAGGTACAAAGGGGAACCTGATTTAATAGATTTCATCAAGTTTGTTGTTGCTTCCATTGTTAATGGGAAAAAGTGGATAGTTCAGGAGTATTATTACTATTACTACCCCCAGCATATATGCCTGACGCAATGCAGGCAGTCTCAAATTCTGCTGGATCCACTGACACAGCAGTTGTTCCATAACCCACTGTCAAAGACCTCCTTCACTTTCTCTTGAAAATGTGTAGCCACTCTATCACAGAACTCCCGAGTTTTAGGAGAGTCAGTAACCACAACTCATTTAGCTAATCTTTTTACTGTTGAAAAAAAGCTATTTAGATGAAGTTTTTGGGCGTCAAATTCGCCGTAGTAAAATAACTTGGTTTTTCTTTGCTGATGAGGGTTTTATACTCCAATAAGGCTGATTTATAGTCAGCTTTGTTTTCCGAGTCGGGAGACAATCTCCACCTCTTTTCCAAACGGCGACATTTTTTGTTTTCAGTATACCATGGCTGCCGTAGGTCTGGACCTATGGCAGGAGATGCATTTAACTGGTATACGTTGGTCAATTGATTTCCTACACCATTCATCAAATGGGCCACCCTTTACACCCACTTCCTTCATCACTTGGGAAATGATGACCTCCCCGTGATCTACACAGTTAGACACCTCACATTGAGCCCTAATCGCCCATACATCCCACCCTATACCCCATCCTCCTCTTCCTGGCCCTAAGAGCCTTTTTCCGTAGACTGGAGAGGCCCCCTGAGGCCCTTTTCCCCAGTTTTCCCCAGTTCTACTCTACACCCCAGTTGGGAGCCTGGCAACAACCTGCCGTCACACCTACTTATGTTTTGCTGTTCGAACCTCAGAATCAGACGTATTTGCTGATCAGACAACTTGTGTAAGTTTCAAGTTTGCTTCCTTTAGTGCTTCAATAATATGTATACTTACCCAATATGGTGTGTTGCAGCCCATAATTTGTTGCATAATCCATGTTGCAGAACTCTATAAAAATATCTACAAAAAACAAACAAATAGATAGATAACACCAAAGACTTAGCCACTTGAAATGCAGATTACCTTCCATTATGATGCACATTTGAAGCTTTGATGACTTTAGCAATTGAAGGAAGGTGCCTTTCTGTTGGCTGACTACGCAGATTACGTCTGATCTTGGCCTAAGGTATCTGAATAGATATTTGTGACTCATGAAGAAGCATCTCCACATAAATATGAGGGGAGCTATGATTCTTCATTTCACATGTAAATGGGTAGCACTCCATTATTTTTATCAAGTTTTCAACCTTAATTTAACCAACAAACTTTCACATGTGGCGTGCTCACTGTTTAGCATGCCAAGCCCTAGCAGCACGTGCATGAACAAAACATCATATTTTAGGGCTTCTCTTTGCCCCAAAGTCAGTGGCGACAGCCTCTAATCATAGCGCATTTGCATTCCATATTTTTAAATTTAACATATCTTTTCCTCCTTCTTAACCCCTTGGGCGCGGCCGCGATTCTGTGCCTGTGCGGCACATTCCGATCGCGGGTGCGGTCATGACGGCCGGAAGCCATCATCAGCACACGAGCACTGTGTGCCATGACGGCTCCCGGCCGTCATCAGCATGGAAGGGGTTAAGTTCATTTTGCTTATAATTCTTCATTTTCATTTTCTCCACTCTTCATATCATCCGTTTAGCCATGCAAGGTTAATGCCAATTTTCCACAGTTTCTCATATTCTCGCGGGCCATCCAAACCTCTCTTTCAAGAATATGTAAAAAAGCATCATTTGTCGATAGCAGTTTATTGTAGCCCAATGCATTTCGGACCTCCACGGGTCCTTCGTCAGGGATAACTGTGAATAACAACAAAATACATACTTTTAAAACACTACCCCACTAAATAAGTGCTCAAGTTCTTTCCAAAGCTTATGAAATGTAAATTACACATGGCTTACTTTCCTTAATGGCTCAGAAACAGTTACAAACTCAATACTCTTACATCCCCCTCTCGTTTAACCTTTACCCTCCATGTCCCATATTCATACTCCACTATCTTAACTATACCTCATCTTTACTTTATGCTGGGACCTATGAACATTTCTCAACATTTATATCTTTCCTCTCCCTTCTTATGCGTACCTGCTAAAAAGTGTTCTTCTCGCGTCTCATGCCGCCCGATAAAATCTGTTGTTGTCCGTTAACCACTGCTCTCATCTCAACTGGATCTTCCCTTGAGTTTGTGACTGTTTCTGAGCCATTAAGGAAAGTAAGCCATGTGTCCCAATGCGCTTTGTTTTTAGTTTCCTCAAGGTCGTTTGTCTGATTGTTATTGTGCAGACTGTTATTGCTTCTTGAAATTATCCAATCAAGAATTCCTCCTTTCGAGTGTGTAGGTTGTGTGCATGCTTGGGTAAGGTTTAATTCAGTCAGGAAGTCTTTCAGGGTGTTGATCAGTTTGTCCTTACTGTCGTCCCAGTGTAAGTTAAAATCACCCAGGAATATGTTGTTAGAGTGAATGTTAGAGTTTTCCGTGATAATCTCAATTAACTGGTCTATAAAGGTAGCATTATTTCCTGGGGGATGATAAATGACATGCAGGATGCAACTTTGAATGCCTGTAGATCGGACATTAAGGCCTAGGTATTCAAAGGATTCCATAGGGTCGGATTGAATTTGGTTGATTTCTATATCAGATCGGTGGATGCAGGCTATCCCCCCCCTATCTTTTTTGGTCTATCCAGTCTTACTATGTTATATTGAGGGGGCACTAACAGGTCCATGCATGGAGATGATGATTCCGAAAGGCATGTTTCAGTTAGGATCGCTAGATCAATTTCCTGGTTAATGATAAGAGCAGCGACGTCTGACGCATGCTTTACTGCTGACCTGCAGTTGATTAACAGACATTTCAATGGTTTTCTTGCATTATTAGATTCCTGTTCACTCAAGTTCGTGGATATATGGACTTGATGCAAGTTGTTGAAGTCTAGTTTCTTTCCATTTTGTTTGGATGTTCGGTTAGCATCAATCGGAACTGTTTTAATTATCTCCCCTCTACTGTGTTCTTCGTGTTCGTAACTATTCAGTAAGGACAGGGTTTCTTCTTCTGTTAAGTACCTGAGGGTTCTCTTTGGTCGATTTTGCCTGCTCGATTTCTGCAATAATTCTTGCATGTGCTCAACTTTGGACTGTGTATCTACCGTTAGTTCCAGGATCTTTTCCACTCTTTTCATTGTGTTTTGTAAGTCTTTTGACATGTTGTCCATTTGTGTCTGTATTCCTTTAATTTCTTTTTGAGACTGTGTTCCTGTATTCGTAGTGTTCCTCCTCTCTGTTCGGTGCTCATCTTTTGTTTCCACATGTGTAGGTTCCGTTCCTTTTCTCAGGTTCCTTTCCTTGGTGCCGCCGGATCTGCTGGCCATGTCTCTCTTGTGTGGGATGCGTGAGGAAAACGCTCTTTTGTGTGAACTCACTTTCGGTATTGGGTGACGACTATTTTGTGTGTTCCTACCTGACCTGTTAGTGGCGGTGGTACAGTCTTTCTAGACAAAACCTATTTTTATATGATTCACTTGAGGTTCACTTAAAATAACCTATTTTCTAACTTAATTATTATGGAAGGCAATTAGCTCTTTTAGGATCCCATGCCTACCTATGAATCTGTTCTTAGGATCACAGACAGTACATACCTGGTTTGCTACAGCATTAAACCTCATGTCCGGTGCTTGTCAGCCTTTGTTGCACCTAGGCCAATGTATAAAATATTATTGTAAGACATGGAGCCCCCTTCTATTGGCCTCAAGATGGGTTGACTTATTTTTTTCTCCAGTTTCCTACGGTACTTCTGTGGTTGGTGTGGGCAATCTAGTCCCCATGCTGCTTTTCCAGCTTCGACCTCGCTATTACGCTCATTCACAAGAGCAAACATATCCAGCGTTGATGGGCAAAATCTTGCAAGGTAGGAGAGTTACAGTACTTAGAATGGCATCCCCTATTTTCTCGAGTGGGAGTCCTAGTCTTTCAAAGGAGCCTGACTTCCACATGAAAGCTTGTCTAATTTGAAAATATCCTTGTGTGAAATATACATGAGATAGGTTACTCCTTTATAGCACAGTCTTAAAACATGGTTTATGACCCTCACAGAGTGATCCCAAATCTTAAACTTCCTTGAATATGATCTATATTTTTCATAAAATGTGCCTCATCATTGAAAAAAAAACTGAAATTAAAATCTTCCACATCCTTCCACTTCCTCTCACACTATCATATGTAAACAGTACTTTCTAGAGTGTGGCTGACCATTGTCCTTCTACTTCTAGGTGGGAAACATTACTATTTTGTCCCAGGCCTTTGGGATCACAGAGATTGAAAGTGATTTCTTCTCTTATATGCCTTTCGATGGAATCTTGGGCCTGGTGTACCCTGGCATTTCAGTCGATGCTGCCACCCCATTCTTTGACAACATGTGGAGTTAGAATTTGCTGAAACAAGATCTATTTTCCATTTTTCTGACCTTGTAAGTAACTGCAAGGACCACTTTTTATTTCAGTACTGTCATAAAGTCACTCTGAATACTTTCCAACTATGAAAAATTTGCTGTATGCCACATATCCTAAAACGTAGGCCCATTTTGAAATTATGCCTTTTTTTGGGATGGACGACTGATTCAAACCAAAATTGTCTCATAGTGACAGGTTTGTGTAGAATATCATAAAAACACATGTTCTCCATGAACCAGTAACCTTTCCAGTATCTCGAGTGACTTTTGAACACAATTTATTCCCTCTCATTTCATTTTCACTTGTGATACACCAAACTGAATTTTGCATAATTTTTCCGATGTTCGAACGTAATTGCAGGTAAACAAATTGCTTGATTTCTCACTCCCATACTGCTAAGATGTTTGGGTATAAATTAAGTTAGATGATGAGTCACCTCGCGCCCTGATTTGCACCTCTACCCTTACAGGTGGTGTGAGAGGTAATCCCCGGAGGGAAAAGGGAATGGGTGTCACAGTTCTTACATGATTCACCTCCGCAGGAGTATCATGGAAAAAATTTTTTATGCCTCCAATCTTAAACCTGAGTCTTCTGCAGTTCTCTCAGACTACACAAATGAACTAAAGGAATCCCATGGGACAAAAGGGAAGGGGAAAAGAGAACCAGTGTAGCAGATTCTGATGTGCTTCTGATTGTGGCTCAAACAAGACACTTTGTTAACTACCACTTTAAAAGCTGCAACATGTACACAAAAAAGGGTAAACTTCCCAATAATAATCAGATTATATATTCAAAAGAAAGTGTGAAGCAATTTTGCCTTATTTGAATACCTGTCAGAATAACTCATCTGGCTCAGCATGGGTTTCTCTGACATCTGATGTCTTTATTATTGCTGCTCCTAAAAAGAAAATGACTAATGTGTGAGAAATTAAGTTGCTGGTTGAGTGGGGTGTTAACCCCGCTCAAGCAACAGACGCAATCCCAGTAAGGGTGAACCACAGAATCCATTAAACTAACCTGAGCTAACCCTTTGGTAGCTGTCATGAAAGCAGCTAGGCTTAACTTGGAGACAATGTGTAAAGGTTTTATGCAGCACACAAACAGTTATAAAGTAAAAACACAACACAAGAAAAATTACAATCTAGAAAAATAGTCAATTAAAAAAAATATTTGAATCCAAAATAACAAAAATCCAATCAATAGAACAGGAATTATGAATTTTTTGAGTTTAAGGTAATAACTGGCTCCTAAAAGATCAAAGGGCCAACTGCGGACATCTAGTCATGCAAGACCAGATCAGAGTAAAAAAATATGACCGACGGCGATGCAGCGCAGGTCCAATACAAGAAGTAGATTGAGCCCAGCCGGGCCATATACAGTGTCCTGCAAACCACATCTCAAGCTAGTGACGAAACATTTCTTTCTCTGTGAAATATTGATATTATTATCAATAGTAGAGAGGGATCAATTCTCTAGAATATTCTCTCAGATTCAGTAGAAATATTTTTGCTTCATGACAAACGTTTCTTTTTTATTAAGATACTGTTTTATTTATGTTGCCAAATTGAAGCTAATGAAATCGAGCATTGGTAAAGCAAACAATTCTGGCTTTTTAACATGGATTTAAACGTTCTTATAAGTCCTTAGTATGTGGTACCAGGGGTACCCCGGGTCTGTAAGTTAAAGTGACCCTTGTGGACTGCATCACTTATAGTGCTACCATGAGTGTGACAAAGCAAATGTATTTCTCCCAGCCTGCCACTGCGGATTGGTAGAGCAGTTTTGCATTGCTAATTGACTTTGCCATTTAAAGTAATGACACAGTCCAGACCTTTATTTTTCATATATATAGATAACCCCCCATATATCTATCCCTAAGGCAGGGTCCTATATTTTAAAAAGCGGAACATGAGTTTTTGGTGTTCTTACACTTAAAACCCCCAAATTGTTGTTTTTACTGTAGAAAGGTTAGTATCTCCATTGGTGTGTACAGGGTTACACACTAACAACTCAGCTGTGCTAACCTCTGAATGGGACTACTAACATTGGTACAAGGCATGGAAAGAACTGTTGCATTAAATCTGCTTTGAGGCCCAAGTCGAATTTAATGTAACCTCCATGTAAACAGCAAATTTAGTAAGTTGCCACTCTGTTGCCCAAAGTTTTCCAGTGATTGTTTACAGTTGCTTGCCTCAAGACTACTGATCCAGCGCTCAGGGGCTAAACAATTACTAAAGACTGGACTCAATTTCCAAAACCCAACAAGCCCCTTTACGCTAGGTTAGTTGTGATTCTAAAGACTAACCAAACGTATCATTTCCCTATTTAGGTCTCACTAATTTACCAAATATGGCGAATAGATCTTTGTAATCGGACAGGGTAGACAAATTAATAATCATAAGTAAAAATATAATAATGAAGACAGACTCATATGTACATTTATAATTTTTATCTAAATTGTAATAATAATGTGAATGAAATCTCAGTACATACAAGAAATACAGAATTAAGAACAATTGTTACTTACCTGTAAACAGGTGGTTCTCCAGTATTGGTGTCTTTCATAGATTCACATGCTTGAATATTCCCCGTCGTCGAAGTGGGAGTCCCACGGTACATAAAATAGCAATAAATGCTAAAATATATATAAATGTGAGAACATAACATAAGAAAAAGCTTGAAGTAAATACACAACTGAACCTCTAAAACAATTCCTCCATAGGAATGCATGGTAGAGAAAGAAAACACTAGTAACATATCACTGTCATTATGTTAGTCCAAACTACAGCCAATCAGGCGCCAGCACCCTCTAGAACCTTCTCCTCAGAAGCTCAATCCCTCAGATTTTCATAGCACCAAAGAGACCCAGAGTGCATGAGGAGAAGAGAGCCTCTGAGGGGAGGAGGGTGGGTCGCATGTGAATCTATGAAAGACACCAATACTGGAGAACCACCTGTTTACAGGTAAGTAACAATTGTTCTTCTACAGTATTAGGGGTGTTTTTCATAGATTCACATGCTTGAATAGAATAGAGAGCAGTAACCATAGATATATATGCATATATAAAGGAGGAGGAAACAGAGGCTCACCTTATTTGAAAAGATGACGAAGTACTGCCTGTCCCACTGCGGTATCTGCCTCCTTGATGGCATCCAAGCAGTAATGCTTGGTGGAGGCGTGCCTGCTGGACCATGTCGCTGCACGGCAGATCTGATGGAGTGGCACACCAGCAAACAGGGCGGTGGATGAAGACATAGCCCTCGTAGAATGAACCCTCACCGAAGACTGCAAAGGCTTGTGTTACATCCTGGTAAGTGTAGTGTGACAACACGACAGGAAAAGATGTGTTGTCAAATAAGGATTTATTATAAGTACAAGGGCCCGCAGAGAGCGGGAATAAAAGTAATCATAACGGGAGTCAGCTGTCATCTGTCACACAGATGACAGTGACGTCACATAAATAACATCTGAACATTCCAAGTGACGCTACCTAATGGAAATAGAAAACATACTGAGACACATGTCTAACAATCCCCCAGGACAAGATATAACGAGTACAACATCTCCTTTTCCTCCATGAAAACAATAAAGATTACTCCATAACATAGTCCTTAAACCTTGTCGGCAAACTGATAACTCTGCCCACCCTGGAAGACAATCCCCCAGTGTGATTGATTTCTGTGTCTTTCGCTCCAGTAACAGTGGAACCAAACACCTCAGCATTGTTTTCTAGCACAGAGTCCTCTTGAGCTAGAACGGTGTCCCCACTGCCAACAGAACAACTTCTTGGACTGCCTCTCAATGCAAAAGAACTCTCATGACTGACGCTGGATTGCAACAGTTCTGTGCCTCTCGACATGTCATCCCATTCCAGCACACTTCCATTAAGACTAGTATCTCCTTCTTCCCTATTCTTCATTATGATTTTTTCTTGCCCATGTTTGAGTCTTACTACATCATCTTTACTACGCCACCCTTCTCCTTCAATGTAAACAGCACCTCCTGACGCTCTGTCAATTTTCATGGGTTTGCTAAGCCTAGATTCTCCTTTACTCACCAACCCAGGCTTCTTTACTAGCACCCAGTCTCCAGGTGCTATGCCCTTGTCTTTTGCTCTATTCACCATATCAGAATACACTTTGTTCTTAACTTGTTTATTCTCTATGTTCTCCTTCACTTTAAGTTCTGTATCACACACCTTTCTCACTTCCATAGTTGTTCCTTTCCACCCATTCAATTTTGGCGTCAAGATATTATTACATGCTCTTCCTCTCATCAAGAAAAATGGTGTGTAGCCTGTGGCTTCCTTTGGTGTGTTATTATATGCATTAATCTTTACTTTAATGAATTCTTTTACATCCATATTATTTGCAATGGCCATTTGGATTCCTTCTTTGAAGAATCTGTTTATTCTCTCTACTTGACCGTTGCTCTTTGGACTGTATAGGGGTGTTTTTTCTTGTACGATTCCTCTCTTCTCCAAAAACTCAACCATTACTCGTGATACCAGTTGTGATCCATTATCTGACACCATGATCTTGGGCTGTCCCTGTAGGAGAGTAGGGTCTGCAATCCTATGATCACCCAGATTTTTTGCTTTTGTTTCACTGGTTTACGACTTTCTCTGGCTGTGGGCCTGCCAATCAGACCCACAGCCTGGCTGTTCTCTCTCTAAATTACAACATGTACCCTAGGTGCATTTACCAATTGGTACTGGGCCACCTTATCAGACCCTGTAACTCAGGGCATAGGTGTACCCAGGGCCTACCAGGGGCTGAAGCATGTATTATGCCACCCCTGGCTGGCCTCCTAAATTTGACACAACTGGCTGCATGACAGCTGGGGCAAAGTCGTGTAATCACCCTTTGCTGTAGATATAGTATACCTATATCTAACCCTAAAATGGACACACAGATTCCTATTAGTCACTCCTATGGCAGGCCTTGACAATCCTGAAGGCAGAGTGCTTGGAATCGTGTGAGATGGTGCTCTGGCATGAGCTGAGCCTGTCTGCAGCTTGCGGAACCAAGTCCTAATAGCTGTTCCATGATATCGCATACCATATACTCTTAAGTGCATTATAATCCTCGCGGTTAAATGCTATCTTTGGTATTGCTTTATCAAAACATGTCGAGTAAGGTGTCATACGAATTGGAATACTAACCCCTCGCCAATTCTGGCGACGGGGTTAGCATTCCACCCTTCTAGAGGGACACAACATGTATGTAACTGTGAACCCCGGTTAAAGTTAAACGAAGCCTCAGCTCCACAAAATGGATGCTGCCACCACAGACACGAGTCTGACCCCCTGCAGTTGGGAGTCCTTCCAGCGAGGGGAGCCTGGACAAAGGGTTTCCTATCAGGGGCGGTGCTAGCACCGTCCCAGACATGGTTTTGTGTATCCTGGGTAGGCAGGGCTTTACAGGAAGGTGACTGCTGAGTGGCACCCCGGTGCTCACTACGCATAGGCCGGTCTGAACCAGTTCCAGGGGCACACCAGCCCCTGGCCTGGGGAAAGTCCGGCATGGGAGAGGGGTGTAACCACCCCCCTCCTAGTCCCACCCATAGGCAGGACCTAGTCACCGGGTCAGCCCCCTTTTTTAGTATAAAGATGGGAGCGGGCCCCCTGTTCAAATTAGATCATCTTTGGAATCAAGACACGACTTTATCCAAAAGGACTTCAAGATTTCTTCATCAAGATTCTCCCTTGTGGCTAAGGAGTAGTCACCCTGCATCCGCAGGCACCATCCTAAGAACACTGCGGTCTGTCCTGTAAGTCCTTCATCACGAATCCGACGACCCAGCTCGACGAGACCCGGCTTCCCTGGCACCTCTGACCTCTACTCACCTCTACAGCAAAGCTGAGAACTGTGAGTGCGACGAGACCTCGAGGGACCGACGATCGCCAAGACTGCACGACTTCTTTGTAACAAGCCCACCGAGTCTTCCACTGGTGAGTGCTTTGGGGTCCGAGAAGCCCCAACCCTGAGCAGCTGCAGAACCGAAGATCAGCCCTCCAGCATCTCCACGATCTGCGTGGGGCCCTTCTGCTTTTGCGTGCTCACCGCGCTGTGTGGCTACTAGCCGGCTGCCTTGTGGCCTTCTTCACGACGCCCGACGACATCACTGCTGCTGGTCTGGTTGCTCCAGACTGGCCCTTGCTTCCTTCTTCAAGAGAGGCACCCCGGACCCTCCTGGTCTACTCCAGACGCCATTTTGAGTCCACCGCGTGGGCTTGAATTTGCCAAGGCTTTGTTGCCCAATCCTGGGTCCAGCGACGCCGACAGCTTCAATCTTCGTGGGACAGCTCGCTCCTCCATCCTGGTCGCCGACAACGCCTCCTGGTCCGTGAGATCTGCGAGCACAGCGTCACCCACTCACCTAGTCGAGGTGGCTACCATCCGGTGCCCTCCTGGTGCCCACTGACTACTGGCTAGTAGTCTCGAACTTGGTCCCCTCTGCTTTCAGGTGTCATCTTCCTTCGATCCAGGCTTGGATCCATCGAACTTTCTTCACTGGTCGCCTGCCAGCAACTTCTTTCTTCCAGGCTCCTGGTCCGTCTACGAGGATTCCCGACGTCTTTTGAGACCTATGTAGCTGCAGCCCCTGGGCTAGGTAACTTTGGCATTTCGGTGCCCCAGCATAGCCTCACTATCCAAGGGTCAGAATCCACTTTCGTTTTCCTCCTACCAGGTCGGGTTCGCCCGAGAACACTAACTCTGTGAAATCTAGCTACCATAGACTTTGTCCCGCATCACGCGTGAGAGTGCACACTCTGCACCCGAGTCCCCTAGGCCTCCTATTAGTAATCAGAAGGTTCAGTAGACAAGACCTAGCGATTCCAAAGCCTATTAGTACTGTACTTACCTGCTAGTAATTTCGCATTCCACTTTCAGAGTATATGGTTTTCCGTGCCCCTCGGGCATTTGTATATACTGTGCTAACTTAAGTATTTTCGTAAGAGTTTTGTTTTGTGCTTAGTACCCTGTCCTCATAAAGAGTACAGGGCTGTTGTGATTCTTAATAAATATCTTGTTTATTTTCATAACACTTGTGTGGTGTCCTTTCACTTGGTGTTCAAGGGGTATATGTGTGGTATAACAGCTGGCTTAACACGCCCTCTCGAGTCTTTAGCCTTAGACTGCTCGTATCCACGCTACTAGGATAGCTGGTCTATAAGGTTGACTTACAACCAATCATCAATAAGGGTTGCTGGACTGATACATAGTGTTCACTAGAATAGTGAGCACTGCATATCAGGCCACCTTCTCACATTGGTGAGCAGCGGTTGGGATTTGAGCTTGCTGTTGTTTTACCACACGTATCCTAAGAATATCTTGTTGAAAGATCACATAAGTACTGTTAGGTACATGTAACTTAGCTTAGAATACTCTGAGTTCTACTGAACCAGCTGTTGCAGCTCCTCAAGGCTTAGCACACCTTGGCTGCAACTCTTAGCAAGGGATCAGTAGGCAAACACATAGTGTAGGTAGGTGCATCACTTACACCACACTAGAAACAGTATGTCAGACAAAGGAGGAAACTCTGAGTCTCCCCTTGTGTCAGTGGACCCTCCACAGGTCATCCCTTCCAGATATACTGTTCTTAGCTTCCATGAGTTACGACAGGTGTGTACCTCTAGGAAGATTAAGCAGGGGTCTAACCCCACAACTTCCTTTCTGATTGGTCTCTTAGAGACTTATGATGCCAGAAAAGCTGAGAAACTTCTTAGCTCTTCTAATCCAGATGGAAGCATGCCTCCCCTTGAGGGAACCAGAGGAGACCCTGACCTAATCCACCTCTCAGCTGAGACTGAAGAGGGGGAGGAGGATGAGGATCCCTCTGGGGATGAGGCAGATAAGGGACAGGTAGAACTCAGTAGACTAACCAGGTCCAACTTAAGCAGACATGAGATTAGTACTGGGGGACCCCTGGGACCACTCTCAGGTCAGCTTAACATTGGGAATGGACGAGCCAGATCTCTATCAAGAGGCTCTGGCAGATCCCTTCAAACCAATGGCTCTCACAACTCTTCTCAAAGAGGGATGACTTCCCCTCAGAGGAGAGTGTATGAAGCTAAAGAAAGGGCAGCCAATCTGAGGATTGAAAGGGAAGAACTTGCCCTGGCCAAAGAGAGGCTTGCCTTTGCTAGAGAGCAACAGTTAAGTGGGGTAGTCCCCACTGGTGGCAGCATTGTACCTAGCAATAGGGAAAGGAGTTTTGATACAAAGCACCTGGGTAAGATAGTGCCCCCCTTTAAACAAGGGGATGACATCCACAAATGGATTACTGCTTTGGAGAGGGCCTGCACTGTGCAGGGTGTTCCCCAGAGTCAATGGGCAGCTATCTTGTGGCTCTCCTTTGAAGGTAAAGGAAGAGACAAGCTCCTCACTACTAGAGTGGAGGATGCTAACAATTACCAAATCTTGAAAAATACACTGATTGATGGGTTTGGCCTAACCACTGAGCAGTACAGGTTGCTGTTCAGGGATACCCAGAAAACTCAGTCTCAAGATTGGTCTGATTTTGTAGATTGTGCCACTAAGGCTTTGGAGGGCTGGTTGCTGGGCAGTAAGGTTACTGATTACACAGGATTGTATAATTTGATCAGGAGAGAACAAATTTTAAACAATTGTCAGAACCAGTTGTTGCATCAGCATCTTGTTGACTCAGATCTGACCTCTCCCCAAGAATTGGGAAAGAAGGCAGACAGATGGGTCAGAACAAGAGTTAAACAGAACCAGGGCCAGAATCAAGGTGGTCAGAAGAAAGCAGACCAGAAGGGTAAAGATTCTAAGGGGGAACAAAATGACCAGAAGTCTTCGACAGGTCCCCAACAACCCAAAGAGGGTGGGGGTCAGGCTCCCCAGAAGAAGAAAAACCAAGAAGGCCAATCTAAAAGGTGGTGCCAATACTGCAAAAGTAAAACTCACTGGTTTAGTGAGTGCACCAAGAAAGGAGGAGGGCAGACTCCTGCCACTGCAGCCCCTAAGGCACCTGTGCCCCCTAGTACAGTCAGCAGTGGTAGTGCACCTCCCAAGGGTTTAGTAGGGTTAACCCTGGGTTCTGAGGGGGGTGACAACTTAGTTGGCACACTCACTCAGGCTGTCCTTGTTTGTACAGGGGATGTGGATATGTCCCCTGATATAAGTCCCAATACTTTGGGCAAATACAGACAGACACCTTTCATTAATGGAAAAATGGCTCAGGCCTATAGGGACACTTGTGCCAGTGTCACCATGGTGACACCTAACTTTGTGGACCCTGGACAGATCATGCCAGCTACAGATTTCCTGGTGACCAATGCAAGCAATGTCACTACCAATCACAGTATGGCAATTGTAGCTTTCTCCTGGAGAGGGGTAACTGGCCAAAAGAAGGTTGTAGTTAGTTCAGACCTCCCAGTGGATTGTTTGTTGGGCAATGATTTGGAGTCATCACAATGGTCAGAAGTGGAGCAGAGGACTCACATGGAAATGTTAGGCTTGCCAGCACATGTGTTTGCTGTGACCAGGTCACAGGTCAGGAAATGCCCCACTGAACAGGTGCTGGATCCTGGAACAATGGACCAGACACCTTCCAAGAAAAAGAGCAGTAGGGTTAAGGCTGTGCCTTCCCCCTTGCCCCAGGTTGTGGATCAAGTCTCAGAGGAGGCTGACCTACAGGAATTGAGGGAAACTGACCCTAGAGAGTTTGAACTTGATCAAGTTGAATTCTTGGGTTCAGGGGGACCCTCAAGGGAGGACCTGGGGAAGGACCAGTTAGACTGCCCTTCTCTTGAACCCCTCAGACAGCAGGCTGCTGCTGAGGCTGCTGGGAACGCCACAGGTACCCACAAGGTATACTGGGAAGATGGACTCCTGTACACTGAGGCAAGAGACCCCAAGCCTGGCATGACCAGGAGGCTGGTTGTACCCTTGTCTCAGAGAGGTTTCCTCCTTACCTTGGCCCATGAGATTCCCTTAGCAGGTCACTTAAGTCAGACAAAGACTTGGGACAGGCTTGTCTCACACTTTCACTGGCCTCACATGAATGAGGATACCAAGGAGTTTTGTCGCTCCTGTGTCACTTGCCAAGCCAGTGGTAAGTCAGGTGGCACTACATTGGCCCCCCTTATACCAATGCCTGTGGTGGGGGTGCCCTTTGAAAGAGTGGGGATTGACATTGTTGGTCCAATGGAACCCCAGACAGCATCAGGGCACAAGTTTATACTGGTGGTAGTGGATCATGCCACCAGGTATCCTGAAGCTATTCCACTTAGGACCACTACAGCACCTGTAGTGGCAAGGGCCCTAGTTGGAGTGTTCTCCAGAGTGGGCTTCCCTAAGGAGGTTGTCTCTGACAGAGGTGCAAACTTCATGTCAAGCTACTTAACTGCTATGTGGAAGGAATGTGGTGTCAACTACAAGTTCACTACACCCTATCATCCACAATGCAATGGGCTTGTTGAAAGGTTCAACAGGACCCTAAAAGGGATGATTCATGGACTACCTGAAAAGCTCAGGCGTAGATGGGATGTCCTGATTCCCTGCCTTCTGTTTGCTTACAGAGAGGTCCCACAAAAGGGGGTTGGCTACAGCCCTTTTGAACTTTTGTATGGGCATCCTGTGAGAGGCCCCCTGTGTTTGGTGAAGGAAGGATGGGAGAGACCTCTCAAAAAGCCTGCAACCAACATAGTGGACTATGTACTTGGTCTCCGCTCCAGGATGGCTGAGTATATGGAGAAGGCATCTGAAAACCTTAAGGCCAGTCAAGAACTTCAAAAAGCTTGGCATGACCAAAAGGCTGTCCTGACTGTTTATCAGCCTGGACAGAAGGTGTGGGTGTTGGAGCCAGTGGCCCCAGCAGCACTCAAAGACAAATGGTCTGGGCCCCACACAATTCTTGAGCAAAAGGGAGAGGTCACCTACCTGGTGGACCTTGGAACTCCCAGGAGCCCCCACAGGGTGCTCCATGTCAACAGGCTCAAAGCATATGTCGACAGGAAGGACATGAGCTTAATGGCTACAAAACTTACTTTACCCCTGCGGTGGGTGGAGTACACGGAAGACCTAAGGGGGGGTTGATTGTATACATATCTAATCTTCTAGTATATGATAAAATTTCTTTTTCCCCCGGATCCAGCTACTACCAAAAAATAGTGATATATACAAGGAAGGGTCCAAAGATGGTTCTTTTTAATTTCTACAATAACTGTTCAGGTAGCATGATTAAGGACGTACTTGATACACTAACCCTAGAAATGCAAGACGAACTTGACAAGAGCAAGAGGGCTGAAGTTATGTTATTATGGGGGGGTGATTTTAATTGTACTCTCTGCAAAAAGGGCCAAAAGGGTATTTGTGGTTTATTGCTGGAACAAGATGTCAATTTGACGCATTTTGAACACACCCTATTAGGCGACTAAATGAAATGATTTTTAACTTTAATCTTGGGTTTGCAAATGAATTAGCACACCATACAACGACATTTGTTCCAACTTTTGTCGGGCGGGGTGCCGCATCCATTATCGATTTCAGTTTATGTACACTTAGCTCTGCGAACAGATTGATTAGAGCAAACATCATGGATCTACCACTGAGTGATCATCTGCCACAGGTATTAAAAATGGAGAACCTATTTGCTGTAGTCGATACTAGAGAATGTCAGAACCAAATGGTTCAGGACGTGAGGTTGGGTGCTCAAAATGGTTACAACCTTAAATGGAGCAGACTGGTCCCGGATGATTTCCTGTATAAAATATTGAGTAAATGCATGAGTAGCTTTTCGATCTGTTTAGATGAATACGCAGAGAACTGTGAAATAATAACCCATTTTAATATCATTTCCAGTAAAATTAAGGAAGCATTGTGGGTTAATAGGAAAAATTCCCTAAAGTCCAATAGGAAATGGTTTGATGGGAAGTGCACTAGAGCTCTAACAAAGCTTAGATATGCAATTCATAATAGACCACGGGACGTAATCCAAATTAGAATTGCAAGGAAGGACTACAACTTAGCATTGAGGGACAGGAAGGCCTCGATAAAAAGGGAGGCTTGGGACAACCTATGCGATGCCTCAAAATCAAAGGATCCGGCTGCTTTTTGGAGGGTTATTAACACCCCCCTCTTACATGAACAAAAAGCACGCATGGAAATTGCCATCTCAGAAGATGAGTGGGTGGCTCATTTTTCCTCCCTTTATAAGGCTGTGGAATTAACCCCTGAAACAGGCCAGGATGTGGGGTTGCTAAATTTAGATACATCCAGAACTTTGACTGTAACCCTTCCTGAAGTTATAGCAAGCCTGAAGGCGACTAAGGGGGGCAAAGCAGCAGGACCAGACGGTATACCAGCTGACCTCTATAAGGCTAACATCGAATTATGGGGGCCACTGTTAGTTCAGCTCTTTAATGCCGCTCTGGCAAATAGCCCAATTCCTACCTGGTTTACATCAGTAATAGTCCCAATTTTCAAGAAAGGGGACAGGCTAAGTTGTACATGCTATAGGCCAATTTCCTTATTGGACTCTTCTATAAAAATCTTGGGGAGAGTGATTTTAGCTAAACTGCAAAGCTGGGCCGAGGATAATGGGGTGTTAAGCGATTTTCAATTTGGGTTCCAAAAGGGTTTAGGGACCATAGAGCAAGGTTTGAATCTCTTCACCTTGCAACAGAAGTATATAAAGGTCAAAAAACAACGTCTATACCTTACATTTGTTGATTTATCATCAGCTTTCGACTGTGTGTCACATATTAAATTATGGTCAATTATGGCCGATTTGGGGGTAGACAATGCCATTATATGTTTTCTAAGAGAGCTGTATTCTGGGGCCACTGCTAGTGTCAGATATGGGAATAATGGTGAATGCAGCAGACAATTTGGGATTGGTCGGGGTGTGCGCCAAGGGTGCGTCCTAGCCCCCTTTCTATTTCTGTTATACATAAATGGAATGGAGAAGCATCTCGTGCAGGAGGGCAGGGACATGCCTATGGTGAGAGGTAGGCCTGTCCCTGCACTGATGTACGCTGATGATGCTGTTCTGATGGCGCGCACCCCAATGGCTTTACAAACTTTGGTTACAGCCTTTAACACCTTCATGCTTGGTTTAGATTTGAAAATCAATTGTTCTAAAACTTTATCTATGTACTGTGGGTCCAGAACAAACAAGCATGCGAAGCCAATCTTCATAAATTCCAATCCCCTAGAAAGGACCCCCACCTTCCCTTATCTGGGGATATTGTTCCATGAAAGTGGCTCATGGACTACAGCAATTCATGCTAGATCTTTGTTATTTTCTAAGACCATTATGGCCCTAAAATGTTTTATGAAAAAATTAGGTAAAAAACCCATAAAAGAGATTTTAACTGTTTATAATGCGACCTGTATATCTGTAGCCACCTACGGTGCAGGATTATGGGGTTATTCAAACATCAGTTCAATCCAAATCCTGGAAAATAAGTTTTTATGCCACATTCTGTCTGTACCCCAAAGTACTGCAACAATGATATGCCATGCTGAATTGGGAATATCTTATGTCACTGATACTATCAGAATTCAGCCAGTCCTTCTTTGGCATAGGGTTTGGACAAATGAAGAATGTGTTGTCAATCGGGCTATTTTAAAGGACATCATGGCATTGGACAATATTAGTGATTGCAAATGGATAGGCTACGTCAGAGACTTTCTTGAAAAAATAAGTTGCCCCCAATACTTTGAGGACCCACAATCAATGGAATACATATCCAGAAGAGATTTGAAAAATCTGTGTATGACTCACCTCAAGGAAAAGAGATATATAGAGGAGGCGAGAAAAAAGACTGTTTCTGCCCACCAGGATATCCTATGTGGAGAGAAATTGCAGCCATATCTTTCATTGTATATGCCCAATCATGAACGGTACCTTTTGACCCGATTTAGATTGAATATAGTCTTTAGGACATTATCGTTCCCCGTGATGAATTGTTGGTCGAAGTATTTATGTCTTTGCCCATGTGATGATGTTTCCCAACAATCTGATATACATATTTTATTCTTTTGTAAATTTTATACTCTTCCCCGAAAGAAACTTATCATCCCTATCCTTAAAGATTTAAATGTATATAGATGCCGCCTAGCGTTCACAGAGTGCCAGAAAATGGATACTGTTTTTATGGTCGCCTCAATTGCAGAATTTTTAAAATTAGTTTTTAAGTGTCGTAAATCAATTCAAATGGATTGATCATTTTTATTGTATATATGAATTTAATCTTGTTGTTTTTCTTTCTCGTGATTTTTTAAAAAAAATGTTTACTCTACCTCTTGTACATTGTACCTTTCATGCTACTTTTATGGTTATCTTGCTTTTTAACCGAATAAAGTATTTTTGAATCTTGAATCTTGACACAACTGGCTGCATGACAGCTGGGGCAAAGTCGTGTAATCACCCTTTGCTGTAGATATAGTATACCTATATCTAACCCTAAAATGGACACACAGATTCCTATCAGTCACTCCTATGGCAGGCCTTGACAATCCTGAAGGCAGAGTGCTTGGAATCGTGTGAGATGGTGCTCTGGCATGAGCTGAGCCTGTCTGCAGCTTGCGGAACCAAGTCCTAATACCTGTTCCATGATATCGCATACCATATACTCTTAAGTGCATTATAATCCTCGCGGTTAAATGCTATCTTTGGTATTGCTTTATCAAAACATGTCGAGTAAGGTGTCATACGAATTGGAATACTAACCCCTTGCCAATTCTGGCGACAGGGTTAGCATTTCACCCTTCTAGAGGGACACGACATGTATGTAACTGTGAACCCCGGTTAAAGTTAAACGAAGCCTCAGCTCCACAAAATGGATGCTGCCACCACAGACACGAGTCTGACCCCCTGCAGCTGGGAGTCCTTCCAGCGAGGGGAGCCTGGACAAAGGGTTTCCTGTCAGGGGCGGTGCTAGCACCGTCCCAGACATGGTTTTGTGTATCCTGGGTAGGCAGGGCTTTACAGGAAGGTGACTGCTGAGTGGCACCCCGGTGCTCACTACGCATAGGCCGGTCTGAACCAGTTCCAGGGGCACACCAGCCCCTGGCCTGGGGAAAGTCCGGCATGGGAGAGGGGTGTAACCACCCCCCTCCTAGTCCCACCCATAGGCAGGACCTAGTCACCGGGTCAGCCCCCTTTTTTAGTATAAAGATGGGAGCGGGCCCCCTGTTCAAATTAGATCATCTTTGGAATCAAGACACGACTTTATCCAAAAGGACTTCAAGATTTCTTCATCAAGATTCTCCCTTGTGGCTAAGGAGTAGTCACCCTGCATCCGCAGGCACCATCCTAAGAACACTGCGGTCTGCTGCAAGTCCTTCATCACGAATCCGACGACCCAGCTCGACGAGACCCGGCTTCCCTGGCACCTCTGACCTCTACTCACCTCTACAGCAAAGCTGAGAACTGTGAGTGCGACGAGACCTCGAGGGACCGACGATCGCCAAGACTGCACGACTTCTTTGTAACAAGCCCACCGAGTCTTCCACTGGTGAGTGCTTTGGGGTCCGAGAAGCCCCAACCCTGAGCAGCTCCAGCACCGAAGATCAGCCCTCCAGCATCTCCACGATCTGCGTGGGGCCCTTCTGCTTTTGCGTGCTCACCGCGCTGTGTGGCTACTAGCCGGCTGGCTTGTGGCCTTCTTCACGACGCCCGACGACATCACTGCTGCTGGTCTGGTTGCTCCAGACTGGCCCTTGCTTCCTTCTTCAAGAGAGGCACCCCGGACCCTCCTGGTCCACTCCAGACGCCATTTTGAGTCCACCGCGTGGGCTTGAATTTGCCATGGCTTTGTTGCCCAATCCTGGGTCCAGCGACGCCGACAGCTTCAATCTTAATGGGACAGCTCGCTCCTCCATCCTGGTCGCCGACAACGCCTCCTGGTCCGTGAGATCTGCGAGCACAGCGTCACCCACTCACCTAGTCGAGGTGGCTACCATCCGGTGCCATCCTGGTGCCCACTGACTACTGGCTAGTAGTCTCGAACTTGGTCCCCTCTGCTTTCAGGTGTCATCTTCCTTCGATCCAGGCTTGGATCCATCGAACTTTCTTCACTGGTCGCCTGCCAGCAACTTCTTTCTTCCAGGCTCCTGGTCCGTCTACGAGGATTCCCGACGTCTTTTGAGACCTATGCAGCTGCAGCCCCTGGGCTAGGTAACTTTGGCATTTCGGTGCCCCAGCATAGCCTCACTATCCAAGGGTCAGAATCCACTTTCGTTTTCCTCCTACCAGGTCGGGTTCGCCCGAGAACACTAACTCTGTGAAATCTAGCTACCATAGACTTTGTCCCGCATCACGCGTGAGAGTGCACACTCTGCACCCGAGTCCCCTAGGCCTCCTATTAGTAATCAGAAGGTTCAGTAGTCAAGACCTAGCGATTCCAAAGCCTATTAGTACTGTACTTACCTGCTAGTAATTTCGCATTCCACTTTCAGAGTATATGGTTTTCCGTGCCCCTCGGGCATTTGTATATACTGTGCTAACTTAAGTATTTTCGTAAGAGTTTTGTTTTGTGCTTAGTACCCTGTCCTCATAAAGAGTACAGGGCTGTTGTGATTCTTAATAAATATCTTGTTTATTTTCATAACACTTGTGTGGTGTCCTTTCACTTGGTGCTCAAGGGGTATATGTGTGGTATAACAGCTGGCTTAACACGCCCTCTCGAGTCTTTAGCCTTAGACTGCTCGTATCCACGCTACTAGGATAGCTGGTCTATAAGGTTGACTTACAACCAATCATCAATAAGGGTTGCTGGACTGATACATAGTGTTCACTAGAATAGTGAGCACTGCATATCAGGCCACCTTCTCACATTGGTGAGCAGCGGTTGGGATTTGAGCTTGCTGTTGTTTTACCACACGTATCCTAAGAATATCTTGTTGAAAGATCACATAAGTACTGTTAGGTACATGTAACTTAGCTTAGAATACTCTGAGTTCTACTGAACCAGCTGTTGCAGCTCCTCAAGGCTTAGCACACCTTGGCTGCAACTCTTAGCAAGGGATCAGTAGGCAAACACATAGTGTAGGTAGGTGCATCACTTACACCACACTAGAAACAGTATGTCAGACAAAGGAGGAAACTCTGAGTCTCCCCTTGTGTCAGTGGACCCTCCACAGGTCATCCCTTCCAGATATACTGTTCTTAGCTTCCATGAGTTACGACAGGTGTGTACCTCTAGGAAGATTAAGCAGGGGTCTAACCCCACAACTTCCTTTCTGATTGGTCTCTTAGAGACTTATGATGCCAGAAAAGCTGAGAAACTTCTTAGCTCTTCTAATCCAGATGGAAGCATGCCTCCCCTTGAGGGAACCAGAGGAGACCCTGACCTAATCCACCTCTCAGCTGAGACTGAAGAGGGGGAGGAGGATGAGGATCACTCTGGGGATGAAGCAGATAAGGGACAGGTAGAACTCAGTAGACTAACCAGGTCCAACTTAAGCAGACATGAGATTAGTACTGGGGGACCCCTGGGACCACTCTCAGGTCAGCTTAACATTGGGAATGGACGAGCCAGATCTCTATCAAGAGGCTCTGGCAGATCCCTTCAAACCAATGGCTCTCACAACTCTTCTCAAAGAGGGATGACTTCCCCTCAGAGGAGAGTGTATGAAGCTAAAGAAAGGGCAGCCAATCTGAGGATTGAAAGGGAAGAACTTGCCCTGGCCAAAGAGAGGCTTGCCTTTGCTAGAGAGCAACAGTTAAGTGGGGTAGTCCCCACTGGTGGCAGCATTGTACCTAGCAATAGGGAAAGGAGTTTTGATACAAAGCACCTGGGTAAGATAGTGCCCCCCTTTAAACAAGGGGATGACATCCACAAATGGATTACTGCTTTGGAGAGGGCCTGCACTGTGCAGGGTGTTCCCCAGAGTCAATGGGCAGCTATCTTGTGGCTCTCCTTTGAAGGTAAAGGAAGAGACAAGCTCCTCACTACTAGAGTGGAGGATGCTAACAATTACCAAATCTTGAAAAATACACTGATTGATGGGTTTGGCCTAACCACTGAGCAGTACAGGTTGCTGTTCAGGGATACCCAGAAAACTCAGTCTCAAGATTGGTCTGATTTTGTAGATTGTGCCACTAAGGCTTTGGAGGGCTGGTTGCTGGGCAGTAAGGTTACTGATTACACAGGATTGTATAATTTGATCAGGAGAGAACAAATTTTAAACAATTGTCAGAACCAGTTGTTGCATCAGCATCTTGTTGACTCAGATCTGACCTCTCCCCAAGAATTGGAAAAGAAGGCAGACAGATGGGTCAGAACAAGAGTTAAACAGAACCAGGGCCAGAATCAAGGTGGTCAGAAGAAAGCAGACCAGAAGGGTAAAGATTCTAAGGGGGAACAAAATGACCAGAAGTCTTCGACAGGTCCCCAACAACCCAAAGAGGGTGGGGGTCAGGCTCCCCAGAAGAAGAAAAACCAAGAAGGCCAATCTAAAAGGTGGTGCCAATACTGCAAAAGTAAAACTCACTGGTTTAGTGAGTGCACCAAGAAAGGAGGAGGGCAGACTCCTGCCACTGCAGCCCCTAAGGCACCTGTGCCCCCTAGTACAGTCAGCAGTGGTAGTGCACCTCCCAAGGGTTTAGTAGGGTTAACCCTGGGTTCTGAGGGGGGTGACAACTTAGTTGGCACACTCACTCAGGCTGTCCTTGTTTGTACAGGGGATGTGGATATGTCCCCTGATATAAGTCCCAATACTTTGGGCAAATACAGACAGACACCTTTCATTAATGGAAAAATGGCTCAGGCCTATAGGGACACTTGTGCCAGTGTCACCATGGTGACACCTAACTTTGTGGACCCTGGACAGATCATGCCAGCTACAGATTTCCTGGTGACCAATGCAAGCAATGTCACTACCAATCACAGTATGGCAATTGTAGCTTTCTCCTGGAGAGGGGTAACTGGCCAAAAGAAGGTTGTAGTTAGTTCAGACCTCCCAGTGGATTGTTTGTTGGGCAATGATTTGGAGTCATCACAATGGTCAGAAGTGGAGCAGAGGACTCACATGGAAATGTTAGGCTTGCCAGCACATGTGTTTGCTGTGACCAGGTCACAGGTCAGGAAATGCCCCACTGAACAGGTGCTGGATCCTGGAACAATGGACCAGACACCTTCCAAGAAAAAGAGCAGTAGGGTTAAGGCTGTGCCTTCCCCCTTGCCCCAGGTTGTGGATCAAGTCTCAGAGGAGGCTGACCTACAGGAATTGAGGGAAACTGACCCTAGAGAGTTTGAACTTGATCAAGTTGAATTCTTGGGTTCAGGGGGACCCTCAAGGGAGGACCTGGGGAAGGACCAGTTAGACTGCCCTTCTCTTGAACCCCTCAGACAGCAGGCTGCTGCTGAGGCTGCTGGGAACGCCACAGGTACCCACAAGGTATACTGGGAAGATGGACTCCTGTACACTGAGGCAAGAGACCCCAAGCCTGGCATGACCAGGAGGCTGGTTGTACCCTTGTCTCAGAGAGGTTTCCTCCTTACCTTGGCCCATGAGATTCCCTTAGCAGGTCACTTAAGTCAGACAAAGACTTGGGACAGGCTTGTCTCACACTTTCACTGGCCTCACATGAATGAGGATACCAAGGAGTTTTGTCGCTCCTGTGTCACTTGCCAAGCCAGTGGTAAGTCAGGTGGCACTACATTGGCCCCCCTTATACCAATGCCTGTGGTGGGGGTGCCCTTTGAAAGAGTGGGGATTGACATTGTTGGTCCAATGGAACCCCAGACAGCATCAGGGCACAAGTTTATACTGGTGGTAGTGGATCATGCCACCAGGTATCCTGAAGCTATTCCACTTAGGACCACTACAGCACCTGTAGTGGCAAGGGCCCTAGTTGGAGTGTTCTCCAGAGTGGGCTTCCCTAAGGAGGTTGTCTCTGACAGAGGTGCAAACTTCATGTCAAGCTACTTAACTGCTATGTGGAAGGAATGTGGTGTCAACTACAAGTTCACTACACCCTATCATCCACAATGCAATGGGCTTGTTGAAAGGTTCAACAGGACCCTAAAAGGGATGATTCATGGACTACCTGAAAAGCTCAGGCGTAGATGGGATGTCCTGATTCCCTGCCTTCTGTTTGCTTACAGAGAGGTCCCACAAAAGGGGGTTGGCTACAGCCCTTTTGAACTTTTGTATGGGCATCCTGTGAGAGGCCCCCTGTGTTTGGTGAAGGAAGGATGGGAGAGACCTCTCAAAAAGCCTGCAACCAACATAGTGGACTATGTACTTGGTCTCCGCTCCAGGATGGCTGAGTATATGGAGAAGGCATCTGAAAACCTTAAGGCCAGTCAAGAACTTCAAAAAGCTTGGCATGACCAAAAGGCTGTCCTGACTGTTTATCAGCCTGGACAGAAGGTGTGGGTGTTGGAGCCAGTGGCCCCAGCAGCACTCAAAGACAAATGGTCTGGGCCCCACACAATTCTTGAGCAAAAGGGAGAGGTCACCTACCTGGTGGACCTTGGAACTCCCAGGAGCCCCCACAGGGTGCTCCATGTCAACAGGCTCAAAGCATATGTCGACAGGAAGGACATGAGCTTAATGGCTACAAAACTTACTTTACCCCTGCGGTGGGTGGAGTACACGGAAGACCTAAGGGGGGGTTGATTGTATACATATCTAATCTTCTAGTATATGATAAAATTTCTTTTTCCCCCGGATCCAGCTACTACCAAAAAATAGTGATATATACAAGGAAGGGTCCAAAGATGGTTCTTTTTAATTTCTACAATAACTGTTCAGGTAGCATGATTAAGGACGTACTTGATACACTAACCCTAGAAATGCAAGACGAACTTGACAAGAGCAAGAGGGCTGAAGTTATGTTATTATGGGGGGGTGATTTTAATTGTACTCTCTGCAAAAAGGGCCAAAAGGGTATTTGTGGTTTATTGCTGGAACAAGATGTCAATTTGACGCATTTTGAACACACCCTATTAGGCGACTAAATGAAATGATTTTTAACTTTAATCTTGGGTTTGCAAATGAATTAGCACACCATACAACGACATTTGTTCCAACTTTTGTCGGGCGGGGTGCCGCATCCATTATCGATTTCAGTTTATGTACACTTAGCTCTGCGAACAGATTGATTAGAGCAAACATCATGGATCTACCACTGAGTGATCATCTGCCACAGGTATTAAAAATGGAGAACCTATTTGCTGTAGTCGATACTAGAGAATGTCAGAACCAAATGGTTCAGGACGTGAGGTTGGGTGCTCAAAATGGTTACAACCTTAAATGGAGCAGACTGGTCCCGGATGATTTCCTGTATAAAATATTGAGTAAATGCATGAGTAGCTTTTCGATCTGTTTAGATGAATACGCAGAGAACTGTGAAATAATAACCCATTTTAATATCATTTCCAGTAAAATTAAGGAAGCATTGTGGGTTAATAGGAAAAATTCCCTAAAGTCCAATAGGAAATGGTTTGATGGGAAGTGCACTAGAGCTCTAACAAAGCTTAGATATGCAATTCATAATAGACCACGGGACGTAATCCAAATTAGAATTGCAAGGAAGGACTACAACTTAGCATTGAGGGACAGGAAGGCCTCGATAAAAAGGGAGGCTTGGGACAACCTATGCGATGCCTCAAAATCAAAGGATCCGGCTGCTTTTTGGAGGGTTATTAACACCCCCCTCTTACATGAACAAAAAGCACGCATGGAAATTGCCATCTCAGAAGATGAGTGGGTGGCTCATTTTTCCTCCCTTTATAAGGCTGTGGAATTAACCCCTGAAACAGGCCAGGATGTGGGGTTGCTAAATTTAGATACATCCAGAACTTTGACTGTAACCCTTCCTGAAGTTATAGCAAGCCTGAAGGCGACTAAGGGGGGCAAAGCAGCAGGACCAGACGGTATACCAGCTGACCTCTATAAGGCTAACATCGAATTATGGGGGCCACTGTTAGTTCAGCTCTTTAATGCCGCTCTGGCAAATAGCCCAATTCCTACCTGGTTTACATCAGTAATAGTCCCAATTTTCAAGAAAGGGGACAGGCTAAGTTGTACATGCTATAGGCCAATTTCCTTATTGGACTCTTCTATAAAAATCTTGGGGAGAGTGATTTTAGCTAAACTGCAAAGCTGGGCCGAGGATAATGGGGTGTTAAGCGATTTTCAATTTGGGTTCCAAAAGGGTTTAGGGACCATAGAGCAAGGTTTGAATCTCTTCACCTTGCAACAGAAGTATATAAAGGTCAAAAAACAACGTCTATACCTTACATTTGTTGATTTATCATCAGCTTTCGACTGTGTGTCACATATTAAATTATGGTCAATTATGGCCGATTTGGGGGTAGACAATGCCATTATATGTTTTCTAAGAGAGCTGTATTCTGGGGCCACTGCTAGTGTCAGATATGGGAATAATGGTGAATGCAGCAGACAATTTGGGATTGGTCGGGGTGTGCGCCAAGGGTGCGTCCTAGCCCCCTTTCTATTTCTGTTATACATAAATGGAATGGAGAAGCATCTCGTGCAGGAGGGCAGGGACATGCCTATGGTGAGAGGTAGGCCTGTCCCTGCACTGATGTACGCTGATGATGCTGTTCTGATGGCGCGCACCCCAATGGCTTTACAAACTTTGGTTACAGCCTTTAACACCTTCATGCTTGGTTTAGATTTGAAAATCAATTGTTCTAAAACTTTATCTATGTACTGTGGGTCCAGAACAAACAAGCATGCGAAGCCAATCTTCATAAATTCCAATCCCCTAGAAAGGACCCCCACCTTCCCTTATCTGGGGATATTGTTCCATGAAAGTGGCTCATGGACTACAGCAATTCATGCTAGATCTTTGTTATTTTCTAAGACCATTATGGCCCTAAAATGTTTTATGAAAAAATTAGGTAAAAAACCCATAAAAGAGATTTTAACTGTTTATAATGCGACCTGTATATCTGTAGCCACCTACGGTGCAGGATTATGGGGTTATTCAAACATCAGTTCAATCCAAATCCTGGAAAATAAGTTTTTATGCCACATTCTGTCTGTACCCCAAAGTACTGCAACAATGATATGCCATGCTGAATTGGGAATATCTTATGTCACTGATACTATCAGAATTCAGCCAGTCCTTCTTTGGCATAGGGTTTGGACAAATGAAGAATGTGTTGTCAATCGGGCTATTTTAAAGGACATCATGGCATTGGACAATATTAGTGATTGCAAATGGATAGGCTACGTCAGAGACTTTCTTGAAAAAATAAGTTGCCCCCAATACTTTGAGGACCCACAATCAATGGAATACATATCCAGAAGAGATTTGAAAAATCTGTGTATGACTCACCTCAAGGAAAAGAGATATATAGAGGAGGCGAGAAAAAAGACTGTTTCTGCCCACCAGGATATCCTATGTGGAGAGAAATTGCAGCCATATCTTTCATTGTATATGCCCAATCATGAACGGTACCTTTTGACCCGATTTAGATTGAATATAGTCTTTAGGACATTATCGTTCCCCGTGATGAATTGTTGGTCGAAGTATTTATGTCTTTGCCCATGTGATGATGTTTCCCAACAATCTGATATACATATTTTATTCTTTTGTAAATTTTATACTCTTCCCCGAAAGAAACTTATCATCCCTATCCTTAAAGATTTAAATGTATATAGATGCCGCCTAGCGTTCACAGAGTGCCAGAAAATGGATACTGTTTTTATGGTCGCCTCAATTGCAGAATTTTTAAAATTAGTTTTTAAGTGTCGTAAATCAATTCAAATGGATTGATCATTTTTATTGTATATATGAATTTAATCTTGTTGTTTTTCTTTCTCGTGATTTTTAAAAAAAAATGTTTACTCTACCTCTTGTACATTGTACCTTTCATGCTACTTTTATGGTTATCTTGCTTTTTAACCGAATAAAGTATTTTTGAATCTTGAATCTTGACACAACTGGCTGCATGACAGCTGGGGCAAAGTCGTGTAATCACCCTTTGCTGTAGATATAGTATACCTATATCTAACCCTAAAATGGACACACAGATTCCTATCAGTCACTCCTATGGCAGGCCTTGACAATCCTGAAGGCAGAGTGCTTGGAATCGTGTGAGATGGTGCTCTGGCATGAGCTGAGCCTGTCTGCAGCTTGCGGAACCAAGTCCTAATAGCTGTTCCATGATATCGCATACCATATACTCTTAAGTGCATTATAATCCTCGCGGTTAAATGCTATCTTTGGTATTGCTTTATCAAAACATGTCGAGTAAGGTGTCATACGAATTGGAATACTAACCCCTTGCCAATTCTGGCGACGGGGTTAGCATTTCACCCTTCTAGAGGGACACGACATGTATGTAACTGTGAACCCCGGTTAAAGTTAAACGAAGCCTCAGCTCCACAAAATGGATGCTGCCACCACAGACACGAGTCTGACCCCCTGCAGCTGGGAGTCCTTCCAGCGAGGGGAGCCTGGACAATGGGTTTCCTGTCAGGGGCGGTGCTAGCACCGTCCCAGACATGGTTTTGTGTATCCTGGGTAGGCAGGGCTTTACAGGAAGGTGACTGCTGAGTGGCACCCCGGTGCTCACTACGCATAGGCCGGTCTGAACCAGTTCCAGGGGCACACCAGCCCCTGGCCTGGGGAAAGTCCGGCATGGGAGAGGGGTGTAACCACCCCCCTCCTAGTCCCACCCATAGGCAGGACCTAGTCACCGGGTCAGCCCCCTTTTTTAGTATAAAGATGGGAGCGGGCCCCCTGTTCAAATTAGATCATCTTTGGAATCAAGACACGACTTTATCCAAAAGGACTTCAAGATTTCTTCATCAAGATTCTCCCTTGTGGCTAAGGAGTAGTCACCCTGCATCCGCAGGCACCATCCTAAGAACACTGCGGTCTGCTGCAAGTCCTTCATCACGAATCCGACGACCCAGCTCGACGAGACCCGGCTTCCCTGGCACCTCTGACCTCTACTCACCTCTACAGCAAAGCTGAGAACTGTGAGTGCGACGAGACCTCGAGGGACCGACGATCGCCAAGACTGCACGACTTCTTTGTAACAAGCCCACCGAGTCTTCCACTGGTGAGTGCTTTGGGGTCCGAGAAGCCCCAACCCTGAGCAGCTCCAGCACCGAAGATCAGCCCTCCAGCATCTCCACGATCTGCGTGGGGCCCTTCTGCTTTTGCGTGCTCACCGCGCTGTGTGGCTACTAGCCGGCTGGCTTGTGGCCTTCTTCACGACGCCCGACGACATCACTGCTGCTGGTCTGGTTGCTCCAGACTGGCCCTTGCTTCCTTCTTCAAGAGAGGCACCCCGGACCCTCCTGGTCCACTCCAGACGCCATTTTGAGTCCACCGCGTGGGCTTGAATTTGCCATGGCTTTGTTGCCCAATCCTGGGTCCAGCGACGCCGACAGCTTCAATCTTCGTGGGACAGCTCGCTCCTCCATCCTGGTCGCCGACAACGCCTCCTGGTCCGTGAGATCTGCGAGCACAGCGTCACCCACTCACCTAGTCGAGGTGGCTACCATCCGGTGCCATCCTGGTGCCCACTGACTACTGGCTAGTAGTCTCGAACTTGGTCCCCTCTGCTTTCAGGTGTCATCTTCCTTCGATCCAGGCTTGGATCCATCGAACTTTCTTCACTGGTCGCCTGCCAGCAACTTCTTTCTTCCAGGCTCCTGGTCCGTCTACGAGGATTCCCGACGTCTTTTGAGACCTATGCAGCTGCAGCCCCTGGGCTAGGTAACTTTGGCATTTCGGTGCCCCAGCATAGCCTCACTATCCAAGGGTCAGAATCCACTTTCGTTTTCCTCCTACCAGGTCGGGTTCGCCCGAGAACACTAACTCTGTGAAATCTAGCTACCATAGACTTTGTCCCGCATCACGCGTGAGAGTGCACACTCTGCACCCGAGTCCCCTAGGCCTCCTATTAGTAATCAGAAGGTTCAGTAGTCAAGACCTAGCGATTCCAAAGCCTATTAGTACTGTACTTACCTGCTAGTAATTTCGCATTCCACTTTCAGAGTATATGGTTTTCCGTGCCCCTCGGGCATTTGTATATACTGTGCTAACTTAAGTATTTTCGTAAGAGTTTTGTTTTGTGCTTAGTACCCTGTCCTCATAAAGAGTACAGGGCTGTTGTGATTCTTAATAAATATCTTGTTTATTTTCATAACACTTGTGTGGTGTCCTTTCACTTGGTGTTCAAGGGGTATATGTGTGGTATAACAGCTGGCTTAACACGCCCTCTCGAGTCTTTAGCCTTAGACTGCTCGTATCCACGCTACTAGGATAGCTGGTCTATAAGGTTGACTTACAACCAATCATCAATAAGGGTTGCTGGACTGATACATAGTGTTCACTAGAATAGTGAGCACTGCATATCAGGCCACCTTCTCACATTGGTGAGCAGCGGTTGGGATTTGAGCTTGCTGTTGTTTTACCACACGTATCCTAAGAATATCTTGTTGAAAGATCACATAAGTACTGTTAGGTACATGTAACTTAGCTTAGAATACTCTGAGTTCTACTGAACCAGCTGTTGCAGCTCCTCAAGGCTAGCACACCTTGGCTGCAACTCTTAGCAAGGGATCAGTATGCAAACACATAGTGTAGGTAGGTGCATCACTTACACCACACTAGAAACAGTATGTCAGACGAAGGAGGAAACTCTGAGTCTCCCCTTGTGTCAGTGGACCCTCCACAGGTCATACCTTCCAGATATACTGTTCTTAGCTTCCATGAGTTACGACAGGTGTGTACCTCTAGGAAGATTAAGCAGGGGTCTAACCCCACAACTTCCTTTCTGATTGGTCTCTTAGAGACTTATGATGCCAGAAAAGCTGAGAAACTTCTTAGCTCTTCTAATCCAGATGGAAGCATGCCTCCCCTTGAGGGAACCATAGGAGACCCTGACCTAATCCACCTCTCAGCTGAGACTGAAGAGGGGGAGGAGGATGAGGATCCCTCTGGGGATGAGGCAGATAAGGGACAGGTAGAACTCAGTAGACTAACCAGGTCCAACTTAAGCAGACATGAGATTAGTACTGGGGGACCCCTGGGACCACTCTCAGGTCAGCTTAACATTGGGAATGGACGAGCCAGATCTCTATCAAGAGGCTCTGGCAGATCCCTTCAAACCAATGGCTCTCACAACTCTTCTCAAAGAGGGATGACTTCCCCTCAGAGGAGAGTGTATGAAGCTAAAGAAAGGGCAGCCAATCTGAGGATTGAAAGGGAAGAACTTGCCCTGGCCAAAGAGAGGCTTGCCTTTGCTAGAGAGCAACAGTTAAGTGGGGTAGTCCCCACTGGTGGCAGCATTGTACCTAGCAATAGGGAAAGGAGTTTTGATACAAAGCACCTGGGTAAGATAGTGCCCCCCTTTAAACAAGGGGATGACATCCACAAATGGATTACTGCTTTGGAGAGGGCCTGCACTGTGCAGGGTGTTCCCCAGAGTCAATGGGCAGCTATCTTGTGGCTCTCCTTTGAAGGTAAAGGAAGAGACAAGCTCCTCACTACTAGAGTGGAGGATGCTAACAATTACCAAATCTTGAAAAATACACTGATTGATGGGTTTGGCCTAACCACTGAGCAGTACAGGTTGCTGTTCAGGGATACCCAGAAAACTCAGTCTCAAGATTGGTCTGATTTTGTAGATTGTGCCACTAAGGCTTTGGAGGGCTGGTTGCTGGGCAGTAAGGTTACTGATTACACAGGATTGTATAATTTGATCATGAGAGAACAAATTTTAAACAATTGTCAGAACCAGTTGTTGCATCAGCATCTTGTTGACTCAGATCTGACCTCTCCCCAAGAATTGGGAAAGAAGGCAGACAGATGGGTCAGAACAAGAGTTAAACAGAACCAGGTCCAGAATCAAGGTGGTCAGAAGAAAGCAGACCAGAAGGGTAAAGATTCTAAGGGGGAACAAAATGACCAGAAGTCTTCGACAGGTCCCCAACAACCCAAAGAGGGTGGGGGTCAGGCTCCCCAGAAGAAGAAAAACCAAGAAGGCCAATCTAAAAGGTGGTGCCAATACTGCAAAAGTAAAACTCACTGGTTTAGTGAGTGCACCAAGAAAGGAGGAGGGCAGACTCCTGCCACTGCAGCCCCTAAGGCTCCTGTGCCCCCTAGTACAGTCAGCAGTGGTAGTGCACCTCCCAAGGGTTTAGTAGGGTTAACCCTGGGTTCTGAGGGGGGTGACAACTTAGTTGGCACACTCACCCAGGCTGTCCTTGTTTGTACAGGGGATGTGGATATGTCCCCTGATATAAGTCCCAATACTTTGGGCAAATACAGACAGACACCTTTCATTAATGGAAAAATGGCTCAGGCCTATAGGGACACTTGTGCCAGTGTCACCATGGTGACACCTAACTTTGTGGACCCTGGACAGATCATGCCAGCTACAGATTTCCTGGTGACCAATGCAAGCAATGTCACTACCAATCACAGTATGGCAATTGTAGCTTTCTCCTGGAGAGGGGTAACTGGCCAAAAGAAGGTTGTAGTTAGTTCAGACCTCCCAGTGGATTGTTTGTTGGGCAATGATTTGGAGTCATCACAATGGTCAGAAGTGGAGCAGAGGACTCACATGGAAATGTTAGGCTTGCCAGCACATGTGTTTGCTGTGACCAGGTCACAGGTCAGGAAATGCCCCACTGAACAGGTGCTGGATCCTGGAACAATGGACCAGACACCTTCCAAGAAAAAGAGCAGATGGGTTAAGGCTGTGCCTTCCCCCTTGCCCCAGGTTGTGGATCAAGTCTCAGAGGAGGCTGACCTACAGGAATTGAGGGAAACTGACTCTAGAGAGTTTGAACTTGATCAAGTTGAATTCTTGGGTTCAGGGGGACCCTCAAGGGAGGACCTGGGGAAGGACCAGTTAGACTGCCCTTCTCTTGAACCCCTCAGACAGCAGGCTGCTGCTGAGGCTGCTGGGAACGCCACAGGTACCCACAAGGTATACTGGGAAGATGGACTCCTGTACACTGAGGCAAGAGACCCCAAGCCTGGCATGACCAGGAGGCTGGTTGTACACTTGTCTCAGAGAGGTTTCCTCCTTACCTTGGCCCATGAGATTCCCTTAGCAGGTCACTTAAGTCAGACAAAGACTTGGGACAGGCTTGTCTCACACTTTCACTGGCCTCACATGAATGAGGATACCAAGGAGTTTTGTCGCTCCTGTGTCACTTGCCAAGCCAGTGGTAAGTCAGGTGGCACTACAAAGGCCCCCCTTATACCAATGCCTGTGGTGGGGGTGCCCTTTGAAAGAGTGGGGATTGACATTGTTGGTCCAATGGAACCCCAGACAGCATCAGGGCACAAGTTTATACTGGTGGTAGTGGATCATGCCACCAGGTATCCTGAAGCTATTCCACTTAGGACCACTACAGCACCTGTAGTGGCAAGGGCCCTAGTTGGAGTGTTCTCCAGAGTGGGCTTCCCTAAGGAGGTTGTCTCTGACAGAGGTGCAAACTTCATGTCAAGCTACTTAACTGCTATGTGGAAGGAATGTGGTGTCAACTACAAGTTCACTACACCCTATCATCCACAATGCAATGGGCTTGTTGAAAGGTTCAACAGGACCCTAAAAGGGATGATTCATGGACTACCTGAAAAGCTCAGGCGTAGATGGGATGTCCTGATTCCCTGCCTTCTGTTTGCTTACAGAGAGGTCCCACAAAAGGGGGTTGGCTACAGCCCTTTTGAACTTTTGTATGGGCATCCTGTGAGAGGCCCCCTGTGTTTGGTGAAGGAAGGATGGGAGAGACCTCTCAAAAAGCCTGCAACCAACATAGTGGACTATGTACTTGGTCTCCGCTCCAGGATGGCTGAGTATATGGAGAAGGCATCTGAAAACCTTAAGGCCAGTCAAGAACTTCAAAAAGCTTGGCATGACCAAAAGGCTGTCCTGACTGTTTATCAGCCTGGACAGAAGGTGTGGGTGTTGGAGCCAGTGGCCCCAGCAGCACTCAAAGACAAATGGTCTGGGCCCCACACAATTCTTGAGCAAAAGGGAGAGGTCACCTACCTGGTGGACCTTGGAACTCCCAGGAGCCCCCACAGGGTGCTCCATGTCAACAGGCTCAAAGCATATGTCGACAGGAAGGACATGAGCTTGCTCATGGCCATAGATGAGGGACAGGCGGAAGAGAGTGACCCTCTCCCAGACCTGCTCACTCAGAATCCTGATGATGGGTCAGTAGATGGTGTTGTCTTTTGTGGCAGCCTCTCTGAGCATCAACAGAAAGACTGTAAACAGGTTCTTCAGTCTTTCAGACATATGTTTTCTCTGACACCCAGTCAGACCAATTGGTGTACCCATGAGGTTGACACTGGTGACAGCCTGCCAGTTAAGAGTAAAATCTACAGGCAGCCTGATCATGTTAGAGACTGCATAAAAACTGAAGTGCAGAAAATGTTGGAGTTGGGAGTCATTGAACCCTCAGATAGCCCTTGGGCTAGTCCAGTAGTTCTAGTGCCAAAACCTCACACCCAGGGTGGTAAGAAAGAGATGAGGTTCTGCGTAGACTACAGGGGTCTCAATGCAGTCACTAAGACTGATGCCCACCCAATACCAAGGGCAGATGAGCTTATAGATAGATTGGCTTCTGCCAACTACTTAAGCACATTTGACCTGACAGCTGGGTATTGGCAAATCAGGTTAGCTGAGGATGCCAAGCCCAAGACAGCATTTTCAACCCCTGGTGGGCATTATCAATTTGTGGTAATGCCCTTTGGTCTGAAAAATGCACCTGCCACCTTCCAAAGGTTGGTGAATCATGTTCTCACTGGGCTGGATGACTTCTGTGCAGCATATCTAGATGATATTGCCGTCTTTAGCTCCACCTGGGAGGATCACCTGGTCCACCTGAGGAAAGTGTTAGAGGCTCTGCAAGCAGCAGGCCTCACTATCAAGGCCACCAAGTGCCAGATAGGGCAGACACAGGTTGTGTACCTGGGCCACCTTGTAGGTGGAGGCCAGGTTCAGCCACTGGAGAGCAAAATTCAGTCAATCAGGGACTGGGCTCCTCCAACCACCCAGACTCAGGTTCGAGCTTTCTTGGGCCTGACTGGTTACTACAGAAAGTTTGTCAGGAACTATGGATCAATTGTGACTCCATTAAATGAACTGACAAGTAAGAAAATGCCAAAAAAGGTTCAGTGGACAGCAGGCTGTCAAAAAGCATTCGATGACCTAAAGCAGGCCATGTGCACAGCACCTATCCTTAAGAGTCCAGACTACTCCAAACCATTCATTGTCCAAACAGATGCTTCTGAGTTGGGTGTGGGAGCTGTTCTATCTCAACTGAATTTTGATGGTCAAGATCAGCCCATTGCTTTTATAAGCAGAAGGCTGACCCCCAGAGAGAAGAATTGGTCAGCTATTGAGAGGGAGGCCTTTGCTGTGGTTTGGGCCCTGAAGAAGCTGAGGCCATACTTGTTTGGTACTCACTTCAAGATTCAGACCGACCAGGTGGTCCATTTCCCTACAGGGGATGGACTTTACAGTGGAACATAGGCCTGGTACTGATCATGGCAATGCGGATGGGCTCTCCAGATATTTCCACTTAGAACAAGAAGACTCACCTGGTCAAGGTTAGCTTATTGTCCCAAAGTTTGGGGGGGGGGGTCATGTAGGAGAGTAGGGTCTGCAATCCTATGATCACCCAGATTTTTTGCTTTTGTTTCACTGGTTTACGACTTTCTCTGGCTGTGGGCCTGCCAATCAGACCCACAGCCTGGCTGTTCTCTCTCTAAATTACAACATGTACCCTAGGTGCATTTACCAATTGGTACTGGGCCACCTTATCAGACCCTGTAACTCAGGGCATAGGTGTACCCAGGGCCTACCAGGGGCTGAAGCATGTATTATGCCACCCCTGGCTGGCCTCCTAAATTTGACACAACTGGCTGCATGACAGCTGGGGCAAAGTCGTGTAATCACCCTTTGCTGTAGATATAGTATACCTATATCTAACCCTAAAATGGACACACAGATTCCTATCAGTCACTCCTATGGCAGGCCTTGACAATCCTGAAGGCAGAGTGCTTGGAATCGTGTGAGATGGTGCTCTGGCATGAGCTGAGCCTGTCTGCAGCTTGCGGAACCAAGTCCTAATAGCTGTTCCATGATATCGCATACCATATACTCTTAAGTGCATTATAATCCTCGCGGTTAAATGCTATCTTTGGTATTGCTTTATCAAAACATGTCGAGTAAGGTGTCATACGAATTGGAATACTAACCCCTTGCCAATTCTGGCGACGGGGTTAGCATTTCACCCTTCTAGAGGGACACGACATGTATGTAACTGTGAACCCCGGTTAAAGTTAAACGAAGCCTCAGCTCCACAAAATGGATGCTGCCACCACAGACACGAGTCTGACCCCCTGCAGCTGGGAGTCCTTCCAGCGAGGGGAGCCTGGACAAAGGGTTTCCTGTCAGGGGCGGTGCTAGCACCGTCCCAGACATGGTTTTGTGTATCCTGGGTAGGCAGGGCTTTACAGGAAGGTGACTGCTGAGTGGCACCCCGGTGCTCACTACGCATAGGCCGGTCTGAACCAGTTCCAGGGGCACACCAGCCCCTGGCCTGGGGAAAGTCCGGCATGGGAGAGGGGTGTAACCACCCCCCTCCTAGTCCCACCCATAGGCAGGACCTAGTCACCGGGTCAGCCCCCTTTTTTAGTATAAAGATGGGAGCGGGCCCCCTGTTCAAATTAGATCATCTTTGGAATCAAGACACGACTTTATCCAAAAGGACTTCAAGATTTCTTCATCAAGATTCTCCCTTGTGGCTAAGGAGTAGTCACCCTGCATCCGCAGGCACCATCCTAAGAACACTGCGGTCTGCTGCAAGTCCTTCATCACGAATCCGACGACCCAGCTCGACGAGACCCGGCTTCCCTGGCACCTCTGACCTCTACTCACCTCTACAGCAAAGCTGAGAACTGTGAGTGCGACGAGACCTCGAGGGACCGACGATCGCCAAGACTGCACGACTTCTTTGTAACAAGCCCACCGAGTCTTCCACTGGTGAGTGCTTTGGGGTCCGAGAAGCCCCAACCCTGAGCAGCTCCAGCACCGAAGATCAGCCCTCCAGCATCTCCACGATCTGCGTGGGGCCCTTCTGCTTTTGCGTGCTCACCGCGCTGTGTGGCTACTAGCCGGCTGGCTTGTGGCCTTCTTCACGACGCCCGACGACATCACTGCTGCTGGTCTGGTTGCTCCAGACTGCCCTTGCTTCCTTCTTCAAGAGAGGCACCCCGGACCCTCCTGGTCCACTCCAGACGCCATTTTGAGTCCACCGCGTGGGCTTGAATTTGCCATGGCTTTGTTGCCCAATCCTGGGTCCAGCGACGCCGACAGCTTCAATCTTCGTGGGACAGCTCGCTCCTCCATCCTGGTCGCCGACAACGCCTCCTGGTCCGTGAGATCTGCGAGCACAGCGTCACCCACTCACCTAGTCGAGGTGGCTACCATCCGGTGCCCTCCTGGTGCCCACTGACTACTGGCTAGTAGTCTCAAACTTGGTCCCCTCTGCTTTCAGGTGTCATCTTCCTTCGATCCAGGCTTGGATCCATCGAACTTTCTTCACTGGTCGCCTGCCAGCAACTTCTTTCTTCAAGGCTCCTGGTCCGTCTACGAGGATTCCCGACGTCTTTTGAGACCTATGCAGCTGCAGCCCCTGGGCTAGGTAACTTCGGCATTTCGGTGCCCCAGCATAGCCTCACTATCCAAGGGTCAGAATCCACTTTCGTTTTCCTCCTACCAGGTCGGGTTCGCCCGAGAACACTAACTCTGTGAAATCTAGCTACCATAGACTTTGTCCCGCATCACGCGTGAGAGTGCACACTCTGCACCCGAGTCCCCTAGGCCTCCTATTAGTAATCAGAAGGTTCAGTAGTCAAGACCTAGCGATTCCAAAGCCTATTAGTACTGTACTTACCTGCTAGTAATTTCGCATTCCACTTTCAGAGTATATGGTTTTCCGTGCCCCTCGGGCATTTGTATATACTGTGCTAACTTAAGTATTTTCGTAAGAGTTTTGTTTTGTGCTTAGTACCCTGTCCTCATAAAGAGTACAGGGCTGTTGTGATTCTTAATAAATATCTTGTTTATTTTCATAACACTTGTGTGGTGTCCTTTCACTTGGTGTTCAAGGGGTATATGTGTGGTATAACAGCTGGCTTAACACGCCCTCTCGAGTCTTTAGCCTTAGACTGCTCGTATCCACGCTACTAGGATAGCTGGTCTATAAGGTTGACTTACAACCAATCATCAATAAGGGTTGCTGGACTGATACATAGTGTTCACTACAATAGTGAGCACTGCATATCAGGCCACCTTCTCACAGTCCCTCACTCTCAAATACCTTTTCGAGGAATTTTATGACTACTTCTGTTGTCACCCCACTCACAAACTTGTACCACACCCACTTGGTATAGTAATCTGTCAAAACTATCAGGTACCTGCATTCATATGGCAAGATATTGAAAGGTCCAGCAAAGTCTATAGCTATTTTGGCCCAAGGCCCGTCAGGAATTTCCACTTTTTGTAGTTCGTTTTTTCCAACTCTCCAATGCTTATCAGATTTTAAGCATTTTTCGCATTTGTCCACATAACTCCTGATTTCGCTGTCCACACCCGGCCACCAGTAATGCATCCTCAGTATTTTTATAGTGGCCGTGGTGCCAGGATGCCCTCTGTGAGCCATCTTGATGATTTTTTGTCTGAGTTCAAATGGTGGAACAAAAACTTCACCCCTTTTTAAGTAGCCATTCTCTAGTGTAAGTTCATCATTTACCTGTTGGTAAGATCTCAGTTCATTCGGAAGATTCCTGATATGTGGCCATACAGTTTGCACATACATTTGTACTTGGGACATGACATTATCCTTTTCCATACTTTCCTCCCATTCCTTTTCAGTTATGGATCCTTAGCATATAAATGTGGCATCAATATGTGCAACCACACACTCATTGTCGTCTTGTTCTTCGCCTTTTTGCTCCTTTACTGGTAGTCTCGGACAAACAGTCTGCTCGACGGTTTTTCCCTCCTTTTATGTGCTCAATCTTGAAATTATTTGACATTAGTCTAATCAATCTAGAGCTTGCGTTCCCGTTGCCTCGACCTTTGCCATCCATCATATAAACTAATGGTTTATGATCTGTTATTAAGGTGAAACTTTTCCCCCATAGATAGTCCTTGAGTTTATGCACAGCCCACACACAAGCCAACATTTCGCGCTCAATGGTGCTGTAATGGACCTCTGTTTCATTTAGCTTCCTGGAAATGAACGCTATTGTGTTCTCTTCACTTCCCTTTTTCTGACAAAATACAGCACCGATACCCTCATTACTTGCATCCACAGTCACTACATTGTCCAGTTGTGGATCATAGGGTTTCAGTGCAGGTGCCTTTGCTATTTCCTCTTTGACTGATTTAAATGCTTCAACTTGTTCATCCTTCCAGTTATATGCCACATTCTTTTTCAATAGTCTCCTGAGTGGTTCCACTTTTTCTGCATATTTATCAATGAACTTAGCATAATATTCACTGAGGCCAAGGAACGACTTGAGTGTTTCCTTGTTTTTTGGTTCCGGGGCCTCCTTTATAGCTCGTACTAGATCCTCTTTTGGCAATATACCTTCAGCTGTCAAGTACTCAATCTCCTTAGACATAAATTTGAATTTGTCTTTCGAGACTGTCATGCCTTTCTTCTCCAGTATGCCTAGAACCATCTCAATTAATTTTATGTGCTCTCGTTCAGAAGACTTGGATAGGTTACAGATGATAAGTTTATTCTTCTTAGATGGTTAGATAGGTTTTCCAGTATAAATGTAATCAAAGCCCCACCAGGAGCATCCTCTATGCTGCTCAGCCCAGGATCCAACTGACAGTCCACTCACATGATACCAAACATTCCAATGACATCACATTCACACTAACATTCCACTCACACTGGCTGAACAGCAGAGGCAGAGAAACAGGAAGATGTAAGGTAAAAACCTTAGATATAACAGCTTGCCAGCTTGTTGATGGCAGAAAGCAATTGCCGAAGAGATCCAACGGGCAATCGTTGGTTTGGTGACAGGGTGCCCCTGACGCAGTCGTCCATAAGCAATGAATAGTTGGTCGGATCTGCGGAAGGAGGCAGTTCTGCTAATGTAAAATTTAAGGCATCGTTTGATGTCCAAGGAATGTAATCGCTGCTCAGCCGGATACTTTGGCTCAGCGAAGAAAGTTTTCAAAAATACAGGTTTGTTTAAATGAAAGTCCGTATGCACCTTGGGTAGGAAGGATGGGTTGGTGCGAAGCACCACGCCGTCAGGTTTGAATTGAAGATAAGGCGGTTTGATAGTAAAGGCGTGGAGGTCACTCACACGCCGAGATGAAGTTAGAGCAAGAAGAAGAGCAACCTTCCACGTAAGGAACTTAATGTCCGCCCTATGGATGGGCTCAAATGATGAGTTCATAAGTTGCGACAGAACAACATTGAGATGCCACGATGGAGGAGGGCGTCGAATAGGCGGGAACTTCCGGAAAAGCCCTTTGAAAAACTGGCAGATAATCCTGGACGAGCAGAGGGAGGAGGAGCCATCCTGCCGGAAGCGAGAGATTGCAGCTAGGAAAACCCTCAAGGTATCATGCGAGAGTCCCGATTGAGCGAGACTCAAAAAGAATGGAAGAAGCTGCTCCGGAGTAGAGTGGATTGGATGGATATTTGCTGTCAGGCACCAATGACAAAACCTTTTCCACTTGAGTTTGTAAGTTTTGATGGTAGACGTAGCCCTAGCATGAGCAAGGATCTCTCTGCAGCCTTGCGAGCTATTTAAGTTGGCGAACTCAAGGTACTCAGGTTCCATGCCGACAATTGTAGAGTGGAAGGATCCGGATGGCAAACCTGGCCCTTGTCCATCGTCAGGAGGTACCTGCGATGCTGTTGGAGAATTGGGACATGAAAATATTCGTCTTGACGATCTATGGTGGTCATAAAATCCCCGCTGGCCAGAAGACGCAGAATCTCCAGTAGTGTCAGCATGCGGAAAGATTGACTCTTTGGGTATCTGTTTAGAGCTCTCAAATCCAGAATTGGGAGCCAATCTCCCGTCTTCTTGAGTATGAGGAAGAATCGAGAGTAAAAACCCTCCCCTCTCTGAGACACTGGAACCACTTCGACTGCACCCTTCTGAACAAGAAGACGGACTTGATGGTAAAGCTCCTTGAGGTGGGGAAAAGGCAGCCCAGATGGTGGGGTATGAGGAGGAATCTTGACGAACTCTAAGGTATGACCTTTCATCACAATGTCCAAAATACAGCGGTCTGTGGTGATCGAGGACCACTGAGAATAAAACAAAGAGATTCGACCTCCAACACTTTGGGGATGGCAAAAGTCTTTGGCGTTTGATCCTCGATAGGATGACTTTCCCCTATAAGGCTTCGAGGACTGCTGTTGATTAGATTGCTATTGATTGGAAGAGTAACGTTGGTTGCTCTGATTGTAGGAGCGATACTGAGATTGTCCTCCACGAAAAGTTGAAGAAGTGCCGCTTCCGCGTGCACCTCGAAAGGACTGTTTTCGAAACTGTAAAGTGCCCAGTGATTTAGGCATATCAGTGTCCTTTTTAATGGACTCCAAAGCGTCGTCAATGTGGGAACCAAAGAGCGATTTCCCATCATAAGGCAGATCCAAGATCTTGAACTGGACTTCCTGCCGGAAAGAGGTGGACTTCAACCAACCCTGGCGCCGTAAGGCAGCCGCACTAGCAAGTTGGCGGAAGCCAGTGCCCGCTATATCGACTGCGCAGTCAATCAGATGCTCTCTGTCCGTCCTGGATGAGCTGCAGAGCGTCAGCCTTGGAAGCGTCCGGAATGAGGTTGACCAGGGCAGATATGCCCGACCACATCTGCCGGTCGTAGCGGCCTAAGATGGCTAAGGCATTCGCCGCCCGTACTGTAGTGGAAGCCATGGTTGAGAATTTCCGTCCAATGGCGTCTAGGTGGCGACCCTCTCTATATGGAGGCGCGGTGATTGGAGACACTGGATTACGGGCCCGGCGCTGTGCCGCTTGAGTCACAACCGAATCCGGCTTAGGATGAGAGACCTGGCATGCTGGTGAACCAGTTGGGGCTTTATATTTCTTTTCAAGGTGCGGTATTTGGGTAGGTAACGAGTTCGGAGCCTGCATAAGCTTAACTCCCTCCTTCCATATTAAATCTAGTATTGGAATCGTGTGGACTTGTTTGAAAGGCTGATTTTTGAAGTCGTAGAGGAAACAGTCCTCCTCTCTCTGTGTCCTCGATAATTTAAAGCGCTGAGCCGCTCGATCTATCAAAAGATGAAAACTGGCAATATCGACTGGAGGGGAATCCCCAGATTCTCCTGGTTGAGGAGAGGGCGTCTGCATTTGGAAGTTGTCCCACTCTGCCATGCCGGTTGAGGCATCATCAGTATCTGTGTCATTGTGGACCACTCCGTCCTCCCGTTCTGGAACTGCCTCATCATCCGCATCCTGAGGATACAGAGTAGTGTGAATCTTGACAGACGTTTGAACCTGAGGAAATGGCGTGGGAGGCAAAGGCGACGGAGCAGTTGGCGGAGCTGTCGCAGTCGCCGCAGGTAACGGTCTAGGAGTACCTTGAGGCGTTGGTGGAAAACGCCGGTTGTAGTCATCCAGCATATGCTGGAGATTCGAAATCAAAGGCAAAGTAGCCATTGGAACTTGAACGAACTGGTCTTCAGCGTGAGACTCCTAGTCGCCGCCTTCATTATCACTGTCAGAATCTTGACATTTGATGATGAGATCAGACGGACTGTGAGCCGTCCCGAAAGTGTCACCCACATCGTTACCAGAGTAAGAGTCAGGCTCAGAGGTAGTGGCGAACATAGGTGATGGAGGTTGAAGATCTGGAGCTGACAACTGGTGGCATGACTGTGGACGGCTATGGTGTGACGAATCAGTGCCAACGGATGCAGAAACTGTAGTAGATAGAGGCACAAGGGGCAACAAGCCAAAAGAAGATGGTGCCACCGTCGACGGTGTCGTCAATGGTACCGTTGATGGTGCTGAAATGGCCGTGGTCGAAGATGACTTTGATGAATCCAGCATCAACGGTAGGCTCGTAGATGAAGCTGTCGTCGACAGTGCCTTCGTCGACGGTGCTGTCGACGACGGAACTTTTTTAGTTGGCATAACCATCGACGAAGTCGTCGACGCAGTAGTCACTCCTGTAGACTGAGGTCTCGTCGACGATGGTTTAGTCGACTGATTTAGTCGACGACGAAGACTTCTTGATGGATTTCGTCGACGATGATGGTTTCTTCGTCGACGAGGTGATAGGAATCGTCGACAAGACAGTCTGAAAAGCCAAAGAAACTCTCGTCGATGTAAAGGCCGTCAACGAGCTAGTCGTCGACGAGCTAAAAGCTGACGTCGTCGTCAGTGTCATCGTCGACGATGTATAGACTGCAGATCTCGTCGTCGGAACTCTAGTAGACGCTCCCGTCGACGACGAAGCATGTTTAGGTGTGGAAACATGCTGAGAGGCAGCAGAAGACGCCTGAGAGCCAGGTCTCGTGGGCGCAGCCATAGTAGGTGCTGGTGTGGACACCACAGAGGCCAAAGGTAGGGCCAGTTTCTTCTTTTTAAGAAATGGAGAAGACAAATCCTGCACACTACCACACTTAAAGGCTGAAGATGACCTTTGCCCCTGCCTGCAGGGCTGGTCGCTCCACACACCGTGCAGCTCCCTCGCTGAGTGCCGGGACCCCCGGCCCCCCCCGCTGCTGCCTCGCACAGGCGTGTGCCGGGACCGCCACTCTACCGGCTCACCTCCTGCTTTGTGCCCTTGATCGCCTTAGCGGTACTTTCGCCCGTGTACAGCATTTGTTGGTATTTCTGTTTACTGTTTTGTATTGACCTGTGCATTTTTCCCATATTGTGCCTCCTGTGCCGTCCTCGTGTCCTCCCCGCCGCTTGTCCCCCTCCCCGCTCCCCGCCCAGCTTCGCTAGTTTTTGCCGCCCATTGGTCCACCCCGCTCCCGCCTCCCTGCTGCCCCGCCCTCGCTCCGCCCCCCACTACGCCATTTATGGCGGAGTGCACGCGTACGCCGATAGCGCGCCGAAGGTGCGCCAAAGGTAAGCCCGTCTGCGCCCGTCCGCGCCTGGACCACGCCCAGGGCCCGGATCCCTGGCCTCCACCGACCGAAGACGACCCGACTGTCCTACGACGCCACCGAACTCACCGCACTCAACGCCGGCAGGCTCCCGGGCTGCTTCCAAGCCACTCCGAGACGCACCCACGGACCCTTCTGCTGCAACTCCTGCAAGTTCACCTGCATCCGGACCTGCACCACTCCAGCAGTGCCCAAGACCTCGACGAGCAACAGCAGCAGCCACCTGAAGTGCATCCTGCTCAACACCCGCTCAGTCCACAGACACGCCATCGAGCTCTGGAACCTGATCGACACCACAACCCCAGACGTCGCTTTCTTCACGGAAACCTGGATGAACGCTTTCTCAGCGCCCGACATCGCCATCGCCCTCCCGGACGGCTACAAGATCATCTGGAGGGACCGTGTCAACCAGACAGGAGGAGGCATCGCCATCATCCACAGGAACTCCATCCGCAACACAACCAACACCGACGACACCCTCGCACCTGCACTTCCAGATCCACATCAACCCCAAGACCACCCTCAGAGGCACGCTCATCTACAGACCCCTGGGACCACGCACACAATTCAGCGAAGACATCACGGACTTCGTCAGCCCGCATGCCCTCCCCTCCGCTGACTACATCCTCATGGGGACCTCAACTTCCACCTGGAGAACAACAACGACCGCAACACCACCACCCTACTGGACAACCTCGCTAACCTCGGACTCAAGCAACTGGTGACCACCTCCACCCACTACGCCGGACACACACTCGACCCTGTCTTCTCCTCCAGCAAGGACATCCCCTTCAGCCACGCCACCGGAATCCACTGGACGGACCACAGCTGCGTCCACTTCAGCTTCAAAAGGACCACGATCCACCACCAACAGCAACAGGTAGCACGCAGAAGCTGGAACAAGATCACAGCCGACCAGCTCGCATCCTCCCTGAACAAGAACCCACCCACCAGCACTACGAACCCCAGCCAAGCGGCCACCAACCTCACGAAGTGGATCAGCGACTGCGCAAACGACCTTGCCCCCCTGAGGACCCCGCCTAACAGACCCGGCAGCAAGAAAGCCCCATAGTTTACCGACGAACTCAAGAACTCGAAGAACTGCAGAGCCCTTGAGAAAGCCTGGCGCAAAGACCCAACACCGCACAACATGACTGCCCTCAAGCTCGCCACCCGAAAACACCACCAACTGATCCACACCACCAAGAAAACTGCATTCAAGGAACGACTGAACAACAACGCACACAACAGCAAGGAACTCTTCAACATCGTTAAAGAGCTCTCCAACCCCAACGCCGGAAACAACAACATCACCCCATCGCAAGACCTCTGCAACTCCCTCGCCTCCTACTTCCACAACAAGATCGCGGACATACACAACAGCTTCAGCCCTCAACCGACGCACACCACAACGGAACCACCGCCCCCCACCAACATCCTCCGCGCCTGGACCCCGATCAGCACCAAAGACACCGTCCGCACGATGACCTCCATCCACTCCGGATCTCCGACCGACCCTTGCCCACACCACGTCTTCAACAAGGCCGACGCTGTCATCGCTCCCCACCTGCGGGACATCATCAACGCCTCCTTCGACGCCGCCACCTTCCCGGAGAGCTGGAAGCACGCCGAACTCAGCGCTCTACTAAAGAAGCCATCAGCCGACCCCACCGACCTCAAGAAGTACCGCCCCATCTCGCTGCTCCCGTTTCCTGCAAAAGTCATCGAGAAGACCGTCAACAAGCAGCTGGCCGCCTTCCTCGAGACGAACAAATCCCTCGACCTCTCACAGTCTGGATTCCGGGCCAACCACAGCACCGAGACCGCCCTGATCGCAGCCACCGATGACATCCGAGCTGTGCTCGACAACGGAGAAACAGCGGCCCTCATCCTCCTAGACCTCTCCGCGGCCTTCGACACTGTCTGCCACCGCACCCTAGTACAGCGCCTCAGTAACTTCGGAATCCAGGAGAAGGCTCTGGAGTGGACCATCTCCTTCCTCGCCGGAAGGACACAGAGAGTCCGCCTCCCCCCGTTCAGATCAGAAGCCACCGAAGTCATCTGCGGCGTACCTCAAGGCGCCTCACTCAGCCCAACCCTCTTCAACGTCTACATGAGCCCCCTCGCAGACATCGCTCGCCAGCACAACCTCAACATCATCTCCTACGCCGACGACACCCAGCTGATCCTCTCCCTCACCAACGACCCCGCCACCGCCAGAGCCAACCTACACGAAGGGATGAAAGAGGTAGCCGAATGGATGAAGAACAGCTGCCTGAAACTGAACTCGGACAAGACGGAAGTCCTCATCCTGGGATCCTCACCTTCTGCCTCGGACGACTCCTGGTGGCCCCCCGCACTAGGCAGCGCACCCAAACCAACAGACCACGCACGCAACCTGGGCTTCATCCTGGACTCCTCCCTCTCCATGACCAGACAAGTCAACGCCGTCTCCTCGTCGTGCTTCAACATCTTACGCATGCTACTCAAGATCTTCCGGTGGATCCCCACCGAGACCAGGAAGACGGTCACCCAGGCCCTCGTCACCAGCCGACTGGACTACGGCAACTCCCTCTTCGCCGGAACAACCGCCAAACTCCAGAAGAGACTCCAGCGGATCCAGAACGCCTCAGCACTACTCATCCTGAACATCCCCCGTCGCAGCCTCATCTCCGGACACCTGAGAGACCTGCACTGGCTCTCGGTCAACAAGAGAATCACCTTCCGTCTCCTCACCCACGCACACAAAGCCCTGCACAACCAAGGTCCAGGATACCTCAACAGCCGCCTCAACTTCTACGCTCCCAAACGCCAGCTTCGATCGACCGGCCACGCCCTCGCCGCCGTCCCCCGCATCCGAAGAGCCACCACTGGGGGAAGGTCCTTCTCCTACCTCGCCGCCAAGACCTGGAACTCCCTCCCGACCCACCTCCGCATGACCCAGGACCACCTCGCCTTCAGGAAGCAGCTCAAGACCTGGCTGTTCGAGCAGTAGTGGACCCCCCCCCCCTCCCCAAGCGCCTTGAGACCCTCCGGGTGAGTAGCGTGCTATACAAATGCTTTGATTGATTGATTGATTGATTAAAAACTCTCAGCATCAGACAGAACAGAATCCTTGTCTTTAAGACATTGGAGCCAAAGGAGGAGACGACCCTCTCTGTCCTTCAGAGTCTTGTTAGAAAAGGTTCTACAAAACTTGCAGCTACCAAATTCATGCTCAGGATAGAGACAATAAATACATTTCTTGTGGGGGTCTTCTTTAAAAAGACGCAATTTCCCACAAGAAGAGCAAGGTCGGAATAAAGACTTCTTACTTGACATGTTGAAAGTTCTGGAAACAAGAAACAGTAGAGGAAAAAACTGAGCAGAGCTCAGGGAGACTCCCTTCATACGATGTGCGGTAGAAAATCTGAGGGCTTGAGCTTCGGAGGAGAAGGTTCTAGAGGGTGCTGGCGGCTGATTGGCTGTAGTTTGGACTAACATAATGACAGTGATATGTTACTAGTGTTTTCTTTCTCTACCATGCATTCCTATGGAAAACTTGTTTTAGAGGTTCAGTTGTGTATTTACTTCTAGTTTTTTATGTTATGTTCTCACATTTATATATATTTTAGCATTTATTGCTATTTTATGTACCGTGGGACTCCCACTTCGACGACGGGGAATATTCAAGCATGTGAATCTATGAAAGACACCCCTAATATTGGAGAATCATGGATCGTCACTGAGCGAAGAACAGTAGAAGAGAAAAATGACAAATTCATAATCAATGACAGAACATTGAGGAGTGGATAGATGAAGTGTTATGTTAATATTTATTTATAGAGCGCACGTACACTCGCAGGTTTCATGGCGCGGAAGTCGAAGGTCCAGGTACCCTGCCTAACCGTAGATTTGTTTGAATTACCACATTTTCAAGGATTTCCTGAAGACCAGCAAATTGTCACAATTCCTGAGTGAGAGGGGAAAGGAGTTCCAGAGGGAGGCCGCCAGATAGGAGAAGCAGCATCCTCCTTGTCTTTTCCTGTTGAATGATGGGACAGCAACCAGATTGAGATGGGCAGAGCGTAAGTTGCGTTGGGGTTTGTGTTTATTTATCATATGTCTGACAAATTTTGGTCCGTTTCGTGCAGTGCGTTAAAGGTAATGCACCCGGTTTTAAAGACGATCCTTTGGGCCATCGGTAGCCAGTGGAGTTTTTCCAAACCTGGTCTGGCTGACTCCCATTTGGGTTGTTTCCAGATGAGTCTTGCCGCCTGGTTTTGAACCATCTGGAGTCATTTCAGCAGTCCGACTGGAAGACCAAGGTAAAGGACATTCGAGAAGTTCAAATGGGAGAGTAGTAAGACTATTACTACCTGAACGATAGCCGAATGGGTGAGAAGATGGGAGATTTTCCTTATTTTCCATAGTTGGAAAAAGCTGGAGTAAACAGTAGCTCCCACCTGTCCATTTAGTGACAGATCGGCGCTCAGGGTGACCCCCATGCTCTTGACCGACTGAGAAGCCGTAGGCGGGATGCCCATGTCTGAAGGCCAGAAATGGGGGCCCCAGCTAAACTCACTCTTCCCGGGCGAACTAATTCCGTCTTGCCCAGGTTGAGTTTAAGATGGTTTAGGTTCATCCATTTCTGTATATGAGACATTGTTGCCTGAAACTCAACGACAGACTCCGGAGAGTTCAGCGGGATTATTAGCTGCAGGTCGTCTGCGTAGTTAAAGATGGTGACTTTACGATTTTTTAAGGAATGTAGCAGAGGTCTGAGATACAGGTTAAATAAGAGTGGTGACAGTGACGAGCCCTGTGGCACCCCGCAAGTGGAAGTCAGATTTTGGGCTGTGAAGGTTCCGAGTTGCACTGATTGCGTCCAGTGGGTGATGAAGGAGGCTATCCAACTGAGTGCGGGTCCCCTGAGGCCGGCCTGCTCGACACGGTTCAACAAGATGTTGTGGTCGACCGTGTCGAATGCGGCCGACAAATCGAGGAGCACCAGGGCATGATGGATGTCCTTGTCTGCATTGGCTCTTAAGGTTTCCTGGACTGCAAGAATCACCGCTTCTGTGGAATGTGCCGGACGAAATCCAGCTTGATTCTGTTCTAAGTAGTCAGATTACTCTATAAAGTGTGAGAGACATCTAGACACTTGGGCCTCAATGAGTTTAGACAAAAATGGGAGGAGAGAAATGGGCCTATAGTTAGCAGGGTCCAGAATTTATTTAGTAATGGTACAACTGTGGCGTTTTTAAACGAGCAGGGGACCTTGCCCTGTGAGAGGGATTCTTCAGAAATGGAAGGAAACTGAAGGGCAGGGCTGAGCAGACCTCTTTTAGTATGTGTGGAGGGCAGCTGTCAAGAGATGATCCGGAAGTGACCTGGGACAGGAGCTCCAGGAGCGTTTTTGAATGAATGGGGGGGAGGGCATTAAGGGTGAATGGATTATTGTCGATGTCGTCCATGGGTTCTAAGCTGGCCGAGTCAGGGATGCTCCTTTTTATGGTAATTATTTTGTTTATAAAAACTCATTGAATGAGTTACAGAGCTCTTGAGTGGGGGTCTGGGTGGGAGCTGTTCTGTCACTGGTGCAGAGGTCAGTTACTATTTTAAAGATGTCCTTGGATTTATTTTGGGAGTTTAATATTTTCTTTGAGAAATAGTCAGCTTTGCTTTTTAGGATGGTTTTTAGATATTCTCTACAGGCCGTGATATACTCCTCCTTGTCTGGCGGGGAGTATTTCGTTCTCCAGGTCCTTTCTTTCTGGCAAAGTTCTAGTTTTAATGCCTTTAGTTCAGGGGTGAACCATTTATGGGCCTCCATGCCACGTGTGCAAGAGAACTTGAGAATAGGGGCATGAGTGTCAGCCGCCTCTAGTAGCCAATTTGGGATCTTTCCTTCCATCATGTCTACCTCTTTGCACATTGTAGGTTGCGTGGATTTCAGGGTTTCTATAAGAGCTGAGGTGCTTACAGATTTCCATTTTCTGGTCACTCCCCCCGACTGAGGTGGTGGTTTGGTGTGACCATCTATGGTAATTATAAACCGGAATAGATAATGGTCGGACCATTTACAGGGTGAAATCGATGACGTTGAAAGTGACAGGTTGTGAGACCAAATTTGGTCCAGACTGTGACCTATTTCGTGAGTGTGAACGTGTATGTGCTGGACCAAGTTGAGGTTCAAGAGTAATTCCTGAAGTTCGACTGCCTGAGGTCCGCCGGCCTCATCGTTAAGCCAATAGTTTAGGTCCCCTACTAGGAGAACTTTATAGAAGTTCACCATGAGAGGGGCTAACTGTTCTCCCAGGACTATTGGGAATGTGGTCATAACCCGATGTGGGCGGTAGATCAATACCAGTGCCAATGCACCGCTCTCTGTGTCGAGTTCAATTACCAAGTTCTCAGTCTCTGGGATCGCAAGGGGGGTGAGGGCCAGAAACTTGTGATTTTTTAGGATGATGGCTGCCACCCCACCGCCTGATTTGCCTGAGGGGCGGTTTGCTGCTAAAATATAATAGTCTGAGGGAAGCGCTACTAGGATATCAGGTAAAGAGTCCTGAGTTTAGCCAGGTTTCCGTAATTAACAAATTAGTGACAAATGTTTCAGAGAGAAAATACATTTGCAAAGGTTATGCAAACTTAGATATCAGGCTAATACTAGCCCCATTAGGAAACACTGTCACCTGGCCGGGGCAACAGCATAGGCCCTTCAAGTAGATTTGTAACGGCAAAGATTAAGTTCAGGAACGAGAGAACAGCAAACCGATGACATGCAACAATCTCACTTCAACAGTCAGCGAAAAAGTCTGCTGCACCACGACCTGAACTCCTCCCTCCAGAGCACCTCAATTATACCCTAAAACCCAAAAGACCATCCCATAGAAGTATCAAACTCGGGCTCTACTAGTGATTTTATTGGTTAGGAATGGGGGTGTATGATCACTCCACTGTCTACACACACAGAGTTCTCTAAGGACCATTGTTTAGAAACAGGCTATGACATCAACCATGTAGTCCAGGAAATATTCTTCATTTCATTATCCACATTTCCTCTATTCTAACAACATGTTAAAACATTGTATATCATTCTTCGGCTGTGCGCCTTTCTGCAGAGGAAGTTTCTTCTGTTCATAGTACTGTCATTTTGTTCAGAATTTTGGCACATTCTTGAGTCTCTGGAGGTCACATTAAGGCTCTTTCTCTTCTCCTGCTCACACTTCATATTTTAAAATCTTTTTCTCTGATTTTCTTCACCGTTTTAACCCTTAGCCCGTAATGCAGAACAAAACTCCATGCTTTGTAATCTATAAGAATGAAACACATAACATCTATTATTTCATGAAAATGTTTTCTCTACGCACCAACCCAATGCTGTATCCATCCCTGCGCAACCCATGTTAGATTAATTATTTTATATTCAGCCAATATTAATAACATGCATCTAAAGCAGCATTAGTCTCTTTCCTATATTAGCTAAAACAAGCTTTTGAGGCCTAAGCATTTCACTCATGTTAGTCTCTTTCATTAGTTTTCCCCACTGCACATGTTTAGTCATTGTTAATTGTGGTATCTTGCTGCTCAGCCAGAATGACTGCGTGAGAGAATGTTGGTTTGTGGAATGTTGGAGTGCCTAAGTTAGTTGGTGGATGGGCTGAGCAGCAGAAAGGCTGCTCCTGGTGGGGCTCTCTCCTATGTAACTTGCTACCCAATAAACCTACATGGAAAACTACTTAGATTCGACTAAATTCATTATACTACATTTTGGTACCAGGAATGACTAACTACGGTCTGGAAAAGAACTACTGATATTTCAAACATCAAGCCATTCCTAAATTTTAAGAGGCTGATGAAACCAGTGATCAAGTTAAAGGACTTGCTTTGAAACTAATGCTGAGCACTTCAAGTTAATTGCCACTACTGAGCCCCAACAGTGACCTTCCATTGGTCGCCCACTACATAACGTGCCAGTTACAACTTAAGTCTACCAGCTCCTCGTGCCTTCTACCAACCTGCTGTTTTGCTGCCTGCCTGCCTGGCTGTTTACCTCTCCTGTAATCTTTCTGTTCTTGTCCTGCTGCCTTCGTACTAACATTCCTGTCTAGCTGCCTGTGCTACTACCTCTTGTAAGAGGTCTTCAACGTGTGCTGCGCTTTGAAGGAGATGTGCAGAGGAGGGCCACGATCTCTAAAGAATGAAGTAAACAGAGCTGAGGTGATACCGCCTACATACTGTTGACTGAGTTTACCGTCGTGAAGGAGAATACCCGCTGTTCCTGTTTGTGCATTGAGGAGTTCAATTGTCAAGTTTTAAGTGATCAGTGGGAGGTATTTACTGCAGTCTTCGTTTTCACGTTTTTCTCTTTAATTAGACCCGTTATCGCTGCGCCATTCATTTAAAATAATCTGTCGCCTATTTATAACGTTCGTTGGTGTTACCGTGTGCTGTGCCCTCACCTCGCGCATCGCCCTGCTTCTTCTACGATGTACTGCTTTGACGGGTCTGCAGCCACCCGGCATTACGTTCTCGTACGTGCCGTCATCTTGTGTTTGGAGGCACCATCGATGAAGTATGCAATGCTCTGTTCTGCATTAATTGATTGTTAGCATGTCTTCTGTAAATCTAGTTCGTCTCAATAAAGCTTATCGAAGATTTCTGAGGTCCCTTTGCTTTCCGGCTTTCAACTTGAGGAAAATGAATTTTGAGGCGTTTTCTGGTGATAGTTTACTTATCATCAGTTTTCTATGCCATCATTCATTTGCGGTGTTTTACTTCAGCTATGAGTTGTCTGTGAATATGCATGATTTGCTTTAAAAACATCTTATCGCCGTTGTTTTTCATCGTTGCTCCACTGCAGGTACTGTTGTTTTTCGTAAACCTACTGCCCTTCAGACATTGGTCTTTGGGTCTTGCACTAATGGAACGTAACGTAACTCCTGCAATTTGTTCAACTATATTATATTTGGTGCAGTCAAAGTACTGGACTTTCATTTCTCCACTGTGCCACCTAGTACATTAACTTTCCCCTCTACATTACTTACTACCAACGCAGCGTCATCACGCAATCTACATAAACGTTTTTGGGCAACCTATTTACTTTGTTTTCAATAATTAATTTCTGGTTTGACTTGCTTTCTTATTCTCCTTAGTGTATTTTACACCATTACGTTACCCCTGCAAGGGCTGTTATTCTGGGTAATTTATATCCACATGTCTACTTGCTGTTGCTCGTAATTTCTCAATTTCTCACATTTGTTTGCTAAGTAACCTTTCTTTACCTGTTTTTGTAGAAGTACAAGACAGGTATGCTCTGTTCTTGTACGTTCTGCCGTGTGGCTAGTTGCCATACCTTTCACCCCAGCTTTTTTGGGGGGCAATTATAACGTGTGGTATTTTACGCCACACCTACTTCTGCAGTTTCTACGTTTTGCACTGTATTGTGTAGTATTTCCTACCACACCTAGTTGGCCATTCCTACATATTACACTGTACTGTGTGGTATTCTACTCCATACCTAGCGTTTTACTGTGCAGTATTTTACGCCACACCTTGCGTTGTACTGTGTGGTATTTTCACCACACCTAGTGTACGTTTCTTGTATTGCATTGTATCGTATGGTATTTTCCACCACAGCCAGTTCTGTATTGCATTGTACTGTGTGTTTTTTCCCCACACTTATTTCTGCTGTTCGCACATATTGCAATGTACCGTGTGGTATTCTCCGCCATACCTTTTCTTCATTGCATTGTGTCGTGTGGTACTTTCCGCCACACCTAGTTCTGCATTCCTGTATATTGCAATGTACCATGTGGCACTTTCTGCCACACTTAGGATTTGCTGTCTGTCTGGGGACTTTTCCCAATGCTCTTGCTTGAGTTAAAGGCAACTATACTCTTGCTTTTACTATCTATCTTCTGCTGTCTTCCACCCTTTCAGTGTTCTCTTGCTTCTGTGTTTTGTTCTCTCCTTCACCTTTTTGCTTATGCCCCTGTATTTTCCCGTGTTTGCATGGCCAGCTTGCATGATCTTTGTACCTGGGTTGTTTTGTTGTTTGTTTGAGCGAGTGTGTGGGTTGTCTTTGTGTGAGAAAGGTAGTTGGTGCATGAGTCGTTTGTATTTTCTTTTCCTATTTGCCTTTCCTACGTTTCCACCTTATATTTCCATGCCTTATTTCAGTGTATTTTCTTCTCATTTTTCTTGCTTCTTTTCTGATGCTTTTTGATAGTTCCTTCCTTTCCATTATAAAGGAGGGAGATGTGTGGTATCTTGCTGCTCAGCGTGAGAGAATGTTGGTTTGTGGAATGTTGAAGTGCCTAAGTTAGCTGGTGGATGGGCTGAGCAGCAGGGAGACTGCTCCTGGTGGGGCTCTCTCCTCTGTAACTTGCTACCCAATAAACCTACATGGAAAACTACTTGGATTTAACTAATTTCATTATACTACATTAATGAGGCTTCAATCCGAGCAGGTTTTATTTTACGCGAAATCCCTGCTCCATCACTGCCTTCCACTCTCCTTGGGTGGCGGTATGAACGTCTCTCAGGAAGGAACACAAAGGGCCTTCTATTAGAAGAGGTGTTACCTAACATGTTGTGAACCCAAATGCGGGCTTCCGAGGGGAAGCAACCCTTGAAGGGAAAAAGCTGGGAACACCAAGAGGAACTGCTCTTTTCTTCTGGTAGAAAGGTTGGCATTGGGAAAATATTTGCCAAACCAGAAATCCAGTTGGCGTGTGGCCCTCAGATAGTTACACCTCCTAGAGTGGGCTACTAAGCTCCACACACTGTGCTGTCTTTTTGGGAGTGGGCACAATATTGCGCTCTGAAAAAATAGCTACAAACCACACTTTGCAGGAAGCTGTCATCATGCAGGAGGAGATCTGGTAGCCCCTTGGCTGGTAAACACTGCATTCCCCAAGGGCAAGATCGGGGCATAAAAGTAACACCCCTGGCACCCAGACCTCAGATCAAGCCTGCACTGGAGAGAGGACCGATGAAGGTCTGCCCTACTATTCCCTGGATAAGAGAAGCTGCACCAAACATTGAATTGCTGATCCATGGACGAGCAAAGACAGGACTGTGTCTGTGGTGCCCTACTTGTGGAAAAGTCGTCCCGAGCCCCAGACCGAACAGATGACTCCAAGAGTTAGTTGGCTGATTTGCTGTTACAGCCGCAGGGCCACAAAAACTGAAGAAGCCTGCCTTGGTGAGTTCGTACCCACAATCACTTGACCACCACTGACCACCGAAGTACAGCCTGGTAGACCAAGTCCCAAACCTCAACAGTTGCATCCAAGTCTGATTGACCTGGAAGAGTCATTGACGTGCAGTTTGTACACCAAAGATGAACACTTGCCTTAGTTAAAGGGAACCACATATATTGCTGTAACCGGAGAGCAGTAGATCAGTGGCAACTGATTTTAGGCTGGGCTTTACCCACACTTCAAGGGACACCGACCCCTGAGGCCAAAGTCTTCCCACTGTGTCCGCTGACCTAAGGCTGGCCCCACGAAGTCCATCGTTCAGCATCCTACATCACTGGCATCTGGACAACTCAATTGATTTCTATAGCAGCTCTCCATAGAGCTTGGAATTGGACTGGAGACTGCTTTGACTGCAAGGCACATGTCCTGCCTTGCAGTTCCTGTGACTTGGTCTCTGCTGTAGATGGTTGACCAAAACAGGTCAGAGTAACCAAACACAACTTTACAAAGTTTTCCAAGTATCTGCTAACCACAATAGTTGACAATGCTTGTTAACAATGCGATTTGAATGAAAAGCAGTGATTTACGATTTAACTAATAAATTATTTTTCCGAAACCCTCTGCTAGATTTTGTTCATTTTGTTGCCTAAAAATTCATAAAAGCTACTTTTATACATTGGTGTTGGATTTCCTTCGTGTCTGCTTTCTTTCTTTTTCAACTCAAAAATGCTTTACACTTGTCCCTTTGACAAAGTCGTACTGCTTAAAGCCTCAGCTACCCAGGGTTGAGCTACGGTTTTATAAATCAGCCTGATGTGACCCCAAATAAATTTGTGAGTTTATTACTGGGTGAGGTCCTGCAACCATACCATATAGTAAACCTTCAAGAAGCAAGCATTGCTAACCCAAATAGGTTCTCTCACTGTAAATGCGAAATGGGGAATAAAAAGTAAGCAACCAGTGGTAAATGAAAGCACAAAACCAGCACAGTAAGGCAACATGCACTGGAAGGAATATAAGATGTGCACTGCCAAGAAACCCTGATGCTTTGTAAGGTCCCAGAAGCATTCCTTGACTGAGTGATATGTGGATGATGCTTTCTCTATCCCCTGCTGAAAACCAGTGGAATGGCGACTGAGCTCCCTGTTGCTCCCGCCTCCTTTCAAGACATGCAGGATGATGATGATTTAGTAAAACCCTCAGCAGTGGCTGATGAAAGGGAAATGTGGTTAGGCGGGGGCAGCACGGGAATGGCAGTGCAGGGAGGAAGACAGCGCAGGTGGGGTGGAGCGTGAGGGGGCTGAAATAAAAACAATTGAAATAAATGTACCTGCTGGTCTTCTGCTTGTCGTGCTGCTCCCCGGGCATCTCCACTGTCATAGGCTGAAGCTCCCATCTTCCCCTTTGGCCAATGCCGACCCTGCTCTCACCATGAGAGCAGCATAGGCATTGGGTGGAGAGCACGGGTTTAGCGCTCCATCGGAAAATGGAGCCCTGTGCCTGCTGATCTCTCCACTCAGTGTAATATGATAGACTGTAGCCGAGTTGTGCTGATTAAAGATGGTTTATTGATGAATTATCAGGTTAGATCATATAATCATTAAAACCCCACCAGGAGCAGCTCTCTTGCTGCTCAGCCCTCTCTTCCAACTGTCATCCATCCACCAGGCATCCTACGCATTCTATATTACCTCACACAGTCCAACATTCCACCATTCATACACATAGGCTGAGCAGCAAGACATGTTAGTGAGAAAGGTACATGGCATCCAAACCAGGATACCACACCACCTTCCCTTTTAAAAGGAACAACAAATGAATAGTGTAAATGAGATTGGTCATTCTAAAATTGAAACTTACATTGTAATATTGAAACTATCAATAAATACATAAAAGAATCCATTGCGACCAACACTTCCCCCTTTACACATAAAACAGGGAAAATTGATAGCACATATTTTTAAAACAGGATGTAAAAAATTGAATTCAACGTCACCAAAACAACATACTAGTTGGCCAGACTAACAAAGCAAAGGTAACGGAGACTTCAATTTAAAAAAATGTGAAAATGAAAAACACAAAAAGTACTTAAATCAATTATCAATTCCCACCAAGTACGTGTGCACAATGTACTGTAATAGGAATATGAAGGTGACTACACTACAGAGTCACATGCAATGTACTATCATCTAAAATAAAATATAACATGTGTAGGTGACAAACCCATGACAACAATTTCAGTAAAATTGGGAAGTCACATGCTGGAATGCAATAAAAATGTAGGAGGTGAATCCACAGGCAAAACATCTTAAGAAAAGGTGAAAATCACATGCACAGTACAATCGTAAAAATATAATTTGTATGAAACAAATTGGTGACAGGTTCACAGCACTAACTTAAGAAATTGTGAATGTCACAAGCACATATGCTAACGTATGGCATTTACTTTCAATTAAACTAAAAACTTGTATGAAACCGGTGTAAATACCCATAACACGTAATTAAGAAACCTACAGTAGTAATGTAGGTGGTGTATACATGACTAAATGAAACACGGAACACAGGCTAACATATGAATATTTTAAAGTAACCTACAGTAGTAATGTAGATGGTGTATCCATGACTAAATGAAACACGGAACACAGGCTAACATATGAATATTTGAAAGTAACCTACAGTAGTAATGTAGATGGTGTATCCATGACTAAATGAGACACGGAACACAGGCTAACTAAAGAATATTATACAGTACTAAAACAATTACCATTCACCTGCTACTTCCTATAATTGCTTCACCTCATGACCAATTTGGCATAAAAACATTATACTATACATAGTAAATACAGTCCCCCATAAAAAAAAAAATTAAATAAGGTAGACACCGTTGTCGGGATGAAGAACTGAGATCATAATAGGATGCAGGCTTAACTCCTTGTAAAAATAAAACAGGACGTGAAATTTATCCATGAATTGTGGAATAACTTACTTGGAACTGCTGCCCACTGTATACCTGATGAAGAAACAAATGGAGAAAACAAGTAGCTTGAAAGTACCTTGAAAGTACCTTCAAAATTACAGGGTGCAAATTTGAATCTTGACATGCCTGACTGAATTAAGTATTATATTAACCTGGGCACCACGCACTGTATTTAATCAATTATAGAATAGTGTGTGCGTCGCTGAAGTAAAACGCGTTGTAAAGTAATTATAAATTAGCGTGCGCGCCGCTGAAATGGACACGTTATATTTAATTATTAACAATTAGCGTGCGCATCGCTGAAGTAAGACGCGGTTTATATAATTAAATAAAGATTAGCGTGCGCATCGCTGAAATGAGGCGCACTGTGCTTAAATAAACACAAATATCCGGTGACTTCGAGTTAAGATGGCGCCACGTTATACATGTAACGCCAGGTGGCTCAAGGAACGCAGAAGCACTCCAACATCGCTCCGCAAAGAAAAGACGCCATAGTCTCTGGAGAAGCAACGCTACAATGAATCCAATGGTCATGACATGGAGGTGAGTCAGCATGATCTCCGTGTGTGCACGCGGCTAGCAGCTCGAGCCTTGTTTCAAATTGAACAGCGGCAGTTATGAAAGTCCGCCTGAAGTTAAATTGATGCGCCCCATACCTTAAAAACACGAATTTTACATGCAGAACACCATTTGCCCAAATTCTCTCATTGATAAAATCGTCTCACAAATGCTTCAAAAATGCCACAATGTCACAAATCGATCTTTGATCACACACTTCAACAGTTTACTGGGGTTGGAAATCTTCATGTTAGTAGCTGCCGAACCATCAACGTACAGGGTGTTGAAAATAAATATAGAGAGTTCCCATACTGACTTCTAGGCAAAATGATGATCGTGAGTGTTGAAGACCATGACAACTCTAACTGCACACAAAATAATATCCAAAAGGTGGCAGTAAACAACAACTTGTTTTTGCTGTAACATTTCTTAGGTTTTTAACTCCGATGTTTTCCTCATTCTGGTTCCGATTTTCCTTTCTTCGCTCTGGCTCTTTCAAAGTTGAATGAAAACAACAAAGCACCACGGAAAAGCCAACTGAAATTTCCTGAATTCGAAAAATGATAATTAAAAGAGCACAGATCGGGTAGGTAATTGGATCTGCAAGTACATAAAAATCGTAGTCCGAGATTCTCCTCTGTATTAACCAAGCTAAATGCTGTTCACAGATAGGGACCAGCATACTTAACCCGTATGCTGGCAGTAACTGGGCAGGCAGAAATTACGGTAGTCCCTGACACTCTTCTGTATTAACCAGGTAGTGCCCTCAATGCCCTAAGGAATGAGCAGGCAGGAAGAAGCGTTGCACTCTAAATAGGCAGGGACTGGCATACTTAAACGGTATGCTTGCAAGGACTGGCACTTCCAATTTTGAGGGTGACCGGTGGTAGGTCACTGGTGGGACTTTGTTGGTTGGGGTGCCAGTAAACTTTGAATAGCTTTAAATAACATCTTTTCTCTTACTTGTTGCTTTAAATCTTGATCACAAAGTTTCTTGAGGATCCATGAAGTTACAAGCCGTGTAGGTAAGTCCAAACGTCGCCAAATGTTATATGATGGACTGTAGCCGATTTGTGCTGATTAAAGATGGTTTATTGAGGAATAATTAGGTTAAATCATATAATCATTAAAACCCCACCAGGAGCAGCTCTCTTGCTGCTCAGCCCTTACCTTCAACTATCATCCATCCACCAGGCATCCCACACATTCTATATTACCTCACACACTCCAACATTCCACCATTCATACACATAGGCTGAGCAGCAAGACATGTTAGTGAGAAAGGTTGTAAGGATGACTCTTACTCCAAGATCATTAACAAGTTCTTTATTGGCAACTCTGCTAAACACCGCAAAGACGATCACAACATATCGCCGTTCCCTCATCAACTGTCCCTCCCTGGAACCCCACGCATGCAACCTTATTCTAAGAACACACAGACATTTTGACAAAGAATACCACAACACAACACATCTTCCCCCTTAACAATAATAAAAGAGCAAAGGAAAACTATATATAAACTATATACAACAAAAGAAAATAAACCAAACTAATTAACATACAGTCCTAAAGTCTGTGAGGAACATTCTTCCAGTTCTTACTTGATCTTCCACTTCGTCTTCCCACAACCAATCCTAGAACATAGCTGCAGCTCCCCCAACATCCTCCTCTTCCTTTTTATATATTTTACACTAGCTATTCGACTCACATGCCATACAGACACTCCACAACTCCACAAGGCTTGGGAAACACACTTCCTCCCTTTGCCACTTTCCCCACTTTCCCCACTTCTTAGTTTTTTTTTACCCAGTCACCTACTACAAGTTCTTCCACCCTTGTCACACTCTTTTTGTCAAAGTTCTCTTGGTACCCTTGTTGTGCTTTTATAATATTCCCCTTAACTCTTTCCGGTGACGTACTATCCATCCATCCTATGTCAACTCTCAAGAACACTTTCCTAGCACTCATCGTCACAAATGGACAAAACCTACCCACTCCATTCCTGCTCTGGACTGGAACAACAAAATCAAAAGCAAACAAATTCCAAACCATCTCAAAACATATTTCAGGTGACAAAGATGGTCTTAACTTTGTTAAACTTTTATTTAAATCAGCACACTCCCTGCATTCCCTCATTACCCTTCCCAACTCAATATCAACACCTGTTTTCACTCTCCTCTTTGTCCTGACAATTCCGAAATGTCCTTCATGACATAAACCTACTATTCTTCCCCTCAAAGTTCTGGGTAGTATGACTTTCCCTCCTCCGTAAACAAATCCTGATTCTACACTCAACTCACCTCTCACATTCCAAAAGCGCCTTCCTTCATCTGCATTCGGTTTCCCTTCACTCCAAACTTCAAAAACCTTCTCTTTTTTTTCCTCCATTAACCCATCTTTACCATAATGCAGAAGCCACTCAATTGACTTCTCGAACTCTTCCTCCACCACAGCAATTTGATACCCATTCCACTCGCTCCTAGGTACTTCTTTAATCGGTAAGGGCAATCTACTCAAACAGTCCGCAACTTCACTTCGTACACCAGGAACATATTTAATCCCGTAATTGTAATCCTGCAATATCTTTGAAGGTCTTGCTGTTCTGAAATATTCCATTTTCCACACACAACCAAGGGCCTCTCTTGCTGTTGCAGAATAAAGTTCTTCTGCTGGTGTCAAATTCCTTGATGCAAATCCAAAAACAACTTCTTTTCCTTCACCATCATTTTGTGTTAAAACCGCACCCATCCATACCGATGACTCAACCCTCTCAACCATTCCTGAAGTCTCCAACCTTATTTATTCCTTTCCCAATTCATTCCTTACTGTAAACTGTTCGTTTCTTACTCTATAATTTACACGAACAGCATTCTCCTTTAATTTTATCTCATGTTTTAATTCCAGAAGCACGCCCATTTTTCCTGAGAACACATAACTATACTTTCCTTTAATTTCTTCTGTCAAATCATCATCTTTAACTTCTTCCGCTAAATCATCATTCTCACCCAACACCATAACCTGCTCTTTTGCATTCGGATTAAGTATTATATCCAAGCTTGCCTGCTCTTTCCATCCTAAAACACTTGGTCCATTTTCCGCAACATACATTCTTCCCTCTGCCACCCTCCTTTTAAACACAAATGTCACATCTCTACACCCCACCTTTGGAATACTTTTCCCAGTGAATCCTCTTGGATTTATGCCACTTTTCATTAGATCTATACCAATCTCCTTCACAAATTTTCTCTTCCACATATCCAGATTAACAATAGTATATGGCGATCCCGAATCTGCCACAAACATCACTATTACCCCCGCCACTTCAATTTCACATTGGGGTTTACTTCTTCCTTTACTTTTTACATCCAAAATAAAATCTCTTATCATAAAAACGTCATTGTCTTCATGTGAATCGTCTTCTTTAACTTGTTTCCTCAACTCATCTTTTCCCCTTGTCACATACTTTATCCTTGTAGTTTTATCTCTTCTATAACAAACTCTTGCGTAATGACCAATGAATCCACATACAGTACATTTTTGATCTCTTGCTCTACATGCTTGACTGTTCGCTAAATATGTATAACTTCCACACCTAAAACATGCTAAATTATTTGTGCTTTCTCTTCTATATTCATTCTTTGTTGCTTGAAAATATTTTTCTCCGTCTTCTCTTCATCAAATTTATCTTTCCTTTCTGCACCAACGCTGCTTGCTCTTATAGTTTTCCTCACAACACACACTTCTTCTCTATCTTTTCCTTTCTCTTCTTCCAGGGCTGCTTTTGCACATCTGACTGATACTTCAGCCTTTCTTACTACCGCTAGCACCTTATTCAGTGTTCCATCTCCCATGGTCCATAATCTTTCTTGCACCCTTTTATTGTTTGTGAGCATAATGACTTGATCTCTTATTAACTCTTCTTCTATCTGTCCAAATCTACATTTATCCGCCATTCTTTTCAATACGCTCAAATAATCATCAATCTTCTCATCCTGTTCTTGCTTCCTCCTGAAAAACTTGTATCTTTCAATTGCCACACATACCGTTGGTGCATAATATCTCTCTAAGTCGTCCAACGCATTCTCATATACATCCGTTTCATCTTCACCTCTTTCCTTCTTTTGCATCCGCACATATTGCCTGATTCCTTGTGGTCCTAAGGAATGTAGCAATATCCCTTTTTTTATTTCTAGTGTCATTTCCTTATTTTTGATAGTGAACATATAATTATTGAAATATACTTTCCATTCTTGCCATCTTATTTTAGGTTCACCAGGTTCTGTTAAAAATGGTATTGGTGGCGTTAACGTAAATGTTTGTGCCGCACACATTTCAGAAAGTATAAATTACGCTTCCAATAAACTTTCCTTCTTTGTTAGAGTTTGTTCTTCCTTTTCCTTCCTTTTATTCTGCTTTTTTTAACTTTATTGTTGCAATTACATTCTTTAAAACGATTTCTCAACTCTTAGACTGCTTCCCTGATGCTTAACAATCGTTTCCTTCCTAAAATATCTTATTACTAAAGATATCCTTCTATTGTCTGGTGTTTGTTCCTTCAACACATATGAATTCTAGCTTCATTCCATTCTTGACGTGTTTTCCCTTGAAACAGTCTTCTTTCCGATGTCAAATCGTTTTTCTTAGTCTTATTTCCTAGTATAATGAATGTACGACTTCCCAAACACCTAAAATGGCCGCCGAGCGTGATGATGTCACACGCTACACATCTCACGTAGTCCTCCTCTTCATGCGACGTCTTCTATGCTGTCCTTGCGCTTGCGCATGACAACTGCTCTTGTATCCCTCCGTCACAGACTGCGCACGAGACAGCTCCGATGGCACTCAAGACTGCTTTAAAATCACGCTCCACGCGCCAACACGCCTCCTTTAGGTACAGTTCCTCTCTTTTTTTCTTTGCCACTCAAATCCGCTTTTATCACGTTGTACGCTATAAACGCTTAATGTATATGCGCTCAATCAGTACGAAAATACGCTTCAATTGTTCCGTCCTCCTCACTTCTTAACTTCTTTTCCTCAAAAGTTTATCTCTTCATGTATCACGCCTTCCTTTCTCAATGGTCATCTGTATCTTCTTTTCACTTCACTTCACTTCTTCTCCTTAAACTCGTATCTTCTTTTCACTTCACTTCACTTCTTCTCCTCAAACTCCGTGGGCCCACGCAGAGTTGCCCAATCCTCCGTCGCCAAAATTGTAAGGATGACTCTTACTCCAAGATCATTAACAAGTTCTTTATTGGCAACTCTGCTAAACACCGCAAAGACAATCACAACATATCGCCGTTCCCTCATCAACTGTCCCTCTCTGGAACCCCACGCATGCACCCTTATTCTAAGAACACACAGACATTCTGACAAAGAATACTACAACACAACAAAGGTACATGGCATCCAGACCAGGATACCACACTCAGCAATACAGCTGGGTTGGAGAGATGTCAGTGCGCATGACGGTCTGGTTGGCCTCAAACAGCTGACCATACCGTCATGTGCACTGACAGCTGGGCCAACCACTCCTCCTCGCACTGCTGCATTGTTGTGGCCTGCCCCCAAGACAGCTGCAGGACGAAAAATTAAATGATCTGCAATTAGATCATTTGATTTTTCGTTTTCCTCTGGGGCAGCGGGGTGATGCTCCACCAACATAGCGGAGAAGACACCCCTGAAAACCCTGACACTGAAACTGGACAGATATCTGGTGATGTCACAGACATGGCTCGGAAGCAAGGCTACTCAGTGTTCTGGATCCAGAAGTTGGAGAGCTCATTCTTGGTCCTATTGTAATAGGTCCATGTAGTTGAGGTGTAGTATAAAGATGTATGCATTATTGATGCAGTTCTTAGTTGTAAGTAAGTATCAAGCATGGAGTACAGAACCAGATATAGAATAGGTCTTCAGAACAGATCAGAGCGAGCCCATCAGGAGCAGCTTCCTTGCTGCTCAGCCCATCCTCTCAATTGACCCTCCACACACAGGCATACCAGCATTACCTCACCACACATACCAACATTCCACAGTACATCCACACTGGCTGAGCAGCAAGGCAAAGAAGCAGGAAGGGTGCATTACATTAAAGATCAATATACTACACACCTTCCCCTTTAATGAACAGCAACAAAAGAATTATGTAAGAAGAAAACATAGTAAATGCATAAATAAACATAGGTGTAAAAATGCTGCAAAGCATTTAGAGAAAAGAAGTCTAATAATCCATATGAGAAAAGACATTACATTAATTAACAATAATGACATAATACGCTTCTCCCCCTTTTCATGGAGAACTAGAGAGAAGTAAAAGAGAAGTAAAAGAGGGGTAACAACTACAGAATAACAACAGAAGGGAGGTAGAGAATAGAGATAGGATTCTTACTCCACGGGCACTGCTACACAAACAAAAAGAATCCTACTCACAGTGGACAGGGAGAGTGTGGACCACGGAAGTGAGGGACACTCAGTGCTTTGTAAAATACCCCTCACACACCAACAGGCTCCTTGGTGTCATGCTTCATCATCGGGGTCTTCGCACCTCTCTAACGGGATGCGGCGTGCTGCGACCTGTGACTACGCGGGAGTACTGAAAGTATAGACTATGTGTGGTGCGTGTGATGGGAGTGATATGGTATTCTAAATGTGAGTGGTGGGGTATGGTGAAGGTTAAAAAGTACCTGGCTCGTAGGTATCAGGAACAAAAAAAAATTATTCACAACCTCGGGCTGGTACTATTAAAAGAAGTGCAGTATGAGGTAGTTAGTTGTCGTAATTATGGACATTACCTCTGGTGTGCGTCGACATGTATCGGAACTTGTGCTCCTTCTTCAGGACGGGGGCACAACTTTCCCACCTTACTCACGTTTCTCTATTAAAAGTGTAAAAAACAAAAAGTGAAAGATTATGTACAGTGATTAACTAAGGCTATAATGTGACTACAGCGGTATTGGTCCATGCAGTTGCATGACCTGAAAGGAAAAAAATAAAGAATACATTTGGTTGCCCCAATTAGGCTGGCTCAGACAGGTGCAGTCACCTGGAGCACCAAAGATGCATTGATCCTGTAAAGAAAGAAGGACATAGAAGACACACAACAGAAATGACACACATTGGATTAAAAGAAGCCCTATGGACATACTCATTATGCAAAGTTTTCTGGCTCCATGAGCACTTCAAGAACGTCGGGGTTGGTTGCTAGATTCGTAATCTATATGGACAAAAAGATGGTTTCATACAAAACGAATGTACTGAACAAGGGACTAGGTTTTGTGCCGACACAGAAACCTGACATCTTCAAATTGAACATGGAACTTCAGGAGTTCACACGCAAACTGAAATTACAAGCATTCTTTCAAGATAAACCACCACTCAAAGATACAACAGACACTGGCCACCCCAACATTCACCCCACCTGACTCTACAATACCAGTGGAAATTCTGACCTTTGAGAAAGCGGTCATCACAGAGGTTAACAAAATAAATGTGAGGGATAAAAATTCCTTCCATAACACCAGTGGCGACGAACAAAAAGCCATTAGAGAACTAACCAACAACAAAGAGCTAATCATCAAGCCGGCTGATAAGGGCGGAGCTATTGTTCTACAAACCCTAGACGCTTACAATACTGAATGTATGCACCTATTGTCGGATGAACGTAATTACAAAATCCTCTTGGAAGACCCCACTGAAAAGTTATGCATCAGAATTGGGGGCATGGTAGAGGAGGGTTTAGCTCATGACTGGTTGAGCAAAAAAGAAGCGGAGTTCCTACAACAACCCTCACCACAAATTCCATATTTCTACAGCATCCCCAAGATCCACAAAAACATTGACAACCCGCCGGGAAGACCCATAGTATCTGGGATCGGCTCCATCCTGGAGCCACTGTCAAAGTTTGCAGATGCCTTCTTATGCCCTCTGGTACAATCTACCAACACCTACCTGAAGGACACTAACTCAGTACTACAACTACTTGAAGAAAAAACTTTTGATCCAACAAAACAACTCCTACTAAGCCTCGACGTAGAGAGTTTATATACAAATCTTCCACATGAAGAAACACTCGAAATCATAGAGAAAGTACTGTTTAGCAACTCATGGAGGTATCAAACTCCGCGCAGCTTAGTGCTCGAATGCATCTCTCTGGCACTACAACAAAACTTTTTTCAGTATAACCAGACCATCTACCTACAAACCCATGGCACAAGTATGGGCAGTACATTTGCTCCAAGTCTAGCTGGACTGTATGTCCACCACCTAGAGCAACACAAAATACTGCACACAGACAACCCATACAGACCCCACATCAATACCTGGAAAAGGTATATTGATGACATCTTCATCATCTGGGATGGAGATTCAAAAACTGCTTCCAACTTTGTGAACTGGCTAAACAACCAAAATGCATACTTAAAATTCACAAGTACGATCTCAAACCAATCCATGGTGTTCTTGGATCTTAATATCTACACTGAAGATGGCAGACTTAAGAGCACCACACACTTCAAACCAACTTCTAGGAACTGCCTGTTGCAATATGATAGTTTCCATCCCAGACACCTAAGGGAGAACCTACCATATGGACAATTCTTGCGATTGAGACGCAATTGCACAGAACTAAGCAAGTTCAAAACACAAGCAGGGGACTTGAAAAAGAAATTGATACAGAGACAATACCCCATTGGGACCATAGATAAGGCGATGAAAAGGGCCAAGAACAACCATAGGGATGCACTCCTGGAAGATAAACCACAGAATAAAGATGAAAACAAAAGACCCATATGCGTCACGACCTACACCACAGTGTCCAATGAAGTGTCAAAAATTATTAACAAACATTGGAGGATACTGAACTGTGGCAATCTGAACCTAGAGAAACCGATGCATGCGCATCGCAGAGGAAGAAACCTCAAGGATATACTGGTCCACACGAGACCCAAACACAATCCTGTAACTAGGCAGACCACATTTGGACTCCAAGGAAACTTTCTGTGTGGTAATTGCAGTAGTTGCAATCTTACACAGAAAAGCAACACCTTAACATTCAGCAATGGAACAACATGGCAACAACGGCAATTCACAAATTGCAATACGAAGAATGTCGTATATATGATCACATGCCCATGTGGTTTAGAGTATGTTGGCATGACCACTAGGCCTGTAAAAACAAGAGTGGGAGAACACAAAAGCAACATACGCTGCAAAAAGTCAACCACCAAAATGGCGTCCCATTATCTAGAAAAACAACACTGTGTGAATGATTTGCGATGGACCATAATTGAACATTTGCCATCAGAAACTGGTCTATTCCAGCAAGAACAAAGATGGGTGTTCCGTCTGGGTACCCATACCCATGGTCTAAATGATGATGTTTCCTGGGGCCAGCTGTCGAATTTATATTAATCCGGGCCATGAACCCTACAACCTCTACTCACTCGCAACCAACGTGTTACTAAAAGAACCCGATTGGCTCTCGCTACTTACATTTGGAAATACACAGTAGTGTTATAAAACCTAAGCACACCTGCTTTGTACAAAAGGATACCTATGTAGTACATTAGAACTAACAGCCATTTTCGTCATAATGCCCCAGGACACTTCTCAGCCTAAATATAATAAATATTGAAATTTCACTACAAGGTACGACTGCGCTAAGAGTAGCGTAACCGCAATGAGAAGTAACGCATGCGCATTAGTGAGCGGCAGTGAACGTGTCAACCAGCATGCGGCTCACAGACCACTAGAAGCTGAAACAATGGTCTGGCATAACGCGTGCGCACATCAATCGACTTCCGCGAATGCCATCCACGCTGCAAATCCTTACGCATACCTAATAAGGCGAGACATCTAACTGGCCAACAATCGGATTACCCATGTATGGGCTTTGTCACGCATCCGACAATTAACCTATGACCAGTCATCCAATTAGTGAATTCGGGCAAATATAAGACAGGGCGCACTCCCATAGTCATTACCAGCGGAGCAGCGAAAGGGGTAACATGGAGGTAATCTCGTCCCGATTCTGTGAGTATTGAGTAAACAAACAAAATCACCATTCTCTACCCAAATAGTGAGTAAAAAGTACTGAAACCATCTTTTTGTCCATATAGATTACGAATCTAGCGACCAACCCCGACGTTCTTGAAATGCTAATGGAGCCAGAAAACTTTGCATAATGAGTATGTCCAAAAAGGGCTTCTTTTAATCCAATGTGTGTCATTTATGTTGTGTGTCTTCTATGTCCTTCTTTCTTTACAGGATCAATGCATCTTTGGTGCTCCAGGTGACTGCACCTGTCTGAGCCAGCCTAATTGGGGTAACCAAATTTATTCTTTATTTTTTTCCTTTCAGGTCATGCAACTGCATGGACCAATACCGCTGTAGGCACATTATAGCCTTAGTTTATCACTGTAAATAATCTTTCACTTTTAGTTATTTACACTTTTAATAGAGAAACGTGAGTAAGGTGGGGAAGTTGTGCCCCCGTCCTGAAGAAGGAGCACAAGCTCCGAAACATGTCGACGCACACCAGACGTAATGTCCATAATTACGACAACTAACTACCTCATACTGCACTTCTTTTAATAGTACCAGCCCGAGGTTGTGAATAAATCTTTTTTTTTCCAGATACCTACGAGCCAGGTACTTTTTAACCTTCACCATAACCCACCACTCACATTTATAATACCCTATCAGGCCCATCACACGCACCACACATAGTCTATACTTTCAGTGCTCCCGCGTAGTCGCAGGTCGCAGCACGCCGCATCCCGTTAGAGGGGTGCGAAGACCCCGATGATGAAGCATGACACCAAGGGGCCTGTTGGTGTGTGAGGGGTATTTTACAAAACACTGAGTGTCCCCCACATCCGTGGTCTACACTCTCCTTGTCCACTGTGAGTTTGTAAAAACTACAACCTGTTGGATTTTGAAAATAAATCCAACATGACAGTAAATAAGTGTGAAATCACGCACAGGTACCATGAGAAAAGTGAAGAACACACACCATCAGAAAATCATAACAGTAGATTCTAAACACAATAGATTTGTAAATCCAGCCCTGTAAAGTAAAATAACAAGTAGAAACACTGCAAGTCATATTTCAACGCACAAGTGAATATCACATAGCCAGTAGGCTATCAAAAGTTATACTTCAAAAGTGATATATCCACGTACAAGTGGAATATTATTTAGCCAGTAGGCTATCATAGTGTATACTAAAATCAATGACAGTCCCCTTACTAAAACTTGCGAACAAAGCGCTGTAAGGAATCATGTAAAAACAAAAGAGGTGACAAATCCATGTACCGGTGGAAGGTCACATAGCCAGGAGACTATTACAACATAAACCTTTAACTAATCCACAAACAGTAAAAATGCACCGGTGGAGTCAATAAAATAAATCTCGCACCAATAACTCTTGAAAGAAACAGTGAATAAAAATATTTTTGTTAAAATCCATCTGCAAATATTCATGTGAAGGTGCAAACAGCTAAATTTTAAAATAGCCATTAGCATAAACAAGATTTGCATCATCAAGAAAAAAGTAAGAAACTGCTTGACAATGTGGATTACATTAAATACATTCCAAAGGCAAACTTGTAAAAAAATTATTTCCCTATGAGAATAAATGCATGTTAGTAATACTTTGTTATTAAATAACATACCCAGTAGATGGTGCTCTAAGCACAGTAGAAAAAATAAATGTGACTCACGATATTGAATGAAAAACCCCTTTGTAGGAGATTTTTAAATATAACACTTTTTTTTTTTTTTACTTTGTTGTGCAATTGAAATACCAATACAACCATGGGCCTACAACCACAGGGGCCGGCCACTAGAGCACAGAAAAGCAATCATTGAATATCACAGGACTGCGGCCGATCTCCTAGAGGTCCGGCAATAACACAGGATACAATTCTCAGCAACACAGGATGAAATCAGGATATAGTTGTTTTTTGTTTTTTATAGAAAAGAACAAAGAGAAAAAACAAAGAAATCTCAAGGCATAAAACATTATGGACGAAGTCGTGCTCCTACGGGGAGACCTTCAATACAAGACGAACAACTAAGCGAGCAATAGAGATGGTCAGGGGGGGGGAGTCAGTGGGGAAGTCAAAAATCAGGAAAGAGAATAGACTACACCAGGAATGTCTGATCAGGGGGATAGGGAAATGTCCGGATTCTCCTCAAACGGGGGGTTACATATGTTTCCTCGATAGGCGTTCCATTGGCCCCAGATTCTAGTCCACGTCCCAGGCTTGCCCCTAGCTAAATGCACAGTCTTCTCTCTGAACATACACCAGTCCATGTTCTCCTTCTATACTGACACGTGGGGGGCCGTTGGGAACCCCACAACTGCGCAATATCTCTCTTTGCGACCATGTTCCCGAGGGCCATCCGCCGGGCCTGAGCGACGTTGTAATCATTCCGCTCCCACACATTCAACAGACATCTCCGGGCCTCAGGCAGCAGAGCAACCCCGGTGACACACTCCATTACCGCATGCACCCGAGTCCAATACGCAGCCACCTCCCGGAATTCCTAGATGATATGGAGGAAAGTAGCACTCAACCCACATCCAAGCTTGCATAACCTATCCGAAGAGAAACCCATGGAGACCAAACGAGGACCGGTAACATACACCGATGAAGAATTTTGAGTTGGACGAGACGGAGACGGGCGGGTATGGCCACCTCTTTCGGGGAAGACAGTGCTGACTGCCAGTCTTCATCATCTAGTTCCAACCCATCCCCAGTCCAGGCCTCCCTGAGACGCAAGAGGAGATCTCCCCGATTGTTGATTAACTTCTTATATATTATTGAAATCGTACTATCAGGCAGATGACCATCGATTATTCGGTCTTCCAGTGGGGAGGACTCGGGAACATTGGCATCGGCAGCAAAGACCGACGTCAAAGCATGGCGGACCTGTGCGTACCTGAAAAACTCTCTTTCACTCAACTCATACTCATTCTGCAGTGCCTCAAAAGTCTTAACCGCACCCTTCACCTAAAGGTCACCCACTCTGCTTATACCAATCATATCCCATTTCTCAAAACCTTTCGTTGTCCAGAGGCATCCCAATCTCTCCGACGCATACAAAGGGGTCGCTCGTGTCAATCGATCCTTCCATCCCAGAGCAGCATTTGCATCACTCCACACGCGCACAGCAATCTTAGTGGGTCCTGTTAAATTCCTCTCTGCTGCCCTAGAGTAAAGCGCCCTGTTGTAGTTCCCACCCGGCAACTGATGCTTGTCCATCTCAAATGCCGGATTTGGGCTGGGTGCATACATTGCGTGATTAACCGCGCACAGTTGGGAGGCCCAATAGTACCGCCTGATATCCGGGAGCGCCATGCCCCCGTCATACCAGGGGAGAGTTAGTTTAGCAAGAGCAATTCTCGCACGGCCATCCCAAATGAGCCGCCTCTGCAAGCCTTCCACCTCCCGAAAGTAACTTGCCGGGATGATGTCAAACGAATTCTGGAGTCCGTATAAAAACCAAGGCAGGGACATCATTTTAAAGAGCGCGGCGCGACCGAGCGGCGACAACGGCAATCTACGCCACCGAACTACGTCAAACTTCAACCTCTGGAGCGGGGGGAAAAGATTGTGCTCGTAGCGAGAAACTGGATCTAGCAATATGAAAATCCCCAAATATTTGAAACCGGACTGGGAAATCTGAATAGGAAATCTACTTGGCAAGGGAGGGAGGCCACCCGAAATGACATACACACAAGACTTAGACCAATTTATGACCAGACCAGAATTCTTGCCGAACGAAGTGAGAACGTCAAACAAGACGTTAAAGGATTTACGGGGGGAGGTAAGGTATAAGAGAATGTCGTCGGCATAGAGCGAGATTTGGTCCTCAAAATCGGGAGCCCACTGAATACCCTTTATCGACGGCTCCCATCGGAGAGAGGCTGCAAGAGGCTCTAAAGCAAGAGCAAAGAGCAGGGGGGACAGCGGGCACCCCTGTCTCGTACCCCTCCCAAGAGTGAAGGACCCGGAGACTCGACTGTTGACGACCACCTGAGCCAGTGGTTCCCTATATAAAAGCTTCACCCACCCAATAAATTCCGAACCGAAGCCAAATTTCGCGAGGGCGGCCCAGAGATAAGGCCATTCTATTGTATCAAAGGCCATTATGGCATCTAAGGAAGCCAAGATGGCCGGCTCTAGAAGCGACCCCGCCTTCGCCAGAACACCATGTAAGCGCCGCAAGTTGAGTGCGGTGTTCCGATGTGGGATAAAACCGGATTGATCCGGATGGATCAGGTCACAAATCACCATAGGCAGACGATTGGCGAGAACTTTGGCTAGGACTTTAGGCTCAGCTTTCAACAGGGAGATGGGCCTATACGATGCGCAGCGATCCCGAGGCTTGCCGTCCTTAGGAATTACCACTATCATTGCCAAACGCTGATCACAAGGGAGGGTGCCAAGGTCTCGTGACTCTATGAACATATCGCGCAGATATGGTGCAACTTTATCGGGGTGCAGTTTGTACAGTTCAATAGGCAAGCAGTTCGGGCCCATGGCCTTGCCCGAACGGACAGAACGAATTGCAGTCGCAATCTCATCTGCAGACAACGGAGCATCCATGCACTCTCGGTCCTCTTCGGAAAGGCAGGGCAGTGCAATATCATGCAGCAAGAAATGGGAGTCCTCCTCATCTCTATCAGACACCGGGGAATACCCAGTACGAAAATAATCCGCAAAACACTCCACAATCTCACTGGGGTTAGTCACACACTCATCATCCAAAGTCTGAATCACGGGGACCACACGATTCGCCCTTTCTTTCTTGTCAAGCCACGCAATCAATTTACCCGCCTTATCCCCTACATCATACAGTCTACCCTGCTACTCCCTGTACATTTTTTTGGCAGCATCCGTGACAAGGGACTTATAGTCTAGCTGCTTCACACCAAGGGCGTGGAGTTCATCATGGATAATGCCTGATTCTAGGTCATTCTCTAGTTCCACTATTTCCGCGTCAAGACGCACCACCTCTTGATTCCTAGTTTTCTTGGCTTCAGGAATTATGGATAAGGCCTGTCCACGAATAACAGTCTTGAAAGCTTCCCACAGGGACACGGAAGAGGAAACAGACCCCTCGTTTTCCAGGAAATAGTGGTCTAGGGACTTTATCAAACTGTTACGGATCTTGGGATTACGCAAATACCAGGGGTTAATGGGGGCAACCCGCCCCGCAGCGTTCACCCCAGTGTCCATATAAAGCCACAGTGGGGAATGATCCGAAATGCCCCGGGCCAGGTGTCTGATCTCTCTAACAGAAGGAGACTGGGCAGCAGGCATGAGAATGTTATCAAGTCTGGAGAGACTTCCATGGGCCCCAGAGTGAAAGGTGTACTGACTCTGTGTCGGATGCATCAACCTCCAGCAGTCTACCAGACCAAAAGTGTCCAGGAACCCACCAAGCCATGACTGGGACTTAGGAAGATCCCTGGAGGGGTAACGATCTACAGTACCAGAAACCACAGACTTAAAATCCCCACCCATAAGGAGAGTGCAATCAGGGAGCTCCAGCATCACACGGCCGATATCTGAGAAGGTGGAGGTCTGGAGACCCGGGGGAACATATACTGTAAGCAGAGAAAGAGTCTTACCCTCCCACCTACCAGTGAGGGCGGCATAACACCCTCTGTCGTCGAGGATTACATTGTCAATCTCCAGGGGGAGAGAGGACCGAACCAGAATAACCACCCCCCTAGAACCAGTGGTGAACCCGGAGTGTGCGACCAGGCAATAACCCCACCTATTCATGGCCTGACACATATTTCCCACCAGATGCGTCTCCTGCAAAAGAACCACATCAGAGGACAGGCGACGCAAATACTGCAGAACCACTCCCCGTTTTATGCGATCACCCAATCCATTGACATTCCAAGATATTAACCTCAACCCACTATCCTCCATCCCAACAAGTGATGCAGAATTCACCCCACAGAGAGCAGAACATTCGAAGCATAGAAAAAACCAATACGTCGCCTTGAGAAAGAAAAACAAACTCACAAACACCCCTTCCCACCCCCCAAACAACTCCCGTTACAACTCCCCCCTCCCTGCACCCCTGCAGTAGACTAAAAAGCCACCCCAACATGCAGTGTGCCTGTGGCCCTAACATTTCCCAATCTACAAAAAGACCCTGGAGGAGGAAAGAGGCCCGTCACCCCGCCACCCTAAAGGGAACATCAGTGAAACATGTGCATACAAAAAGAATAGAACCCAGTTGAACAATGTCTAGTATTCGGAGACCATGGGCCGAAGCGTCACTTCTGTTCAGGCTCACCACCCTCGGCACCACCAGGGTGCTCAGTTCGGTCGTTCCGGGCAGGCAGGGAATCCAGCCAGTCACTCACATTCTCCGGCCAGTCAAAGAAAAATGCCCGTTCCTCGTACTCCACACAAAGCCTGGTAGGGAAAAGCATTGCGTATTTCAGTCCTAAGTCTCGGAGACGTCGCTTTACACCCTGAAAGCCCATCCTTTGCCTCTGGACGAGCTGAGTAAAGTCTGGGTAAAAGTTAACTGTGGAGTTCTCGAATTTCACCAGGCCGCTCACCCTCGACGCCTGCAGGATAGCATCAAAATATAACACTTTCTTGACTTTGCCACACAGATGACTTAATATTCCCTTGACATATGACCCAGTTCTAAAATACTTCCTTCAGTATTGCTGTTTTTTTAAGTGATCAACATTAGTCTACTTCGTTTTGTTGGCTAAATATAGAATGTAACTTGGAGTCCTGTAGAGCTGCAGTAAACTCTTATGGTTAACGAAAAAAAAATTATACAGCAAGAAAGTCATTTACAAAGCAGTGAACTTGACACCAGAGCGTTGAACTGAGTAAACAAAATCAGTCACTTACTCTTTGAAATGAACATCCCAGAAGTGATATTAACGTGGTTGGCAAAGAAGGAACAGAATGACTCCTGTGAAGAGATGGTGCCTCAAACACAAGATTTTTTTTTTTTTTAATCTGTTTATTAGCATAGTAGGTAAAGCAGTTACATAAATTTCCAAGTTCAGTAAGAAGCAGAGTAAAACATGTATGTGCCTGCTTAGAACATATGATTGTATAGTCATCTTGATTTTACATTTTGTGGTGACTGTAACTGTCACAATTAAACAAAACCCGGACAATTCAACCCCTCCCTCCACCCTCAAACAACCCTCCCGACACTTTCTCAACTTGCATATAACTGAATGATTGTTACACTGGGTCACCCATGGCGCTGTAACACGTAGCTTCTTCGATCTGTACACACAGGTGGAAGGCATGAGGCCAGTGGTTTGGTTCCACCGAACCCCATCGTGGCGCACCACAGTCAGTGACAGTGCATGAAAGTCTGGCTCAGTACATATTTATTCCACATTCGGTGAGTCACATGTATCCCCGTCCTCCCCTTCATCCCCCGCTTCAAATGCTCCCAACGTGACAAACCAGTCCAGCGAGATCGGCGTTTTCCGCAGACCCCTGTATTCCTCTCGCTGCAGTGCCTCACCCTCTGCCTTACCCCAACGTACTACCTCCGCTTTCCACAGTTCAGGGTTGGGTGGTTTGGGTGACTTCCACCTCATCGTGATGGCCCGCTTCGCTAGCAACAGGGCCAGGTCTGAAAAGCGTGTCGCCACTGTCCTGTTGCGTTGTGAGGGTCCCAGCCCCAGTAGTGTGCCTTCTAGTGTAGGAGATCGGGACAGAGCACCCGCTCTCTCAAGCGATTCATGGACCGTGGTCCAGTAATATCCCAGCTTGGGGCATTGCCACAGCATGTGCATCAGTGATGCATCTTCAGTGTCACTACGGGGGCAGTTGCTTTTCGCATCAGGGAACATCGCATGTATGCGGTGCGGGGTCAGGTAGGCTCTATGTAACAGCATCAATTGAATGAATTTGAACTTGGGGTTCCTAGCTACCTTTTTTGGAAACTGAAGTATACGTTCCTACTCTTTGTCTCTCAGGGGCCTACCAATATCTCCCTCCCATGTCTCCCGGAGTGGCGAGAGAGTGAGCGCCCTCCCCTCTTTGATGCTGGCAGTGAGCCATTTTGTCAGTGGGGCGCCCGTGCCCATGAGGTAGTGCATCTTGATGAGAGGGTTTGTAACAGGCTCCTGGCCCTCAGGTGACCACTTATGTGTAATATCATGGCGAAGGCCTGCGTGCAATAGGATTGAGCCCCTAGATACCCCTTGTGTGGCTCTAAAGTCTTCAAAGGACAACAGACGCACCTCCGCAAACAGGTCACCCACATGCGACACTCCTGTGTCATGCCATGGCGCTAGTGAGGTCGCCGTGAGAGTTCCCGAGCCCAGCGGGATGCCCAAGAGCGGGATCGTGGGGGCATAGTAAGACTTAGGGGACGTGCACTTTAATGCCTTCCTCCAGTAAATGATCGCCAGTCTAAGGAGTGGCGGGGCATCTCTCGGTATATCCGAGTTGGGCAGAAGTAATGTGTGTAGTCTCCCCTTGTCATGTTCCTCTTCCGTCATATTGATCTCCTGAAGATTGCGACCCGCCACCCAGAAGGCCAGCCATTGTAACTGACACGCATAGTTGTAAGCTCTAAAGTCCGGCAGGCCCATACCACCGGCGTCAGAGGGGAGCTGCAGCTTGGACAAACCTATACGTCTGCGGCCGTGCCCCCATACCAGTTCGGTGAGGAGAGTGTCAAGGGTCTTAAATGCCGCTGCTGGGATCAGGTACGGTAAATTGGTTAAATGGTAGAGGAGACGGGGGAGCATCACCATCTTAGATATCGCTGCTCTGCCGGGTATTGAGAGTGGCGGTGTCAGCCAGAATTGAATCTGCGATTTCAGTGCTCTGATGGCCCTTCCAAGGTTGCCGTCAATCATCATGTCAGCCTCCCTATAAATATGCATCCCCAGGTATCGGAAGGTGGTTACCGCCATCTGAAATTCGTGGGGGGCGAAGGGTAGGGCCTCAAACACAAGATGGCGGCACGTAATGTGACGACGTGCAGGATGGCTCCAGGCAGGTTAAAGCATGCAGGCGTTCAGAGGAAGTAATACCGGATGAGCGACATCACAAGGACATGAAGGCAGCATGATGACGTAAGAGCACACGCAAGATCTGTGCACACATGAGTAAATATTAAAAATTTGATAGTCATGGTTCAACTGTCTTTAAGGTTAAAAATGGCAATGGCGCAATAAAACTTTAAAAAATACACAGAGGCAAAGCGCCAATGTAGAAATTTGAAAAGATCTCACGCCATAAATACAGAATTATTCAGATTAATCCTACAGTCTGCACACAGATGTCCATGTGTTATCTGTACAATGCATCAGATGTGGTTGGCTGACCCTTTCTGCTTCATAATTTGCAAAGCGCTGCTTGAGCTATTATATATCAAGCCCGTTGTGCCCAGCTATCCCTTTTGAAATACTGAACCATCACTGGCACATTAAGTTTAACGGTGATCAGGAACTGACGTCTTCTGCCGGCAAATTAACTTCACCCGTCACTCTCTTATTTACCAAATTATTCTTGCACGTTAGGGGCTTGCGCTTTTGATTTCATTGCGCTATTTCTACCCAGAAAATAGTAGAGTCCCAAGTACAGTTGGGTGAAAGAAAGGTGTGTACAGAGGACCCTCTAGACACACAGGGCCATTTGTCACTCATGGCAATGTTTCAGGCAGAAAACAGTTCTCCAATTTCAGTAGAAGAGGCGGGCATCAAAACAGGCAGCTCGCAGAACAGAGAAGCAGCTGGAGACGCAGGCAGGAATTTTCCCATTTCAGCTCTGCGACAGGTGATAGCAGGGGATAGAAGGTCAGCATGTAGGAACAGTAACTCAACAGGCAGGCACAGCTGTTAGAAACTGGCACATTACAGTTTAGGGCGACCGATGGAAGGTCACTGGTGGGGCTGAAGGGTGCCAAGTTTCTTTAAAATTTGTGGTTTAAAGTTTCAGGAGTTTCATGCAGTTACCTTGAAATTTCTTCAGATTTAGAAATTTGAAATCCATGAGGAGGTACGCGTTGATTCTTTCCAGATCGTCGCCATATGTGATAAGTTCATGTAGTCGAGGTGTAGTATAAAGATGTATGCTTTATTGATACAATTCTTAGTTGTAGGTAAGTATCAAACATTAGGTAGTACAGGATAAAGAATCGAGGAGCGAGCACCACCAGGAGCAGCTTCCTTGCTGCTCAGCCCATCCTCTCAACTGACACTCCACACACAGGCATACCAGCATTCTATTACCTCACCACACATAACAACATTCCACAGTACATCCACACTGGCTGAGCAGCAAGGCAAAGAAGCAGGAAGGGTGCATTACAATAAAGATCAGTATACTACACCTATCTCCATCATGTTACATGAGAAGGAAGATGATTATGTCATGTAGTCATCCATATGCGGATGATGGATGAAGAATAGAAGGACCCCCAGCAGCAATGCAGCGTATGACCCAGACTAGACGTTCTGAGAGTGAGAGAAGGGCACACATCCGAATCAATCCCACTGCAACTCAACATGCCTGCTCAAATAGCACAAGTCCATCCCAAACTGCCAAACCAGGTCCTCTCTGAACTGGAACACAAGCAACTCAAGACCATTTTCATCCAGATTTGAGGTACTGAGATATAGCCAGACACATTATAGGTAATACTCTACTTATTTCATCTCTAAACCTCAGTTGCAGAACATTAATGTTCAAATTTGTTGCTGACAGTCTCAATGACATCTTTGGGCACTTAGAATCAAAGATTCTCAAGGCAAATCTGTTGAAGTATAAGGAATGTTTAATGAAAATGCACAAACACAAAAAATGTCACAGCAGGGTACCGTGGAGACTCTGAAAGATACACAAATTACAATCATTTTTTTGCATCACATTTTTTCCAGACACACTGGTTATAAGTGAGGAGTCCACGTAAAAAAGGAATACTTTCTAGCAGTGTGAAATTTTATAAAACACCTACTTGTTAAAGGAATAGGATGCTTCAGAAATCTTATTGCACTTAACAAAATCTACTTTAAGGTAGTTTTTTCTACAGAAGTAGAAAATTAATATAAACTATTAACTCTTGCTGTCCTGCTAGACAATCCATCTTTATCGTAACTGTGATAACTATGTGTAAGAAATTGGGTTAATGGTTGAGGGGGGCTTTAACCGTTCTCAATCACCAGCCACAGTCCTTGTCAGGGTGAACCTTAAAACTCTCTACATTAATCTATGCTTAACCCTCAGGAAACTGGTACAAAAGCAGTTAGGCTTATCTTAGAGATACAGTGATATATATTTATGCAGCACACAAACAGTAATAAAGCAAAAGCACAGCATAAGACAAATTCAACACCAATTTAGAGATATATTGTAATCTTTAATAAATAAAATGAGACAAAAATTATAAACATCCAATCAGGAGACCCAGAGATGTTGAATTTCAAAGCCTTAGGTGGATATAGTGTCTAAAAGCACAAAGTGCCACTCCCAGTCATCTAGTCGTACTAGACCTGGGGAAAGTCACATGTTGAGGTTAAAGAAGGTGGAGCACATGCCAGATACAGGGCCCATGTTAATCCCGCTGAAAAAGATCCTTTCTTAAAGTCTTGTCATCTGGTAGCAGCAGGACAGTACTCTGAGAAACACAGTAGGCCTCAAGCAGCAGGGCAGCCCTCTGAAGCACAAGGCCATGATCCAGAAGTCTTCCACAGATCCAAGAGTGTATTGAAGAGTTGATCTAAGGGCCCAGTATTTTCATCTGGTGCCAGCTTCTGGGGTGGGGAAACAGTGACGGCTGCTATGGGGCCATGGTGGTGGGTGGGTGAGGGCAGGCAGGAGGAGGAGGTTAAAACAAAGAAAGAAAACGGCACATACCTGCCCACTGTCTCTCCTCCGTTCTCCCTCCGTGTAGGACGCTGCAACAGGAAACACCCGGGGGACCAAGTCTTTTCCAGCCAATCACGATGCTGCTCATAGCAGTGTCTATATTGGTCTTAGCACCCTGGTTTGGTGCTTAGAGAGGGAGTGAAAGCCTGGGCACGTTCTCCACCCAGGCTGTAATGCTGTCTCGGTGGAGAACTTACAAAGTGCGCATGATGGTTTGGCCGGCCGAGGCGGCTGGCCAAATCGTCATGCGCACTTAAGTGCATATACCACTCCTCCCCTTGCTTGCTTACAGCTCAGTCCGCCCCTTAAAAAAACAGGGCCAGTACCGTAAAATTAAAATTATATTAACATTATGTTATTATCATTTTATTTTTCTGGTGGGGCAATGCTCCACTGCCTTAGCGGAGGATTCACTGCTGTGGGGAAAACTTGTAGACTATCTCCCCACATCTTGTTCTGGAAATGCCCTACTTTCCCGTGCCCAGGCTCCACGTGGTTTTGGGTGATGATTGGTGTTAAGTTCTTTTTTGAGTGTGCTTTAGACAGCCTTTTAAAATTTAAGTGGGTCAAGGAACAGCTCCTCCCCTATCATCCTGGCAGGATTGCCCATCCTGCCAACATCTAGTTCCTCTTTGTATCACTGTAAGGGAGGAATACACATATGGCCGGGATGCCTGTCACCCCCTCCCAACACAATCCCCAAGGATGGGAAGACGGACGCAGTTCTGAACTTTTGGAAGGCGGGAGGGAGTTACCCTCCCGGCCGTATTTATTAAAATATGAAACAAAATTAAAACATTAAATACAAGTTTCATATCATGTACAATTTTCATTTATTACATTTCGATGAAGACATGTTCATTGGCTAACCTTAACAAATCTCTAATACAAAGGTTTTCCTAGCCGAGTCTAACATCCTGCAAATGCATACTTTCTAAATTAAAATTGTACATCCTAGCATTACGGGCCAACGGCAAGGTCGCAACCGGTGTCAGATCCCTACTACCAAAACTCTCGCCCTCACGGTGTGAGTGGCGGCCGCGCAGAGGACTGTACCCTCTGTGCCAACTCCAATTTCCCTTGTCTTGTTGGGGGCCCCCCATTTCAACTCAACGCCATCTTAAAGGTCGTCCGAGGACCCGTGTGAGGTGTCTGTAAGAAGGCAGCGTGGACTCCCCCCCACCCCACACTGTCTATCACATCCGCCGTCGCGGATATCCGGGCCCCGGGAAATTCGTAGGAGGGGCATCTAGCCGCCTCCTCCCCTGGAAGGGGCCTATGGCCGTCTTCCCCTAGGTGACCCATACTTAGTGGGTGCCGCCTCCCCGTGGGAGGGGCCAATGGCCGCCTGCACCCGGGCGCTCCCATCCATAGTGGGTGGCGCCCCCCTCTAGGGACCTTGAAATTACTGCTCACCGATCATGACCTTATCGCCACAGGCCGGATAGTTGACCCGCTATCCGGCCCCCCCACAAACTCCTCCTAAAGGTCATGCTTCGTTAAACCCCTTAGCCATGCTATGAAGTCTCCTATGAGTAAGACATTCCCCTTCCGGGACAAGTGAACCCTATCATCGAGATACATGTGATCACCCCGAATACACCCATGCGGAATACTGTGCAACTGCGCCGAGCGAAACAACCTACCAATTTTGTTGTTGACCTTCTTCACTGAATGGTTCAGTGCTGACACCGAGAGGCCCCCCCGCCATACCTTCCTGGGAATCATGTGGGACCATGCAATCGTGCACCCCGGGATTCTTTTCGCCAGCCAGCTAACGGTAGACAAAACTCGCTCGAGTAATACTCGTCTACCGAGTGTCACCATGTCATTGCCCCCCAGGTGTACTATGATTATAGATGGCGGTGACCTCTGCCGCCCTAAGAGTCCCTCGACAAAAGATTCGAACTGGTCAATACAGAGCCCGCCCCTTCCGTGGAAGGTCACTCTGTACCCGTATTCCCCAGCTGCGTGAGTCGCGTCACCTGCATTGAATACGTCCCCGGCCCGCCTCACGTATGAGTGGCCCACGACCCACACCACTCTCTCCTCAGCAGGTGATCTCTGACCGCTTGTCCCCTGGTGCTGGGTCGACTGCAAATTCCGCCCCGCATGACATGCTCGCGAAACTGTAAATCAAACAGAAGACAAGAAGCGTGAGTGCATGTAACTTGACTTCACAACATGTGCAATCGCACATACCTTTTAAAACAATTCGAGGACCATCATCCTAACTGTTTCACCTCCTCAGCACTCTGACCCCTGGCTGTAGCCTCAGTAGCAGCCCCTATCCTAAAGGAGTGGGTCCCAAAATCGCCCAGGTCCATGCCCGCCGCTGCGATTGCCAGTGCTATCACCCTCTGAAACTGAAACCTCGTCAGTGGGGTGGCATCGATGTGTCTCAGCAAGCTCCCACCCCATGTATCCGCCCTCAGCGCCAAGCTACACCCAGAATTGTGACTTCTCCTGAGCCACCAAACAGACCCATGAGTTGAGCTAAGGTTTTATAAATCAGCCTGACGTGACCCCAAATGCATTTGTGAGTTTATTACTGGGTGAGGTCCTGCAACCATACCATATAATAAACCTTCAAGAAGCAAGCATTGGTAACCCAAATAGGTTCTCTCACTGTAAATGCGAAATGGGGAAGAAAAAGTAAGCAACCATTGGTAAATGAAAGCACAAAACCAGCACAGTAAGGCAACATGCACTGGAAGGAATACAAGATATGCACTGCCAAGAAACCCTGATGCTTTGCAAGGTCCCAGAAGCATTCCTTGACTGAGTGATATGTGGATGATGCTTTCTCTATCCCTTGCTGAAAACCAGTGGAATGGCGACTGAGCACACTGTTGCTTCCGCCTCCTTTCAAGACATGCAGGATGATGATGTAGTAAAACCCTCCGCAGTGGCTGATGTAAGGGAAATGTGGTTAGGCGGGGGCAGCACGGGAATGGCAGTGCAGGGAGGAGGGCAGCACAGGTGGGGTACAGCGTGAGGGGGCTGAAATAAAAGCAATTAAAATAAATGTACCTGCTGGTCTTATGCTTGTCGTGCTGCTACCCAGGCTTCTCCACTCTAATAGGCTGAAGCTCCCTGCTTCCCCTTTGGCCAATGCCGACCCTGCTCTCACCATGAGAGCAGGATAGGCATTGGGTGGAGAGCAGGGATTTAGCGCTCCATCAGAAAATGGGGTCCGGTGCCTGCTGATCTCTCCACTCAGCAATGCAGCTGGGTTGGAGAGATGTCAGTGCGCATGACAGTTTGGTCGGCCTCAAACAGCTGACCAGACCGTCATGTGTACTCACAGCAGGCCCCACACTCCTCCTCGCCCTGCTGCATTGTTGTGGCCCTGCCCCCAAAACAGCTGTAGGACGAAAAATAAAATGATCTGCAATTAGATCATTTGATTTTTCGTTTTCCTCCGGAGCAGCGGGGCGATGCTCCACCAACATAGCGGAGAAACCGCCCCTGAAAACCCTGACACTGAAACTGGACAGATATCTGTTGATGTCACAGACATGGCTCGGAAGCAAGGTTACTCAGTGTTCTGGATCCAGAAGTTGGAGAGCTCATTCTTAGTGATATTGTAATAGGTCCATGTAGTTGAGGTGTAGTATAAAGATGTATGCTTTATTGATACAGTTCTTAGTTGTAGGTAAGTATCAAGCATGGAGTACAGAACCAGATATAGAATTGGTCTTCAGAACAGATCAGAGCGAGCCCATCAGGAGCAGCTTCCTTGCTGCTCAGCCCATCCTCTCAACTGACCCTCCACACACAGGCATACCAGCATTCTATTACCTCGCCACACATACCAACTGTGGTAAGTAGAGTCTTCAGACCTTGTAGTTAAGCATTAACACCTTTAATGCAGAGAACAGAAAAATAACAGAAAAATACAGACTCAACGCCTGCTGACCAGTTCTCCAACTGACACAAGAGAACCTCTGGATCAGCAAACAGGCATGACAGTTCTAGAACAATAGCAGACCATAGAGAGGGAACAGATATCATAGAGAAAACAGAAAGCAGATGCAAACAGATAACAATGATACAATGAGTTTACAACACATCTTCCCTTCCTATAGAAAAAGAAAATAAAACACTATTAATTACAAATATAATCATTTAAATAAGCAGGAGGTTTACGATACCTTGGAACTTTAGGACAAGAGATGGGGAGGGGAACTTGAGAAGAAGGATCAATCATGGTGTCTCGAAAGCCAGAATCAGAAACATCACCACCACCATCACCAACCCTGTCAGAAGGAGAAGAAAATGAAGTACACTCTTCCTGTGAGGGAGTAAGCATATAACCACTACCCCTCTCTTCACAAAAATCAGGCCAAGAAACATTCTGGTTCAGAAAAGATTCACTTTTCTGAAATAAAGCAACCCTCCTCAAGTTCCACTTTTCCCCATTGGCAAGTACAACATAATGTGGAAACACTTCTTTAACCAAGAAAGGACCCTTAAACTTTGTCAAGCCTTTCAAAACACCACCCGGTCTGACTTTCACTAAGTCCCCCCTTGAAATGTGATTTCTCCCACACACCCCAATGAGATTCATTTTCTCTACGTGTGTCTTATCAGCATGTGTGCTCTCAAACAAATTTTTGATCCAAGATGGAAGTAGCTTAGTCCCAGGGACCCTTCCCTGCATGATCTCAAAAGGAGACTTACTCATACCACCATGAACTGTAGTCCTGTAAGCAAAGAGCATATCTTGGATAAGCTCAAGAACATTGCCACTATGAGAAAGAGCAAGTTGAATGGTACCTTTAACCAATCTGTTAACCCTCTCGCAAAGACCTTTGCCTTGAGGGTTATACAGAGAGGTTCTGTGGTGAGACACACCACAATGAGCCAAAAATGCACGCATATCATGCGAAGTCAATTGTGTCCCATTGTCAGTGACAATAACCTTAGGAAAACCTTTTCCTTGAAAAAGAGATTTCAGAAATTTAATTGTGGTTTCAGTTGTGATATCCTTAACAAATTCCACAACAACCCATTTACTGTACACATCCACACAAACTATTGCAAAACGAAGATTTGTACTCAACTCGGACATGGGTCCTATAAAATCCAGACAAATAGTATTCCACTGTATATTTGACGAAGAAATCTTGCCCATGGCAGAACCTACAGCAACTTTTAACCTCTTCTCGCCATCTTTGCAAGTAGCACAGCGTTCAACCCACAATGTCACCTGTGAATCCATGCCAGGCCACCAAAAATTGTTTTTCAGTCTTTGCTGAGTCAAAGTCTGACCAAGATGTCCCTCGTGAGCAATAGAAATAAGCTTACTTCTAAGTTCAGATGGAGGAATAAATTTATCATTTTGCATAAGAATCACATCACCATACGTGGACAGTTCTTCTAAAATCTTAACAAAAGGGCAAACAGAGACCTGCAAACAACTTTCTCTCTTAGGGCCATATTTGACCATATGTATCACTTCCTTGAAGGCGATATTCTTTTCCATAGCATCGAGCCAATGCTCCTTTGAAAATGTCCCTTGCCCAATAGAGGCCACATCATGCACCCACGCAACACTCTCATCCAACAAATCCTCCTTCAAAACATCCTGATCATCAGTACATGGTAATCTTGAGAAACAATCAGCCTGAATATTCCTCCACCCTTGTACATGCTGAATTTCAAAGTGAAAATCCTGTAATTTTGCCGCCAACCTTGCCAGCCTGGGCGATCCTCTGACAGCACCACCAGGAGCTAAAATATGAATCAGGGGCTTATGATCCGTTTTCAGTACAAAATTGATTCCCCAGAGATAAGTGCGAAAATAATGAGCACCCCACACAGCTGCCAGAGCCTCCTTTTCTATCACACTATAATTCACCTCTGAAGCAGACAGAGTCCTAGAAGCAAATGCTATGGGACGTTCCTCATCATTGTGTGTCTGAAGAAGAACAGCACCTAATCCAAATGCACTTGCACCAACCATTAATATGGGAATGCGCTTAGTGTCAAAAGACACAAAAATCCCCGCACTACAAATATCATTTTTGATATTGCAAAACAATGATTCTTGTTCAGAACCCCAAACAAACTTACAGCCCTTTTTGAGGAGAGACCTCATAGGGATGGTCTTTTCTGAAAAGTTTTTAACAATTTCGCATAGTACTCTGTGAGTCCAATAAAAGACCTAAGCTGGTCTTTGTCAGTAGGATGGGGGGCAGATTTTATAGCCAACAACAAATCTTTCTTAGGTTTGATGCCAGAACCGGAAATCTCATGACCCAAATACTCTATTTTTTCTACTAGAAAAACACACTTCTCCTTCCTTAAAGTAAGACCCGCATCATGAATCCTATGTAACACCTTTCTGAGGATCTGATTGTGCTCACAGACTGAACCTCCAAAGACCAAGATGTCATCCTGAAAATAGACAACCTTCCCTATCCCCCTGAAAATTTCATCATCCATCCTTTGGAAAACACTAGATGCCGAAATGAGACCGAATGGCAGTCTAGTAAACTGAAAAATTCCCTCGATGGTAATAAAAGCAGTGAGGTGTTTGCAAGTGTCATCCAATTTGATCTGATGGTATGCACTCTTGAGGTCAAGTTTAGAAAAATACTTTGCGCCATCAAGAGTAGATACCAACTCACCAATGTTAGGGAGTAGAAAAGTGTCAGCAATAACACACTTGTTTAATGCTCTGAGGTCGACACAGAACCTCAATTTCCCATCCGATTTTATAGAAATCACAACCGGAGAAACCCACTGGGAGCCCTCCACCGGTTCAATGACACCATTTTGTAACATATCCTCCAACAAACCCTTAACCTCCCCCGATAGCTAGAGGGATCCTCCTCAATTTATGTTGAATGGGAATTGATGCATCTTTCAACCTTATAAGATGAGAATACCCCTTCAGTTCCCCTTGTTTAATCTTAAATACACCACTAGAGTCTTTCAAAATTGAATCCACAGAATCATCCTCTAAGACCATGACTTGTTCCGGTGCTCTAGGATTAATAATGATTGACAAGTCATATTGGTGTACCCAACCAAGGATAGGAGGACCATCCACAGACACATAGACTTTGCCAATTGTAGACCTATTTTTAAACCAAATATTAGATTTGAAATATCCCACAATGTCAATAGGCTCTCCTTGGAAACCTTTAGTGGAAATGTCACTTTTTAGTGGGCATTTATCACTCCAAGACATCTTGAAAATCGAGTTGGGAATGATCGTGTAACGTGAACCAGTGTCCACCATGAGAGAAACATCACGACCATCTATTTTGAAATCAGCCTTTGGTCTGTTCTGTCTGCGGTCATCAATGCAAGTAACATCTGTATCATCGATGACTAACATTCTGCTTCTGAAGGAGCTATCGCCCCTGTAGTCTTCTACAACAGCAACTTTTTGTTTCACTTTAGCTTTGCACATTTTCGAGAAATGTCCAATGCGTCCGCATTTCAAACACTCTTTATTAGCTGCAAAACAAAACCTGGCCTCAGAGCTGTGAGAGTTACTCCCGCACCTTGTGCAAAATTTATTGACGGATTGTGGCTTCTTCAAGTTTTGTTTAACTTTACTCTTCACAACCGCAATAGACTCCTCTCTGGAATCTGAATCATGTCCATGTATTTTTTCTGAGACCTCTGAAACTTCACGTTCCACACCCAACTTCCTAGAACTCTCAATAACCTTTATGCATTTCTCAGACTCTTCAATGACCTGAGCAAGTTCTATAGCTACTTTGAGTGTGGGATTCTTTGCAGCCCACAATCTTTCTTGGATCTTTCGGTTGTGGCACTGCACGATTAACTGATCACGTATGAGTTCCTCACAAATGGCTTCAAACTTACATTTAATAGAAAGTTCTCTCAAACGCGTGACAAAATCATCGATGGGTTCATCCAACCTTTGTTTTTGGGTATCAAATTTGTAACGGTGCATCACAAGATTTTCCCCCTTTGCAAATTTTACTTCTAACCTTGAAATTGCCTCCTTGTACTCGTCAGGAATAGCCTGTCCATTACCCTGTAAGGCAATAGGCAAAAATCTAAACACTCTTTGCCCTTCTTTACCTAGAGAGCTTAATAAGATTGCCTTTTTCCTTTTAGATGAAAACTCTTGGCCATCTAATACTTCCAGATTATTGTCGAACATAATAAACCAATCCTCCTACTGAACAGCAGGATTACCAGGCTCATTTAGGAATGGAGGAGGCAAGTTTACAACAACTTGTTGAGATATGATACAGTCGTTTGGACGTGAATGACGTAGGTGTCAAAGATTATTCAATGCCACTTGCCAGCAAACAAATTTGTGTAGATTGTGCAAAGAAACACAACACTAAATTAGAAAAATATTACAGTTGAAAGGAAAACAAAACAACTAGCTGCACGACTGAATGGCTTTAACTAAAGCTTGTACTTGATCGTGTTGTGATAAAGTTATACAAAACTTCCACACTGCTCAAAAATAGTCAATAAAAGAGAACGCGCACAAATTAAATTAAGCGCAATACCTCTGAATTCTTTGTATGTTGTTTCGATAACCCAAAACTGTCACTTTCAGCCAAAACAAGAGTTAAACGTTGCTCCGATAACTCAAACTGTCTTTTAAAACCAAAACGAGGCCTGGAGAGCGGGCTTGTAACACACTTCCTGAGTTCTTGACAGCTCAAAATGGCCGCCACATCAGAAAGAGGCTTGAAACGCACGCTACGTGCATGCGTGAAGCGTCACTTCCAGTCGATCCGGTTGCCATGCAAACAAAGCAGTGAAGACACAGAGATAGAACGTAGGAAAAGCATTCTACTCACTGATTAAACAGTGGCTGAATACGACAAAATAGTCTGATTTCGGTCGAAATTCTTCCCGAATGAAGGACTTGACGAAGACCCAAGGAGACAACGTCGGGTTCGTAAATTTTGATCAAGTCTTGTTTTGCTGCGACGTTTCTCTACTGCAGGAATGGCTTTCTTCGAAATCCAGAGTAGGAAAATACGAAGACTCACTGAGCAGCAGGCCACAAGTCGCCAAAATGTGGTAAGTATAGTCTTCAGACCTTGTAGTTAAGCATTAACACCTTTAATGCAGAGTACAGAAAAACACAGACTCAACGCCTGCTGACCAGTTTTCCAACTGACACAAGAGAACCTCTGGATCAGCAAACAGGCATAACAGTTCTAGAACAATAGCAGACCATAGAGAGGGAACAGATATCATAGAGAAAACAGAAAGCAGAAGCAAACAGATAACAATGATACAATGAGTTTACAACAACAACATTCCACAGTACATCCACACTGGCTGAGCAGCAAGGCAAAGAAGCAGGAAGGGTGCATTACATTAAAGATCAGTATACCACACACCTTCCCCTTTAATGAACAGCAACAATAGAGTTATGTAAGAAGAAAACATAGTAAATGCATAAATAAACATAGGTGTAAAAATGCTGCAAAGCATTTAGAGAAAAGACATACAATAATCCATATGAGAAAAGACATTGCATTAATTAACAATAATGACATAATACGCTTCTTCCCCTTTTTATGGAGAAATTGAAGAAAAGTAATAGTAAATGCAAGACGCTAAACAATAATTACAATAAAAGATAAATCTTGCAACAACGGTCTGAAGAAGAAACAGAATAAATAGATCAAAGAATTCACAAAAATAAGGAAGAAACTGTACGTACCATACGTGCAGCAAGACTAAAACAAACCAAGAACAAAAACAAGAACTTGACATCAGGGTTACCAGCAAGGGACACCAGTTGGCCAGACTAGCATGAAGATGATAAACAGTGAACGTCAACCAAGGAAAAGAATTAGCGCAACAATGAGAGAGACAAGAAAAAAAAATACTCCCATACGAGAGACACTAAGAAGGACTCTCATATTCACACACACAAGGAAAAGGTTGGTTGCGATCCAACACATAATCCCTGGAGGAGGAAAACTAGAGAGAAGTAAAGAGGGGTAAAAACTACAACCTGTTGGATTTTGAAAATAAATCCAACATGACAGTAAATAATTGTAAAATCAAGCACAGATACCATGTGAAAAGTGAAGAACACACACCGTCAGAAAATCATAACAGTAGATTCTAAACACAGTAGATTTGTAAATCCAGCCCCGCAAAGTAAAATAACAAGTAGAAACACTGCAAATGATATTTCCACGCACAAGTGAATATCACATAGCCAGTAGGCTATCAAAAGCTATACTTCAAAGTGATATATCCACGTACAAGTGAAATATTATATAGCCAGTAGGCTATCATAGTGTATATTAAAATCAATGACAGTCCCCTTACTAAAACTTGCGAACAAAGCGCTGTAAGGAATCATGTAAAAACAAAAGAAATCCACGTACCGGTGGAAGGTCACACAGCCAGGATACTATTACAAAATAAACCTTTAACTAATCTACAAACAATAAAAATGCACCGGTGGAGTCAATACAATAAAACTCGCACCAATAACTCTTGAAAGAAACAGTGAATAAAAAAATGAAAAAAATAATCCACCTACAAATATTCATGTGAAGGTGCAAACAGTTAAATTTTAAAATAACCATTAGCATAAACAAGATGTGCATCATCAAGACGAAAGTAAGAAACTTGTAAACAAATTATTTCCCTATGAGAATAAATGCATGTTAGTAATATATAACTTTGTTAATAAATGACATACCCCATAGGTGGTGCTCTAAGCACAGTAGAAAGAACAAATGTGACTCACGATATTGATTGAAAAACCCCTTTGTAGGAGATTTTTAAATATAACACTTTCTTGACTTTGCCACACAGATGACTTAATAATCCCTTGACATATGACCCATTGACACCCGAGCGTTGAACTGGTTAAACAAAATCAGTCACTTACTCTTTGAAATGAAAATCGCAGAAGTGATATTAACGTGGTTGGCAAAGAAGGAAGAGAGTGACTCCTGTGAAGAGATGGTGCCTCAAACACAAGATGGCGGCACGTAATGTGAGGACGTGCAGGATGGCTCCAGGCAGGTTAAAGCATGCAGGCGTCCAGAGGAAGTAATGCTGGATGAGAGACATCACAAGGACATGAAGGCAGCATGATGACGATAAAAGCACACGCGAGATCTGTGCGCACATGAGGAAATATTTGAAATTTGATAGTGATGGTTCAACTGTCTTTAAGGTTAAAAATGGCGATGGCGCATTAAAACTTTAAAAAATACACTGAGGCAAAGCGCCAATGTAGAAATTGCAAAAGTACTCACAGCATAAATACAGAATTATTCAGATTAATCCTACAGTCTACTCACAGATGTCCATGCGTTATCTGTACAATGCATCAGATGTGGTATGCTGACCCTTTCTGCTTCATAATTTGCAAAGCTCTGCTTGAGCTATTATATATCGAGCCCATTGTGCCCAGCTATCCCTTTTGAAATACTGAACCATCACTGGTACATTAAGTTTAACGTTGATCAGGAACTGACGTCTTCTGCCGGCAAATTAACTTCACCCGTCACTCTCTTATTTGCCAAATGATTCTTGCACGTTAGGGGCTTGCGCTTTTGATTTCATTGCGCTATTTCCACCCAGAAAATACTAGAGTCCCAAGTACAGTTGGGTGAAAGAAAGGTGTGTACAGAGGACCCTCTAGACACACAGGGCCATTTGTCACTCATGGCAATGTTTCAGGCAGAAAACAGTTCTCCAATGTCAGTAGAAGAAGCAGGCATCAAGACAGGCAGCTCGCAGAACAGAGAAGCAGCTGGAGACGCAGGCAGGAATTTCCCCATTTCAGCTATGTGCGACAGGTGATAGCAGGTGATAGAAGGTCAGCATGTAGAGACAGTAACTCAACAGGCAGGAACAGCTGTTAGAAACTGGCACATTACAATTGTCGGCGACCAATGGAAGGTCACTGGTGGGGCTGAAGGGTGCCAAGCTTCTTTAAAATTTGTGGTTTAAAGTTTCAAGAGTTTTCTGCAGTGACCTTGAAATTTCTTCGGATTTTGAAATTTGAAATCCATGAGGAGGTACGCGTTGATTCTTTCCAGATCGTCGCCATATGTGATAAATCCATGTAGTCGAGGTGTAGTATAAAGATGTATGCTTTATTGATACAATTCTTAGTTGTAGGTAAAATATCCAACATTAGCTAGACAATCCATCTTTATCGTAACTGTGATAACTATGTGCAAGAAATTGGTTTAATGGTTGAGGGGGGCGCTAACCCTTCTCAATCAACAGCCACAGTCCTTGTCAGGGTGAACCTTAAAACTCTCTTCATTACCCTATGCTTAACCCTCAGGAAACTGGTACAAAAGCAGTTAGACTTTACTTAGAGATACAGTTATATATATAGATATATGTATGCAGCACACAAACAGTAATAAAGCAAAAGCACAACACAAGACAAATTCCACACCAATTTAGAGATATATTGTAATCTTTAATAAATAAAATGAGACAAAAATTATAAACATCCAATCAGGAGACCCAGAGATGTTGAATTTCAAAGCCTTAGGTGGATATAGTGTCTAAAAGCACAAAGTGCCACTCCCAGTCATCTAGTCGTACTAGACCTGGGGAAAGTCACATGTTCAGGTTAAACACAGTGGAGCACATGCCAGATACACGGACCATGTTAATCCCGCTGAAAAAGATCCTTTCTTAAAGTCTTGTCATCTGGTAGCAGCAGGGATGTACTCTGAGAAACACAGTAGGCCTCAAGCAGCAGGGCAGCCCTCTGAAGTACAAGGCCATGATCCAGAAGTCTTCCACAGATCCAAGAGTATATTGAAGAGTTTATCTGAGGGCCCAGTATTTTCACCTGGTGCCCACTTCTGGGGTGGGGAAACAGTGACGGCTGCTATGGGGCCATGGTGGTGGGCGGGTGAGGGCAGGCAGGAGGACGCGGTTACAAAAAAAATAAAGAAAACGCCACATACCTGCCCACTGTCTCTTCTCCGTTCTCCCTCCGTATAGGACGCTGCAACAGGAAACACCCAGGGGACTAAGTCTGTCCCAGCCAATCACGAAGATGCTCATAGCAGCGTCAAGATTGGTTTGAGCACCGTGGTTTGGTGCTCAGAGAGGGAGTGGAAGCCTGGGCATGTTCTCCACCCAGGCTGTAATGCTGTCTGGGTGGAGAACTTACAAAGTGCGCATGGTGGTTTGGCCGGCGGAGGTGGCTGGCGAAATCGTCATGTGTACTTAAGTGCCACTCCTCCCCTTTCTGGATTACAGCTCAGCTCCGCCCCTTAAAAAAACAGGGCCAGTACCGTAAAATTAAAATTATAATAACATTATGTTATTATCATTTTATTTTTTGGGTGGGGCAATGCTCCTCTGCCTTAGCGAAGGACCCACTGCTGTGGGGAAAACTTCTAGACTATCTCCCCACATCTGGTTCTGGAAATGCCCTACCTTCCCATGCCCAGGCTCCACATGGTTTTGGGTGATGACTGGTGTCAAGTTCTTTTTTGAGTGTGCTTTAGACAGCCATTTAAAATGTAAGTGGGTCAAGGAACAACTCCTCCCCTCTCATCCTGGCAGGGTGGCCCATCCTGCCAACATCTAGTTCCTCTTTGTATCACTGTAAGGGAGGAATACACAAATGCCAGCTAAACCCAGAATTGTGACTTCTCCTGAGCCACCAAACAGACCCATGAGGAACCATTCTCCTCCATTGTGTCCCCCATTTGTGAAGCTTCTAACCTTAATTTGCTCACAGATGCATCCCAGTAGGCAGATAGTACCACCATGCTGATGTTACTCATTCAACCCCTCGGATCAGGCTTATGTCCCCATACCAAAGCAAACTCTTCTCACAAGGACAGCAACCAACAGAGACATCAGACAGCTTTCAGTGTCAGGAACCAAGCTCCAGGCCATCTTTTGCCAGGTGGAGGCTACAAGCGTGGGTCTTGGGTAGTCCTCACCTTTAACTTTGGGGCTGGCAAGGTGCTCTCTACTTGCTCCTGAAGGTCCCTACGCCTCTGAGGTTTCTTAAAGTGGGGGGCAACAGCCTCAGGTGTTGGGCACCCTTCTTCCACTTTCCCTCCCATCAGTTCAGGAGTGGTAGTCTGAGACTGGTTTCCAGGCCCTGAGGCTTAGCAGGGGTCAGAGGTGAGCCTTTCAATACCCTGTTCTCCATCTGGGCCTCTGTTCCCTTTGTTTGGTAGTGGTATCCCCCAAAACTTGAGCTTTCGAGGAACCATTGGTAACTGCTCTTTCCAGATTTTCTGCACCAATGAAAAATCATTCACCAGGAATGTCAATGGGCATTGGGGGACTGACCATGACCCTCCTCTGGGTCACCTCCCCAAACCATTCCAGGTACACCAGAGCCATAGGGCGGAAAAAGTCCTGTCCATGGGCCTGAGTCACCCTACACATCTGTCTGGTGTCCTGATCTGGGGAAACCAGCCTTTCAACTAACATGGTCTGACTGGTACCAGTATCTCTCATAGCAGTGAGAGTGATCTCATTTACTGTGATCTGGTGGAAGTAATGACTCCCATCCTCAGGGATCACAACCTCACCCTCTGGCTCTGTCTCATAATTAGAGGAGACTAGGGCATATTCTACCACCTGCTCCTGAGGACTAATTTCCTCTGAAGCCACGTTGGCCACCTCTGTAGAGTTCCCACCAGCTGGTGGTTTCTTAGGGCAGACAGAGCCCCCCTGCTCATGTTCTTACTGGATACACTCAAAGCAGAAGGTTCGTAATGGAGCGTCTTGGGCCACCGCCTTCCAGAACCTCCTCTCTGTTTCTCAGAAGAGGAATGGGAACCCATCCCCCCGACCTTATTCTGGGGCTTGACTGTGTCACCTTTGACCTCCCGCTCACTCTGCTTGTTGAGAAAATGAACCACCCTTAATGGAGTCACTCCCAGGTACTTTCTTGGATACACTGGTGCTGACCCAGAAGTCCACCTACTGGGCAAGTTACCTTGGTGAAGTGAGCTTGCTGTTAATTAGGTGTTGGATCAGCTCTATAAACAAGTACTGAGCATGTGCTGTCTCAAAATGATATCATAAAGCTTATTGAAATCGCTTACTTTACTGCCCCTCACCCACCACTCAGTGCCTTGCTGGAGAAATCCAAGAAAACCACCCAAGACTGGTTAGGCAACTTCTGGCTACCCCTGAACCTTATGCGGCATTTCTCGGTGGTAAGCCCAAACGTAGTGACCAAAATGGCCTTCATGGGAGCATACCCCATCTGATCCCCACTCTTAATGCAAGAATGGTATCCCTCCCTATGGTATTCATGTGTTTCTAAAGGCTTGCCCCTAATCCTCATCTGAGACCTTGTGCATCCTCAGGACTACTTCATAGGCAGAAAACTATTTATCAATATAATCCCCCATCACATAAGTAGGCACCAGGTTTCAGTATGTGGACCCATTCTTTTGAAGTACAGAGCAGTCCTTATGAAGTCTTCCACAGGTTTAAGCATATACTGAAGAGTTGGTCTGAGAGTCCAATATTTATAACTGGTGCCAGCCAGGAGGGAAACTTCTAGACTACCTCCCACATCTGGTTCTGGAAATGTCCTTCCTTCGACTGCTCAGATTCCAAGCATTCTATCGTGACAATAGACTAGTGTCATGCTTTTTGTGAGTGTGCTAGAGGTAGCCCTTTGAAATGTAAGTTGGGCGTGAACAGCTCTACCCCTTCCATCTTGACAAGCATAGCCCATCCTACCAATATCTAGTCTTCTTTGTCTCACTGTCTGGGAGGAATACACATTGGCCAACTGCCATCTACATTCAGCCATGTGACCCAGGACACCGGCAGCAGGAACCAAATGGTTAGGATAAAAAAATGCCAGATTCCTAAAGTGGAATCTGGCCCAGACTGAAGAGGACTTAAGGGGACGTCGACCCCTGTGACTAGGACTGCCTCGCCAAAGACCAGGGAGTAGTTGTAGGACAACCCCATCGACTGCAACACATCCACAGCATCCTTGAGCATCTTCATCATTCTGTATCCCTTGCATCAGTACCACTTTCCTAGCAGTCTACCATAAGGAGATAAAAAACACTAATACTAACTAAAGACTGCTTCTTCTCTTGAGATAACTGTTTATGATGGCCTTGCTGATCCCCCTGACTGGCTCCCTGCTGGAGTTGGTAAACCAAAGTAACTCTAAGTAACCGTAATACAAATAGCCTATGTTCTTCCTAAAATATTTCTAAGTGACACCGTTACGGCCCCGCCCGCTCAATAGAACCCTCAGCGCAGGCGCGAAATCGCTGCCGCGCAGGCGTGCCGGCCGGGTCGTGATAGAACCACAACGTCATTAGCACAGCCCGTCCATGGCTGGTGACGGAGTGGTTCCGTCACCAGCACAGAAGGGGTTATGTAATTCATTATTGATCATATGTAGATTGTCAGGCAGTTCATTCCATGCCTAAGCCATGACAACAACAGTGAATGTCTAGCTGCCTTTTCTTTGTCCCACCTCCTCCAGTCCCTCCCATATTTACTACTAATACATATCCTTACATGTGTGAAGACTCCGCAGTTGAGTGGAGAGCTTCACACACCTAAGTACAGGATAATGTGGAGGTTTAAATGCCATTCGTAGTTTGTCAATAGCACTTTGTAGTGTAGTAACTTTATTTCAGTCATAAAATACAACTATAAAAGTGCAATATATAAACACAATCAAAACTGCGCCCTATAAAATACAATAAGATCTCTTCGCAGACATGAATATATTTTAAAACTACACTGGACAGTAAGAAAATTTGAATTCACCCCAGACCCTAATTTATAATATACATTAGCTTGGAATGTCAGGGTCTCAATAGAGCTCAGCGGTAAATGCTACATAGATGGAATGTTGAAGTGACTTGTGCTTTGATTTCAATAAAATTTGACTTAGCGGCGCTACCGTTGTTAAATAAGGAGCCCCGAAGGCAACTGGCTGAGAAGGAACAAAGTGCTGCAGTGCTTCCTAATACATGCTAGACTTCTAGAGTCCGACCCACTCAAGAGCCATAATATAAAAAAGCATAATAAGCATCATGAGATGGCACGTGCTTTGGCAAACAATATAAAATTGTTATAATACACACCTACTTAAAACTTTAGTATAATAACAAAGTGCCAAAGAGCCAATAACTGAAAATTAAAATGGCCATCCCCCTGGGACCTAAACCTCACAGTGGTGGCATCTTTTTTCCAGGTGGTGCTTTGTATATAATAAATCATGCCACGACAGGCCTCTTGTTCTTATGTTCCAGGCCCAATTTAGAAATCTTGAAAGTGCAAAGACTACTGGTTCGTGAGTATCAGCTCTAAGCAGGCGCAGTGCCTCCACACACTCGACAACACCTGAAAGTCGACTGATCGATACGATCCACTTTGTGCGGTTAACCATATACTTGGGACAGAAAAATAAGAAATGGGCCTCCAATTCTTTAACTGATGGACAGAACAGCCAATCGCCAGCGTCTCCTTTGGCCCCCATCCATTTGGCAGACTGTGTGTTCAGGGTAAACATGCCAGTTCTAAAACAGAACTCGGAGACACATGGGGGTGCGTTAAATAAGTAGAGTATCATCAGCAGACATCAGCTCTTGCAGCCATTCTACACTCCCTATGTGTTTCACTACAAAGTGCAGTTTTTGTATCAGACCCATGTGTTTGATGCATCTGATTGATCCCAGTTATTATTCTAAATATTGTCTTCAATCTAAGACATGATTAGCCTTTTTTGTTGACAGATTATGGCTTACCGAGTTTCTGTTTGGGTGTTGTGGACAGTCTTTTTACATTCTGTGGTACCTTGCGGAACTGTTGAGCTTTTTTCCATGATTTGCATTTCACTTAGCTTCACACTTCTAGCAAGAATGTGGGCCTATTTAGAAAGCAGCATGTATTTCTTGGTGTTAAGAGAAGAGATATATAGGATGAGGTTTAGTGGCTGGGTATTTGAACTGGGGTCAAGACGTTAGAGATTAAATGCATTTCAATGCAAATGGGCATGGTTAGGAGTGTCGTACAGCTTATACTCTCCCAAGTATTTGTGTGCGTTTGTTGGTCAACATAAATGTCAGGATTGTAGGAGACTGATTCTGAGTACACCCTCAGGATATATTGGCCTGAGTCCTGCTATCTCAAAGTGCACCATCTGTATCCCTAACCTGACAAGGTAACAAATGGAATGTAAAACCTCGGAACATGACAACCCTGACGCCCCAAGGAAATAATGGCAATAGATCTGGAACCTTTTCTTTTGGCTACTCATGCATACCAAAGAGATACACAAGAAATAGCCAGCAAGGTGTTTCAATATTTAATGAAGCATTGTGATTCTTGTATAAAAAATGTGCGTTTAGATAATCAATAGAAGGAAACAGAATAATGTGATCAGCATTATGAGAATGGTGAAGAAAATAAACAGTTCAACCATCTTGCTGTTACAAAGAACGTATGCGTCATATAAGTACTGTATTACATTGTGTTCCTAGCTAGCACTACCTAACCTAGGATGTCTGGGGTGGGTGAATATGACAAATCCTTGTAGGGGGATCAAACTCCCCATTACCTGTCGGGAAGTGCCATCAGAATGCCCAACTTGGCAGAGAGCTGGGAACAAACCCGCGCAGAGGTAGACAGGATTCAGGTGGGCTGAAAATTCAGCTTGAGTAAGACCTATCAGTGCCAGGGAAATGCTCCTCTAACTAAACAAGGAAGTGATACTGTTTATATACTAAACTTCACCCATTCTGCCATGCCGAAGCCCCAGTCAGGGTGCTATTGTTTATTCTGTTGTGATTGGGCTACTGCCGAGTGGACAAAACAAGCAACACCAGTTTGCGTAATGAACCTAGCCTTTGTACAGAATGTTCAACGGGGTGTGATAATATGCCTACCAAGTGGAAATTTACGGCAAAAGTAATTCCAGAGAATATTATCCTGTACAGGTGTGCAATGAATTGTGTGTCAAATGTCAATGTTATGTTATGTTATGTTATGTTATCTGTGTCTTTTATAGCGCTCGGCTACTCTGAGGAGTGTCCCGGCGCTTTTATTTTTAACCTGTAACAGAGAACACAACAGGGCAAATGAAAAAGAGACCAAAAATAAAAGGAGAGAACAAATCTAGAGAGCAAAAAGCCAAGTTTAAAGGCCCTTCCTAAAAGCTAACAGGTTGGAAGTGCTACGCAGTGACACGGGCAGAGTGTTCCAAAACTGTGGTGCCAACAGCCTGAAAGACCGGCCCCCAATGCGTGCCCTTTTTACCCGAGGAACCACGGCAGTAGTGTTCAGGAAAAGATATCAAGTTAACGTGAACATGCAACATGGAGGTGCTCTGCTCGGGCTAGAATGTGACCACATGACAGGAGGAGGTCATAGAGTAAGTGGTTGAAGAGTGGCAATAATGATGCTAGAAATATTTACAAAGTGTGTGTGTTTTTTGGCAAGGTATGTACATGAATTAAGGTGTATTGCTCTGTATGTCCTTCCTGCATCTTTTAAAGAAGCCTCTAGCTTTGCATGGTAATCATTTAAGGGAAGTATGTGGTATTATAGCTAAACTCAAAGTGTATGTGACTAATCCTGCTTCTGTGTGTAGAACCACTTTAGGAGTTTTGGAGAATTAGTCAGGAGTCGATTGAATAGTAGATACGTACAAAATATCAGAGATTGAACTACAGTTTTCAGTTCATCTTTGGTATAAATGAAGTTACTTTCCTTCGATAATGCATTTTCTGGTACTCTAACTAGCTGCAGATTTCTTATCTTAAGAATTATCCCCAGGTGAGTTTCTGTATGGACTTCCCTTTCTTGGCCCCGTCATACCCCATGAAGAATTGATATTCCACCGGGAACTGTTTTATGTTGTCGAGTTATAACTATAATACTCTTTTCTGGTCCAGCTGATGGAGTCTCTTTTCTTCCGAAGAGCGATGAGGTGGAGCGTGAAAGGTAGGCAACATGATGTACTTGCCTACATGGAACAGGGTGCCTACCTTCAGCAAGAAGAATGTTTGAGTCAACAAAAACAGTTTGTCGAGGGAAAACGAGATGCAAGGAGGCTGAGAAGACAGTGTCTGTAGCTTACTGATCCTCCGGGCAGAAGTAATTGCTATCAGAAAGGCCTTATTGATAGTGATAAGCGTTAGAGGAAACGAATGAAGCGGCTCAGTAAGAAAGGAAGAACTAAATTATGGTCCCATTGAGGCATAACAAAGCGAGCTAAAGGGAACTTCCTGCAGACCTTTAAGAAACCTATTTACAATAGGTTACTTGAAAAGAGGTGCCTGATCTGGCAGCCGCAGAAAAATGAAGATGGCAAATAAATAACCCTTCAAAGTGCCCAATGCGGTGCGCAACTGGGCCTGGATGAGGATAAACAAAAGAAACTGGTATAGGGGAAAAGATGAGGGATTAACACTTTTCTCAGTACACAATGCCACAAATTTATTCCAACAGCTGCAATACCGCCTTGGTGGAGAGAGTCTGAGGTCCCCAGATAAAATTTCAGACTTTGGGCAGAAGATCGAAAACTGTCAACTGTCACCGCTTAATCTCCACTCATGAAGGTGGAGGGTCGACAGGCTTTCAAGGCCAGCCGGATAATTCCGAGCTCCAACAGGTGAATGTGGAGTCCAGATTCTGCCTATGATCTCCACCTCTCCCAGATAGCCACCCCAGCCAAGTGGTGACGCATCTGTCACCACTGTCAGATCTGGTTGGGGAAGGGGTCTGCCATTGACCCAATCGCAGTTCACCAACCACCACTGCAGATCTTTTGCAGTGCCCTCCGAGATCTGGACCTTGTTGGAGAGAGGAACCCATGATGCTTCGCCCACTGTAACTTCAGATTCCACTGCAGAGCCCGCATATGCCAGCGGACAAGTATCATTAGCAGAGTACAGGAGGCCATGAGGCCCAGCAGCCTCAGAGTCAATCTCCCTGAAACCAAGGATAGAGGCTAATATATCGGTATCAAAGCCTGAATATCCTGGACTCGCCGTTCAGGAGGATAAGCCCGAAACTGCACTGTACCCAGAACAACTTTGATGAAAGGGAGCATCTAAGAAGGGGTCAGGCGCAACTTCAGCTTGTTTATAGTGAACCCCAGTGAATGCAGGAGGTCTTCCATTGAGTGGAGGTGGGAGATGACTGCCTGGAATAATACTGCCTTCCACAGTCAGTTGTCGATGTAGGGGAAGACTTGCACACCTGATCTCCGCTTTTGCTGCTGGCACCCTCTCTATGGCACGCTTGGCTAAGAGAGCCTCAACTTCCTGACACAGTAGATAATTATGATCCTATGTCAGCCTGTCACAAGTTGGTGGCATGAGTGAAGGGCTGGGCATGAAGAGGAGGGAGTAGTTTTTTTTTTCATTTTTTTTTCTTTTTCGCAAGACCTTTATTAACACACAGCAGTTGACACAGCATGAGCCTACAACCTTGGGGCCGGCTCGCTACGTTAATATCAGCAACCAACATAGGATAAGGACGTTTCGTATAATTATCTCTGCAGTGCGAAGCGGAGTCCTTCCGCAAGCCTCACATATGGTTACTAGCTGGTAAATGAAATGAGTCTCACTTTTTCACATTTTACAACAAGGAACAAAAGAACAACATTCCCCAACTTAGACCGTACAGTGCAACCCTCACATATTACACTTCAGCTGTAATGGTAGTTTCAGTTCCCCCCAGGTTCCCGCCGTCACATGACTCATGTATATGTTGTTTACCTACACATTGCCCCAATCGGTTCAATCCAGTGGTCGGTTCTCCTCATCCTCCTGAATTGAAGCGAGGTACTCCTCCAAATAGCCCCAAATACTCTTGGGCCTGGATTTCGCTGGCAATAGCTCCTCATAAGTCTGTAGCTTGTCCCGGCAAGTGGACATGTCATGCAACCATGTTTTCACCTTCGGCACCTTGCGACTGTGCCAGCATTGTGCCACCTGCCTCTTTGCCAACAATAAGGCTATTACACAGAACTTGCGCTTCAATGCCCTGAACTGTGGCACTATTCCCAGCAGGCAGACTTTGGGTGTACATTGCACCTCTTCCTCCAAAATGACAGACCATGTTGCGGTGACCTCCACCCAGTAACTCGCTATTTTGGCGCAGTCCCATGCCAGATGAGCGAAGCCCGCTCCCTCACTGTTACACCTTTTGCACCTATCTTCCTCCTGCAACCCGAATCTAAGCAGTTTTGTCGGCGTGTAATAAATTTGGTGAAGGAATTTGAAATGAATGATTCTCAAATTGCCGTTGGGTGTCAGTATTTGTGTCAGTGCACAGGTGCTAGCCCATTCGTCGTCTGTCAATGGTGCGTCTAACAGTGTATCCCACCGCCCCTTGGCCTTCAACGCGTGTCCCGCTAATTCTGATTGTGCAGCTGAATAGAGTCTAGATACCAGGTGTGATAAATCGTTAGTTGTGATCAATAATTGTAGTGGTGCAAGGCATTTTGGTTCCAATGGGAACGTCGGGTAGTGTTCCCTCAAAGCCCTAGTAAGTCTGTAATATGTAAAGTGAAACATGGGAGTTTGGTTCTGGATGTAACCCAACTGGTCTAGGCCCACAAATGTGCCCCCTTGAAACACATCACTCATCCTGTCAATGCCAGCTCTACTCAGCAGGGACATTCCGACACTCTCCCTAGTGACTGACAGCTCCTGATGATGGTGTAATGACATGGCTGGTGCGTACAGTGGGGTTTTATGAGCCAGCTGTCCTAGCCTGTGCCAAGCTTTGACTGTGGTGTCCACCGTGTTAATATCCCTAGTATGCAGCGGTGGGCGTGTATGCGAAATTATCGCTGAGAGGGGAATAGGATGCGCATCACTCTCCTCAATAGCCGCATGTGTGAGGTATGGGACCGCATGGTACCAATATGCCGCGTATTGCGCCTGCGCACAAAGGTAGTATAGGAGAAAATCGGGCACGCTGAAACCACCCTTTGCAAAGGGGAGTGTAAGAGTTTGCAAATCCACACGGGCCTGTTTGCCAGCCCATATCAGGGTCCTAACCAGGGAGTTAATGCGACGGAATATAGCCTGTGGTGGTGTAATTGGGATGTTATTAAACAGGTGTAACAATTTGGGCAACACGTTCATTTTTACAATAGCTATCCTGTCAGCCAACGAGAGGGGCAAATGTATCCAGCGCTGGATACTATCCTCCAGCTTCGAGAGTACCACTCCGTAGTTCGCCCGTAGTACCTCTTCTGGGTCTCTATGGTACATTACTCCTAGGTATCTGATCGGATCTTGTTGCCATTCCAGCCGGAAATCCACAGCAAAGTGGGATGTGGTGTCAGTGAGGGGTATTATAGAGGATTTGCCCCAATTGATAGCCAGCCCTGAGTGTCCCCCGAATCTGATGTATTCCCTGAGTAGTGAATTCAGGTGAGTCTCAGGGTCACGGACATAGAGTAACATATCGTCCGCATACAATGATATGTGAAGTGGCCTGGCTAAGAAGTGTAACGCCGAATCTTTGTATTTCTGCCGTATCAGACAAGCCAGAGGCTCCAGCGCTAGTGCGAATAATAGAGGCGAGAGCGGGCAGCCTTGTCTTGTCCCTTGCTCAATTGCAAATTGATCGGAGACGTAGCCATTGATTCTAATCCTTGCACGCGGCTTTGTATAAAGTAAGGAGACCCACTGCACAAACCGCTTAGGAAACCCCATTCTATTCAGGACGGTGATCATATATCGCCACTCGATGGAGTCAAACGCTTTTGCAGCGTCGAGCATGACCGCCACCGCTTTGACCGAGGGCTGCAGGTAGTGTGAGAGTGCAAACAGCGATCTAGTGTTATGCGTGGTTGATCTGGAGGGCACGAAGCCAGACTGGTCCGGTAGGACCATACTGGTCATCAGAGGAGATAGCCGTTTCGCTATAAGCTTCGCAAGGATTTTTGAGTCAACATTTATCAGTGACAGTGGACGGTACTTGTCACACTCCTCCGGATCTTTAGATGGTTTAAGGAGAGCGATGATCATGGCTTCGCGCAGCGTGGGGGGAAGCAGCTCCTTTTCAAATGAGGTGCCGTACATGTCCACCAGGTGCGGTGCGACAATATCTGCATATTGTTTATAAAATTCCGAGGTATACCCATCCGGGCCTGGCGCTTTACCATTTGGCAGCAAACTTATTACCTCAGTCACCTCCTCTGCCGTGATGGGCCTAGCTAAGTACTCCCTATGCGCATCCGACAGCCAGCCAATTGCCACATCGTGTAGGTAATCATACGTGTCAGCCGCTGGGGCTGTAGGTTGGGACTGGTAGAGTGACCCAAATGAATCCACAAAACATTTCAATATGTCCGCAGCATGCGTTTGTGGTTCCCCCTCCCTGGACTTCACCCTGAGTATAGCAGTCGGACCACGGCCCTCACAGATCTTCCGAGCCAACACAGCCCCAGGCCTACCTCCCTCCCCAAAGGCTCTAGCCACATGCGTGCGATTCAGGTACTTCATTTCGGATTCAAGAAATTCTGCGTGCTCAGTGTGGATTACACGTAGTTAAGACAGATGAGAGACATCCTGAGTGGTCTCATACAGGAACTCCAGGTCCCTCATCCGCTGCTCGCATCTGCGGATTTGGCCCCTAATATCCTTGAGAACCCCTATAGTGGTGCTAATACAGACCCCTCTGATCGTGGCTTTGAACGCCTCCCAAAGGAGGCACGGGTCGTCAGTCGATTGAGCATTAATTTCAAAATAGTCCCTTATCGCTTTTCTAATGGTATCCGCATATACCGTGTCAGTGAGGGCTCGCGAATTGAAACGCCATTGGAAGGGGGGGGGGTGTATACAGTGGAATTTCCAACCGCAGCAGGACAGGATTGTGGTCCGAAAGTGTGCGGGGCAGCACCTGCAGGTTACGGACCCACAGCGCTAGGTCCTTAGTGCCCAGCCAGTAATCCAGCCTAGACCAGCTGTTATGTGAAGCTGTTATGTGCGTGGCCCCAGATGCGTCCGCGTGTTTCAGCCTCCAGAGATCCGCTAAACCCAGGTCTTTCATCATGTGTCCCACCATAAGGCGTGATTGCTTGTGTTGTTCCAATGAGTTAGATGAACGGTCCAATCCGTCACGGAGGGTCATGTTCCAATCACCCCCACACAATATGTGTGTGCTATTGTGTTTCTGTAAGTGGTCCCACACTTCCCGAAAGAAGTCCGGGGCGTCCGTGTTCGGTCCGTATACATTCAACAACGTCACTCGCTGGCCTCTTAGTGTACCCGATACCAACACATATCTACCAGATGGATCTTGTGTCACAGTCTGCGTCTCGAAACCCACCCCACGCTTTATCAATATGATCACCCCTCTGGAGTAGGAAGAGTATGAAGCCCTGTGGACTGCCTCCGCCCACCTCGACCCCAACTGAGCGTGTGTGTGTGGTGCTAGGTGTGACTCCTGTAGGAACGCTATGTCCACATTCCATCTTGTCAGGCTGGCGAAGATCTGTCTGATTTTACGAGGCTGTGAGAACCCTCTAATGTTCCAGGTAATAATGTTCAAGCTTCTCCTACCCGCATCCCTCGAACCCATCGAGTTTGATCAATACAATACATGACAGCGCCACACTTGTCAACTGTGTAGGAATTACCAGCTTCCCCTCCTCAGGAGGACCAAATTGTACAACAGCAGTCGGAACCATTGGGGAACCAAAAAGGAGAGATATATCGTACCTTGACGGTCTATTCAAACAGTTAAGTAACCCTCCACCCCTTATCCCACCCACTCCAGCAACCCCAACCTGCCGAAGCCTTACCCTTGCAGTGCACCATTCCCTCGAACTCAAAACCATAACTACAGTGCTCAGATCTGAACTCTGATTGGGTTATACCCTCACGGAGGTCCGCTGGAGGCACAACTCTCCACCCGATGGACGGGTGTGGGCGATACTAGACAAACTGTAAAGCACGCAATTCAAGGGATCATCCGCCATCACCCCCCACCGCCCCCCAGTAACACATCAACAGTGCTGCAGAAACAGCCCCATTCCTGGGACAATACCATCCAACCGTAATGCCATAATTCAAACATCAAATAACATATCCCTCCGCCCTCCCCATGTGCTGATCCCTATTTATAGTATATGCGAAACAGTAAAGGTAGCATCCGAATGAGGCTCATAGGAGCGGAAGCCTAGTAGGCAGCTTACATGTCACGAGGTCCAGCGGCCCACAGGGCGTGAGCCGGGCTTCACAGTACAAACCGCTACAAGGCGCCAATGTTTCTCGCCAACGTTAGTCAGTACAGCACAAAGGAGGGGGCTGGCAGCGCGGGGTATCCACAATCCATAGTCAGTATTACCCCTACACAGCCGAGCAGCAGTCTCATTGCCTCAGCAGGCCCCTTCCTTCCAGCCATGCAGTCCTTGCTGCACCGGTACCTTGGCTCTTTACTCAGGAGATTTGCGCCATGTTGGGCCTATCAGTGCAGACAATAGTCGCCATGCTAGAACGCATATAAGCGGACAGTAAAAGAACTCACCGCTGGTCGACTGGGGGTCAACCCGATGTCTTCAGTCCGAGTCATCATGTTGTTCATTTTGCGAGTTGTCTCTCATCTCGCGCTGCACCTTCTTAACAAAGTCTTGTGCTGCCTTCGGAGTCGCCAGTACAATCGCTTTCTCCTTCCATACCACCCTGAGGCGTGCCGGATACATCATTGAGTACACAATGTTCAGGTCTCGTAGTTTGGCCTTGACGTTGGTGTATTCCTTCCGGGCCTGCTGGACCGCGACCATGTGATCTGGATAAAACTCTAAGGAGTTTCCTTGATGCTGAATCTTCTCCTTTTCTCTCGCCAGTCGAAGGATCGTGTCCCTGTCGCGGTAGTTGAGGATGCGCGCCACAATTGGCCTCGGCGGGGCGCCAGGAGGTGGTTTTGGGGCCAGCGACCTATGCGCCCGCTCTACGATGAAAAGTGGCGATAAGGCTTCAGCCCCGAACAGGTCTTTACAGAGCGTTTCCACGAGGCCTCCATCCACCCTGTGTTGGTAGTCTCCGGCAGGCCTGTGATTCGTACGTTGTTGCGCCTCGAGCGCGCCTCCAAATCCTCCTCCTTCGCCTTGATCACCTCCAGGAGTCGTTCTATACCAGCGCACTTGGAGGTGGAGGCCCGCGCCTCATCTTCGACCGCGGAGATTCGTGTTTCGGCCTCGTCCAGTCGCTCGCCATGCTTCTCCTGCCGTGCCGCCATGCCATCCATTCTGCAAGTCAGATTATCCAGCTTTCCATTTATGTCCTGCCGATTGGACTGGATCGCCAATAAAATCTTTTCTATGTTATTGCCGGGCAGAGGCCCTGCATTATCACCATCTTCCACCACATCGTCTGTGGGCTTCTGTGCTTTTTTGGCCTCAAACGACAGTTTCTGTTGTTGCTTGTCCGGTTTACCCATGGCGGAGATCGGGGACACTGTCTTCTTGCTTGCGGGCCCCGATGCCTTCGTTACTCTTGCCGCCGTCGCCGTGGTGCTCTCCACAAGGTGTATGCCAGTCGTGCGTTATACTTCCCCACAGAGTTGTGAAGGGGACAGAATCGCTTTACTCCTGGGCGTGCGGCTATGTGGTGAATCGCAAGAAGCCCCGCCACTCACAAGCGCTTCTTAACGTGTCCAGCAATCGGCCACGCGACAGAACTGAATGCGCGATAATCTGAGGCAGCGCACTGTGGCAGTTAGCTCCCGGGCCTCATCGCTCTCTGGGGTGGCATGTATCTGCTGTGGGCCACACGCCTGCTTGCTGTGTACAATCTTCACCACTCATCTAGCGCAGCATGCCTGCAGAGGAGGGAGTAGTTCCTTAAGACAATCAGGAGAACCCATCGGTCCGATGTTATCAACCTCCAGTGGTCCAGGTGATGGCATATCCTGCCTCCCATTGGGTGCCAATGATTGTTGGAGGGCAAACTAAAGAGGTTTGGAGGCTGCAGCTGCCCGGGGAGTAGTGGATTTTCCCAACCTCTGGCTGCCTGACCCACGGGGACTGTGGGTACCATGTCCTCGGCCATGCTGAGGGTGGAAAGCTTGTGTGGCATAGTGACTGGGTTGGTAGAAACACAGCTGGAATCCTCTTCTGTGGCCATGAAAGGAGTGAAAGGTGGACTGGGGTTGGTGAGGGGCCATGGACAGGCACCAGGACATAGTTCTGCTATCCTTTAAGCTCACTAGTGCTGAGTCTGCCTTGTCTCAAAGAGATAGAAGCCATCAAAGGGCATGTCCATGAGCGAAGCATGAACATCACCCAAAAAGCCAGTTATCCTCACCAAGGCATGTCATGTTAGGCCACTAATGAAGAAATTTCGCTGCCTATGATGTTGATCGTGTCAAGTCCACATCGGATTGTGATCTTTGTCGTGTTTCATCCGTCAGCAATGGCTAAGGAGAGCGTGGCCCGGGCCTCATCTGGGACCATAGGCAGCACCTGTGCAACCGAATCCCAGAGTGAATGGTAGGAACAGACAAAAAAGGCACACAGCGTTCACTGAAAGCAGTGCCAGTCTGGCGGGTGAAAAAATGTTCTTGCTCAAGGTGTTCAGGCTTTTGGACTCCCCATCAGGTGGGGTGGTAGGGCATGCACCCGGATTTACTCAGCGAGTGGAAGCTTGGACCACCAAGCTCTCTGGAGTGGGGTGCTGTGTGAGGAAATTGGGGTCCCCTGGGGCAGAGCGAAGGTGGAAGGCAACTGCCCTATTCAGGGGAGCCCCGGTGCAGGGCTTGGACTAGGCCCAGACTAGGACGTCCATGAGGGCTTCTTTAATAGAAGAAGCAGTTCAGATGACATGACTCACGGTTGAAGCACCTCTGTCAAGACCTTTGTCATGACAGCCTTGGGGGGCAGCTGAAGGTCCAGGACCTTGACCCCCTTCCTCACCACTATAGAAAATGAGGTTCCCCCCTCTATAGTCGCGGTAGAAGGAGAGACCAAGCAAGTGTCACAAAAGGTGTCCTCATTGTGGTCTAGCGGCTGGTACTCATAAAGATTCAGTGGCCCCTCTCAATCTTCCCTGATTCTAGCCCATAGGAATAGGGCTCAATCTCCGCCCTGGGAGGGAGGGCTCCATTCAGAGTCAGCTTCGGATGATGCCCATCCAGCTCCTTGTCAGAGTCAGGGCTAAGAATGGGGATGGTGCCAACTGAGACGTCGGTATTTTTGCAGTGCGGCCAGCACCAGGGAAGGTCTGGATACTTCCGTGGATACAAGAGGCCTGAATGGTGCAGAGGGCAAGCTCTCTGGCAGAAGACCAGTAAGAGCCCCTCCCGAACCCATGAATCGCAAAGGTTCTCCAGTGGGGACAGGCCGCCCAAATATGAGGTGCATGGCCTCATAAAAGCCACGAAGCTCCAGCTCCCGGAAATGTATGGAGGCATGGAAATGATTCAGGCGTAGGCTCAACCACAGAGCCAGGCCTCGAGTGTCAATGCTTCCTCGTCTCTTAGAATGACAACCATGGACAGGATGAAGTCGAAGACCTCTTCAACTTCTTGCATTTTTTTCTTGTGGGACTTACCTTAAAGGGATGACTTTGCCTGCGAAAAAGATCGATAGCTCCATGACCAGTCCCGGGAACTTCCTCTCGATCAGGATCTAGACCTTCCTGATGTCACACATCGAAAGGCAAGGAGCTTTAGCGATCGATCTCTCAACACCTTAGGGTATCTGGCTCGAGAATCAACCAAGGTATTGGCGTCGTAGTTGCACAGAAGGCACCAGAGACAGATGTAGTATGGGTACGTCAGGTACATTGGTCGGCCTTCCTCATGGACATCCCTGCCACACCATGAGACAAGTGTCAAAAAAGCTTCAACAAAAAGTCAAAAAGAGACAGTCACAAAACGACTGAGGGTAGCTCTCTCCAGATGTGTGCTGAGTGTTGTGGACAGGAAAGAAATAAGGACAGCGCACTGGGGTAGCACCTATATAGGCCCTGTGAACATCACTTAGAGTTGTTTTGCCTGGTGAAACGCTATTTCTGTGCTGAAATCTAGACTAGTTAATGTGAGCACCTTTGCTGAGACGGGTGATAGCTAGCTAGTATTTTAAAATTTGTGAGGCACAGGGTCAGACTGATTTGGATATAGCCATGTCTGAACTGGGGTGGCAGATTGGGCTAAAGAACGGTGATGGATTAAACCCAGATCTTTTGACTGGGTGTGAGTGTTTGATTGGTTCAGATGCTCCGTCCATTACCACCCCCTTTTGTACCGCTTTTGGCCGCCATAAGTGTGGCAGGGTATGCTCAGACGTGAGTCCCTTGCTCACTTTGTCACTGGATTCAAGCAAGCCGGGCTGAAGACGGCTGGAATGCCAGAAACCGGTCCTCGGAAGCTTGTTTCCGGTCCAGGGAAAGCATGGTTGGCAGTTCGGGCTGGACTGTTCCCATGAGGCACAGCGTCAGACTGATTTGCATATAGCCTTGTCTGAACTGGGGTGGCAGAGTGGGCTAAAGAACGGTGATGGATTTAACCCAGATCTTTTGACTGGGTGTGAGTGTTTGATTAGTTCAGATGCTCCGTCCATTACCACCCCCTTTTGTACCGCTTTTGGCCGCCATAAGTGTGGCAGGGTATGCTCAGACATGAGTCCCTTGCTCACTTTGCCACTGGATTCAAGCAAGCCGGGCTGAAGACGGCTGGAATGCCAGAAACCGGTCCTCAGAAGCTTGTTTCCAGTCCAGGGAAGGCATGGCTTGGCAGTTCGGGCTGGACTGTTCCCATAAGGCACAGGGTCAGACTGATTTGCATATCGCCATGTCTGAACTGGGGTGGCAGAGTGGGCTAAAGAACGGTGATGAATTAAATCCAGATCTTTTGACTGGGTGTGAGTGTTTGATTGGTTCAGATGCTCCGTCCATTGCCACCCCCTTTTGTACCGTAGTTGCACAGAAGGCACCAGAGACAGATGTAGTATGGGTATGTCAGGTACATTGGTCGGCCTTCCTCATGGACATCCCTGCCACACCATGAGACAAGTGTCAAAAAAGCTTCAACAAAAAGTCAAAAAGAGACAGTCACAAAACAACTGAGGGTAGCTCTCTCCAGATGTGTGCTGAGTGTTGTGGACAGGAAAGAAATTAGGACAGCGCACTGGGGTAGCACCTATATAGGCCCTGTGAACATCACTTAGAGTTGTTTTGCCTGGTGAAACGCTATTTCTGTGCTGAAATCTAAACTAGTTAATGTGAGCACCTTTGCTTAGACGGGTGATAGCTAGCTTGTATTTTAAAATTTGTGTATTTTATTCTGTGTTACTCTGCGGCGATTTTTAAAAAGTGTACTGAGCCCCTGACACTTACACCTACCGCATTGCTTTCGCACTCCCATCTGTGCCTCACAGACGACTAGGTGCTGTGGCCGGAGACGCGCTTGCAGCCCCCCTCACGACTTTGCCCTGAAAACTACGACTCCCTGTGGCATAGCGCACCAGAAGGGACTACAAAAGGAGATGGCCGCCACTTCGCGCAGCGAACGCGAACAGCGGGCGCGCCCTCGTTGCGCCGGAGTCGCGCCTGAGCCTAGCTTGTCTGCGCTCGTCCGCGCCGAGGACGGGCTGGAGAACGGGCTACGGGCCAGCCAGGACACCCAGGTGACATATTTATCCAAACAGGATATCTTAGCGCTCAATAATTCTGCATATACTAGATGCACTCACTCTCTTAATGTAGATAAATGGGTAGGTCCTATCTGCTGCCATGTATGTAAGCATATAATAGAACCGTACCACATTACCACTGAGGAAGAAAGCCCTAATAATCTAAGAGGTGGCTTAATTAACGCACGATCAATGGGCAAAAACTCTTCACACATACTTGACCTCATCACGGAAAATGATTTGGACTGCCTTTTCATTACTGAAACCTGCCTCCGTGAGTGGTCAAACCCTGACATAGTTCACGCCCTCCCCTCGGGTTTCTCTATATGAATGAAATGAAATGAAAACAAATTTATATAGCGCTACTAAGCCCAGTGGGCGTCAAGGCGCCTAACCAAAAAAGAAGTTAGCTTTGGCAAATATGCTCTCATTGTGGCTAGGTCTTGATAAAGCACCAAGGGCCTCATTTATGAAAAGTGACGCATCGCTGCGTGAAAACAGCGATGCGTCACTTTTCACTGCGCACTCCTTACGACATTCCTGATGCGTCATATTTAATGTATGACGCATCATGTCGCAAGGAGTTACAGATACGTCAGTATTTCTGACGTATCTGTAAGCACAAAAGTGACGCATTGCTGGAGTGTGTCACAAAAGTGACGCAACTCCAGCAATGCGTCCTTTCACATGGGGAAAGCCCCATGTGAAAGGGCTTGCGTCAGTCTTATGCCTGCTGTGAGGCAGGCGCAAGATTTTGACGCAACAGCGTCCTAAAAGTGATGCAGTGAAATCTCATAGATTTCACTGCGTCACTATTACGAGGCTTTTTGCCGGGGAACGCCCCCTTTGCATACATTATACCTGACGCAGGTATAATGTGGCGCAGGGGTTTAAAAAGTGACGCATCTACCTAGATGCGTCACTTTTTAAATATGGCGCAACGAGGCGCATTTTTTTACACCGCTGGTGCGTCACAAAAAGTGACGCACCGGCGGCGCAAAACTGACGCAAGGCCTTCATAAATAAGGTCCCAAGTTTTGAGCGTTTTTTTAAAAAAGGGACAGGGACGGTTGGGCCTTAATCTCCAGTGGGAGAGAATTCCACAGCCTAGGGGCAACGATGGAAAATGCTCTACTGCCCCAACGAACCTGCCTAGCATGGGGAACCACAAGCAGATTCATCTCCGATGATCTAAGGGTTCTACTGGGCACATGGAGAGTTAGCAGGGCACCTAGAGGGTCCAAAGGACCAGCTGCAAGAGCTCTATAGGCCAAGCACAAGATCTTAAAAGAGATCCTCAGTTGTATAGAAAGCCAATGCAGGCTCTTTCTGGCCATTGTAGCAGAGGATGTATTTGGTAGAGCCAGGACAAATCGCGCAGCCGCGTTCTGTACGACCTGAAGGCGCTGGATGAGCCCCTTGTTGGAGTCTGCATAGAGTGCATTACAGTAGTCCAACCTGGAACCTACTAATGCAACCACCGTCTGCTTACGTGCTAGGGGAGAAAGTTAGTGCAAGATTCTTTTAAGAATCTTAATGACCCCCCAGCAGGTGGCCACTGTTCGATTGACCTGTAGAGTCATGGACAATGATGTGTCAAATATTACGCCGAGATTTCTGGCTGATTGGGAAGGAGATGGACAGGTTCCCAAAGATGAAGGCCACCACTCACTAGACCAGATATCCTGGTCCTTGCCAAAGACCAGGATCTCTGTTTTATCGCCGTTTAACTTTAGGGAGTTCTGGATCATCCACTCCGAGACTGTCTGCATACAAGTCCTAAAGTTGACGGCGGAAGTGGTAACGGAGTGAGCCAGGGACACCATGATTTGGGTGTCATCGGCGTATGACACAACCTCCATGCCCTGCAATTTTACTAACCTGGCAAGGGGGGCCACATAGATGTTAAATAGGGTCGGACTCAAGGCCGACCCCTGTGGCACCCCATACTGCAAGGATTTAGCAGGGGAGAGGAACTCTCCGAGCATGACTCTCTGCTCTCTTAGATGTAAAAAAAAGTGCAGAAGGCTCAGAGCCGGACCCGCAATCCCTGCCTCCCTCAAACGCGATGTTAAGGTGGAAGGAGACAGGGTATCAAACGCTGCTGTGAGGTCAAGTAAGACCAACACAGTGGTTTGGCCCAAATCCACCTTCAGGCGAATATTATTCACCACCATAATAAGTGCTGACTCCGTACTATGGGCCTTTCTGAATCCATGCTGGGAGCTATCTAAGAACCCAGAGGAATCCAGAAAGGTGGAAAGATCTAAATTCAGGTGTGATTCGAGCATTTTTGCAGTAGCCGGTAATAAGGAGATGGGTCTAAAATTCTTAAGCTGTTCTGGGTCCAGGGTGGGTTTCTTCAAAAGGGGCTTCACTATCACCCTTTTCCAGACTGAAGGGAAGGTACCTTGAGCCATGGCACCATTCATCACTTCAAGAAGGGGCGGAAGAAGCGCGTGCCTACAATCCTTCAGAACCTTCAAGGGACATGGGTCCAGAGGTGAGGCCGACTTAGTCCGATGAGCTCAAGCCCGTCAAGGGAAAGCAGCGGGAAATGAGTAAGGATCTTAGTGGGGTCTCTCGACCAGGACTCTAGATTAGCTAGAGTTTGGAAGGAAAGGTCCCCCAGGGTGTTCCTCTGAGTTTCCAGAGCAAGATATATATCCTCAATTTTTTTATGGAAAAACTCAGAGATGTTGTGGCACAGCTCCTGTGAGCCCACAACTGGATCAGGCACTTGAAGAAAGCAAAAGCAGGCAAGATCGCATAGAACAGCGTGGGGGCGGCCTAGCTATTATCTACAGGGATTCTATAAAATGTGTTATGAAAGAACCGCCTGATATAAGAGCCGCTGAGAGCGTAAGTTTTTGCATACAAGTGCTGGACACCTTTACTTTTGCAGGGATACTGGTGTACCGCCCTCCTGGACATCCTACCCAGTTTCTTGAAAACATGGGGGAGGTGTTAAGCGACCTGACTCTCAGATATGCTAATTTCACCCTGTTGGGAGATTTTAATCTCCACCTTGACGATTCCACTGATTGCTATGCTTCGAGCTTTAAAGAAACATTACAGGTTATAGGGCTAAAACTTCAAATGCTCGATGCTACACATAATGCAGGGCACACTCTTTTTTTTTTTTTAAATTTTTGAAAACCTTTATTGCGCATGTTGCAGAAAGACAAATACGGGCCTACAACCATCCGGCCGGCCACAAGACGTGTGAGCGCAGGTGCCAACAATACGGTCCCCCCAATGGCATCAGGTGATATAGCAACAATTAAGAACATTTACACTGAAAATTATGTCGCCAGGGGGAAGGAGAAGTAAAGGTTAATTTTTAGGTTTTTTCGAATTAAACAGAAATCAATAAAGGATAGGTGCAAAGGAGATCCGAGCCCGTACAATAGTACCCACATGAGTAGGCAGCAAGAATAATAGCAACAATTGCGTGAAGTACCCCATCAGAGTAGCAATACAATAGAAAAACAAGCAGACGACAGGAACTAAGCTCGTGCCACTCCCAGCGCCACCCACTCCCAACCATCCTCTATCACAGACCCAGAAAGGAAAACAGTACAAGAAAGCGCAGAAAAATGAGAAAAAAGGCCCATAGAAACTAAATAAGAGAAATAAAATCTACCCCCCCACCCTACACCAATGCGGAGGCTACGGCCTACCCCCCCCGACAATGTGCCTGTCGCCCCATAAAGAACCCGAAATGTAGTAAAAGTAAAGGAAGAGAAGAAAAGAATATAAGCTCTGAGATATAGAGAGTGAGACCAGACCATTCTAATCTGCGACTCTCGAAAACTACCAGGGAAACGGGAGGAGGAGCCAATCCAAACAGTCCCAGCCCCTCAGTCAGGAACGCTATCCCCACTCAATTTGCGACTACCGAGAATCAGGCATTAATACAAAAAACAGTTAGGGGAAAGTCAATATATCGTGTGCGACTTAAACAAGTATGTACCACTCCCAGTCCCGGTCCAACCAGCCAAGCAACCGACTGCGTAAAAAGAACCTAGCCCTGACCCGACCTCGTACAGACCCCAAAACGAAGCACACAAAGAAGGCCCACCCCCACCCAGACAAAGGACCAAAATGGCCGCATAGTGAAGGAGAATAAAGCAGTCCCACAAAATGGCCATCGAACGTCACCAGTAAATCCTTCGTCCTGAGCAATCAAGTTCCAAAGTCCATCCGGAAAACATGGGGTCTCCGGAGCGCAGACTGAAGACAACAATAGGAAAACCGCCGAAGGGGCCAGCTGTTGCGAGTCCCAGGCATGAGGCAGTAACATTGTTTCAGGCGGCAGAGTGTCAAGCTCCGGAGACAAAGGAAACAAAGTATCGCAAACACACACACTGGTCGGCCGGTGGCAGGCTTCCATAGAGACAGGGAAAGTCACGGCTTCTCCTCCAGTAAAGAGCGATACTGCACCCCTCGTAGGTTCAAATGGAGACAGTCCCAGGGTCGGCTGGCCACCCGCAGTACGATCCCTCCGTAGATCGGCCGCCATAGTGTCGAGACAATCACTCAGCGCTCGAAAACCCACCCTCATTTCCGTCCTAAATTCGGTCAGGGCGGCCAGGATAGTCTTGTAAGAAAGCGGTGGTTGGGGCTTCCCGCAGTCACGTTCCCAGAGAGGAACGAGCAAACTGGCCCCCAGTTCTCTTCGGGCACCATCACCGGCAAACAGGGACGGGTGCTCACCCCCATTCTCCAAGGCAGCAGACCCCATCCTAGTGGTCGAGGCACAGCGCAAACTTAAATGCGAGTGTGGCGCGGTCCAACAGCAGTACAGGGCTCCAAGCACGTAAAATCAAGGAAGGTCGGGCCGTCAACACGGGGGACTGCGGAGCTACCGGCCGCACACCAGGCCGAGGGGGCAGGCAACAAACTTCATCCCAACATGGCCGTGTGTTCCTTCTCCCTCTCCACCAGCCGCAGACAAAGACGCTCTGCTCGAAATGCCTCTTGAGGGGTAACAGATCACAGGGCGCTGGTCGCGGCGTTCCTCGGCAGGCTGCACAACAATGGGTCCGAGTCGGGAGGGGAATGTCACCCTCACAGCATCGGCGAATCCCAGGCAGATCAGCCGCGTCTCAGCCTTCCAGACTCGGGGACGTGCGGTGGCGTAGTCCCGGGGCCAGGGCTCGATGTCGTCACTCGGTTTTCTCCGGCTGCCGGGCGAGTTGGGAGACCCGGGAAAGTCGAGACGAGTCAGCACAACGTGGCGCGCATTCCGCCACCAAAATTGCAGGATTAGATGCAGGATAATCAGCGCGGAGGAAAGGTAGCTGTCGGAGCCGGGAGCCTACACGTCTTCACCCGTCGCCATCTTGGCTCCTGCAGGGCACACTCTTGATTGCATATGTTCAAATTTAACTGAGATACTAGTTAAACCCCCGAAGCCCCAAATCTGGACGGACCATCATTTTATTGAATTTTCCATCCCCTTGAAGGGAAATAGAATAAATACAAAGGTGGCGGTAAAGAAAGGGATAAACCTCCCCTGCTGGGGAAAGATCTTGGAACATCCTGACCTTGACAATTGGACCAAAGAGAGCAAACCCACCTTATCAGGGGATACTCTAGAAGACAATCAGAAGTTTGAGGGATGGATGGCCACTATTGGCAATAAAATCAGGAACCCAGGTACTAAAGGCACTATGAATGAAAAGAGATTGTCTGCCCCTTGGTTCTCCGACAGACTTAAAGAACATCTAGTCGGTGTTAGACACTTGGAACGTAAATGGCGCCAGACATATCAGAGTGGAGCGAAAGAGGACTATAAGAATGCCAGGAGACGTTATCATGCAATGATTAAAAACGCAAAGAAAACCTATTTTACCTCCTGCATCGAAGCGTCAAAAAATAAATATGAGGACATTTTTAAAATAGTCAATAGTTTCACTAAACCTAAAGCCTTATCACGAGAAATACCACCGTCCCAGACCCTGTGCAATGACATCGCCAACTACTTTGCCCTAAAAATTGACACCCTGACTAAAGATTTCCCTCAACCAGACTTAAAAGACTCTCAGGCCAATTCCGGCACAAATTCAGTCCATCCAAGGTGATATTAGTTTGGAAGAATCTCATCAGAGGATACTGGCCACAAAATCTGGTTCCCCGTTTGATCCCTGTCCCCCTACGCTTCTGAGAACCATAATACAGGAGGTCAACCCCTGCATTAATTCCATCTTTTCTTTTTTTTTTTAAATTATTTTTATTGCAGGTTCACAAAGGGTCGGTGACAAACACTCAGATACTTCAGACAAGAGCCGCCAATGGCGCATCTCGCTATCAGTAGACGGATACACGGCCATTTAGCCCACATCCCGGAGGTTGGGCGGTAAGTGTTGGTAGAGCGCATAAGGCATATCCAATATACAGTCCTGAGCGTCCAGGTGGTATTCCAAGTCCCTGCATTTTCTCTTTTGTTGAACCCCCCCCTCCATAACCGTAAAACATATGGTATTTTCGTCAATTAAAATACTTACAAAACCACTGCAGCGATCACACTTTCCCGCCCACTCCCCCCCGCCCATGCCAGGGACACACACACCATAGTTCTGAGTCACGGATCGCGGGTATCCCATGATAGTCCATTGATACAGTAATGAGCAACATCCTCTCAGGGTCAGTGTCCCAATCAACTAGGCAGCCCAAACCATGCCCATCAAGGGGAGCCCACCCTCACAGCCCCCCATCCAACCCATGGTAGCGTCTCCATTTAGACCAAACTCTGCGGAATTTCTTGGGACATCCCCTGGCCTTATAAGTTACCCTTTCGGCCGCCATGTAGAGGTCAAGCCCTGTCCTCCATTCCTCCAGGACTTGGGGTTCCGGTGCCCCCCCAGTGCTTTGCAATGTCCCTTTTTGCCACTACCAATGCTAGGACCAAAAATATCAGCAGGGGTCTTGTTAGATCAACCTCATTGGTCATGCCCAATAGTGCTAGCTTGGGATCTTGTGGTAGCGGGGCTCCTAGGACCTCCTCCAATTCTTTGAACACCTTGGTCCAATATGCTTGTATGATACTGCAGGACCAGATCGTGTGGTAGAAATACCCAACCCCTTGATGGCATCTAAGGCAGCTTGGGTCCTCCACCTTTCTCATTCTACATAGCCTCTGTCTATCATAGTAGGTCCTATGAAGTACATTGAACTGTATTAGTCGCAGTCGGGACTTGATTGCTACATCCCGGGGATGCATCAGTACTATATCCCAGTCCAGGTTCTCCATCTCGCCTACATCCGCCTCCCAGGTAGCCCTGAGCTTCGCCAGGTCCCCCAGCATGTGGTTAGTTAGCGTTTTATACGTCAGGGAGACCGCCTTTCCCGACATCTGCTCCTGAAGGAGCCTCCCCTCAAGAGGTGCGTATTCAGGGATTTCTAAAAGTGTGATGTTTTGGGCCGTGCAGGCGTGTCGTAGTTGTATATATTTAAACATTTGTGTGTCATGCAGCCCGAAGTCTGTCTGAAGGACCTGGAACGATTTGAGCACTCCCTTGGCGATTACATCCCCTATGGTAGAGATGCCAATATCGTCCCACCTTTGGAAACCTCGCAGTTTGTGGAGTTCCGCCAGCCACTGGCAATGCCACAGTGGCGTCTGTCGTGTGGGTTTCTTATCCCATCCCATGCAACGGTTGGCCTTCGTCCACGCGGATAGTGTTGCGATTGTTGCCGGTAGGAGGGAAGGCCTTCGAAAGGATCCATGAAGAAAGCATAGTAAGTTTCTGAGCGACATTTTCGCTCGTTCAAGAGCGTATGTTGGGTGATCCGCTGGGGCGTGGAGCCAGTCATTTATTGGCGTTAAATGCTCTGCCCAGTAATAGGCCTCTAGGTTAGAAAGGGAGATCCCACCACTATATTGATGCCTCTGAAGCGTGGACAGAGCCACCCTGGCATGTTTGCCCAACCAAAGGAAGGATCGTAGGTCCGCATGGATCCTACGAAAGAGCGACGCCGGCACCGGATAATACTCATTTTGCAGCGCGTATAGAAATTTCAGTAATGTGACCATTTTAAACATGGCCGCCCTTCCTAGGAGTGTCAGCGGGAGCTGTCTCCATCGGTTCATATCCGCCACTGCGTTAAGTATGATCCGTTCTAGGTTTCTACCGAAGGAGATAGTCTCACTCGCAGTAATATAGATCCCGAGGTACTGAAAGCCCTCGGAGGTTGTCAATAGATCGTCTGGTAAAATCCCCCATCGGTCGCCACCCCCAGGGTCGTAAAGTACCGATTTGTGCCAGTTTATTTTATGTCCCGCCATCTCGCCATAACGTTCTATTTCTCAGAAGAGCACTGGAATCGAGGTGTCTGGCTCAGTGACATAGAGCAGAACATCGTCTGCATATAACAAGATTTTTTCAGGTATCGAATCGGTGTTGCTGCTCGTAAATCCATGAATGTCATAGTTTTGCCGGATCCTGGCGGCGAGCACCTCTATCGTAAGCGTGAACAGGAGGGGGGGACATCGAGCATCCCTGCCAAGTGCCTCTCTGAATCTGGAACTCCAGCGACAGAGTCCCGTTCACTCGTACCCTGGCTCTCGGGTCAGTATAGAGGAGCCGCACCCACTGGATAAACTTTGGTCCGAAACCGAATTTGCATAAAACTGCAAAGAGGAAGGGCCAGTGCACTGCGTCGAACGCCTTTTCGGCGTCAAGGGAAAGGAACCAATGGGGGTCGCTTTGGTCCCGTACTTCTTGCAGCCAGTTATGGGTTCTTCTGCGGTTTAATTTAGTGGCTCTGTCAGGTAGGAAGCCTGACTGATCCAGATGAACCAGACCAGTAACAACTGTTCTCAGGTGGGCTGCCAGGATGGTGGCTAACAGTTTCACCTCCGTATTCAGTAGGGAGATGGGTCTGTATGAAGCGCAGTCCTCCTGGGGTCTGCCCTCTTTATATATTGGGACGATCGTGGCCCTGGTCAGGTCTGGGGGTAGCTTTCCCTCCCCAAAGGCACCCGCAAAGAGGCCCTTAAGGTGACGCAACAGTAGGTCTGCTGTACGCTTAAAAAGCTCCGCCGGGAAGCCGTTAGGACCCGGGGTTTTGCCTGGTCTTAACCTTGTAATGGCCTCGGTGATTTCATCGGTCGTAATGTCCACCTCCAGGGTGGCCATGGAGTCGGGTGCCAGAGTCGGAAGGGCTGTTGTACCTAGGTACTGTAGCGCCTCCTCTTGAGTGGCGAGATCACGAGCTGCATAGAACGTCTCAAAATGCGCGGCGAAAGTCTCGGCACTTTCCGTGTCAGTGTTGACAGTATCGCCTTTGCTGGTTTTAACACTGTCGATCCACCTCGTTGCCTGATCTTTCTTACTGAGCAACGCCAGGAGCTTCCCTGACTTGTCTCCCACATCGAAGAGCCTGTGAAGGGTAGCAAGGGACTGGGTCTTCGCTTCGTCAGTCACTAGTTCCCTGTATTGCTTCTGAGCATCTAGAAGCCTTCTCAGGGTCTCAGCGTTTGCTTGGGCTAAATGGTCTCTTTCCCTCAGCAGGATATCTTGCTCCTGGGCGACCACTTCAGCCTGGAGTCTCCGTCTTTCTTCACCCAGCCTAGAATTTATCCTATCCCTAAGTACCGGCTTCAGGGCTTCCCACAAAGTAACACTGGATTCAACCGTACCCACATTTTCAGCCAGATACACCTTAATGTCGGCCCGTATGCCTCTAAGTATAGTCGTGTTTTGTAAATACAAGGCCGCCAGGCGCCAAGCTCCCGGTTGTCTACGCTGGCCTTGTCCTACCCTAACATACAATGGCGAGTGGTCTGATATGCCCCTGGCCCTGTACTCTGCAATATCATCCGTCCTCAGGTACTGGCGGGACATAAAAATGTAGTCGAGTCGCGAGAACACCTTGTGCGCCCCGGAGTAGTACGAGTATGCCTGTTGTGTCGGGTGAAGCCACCTCCAGATGTCCGTAAGGCCTATGGCAGACATCTGACTGCAGAGTGCGGTCTGGTGGTCGTTCCTGGCCAGATCTCCAGAGCGGTCACGGCCGGTGTGCATGACATCATTAAAGTCCCCTCCCACCACTTGTATCGTATCAGAGGTTTCCAATAGTATATGGTTAAGTGCTGTGAGTGTACGGGGCTGCAATTTGGGCAGTGCATAGACCGAGACAAGCGTGTAGGTACGTCGTTTCCAGGTGCCCTGTACCCCTGCGTAGGTTCCTTGTGGGTCAAGCCAGGTGCGGGTGATGCTGAATGGGGAGGTTTTCCTAACAATGACTGCCACCCCTCTAGAGTCAGAGGTGTATCCCGCACGTGCCAAGACCCTGTATCTCCCCCGAGCGATAAAAGCACATAGTGTACCCTTGAGGTGTGTTTCTTGCAAGAAGATAAAGTCTGGGTCCACCCTCTTAATGTAGGCATTCACCAGGCCTCTCTTGATTTTAGAACCCAGACCATTAACGTTCCATGTCAGGATGCTCAATCTCCTATCTCCCCCTCGTGGAGTGGCTACGGTACTGGCCATTGGGGAACATGGCCTCTGCCTATGGCCTGGCCCTGACACGTGTAGGTGAAGCGTGTGTTCAATGTGTGTTGCTGCACGAGTTCAGTGAAATTGTAACCTCCCCAACTTCCCCCCCCCCCGGACCGTTGTCCGAACAAACGTTAGAACTCCCTCTCCCCCCCCCCACTCCCCACCTCCCTCCCCTTTCAGTATCATCCTTGGATAGGACATAACTTTCCGCAGGAGTAGGCCTGTCGCCCACCCACAAACACCCTCCCTATCAAGCACCCAGACAGCAAGAAATTACAGAACAATAGTAAAACATGTGAAACAAGGAAGCGTGTCAACTTGCGTGCTCTCCTCTCCTCTGCCTGGCTGCCATTCCCATAGCCCATGCGCACCATCGTCCAAAGAGCGTGTCATCGCGGGGGCCTCTGTGCTCCCCTAAGTGCTTTTAGCGGACCATAACCCAGTGGTTCATGATTTGGAGCCTTGTGTCTCTGATTCAGGCGCACTCAATTGTCCAGAGAAGTCCTGATCCAGCACTCGGATCTCTTCCACTAGCGGGTGTGCAGATAGACTTCCTTCCACTTCTTCCTCCTCTCCAGACGTGTGGTCCTCCCGCTCATCTACATCTCTGTCCTCCGACCGGCATTAATTCCATCATTAATGCGTCCCTGCAACCAGGGGATATTCCTCCGCAATGGAAGCGGGCCGCTGTCAAGCCGCTCTAGAAAAAATCAGTACCTGACCCCTCGACATTATCCAACTTGCGCCCCATTTCCCTCCTCCCCGTAGGCTGTAAAATCACTCAATCCCTTGTCAATAAACAACGGATGGCATACATGGAAAGTAATAACATGCTCTCCACACCACTGGAGTCAAGCTATCCTGGCTGAACATGCTCTCCACACCACTGGAGTCAAGCTATCCTGGCTGAACACGGCTGATAGCCAGAAACCGGTCCTAGGATGCTTGATTCGTTTCCAAGAAAGACATGGCTTGGCAGTCCGGGCTTGGCTGTTCCCATGAGAGCACAGGGTCAAGGCTGATTTGCATATGGCCATGTCTGAACTGGGGTGGTGTGGAGTGCAAAAAAACGATGTATTTAGGCCCGGATCTCTGTACTGGGGTGAATGTATGACATTGTTCTGCAATCTGTCCAGCAACTGTTGTTTTTGCATGGGGACAGAGCAAAGGTAGCACTCGAAACACTTGCCCATTACCCTCCCAGCTTTGCATGCAGCATTCCGCCTGTTTTCACTTTGCCTTTCCCTCTACTTTCTTCTGCTTCTCTAACCCCTTAACTGCTGCCTTTTCCCGCCTTCGTGAAAAGCGGACAAACAGACGTTTCGTGACCTGGACCGCGATCTTGTGTATGAGAGAAAGGTAATTGAGCACACGAGTCAAATATGATCCTTTATTTAGTATTTAACCATGTAAGATTTTCTTCAGTACATTTGGTAACATCAGCGTAAAATATTGTGTGCGTTTTCATAAAAATACCGCAAACGATGTTGGTCATTTTGATATAGTAAATATAAAGTGAGTTGGCCCGTGCACAGGCTGTTGATGTAAATTTCAAACGAAAATTTAAACTTTGTAGGTGCTCTTTAGGTGTCGCCCATCACCCTAGGGCGAGTAGTTAACAATCCACAACAGTGTGATCAATGGAACATTGATGACATCCCTCAGGCACTCAATCTGGTGTATTCCTCCTGAATTATTCATAGAGAAGTGAGTACGTTTCAACAGATTTTTATTTTCACTTCAGTAAATGGTATTCATTTCATATCCATTTGCAAAGTTTTTCCAAAACAATCCAACTTCAAAGGTATATATTATCGCATCCAGCTCCAATGCATTTCGGGCAACCGCCCTTCATCGGGGAGCATCTAAAGTAAAGACGATATAGGTTTGTAACCATCTTAAATGAAGTATGGGCAATGTAAAAGGTGAAAAAAGTGAAAAGAAGGTGAAAAGAGTTCCTTAACCCGGTCGGGGCACCAAGGTGCTTGATGGCGTGGTGTGGTAGACTCGATGTGACTTAACAATAGACGGTGAATAGACTGAGGTGTATAGCGATTCCAAGTGTAGCAGGGTGAAAAGAAGTGGCGTGTAGATAAAATGAGAGGTGAAAGAATTACAAAATTAAAACAGGTTTAAAGCAATATAAAGTCGTACCCGGATAACGTGTGTTCTAAACAAGCGGTGACAGCGCGCAGAATGCGGTGCTCTGGGTTAGCGATTACTTACGGGGTTGGAAATTTCGTGAAGTTCCGAGACCGGCAAAGGTTTAACCGGAAGCGTAAATCCGGGCTTCATAAACAGAAGCCGGGGAGTGTATAGTTCATGTGATCGGAGGGTATGGAACAAGAAAGAGGACTGGTGTGAACGTGAAAGAAAGAATGGTAAATCGGAAATATCTACTGGCAAACTAATAAGCCTCGCATTCCGAACACAGGACATTTAGGGTGGAGGAGAAGCCCGCCCTCTTGAGCTGAGACTGATATATGTAAGAGGCGGAGCCACAATGACTTTCCCAAAAGGCCCTGTTGACTGGGCCCAGGCTGGGGTCTCTTATTCAGATGTAAAAATCTCTTTGTTTCAACTTGTCCCCCAAAAACGTGTGCAGACCTGCAAATGTGCCGGGGTTGATCTGTTTCTAAGTATTCCTAGTTGGGGGCGTTAAGGGTTTTAATGTAAGTAATTCGCCCAAGAAAAGATTACAGGCTTTGTTTAAACAGAAAGGCGGGACACTTTAGGTGAAAAAAATATTGCCTGCCATATAACCTAATTTCATGTGCACACAGCTGTCCGGCCATGACTATTCAGTACCAGTGTACATTATAGGGCTTATTACCCACTTGCTAAAATATGTATTGGCCTTCAGCTCCCGTAACGCCACGGGCTGTTAGCTAGAAGCTAGGATTGGCAGAGCATGCCACACGTGAGATGGGCCCACTTGGCAAATTTGGGCCTTGAATTTCTGTTTAAGGTTCTTGATTTAAACATTATTGGAAGGAAGCGTTCTGACCACTTCATGAATCGAAACATCGAACAATCCTTTTTAGGTCTCGCCTACGTAGCGTGCATGCGCTGAATAGCCAAAAAGACCTTTTCAGCCAAACACGTGCACGCGTTCCATTGCCTTTAATGGCAACGTGCGCACGTGAGGTGATTTACTTGCGGGAGCGAGCCCCGCCATATGGTAGCAATTATCGCTCCCGCAAGAAAGCTTCTTTTTTTTTTTACTTTAAGTGCGAGGCGTGCATGCGGGCAATGCTTGTTGGAACTGGCCCGGCCTCTGAGTACTTCTTGTCTTGTTATTCTGGAGTTGCTGTTGCCCATCACTGAAGATAGTGGGTGGTCTTTCGTGTAATGACGGCAACCGTATTTGGTATTACATAAATTAATTCTAAAGTTGATATGAAGATTGTATCTGAGTAGGAATATTATGTCAATATAACTGATGGTATGTTTACAAACATTAATGCTGTTTGCGTATTTTGGAAGAAAATAATTTTATTTTATAGACCTCATGTTCCATTTGCACGGAATTTTAAAATGGCATTTCATTTAGAGACCACTCCCTATGAGGTGCACAACTTCTTCTTTCGTTTCTAGGCTCTGGTATCGGACTGAGACCAGCCAACAAGGTCTTTCCTGGACGCTTGTTTATCCTTCTACCAGGTCCGGCCCCCAGGGCATTACTTCCAGGTCGGTGGAGGTTTTGTCCCGGCTGGAGATGCTAGGTTGTTGGTGGTGTCTGTTGTTGTTATTGTTGGAGGTGTCTCTCACCGCGCCTGACTCTGCATCTTGCGGTTTTCCAGGGGAAATGGCCCCTCACCAGAGGCAGATTGGGCTGCGCAGGGCAAGGACTCCAGGTTCATCATATTTCTATCCGCCACACGGAACAAAGGGCTTTGGTGAATGCCTGCAATTTGAGGCCCCTGTCGCAATCCCCGAGCAAAAGCAAAGTGGAAGCAGACTTGGGAATCATAATCTCGGATAAAATATGGACATACTCCTGCGGCCAGATAGGGGAACTTTCCCCCAATGACCTACTCTGATTTCTGTACTTCAATATTTTGCACCATATTTGCCATACACCACTTCATCTCTTTCAGCTTAAACTCAGAGCAGACTATTGTGAAAGGCATGGGGCAACAGGGTCTGACTTTGCCCATATAGCTTGGTGCTGCTCACGCGTTCATGCTTTTTGGGAAGAAGTGCTCTGCATAATATCTGATATGGCTACTGTTGCACCCTCACTGAAAATGGCCCTACTGGGCTGCACCATGTTGGTAGAACGGGGTGTCAGGCAATTTTGTTTTGTTGACCTCCTTCTGGCCAATCGATCAGTAGCCTGCGTGTGGGTCAGAGATTGCTCACCTACTGTTCAACTGTGGTTTTAGAGTGTGATCTATTGAAACAAACAACTGGAACTCATACTACTCCACGATTCAAAAGTCACTTCACCCACGCAACATTTGGGGGACCATAAGAAGGAGAGAGTTGATGCTACGGCTAGATAGGGCTGAGTTAATGATTGCAGTTACTAGCCCTGGACTAATATGATAATATATGACAGTAATTTGCATTTTACACTTCTGGAGTTGTGGGTGTGGATATCCATCTGTGCTTTGCGGCACAGGTCATGTGGGATGATGTATGTTGGGCTGTGATTCATAGTTATTATTTGATTGCCTCATGTAATGCATGCTTGTTGACTGTTCTTTGTTTCTGATACAAAACTCAAAATAACAACAAATTACCTATGAGGGTTAGATCTGTATTTTATCAGATGATATGTAGCTATCCTGCAAAGTAATGGGCAAATTTGTCACATCGGGAGAGTGGGGGTGAGAGAATAGATTCTGGGTAAACAGTAGTATCAGACGGAATGTCCAACAATAGCTGAGGTGAATATTCATGTATATTTATGCTCAGCATATTTATAGTTGAGTTGAGTTAGTCATCCCCCGCTAGGCTAAACACAACCTCAGCATAATCTCCTACGCCGACGACACCCAGCTGATCCTCTCCCTGACCAACGACCCCGCCTCCGCCAGAGCCAACCTGCACGAAGGAATGAGAGAGGTAGCCGAGTGGATGACGACCAGCCGCCTAAAACTGAACTCGGACAAGACGGAGGTCCTCATCCTGGGCTCTTCCCCCTCCGCCTGGGACGACTCCTGGTGGCCCCCCGCCCTGGGCACCGCACCCAAACCGACAGACCATGCACGCAACCTGGGCTTCAGCCTGGACTCCTCCCTCTCCATGACCAGACAAGTCAACAACGTCTCCTCGGCGTGCTTCAACATCCTACGCATGCTACGGAAGATTTTCCGGTGGATCCCCACCGAGACCAGGAAGACCGTCACCCAGGCCCTCGTCACCAGCCGACTGGACTACGGCAACGCCCTCTACGCCGGTACCACCGCCAAGCTCCAGAAGAGACTCCAGCGGATCCAGAACGCCTCAGCCAGACTCATCCTCGACATCCCACGAACCAGCCACATCACTGGACATCTGAGAGACCTTCACTGGCTCCCCGTCAACAAAAGAATCACCTTCCGCCTCCTCACCCACGCACACAAAGCCCTACACGACCAAGGCCCGAGCTACCTCAACAGCCGGATCAACTTCTACGCACCCAAACGCCACCTCCGATCAGCCAACCACGCCCTCGCCGCCGTCCCCCGCATCCGAAGAGCGACTACAGGAGGAAGGTCCTTCTCCTACCTGGCCGCCAAGACCTGGAACTCCCTCCCTCCGGACCTGCGCCTGACCCAAGACCACCTCTCCTTCAGGAAGAAGCTGAAGACCTGGCTGTTCGAGCAGTAGCGGCACCCCCCCCGCCCCCCAGCGCCTTGAGACCCTACGGGTATGTAGCGCGCTCTACAAGTGTCACTGATTGATTGATTGATAGGCTTGTATATTTTTGATGACATTGAGTCAATTTCCCACCCCTTTCCTTTTCTCAGTATCACAGTGAATGGAGTTGTGGTTGCCTGCCACGGAGGGTGTCAGGCCATTGTGGACACTGGAACATCTCTGATTGCCGGTTCCCCCTTAGACATCCTAAACATTCTATATTATATTGGAGCCTCTATGAACTCATATAGAGAGGTATACAGCATCCATCATACTGTTCACAGATATATTATAAATTATTATTTCCTTTATTGTTCTAGAGATATATGCTTGTATATTGTGAGCTTTACAGCAAGCACAACTTCATAGATCTCCTTGTGTGTATGATTTGCTATAACCTCTGATAGAAACTTCTGAATGGACTATTCATGCTGTTCTGGTCTTGATCCACATTTTGCTAATCTCAGATTGTATTTCTAGCTATACTAATGCATAGTAAACTGTTGTTTTAAAGAAGCACCAAAGGGATCGTAGGCTACATAAGGCTTTAGAATGGACTTGCACAAGCAACAAAGTAAAGTCATATTTATAGGAAATAAGGGGGGAACCCGGCCTCCACTTCTATTCCCCTGACTCAGGAAGTGGGATCAACAGGCCTGGTCTCTAAAAGACTGCTGCCAGTTCCCTAAAGGGTTGCTGAGACCTCAAACAAAATGAACAAAATGACCATAGCTCCAAATGAGCCTTTTAACTCCATATGGGAAGTCCAGTTGAATTCTGTCTCGACCTCATGCCATACATACATTCATGCACCATGGGTCAATAAGCAACAGCTCAGACCATCATTTCTGAGGTACCCCTGACACTTTGGCTGACTCCCCTATGGCCCAAAATTATTCTCAGACATTCCCTGTGAGACAAGCCTGGGAAATTAAACCATGGGTGAGACGCCTAAGACTGTCTCTGCAAGGCTGATCTGGGGTGCTTGGGATTTCCACCGGATTGTCTCCCTAGGGGATGAGCAAGAAACATAAGGGGTAGGAGACAAGAGAAAAAGTAAATGGAAGAGTGCTCTTCCACATAGGGCCAAACTTCCGCAAAATGGAATAACTTAAAAGCATTTTGTTGGACTTGTCCCCTTTTTCCCAAAAATGTTCGCTTTTCACCCCCCTTATATAGGATGTCTCCCCCATGGTAGAAAGATGTATATGCCGTGTGTGGTGTGGGACGCCATGTTAAATGTAATACAATGGTGTGCACACTTGTTAACCCCCATTGTGGAAATGTACCCTGGTAACATGCTGTATTTAAAATGGATGCCAAGGCTGTGTGTGGTGCCACCTGACTGTGTTGGGTTAGCAGTCTAGTTGTTCGGTACCCAGCCATCCCAGCGTTTGGAGGGAAAACCTAGGTGCTCTACTCCTCCCCCTGAGCCAGTTAGAACCAGTTCTCCTGAGGCTTCTAGAAGCTGCTGGCACCGCCTGGTGGGTGGGGTGAGGGGTGCATAAATAAGGGGGCTGTGCCACCATGTGCTCAGACAGAGCAGGGACATGAACGTGAGGGGATCTGCTGCCAGGGGATACCGCCACCTAGGCCTGTGTGCTGGACCCTGCACCCAACCAAAACACCTCTGCTGTCCCCCAGGGCTAGTGGAAGCCCCACTGCAGGAGTACAGGCTGCTGTACAGGAGGAGTGCCACGCTACAGTGGAGGATGGTTAAAGCCTACCGCCCTGTCTTGATGAGTACCCACTGACTGCTGACCTTGCCCAGTAGTGCCGCTGCTCTTCCACCTGGCGCCAGAAAAAGGAGCGCCACCCTAGGCCCCTGAGGCTGCTGGGATCTTGCGCCATGCGAGCGCTACACCTACAAGCCCCTGAAGAGGAGAGCGCTATATTGGGGCTGGATTGAACCCCCCAGGAGGTGAGGAGCGTTACCCTGGGGCCCCTGAGACTTGCTGTTGGGACTGTCTGCCCCCCTAAGTGCTATAATCCCAAAGCGCTGTGCGTGGCTAAAAGCGCTATCATTCTCGAGCGCTGTGCAGCGACCAGTGCCTGCCTTGTGCCTTGTGCCTTTTGCCCCGTGGGACTGCGAGAAGCGCTGTTGCCCTCTTTGTAGCACCGTGCCCAGTGAACGTTGTGCCTTCTCAGCGCTGTGTCTGAAACGCGCTGTATATCAGACTCACCGCCGCAGCCCAGGTCTCACCCACGTGCTACTTGAAGCGCTGCTGACATCACCGCTGCGGCCCGGGGTTGCTGGCGCTTCTCTGAGCCGACCGGGAGCATTCCGGGACCTGCCGTCACTGCCGCGGCCCCGGCGCTTCACTGAGTGGGACCCGCGGCTACCTTCACCTTCGCGGCGGACCCTGGAGCCAGGAGAGGGCCTACTCGTGGGTTTGTACCTACTGTTATAGGCCTGATAGGTACCCACCTAATGTGCTAAGCTCAGGGTAACGTTGCACCTGTAATAATGTGCCTCATGTTTTCCTATAAGGGTGATGCCCACTGTCAATGTTGCTTGAGCTTTTCAAAGGCCTAGTAGGTTGCACTAGGTTAGGACTGATGCTCTTGGGCCTCAATATCATTTATGCCTAAGGTTCTATGCCATTCTTATGCGCACTGTGTTTCCTGCCTCATGATTTGTGGTGTTCTATGCCTAATGTTCTTTTTGCAGGGGATGCCGATGCCAGGCATAATGTGCTTTCTGCCTAGATGTTATGCTTATGCTAATACGGATACTGGTACTAGCTACTAAGGTTATGCCCATTGTTAATGGAGTTCCTACCTGCTGTTAATGCGGACGCCCAATTAGTTTTCATTACAAATGTTAATGCTTTATGTTTTATTACAGCCTTGAAATTAATGGACTTACCTTTTTCCGTTTACCCGTAGATAATCCCCCTCGTATAGTTTTGCCCTGGCGCCAGTTGGCACAGTATTGTAACTACTGTGTTTACTATTACAAATTTGACCTAATACAAAAGTTATTCTTTTCACCAAAACTGGTGTTGCCTCTTTTCGTGGTGTGCCTTGTGTGTTGTCTGTGTGTACTGCCTGGATGCTTCACACATGTCCTCAGGAGTTTGGCCTGCCTGCTCTGCACCCTGCTACCCCCGTGAAATTGGCTTCCCCATTTCTAACACATTTCCTCTCTTGGTAAGAGGAAATAAGGACTTACCTCATATTCGTTCACTCCAGATGAGCTGCAACAGTTGTATATCTGCATAGAGTTGTCTGCCGTATTTGCACGGACCGCCTGTTGTCTAGGGTAACTTACCAAGCCTCAGAATTTCCAAAATTTTAATTCTATGGGGACTCAGGGGAAGAGGAGTTTATGCGCCTATCCCTTGCCTTTCTTATTCATAAATCTTTGCAAACATCAACGTTTTGGTTGAAGAAAAAAACCACCTACTTTCCTCACATTTCCCATGATGGATGGCTACAGTATGGAGCCATGTGGACCAAGGCCTTTTTTTAAAAAAGGTGGGGTCCATGAGAGTCAAGTGAGGTGTGGTAAGCAAGGATCCCACCAGTATTCGTTACTAAACAAGCCCTACTAATGGGTAAAAGAAATACATTTCCCCACATTTATATGATGGTAAACTAGAATTGTCCAGCCATCGTCATACATTCTACTGTCCTTCATTCCCACATTTCTACAAATAAAAAGAGCACCCCAAATGTGTAGATGGGTGTAAGATCCTGGTTGTTGATAGGAATGCAGCTGACACAGGATTGAATTGAGAAGAAGCTCAGGTTTATTGGAGATAAAGGAGACACATCCAGATCTCATCCAAGCTCAAAGTAAAACTGCTCACAGCTTGTAAAGATACATTCTAGTAGCTGTGGTAACCAAATAGAATTCATGACATCATACAGTGTGAATCAGAGAGAGAGGATGCTACACATCTTCCCCCCATAAAAAAAAACAAAACTAGCAAAAGAAGGAACAAACAAAATTGTAAAACAATAGGTAAACAACAATGCTTTCATCAAGAAACATAGTCTTTTAAATGAGAAGGTCTCTTGGTGGTCCTGGAAGAATGTCGACATACCTTAGGAACTTCATGATTGGTGTTAAGCCGGGAACCATCAGCATCCATTTTAAGCTCAAGAGCAGGAGACTGGTGATTACCAGATAAGACACAAATTCTATTTAAGTTCCATATTCTATGGTCTAAAGTCCTCACAGCATTCTTAAAGACTTTTATTACTTTTATTGGTTCAGAGAATTTGTTTTTTTTACCAGGAAGTTTAACAACTACCATGTCACCAACCTTCACAGGCGTTGCTTTGACAGCATGCTTGGAATCAAAATAGAGCTTTCTGTTGGAAGATTTCAAAATCTCTTTCTCTCGCCATTTAAGTTCATTACTTGAATCACCATCTTTGGAACAACTAGCAATTTCATCGCTCAAATCTCTTACCCATGTTGGTTCTAACAAAGTACAAGGGGACCTACCCCTAAAAAGGACAAAGGGCGATTTACCAGTGGAGGAGTGAGGAGTGAATCTATAATTTTCAACCTTTTTAAGAACTTGTTCTTTCCAATTGAGGCCCGCCCCTTTAGCCCAAGAGATGGTTTCTTTGAGTACTTTGTTAAATCTCTCCACCATTCCATTTGTTTCTGGGTGGTAAAGAGCACATTTTTTATGATTTATACCACACCTGAGTAAGAAAGACTCCATTTCCCTGGAAACTAATTGAACCCCATTATCAGTGAGTAACGATTGTGGGAATCCTTCCCTGGCAAACAGGGTCTCTAGGAATCTTATAACACTGCTAGTCTCAATGTTTGAAGTGAAGTGTATCTCAGGCCATCTGGAAAATAAGTCCATTAATACGAAAATGAATGTTTGCTGTCCATTAGTGTAAATGGGGCCAAGGATATCAAATGAGACCTCTTTCCATGGCCCACCAGGGAGATCTCTAATGATCATGGGTTGCACTCTTACAACTTTGGATTTATCACTTAGGTTACAAACCACACAATCTCAGATAATACGCTCAATGTGCAAGTCCATGCCTGGCCACCAGTAGGATGAGCGAACTCTTTCCTTAGTTTTTGTCATACCAGAGTGTGACTCATGAGCCAGATCAATGATGTTTTTCCGTAGTTCAGAGGGAGGAACCAATCTAGTCCCACGAACCAACAAATCATTACAAACAGCCAATTCGTCTTTCACCCCCCAGAATTTCGCACACTCAGCACATCCCTGTTTCTTAGAATGCCAACCCTTCTCTAGGAGAGACATCACCTCAGAGAGAACAGGATCAGATGATAATTTAGAACGCCACTCAGATTCATCAGTGACTTCAACAGATACCGGACAAACTTGATATTTATCTTCCTCACAGTCATCATCTAAAGGTACGTCCTTTGAAATGTCAACAAGCCTTGACAAGGTGTCAGCCACACAATTCTGAACACCTGGTATATATTTTATTGTGAAATCAAATTCTTGAAGTGCAATAACCCATCTAGTTATTCTGCTGGATACTAAATCAATACCTTTTTTTGAGAAAATCTCGCACAGAGGCTTGTGATCAGTTTTGATTATGAACTTGCTACCCCACAAGAATTTCTTAAATTTTTTGACCGACCAAACACAGCAAGAGCCTCCCGTTCGATAACGGAATAACGAGTCTCAGGGTCTTTAAGGCCCCGTGAGGCAAACATAATGGTCTCTAAGACCCCGTCATTCTCTTGTTGGAGGACAGCACCAAGTCCCTTGAGACTGGCATCAGTGGTGAGAATGGAAATCTTCTGAGGGTCAAAGCTTCTAAGATTAGGCGCTTTTTCAAGTCCTTTTTTTAATATCTGAAATTCAGACTCACAAGTATCATTCCAAATGAATTCAGAACCTTTTTTCAACAGACTCCTTAAACCTGCACACTGACCAGCAAAACCTTTAACAAACTTGTTATAATATTCTATCATGCCAAAGAATTTCATCAACTCTTCTCTTGAAGAAGGAGGAGGCATCTTAACAATCGTATCTACCAAATTGGCCTTAGGTGCAATACCATCTTTTGAAATTGTGTGACCTAAATAATGAATTGATGAGACACCAAAATGACACTTGTCAATCTTGATGGTAAGGTTGGCCCTTTCAAGTCTACTATGCACATCAAACAAGATAGACTTGTGTTCAACATCATTTTTACCAAATACAAGAATGTCATCCTGGTACACACAAACCTTTTCACAACCCTTAAGCACCTTCTCCATGATGCGCTGAAAAACAGATGCCGCCGACACAAGACCAAAGGGCATTCTGATGAACCTAAATGTCCCAAAAGGGGTAATAAAAGATGTAAGACTTCTTGAAGATTCCTCAAGTTCAATCTGGTGGTAAGCAGAGGCCAAATCCAATGTGCTGAATATCTTTGCATTACCTACTTTAGTCAAAAAATCAGAGATGTTGGGGAGAGGATATCTGTCACTGATCACACACTTATTTAACTGCCTCAAATCAATGCATAGACGCAAAGAACCATTGGGTTTGCGAGCAGCGACTACGGGCGCAATCCAATCAGTTCCTGTGACCTCCTCAATGATCCCTCCCAACTTTAGTTTATCTAATTCGCTTATCATCTCATCCCTGAGAGAAATAGGAACAGGCCTAGGCTTACAAGCATAGGGTTGGGAACCAGGCCTTAGTGGAATTTCAAGTTTGAAGTCTCTGAGACACCCTAATTCATCTCTAAATACCTTAGGAAATTGCATTTTAATGCGTGTCAACAGTTCAACATTGGAATCAACTTGTACGGAGCTAACTAGTTCTTTGAGTATTATGGGATTAGGAGAGCTGGGATCAAGCATTATGTGGAGATCGCCTTGGTGGAACCAGCTGATGATACTGTCCCCCTTCTGTGAAACATAGATCTTACCAACAGTGTAACGAACTTTGTACTCAATTCGACCAGTGAAGGATCCCAAAAGAGGAATGAGTTTACCTCCATATGCTAATGGGCGAATGTCAGGTCTAGACAATTGAGTCTTGTTGGAAAACCTACCCAAATAAAAAGTTCTAGATATAATTGTTATTTTTGCACCAGAGTCAAAAAGAACATCTGTTGGCTCACCTTCAATTTCAATGGTGTCAAGTTCAAAAGTACTTTATTCGGTTAAAAATACAAGATAACCATAAAAGTAGCATGTAAGGTGCAATTTACAAAAGGTAGAGTAGGTACATTTCCATTTAAAATTACGAAATACAAGAAACAACAAAATTAAGTTAAATCCATACGAACAGTCTTAAATTTCATGTATACAATATAAAAGATCAATCCATTTGCATTGATTTACGGCATTTAAAAACCAATTTTAAAAATTCTGCAATAGAGGCGACCATAAAAACAGTATCCATTTTCTGGCACTCTGTAAACGCTAGGCGACATCTGTAAACATTTAGGTCTTTAAGAATAGGGATGATAAGTTTCTTCCGGGGAAAGGTATAAAATTTACAAAAGAATAAAATATGTATATCCGATTGTTGGGAAACATCATCACATGGGCAAAAACATAGATCCCTTGTCCAACAATTCATCACGGGGAATGACAGTGTCCTGAAAACTATGTTCAATCTAAATCGGGTCAAGAGGTACCGTTCATGATTAGACATATACAGTGAAAGATATGGCTGCAATTTCTCTCCACGTATAATATCCTGGTGGGCAGAGACAGTCTTTTTTCTTGCCTCCTCTATATTTCTCTTTTCCTTGAGGTAGGTCATACACAGATGTTTCAAGTCTCTTCTAGTTATGTATTCCATTGATTGTGGCTCCTCAAAGTATTGGGGGCAACTTATTTTTTCAAGAAAGTCTCTGACATAGCCTATCCATTTGTAGTCCCTGATATTGTCCAATACCATAATGTCTTTGAGAATAGCCCGATTAACAACACATTCTTCATTTGTCCAGACCCTATGCCAAAGAAGAACTGGCTGAATTCTAATAATGTCAGTTACATAAGATATTCCCAATTCAGCATGGCATATCATTGTTGCAGTACTTTGGGGTACAGACAGGATGTGACATAACAACTTGTTTTCCAGGGTTTGAATTGAGGTAATATTTGAATAACCCCATAATCCTGCCCCATAGATGGCTACCGATATACAGGTCGCATTATAAACAGTTAAAATCTCTTTTATGGGTTTTTTACCTAGTTTTTTAATAAAACATTTCAGGGCCATGATAGTCTTAGAAAATAACAAAGATCTAGCGTGAATAGCTGTAGTCCATGAGCCACTTTCATGGAACAGTATCCCTAGATAAGGGAAGGTGGGGGTCCTTTCTAAGGGATTGGAGTTTACAAAGATTTGCTTCACATGCTTGTTTGTTCTGGACCCACAATACATAGATAGAGTTTTAGAACAATTTATTTTCAAATCTAAGTCAAGCATGAAGGTATTAAAGGCTGTTACCAAACTTTGTAAAGCCATTGGGGAGCGCGCCATCAGAACAGCATCATCAGCGTACATCAGTGCAGGGACAGGCCTACCTCTCACCATAGGCATGTCCCTGCCCTCCTGCACAAGATGCCTTTCCATTCCGTTTATGTATAACAGAAATAAGAAGGGGGCTAAGACGCACCCTTGGCGCACACCCCGACCGATCCCAAATTGTCTACTACATTCACCATTTTTCCCAAATCTGACACTGGCAGTGGCCCCAGAATACAGCTCTCTCAGAAAGCATATAATGGCATTGTCTATCCCCAAATCAGCCATAATTGACCATAACTTAATATGTGACACGCAGTCAAAGGCTGATGATAGATCAACGAATGTGAGGTATAGACGTTGTTTTTTGACCTTTATATACTTCTGCTGCAAGGTGAAAAGATTCAAACCTTGCTCTATGGTCCCTAGGCCCTTTTGGAACCCAAATTGGAAGTCACTTAACACCCCAGTTTCATCAGCCCAGCTTTGTAATTTAGCTAAAATCACTCTTCCCAAAATTTTTATAGAGGAATCCAATAAGGAGATTGGCCTATAGCATGTACAACTTAGCCTGTCCCCTTTCTTAAATATTGGGACTATTGTTGATGTAAACCAGGTAGGTATTGGGCTATTTGCCAGGACGGCATTAAAGAGCTGAACCAACAGTGGCCCCCACAAGTCGATGTTAGCCTTATAGAGGTCAGCTGGTATGCCGTCTGGGCCTGCTGCTTTACCCCCCTTGGTCGCCTTTAGGCTTGCTGTAACTTCAGGGAGGGTCACAGTCAAGGTTCTAGATGTATCAAGATTTAGCAACCCCATCTCCTGACCTGCTTCAGAGGTTGGTTCCACAGCCATATAAAGGGAGGAAAAATGGGACACCCACTCATCTTCTGAGATGGCGATTTCCATGCGTGCTTTCTGTTCATATAGGAGGGGGGTGTTAATAACCCTCCAGAAAGCCGCCGGATCCTTTGATATTGATGCGTCGCATAGGTTATGCCATGCCTCCCTTTTTATCAAGGTCTTCCTATCCCTTAAGGCCAGGTTGTAGTCCTTCCTTGCAATTCTAATTTGGTTTACATCCTTTGGTCTATTATGTATTGCATACCTAAGCTTTGTTAGGGCCTTAGTACACTTCCTATCAAACCATTTCCTATTGGATTTTAGGGAATTTGTCTTATTGACCCACATTGCCTCTTTAATTTTGCTAGAGATAATGCTAAAATGGGTTATTACTTCACACTTCTCTGCATGTTCATCTAAACAGATAGAAAAGCTATTCATGCAGTTCGTCAATATTTTATGCAGAAAATCATCTGGGACCAATCTACTCCATTTGAGGTTATAGCCATTTTGAGACCCTACCCTTATGTCCTGAACCATTTGGTTCTGACATTCTCTAATGTCAGCTACGGTAAATAGGTTTTCCATTCTTAATACCTGTGGCAGGTGGTCACTCAATGGTAGGTCCATGATGTTTGCTTTGACCAATCTATTTGCAGAGCTAAGTGTGCATAAGCTAAAATCAATAATAGTTGAAGCACCTCCCCCGACAAAGGTTGGGGCAAACGCCGTTGTATGGTGTGCTATTTCATTTACAAAGCCAAGATTAAAATTAAAAAGCATTTCATTCAGTAAGTCGCCTAGTAGGGTGTGTTCAAAATGTGTCAAATTGACGTCTTGTTCCAACATTAGTCCACAGATACCCTTTTGGCCCTTTTTGCAGAGAGTACAGTTAAAATCACCCCCCCCTAATATCATAACTTCCGCCCTCTTACTCTTATCAAATTCATTTTGCATTTCTAGGGCTAGTGTGTCAAGTACATCCTTAATCATGCTATCAGAACAGTTATTATAGAAATTAAAAAGAACCATCTTTGGACCCTTCCTAGTATGTATCACGATTTTTTGATAGTAGCTTGATCCAGGGGAAAAAACAATTTTATCATATACTAAGAGGTTTGATATGTATACAATCAACCCCCCCTTGGGTCTTCCGTGTACACCACCCACCGCAGGGGTAAAGTATGTTTTGTAGCCGTTAAGGTGTATTGGCGTGGTAGCCCAGGTTTCTTGAAGGGCTAATATTCCCACGTCAGTAATGGCCTCATCCCAGCTTGGATTTGTAATCTTTTGTCTTAACCCAGCCACATTCCAGAATAGTACCGTACAGGAGTCTCTGTCTACAGAGGACATATCTACAGTGTCCCCTGAGCTGTTAGCCTGGCTCTCTTGTATGTGCTCATTTCCCCCCTGTATTTCTGTGGTTTCCTCCTCCCCAGGACAGCTTGTAGAATCCTGGACTGCGGGATTAATAGGTAGCCAGTGATCTTCCTTAATCTTGGGGAGTCAATCCACTGCTTCCAAGCAGTCAAACCGATTATAACATGGGAAAAACGGGGGAATTTGAACATTGCCTATCCATCCTGGATCAAAGCCCTGTGGGTGGAAATAAGGAGGCCTGGCCTTGTGTTTCACAAGGTTCCAGCCATCGTCATGCCTCCCATTCCACGGTATATTGTGGTAGTTGTTATCAGGGAGCTGGCCAGTATTACCACCATGACGGCGGTTTTCCCTGGTCCAACTCCACCTATTGTCCGGTTGTTCACCCTCCGGGTAAAAATAGGATAATGGCCTGGCCACGACTGACAGACCATGGTTTCTTGGGGGCCTTGATGTAATAAATTCTGCAGTGCGGGGATTCTCAAATGTTATTACTACACAATCACCTTGTATCCTTTTTTTATTAATGTTATTGTACCCCACCCATGGAGCCCTTTCAACCATGAGGATATTGCTTTTGAAGGCTGGGGGGAGGGGGTAGTTATCATTTAACCAATGTATTGTTTTATTGACTAGTCCCCCATTATTTTCATATGATTTATCAGCAGGTTGGGGTACTCCAGTAAGGACCACAACATATGTTGAGGCTTCTGGTGGTAAATGTATGTTTCTACGTGTCTCCCTCTTTTCTTCATTAACTTTACCCTTAGGGATTTGCGTGGGTGGGGCTGTTTGGTCAATGATGGTGGGGTTTTTGGGTGTTGGTATAACTTTTAGGGGTGGGTTAGTGGTGGGTTTTGGAGGTGGAATAGAAGTAGTTTTTAGAGGTGGATTGATATTACCATCGCTTTTAGCAGCTGTGGGTGGTCTATTTGTAGTTGTTTTCTTTTCAGTAACTTTGTTGTTCGAATTAAAGCTAGGGGCACTAATATCTTTATGGATATTAGTCAATATTGTTTCCAGGCATCGTAGCCTGACCTCAATGGGTTCCAAAAGAATTTTTAGCATAGCAAAGATGTTATTATTAGCCATGCTTAGGCTACTACTGTCTTCGTTCCCTCTCGCTTGGTTATCAACTACCCCACTTAATTCCAATATCCCCTCCAAGCTGCTATCCAAGATGGTTTCATCTGGCAAGCTTAATGTTATGCCCACACTTACCCGGGGACCACCCGTAGCGCCGTTAGTATTAGTATGGGCGTCTGGGTTTGTGCATACATTTGGTAGGATGGGATCCAACTGGATTGAGTCATGAATCTTACCAGTCTGGGCTTTTTTCCCTTTACGAGTAGTGGTTTTAGTCAACTTTTGTTTACTACTCTTTAATTTAGGAATGGCCCCCTCCTTCCTCCCCCTTTCTATGAGGGTACTATCTATGGTTTCGTTGACTATTGCCACTGGACCATTTTCCAGTAGCAAAGAAAGATTTGGGGTTGCCTCCAGACCTTCCTGTGTGGCAGGTAGATCGCTGCCCTGGTCTTTATGAACGATTACAAGGGACTTTGGGGCAGATACATTATTAGGTGTACAAGCTTGTGCAATGTGACCCAAAGAGGAACGCTTTGCCATAGCTAGATCTTGGGACACCCTTCTGTCCATCAATATGATCCCTTCATCGATAAGGGCATGCGTGCGCACTATAAAATCATCTAGGGTGCCAGTAAGTTTTTTTGCCCCAGCTAAAGCCATACTTCTAGTCTCAGGGTGAGACATGGCAGGTCCAATATATGGCACACAAAACAGATAAATACGACTTATAGTCAATTACCAAGCCGAACCCCGTGTAGCAAGAGGTTCGATTTTATATGACAGCCAACTTACAGTTATACAGTCTCGATGTCCTTTGGCTGATCCCAACCGAACAGGGTGTCTGGCCCAGGCCAGGCTCCTCGGGCCTCTGAGGGCCTAAGAGGGCCCGCCCTTTGCCCGGGCTTAGCCCCGGGCGTCCCGCTCGCGTCCCGCGTAGCTGGCTCTGTCCCACTTAAGAAGCGCCTCCTGGCGCGACGTCACTGTTGCGCGCCGCCGCGTTGCCTGCCGGGAACTGTAGTCCCGGAGCGGCGGCGCGATTTCCCCAGGCTCTGACTCTTGGCTCCGGTGGCGGCGTTCTCCCGGCAAGGGAGCTGTCAGGTAAGTGACTCCTGGCTCGGTGGCGGCGTTCTCCCAGCAAGGGAGCTCCTGGGTCGTGTCTCGGTCTCTGTGCTCGGTAGCGGCGTAGCGTTGTGCCTCCTCAGCTCTCCCCCTGCTCCGCCGGCTCTGTCCCACTTAAGAAGCGCCTCCTGGCGCGACGTCACTGTTGCGCGCCGCCGCGTTGCCTGCCGGGAACTGTAGTCCCGGAGCGGCGGCGCGATTTCCCCAGGCTCTGACTCTTGGCTCCGGTGGCGGCGTTCTCCCGGCAAGGGAGCTGTCAGGTAAGTGACTCCTGGCTCGGTGGCGGCGTTCTCCCAGCAAGGGAGCTCCTGGGTCGTGTCTCGGTCTCTGTGCTCGGTAGCGGCGTAGCGTTGTGCCTCCTCAGCTCTCCCCCAATAGGACAATAGGACAGCTTCTAAGGTCAGCTGTAGTAGTGAATTGGATAATAACCTGCCCACACACAAAATCCTCTTCTAAACATTCGTCATCAACCACTTTCACAGAGGTAGAAGGGGTTTTACTTTTGCACAGATTTGAAAAATGTCCTTTTTTCTTACACTTTGAACAAATGGCATTAAAAGCTGGACATTTAGTATCGTTGGCGTAATGACCAACTTTGTCACACCTGAAACACCTAGGTACAAAAGATTTCTTTTTAACTTTTGAAGGATTAAGTGAAGATTTTTGTGGATCAGCTACCGTGTTTTTAACAAAATGTACCGTAGGTTGTTTGTCTTTATTTAAGGTATCTACACATTTTAAAGAATGTTCAACTCTTTTGGCAAGTTGTAGAACTTCATCTAAGGATGGTTCATCCTTTAACCACAATTCGTCTCTAACTTTTTCAATGTTACATCCCACCATGAACTGATCTCTAATTCTTTCATCAATGGAAGTATCAAATTTACAAGAGGAAGCTAATTTCCTTAATTGTGTAACATAACCTTCGACAGTTTCCCCTTCATTTTGTAACCTCTTGGCAAACTGGTATCTTTCCAAAATTGTACTAACCTTGGGCAAATAATGATTGTCTAATTTTTTCATGCAAATTTCAAATTCATTAAGATTTCTTTCCTCTTCAGGAGTAAGTTCTGCTAAATGGTCAAACACATCCTGCCCCTCTGACCCAAGACAATGGAGTAGAAGAGATGTTTTGCGCTCAGCGCTCAAACTAACTCCACAAACTTTAGCATAACGCTCAAATACTTTTTTCCATTTCTGCCACTTAATAGGAGGGTCCCCAGGAGATGACAGAAAAAATGGGGCTGCAGTGACATTTTGCATGGTTAACAAAACAAAAACTGGAAAAGTAAAACAGCTTAAAACAACATACACTTTTGTCTTATATCAGGATGAGTAAAACAGCTTAAAACAACATTCACTTTTGTCTTAAATGTAAATTAATAATGAAATCACAGGAAATAAAATAAGTGACAAACTTGTGAGGCGTTGTCCAGGAAGATGTTGAAAACTGTGTTTCTGAAGAGGAGAAATTCCAAATAAAGAGGAGTTGACAAAATGAAAAAGACAAAGGTGTTAGGCACTGTGAAATAAAAATGACACGTTATTAATGCTGCAAAATGAAATGAGTGTTAGCAAGTTGTCAAGGGAACGCGATGCAAAAATGGCTGCAAATTACATCAGACGTAGCGTTCAGAACCACCAGTCATAGAGCTGCATTGGAACGCGTAGCTGCGTGAATTCGTCAGAAGACGGAGAAGCTGCACAGCGCGAAACAATGGAGAGCAGAAGCCGTGCGGTAAAGTGGATCACAGCGATGACGTTTCAGATCTCCAGCGATGACAAGGGGTGAGTGATGGCTTGCATGCGCTAACACTCACGGCTTTGTTATCTTTTAAGATGGTTGCTATGAGCCTTTCTTTACCTTTGAAAGAAAGCACTGACAGGGGTGAGTGACGGCTTAAACACGCGAGCACTCACGAGCGTTGTTTACCTTTGAACAGCCACTGCACGCAAAGGATTTTAACGAAGATGAACAGGGTGGCTTGAACACGTAAACAGTCACGAGCTTTGTTTACTTTTAAATAGTCATTGCACGCATTAGGTTTTAACGTTGATGAGAGAAAAGATTAGCTAACCTTTAAATGCGAGCTTTGTTTCTCTTCAAAGAGTTGCTGATAAAGGTAAAGACTTGTTTTCTCATAAAACACGGCGTTTTGTAGTTTCATCAGGTATTAAGGAATTAACGTGCTCGGCAAAAAGGCATTAAACTTTAGTTTCTTAGTTCTTTTTGAGAATAAAGTCACAATGTAAATGGTTGAAAAACAATTAAAGGAGCGGTTGGCACAATTATAGTGCTGTAAACAATACAGTTCAAGGAATTCTCCGCTGATGTATTGATGGGTGTCAAAAGACACAGAGTTGAAAGCACTATTATTATTAACTGCCGCTGAAATATAGATGAATGTCAATAAGACACGAAGTTCAGTAACAAGGTTATTAAATTAATCCTGAATACAGCCGCTGGTGCAATCAAAGCACTATTATTATTAACAGCCGCTGGTGCAATCATAAGCACATAATAAATAGAAGAAAATGGTACCTTGAAATTGAAGAAAATGTTTTGTTGAGATAGTTGAGTCTCCCTTCTCTTCAGCTGCCGACTACGCCAATGTAAGATCCTGGTTGTTGATAGGAATGCAGCTGACACAGGATTGAATTGAGAAGAAGCTCAGGTTTATTGGAGATAAAGGAGACACATCCAGATCTCATCCAAGCTCAAAGTAAAACTGCTCACAGCTTGTAAAGATACATTCTAGTAGCTGTGGTAACCAAATAGAATTCATGACATCATACAGTGTGAATCAGAGAGAGAGGATGCTACAATGGGACTATGGCATTGGAGGTCAAAGATTCAGAAGTGGGACCATTTGAAGTGATGAAAACTCTGTTTTCCAGCGGTGCCAAGTACTAATCAACATGATCTAGTACAGATACACCAACAAATATGAACACAAGTATTTAACTTTTCTTTAACAATGTACATAACAGTGGCGCTGTCAAACAGGGTTGGAGAACAAGTCCTTTAAAGGGTCCTAAAGTTTGGATCTCCATAGGAAAGCAAACAGCAAATGATTATCAAACACCAGTGATAACCACGAAAATAGAGGACATTATGATTTACATAGAACATCAAATAAACTGTTATGACCATCACTAATAAAAATCTAGAAATTAAAGAATACATTATCAAAAAATGTAATAAAAAGGTATGGAACATTAAAGGACACTGTCTCTGAGCTCCTAAAATGTTCACAAAAGATTCAGGCCTTGCCTAAAAAGTTTCAATCCACCCATGTCTTGTCTTTTCCTCCACACGGCTAGCAGCCATATCCTCCAAGCAAAGTATTCCTAATCTGATTATCAAGCCACTACTTTAAATATTCTGAATGAAAGCATCTGTATACCCCATTCGGAATTCCACTCTGCCTTGAGGGCAGAAAGCTGATTTATGATTGCCATGTTCTGCGGTTTAACTTGATATTCAGAAGGTAAATAACTTCCCTCTCCAATACTAAGTTTGAGTATAGATGAAAGCAAAGCAGGATGTTCAACAACATTCTGCAAAAAAAAAAAAAACTAAATTTCATCTCCAATCAGGCAACCATCAAATCAACTTCTTGTCATTTCAGCCCTGTTAACACATATTAGGAGGACAATGGTTGAACTTTCAAGCTTAAGTTTGGGCAGAGTTATATTATGTGTATTTGTAAAGCACACTATCACCCTTGAGGGTATCCTGGTGCAGAGTAGGTTTGTGTGCCTAGCCCTGGGTATGGTACCTTGGTTAATTGGAAAACAAAGTATTTAGCTTCTTACAGAACTCAAAAAGAGGGGAGGTGGAGGCGCTGATGTGGAGTGAGACCCAATATAATATTAAGGGGTGACCCACAATCGTCCACGGACCTGGGTAACGATCGATAAAGAGAACAATGGTCCCAGACTTATTTAAGGTACAGTTCAGTTATAACAACATTAATTGTTCAAAAGCGTACATGATTGGCATATGGTCATTAGTGCACAACCAATTTCTTCAATGTGCAAGTATGTGCATTCTCAAATGACACAACGGCACCCGATATTGCTCCAATAGTGACTGTTTATTATTTCTCAATTATTATTATAACAGATCACAATTTTAAACGTTTCAACAGAAAGGTTGCTCCAAAGAGAGTGTGAAAAAGGAAAACGTGCTTGTGAAGTAGGACAGATATGAAAGAGGGGAATCAAGTAAGGATAGATTCAGCAAACAATCAATTTACTCCTTAATACCCTTAGCAAACTGGCTATAGTTTTTTTTGTGCCTTTATCTATGAATTTATTTATTTTTTAAACTTTATTTTGCATTTCAAGAAAGAACAATGCAGTGCATGTATATGATAGCAGGTACAATATGATGTTAGTGCGTATATCACAGATGTCCTCTCGTAAGTCACAGTCATGTTTAAGGTATTATGCACACCATTCCATTCAACATCAATAACCTACTTGCTGCATGCTATTGCTTGAGTTCTGTTGCATGTCATTACAATGGTGGTTGTAGTTTTGACAAGATGTATGTAGAGAATTATCAATGAAAGAGGGTGCTGCATGGCGTGATGCACACTTTACCTGACCCACTCCGGTGGGAACGATGCCTTGGTTCTGGTGTGTGGGTGGATCTCTTTGCTGTGATTTTAGGTAAGTGCGAAAAGGGCCCCAAATATCACTAGGCCTGGAGGAAGGAGGGATTGTGCTCGTATATATTTCGCTTCTCATGGAGCAGGATGCCATACTGGTAAGCAAGCCTTTTATTGTGGGGGCTGCTCTGCAGCCCCAGTGGATGGCAACTTCTCTTTTGGCAAGTACTAAACTTATGGAGCCAAATTTACGCATTTTCAGGAGCAACTGTACAATTAACCCAGGAGGGCAATCTCTGGCAGGGGGTTGATCGTCAAAGTGACCATACCACTAATAATCCTGTGTACTTCTACCCAATTTGTGTGGTGCTTGGGCATGTCCATGCCAGGTGTGCAAAGTCTGCAAATTGGGCTTTGCTTCTTGGGCAAGTGTGAGGCTTGGAGGGATCTATTCTGTGGGTTTTGGCTGGTGTGGCGTACATTCTGCTGAGAAATTTAAAGTGGATCAATTTGTGGCGGCTATTAAGCGAGACCTTCTTTTTTACAGCGCAGCACGCAGACCACTGCTCGTCTGGGATTGGGTTCCCTAAGTCCGTCATCCACTCGTTATGAATTTTGGAATCATTGAGGGGGAGCATATCAGCACAGACCTTATAGAGTTTGGAGACCAGGTGTACACTCTCAGAGTTGTGGATCACTATGGTGAGTAGAGAGAAGGTCGGGGATCGAGAGGGAAATCAGGAAAGCAACACTGAACGGATACTCATCAAATAGAACTTATCCATAAACGTGGCCTCTGGGAATTGCATTATATCGGTGGTTTCAAACACATGTCCCCCTGGAAATAGGTCGGCCATCTTGACCACATTAAATTTTGTGGATGTTCGTTGAATGATTTTTTCGCCTGTGATTGGCAGCCATCTGGCATTAGGGAGTGGAAGCAAGGATGCATATAAGGTGGGAGCGTTTGTAATACATTTCAGCTTCTCCCATGCCCAGCTGGTAGTGGATACCATTTGAATATCTTTGGGGTCTCTGGGCAGGCCTTTGGGTAATATAGCCGCTAATGTGTCCGGTAGGACAAGATCCGACTCTGGTCTTAGGGAATTCTAGCATCAGGGTGGTACCACATCTGCACATAGCTGCACTGGGTGACCAGGTAATATAGCTGGAGGTCCAGGACCCCATACCCCCCTCAGTCGCTGGGTAATGTCATGACTCGCCAGTGGACCCTCGCCCTCTTACTGCCCCCATACCAATCTTGTGAAGTAGTGTGGCTCACTGGTTAGAGGCGGCATCCCCGAGAGCAGAGGATGGCCCGGGACCAGGGTTCGATTCCCGGCACGGCAGGTTTCTGGACCAGGGTCAGCGGACTCGATAATTCTCTCACCTCGGTGCCCACTCTGATCAGCGATCACACTCGGCAACTCTGGGCATTAGCTTGCCTCATCTTCACTAACGGCCCCACCAGACCGCCGGGGATGCCTGGTCTCACCCTGGAGATACCCATTAAGGGACCATCTCTCAGGGAAGCCAGGAAGGGTTTCGCAGCGGTCGAAGCGCCTTGGGACCCTATGGGTAAGTAGTGCGCTATATAAATGCCTATACATTTACATTTACATTTACTTGTCAGGTGGAATCGAATAATCAAAAACAACTTGTTTGGAAGAGGAATCGGGATGTTGTGAAATAGAGAAATTTGGGGAGTACGATCATTTTTATCAGGGCAACTCTCCTTGCCATGGAGAGTGGGAGTTTAAGCCATTTGTCTACCTGTGCTTCCAATGACAATATCGCCAGACCATAGTTTAGTCGAATAATCTGTTCAGAGTAGAGATGTATGTGTATGCCCAGATATTTTACTGAATCTGAGCACCACTCTAGTGGGAACTCCAGGTCCCATTTTGTGGTGCTAGTGGTGAGGGAAAAAACAACAGATTTGTGCCAATTAATGCATAGACCAGAATATGAGCCAAATCTGAGAATTTCACGAATTAGTGGTTCTATATTTAAGTGAGAGTTGCGAACATACAGAATTGTGTTGTCTGCATGCAATGATACTAATAATGGGCCCGTATTGAATTGCAGGCCTCGGTGTAGGTGTCTTTCTTGAAAGTGCCGGATCAAGGGATCCATAGCTAAAATAAATAATAAGGGTGAAAGTGGGCAACCTTGTCTCGTTCCTCTGGATAAGGTAAAGGGAGCGGATAAGCTGCCATTTAGCTGGAGCCGGGCCGTGGGCTGGCTGTATATTAGTGCTGTGGTAGCCACAAAACCAGCTGGCATACCCATTCTCTGCATGATGAACAGGAAGAAAGGCCACTCTAAAGAGTCAAAGGCCTTTTCAGTGTCCAGTAAAATTGTGGCAGCAGACACCTCTGGGTTAATTCTGTGGAGGATAGCAAATAAGGTTCGAAGATTAAAGCCAGTGGAGAGGTGGGGGATAAAACCGGATTGCGCCGGGGAGACTACCGATTCCAATAAGAGGGATAAACGATTGGCCAGGACTTTGGCCAGGATTTTGTAATTTAAGTTCAGGAGTGAAAGTGGGCGATATGAGCCACAGAGTATTGGGGTCTTTGCCAGGTTTAGGGAGTAGGATTATGACCGCTACACGTAGAGTGGGCGGTAAAACATGTCTTTCCAGGGCCTCTGTGTACACTTCTAATAACTGTGGTACCAGTAGAACCCTAAAGGCTTAATAAAAGTCGCCTGTGAAGCCGTCAAGGCCGGGGGCCGAGGAGGACTTCAGACCCGTAATGGCTTTGATGATGTCAGTGTCCGAAATGGGCTCTGCCAGGAAGTCCTGCATGTATCTTTCAAGGTAGACCAGTGCAATCTCCAAAAAATAAGTTTCCTGATCAGTGTGATCAGGGCCCAGTATGAAAGTTGACAGGGTTTGGGGGTGTGAAATAAATTCCCCCTGAATTTCAAGTGAGTCAGTGTTAGAACTGGGGGTCTCTAGTTGGCAGATGTAGGTACCACTGCACAAATAGGGACCCTTGCTTCTAGTCAGGATAAGAAGGATACACTGTTTAGATAGCCCCTGCTCACCCTCTTGGTAGCTTGGCACGAGCAGTCAGGCTTAACAAAGGCAATGTGCACAGTATTTGTACCAACACTCACAGTAACACAGTGAAAACACCACAAACTGACTCCACAAAAGTTTAGAAAAATAAAGGTATTTAATCTAAACTATACAAGACCAAAATGACAAAAACTCAACATACACAGTTCAAGAATATGGTTTCAAAAGAGTTCTTAAGGTTCCGTTAAAATAATCCACAGTTGCGTCACTTTTTAGCCAACAGTACCTTTAGTTGCGACAAAAGTTCCAAGTGAAAGCTGTAGCAGTGATAAGCAAGCGATGCGTCACTCCTGAGACCCTGGGGAGGCGAAGCGACAACCCCGCTGGACGCAGCGGGTGTGTTGTGATGATTCCGGTCTGTATGGGGAGGGATGCGATACCGTGCGTGGATTCCGGTGCGCAGATTTCGGTGGAAGCGGCTCGCAAGAGGTACGATGCAACGATCTTCGGGGCGGCGACGATCTCCGTGCGATGATGATGCGCGGCTCAGCGGCGATCTTGTCCTCTTGCGCCCTTCGATGCGATGGCTCTGCGACGACTCTCGCAGTGACGTGATGCGGTCCGCAAGCAAGCGGTGCGACGATCTCACCCTGTGACGACAGGCTCTGCGACGATACTCGCAGCGATGGTAATCTCCCGCACCGGACTGGTGCGACCCGCAAGCGAAGGATGCAACAACTCTGGCAGCGGCAACAGGTGCTGCGACAATCTCGACCTTCGTAGCGGCGGGAATTTCCTCGCACTGACGGGGATGCGCTCCGCAAGCGAGCGATGCATGAAAACTTGCATAAAGTCTTTAAAATCTTGGTTTCCAGCTTCCCAACACAGTTACAACTTCCAGAGGCACCACAACTGGCCCAGGCACTCTAGGAAGGACAGAAATTTATCAGTAGAGTTCAGGGAAGCTGGGGGTGAAGTCCTTTAGTTCCTAGGACTTCCTAACAGGGAGCCAGCTCTTCTTCAGGCCCTTGGAGATTCCTTCAAGCAAGGGGACACAGCACAAAGCAGAGTCCTTTCCCTCTCCTTGGCAGCAAAGCAACTGCAGGTCAGTCCAGCAAAGCAACAGGAGGACAGCCTTCCTTCTTCAGTCTTCCAGCTTTCTCCTTGGCAGAGGTTCCTTCTTGATTCCAGGATGATCTCATTTTCTGTAGTCAGGGGTCCTGTACTTATACCCCTAAAAGTCTTAGTTCCCTTTGTGCAGGAGGGCTCTCATTCCGGTCTAAACCAGTTATGGGTGTTCCTTGAGCACTTTGTTTTCCTGGCTTCTCCTTTCAGTGTGAGGGGCAGGGTCGTCAGCCGCCCAGCAGGAGGTGGAGCCAGCATTTTGGAAGGCAGGCACAGCTCTATTCAGGCCCAGGTGCTATCCCCTCCCACCACTCTAGATGCAGATGGAGCTATTCAGCCCAGTGACTGCCCACTCAGCCTCTGGGGGCCACCCAGCCCCTGACACTCAAAAACCAGACAGTCATTTCACAAACAGGCCAAGGCACACAGAAAGGTCAGACAAGAGAACAGCCACTTTCTAAAAGAGCTGTTCTCAAACACGGGATTTAAAAACAACCTTTCCTAAAAGATGTGTTATTAAATTGAGTTCAGGGATACCAGATTTCCCCCTTGCCATATTGTTTTGCATTATGATATTTCCCCATATATCTCGTTCAGCAGTATCTCTGAATTCTGCGAGCAAGGTTAATCTCCAAGTTTCAGATTCAGAGTTATGTGTGAGCCCCTGCCTAGAGTCTTGCTCCGGGCTGGCTAGTGTTCCGCTTAAGTCCTGCAGTACTTCGGTGTGTTTGGAGATGCAGACACCCCTTATGTATGTGTTAAATCCCTCCCATAGCATTGCTGCAGAGTCAACAGAGCCAGTGTTGATAGTGAAATAGTCCTCTATGGCTTCTCGAATTTCATGTTGGAGCCAGACTGGGAAATCTCTATTGTCTTTCAAAGCCTTCAGGGCGGGGTATTTTTAATACCAAAGATACAGGCGAATGATCGGAGTAAGTGCGAGTAAATGTCTGAAGGGAATAGCACCAGTGAAGTATTGCTGGGGAGGCCAGCCAATAATCGATCCTTGTCCAGGTGTTGTGGCAGCCAGTGTAGTGTGTGTAATCTCTGCGTTGTAGGTTGAGAGTTCTACTCATGTCGGCTAAGGAGAGCTAGTCACATAAGGAGTGCAGGGCCTTACGCGCACTCAGTTTGGGGTCAGAAGCTCTCGACGTGCTATCTAGTGCATGGTCAGGCGTGACGTTGAAACCTCCTCCTATCAAGCAAGCCATCTGGCCCAATTACATCAGTTTGGCATGCAAGGAATAATAAAAATCTGTGGCATCGTTATTCGGGCCATAAATGTTTACTAACGCTACTTTGTGCCCAAGCAACGTGCCAGTTACAATTAGGTATCTTCCTTCACGGTCTCGGATAATCGATTGCAGGCAGAAGGGAACTATTTTGTGGATAAGAATGGCAGTGCCTCTGGCATAGTTGCTGAAGTTTGCAAAATATCTATAGGTTCCCCAAGAGGCTGCGAAGGTGGCTTGGTCTGATGCGGGCAAGTGGGTCTCCTGTAAAAAGGCTACATCTACCCTATGTCTGAGTAAGTAATGCAATAGCTGCTTCCTCTTGCGTGTGTCATTTAGGCCACAGATGTTCCACGTCATCAAGGTTAAATCCGTGGGGCCGGTGTTCTGTCCTCACAGGGCCAAATTTGTAATATGAGGCTAATCTGGGTGTTTGACTTACATATATTCCTGCTATGTATTGAACCGTGCAATTAACAAAGTGTATTGGAATAATAACAAAACCCCACCCTCCACCCCCCTCCCAGCCTCCCCACCCAACTGGAGAGGCATTACCAACCTTAACCAAACTATACAGAATACCAATTGTAACGCAAAGCTATAGAAAGAGGCCCATTCCCGGTACATTCTTAATTCACCAAACAAATCCTAGGTGTACACCAATGAGGAGGGTGGCATCACCCCTACTGCCATCAGCCAACTGGCTAATACTTAACGTATGAGTTTTTATCCCAATATCTACAGTCAATTGCGGGTAATAAGGCCTTCAAAAAAGTTCCGCTGGGGCCTGATCTGGAGAAGAGTTCCATGCTTGCCTCGGATCCGCTGCGGGGAGGGGACAGTCTATTTTTTTCACTGGGTCATTTGGCAGTGAGCTTGTATGTATGGCAGAATTCCTGCACCTCCGTGGGGTTATCAAAGACACGGGCCCGCCCATTGATCTCAACTCGCAACCGAGCCGGGTACAACATGCCATATTTGAGACCAAGATTTCTGAGCGTTGCCTTGACACCGTTGCATTTGCGCCGAGCCTCCTGGACGATGATGGTGAAGTCTGGGAACAGGGACAGTTTGGAGCCTTGCCAAATAGTCTCGCCACGCTCACGGGCCATTAGAAGAGCAATGTCCCGGTCTCTGAAGTTCAGGAGTCGAGCGATATTGGGTCTGGGTGGGAGTCCTGGATTGGGTCTACAACCCAGTGATAGATGTGCACGCTCCACCACAAAGTTTGATGTAAAAGAGTCCCTTCCAAATAGATCAATCAATATTGATTCTACAAAAGTGTCCATGCGTCCTGTGGTGGTGGACTCAGGGACCCCAAGAAATCGGACGTTGTTTCGGCGACTGCACGCTTCCAAATCTTCATTCTTTAGAGCCACATCTTTGAGGATACGTTCAACCCTTTTGAGTCGTTTGGGCGTTTGCGCCGTCCCATCTTCCAAGTCAGAGGTGAGCGATTCCACCACAACTAGATGTCTGTCGTGTACTTGTATCTTACAGCCCAAGTCCGCAATGTGAGTATTCAGTGTATCAAAACGCATGTCTAGGGCCTTGAAGCCTGCCCTTATCTCTTGCAGGAGTACGCCAATGTTATTAGAGGTGTCCTCTGATGTGGTTGCGCCTTGTCCGTTTTCTGCCATGGTGGAGTTTTCCTCTGGAGCTGTTTCGATGACCTTTTCAAAGAGAAGAAGCCGTTGTTTGGGGTCTTTGCTGCCCATGCTGCTGTTCTGGGCAGGAGGCAATGAGTACAGGATATGGGGGCGGGCTTGGACCAGATAGGTTGTGTGGATAGAATCACACACAACACCATGGGTCGGGCTGGCTTGGGGTTGAAGTCTGAGATTGTCAATGTAGAGGCCAGCTGTGACCAAAACGGGGTCGAGGCGGTGTCTCAATGCAGCTATGTGTGTGCTGCAGAGCTCGGGGAAGGGTCAGCGGAAGCAGCCGATGATAACCTGGCTGGGGGGGTGGGCCTAGGACTGCAGGCAGCCGGCGGGCTCGGGCAGTAACTGAGATGGAGCCATCTAGGTTCCCCCTCACTCGCAGCACCCCTGGGGGTTAAAAGCCCTGTGTGCCCGCAGGCTCCTGATCCGCGAGCGCTGATTAGTCCACACAGGAGGCCATACGGGCCCTCCTCTGGCAGCACGTGGGGTCACCTGAATTTCGCTGCCTGCCGCCGCTGCCTCTGCCCCGCAAACTCACCGCAACCAGACCAGAACGGTCACTGCCCAGTTCGACCCTCCCCAATCGCGTTCCACCGCCCCTCTGCTTGTTTACGCCGTCTTGGTTGCCATCTTGGTCTTGGGGGTCCGCTCGTAACACCGACAGAGCTCCGCACAAAGCGTCCCAATTCTGTCTCTACTGGCTCAGAAGACGACTGGATCTGTTCACCGGCCCTTCGCTGCTTCAATTTCGGTCAGCCGCCTCACTGGAATGTGGGAATTTTGGCCGTTGCCGTAACGGCAGACGGAGCTTCACAGCTGCGCGACCATCTTGGTCCGTGGCTCGGCCACGCCCCCCAAAACTGGCTATAGTTCATAGTGGCACCAGTTCACAAACAGGCCTGTCCCTCATAGATTTTTCAAAATGTTGTTTTTTAATTGTTATGAAGGTGCACATAGAGTTATCATCTGTGAAATTATTTTATTTATTTATTTTATTTAGGAAGTTTTCTATAGCGCTATCAAGACCCAAAGGTAACAGAGCGCTTTACAGTAAGAGAATGGCATATAATCAACAGAAACATGACATATGAAAGGTATTAGCAATCAAAGAGTGTCAGAGTGAATGGAGCATATTTGTACTGTAGAACTTCTTTGGTTACAGGATTCAGTGTAGTCGCATAGTTCAGGGGTTGCTTCCTGATCCGAGTTATCCACAACCAAGGGAACGGATAAGGAACAAGGATTTGAGTTGACTTTTGAATTCCTCAAAGGACGGTATGGTTCTGATGTGCGGGGGGATGGAGTTCCAGATTTTGGGGGCGTTTCGTGTGAAAGAGCAGTCCGCTGTTCTTTTCTTTCTGGTTTTAGGTAGGATGAGCAGGAAGGAGTTAGAGCTTCTCAGATTCCTGGCTTGGCCTGCTTTTTTGAGTTTTTTTGCCAACTATTCGGGTTTGCCAGTATGGAGGGCTTTGTGGGTTAGGCAGGCCGTTCTGAAGTTACTTCGCATTTCTACTGGGAGCCATTTGAGTTCTTTGAGTACCGGGGAGATGTTCTCGGATTTTTTGATGCCGATGATCCTTCTGGCTGCCGCATGTAATGTTGTTTTGATCGGTGCCAAGTGCGATTTAGGAATACCTGTTAGGATTGCGTTCCCATAGTCCAGGCTTGACAGTACCAGAGATTGAGTGGCCAGTTTGAGATTCTTGTTAGGAATATAGGGTTTGATTTTATTCTGAAGTCTGAGGTTAAAGAATGCACTTTTGGCCGAGTTCTTAATGTGTTTTATCATGGTTAGTTTAGAGTCTAAGGTGACGCCAAGAGATTTAACAGAGTCTGCTAGAGTAAGATTCCTTTTGAGCACATCGATTGCCTTTAGCCACTCGGTGATTTGAGGGTTGTCTTCTTTGTTTGAGATGAGGAGTGTCTCGGTCTTGTCTGGATTTAGTTTCAAGTGATTGTTTGTCAGCCGTTCATGAACATCTTTCAGGACATCATTTGATCTTTGGATGTCATTGATAGAGGAAGTTTCCAGACAGATCTGTGTATCATCTGCGTAGAGGTGGAAGCGGATGTTGGCTTTCCTGAGTAGCTTGGAGAGCGGTTCCATATAGATGTTAAAAAGCTGAGGAGAGAGCACCGATCCTTGTGGGACGCCCTTGTTGACTTGCTGGGTTTCAGAGGTAAAGTTCTTAATTTTTATTATTTGCGTACGATTGTGTACAAATGAGGAGAACCACTTGAGAACTACCTCGTCGAGGCCAGCTCTTTCTTGAAGAGCCTTGATGAGGAGGTTGTGGTCCACTGTATCAAATGCTGCAGAAAAGTCGAGGAGAATGAGGAGGCAACATTTGTCTGAATCAAGAGATGCATGGATATCATCTATGATGTTCAGCATCGCGGTTTCTGTGCTGTAGCCTTGTCTAAAGCCAGACTGGAGGGGGCCTAGGAGATTGATGTTGTCCAGATGCTGTGTCAGTTGCAGAAGTACGCAGCGTTCAAGTGTTTTAGAGAGCAAAGGGAGGTTAGATATCGGTCTGAAATTGTTCAAGTCTGTTGAGTCAAGACCGGGCAGGGTTGGGGTGGTATCAGGTACAGGCCCACTAGGGGAGAGTGTCGATATTTCGACCCGGGTGCATAGAGGGTAAATAAGATCCTCTGCTGGCCCGTGTTCCTCAGGACAAGGGGAAGGGAGGCAACTTGGGGGTGCAATAGGTTGACTAGTTAGAAACAATAAATGTTAACTAGTAACTGATAAGAAGAAGGCATGCCTACTCACTGACCTATGGTAAGGTAATGTCAGGATACAGCCCCTCGTGCAAAGATCTGTAAAAGTGAAAATGTAATAAACTATACATTCATGATAAGTAAAACTATTATTGTAGCCCAGTGGACCACTGTCTACTTACCCGCACAGTGTTTGCAGTGTGGCTCCTTCTAAATCTGAAGAGTTGTGGCTGCAGTGGTAAATTAGTCACAGGTGAGTCAATCGCCCAAAGGATCTACAAATAACATAAAACAGAAGACAGAAACAAGGACTGAATTAGTCCCACGAGTCACAAAAGGAGTGGTAAATGGCTGTGACTGCCATCCCAAGGTGTAAATACCTGATTGCAGAGGTTTAGGTGCTGCCTGGGGAATCCATGCTGTACTCTGCGAGTCAGAGACTGCGAGTGAGTCAGCGCAGCTAGAAATAGATTAAAGAGCCGCCGGAGGGTGCATGCACATTACTGACGTGCTGTGTCAAACTGACACGTAGCTACCTGGCTCTATCTCAGTCTGGGGCCGGCATGGAAGACAGACTGTCCCTCCAATTCCGATAGACATTACATAACAAAAAGTGTAAATACCACAAGTGACCAAATAAGGTAAGCTTTGGATGAAGACATGTACCAAACCATCACGAATTTGAACAAACGTTACAAAGAAGGCATTATTTAGAATATTGTGATGCAGAAAATGAATACGAAAATGAATACAGAAGCAATAGATCTGCATGATGGATACAATGGTTCAAACCTGACGTCCTGTAAATGTACAAGTGGAGGAGGATGTGATGATTGTACAATAGACATAAAGTATTTATGTAAAACATAGTGGTGCAATGAGAAAATACAAGGGATTAAGAATTAGGCTCATCATACATATGACATGATTGAGCAGGGTACAATAAATATTAAGCATAAATGCAAAAAAGTGAACATAGTTATACCGTCATTCCGTATTCTCTGCATTGAGGTCAAGCTTATAATACATAAGTGATATTATAGTAAGTGATGTGCATAAAATGCAGAGAAACGGAGTGTATAATACAATATTTACAGTGATAGGGGAAAAAGAAGATACCATGTACCATGATTAACACATGAATCTTTTTCCCCTTTCCCCCTAGCACTGTAAATATTGTATTGTAAGTGACAGATCTGTCACTTGCGAACACTTTGGAATCGGTTTGATGCTCAATTAGGGTCCACCTCTTGATTGTCTCAATAATGCCAAATGAACAACACAGAATCTTGATCAGATCAAGTTAGGGAAGGAAGGGAAGGGAACAGCGGGGAAGGGGACCTCGAAAAGAAATGTACACATTAGCTATCTGAACCAGCACCACAGCAACACAAACACTAAGAAGGACTTCTTATATACCTGTAAAGAAAATAAAGGCAGGCTGCAATGTAATACGTCCCTTTTGATTTTAATTACACTTCTTAAGGATTTATATCCTGAAATACATAGAAGGCATACAAATGCACATGAATAATACACCCTCAATAATTCTCACTATATCCTGTAGGATCTATACCAGATCGTCCCGTAACCAACCCAAAGGAAATCAATGCCCAACGTCACAGGGGAAGAGAAGAAACTTCACAAGAGATTCTCCCTTGTTAAACGGCAATAGGAAAAGATCAGACCATTACAGCCTCAATAGTTATGTGCCACGCACCATAATTCCTGTTATCAAGTCACACGAAATATGCACATGCAGGGTTGTTCCCACCCTGGCAGCAGATAAAGAAGCAATGTTACAATGATCCTATCAATAGTATATATCCCAGCGTGAAATACTGTCTTCACTCAAGATCAAAAGGGAAACAAGCACCTCTCCTTGAGGTTTAGGATATGCGCAGACTCCTCTGAGTCTCAATGGATGCGAGAACACCTCTCCTTGAGGCTACAGTGATCAGGAATAAACAATGCAAGAAAACCTCTCCTTGAGGTTACAGTGATCATAAATAAACAAGACGCCACAGTTTTAGAATGGTACACTGCCCCTTTGCTGCTGAGACTAAAAAAAGTAAGGCAGAAAGTCAAGAACAAAAGGCACGCTAGGATATACCAGCACCCCACCCCATACATTACCCTTCGAAGAACAGTTGTGCACAGGACTCCAGAAACTGCTCCAAGCACCGGGTAACTCGAGCAGCAGGAATGAATAATCTGCCTCGAGTCAGTCGCGAAACCGCCCCTTCAAGGTTTCCGGCCGGAAATCCTTCTGTCACATGACCCCAGAACAGGAGGCAGAACCTGGACTCACGGGAATTGTAGTCCGGAACTGCTTGCTCCCGATAGTTCTTTCCGGACTGAGGAAGCAACAGCGATTCCCACCTATGGACAAGAAAGTGAGTCATGACAGGGAACTTGTGCTGTGGGTGGTTTCAGCCACACAAGCTCCCATTGAAAAAAGGAAGTTTGTGACTGCATTATGTGCGGTCGCATCCTAATTGCGCAGTCAGGACCGCCGACCTATGGTTGGTCGGTTCCTTCCATGAAACAGAATCGGATGGAGGCAACTCTGATCAGCATTGTAATCGTGTCTAATGCTTTAGTTACATTAAAAAATAGCCAATCTCATGTCCATTAAAGCTGGGTGGGTTGCAAAAGTTTATTGTCCTAGAACGTGAATCGTGCTTCTAAAAAGTTTGGGAAGCACTGCCATAGACGTGATCTCAGAAGATTCTCGACTGATGTGTTGCGTACAAGGGAAATTCCTCCAAACACCATATTTGGTCACAACCACGAACCTGGCAACTTAAACATCAAACAAACACAGCCAGGGAAAAAGCCTGACAGTAAGATTTTGATAATTCATGATTGTCCAACGTGGAATATAGATGCACAATTAGTGGCTCTATTTAGGCGGCTTTTCAACTATTATGGGTTCCTGTGTAGTAGAACGGCTGTTTATTCCAGTAGCAACACTCTGCTCCACCATACAGAGAGAGTTTCAGGCCCAGGTGACTCCACAGGCAATGACTTCAACTGCAGTAGCTATACATATCTTTGCTCAGTTCTCAGTCCAACTGAGTTATAAAGAAATATCATAGTTTAGGAATTTCCAAATATTTAAGTATGACTATTCGATGGATTTTTGATCTTTTAACCTTTTGGTTAAGAATTCAAAATTTGCAAACATTCGTGACAAGAATTTTCAATTCTATTAAGGACTAGGAGGCGAGGATTATGCTATCTCATTTCTTTAATGAAATGCCCAGCAGCCATAGAAACAAGTAAACTACAATACCCAGAAACACATGGGTAACAACCATAGAGTCAGGGGTATATAAAGGCATATAGAAAGTCACTCTTCCTCTTTCTTCTGTGAAAATAAATCCAGGAAAACAGAATATATCCAATCCGGAAAGTCAAACAAGGAAAGTAGTATCACCAAATTAGGAAGTCCAAGGACCATCCAAAACGGCACAGATTGACAAAGACTGAAGCCAGAATCCTCCGCAGAAGCAGGAAGGCAGACACAAGGCAGGCCAGAAACATCTTCATTTGGGATCAGATCCTGAAAAGGAACACAAAGCCGCAATATCCAAGCTATGCAAAAATTGAGCATAAAGCAAGGGGGAGGGGGGGGGGGGTCACAAGATGCATGTAAACAATCCATCATTAGCATACCTGCAAGATAAGTATATGAATAATGCAGACAACCATGGGTGGGATAATCCTCGCCTCCTAGTCCTTAATAGAATTGAAAATTCTTGTCACTAATGTTTGCAAATTTTGAATTCTATTTCAGGACAGGAGGCTCCGATTATGCTTGTTTAAAGCTGATCCACCACAACAGAAGCAATATGATCAATAGGCTTAAAGTAAAAGGGTTTGAACACAGAATCAGAGGACCAGCCAGCGGCCTTCATAATTTCAAACAAAGTCACTCCCAAGGAGAAGGCTTTAGAAGCCATAGCACCACGAGCAGAATGAGCTCCAAACACAGATACATCAATACCAGCCTCTGCCATTGTACCCACCTAGCTAACGTAGCCGGGGTAACGGGGCGAAAGGGCTTCTGTAACGCAATTAACAACTGACCTTGCATATCAGAATGAAAAGAAGAAGTACTTACTTCATAATCCTTGAGACACTGAACGACACACAGTTGAGGACGAGCAGGGAAAGAAGGATATGAAATAACCGCAGTATTGGTCTTGGTACGTCTGGAGAGACGAAACGAGACCGCCTCAGGAGTAAAACTGCGTCCGGCTAGATCCAAAGCCCGAACATCAGAAACTCGCTTGCAGGAGACCAGACACAGCAACATAGTAAGTTTAGCTGACAACTGCTTATGAGATAGTAAAGAATTAATCGGCCAGGCCTCTAGGAAACGTAAAACAATAGAAACGTCCCATAAAGAAACATACTTTGGACGAGGGGGATTTGCAAGGCGAATACCCTTGAGTAATTTGACACCAGAGGATGTTCACCTGCCGGTTTACCGTCCAAATGGGGATGACCCGCAGAAATAGCTGAACGGAAGTTGTTCACCGTACGATACGCCAAACCCGAGGAAGCCAGCGAGGCCATAAAAATTGACCATCACAGAGACATCAGCCGATGTTGGATCAACTTGCCGTTGAACACACCAGTTATTCCAACGCTTCCAGGAGCCCCTGTATTGTTTGTGGGTACCGGGAGACCAGGCGTCACTGATGAATTTGGAAGCGTCCGCAGAAAGGCCTGGGACCGACCAGCGTTCCCCGAAATTCGCCACGCTAGAAGAAGGAGAGAGCCTGACTGAATCAGGGGATGCGGATTCTGAAGCGGATCGAGTAGAAGATTCCACTTCTGGGGAAGAAGGAACGGCACTGCACAAGCCATTTCCAGGAGAACTGGGAACCATGCCTGAGCCCTCCACAGAGGAGCGATCAAAATTAATTCCGACTGATACCGTTTCATGTAAGCCAATACCCTGGGAATCATCATGAATGGGGGAAAGGCATAACACAGAGCAGTCGGCCACGGTTGGTGAAAGGCATCCGTGGCTAAGGCCGCCGGATCCGGCCTCCAACTGAAGAAACGCGGGAGTTGGGTGTTGAGATGAGATGCAAATAGATCGATCTGACAAGGGCCCCAAGACCGGAGAAGAAGACGGAACACACTAAGATGCAGCCTCCAATCGCTGAAATCCCTCAGGTACCTCGAGTTCCAATCCGCCACAAGATTGCAGCACCCCGGAAGATACTCTGCAATAACTGTGATCCTGTTGTGCAGACCATAATGCCAAAAGTCCTTGGCAATTTCCGGCAACAACCGGGACCTGGTTTCCCCCAGTTTGTTGATGTACCAGACTGCTGACACGTTGTCCATGCGAAGAAGTATGCAGCAGTTGGACTGAAGGGGAGAGAGGCAACGAATCGCAAAGGATCCCGCCAATAGCTCCAGACAATTGATGTGGAGCGAAAGCTCTTGGTGGGACCACCGACCCCCCGTCGAGACTGGGCGGCACCGGGCTCCCCCCCCCCCATCGGCTGGCATCCTATCATCCTATCATATGGAGGCATGGAATGGTCGAACAGGGCTCGACCATTCCATGCCTCCATATGATCCAGCCACCATTGCATCTCTGATTTCGCCTCCTCCGAGAGGGGAATCTGGTCGGAATAACGGAGGCCGTTCTGAAGATGGCGAATCTTCAGGCTCTGCAAAGCCCTGTAATGCAGCGGGCCGGAAAGATCGCCTGTAGAGAAGAGGCTAAGAGACCGACAACTCGTGCTAACGATCTCAATGACACAGTCTGTTTCGAGATAACGGAAGTCAATTGCCTCTTGATATAACAAATCTTTTGATTGGGCAAAAGAAGTTGACAGGTGAGAGAATTGACTTTGAAACCCAAGAAGTCGATCACCTGAGTCGGACGTAACACAGACTTCTGAGCATTCACCAGAAAGCCGAGGGACTGCAGAAGCTTGATGGTCCATTCCAGATGAGACATCAATTTGACTGGACAATCCACCAGAAGGAGGATGTCGTCCAAATAAATGATCAACCGAACACCCCGACTGCGGAGAGACTCCACGACTGGCCGCAACAGCTTCATGAAGCACCAAGGTGCTGACGACAGGCCGAAGTGAAGAACCTGATATTGATACCAAGTCCCCAACCAGTGGCACTGGAGAAAACGACGATGTGGGTGGAAGATCGGGACTGACAAATAAGCGTCCTTGAGGTCCAGACGAACCATCCAATCCTTGTCCCTCAAGAGATCCATCAACAAATGAACTCCCTCCATTTTGAAGTGGCGGTAGACCACTCCCCCGTTGAAGTCTTTCAGGTTGAGAACTAACCTCGATCCCCCTCCTTTCTTCTCCACTAGGAAGATCGTGCTGAGGTACCCCCGTGGATGACGCACGGTCGGAACAATTGCCCCTTTGAGGAGAAGCGACTTGAGTTCCTCTGTGATGAACTCTTGATCTCTTTGGGAAAAGGAAAGTGGAGAAGGAAGATGAGTTTGACTTTGGGGTTGATAAAACTCTATCCGGTATCCCTGAACCGTCTCCAGCACCCAAGCATCGCTGGAGATCAATTGCCAATTGTGGAGGAAAAATTGTATCCTGCCCCCCAGAACAACACTGCATGCAGGAATTAATCTCACCTGAAGTTCCGGAATCTTGGTATCCACCGGCTTGACTGCCAGAGCGTCCTTTCTTGTATTGGCCACGACCCTTTCTGGAGGGGTAGAAGTTTGACCTCTGGTTAATATTGGACTCCTGATGACCCCCTCTGTTGGATGGATAGCCTTTCTGAGAGGACTGTTGCTGCTGACCATGGCCGAACGAGCGCCCCCTACCACGTCCGGCCTTGGCAAAAACCGGACGGAACGCTCGCCGGAGTGTCGCCTGCGCCTTATCCAAACCGCTGAAGGTATTTACAAATGGAGTCAGTTCCTTCAGAAACGGTTGTCCAAAAAGCAAAACTTGTGCAGCACGACCTGAGTCGGATGATGAGAGCTCAGCTAACTTCGGGTCGAGTTTCAATAAAATGGAACAACGTCTCTCACTCGAGAGTGCGCAGTTTGCATTGCCTGATTGGCAGATTGCACGCTGTGCCCACTCAATGAGTTCCTCCGGGTCAACCATTGTCGAAGACTCCTTAGCCATAAACCCAAGACCCAAAATCTTAGCCAGCGGGCCTAAAGTATCTAAGACTTTATCCTGACAGGATCTCCAGGAATGATCCAGGCCTTTGATTAGGATCTTTTGAGAATTTACGCAAATAGGTGACCATAGTGGGATCCACCTTTGGCGTGTCTGCCAAATTGTCAGCCAGGTCCGGCCTCGGGCACTCCGAACGGAGTCGTGCATGGACGTCCTTGTCAAAGGATTGCCTAATATGTTGTTGCACATACTCTGCCACCGCTGGGGACGGAAGCCAAGCCGTAGAATTAGGGTGGATGATGTCAGCGGTGTCAAAGGAAAGAACTTGGGGATGGGTAGGGGCATCCACAAAAAGTTCCTTGCACTTTCTCTTCTTAGGAGGAGGGGAAAGGTGTTCTGAGGAAGAAGAAGAGAGATCATCATCACTCTCGGCCTCCACCGCCATAGTCTGCAGCTTAGATGTGGACATAGACTTCGCCAAACGTTGAAAATCGGAAGCATGTGGATTCCCAGGGGAACTAGTATATTTTCGTGACGCAGGGACCCAACCCTGCTGTTGAGCATACTTAGTCAAATGTCGTTTGAGAGGAGTAATGGCACGCACTAGCGCCTTATTTATAGAGTGTTGAACACCCCTATCCAATGCCTCAACTAAGCCCTGTTCAAGAGAATCAGAGGCCTCCTCGTCATATTCCATGTCATCAACATAAGAACCGTCTGCCGTGATACCACAGTCGCAAAATTCAGCCCACAAGATGACAAGTAATGGATTTGCCGAAGGCAAAAGTCAGGGTGAGTGCCAAAAACCCCACAGCAAGCCAAAGAAGTTTAAAAAATCGCTTCAGTAATTATTAGAACGTGGAGGGAAGGCTTGCCGTATAGAAAAATACACACTCTAGGCAGAGCCTATGCAAATTATCCTTGCCTGAAGCTTTTAGAAGCAACCGGCGTCAAGGGGTTAACAAAGAGGCTGTGGGCGAGTCAGTCGCGAAGGACATCCTTCCTGAAAGCTCCGGTTCTGTGAGAAAACACGGAGCGCTGAAAATGCCCAATTGCGCATGCGCGGGCTCCGTCCTCCTCGATGCACGGGGAAGAGCTCGCGCAGGCAGCGCGAGCCTTCTCAAACCCCTAGATCCACTCCACAAGGAAGCCGATACAGGCGCAGAGCGCCCGAACGTCAAGGGAGGCGGACACACGCTCCCAACCGAGCCGCAAAGAGAAGAACACGAAGGGTGCACGAAGCGCAGCAGCGCGAAAAACAATGCAATAGAAGCGCAACAAATCGAAAGACAATGCGGCACAAAGCGCGAACACAACGCGAAATACAGTAGCAATTATAAACATCAAATCGTAAGTATAAAATATGACAGCACTTAACTGGCTGCGGAGCAGCAAAGAAAGAGGAAGAGTGACTTTCTATATGCCTTTATATACCCCTGACTCTATGGCTGTTACCCATGTGTTTCTGGGTATTGTAGTTTACTTGTTTCTATGGCTGCTGGGCATTTCATTAAAGAAATGAGATAGCATAATCGGAGCCTCCTGTCCTGAAATAGAATTTCGATCATGCTTGCAAATTACATTATTTTCAACATGGTGACCATGTGTACAGAATTAAGGAATTCACAGCTCATTTACCTTAGAAGTAGGATCAATTACATGAGCATTTTCTAATGTAAATTTGATAACACACTTTTCTTTATGTTATATTTCATCCATTTTATTTTTTCAGACAGATTCTCAGTAGCCTTTCTATTGGCGCCCATAGTATAGTAGGTGTATCAGACAGCGTGGGGTTTCTCCTTTTTACACATTGCTTTCACAATATAAATACCGGTCTCTACCAGACTGTTTCGAAATGGTGCCCGTAAGGCACACAGAGTGAGACTATACGGTTGAGACATGTTCTCGTATGCAGGCATAATTGTGTTAAACTTCATGGATTCTTAGAGGTATTTCCATTTACTTGATTGTCTTTTTTTCAGGACCCAGTATTTGCTCTACTTAACTCTTTTAGCGTTATATCTGTCTGCTGAGGAAGGTAAGTGATTGTCCCTTTTTTCATTATGCCAGGGTATTAAGAGAAATTTGAATTTTATGTTTTGACATATCTTGGTTCAACTAACATGGGGCCAGATGTACAAAGCTTTTTTGTGGTTGCAAACGGACCGATTAGCAGAATCAGGCAGTTTGCGAATGCAAAAATGAATTTTTGTTTGTACAAGGCCAATTTGCGATTCGGTAACCTGGTACCAAATCGCAATTTGGGGAAGGGGCCTGTTTAGGGGTACCCTTCCTAATTACAAATCACAAGGGTATGTATGAACGTTTTGCTACCAAAATGCAGACGCAAAACATTTGCATTTTACCACCAACTTTAATCTGGTGGTAACCCATTCACAAATGGGGAGGGATCCCTCAGGGACCTATCCCACTTTGTAAATGGTTGTAAAAACATTTTTTAAGAGCAGGTGGTGGACCCTCGAACCACTGCATACTCTTAAAAAATTAAACACATCCCGTTTTCCTTTTAAGGAAAACTGGCTGGTGGTCTGCTGACTCCAGCAAGTCACCGTCTCTGTGATATTTGCATATCCCAAAGGGTTGCAAACCAAGACCTCCCTCATGAATATTAATGAGGTTTGTCTATTTACGACCCATTAGGAATCGCAAAATGAGTCAAAGATACATTTGTGCGAGTGTTTGCGAATACCAAATAGCGAATCTTCAAAATGTGCTATTTGTTGCTTGCAAACCATTCCCTACGTACATCTGGCCCTAGGTTCGCTCCTCGCACAATGGCTCTCTCACAACATTATGCAGCACAATAACAGCACTTCATAAACTTGCTTTTAGTTCTAAGCTTCACATTATATTGATGTATCCGGAGCATTCTTTTTATAGATCCCGCTATACACCGAGCTTCTATCATTAGTTCTGTACCATATTGACAGTATTTCATAGCAGGTCTCTTTTGTTCTAGACTTATTGCCATATTGTTTTACATTCATGCCAACATTTTAGAAGAGGAAAGTGTGTGATTTTTAAAAACATAGTCGGGAGACTATTTCCCCACCGACTTCTACTGAAAAAGAGGCAATTGCAGGCGTTAGACAGTCAAAATAAAACCTGACTCAGGTCTATTGTTTACTACAGCTGTAGCATGAGTATTATTTTCATAGATTGTGTCGTACATCTTTTTTTATTGATAGCTCTGGAATCATGAAGCCATAGCAGTTAATGAATGAGTTTCAGGTTGAGAAGTTACAATGCACGACCAGTATCTTTTCTATTTACTTTAATTTTGTTGCATGAGAAAGTGTTAAAAACACCGAGTGTCTGGCGTGGTGTAGCCACTGACCAAGATGACCGCAGGCTAACGGAGCTCCGGACCAATGCCGGGCCCCGGGGGAAGCACAGTCGCAGACTAGTCTTCCCCCGGGGTCTTTCGCGCAGGATAGGACAGGCAGGGGAAGGGGAGGAGTTAGGATGTGGGTATATAGGTGCAGGGGAGGAAGGGAACTTCCTCTTCCTGCGCCTGGCACCATCGGGAGGGAGAAAGAAAGGGAGAGTCTGCTCAGTTTAGGGTCAATGTTTTAGTGTAGGCTGGGGGTTATTTTCTAATTTGCTCACGTCGCGTGGCTGCCTGACGGAAGCGGGTACAGTGCTCACGCCGGCCGCATGTGAAACGGCGATGTCGGGAGTTACGGCGGAAGAGGTGTGGGCGGCCCTGTTGCTGCTGGCACGCGCCGGGAGAGAAGATCTCCTACAGCCAGGTGTGTTGGGCCAGTCTTGGGTTGGGTGCACCAGGACCCCGCGCGCTGCCTCGGCGAGGGTCGCGGCGGCGGTCATTGCGTGTCAGGAGCATGAAGCTGCAGGGCAGGGACCGGCGACTGGGCGAGGGGGGGGCGGAGCACGAGGGACTCGGCGCGGGGCGGGAAACGCAAGAGCCTGCCCCCGCGAGCCTTCCTCCCGCTCCAGTTTTTGCCCTACAGACTAGACTCCAACGCATCCAGAACGCCTCCGCCCGACTCATCCTGGATATCCCCCAACGCAGCCACATCTCCGGCCACCTGAAGGACCTGCACTGGCTCCCCGTCAACAAGAGGATCACGTTCAGGCTCCTCACCCACGCACACAAGTCTCTCCACGACCGCCTGACCTTCTACACGCCCACCCCCCAGCTATGATCTATTAGCCTCGCCCTCGCCACCGTGCCACGCATCCGAAGAGCCACCACCAGAGGCAGATCCTTCTCCTACCTGGCAGCCAAGAGATGTAACTCCCTCCCCATCCACCTTCGGCTGACCCAGGACCATCTCGCCTTCAGGAGGCAACTCAAGACCTGGCTGTTCGAGCAGTAACGGACCCCCTCCCCCAAGCGCCTTGAGACCCTTCCGGGTGAGTAGTGCGCTATACAAGTGTTATGATTGATTGATTAATTGATTGATTGGGAATGTGACGGGGGCACAGAGCCCCCGATAGAGCTGTCTAATAATGCCCAAGAGACGGTAGAGGTGGGGGAGGGGGCAGGGCCGGGCACCCCGTTTTCTGCTGCGGCTGATGACCCTTCTGGGACAGAGGGGGCGGTCCAGGCCTTTGAGGAGGGGGAACATGCGGAGGACCTGTCCTTGGGGTTAGTCAAGGCTGGGGGGCCAGGGTCAAGGGGCAATGGGATGATGCCCCATCGAACTGTCTACGAGTTCCAGGGTGCCCACCCCTGCCCCTGAGGGGCGGGAGTCGGCTGGGAGACCTGTGGAGGAGGGGGTGTTTTCTGTGCCTGGGTTTCTGGGTGTTGGGGGGGGGGGTGGGCCCTGGGTCCTGTGCAAGGGGGTTGTTTCCCGCCCAGGGTTGGTTTCATGGGCTATTGCCCGCCCCCACCCCCGCAGATTTGCAGAGGCTCCTGGATCAAATTCGGGATGTCAGGTGAGCGGAGCAGACCAGGGCCAGAGTGGGGGCAGTGTGGGGGTCTGAGATTGAGGGGCCTCCTACCCTGACCTCTAAAGAGGAACGGGAGGCAGAGTTAGAAGAGGCGCAGAGGCGAGTCAGGGCCAAGAAGGCAGTGGAGGAGTCCCCCAGGAATGTGATGGCTGGTGTAGGGACGGCCAGGACGGCTCTGAGGCCCGATGGTGCTGGGGCCCGCTCAGGCTGGAGCGACCTGAGGGGCAGGAGGGGATCCAAGCTGGCGGCTGCCGGCAGAGCCCGGGGGTGCCTGGCGGGGCGCAAGACGGCTCCAAAACGCAGGACAGAAGCAGCAGGGCAGTCTGCGGCGGCTGTCACTCCTGCCGCACGTGTGGAGACTGGCACGTGTGGAGACTGGCATGCGTGCGCATTGGGGTGTGCAGAAAGGTGTGAAGAGAGCTGTGAAAGAGGTGGAGAGTGCGCGGGTGGATCTGGAACCGGTGCTTGAGTTGGATTACGGAGTGGATAGTGATGAGCTGGAAGAAGGGGAGGTGCGGGATGACGCAGAAGGCTTAGGGGGGCTGTGGACAACGGCGACATTGGTGTTTTGCAGGCCCCCGTGGTGACGAAGACCAAGGCCAGGACAGCAGCGGTCCAGGTGGCGGTGTCCAGAGGACGGCCCAGGGAACGGACCACAGCAATCACAGGTGAGGAATCCAATCCTGGTGGGCAGCCTGGGATGACAGTCCCCGGGGGGGGGGCGTAAGAGGACTTGCAGCTCTGTGGGAGTTGGGGATGGTTCAGTACGGGAGTTGGAGAAGCCATCGTGCGGTCCACCTGAGGATGGTGAGAAGGTGGACGGTAAGTCAGTGACGACGGGGGTGCAGACGGACAAAGGGGATGGTAAAGAGGAGAAAGGAGTGAAGGTACCGAAGAAACTGCCATATATGGATTTGGCAATGCCATTGGGCTCGCATCTCTCAGAGAAACTCAGGGCACGGATCTGGAGGCATGAATTTGTGGATGTATTTAAGCTACTGCATAGAGAGGTGCAGGCTAAGGAGGGTTCCAAAAAGGAAGAGTGGGAGCTGACGAGGCGCACTAGGGTGCCAGTGACGATGGAGAACTGGACATCAGCATTCTTGATTTATGCCAGCATTTACTGCGAGAAGTATTTGGACAGGGCGATTGCGCTTTTCAAATACATGGACATCATTCGCAAGGCTCAGATGCAGTTCGGGGGTTTTGCCTGGCTGAGTTATGATGAGGAGTTTAGAGCCAGGGTCAGTGCGAATCCTGAGAAGAGTTGGGGGGAAGTTGATCAGGAACTCTGGGTGCAGTGGATGGCGCCCACGCACTCCACTGCGTCCACACACACATGCCAGCGGCTTGCCGGTTGTGTATCGTCCTTTCCGCTGCGTCCCGCCCAAAGCGGGGCGGGTGGAGGTACAGTGCCCAACACCATCGGCTCGGGTCAACAGTCCAAGCCAGGGGGATATTCCACGGGGGCCTGTTGGAGCTACAATAGGGGGTATTGTTCCAGGTATCCCAGTAAGTTCAAGAACGAGTGCTCGAAATGCGGCTGGAAACATGCCCTTACTCAGTGCCTCACCCTCGCTACGCCCTCTGAACAGTGGAGGAACGCCAAAGGGCGGGGCCACCCTGGACAGAAGGGCGCCTACACCGGTTAGGGTGGAGGCGATGGCCCCGTGGCTCTCGTGCTACCCTGATCAGGAGGCGGCGGCGCGGCTTTTCTGGGGTTTCACAGAGGGTTTTAGAGTGGGCTAACAAGGTCATAGGGAGCGCCGTTGGGCCGACAATTTGAGATCTCCGAAGGAATTGCCTAGTGTGGTGTCTGCTAAATTGAGGAAGGAGGTTGAGGAAGGAAGGGTGGCTGGCCCATTTACTGACTGGCCTTTGGATGATCTGATCATCTCTCCATTGGGGGTGGTGCCAAAGAAAGAGGAGGGTGAGTTCAGAATGATACACCACCTATCATGGCCGGAGGGCCAGTCTGTGAACGGCTTTATTGCAGAGGAGGATTCTAGAGTGCTCTATGCGTCGGTGGACGATGCAATCCGTCTGGTGAGGGTGTGTGGGGCGGGGGCTAAATTGGTGAAATGCGACATCAAGTCAGCCTTCCGTTTACTGCCTATTCATCCGGCGGATTTTTCGCTCTTGGGAATGCAGTTTGGGGGGGCCATCTACGTGGACAAGGTTTTGCCAATGGGGTGCGCCATCTCCTGCGCTCTTTTCGAGCTATTCAGCACTTTCCTGCAGTGGGTCATGGTGCGAGTCAGTGGGTGCCGTGAGGGCCCTCACTACTTGGATGATTTCCTCTTCCTGGGGAGGGCATGATTCCGGGGATTGCGGCAGGGCCCTGTCGCGATTCCAATGGATGGCCCTTCAGTTTGGTGTGCCTCTGGCACCGGAGAAGACGGCTGGTCCCAGCTGTTGCCTGATGTTTCTGGGGATCGAGCTGGACTCGGTGAAGTGGCTGGCGCGCCTCCCTGCACCTAAAGTGGCGGAGATACTGGCATGTTTGGAATGGGCAGTTGGGGAGAAGCGGATTCCTTTGCGTGCGGTTCAGAAACTTCTGGGTTTCCTTAACTTTGCGTGTAGGGTAGTGTGGAAAATTAGAAAAATTGATGTACATAAGCGACGTTCATTTCCCTTTTCCCACTCCTCTCCCTGTAAGCACCATGAATACCATAAAATATTGACCGCATCACTCCGCCAGTAAAAGCCCGTACCCATATGTACATAACAGCCATTCTAGGCACCCTGGCCTTTTTTCCCGCTCATTAGAATCACCGGCTTCCCTTCTGCGCGTATTTGCACCCCCCCTCTCTCTCATGCATAGACCATGTTTCACAATATCGTGATTGTAATGCCAAGTATTTTGTAAGGTATAAAAGACGATGTCTCAGCTCACTTGTTAGAGCACCTCCCGATGGCACCTTGTTTCGTGTCTGAAATGACAGGCTCTCCTCATGAGTAAATAAATCCTGTTCTTGTGATTCCTGCTCCCAGCGCCCGTCTCTTTATTTGGTAACTATTCAGAATGGGAACTAAGAGGCGCACAGCGCCAGAAGCCTGGGCATCGATGGTAATATGGGCTCCTGTTCAACAATTGGTGTCCCAACGCGGGGTCCATCAGTGACATAGGGTCCAGTAAGAGAGATCCAGACGATGAGGTGAACATCTAAATGATCGGAGTATACCTGCCTTGAGAGGGCCCTCGTCCGACTGCCGATTGAATGAACTTCACCGATTCTGAACAGACCTCTCTCGAGTGACCTACTGTCCTGACTGGAATCCCACAGGACTGCTGCGGTAAAATCATGGAGTAAGAGAACGATCGGGCGCTGGAAGGAGGAAGGCGAAGAACTGCCCACACGGTCCGGTCCGGGTAAGGTCGCGTAAATGCGACAAATTGTGAAATGATTGTTTGATTTGGATAATACTAGTATTACTCTTTTGTTGGTACCTCTGGAGATTCACCGTCTGCAAACGGAGAAACAACAGGCTCTCCCTTTGCAAGCAGTGAAGGATAGGTAACGCAGACCTTTGTCCCCGTTGTAATCCGTCGTGCCTATCTTCCTCCCCCACTGTTTCCCGAACTGTTGTTCGTGGATTATTGTCTGGAGATTCTCTGTCTACAAACAGGGAAGAACAAGGTCTCTCTTTGTAGGTAGCGAAAAGGTAGGTAACGCAAACCTTTAACACGTCGTACCTACTTATTCTCCCCACTGATTGTTTGATTGACCGTACATTAAGTGTTCGGTATTGGTTCTTTTGAGGTATTCACCGCCTGCAAACAACGGAGAATAGAAATATTCTGTCTAGTCTTTGCCCGCCGTGATAAGATAGGTAGTGCAGACTTTTGTCCCCGTTGTAATCCGTCATGCCTATCTTCTCCCCACTGATTGGTAGCCTGTTTAGCCCGGACCGCTTATTAGAGATGAACCATCCAGCTCCACTGGAGGGCACACCTAATAAGGACATGTTCATTAAGTGTGGACTAGTCGCTATAGCTTATAATAGGTTATGGCATAAAAATACAAGAAAAAGAGTTGAGCGAAATCAGTAGGCCACTGATGAGTTATCAACTTCGCTAAAAATAAAATAAGAAACGTTAGAAATAACCCGCAATAAGAAACATAAAAATGGCGAGGGAAGACAAGCTTGACACCAAGGCAGCCACGAGGTAGCTAGGCTCCATTGCCTATTCCTGCTCCAAACATGTCTGCCTCATTGCCCGCCACGCCCAAATAACGGTCACATGAATTAGGAACAAACCAATAGGTACCTACCCCCATTCCGGAAGCTCCCGAAGTGCAACAGGTCCGCGGTTACGCCCATCCGGAAGGCAAGGCCTCGATGCGTGCAGGGCTCGGCTGGCCGCAGTCGGAGGGGGAGGCTGTAGGGTGGACGGCCCGAGGAATCGTGGAGGTCTCTCCCTTTCCCCTCTTCTGCTGCCCTGCAGGCCACAGGGGGGGGGGGGAGCTGTCTTGCCTCAGCCACCGACCACCCCCCACCCCCTCTCTTGCCTGATCTGGCCATCGACGAAGACCGGAGCCAAGGCGAGGTCGGACAACCCTGAGAGTTGCAGGTAGTCCCGCCACATGACTACGCCTGAGAGTTTCAGGTAATCCCGCCACATGACCACGCCTGAGAGTTTCAGGTAGTTCCGCCACATGTCAAAAAAGGGGGGGATGTCTTGCCTCAGCCACCGACCCCCCCCCCCCCATCTTCAATAGCTGGCACGGCCAATACCGAAGCGCTGGAGCCGAAAAACGGCGCGGGGTCGCTGGAAGGGGGAGGCGGCGCGAACGACCCTCCCCCACCTCCCTCCAGGTGGAGGCTTCCAGCGACACCCCAACGCTCTTGCTTAAAGAGGGTCCACATCGAAAAGCGGTCTTTCGCCCGGGACGGGCACCCGCCCCATGCCTTCTCTCCTCAACTTTGAAGATTCTATGAGAGCCGGGGGGCCCCCCGACCCCTCCGCATGGGCCCCTGACCCCTCCGCATGGGCGCCCCCGTCCCCCTCACTGGGAGTCGCGACATCGGCGCACTCCTGCCGGCGCCATCCTCAGTTTGGAAATGACTAAAATCCTGCAAAGATACAGATTTGTTCAGTCCCGGTGGAACACCAGAATGACCCGGTAGGAAAAGATTGTTGCCTCCCTCCCCACTTTTTGACTGATGATTCATATTGTTAGTCTGCCACCCCATTACGAAAACTTTTTGAACTACCAAAAGAGGTTCTGGTCCAACCACGAGTCATTGGAGACATTCTGACTATACTGGAACCTGCCTGACCTCGCCCAAAATGGCGCAGATACACGAAACGAAACTTTCAAACTCCCTGTTCACCCGGATTGCTCAAATCTTGATGCTCCGAGATATGTATGCACTTTTTGGACAATGAAAGTCGATAAGATGGATAGTGATTATGTGCTTAGAGAAGAAAGCAATGTAAGACAGATATTGATCATGTGTTGGGACAATGAACTGATTTAGGGTGGGTACTAATTATGATTGGGAGCAATGAATTGGTGTAATGTAGGCACTGAGTGAGCATTTGGATAATGAATTAATGAATTGATTGAAAAACTGAATTCTTGACATGCATCATGCTTGCCCTGTAGGAAAGTTCGATACGATTTTATTGCACTGCTGCACTTTATGCAATGAACGGCCACCAACTTCGTTCCTCTTATGTACAGTTCCAGTCTGCTCCGTGGCCGGTCCACTAGGTTGTAGGCCCGTATTTGTACATCAACACTTTTTATTAAAGGTATTTTGAAAAAGAAAGTATAATTGTAGCGGTTGCATTAATGAGTTTTGAATGTATTACTACTGTGAGCGAAGAATAAGTATGATTAAGGCTGAAGGTTAAAAAGGGCCCGATATTTAGCAGCTACATTATGTGTCACAGGCAGCCGGAAAAGTGTTTTAGACGCCCTTAAACGACACCACAGAAATGCCACCTGACCGCCACCCTTGCACGCAACCTAAAGGGGTCGCGACCAAGTGACTCATGTAGATACGCAGATCGTCAATGATTATCTATCTGACACTACTGGTCCCACTGGGCTTAAACGCCGAGATGGTAGAGAAATGCACTACATTGAGATAGGTCGAGTATGTGGTAAGTAAAAACATTTTCGGACTACTGCATGCTGATGTGGTTTGAATGCTGCCCCCACCCCCTTCTTTCTCCTCCCTTCTGCAGGTCGCCTCGGAACGACGACTGAAGTGTGGAAGAGCGATGATCAAACAACCGACGAAAAGGGAAGGAGGGAATATGAGCATAGCCCTTATGTTGATAAGTTTTTAAAAAAGACGTAGACTTAGACATGACTGTTCCTCCTTAGAATGTAGCGACTGGGAGGATGGACTGACATAGAAACTTGACGGGTACTGTATGACGAAAATTGACTCGAAATAGCATGTTAAATAATGTAACTAGACGTTTGACTAGATAGGGAAAGGACAAAGAAGAGTGCCGGGGTAAGGATTACCAAGGCACCACCCGTCTGGGAAGTTAGGAATGTTGCTGATGTTCAAAATGTACCGCCTCCTTCTCACACTCTTATAGATATAACCAAGCTGTCCGACTGTTCTCCCGATCCATACCCGCCGTTGCCTCAGCCTGGAGAACTTCCCACCAAAGGAAGAAACTGAAAAATGGTTTAAGATCCAACCGTGGGTAAATAGCCCCACCAGGTTAATTTCTGACTGGCTGACCGAGGCGTAAGTATTGGCAATTGAGAACGTTCGCAAAGATAGCAAGCGAGAGGGAAAAGGAGGGAAAGGTAAAAAGAGCTAAGCACGTAGGTAAATAGGATATTAAAGATACGCAGGATGTAAAGATAGATCTTTCTGGCCAATATTAGTTTTATGTTTTGTCGTGAATGTCTTATATATGTAATACATGTACTGTCTTCCTTCGTCTGAGTTTGTGTGTGTGTACTGTAGGGATTTATGTCCTCCCTCTGTTTGCGTCTCTCCGTTACCTGACCCCCTGCTGTTCTGTGTTGTGAGCGCACTAAATGACCTATTTTCGTACACGTCTCTCTCTCTCTCTCTCTCTCTCCCCCCCCTTATCTATCTCTCTCTCTCTCTCTCTCTCCCTCTCTCTCTCTCTCTCTCTCTCTCTACATGTCATACGTGTACCGAATGGCTCGTTTAGATTGCGGACGACTCTCACTCTCTATGAGAGTCTCCCTATTTCCTCTTCCTTTTTGTGGTAAAATTGTGCCCCACCGGCACCAGTCTGATTGGATACTTATTGAACGCGAAGGTGTTCAGCGAAATTGACCGAAACTAAAATGATCGTATCTCGCCATATTACTACCTCTCCTTTCTGCAAAATGAATGAACTCGAATTGGCTGAGAAGGAAAGGACAGGTAAGACGACTAAAGTCCCCCAATCTGGCCTTTTACAGGGGAACTGTATGTCAATGGCACCTTATTTTTTAGTTCATCAGAGACGAACGCCAACGTCAAGATTGACCCCCAATGCCCAGATTGCCCCACCCCTTTGCACCCAAGCGCGAATGCCCGAAGCATCCCCGCCCCACTTGATTGACCCCAGCTGCTGTCCCGGATATAGACATGATGACCATGAGTAACTGTCGTCCCTCGAGAAAAACCTGTTTTACCCTGACTCTCGATGATAGCGCCCCCGCCCTGTTTGAAAAGGTTAGCCAGCCTTGAAGGGAAATGTTAGACTGTTAAGGCTCAGGTTAGAAAGACGAGTCTCCCTGGAGGTTCCGAAATGTTGAGTTTGATGAAATGCACAGTTGATAAGAGTCTGACTTTTCTCCATATGTGACATGAATAGACGATGAATAAAACTTGGCATGAACTCAGTAGGAATGCTGACATGTGCACTGCTTGGTAATGAACCTCTGACTGTGACCGATGAGCGTATCTCCCAAGTGCGTAGGATTGAGGGAAGAATTCACATGCATAAATGTCTTCTCCTGACCAGTTCTCTAAAGCTTGTTTTGTACCTATTCAAAGATTTACGATCACCGGAGGAGAAGGGTCGGACGTGACGTACAGCCTGGCTACAGATCTTGAGACACATATGACCTCGACCAAAGGTGGAGCTGCAGAGCAACAAGATATGGGACGAGACAACAAATCCAAACGTGGAAAATGAAACTTGACGGGCTGCCCTGAAGCCCTCAGTCTGCTAACCCACGTGTGCCTGAAGCCTCCGTCCCCCTTTTCAAGCCCGATTGATGGGCCTGCCTGCTTGTTATCCTTTGCTCCCTTGGTCCCATTGGTGTGTCCCAGGAAATCTGACCCCACTCCGCCCTCTCTCCTATCGACTATTTGAACAACACACCCTCTTTTCCATGTGACTTCTTGCCAAAAGGAAGAACAGCATTCAGGTGGGAATAGGGTGTTGCCACGGAACTATAGGTGCCGAGCATAAGGCGCCACTAAAGGGATTGGTTAGGGAACAGGACTGTGGTCTAACAGCAGAGGACAGACCGCACCTTGCAACACGAAAGGTTAAATACGAGCTGGACCTATAGCTCCACCGCCGGTGCTCAACAGCGCCAACTGAAGGACACGGACTAGAGCCTACCAGTGATGGCTCACTGCTAAAAAGACACTGTGACGAAGAGATCTTGCGTATTGAACTGAATTCCGCCCTCAACTACTTGGTCAAAATGTTCATTGGTCACATTTTTAAGTCAGAAACATTTATGCTGTGTAGTGCGTTTGAATGTTAGGAACTCGACAAATGCAATTTCCTATGTGCTGCATTCTGCCCATCACATCAACTGTCCATGATTATATGCCAAATGTTAGTATTGACAAATGCTAATTCTTCAACCGCGCCTGTTTATATGTACCCCCATCAATTACAAAAATGAACTCTGTTATGTAAAAAGGGGCGACTGTGGAAAATTAGAAAAATTGATGTACATAAGCGACGTTCATTTCCCTTTTCCCACTCCTCTCCCTGTAAGCACCATGAATACCATAAAATATTGACCGCATCACTCCGCCAGTAAAAGCCCGTACCCATATGTACATAACAGCCATTCTAGGCACCCTGGCCTTTTTTCCCGCTCATTAGAATCACCGGCTTCCCTTCTGCGCGTATTTGAACCCCCCCTCTCTCACATGCATAGACCATGAAACCCTCTCCCTCTGCGCGACCCTGCCCTGAAAGGCAACCCTTCTGCTTGACCCACGCAAACCCCCCATTTCCTCTTGAAGAGGCATCCTTTGCCTCAGCTGACATAGCCCTCCCCAGCTGCACCTGACTGCCCCCGCTCTCTCATGTACGGGTCATAAGATCTCTCTCTGTGCGACTCTGTCCCTGTGCACACCCTGGCTTCCCCCCTCCCCTTCTCCCTCACACGGGCAAGTCATAAACCTTCTTCTTCTGCAAGACCCTGTCCTTGGGAGTCACGGCCGCGCCTGACCAGCACCTCCTTTCCTTTCATGAATAACCCCTCTGTTAGTAAACCCTCCCTCCGCGATTGACTGTCCACACATGTCTGAGGTCATCGCCTAAGCCAGGAGATACTGTTTACTGCTTATTGTATGGAGTCACTCCTCTTCAAAGGACCCACTATTGATCCTGGCCACCCCACCCCCTGGGCTACGATCAGGCGCACACATCCTAAAAATTGGCGGAACACTCAGCTGCGTGATTACCCTCCCCTCTTATCAGCAGGTCAAGGGTCCCTATTGTGAACATATGTGGGGTAGGATTGACACGAGGATTATGGGGATGTCTTTTCCTTGTTTCACAATATCGTGATTGTAATGCCAAGTATTTTGTAAGGTATAAAAGACGATGTCTCAGCTCACTTGTTAGAGCACCTCCCGATGGCACCTTGTTTCGTGTCTGAAATGACAGGCTCTCCTCATGAGTAAATAAATCCTGTTCTTGTGATTCCTGCTTCCAGCGCCCGTCTCTTTATTTGGTAACTATTCAGGATGGGAACTAAGAGGCGTCTTACGCCAGCAGCCTGGGCATCGATAGTAATATGGGCTCCTGTTCCACAGTAGTGCGTGCAGGGCGGACGTTCTGTAGGCGGCTCGGCATGGCCATGTCGGGGGCAGTGCTTCCACATCACAGAGTCAGGATTTCCATGGGGGTGAGGGCCGACTTGAGGACCTGGATTGCATTCCTGCAATACTTTAACAGTGTGTCCCTGGACTTTGATGAGGAGAGGGCGGTCTGGCAATGCCAAATTTACTCTGATGCAGCTGCATCAGCGGGGTTTGGTGTTTTCTGGGATGGAAGGTGGTGTGCGGAGAGCTGGCCGGCTCCATGGCTCAAACAATGGAGGAGCTTTGCTTTCTTGGAATTCTTCCCTTTACTGGTGGCACTGGAGGTGTGGGGGGAGGAATTTCGAAACAGGTCGGTGCTTTTCCATGTGGACAACATGACGGTTGTGGAGCTGGTGAATCATCAGAGGGCAAGGGACCTGAGAGTGCTACGGCTGTTGCGGAGGTTCATGTTGGCTTGTCTGCGGTTGAATGTGGTGTTTCGGGCGAAGCATGTCCCTGGGGCGAATAATGACATTGCGGATGCTTTGTCTCGTTCGCAGTGGCAGCGGTTTCGGCACCTGGCACTGGGAGAAGATACATGCAAGACCGAGCTGCCGGCCGGCATCTGGGCCTTGGGGGAGTGAGGATGATTGGCCTGGTGGAAGGTTCTGTTACAGAGACCACGAGGAGGACGTATCGTTTGGCATGGTCTGAATTTAGTGCTTTCATGGGTTGGAATCTGGATTGTGTCGTGGGTGTTGAGTCTGAGGTGGAACAAGGGCTGAGACGATTTGTGCTGGACTGTATTGACAGGGGTTTGACTGCGGCTACGATTTCTGGTAAATTGGCAGGGATATCCTTTTACTGTGCCTTGTTTCTGGGTTTTGATCCGACTAAAGATGTGATCGTGAGCAGGATGTTGCGGGGTTGGGGCAGGGAATGCAGGAGTGTGGGGGTAGGCTGCGGGAAGCGGTTACTTTTGAGTCCGGCTGGTTGGGGTGTTGCCGGAATGTTGTTACGACCTGGTTGAGGTTGGCCTTTTCCGTTTGTGTATGGTGTGGATGTTTTTCGGGGCGTTCAGGGTGTCTGAGTTGCTGGGTACAAGGAGAATGGCTGGCAAGTTGTTCGAGGAGATTCGAGTGGATGGAGGTCGCTTGGGTATTTGGTTGCGGTGCTCGAAGACGGATCAGTTGGGCAGGGGTAAGTGGGTGTGGCTGAATGAGACGGAGGGTGGGGCGGTATGCCCTGTGGTTGAATGGCCGACTTTCCTGGGGACGGTGAGTGTGGCGCGTGGGGAATTTTCATGCATCAGGCGCAAGAATGACGGCGGGCCAAATATTGGTGGTGTTGCGCAAGGCTTTGCGACGATTGGGTCTGGATGCGTCTGGTTTCGGGACTCACTCCTTCAGGATTGGGGCTGCGACAGCTGCGGCCAGGTTGAGGTGGTCCTGGGATAGGATTAGGCGAATTGGGCGGTGGAAGTCACGCTGTTGTGAGAGGTATGTGAGGAAATGAGATGGTCCCAGGTAGGCTGTTGGTTGATTCATGGTTTTGCTGTTCTTGTTCTAACATCTTTTTCTTTGTAGGTTGCATGGGTGGACCGGGAAATAAGACAGTGACATGGATTGTTGGGCACTCCTTCGTGCATTGGGCGTCCAAATATGCGGAGCAACAGGTTTACGGCCGTAACCTGGGACTGAAAGGACACCTACACGAGGTACAATGGTGGGGCAAAGGTGGCATGCGATGGGGGGCAGTACTGCCCTGGCTCACGAAGATGATCCCGCAAAGAGGATGCCCTGATTTGTTGATAATACATCTGGGAGAAAATGACTTGGTGCAGCTGTTAGGTTTGGCGCTTTTACAGCTTATGCAGGGGGACCTGGAGGTGCTGAAGTCTAGGCTTGCAGGGACCTGCATTGCCTGGACAGAGTTGGTCCCCAGGAAAGTGTGGAGAGGGGCAATGAAGCATGGGGCGATCGAAAAGGCACGAAGGAAGCTCAATAGGGCAATGAGACTATACTGTGGTGACAAGGACATCAAAGTGATTGCACACAGAGGGATTCGTCTGGAGGAACCTTTAGTTTTTAGGGACGACGGAGTACACTTGTCACAGCTGGGCAATGTGTATTACATGATGGAGATGAGAGATGTAGTGAGCAAGTTATGGAATGAGGCCATCTGGGTATGGTATTAACTGGGATAAGTCACTACTGTACCCCTTAACGAGTGGGGTGCCCTCCCTCACATCCAGGTGTATTGTGCCCATAGAAGAAAATTGTTTTAAATCCCTTGGCATCTAAATAACGAGAGACGCCCAGGTCTTCCATAGCAAAGATGTAGGCAGACAGCTCGTCAGGCTCATAACAGATGCCAAACATTGACGGACCCTTCCCTTGACCATGATGGGCCGAGCCGCCATGTTCAAAATGAAGGCACTACCCAGATTGTTATACGCATTACAGAATACCCCTTACGAGGTGCCCCCTCCTTTTTCAAGCGAGTAGACTCAGAACTTCGAACGCTGTTATGGAGTGGGGCAGCCCCACGAATTGCGCTGGCCAAATTACAGAACGGAATATATGAAGGTGGTCTGGCAGTACCAGATATTGTAGTTACTATTGGGCAGCACATATAACCAACGTGAATGGGTGGATGTTCGAAGACAGAACAGATCCAGCATACAGGGTTTATAGAGGCCACAGGTGAAAAGGGTCCAAGGGCGATACTGTATTATTATTATTAATAATAATAATCGACCCCCGAAGGGGTATCTCCGCGCTTGCCTTGGGAACCCGTCCTGGTTTTTCCCTGTGAGATAGCCCCTACAGGGCATCCCCAAGGTGAAAGCCATTTAGAAAAGGGGGTGGTGATGAACAGAGTGTCTGAGTTAAACAGACCACTCTTACCCAGTTCAAAGATCAGGGCTTGATCCATCACCGTTATTTATCTCACTGCCCCATCCCAGCTCAGAACCTGGCTATATGCAAATCAGTCTGTCCCTGGCCCAGTGCATCATGGGAACAGGGCAGACTAAACTACCAAGCCAATTCTTCACCAGAAAGGAGACAAGCTACCGGGGACCGGTTTCTGGCATTTCAGCCTTCTTCGGCCCGGCTTGCTTGAATCCTGATGGAGCAGTGAGAAAGGGACTCATGTCTGAGTATACCCTGCCACACCTATAGTGGCCAAAAACGATTTAGAAAAGGGGGTGGTGATGAACAGAGTGTCTGAGTTAAACAGACCACTCTTACCCAGTCCAAAGATCAGGGCTTGATCCATCACCGTTATTTATCTCACTGCCCCATCCCAGCTCAGAACCTGGCTATATGCAAATCAGTCTGTCCCTGGCCCAGTGCATCATGGGAACAGGGCAGACTAAACTACCAAGCCAATTCTTCACCAGAAAGGAGACAAGCAACCGTTCCCCGGGAGCTTGTTTCCTTCCCAGTGTAAGAATTGGCTTTTGTAGTTTGGTTTGCCCTGTTCCCATCATGCACTGGGACAGGAACAGACTAATTTGCATACAGCCAGGTTCTGAAACTGGGATGGTGCAGTGAGCTAAAAAACTGTGTTGGATCTAGCCCTGATCTCTTGACTGGGTGAGAGCTTTCTGCTTAATTCAGAGACTCTGTCCCTCACCACCCCTTGTTGTAAATATTTTTGTCCACCCTAAGCGTGGAAGGGTATTCTCAGATGTGAGACCCTTGCTCATTGCACCATCAGGATTCAAGCAAACCGGGCCGAAGACGGCTGTAATGCCAGAAACCGGTCCCCGGGAGCTTGTTTCCTTCCCAGTGTAAGAATTGGCTTTTGTAGTTTGGTTTGCCCTGTTCCCATCATGCACTGGGACAGGAACAGACTAATTTGCATACAGCCAGGTTCTGAAACTGGGATGGTGCAGTGAGCTAAAAAACGGTGTTGGATCTAGCCCTGATCTCTTGACTGGGTGAGAGCTTTCTGCTTAATTCAGAGACTCTGTCCCTCACCACCCCTTGTTGTAAATATTTTTGTCCACCCTAAGCGTGGAAGGGTATTCTCAGATGTGAGACCCTTGCTCATTGCACCATCAGGATTCAAGCAAACCGGGCCGAAGACGGCTGTAATGCCAGAAACCGGTCCCCGGGAGCTTGTTTCCTTCCCAGTGTAAGAATTGGCTTTTGTAGTTTGGTTTGCCCTGTTCCCATCATGCACTGGGACAGGAACAGACTAATTTGCATACAGCCAGGTTCTGAAACTGGGATGGTGCAGTGAGCTAAAAAACGGTGTTGGATCTAGCCCTGATCTCTTGACTGGGTGAGAGCTTTCTGCTTAATTCAGAGACTCTGTCCCTCACCACCCCTTGTTGTAAATATCAAGGTGAAAGCCAGGCATCCCGCCGCGGGGGGGGGGGCGTTGTGGAGATTAAGCAAGCTTAATGCCCAGAGTTGCAGAGTGTCAACCCATGATTAGGTCAGGCACCGAAAGCGAGAATTATCGAGTCCGTAGACATTTGAGCTCAACACCCTGCCGCGTCGGGAATCGAACCCTGGTCCCGGGTCTGACCTCTGCTTCAAGGTCTGCCTGCTCTAACCAGTGAGCCACACTTCTGAACCTTTCACAGAAGCCAAAAGGCGTGCGATGGTTGTGGCTGTTCCACTCTAAGGCTGACCTGGTCTGTATGTTTCGCGTGAAATCTGATGCCATTTGTTGTCTGGAGGTGCATGTTGCAGCATCTCTATGTGATTGTCACCATATTTGTGCCTGTGTACACTAAGCATGTAGATAAAACCTTCCAGTGTCACACAAAGACAGTCATTAAAATATGGTAAGCAGCGTCAAACTACTTGGGCTGGGAAAACAAGCTTACAGGAATGACACCCCTCTGGGTGGGAGACCAGAGGGGTGTCTGCTGGGGGAGCTTTAGCAAATGGAACCTCTTGGGACTAGAGATCCTCAGAGATATATGGAGAGGGGGAGCATACATCACGTTTGCTTCTCTACAGGCAGAATATGACTTAGGGAAGGGGGAGTGGCTTTAATACCTTCAAATGGGCCATGCTCTGAGGAAACACATGAGAGAGGGTGAAGTGCTGGAGGTCTCCTCTCCTATGTAAGATAGAATTGCGACAGAATATAAACAAGTTAAAACTGTCTCCCTGTTCTATAGGAATATTATAAATAATGGGACCCCACAGACGGCGATACTGACCTGGGTGCTGCCAAAACGCAGAATCACACTTCCTTCCAGCCTGCCCTTATCCCAGGAGGGATCCGCCGCCTTTTGCCCCTGTGTCCGCTGCTTGCAGCACCCGCTTCGCGGGTGCCGCTTCGCGGCTTGTGACGAGGGGTAGAGGCTGTCAGGGCGCTTGCTGTTGCGAGGAGGAGGAGTTGAGACCCAGCAGAGGGAGCGCGCCAGCAGGGACTCACAAGACCAGGAGTCCCTGCGTTGCACAGGTGTGCACGGCCGCGCCCCCAGCGAGACACGCCCCCGCTTGTCCAGGGCTCAAAGGCGGGAGCTGCTTTCTCTCAAGCGGGACCCCACAGACGGCGATACTGACCTGGGTGCTGCCAAAACGCCGAATCACACTGCCTTCCAGCCTGCCCTTATCCCAGGAGGGATCCGCCGCCTTTTGCCGCTGTGTCCACTGCTTGCAGCACCCGCTTCGCGGGTGCCGCTGCGCGGCTTATGGCGAGGGGTAGAGGCTGTCAGGGCGCTTGCTGTTGCGAGGAGGAGGAGTTGAGACCCAGCAGAGGGAGCGCGCCAGCAGGGACTTACAAGACCAGGAGTCCCTGCGTTGCACAGGTGTGCTCGGCCGCGCCCCCAGCGAGACACTCCCCCCGCCTGTCCAGGGCTCAAAGGCGGGAGCAGCTTTCTCTCAAGCGGGACCCCACAGACGGCGATACTGACCTGGGTGCTGCCAAAACGCTGAATCACACTGCCTTCCAGCCTGCCCTTATCCCATGAGGGATCCGCCGCCTTTTGCCGCTGTGTCCACTGCTTGCAGCACCCGCTTCGCGGGTGCTGCTGCGCGGCTTGTGGAGAGGGGTAGAGGCTGTCAGGGCGCTTGCTGTTGTGAGGAGGAGGAGTTGAGACCCAGCAGAGGGAGCGCGCCAGCAGGGACTCACAAGACCAGGAGTCCCTGCGTTGCACAGGTGTGCACGGCCGCGCCCCCAGCGAGACACGCCCCCCGCCTGCAACGCCCCCTATTTAACCATCGGCCTGTCGCTCAGCGGGACGCGAGCGGGACGCCGAGCGAAGCCCGAGCAAAGGGCGGGCAGTCTGTGGCAGTCAGGGGCTGTCAGAGGCTGGGCTGGGCCACCCCCCCCTTCATCCACCATTTCTGGTCCAAGAGCTTGGAGTCTCCCTGTGTGTATAGAGGCCCCCATGTCTACCCATTCTGGCAAAGCACTGAGGGGTGGGGGAGAAGGTGCCACGGGGAGCTCAATGATAGGCACAATGGACAAATTCATCACAAGAGTAGCAGCGGTCATTGAAAAGGAGATTGTGATGACGGAACGTCGCCTCTCACAAGATTCTTTCCCTTCTAAACGCTCCTCATTAGGAGCAGTGGCATATGCCCTGTCTCCTAACTCCACCCACCCTGTCTCCCCTCTTCTTGGGAACCTGTCCGAGCAGCCACGGATTACAGCTATAGGGGCAAGTATAGACAGGTTGGAAAGCTTAATATCAGATCCCTTGCCCTCCAGCCCTAGCCCAGTGGCTACAGATCCCCGACCCATCATATATATCAGCACTACCACTGGCCACAATTCTCAACCGCCCCATCAGGTCCCTTCCCTGGCTTGTAACCCGTTGCCCCTGGTGCGAGCTTGCCTGGTTCGCAACAAGAGGAAAAGGGTTGCTAGTATACGGAAGGGGAGTCTTACTTCACTCCATAAGGTACCGAGGAAGCACGTCCCCAGAGGCCCTACCGCATTAAACGGTGGAGGTCCTGTAACATCTGGAGGAACTGCTCCTCTGGTACCTGTGGTTGAAACTCCTCCGGCCCATCACTCGGTCCCGGTATCATCCACATTATCACATGAGGTGCCCTCCCCCGAGCTCATTGAGAAACTCGTCAAGTCCTTGCTGGTCCCGCTTATCGACCAAGTCAAGAGTCTGGGGGACAGGCTAGATTGAGTTGAACAGACCACCCGGGACAATTTCTTCTCCATGAAAACTCTCATCAAACTACAGTCTAAACTCAGGGAGGACACTGCGGAGGGGAATGATGGAAAAGGGGACCCAGGGGGTTTAATACAGGGAACTTCTTCGGCAATGCCTGCTCTTGCACTAGTTACAGGGAATGCTTCGACATCTGCGCTCCCTGCTAGTGTAAAGCCGACACTTATTACCCATGTTGCCCAGGTCCATGTCAGCACCCCCCCAGTAGTGAGGATTGTAAAGCCCAAACCTGACCAAAAAAAGCTGCATGAGGGAGGGGTTTGCTCTAAGCCAAAACGACCTCCCGTCCCACCCACTGACGCCAGAGGAGTAGCCCCGGTTTCAAAGGCAAAAATAGTTCCTAGCCAACCTGAAATCCCTAGCCCTGCGGTTATACCACAGAAGGTGGCTCGAAAATGTCCCCCAGTTAATCTCCCACCTGAGTGTCAACCATATGTTGTTGTCCTCATCAAGGTTCCTGCCTTGAGGGACGCTCAGCTGGAAACCCATCAAGCACTAAAGAATAAAGTCATCCACTGGTTGAAGGCCAACAGACCCCTTCTCTTGGGTGTGGATGGCTTGATTCTGGGCGTGCGCAGGGTGGGATGGATTGGACAGGGAAAAAAACTGTTCGAGGGTGACTGTGTGGTGGTTCTGAAGCGAATATGTTCCATCTTTATCAAGACTAAAGTTCGATGTCTGTCTTGTTTCAGGGTCTGTACAATTCCCCTACAATAGATATACATACAATTAATCTTCCATTTTCACAAAAAACGATCACAGCTATCATACTTGGTTGGTAAGCCACAATTAGATGATCCTTGGTTAGCTACTCATTCCTATTACAGGGAAAGTCTTACAACTAACATAGTACATTCATTAGCTTCTATTTTACTGTCATACTATATCTCTGTAATCTCCCACATAGTTTGCTGTTGCACGAATAACCAAGTCTAAATTGCTAGGGATTCAACGGATAAGAACACAGTCACTATTCTTGATCACTGCTTAGATACAGTGTTGCCTAGTCCCTGTGAGATTCTTTTGGACTAACTCGGAAACCAACGGGTCCATTTAAGTTCTATATCCCTAATTGGGTATGATGCTGCAAAGATCCTAATCAGGTGCTGTTAGAATGTTACTGATATTTTCATGACTGTAAGAACCCCCTGTCCCTATTTAATGTGGGATTGGAGTGCATATGGGAGACTTTGAGGCCGTTGCACCCGTATATTAAAGCGGAAAGGCTCCTAGTACAGCTTGCACTATTGGATAACCCTGATACCATTGTAATACGGTTAATACAATTTCCATCTTACCAGTGTGTTTCTGTGCGATGTGATTAGCTGATGGGTCTGTTCTCTACCACGTTTTTAAGAAGTAAAATAGGATAGATTCCTTAAATACAGATGGTTATTATTAAAGGTGTCTGCAGGGATAAGAATTGTATGTACTATGTGTGGCACAAGCATAGTGTATTGAATGGGTCTATACTCCTAGGTTGTATGATACACTGTATTATTACCATAAAAGGGGTTTAAAATCCTCACACTGGTCTAGAAAGGATGAGGGTGTCTCTTTACGGAGATAGATAGAAAACCAAAAAAATTATACCTGTATAATCTCTTCAGAATGTTTAATGATGTCACTTTATAGATTACGACGGTGTACAAATTACAATGGTTCCTGACGGAGATCAATCAAGTTCCATCTACTTACAAAAACACACAGAGCCGCTCGGTCAGGGAATTGTTTTGGTGACTCTACTGGATTGTATTTGTAAGCCCAAAATACACGTACCTCTAAAATCGAGTGGAGAATCGTCTCCAAACTGGAAAGAAGAACGTTTACGTTAGCGAGGTTTTGTTGGAAAATGATGGGCACTTGACACGTTTTTCGCTGTCAGGTAAAGCTGATTTTTGAGGTGGAGCGCTCTAGCAGTTTCCTCGAGCGGGAATACAATCTCCCCTGGAGAAATTTTAAAAAATACTGTTAAGTCTTTTTAATCTTATAGCGGGGACATGAAGGATTCGCCTATGTGCTAATACTAGGGAATCTGGGCTGTAAAAGTCTTACCTCCTAAAGCGGATCAATCACGCTGCTTCTGGGGGTTCTGGTTCGAATGATATGAGACACGCGAACACCCTTGCTTAAATGTAGGATGTTCTGATGTGATTGGTCTGAACCAAATTGTTTGTAGACCAATCATGGCTACTTCTTTCGAGGTTAAGTATTTGCATACTATGCTTGCAGTGCGCTCAATCCTATTGGTTGTTTATTTTTCGAATGGACACTCCCCTCTGAGGTTTACTGCAGTTTCAACTAAGGTTCTCATGTAATGTTTGCATACTATGCTTGCAGTGCGCTCAATCCTATTGGCTGTTTTATTTTTCGAATGGACACTCCATATGTCAAACAGTAACATTTGAGGAGTATTGCGTCATACTACTCAAGATTTTGTCGTGGGCATGCTTATGTCAGCATCATGTCTCTGCCCTATGAACATTAATGTCATTGGCGCCTCCGGCGCGAAGCTCCCAGTCGCCTCTCGACCTCTTCCTCTGGCTGAGCACGTAATGCCGCAGTGGGCCTGCTGCTGCGGCGTGGAACACTAACCTGTGACGAAGACAGCCTGCTGTGACTAGATGTCCCCTCACTTGTGTCATCCCCTCCTGCATGGCCATGGCCAGTTGGCTGCAGAGCCTGAACATCAGTGGTTACCTGCTCTAGTGCCCGTGCCACGTCCTGACAGCATTGGACCATCTGGAGTTGCATGGCCAAAGACCTAGGGAACAGCTGGGAAGTGGCGTTGCCAATTACATAATTGGAGCGCGTGTACGCCGAGAGGCGTGTGAGGAGCTGTCGGTGGCGGCGGCGGGTGAGGTTTCGCTGGCTAACCATGGCCGCAGTGTTTGCCTCCATAGCTGTGGTCATCCGGTCCATCCGGTCGGACAGATGGGCAACATTCCTGCCTGTATTGTGCAGCTGCAGGTATAGCTGCAAGGTGTCGTGCCTGTAACTGGTGCACGCGCAGCATGCGGCGCTCTATTGCGAGCCCTGGCACATGCACAGTCATCCCCCTCCTGCCGGTGCGTGGTGTACTTTGGCGCCGCTCCCTGACCTGCCTGCTGGGCTGGGTGGGCACAGTAGGTGTGAATTGTGTCGCTGGTCTTGCAGCTGCTGGTGTTGACGATGCCACTGGCATGGGTCTCACAGCTGACGATGTTGGTGCGCCTGTTGTAGCTGGCGTTGCAGGTGGTGGTATGCCTGCTGGCACTGGTGCTTGGCCAGATGGAGCTGGTTGTGTGGATGTATCTTCCTCACCCTCAGGATCCTCATGTGTTTCATCAATTTGCAGCCCCTCACTGTCGCTGCTGGTGTTATCAGCGCCACCTGTGATGGAAAGTGGACCTTGATTAATTACATGTATCTTTCACATGTAAGGTTGCTACATGCATGCTGGCTACCATTCCCTGACTGGCTGTTGCATTGACTACATTAGGACATGTCTGGCTGCATGGGACTTTTTGTACATTGTGGTCAGACTACATGTCCCACAATGCTATAGGGATATTCTGGTGTGCATGGGCTGCTTGACTGGGGTTTATTATGGGTAGCTATAGGGTCATGGCCATTGTTAGGGGACATGGTGGCAGTCGCATGGCACTTACCTTGGCTGTCTTGGGTCGGTCGGGATGAGTCCAGCCGGGTTACCCCCACGCATGCCTTAGTTTGCAATGTGTCCTCAACACGATCCTCCAATGGGGTGTTGGGAGGGACTGTAGGCTCTCCCCCTCCTGTTGCAAGGCGCTCACCCAGCCTCTCAGCCACCCTCTCCTTGGCACGACCTCGGAGGTCGTACCACCTCTTTTTGAGATCGTCAATTGATCTCTGTGTCACTCCAACAGTGTTCACTTTAGCGCGGATGCGCAACCACAGTCGCCGTTTCTCGGCCTCTGGCACCCTCCTGGAGTCCTTGCCAAAAAGTCTATCATGGTCTTTACAGACTCCATCAATGAGATGTTCCAGCTCCTGTTCGGAGAATTTAATTTTGCGCTTTCTCCCTGTGTCACTGGGCCCTGCTGCTTCCTGTGACATAGCTGCAGTCTGCAGTATCCAAATGCAAAAACTGGAGGTGGTTGGAGTGGAGCTCTGAGCAGTGCTGCTTCCAATTCTGCCTCAGTATTCAGAATGAGGGAGGGAACTGCCTGCTTCCTGGTTGTGATGTCATCACAGTGCTCGAAATGCGACTTCCCGTTTTTGCGATCTCACTATTGGCGAGATCGCAAATTGTGATCTCGCTAATAGCGAGATCGCAATTTCAACACAGGATTTGACCGATTTTGCGATTTTTCTGCGATTTCAGATTAATCGCTATCGGCTTTTGCGGCCAAATGCGAATCGCTAAATTTTATCGCAGATTTACATGAATCCCATTATGCGAATTCTAAATTGCGATTCGGTATTAATCGCAATTTAGAATTCTCAGAATAGGGTTTTCATGAATCTGGCAGTTAGTCCTTCAGGAACGTATTTTACAAGATTTGACATTTCAACAAGAAGCAAATAGAAGTCAAATAAAGCAAAAGAAAGTAAAAATAAAAGTGGGCAGAATACAACTTTCAGAGACAAACAGCCTGATTCATCAAGCTGATTTGCGCTCGCAAAGGGCCAGATTCTGAGAATCTGGCCCTTTGCCAGTGCGATTTTTGTATTTGGGATTCATCATCCCAAATGCAAAAATCGGTAATAGCGATTTCGCTATTTAGCGATGTATTACATTTAATGAATCTCTATTTGAGATTCCTTAAATGCAATTCATCATCCATTTTGAAATAGCGAATTCGCAATTTCGGCCCGCTATTTACCGCGAGGTCAAACCTCGTGGTAAATAGCGAAAACTTAGAAAAATACTTTTAAAAGCATTTTTCTAAGTTGCATGTTACACACACACATGTCCTTTGGACATGTGTGTGCGCAACTCCTGTTGAAATGTGCATTTAAGGGGTGCTACAGGGTGTCCTTTGGACACCCCTGGCACCCTTCAAATCGCTATCTTATTTGCGATTAGCAAATTGCTAATCGCAAATAAGGAATACTCCCCAATCATTCCTATGGGCCTTTTGGCCCATAGGAATGAATGGGGAGTTATTCCTTATTTGCGATTAGCAATTTGATAATCGCAAATAAGGAATCGGTAGGAATCGCATTTAATTTTGCGATTCCTACATGAATCCCGTTTTGCCAGTCTGTAATACGAATTCCTTATGAATCGCTATTTCAGACTCGCAAAACGGGTCTTTCATAAATCTGGCTGAAAATGTGTAGTAATAAGAGCACCTTGTGCCAACATCCGTGGTACAAAGCAGTATATAAATCCTAAAGTACAAAGCAATGAACTGAAAGTATTGATAATTGGATCACTCTAAATTCAAAAACACAAGAGTTATTTATCTTTTTCTTCCTAAGGCTGTAGACATCTTTTAAATCAAGAGCGTTAATATTCCAGAATTTGCCCTGTCACTCTCCCCAAAGTCTGTTATATTATAATCACTCAATATACAAAGTCTCCATGATACCCCATGTCAATAAACTTGCCAAATCAGCTATGCTCTACTTTCATGCGCTACACAAAAGATAAAACAATAGTTATTGCCTCCCTTTTTAAAATCAGCAGCTCATGTCCTTGCTCTTTATAGGGTTGACTTTTGCATTGCTCCCAGCGATTGCCTTATGGCACTGAAAACTATCCTTCATGCTACCGCAAGGCTTGTGCCATCTACCAAAAAATTCAACCACGTTACACCTATTCTGTCTGGGTTTCCCTGGTTTCTCCTTGAAGTCAGTGGGCCTCATTTACGAGGCCCCAGTAACACTATTGTGCCACCGGAGTGTCACTTTTCTGATGCTCTGGTGGTGCAATCTGCCGCAGCATGTCTACTAGTCCACGTAAAGCTATGCAAAGTGACTTTTCATGGCCTTGTAAATATGTGCCCCTTTCACGCAGAACACTGCGTGAAAGGGGCGACCATGGGTTTTGCTGAGGGTGTTCCCATGCAACACCCATGGAATCTGAAGCATTCCCAGATTTACGAGGAATTGTAAACCTGGAAATGATACAGATTCCAATACCACCCCAGGGATAGCCTGAGGGAGGCGCACTGAGGAGAAATAAGAATGTTTTGCAGCACACATCGAGGAAAACACCTTGCAGTTGTTTATGTGCAGGAAAGTGTCTCTTCCTGCATAAAAACAATCAACCCTACAACACAGACACCCTTGCACCAGGGTGCAAGGGTGCCTGCGATGGAACATGGCAGCACATTGTGCACCAGTGCAGGGGAAAAGGACAGGAATGCGCTGTATCTCATAGATATGGTGTATTCCTGCCTTTTTCTTTTGACGTAGGGTAGCGCAGCAAGATTGTTTGCAGCACTGCCCTGCGCCAGAACCTCCTAAATGATGCCCAGAATAATATTCAAATTGGGATGCCAAGATTACAAAGCTATCCACCTCAACTCCCCACCATGGCTCGCTTTCATGCTCAATCAATGATTAAAACACATTTAGTACTGAAGCCACCCTCCATCAACACCTACTCAGCATCTATCTTTGTCAGGTGCGGCCTCGCTTTTGTGGAGCTCACTACCAGCGGATTTAATAGCAAAACCAACGGATACCCTGCAAATGCCTGAAAATCCATCTATTTGGACTGTATTTGTCAGACTAAATGAACCTACACCCCTGTTCATGTATATCTACCCGCACTTACTCCCCACTACTGCTGCTATACATTTTCTGTAATTGATTACTATTTTGTTGTCATATTTTGTCGATTTGTGTTGTATAGAATATGCGTATCAGTTGTTCTAGTTAATGCGTGCTCATAAATTTCGGTGTTCCCTGCTCTGTACCAGTCATTCTCCTTTGAAAGGTACATGTGTTGCAACCCTTCAAATAGACACTAGGGGGCAGAATTGTTACAGTGAAGAGAATTCAGCAGCACTAAGACTGTGGTCGCGAAATAGAATACAGATTTACCTTAAAAGCGTAATCATTTGCCGTTATTTTTGTATCTATTTCTTTCTTTTTGCGCTGGCTGTACTCCTTTAAGGCTACTTGTTCTTTTACGCCCGTTTGTAATGCTTACTGTCAGTTGTACTAACATTTCTAAGTGACCGCCTTTTGTTTCTGTTCTGTGGTAGCAATCCTATTTTGCTTATCCAGGGAATATTGGATCAATAGATTCCGACAGGTGACAGGTGCTGGCTTCATCTTTCTTTTATATTTGAATAAAATATATTACACTTTTTTTTAAAAGTGTAATCTCTCGCTATTGCTTTCTGAAGGTTGAATGTTTTTGTTTTTCAAGCAAAGCTACTTATAGTGCGTTTTTAGTAGTTTAATAAAGCTCTTTAGATATTGGGCCATAACTACATTTTTCGACAATTACAATTTCTTTTTTTTTACATTTCCTCTTCAATAATTATGGCGCTCCCTTAAAAATTCATAGCTATTGTTTCCTTTTTCCTAGAGCGCACAGATGGCGTCTATACTTAGCGTCCATGCCCAAGGCATTCGATGAGTGTGAGCAGCTTGCCCAGTCCTCTGATGGCTACAGTGCGACAGTGGTGACTGCAAGCTAAATCTACAATAATGCAGCCAGGAGACATTTTCAGGGCATTGAAAACAACTTCAAACGTCTGTGCAGGTGGTATGTGTGTTTTTCTCACAGCATGAGGGCGATAAAATACTATATCCTGTTTTGTATTTTAGTATTGTGCGAGGTTTACCATTTGAAATTTTCAACAAGGTTGAGTAGAGCATCTCTTGTGTAATTTTCACCAGTTAGTCGTTGTTCCATCGAAATGCGAACAGTTCTGGGACATACGACAACAAACGATATCATTAAATACTATGGGCATATTTATAAGGAAATGACGCAGCGCCCCAGCAAATCTTGCATCGCTGGGTCATTTAAAAAACACAGGAATGCGCAGTATTTACAAGAATACGGAGCACCCCTGTGTTTTCCCTAGCGCTGGGTATAAAAAGAGCTGCCTAGCGCCAACAAAGACACCCTTGCGCCATAGTGAAAGGGAGCCTGCGTTGCAGGGATGATTGTGTATGTGCAGGAAGGTGTCCCATCTGGCATAAAAAACAATCAATAATGGCAATTTGATCTTTCTAAAGGCCTCATTTACAACAAAATGATGCAGCGCAGGAAGACATTTTGCTGCGCTGACTTGTGTCATTTTAGAAGCACAGGGATGTGTCTTATTAACAACTCCTGGACTTTGGTCCACGAAGTCTCCCTAGGAATCGAAGAGGGTGAATTTTTGGACTTCTCCATCTACCTTACACCGCATTTTACGCTCGGGGGGACACTTGTCTATAGGCCCCCGGGCTCCTCTGGAGCGTTTTTGAAAGCTCTCAATGAGATCATTGTCCCTAGGGCTTTACGCTTCTCCAGCTTTCTATTGCTGGGGGATTTTAACATATATTTCGACTGCCCGTCTGGAGCCGATAAGGTTGAACTGTCGGACTCCCTGAAAATGGCACAACTTACCCAATGGGCTAACTCCCCCACGCATATTGGGGGGCATATCCTTGATCTGGTGTGCTCTAACTTTCCCCTGTTTGACATCCATCCTCTTCAAATATCCTGGTCTGATCACTTTTTGATTCAGTTTTCTTGGTCCATTGCCAAACCTGTGCTTCTCATAAAGTCCCCTCAAAGCAGACCCTCTCAGAGGATTGACGCTTCCGTCCTCGGCAGGGTCCTGTCCAATTCCCGGCCTTCTGCCAATGTGACATTGGAGGGAGCTATAATGAATTTTTACTAACTGGATTGTCCAGGCTGCAGATTCTGTTACCCTTCCCCTCCCCGATAAGCGCGTTAGAAATGCCCCGTCCAAACCTTGGTACTCCAGCAACCTTAGAGCATTAAAACACTCCTGTAAAAAAATTGAACGTTGTTGGTGGTTAAATTATTGTCCATTGGCGAAAGCTTTACTCAGAAAGGCCCAGAGGGAGTATTATGGAGCTATTAAGGAGGCCAAAAGCCTTTTATTCGCTAAGCGCATTGCCTGCTCTAGAAACAACTCAAATATTTCCATTGTACAGAGCTTTCTCAATCCTAATGCAGAGCGGACGGACCTGCCTGTTTCGGCAGAATGGTGTGAGAAACTGTCTGACTTTTTTATCGACAAAATCCAGGCTATACAGGACTCTCTAGGATCGGACTGTATTGAGCAGACAGATGCCCACACCTCAAGTTCACCAGTTCCCCTTCTGCCTGCCCCCTCACTAACGACTTTTCTGCCAATCACACCCAATCACTCCGAAGGACTCTCTATCTATCCTCTCATCTCTCAAACCTGGATCTCCCTCTGATCCGTGTTCTGCTAGGCTGCTTGCTGAGGTGGCTGAGGTAGTTAATCCAAAGGTAAATACTATTATAAATCTATCACTTCAGACCGGCGCTGTTCCCAAGGTTTGGAAGGAGGCTAAACTTATACCACTTTTGAAAAAGCCCTCCTGGGATCCAAACATCCCTGCCAGCTATCGCCCTGTTTCCCTTCTTCCGGCGGTGGCCAAGATATGTGAGGAAGCAGTTTTTAGGCAGCTATCCACTTTTGTTGAGTCATCGGGTGCTCTTCACCCTGCTCAATCCGGATTCAGAGCGTCCTATAGCACCGAGACTGCTCTTGTGGAAATATCAGAAGCCATAAGGGAGTGTCTGTATGAGGGCGGCAGAGCGGCCCTGATTTTATTGGACCTCTCTGCCGCCTTCGATACGGTCCCTCACCAACTACTCCTTTCTAGGCTTTCCCACATCGGCATGTCTGGGCAGGCCTGGAAGTGGCTTGAATCCTTCCTAGTAGATCGCACACAGCAGGTCTGTATGCCCCCTTTCTCTTCCACCCCCCGGACAGTGGCTACTGGAGTCCCTCAGGTCTCGACTTTGAGCCCCCTGCTTTTTAACGTTTATGTTACCCCCCTGATCTTCCTCGCGGAGGAGCTGGGTGCTAAAGTCATCGCATATGCGGATGACACTCAGCTCCTCTTTACCTGGAAGGAAGGCGAAACATCTCCTTCAGCAGCCCAGCGCTGCCTTGCAGCGGTCTTTGGTTGGCTGGCCCGGGCACAGCTGAAGTGCAATGAGGGTAAATCGGAGGTTCTCCTCTACGGCCCTTTTCCGCCGTTCTTTAAAGAGACTTTGTGGCCCCCAGAGTACCCCCAGCCTTTGTCATCTGGCAATCCTGCTAAAAATCTGGGGATCTGGTTTGAGGAAGATCTTCGATTCTCTGCTCAAATAAAGCGACTGGCAGGGGTATGCTTCGGTATCCTAAAATCTCTTAGGAAGTTCTTCCCTTTACTACCTCGATCTGCCAGGGAAATGGTCACTCGGGCACTTATCTTGTCCCGTATTGATCACGCCAATGGCCTATACGTTGGACTCCCGGGTTAACAGTCAAGGAAATTGCAAGTAATTCAGAATGGGGCGGCCAGGATTTTGTTGCAAATCCCTGGCCGCGCAAGCATGAAGCAGCATTTACGCGACTTGCACTGGCTGCCTGTTGTCCACCGTATCCAGTTCAAGGCCCTTACGCTGGCTCACAGAGCCCTGTATGGTCTTGGCCCGGTTTACCTCCAGAGGCGTTTTTCCTTTTACATGCCTCATAGAAACCTCCGCTCTACCACTCTGCGCCTGACCACCGTTTTCCGCTTTCGCAGGGTTCGGCTAGGGGGTAGCTCCCTCTCTGTTAAGGCTGCGGTGGCCTGGAATTCCCTTCCTCTGGAGCTTCGCAACATCCAAGACACCATATTATTTAAGAAACAGCTAAAGACCTTCCTTTTTAACCAACCCATCTAAAATATGCTGCTCGTTGTTATGGTTCACCTCTGCGCCAGGACACTCTTGAGTATTCGTGCGCGTTATAAATGTTTAATAACATAACATAACATAACAATACAGCAAATCCTTGTGCTGTTCGCTGTGCTGGTGCAGAATGAGCTGCCATGTGCCAGCACAGTCACCCTTGTGTCATGTTGTAAGGGTGCCTGCGTTGCAAAGAAGGTTGTGTTTGTGCAGGAAGCGACACCTTCCTGCACAAAAACAATAATTGATAGCATTTTCCTCTTTCTATGCATGCTACAGAATGCAGCATGCAGATAAGGATAGGAACCGTGGAGAAATACAAGTATTTCTCCTCGTTGCGCCACTCCTGCAGCTCCCTTCCGGAGGCCTATGATTCTGCCACATTCTCAGCTTTACAAAACGTAAATCTGGGAATGGGTCAGGTTCATGGATGTTGCGTGGGAACAGCCACCCCCCTTTCACGCAGAGTAATGCATGAAAGGGGCCCATATTTACATGTCCATGAAAAGTCATGCAGGGTGGCTTTACGTGGCCTTGTAAAGATGGGCAAGCTCATTGCGCTGCTGGTGCATCAAAAAAAGTGACACACCAGCAGCTCAATGGACCTGTAAATGAGGTACTATGTGTGCTGCACAATGCAGAACACAAAGAAATAGCAAAAATGAGTAGAAATATAAGTATTTCTCCTCAGTGCACCAATCTAACGCCTGTTTTTGCATGGCCTTAGTTTTTGGCGCAACCTCAGATTTACACATCTTTGTAAATCTGAGGCAGCATCAAAAAGCAATGGGTGTTGTGGTGGAACATCCACAGCAACACCCATTGCACGCCCCTTTCGCTGAAATACCTGCATGAAACTGTACCATATTTACAAAGTGGCGTTAAGCCATGTAAAGTGGCTTAACTCTGCTTTGTAAATATGGTGCAGGGCATTGCGCCACCGGAATGTAAAAAAAGTGTTGCTTCAGTGGCGCAATCCCCTTGTAGATATGCCCCAATATCCTGTTTTTGTATTTCAGTATTGTGCAAGGTTTAACATTTTGGCATTCATGTGAATATACCTGTAGGTTCCCCACTTCATACTGTATAAGATACGTTGCCTTAGGCTTCGAGAACATTTAGCACATGACAAGTGGCCCATCATCCTGGAAATACGACAAAGGTCCGACCTGTCTGAATGAGGTTCAGCCACTGAGATTCCTGCACGCTTTCCATAAATTGTTTATATCAAATGACCTCAAGCCGATGTAGATTGAGTTTTTTCTCCAAAAATATAATGCTGGCTGTCCGCCATTGTGTGGCAGTCTGTCATCACATTCTTTGTTTTGCTCAAAGAAGCCCCCAAACTGGCAGCCAGATTTATCAAGGACCTGTATTGCCCTTGCATCATGCAAGGCAACGCAAGGCAACGCAAAGCAACACTAACACTTAAGTCAGTTCAACTATGCCACGCAGCGCCAACCATAGTAAATCTGGAGTACCGCAAGCAGTGCAAGTTGCTGCCTTTCGTTACTCTACACTGGGAAGGTGTTCAATCGGTGGAGTGCAGGTGATCCCGCGCAGCCACTCACAGTTTTTGGTGCATTCCTAAATTTACTAACACTAGCAAGCCTGGGAAAGCATTAAAATGCTACGCCTTCCCAGGTTGGGCGTAACAAGGAGAAATATCTTTATTTCTCCTCATTACTTCCTTTCACACACAGAAAGAGGAAAAAGCCTCAGAGAATTGTCTTTGACCTGGAAAATTTCTCTTCACACACAAAAAACAATCCTGCCTGTAATGCAGGCACCATTGCGCAATGGTCAAAGAGTGTCTGCTTTATCGGTAGGCAGAAAACAATGCTCCAGTGCGAAGAAACGGCAGACAAGCTTTTTATATTTGTAAATATTGTTCATTTTTGCTCTCTCCCTGCCACACAGCACAACACATCAAGTTGTCTTGCTGCTTTGCATGACTTACTAGTAAATCTCTCCCTGGGTGCTTATTTCCGTAAAACAAAAAATGTGCAGTCCTTTCACTTGGGGAGAGGGGAGGGCATTGATAACTATTCCTGCTTGTTTCTGCCACATCTTCCATGGTGGCCCTCTCCAGAATAAATATGTCAGAAGATCTGCCCTAAATAGGGCAGTCCTGCCCTGTGGTGGTTGCAGGTTCACCTTTTTCTGTCAGAGGAGACTGGTTTATTTGGAGGGAGGATGGTGCCATCAATTATCCCTGGGCCGAGTTTCAATATCTTACAGTGCCTACATGTATGCAATGGGTATGTGCGTTCTGGGGTGTTGTATGGCATTTTAGACTCCGAATGAATTTTCCCAATTCATGCCCTTATATAGGTACAATCCACGTTGCCCTTATATAGGCATAGAAATCAAGCGCTTATTTAGGCATAGCCCATGCTACCCAAATACAGGCATGGCTACTTCCATCCGTTCATCAACGTCACAACAATTTCTTGAAAAACCAGACTCTTAAGCTGTAAGGGACTTCCCCTAGCCTAGATATTGATTTCTCCAAGAAACTCATTATTATGCACAAACAACTATTCCTTAGGGGTTCATCCATGACGTTCATATGCCCGACTTAAAGTCAAAGCTGGCATTCCTAAACACCTTCAAGGTATAAATATACCTTCACTTGCTATAGCAAAGCACGGTGTTGTTCGCTGCAGTTCGACAACACTTGCCCGACACAGTTCACTACAGCAAGTGCCGAAGGAAGCCGACTCTCCAGCTTACGCACTGACAAGCAGCTGCATCCTCTGCCGAGAATCCAGCTCCAGTGTTTCTGACTCCCCTTGCGGGGTGTTGGGAAATTGAGTCTGAGACAGAGATACCAACCTCCTTCATTCTAAGGTATGGAGCTGATTAGAACCTAGAGAAACCTTTGGCAGTTCTTGGCAAAAAACTAAACCTATGCTAAAGACCATACTTATTTCCTCCCTCGTACTAGACCTAGGTTAGGTACATTGGGGTAGGCGTATTTTAGAAGCACCAGTTGAGTATTTTAGCCTGTGGTATTTATGTATGTATTTTTATATGCCATAGCACTAGATAATGCTATTACAGTATTATTTTATAATACTATTCTCGCTGTATGCATTATACTTTGCATTCTGTCTAACGATTGTAGCAGTTCACCTCCCTTGCATGAGAAAGAAGACTGTTCAATAAACCTTTTATTGAACCACCCATCTCACTATTTCTCTGCAACTCTGTGGAAATGAAGCATGCACGATTGACTGAGTGAACTAGTTGTCTATTGTTTCCACGACTCTGAATATATTTTCCAGCTCCAGGAAAACAAAGTTGTAATGTTTATGCAGTTGTCTAATCCCTTCTTGTGAATTCGAGAAAGTTTCTAGTGACCTCTGAGCTAGCTGGCACTCACAATTAAGTTTAGTATATTCGATAGAGACCTACTGACCTCAGTCCTATGTCACATCTATAGGATATATTATTCCAATGCGCAGAGCCTATTTGGAATATAGGAACTACACTACAGGGGTCTGTCTCAGCATGTAAGAGCATTTAAAGCAGGCCAATCTTGACAAGTCCAAGCCCCACTACACTAAGCATTGGTTTGGTGGATGTAGGCGAAAGATCACCTCATTCAGAAGGGCCTACAACTGCCTCACTTAGCATCTTCTGGAGGATGGGCAGTATCCTCCAGAACGCAGGCCTTTGACTATGTTACACTACGTTTATATTGAGTCATTTATGCACACATTCTTCTGCACAACCAGGTCCCCAGGTCATCTTCAATAGGCACTTAAAAGGATTTAGAGGACTGCAGGGAACAAATGACTTCTAATGTACAGTGGATGGGCGAGGTGCTATAGCCACCCCTCATTAGCTTTACCATTCTTAGCGGTTGTAGTAAAGACCCACAAGGCACCTGATTCACCTGTTAGAGGAGGCCCAGCTTGAAATCTGCCCCCCCCAACCAAGAAATAGGCACAGGTATTCCAATCACGGACTCTATGCCTGCTCAACCCACAGTGGATTTTTTGGGGACCCAGGACAGAAAAATCTTCACAATCCCTTGGACATCTCTGCTTTTTCTCGCTGCTCACTGTTTGCTACCACCACAGAAATTGGAGCTACTCTTTGGTTGACATTTGGACGATAGAGGTTGCCTAGTTCTGTAGCAGGGTACAGCAGATACATCATATTAAATTATCTCACTGTGTGGGAGAGCTATAATGCCAAGACCGATGTCTGGTATGGCTGATATGTATCTTAATTTTTACCCAGCTTTATGGAGACCCATGTTGTGTATTGTAGTTAAATACGCCAGCTTTTTTCCCTCGAGTCAAAGGGATGAATTACATGCATCTTCTGCATCAAGTAACACCTCCCTGTTTTGATGTGCAAATGAAGATCAGAAAGGAATTAGGGGGCAGGTGTATCAACCAATTTTTTAGTCGCAAATACTGCGAATCGCAAAAAAACTGCGTTTGCGACTAAAAATGAGAGAAATGGTATGTATGTAAGAATTCGCATCGCAACATAAGGAATCGCAAAAATTGCGATTCCTTACGTTGCGAGAACACATTTCCTGCAAATATATTTGCGATTTCTAATTTAGCGAGTTGTGTTGTTTGCGAAATTCGCAAACCTGAAATCGCAAAATAAGAAATCGCAAAGAGATGTATGAAAAATTTGCAAGTTGCGAATTTTGGAAATTCACATTTTTAGAAATTGCAATTAACACCAAGTGCATGCAGGTGGTAACCAGGTTGAAAGTATAAAAAGGAACCCACAATGCAATGGAAAGTTCCAAAATGGCTGAACTATACCTGATAGCCAGGAGGCTGCGTATCCATGCCCCTGCACAGAGGAGACAGAGACAGGAGAGAATATTCAGACTGCGCATCACGCTGTTCCAACAGACTGAAGAGGACATCTATGATAAATACAGATTTCACCCACACACCATCTTGTACATCATACATGAATTGAAACCTTTTTTGGAGCACCCAACAGGCAGGATACAACAATTCCTACCCATGTGCAGGTATTGTGCTCCCAGCACCTTCTGGCTTCAAAGTGTCAGAACAGAGGTTGGTGGGGTGTCCCAGAGTGCTCTTTCGCTCTTCTTTCATGCCTTTTTGGATGCAATGCTGAACAGGCTTCAACATCACATCTAATTTTCACCCATCAGGCCTTGCAAGAAACAAAACTGGATTTACCAAATTGCGCATTTTCCCCATGTGATTGGCTGCATTGATGAAAAACAGCTGCCTCCAACTAAAGACCAACAACACAGAAGTACTCATCATGGGCCCAAACCCCGAACTACGGAAACACCCTCTACGCCGGTACCACCGCAAAAATCCAGAAAAAACTCCAACGCATCCAGAACGCTTCAACCAGGCTCATATTAGACATACCGCGTAAAGAACACATCTCTGGCCACCTGAAAAACCTCCACTGGCTCCCCGTCAATAAGAGGATTACTTTCCGGCTCCTAACCCACGCACACAAAGCACTCTACGAAATCGGACCCGAATGCCTCAACACACGACTGTCCTTCTACACCCCCTCCCGCCAGCTACGATCCTCCAACCAAGCCCTTGCCACTGTACCTCGCATCAACAAAACCACCATGGGAGGTAGATCCTTCTCCTACCTGGCAGCTAAAACCTGGTACTCACTTCCCACTCATCTTCGCCTTACTCAGAACCACCTAGCATTCAGAAAGCAACTTAAAACGTGGATATTTGACAAGTAATTCCCATCCCTTCTTCAAGCGCCTTGAGACCCTCTGGGTATGTAGTGCGCTATACAAATTTTGGACTTGACTTGACTTGACGCCTGGAGCGACACCTGGTGGCCCACCGCCCTCGGAAACCCGCCAACCCCCACAGACCAGGCACGCACCCTGGGAATCATCCTGGACTCCGAGCTCAAAATGGACCGCCAGATCAACTCTGTCTCATCTTCCTGCTTCCACACCCTCCGCCTCCTTCGTAAGACCTTCAAATGGATCCCCCTCGAACACCGAAAGACAGTCACTCACGCCCTGGTCACCAGCAGACTCGACTACGGCAACGCACTCTACGCCGGAATAAACAAAAACCTCATCCGCAAGCTACAGAACATCCAGAATGCCGCCGCAAGACTGGTCCTCAACCTGCCAAAACACTGCCACATCTCCCAGCACCTGCGCACACTCCACTGGCTCCCCGTCGAGGCGAGAATCACCTTTAAGATGCTCAGCCACGCACACAAGGCCCTCCAGGGCACCGGACCAGCATACCTGAACAGCCGGCTCAAATTCCACGCACCCCAAAGGACCCTACAATCAGCCCAGCTCTCCTACGCCAAGGTCCCCCGCACCAGAAAGACCAGATCGGGAGGCCGCTCCTTCTCCTTCCTCGCGGCCAAAGCATGGAACATCGCTCCCCATCTTCGCAAGAAACCTCAAAACCTGGCTCTTCGACAGACCCCCTCCTTGATGGAATGGAACCTGCAACCCCCCACCCCTAGCGCCTTGAGACCCTTACAGGTGAGTAGTTGCGCTTTAACAAACTCCTGATTGATTGATTGACCCATATTGCCATCACACCACCGGCAGCTACAGAATATGTCTTCAGGAATAGGAAAAGCTACCATTCCCTGAACATCCAGATTGTGTGCAATGCCAAATACATAATCAATGATATTGTGGCCAAATACCCAGGCAGCACACATTACTCCTTCATTTTCAGACATAGTGGGATTCTTGGACGTCTGAGTGCTGGACAGTTTGGAGAGGGATACCTGCTTGGTAAATATATCTTACACATCCATCCTTCCATACATTAGTAAATTGTCAGTGGAACATATACTTACTCTTACTTTTCTTCCATGCCGGTGACAGTGCCTACGCAGTGCGCGACTTCATCCTAACGCCATATTTAAATCCATCTAATGCAAGTGAGAGAAGATACAACAGGGCACACCGGTCAACACGCAGCGTCATTGAACGCACATTTGGCATTTTAAAAAGCTGCTTCCGGTGCATACACAAAAGTGGAGGTGCATTGCAGTACAGTCCTTAAACATGTTGTAAGATTGTAACAAGCTGCGCAATGCTACATAACATGACAATGAGAAAAGGCACAGACATTGAAGTGAGTGACTCAGACACATCTGATGATGATTCCATACCTCCCCCTGGAAGGGCAACAGCAGGAGTAGGAGCAGCGTCTGGCCGGCAGAGACAGTCTGAGATAACACAAAATTACTTTTAGGTAAGAAAAGTACTCTCACCACATATCTGTGTTTTGCAGGTGCTGTGTTTAATCACAATTTACAAACCTTATTTGTGTGATAACCCATGACATGTTACAGCATAGTCATGGTACTGTCCCATTAAGTGAAAGAGCAGCCATATGTGTAATGAACATAGGGGAAAGAAATGCAATGTAAATGTTCACTTTCTACGGTGGTGACTAGGTGCAGGGCGGTGTTCGGATTCCATGCTCTTCAACACATGTGTAGTAGCAGCACCATGTCTGCCACTTCTGCGCTGCATGACTTGCGATGTTGGAGTTGGATTGTTGCTACTCCTGCTAGAGGTGTCCTCACTGTCTGCAGAAGCCATTAGGGTGCTGGCACCAGAGTTGGCAGTTTTTAATATTTCAACAGCACTTGTTACTTGATCCAGGCTTCTGGCAATATTTTGAGTGCATTGGCTCATCTCCCTCTGCATGGTGATGCTGCGCCTAGTAAAGTTTGATGTCATTGTAGAAAGGCAGTTAATGGCCTTTGTATAATTATGCATTCTTCCATGTGCACTATGAGCAGCCCTGTTTCTAGATGTCTCTGTGCGCTCAAGTGTCATGCATAATTTGTCCATTGCAGCTGACATTGACTTCATGCCTTCACCCATGTTTTGCTGATTGTTGTTGAGTTTTGTGAGCTGTCTATTAATTGACCATAGTGCCTTATATTGTAGGCAGTGCACATCAAGCATATCCTGCTCCAAACCAGCAAATAATGTGGGTGTCTCAGGATGAACACTGCTTGAGGAAATATAAATTTTATGGTCAAGTTGTGTTCCCTAGCGCGTACCCCACCGACTCCATGTACCAGCTTAAAGTGCATGTAACTTCCCTCCTGTGCCAGCTATGAAGACGCAAATACATTTGCGTCCAACGTTAACTTGTCCTCTTTCAGACCCACCCCGAATGGGTTAAATAGTCCGTTCCTAAGTATGCTATGCCAACGTCTTTTTGTAGTGTACTTTACATGTTTTTCCTGCTCTGGCAAAGTAGGCCCTGAATTTCTGCCATCGAGCCTCTTTTCTGGCTTCTGACTATGACAGCCTCAGTCCAGGCTGCATCTGTACCCGTGAACTCTGACTTACTTCCAGCGCGGCCCCTTGCGCTTAGCTCAGCCTGCTTTCTGCCAAGACTGACTATAACCTTCGAGTTATCTGTTCCGCTCCTCGAAAATGCATTCCTGCCTACCAGTTTCAGTAAACATCCTCCCCAGCTGCAGAGCCAAAGAGCCGACCTGTCTCCGTGCAAGTAATTCATAGCCTCTGTTACCATGTTTCCATGGAAGGCCCCGTGCCCCCACGCTTCTCATGTAGACACTTAGGCGCTTATACACGCATCCACAGTTAGCATAGAATAGTTTCTGCCCTAGAGACCTTTCCGCCCAGATAATATGGTTCCTAAACATCAGATATCAGATATGATAGAAGTACAAGTTGATCTGACATGCCAGACTTCTGTCTCTTTCCGTCAGTGTAAATGTCAAGTCCCCTGCACCCCTCCAATCACACGTCATGCAGCTGCGCGCGCATCCAAGCTTCCGATTTCTGCTGACATTGCAACATTTCTGTTAACGCCACCCCTTGGTGACACCTATCAGTGACGTTTCTAGCACACACCTCCAGTTCACGCCTCTTGATTACGTACTAGTACCACGTGTATACTGTTATCTTGTCTCCTCTCAACTGTTACGCCTCCTGCACTGTTGCTTATGATATGAATTAAGTATATAAGCCATGTATTGTCAATAAAATGTAGCGCGCTCTATCCCTTCTTCCACCCCTGTGGTGGGAAGAACATGATATGTTGGTCATGACCATTCCTTTCTGAGGAATAAACCCCTAAGAACTCTAACACCACGGACTCTGTTTTTTTCTTTCCGATCTGAGTTATTATTGATTAAGTACTTACCTGCATAGAAATTAAGAGAGTAAATTAATTATTTACGTCATTTTGGCGCCCGAATAGGGACCCCTCCCCCACCTCACGCGCCGGTTGGCGCATTGCAAGCTCTGTCCCCTGCCATCAGTTAGATGGAACCTACGCGTACCGGCAGGATTTCCTGCATTTCCCTCTGACCCACGGAGGTGACGAAGACTGCGATCAGTGCCCAGACGAGGCGGTGAGGAGTGCGGAGGATCCCGACCAGAGCCTAGCCGAAAGAAGCAAGGTCCAAGGTGTCAAGAGGCCCACCAGTTTTCCGAAGTTTTCCGAAGTTTTCCGAAGTTTCCCGAAGTCGAGCCGAGTCGAGTCCAGTCCAGTCGAGTTTTCCGAGGCCTTCTGTTTCCGTGCTTCCCGGTGAGTACCATTGCTGGGACGTATCTAGACGGGTTTGGGTACACAAGTCCGGTCTGCACTGTTTTTAGGCAGTGTATCTGTACTGTTTAGCAGTATATCTAGTATTCTGAATTTCTGCACTGTTACACCAGTGTATCTGTACTGTTTAGCAGTACATCCAGTATAGAGGGTAGTGTTCTATGTCTCAAATGTTTTCTTGTGTGATTAATGTCATGGTATGAATGTGACCGTTTAATGTGCATTATTGTGTTTCTCGTATAAACTAGCTGTATCTAGTATTAAGTAGTTAGGATTGAGTATTCAGTAATAAGTAAACAAGATGCCGTTTTTCAACAAGTTAAAGCAGATAGGAACTAGGAAAGGGATACTGGAGGAAGAAATTCCTATTCCCCCTAGGGACACTCCAGGTAACTTTATGTATCATAAACATGGCATAGATGCCATATTGTATCTAGACTTATGGGCCGATTATACCAAGCACCTAGACGAAAGACACAGATGGCCTGTTACCGGAACATGGGATGCCGAGTGCATCATGAAGGTAGAAGAAGCATTATGGAAAAAGAAAGCTAGACAATCTCAGAAAGACGCCATAGAATTCTGGCGTAAGGAATCACATAAGCGTGCAGAGAAAGCACTCCGTAGAGAAGACAGACTTAAAGAATCAGACAAGGCCCAAGAAAACGAATTAGTTACTGAAGGGATTCGAGTAAAAACAGAACAAATAGACCGTGCCCGAAACAATCTCGTAAATGGTATGTATCTCGCGGCCGAGGGTACACCTGAGGCCCTATCAGAAATACCGAAAAACTTACCGCCACCATTAGTTCCAACTAAAGTAATGCATAAGACTACTAAAGACATATTTCTAAATTCTTATCTAGAGGATGTAGCACCGGCTTACACCAATCTGCCTGTTCGTGCCTTGCCTACTGACAGGAACGGGGGTGGTACCCCGCCCCCGGATCACGTTCCGCCAGCCCCGCCACTTCCCGCACTCAAAAGTGACCTACCGAAACCACGTCTACCTGATCATACTGAACGACAAACTCAAGTTCAGATCCAGACTCCGCAGGGAGATAATGCCCAAGCGTCCGCCTCAGGAGGTGCGACCGCGGGTCTTCGGACCCCGCCATTAACACACAGATTCAACCTCAGGGATATGCACAGTCCTCTCACGTTCAGGTCACCCCGCCTGAACACATTAAAAGAAAACATTTCAGTTTGCAGATATGATCCAGTACCCGGAAAAAACGATCTAATGATTTTGGCATCACTACGGTTAAGATCTGCTACTGATATCTTGCTATGCTATGTAGGAATGAAGGACCGTCTAGATAGAATATATGAGTTTGTTCAGACAGGGAAAGACCCTGACAGTATCAAGGATGCCATGGAGAAACAGAAAGTTGACATTCAAGCACAAATACTACGATTTTTCATAAATTGCCTAATAAGAGAACGAGACAGGCCTGGAACAGATCAAAGTGAATTAGATGCACTGAACAAGTGGGGTCAAAATATAGCTGAAGGAAAACATGACAAGGGGGCTTGTATAGCCAGTATGTACAAGAAAATTAGAAAAGCAGTGATAACAGCACACCAGAAAGAAAAAGCTTCCTCCGAGGAGGAAGAAGAACTTGAAGAACCAGAACGAGCTACAGATACCATAGCGTATGTAGGTAAGGGAACTTACCTTAGGAAGGGCATCCGTCCGGAAAACAAGAGAGTTTTTCTCTCTGCTTTAACAAACCCGAATTCTTCTGAACACCAGTTCCAGGAGACTGATAAAAGACTACGAGAAAGAATGGGGTACCATGTACTCAATTCGATGGATGAACAAGAACTAGCCCGGTCAGCCATCTTATGGGCCGAAAATCCGGACATATATAATGATGATACCTTAGCACAGACGTTTCTAAACCTTTCCCCAGACGAACAGAAATTAGCAAGTGTATACATGATTCAGCACCTCCTCACGAAATACAGAAATAAACATTCCGATCCAGGTCCCTTACACGAAACATTAGAAGCACTACTCAAGGATAGATGGAGAGGTTTCAGTACCAAGTTAATACAAATAATTCTAGAACAACGACATAGATATAACACTTTCATAAGTTCTGAATACGTTCCGGCCCCGCCTCCAGAAAGAAAAATGTACCACATGCAATGCGGTAGTGGCATTGAAAGCCAGAACCCCTTACGAGAAGTACACCCAGTTATGGGTGCGGATCACGCCTTGAAACGTGTATATGTGCACACGCCACTGACTAAGTTAGAACTGTTAGAAATGAAGAAACTAGTTCCGTGTCATGATAAAGACCCTGCAGGTTTTCACAGAGAGCTTAAAGACATGTTACTAATGGGGGATTACACGTATGATGATATTATGAAAATGTTAAAAGTACTGTTGCCCACGGGCATTTACGAGAAATTAAAGGAAAAAGAATGGGAGGTGGGAGACACAAAGATTGCATGGGCAGAAATAGAAGACGAAGAAAGCAAACGGGTCCCAGGGGTAGGCCTTGGGGACAAGACTAAAGCATTACCCGGATTAATAGTACAGGTTCTGCCAAGATTATTGACAACTAGAAAGGAAGATTGGGACGCCATCTCGTCCTGTAAACAGAAACATGATGAAGATACTAGTGACTTCTATTCAAGATTCGAGAAATGTTTCATTATAAATAGTGGCCTACAACCAAGCAGCGAATCATATCCACACCTTTTTGTATCAAAACTAGTCGAGAACTCCCTACCATTAGTTAAAAATAGAGTGTACAAAGTTGAAAGTACTTGGCAGGCAAATACGCCATCCCAGATGTTACAAATGTTACAATATCATCAGAACAGAATTAGAGAAGAACAAGATCAGGAACAGAAACGTATGAAAGACACCAAGATGAAAATGTTAGTAGCTCAGACGGTCCCAGCCGACGGTCAGAGAAAAGGTGGGACCCAGACAAGTCACACTACAGCTCCCGTTAAAGGGACATGTAATTACTGTAAACAGCTAGGTCATTACGTACATGAATGCCCAGTCCTGAAACATAACATAGCAACAGGTAAAACTAAAGAAAGACCGCATCCGCCTAGACAAGACCAGGTCCAGCAACAGACTTCACAAAATGTACAGCCAATGCAGAATACACAGCCTATGCATGCCTCATCTCATACAGCACAGACAGTAGCAGGACCACAGCCCATTGCCGCGACTCAGCAAGTCTCGCAACAGATGTACCAGTATGCCCAATCAGCATATCCAGATTACCCCCGATATACATGAAACAGCCTAGAGAGGGAAGGTGGTTTGCCTCTTATTGAAATTCCTGTAGATCAAGAAGGTCCTTATGTACACAGTCACGTATTGGGAAAAGACAGAAAGTTTTTAATTGACACAGGGGCAAGCCGCACCACAATCAGTCATAATGAAGTTCCAGGGGCACCCCTCTCAGGCTCACAGAATGTTTCCCTTGGTTTTTCAGGACAGCCTATTGTAAATGAAGTATCGGAACCAGTACCGTTGGCTGTGGGTCCATTATCACGAGTTACAGATTTGTTACTTACGAATTCATGCCCAGAAAATCTGTTAGGAATTAAAACATTGAAGGCTCTAGGAGCTATAATATGCTGTTCCCCGGAGGGAGTTAGACTCTTTCTACGGGATTTCAAGGGTCATTATGTTTTACGAGAATTTGATGTCAGATTGAAAAATGTACCAGATCACCTATGGGCAAAAGGCCCAGCTGATGTAGGTTGTATGCATATCACTCCATACCGTGTTTCACTCAAGACAGGAGTTGTTCTACCCAGAATCAGACAATACAAGTTACCACCCGATGCTGTAGTGGCTTTACTGAAAATTGTTGAAGAGCTTATTGCCCAGGGAGTGGTCGTAGAGACCGACTCCAATATCTGTAATTCACCTATCATTCCAATTCTTAAACGTACTGACCCCAATGCGCCGCCAGTATATCGGCTGGTGATTGATCTTCGAGAATTGAATAAATGCATTGTACCACAGTACCCTGTGGTCCCCGATATCTCTTCCCTATTGACTGCTATTGATTCAGAAGCAACGTTCTTTACTGTAATTGATCTCAAGAACGCTTTCTTCAGTGTACCTATTGATCCGGAGAGCCAATATCTCTTCGGATTCAGTTTAAATGGACGAAGTTTCAAATTTTCCCGCGCACCTCAAGGATTTACAGAAAGCCCCAGCATCTATAATCAAGCACTGAAAAGACAACTAGATTGTATTCAAATGCCAGTTAACACCGCTTTACTGCAATACGTCGATGATCTACTGATCACCGCACGAAGTGAGTCCGAATGTGAACAAGCATCATTGACAGTTTTACATTTCCTGGCAGATAAGGGACACAAGGTGTCTCCTTCGAAGCTACAATTCTGTGTTCAGCAAGTTGTATACTTGGGTCACTTGCTGTCCAAAGTGGGGAGACAGCTCACTCCCGATCGCATTCAGTTAATTGTAAATATGCCACGACCCCAGACACAAAAGGAAGTGCGGGCCTTCATAGGCCTCACCTCGTACTGCAGACAATGGATTCCTCAATATGCATTTCTAGCTAAACCACTCATCCAGTTAACGACGCAGGAGGCAGCAACTTCGACTGCCCTCCCTTGGACTCAGGAACATACACAAGCCTTTGAGGAATTAAAGAAAGCATTATGCCAAGCACCAGTTTTAGCGACACCATGTTACAGCAAACCGTTTACACTTTTTGTTACAGAACGTGATGGTACAGCATTGTCTGTCCTCACTCAAGATCAAGCAGGTTCACATAAGCCTTGCGCTTATTTTTCAAGTACATTGGATTCAGTAGCCCAGGCACTCCCTGCGTGCTTAAAGTCAGTAGCAGCAACAGCGTTAGCAATAAGACAGAGCGATTCAATTGTTTTAGGCCATCAGTTAACAGTACAAGTTCCACACTCTGTAGAGGTTCTTTTAAACAGAACCCAGACTCAACACTTGACTATAGCACGACTGACAGGTTACGAACTGACATTATTCCAGCCACACATAGAAATCAGACGCTGCAGCATCCTGAACCCAGCAACACTGTTACCTACCATTATGACAGATCCAGCTCCGCATGATTGCATAGAGATCATTAATGCAGTAACAAAGCCCCGACGAGACTTAACAGATGTTCCATTGACAAATCCAGACCTGACACTTTACGTGGACGGTTCATGTATGAGAACAAGTACAGGAGAATTAGTGGCCGCGTATGCAGTGACCACTGAAACTGAAGTTAAAGAAACACATCGTATTGATACACTGTCTGCTCAAGCGGCAGAGCTCATCGCTCTGACCCGAGCCTGTATTCTAGCCAAGAACAGAAATGTCAACATATACACTGATTCCCGTTATGCGTTCGGAGTTGTACACGACTTCGGCATGTTATGGCAAGAACGAGGTTTTCTGACCTCTCACGGGGCCAAGATCCAACATGGTCCCCTCATTCAAGCACTGTTAGAAGCAATACATCTGCCTTCAGGCATATCCGTCATGAAGTGTAAAGCACATGCTAAAGTCACAGATTCTGTTTCCCAGGGTAACGACCTGGCAGACCAGACAGCAAAACATACAGCATTGACTAACACTCAGACAACTGACATAACAAAGACAATAGGACCGACAAATTGCATGACAGTCAGGGATCCCGCACTAGATGTTATCGACATTCAGACACACGCTACCCCAGAAGAAATAAAGAAATGGATTGAACTAGGAGGGATCCAGACAGATCAAGGTTGGATGACGAAGGGAAAATCTACATGGTTTCTCTCTGACTCTATGGTTCAAGTTATGATAAATACAGCACATAGCCCAGCACACCTAGGAGAGAAAGCGATGCTAGACAGTTTACAAAATCTTTGGAACAATAAACACTTACGAGCAGCGAAACAGAAAGTGCGTACTTGCATGATCTGTTGTCAGTTCAATCCAGGTAAAAGCGTCCCTGTAGAGCAAGGTGGATTTCATCCTCCCGATCACCCTTTTGAAGTCCTCCAGATGGATTATATCCAGATGGACCGTTGTCGAGGATTTAAATATGTTCTTGTAGTTGTCTGTGCTCTGTCCCGCTGGACCGAAGCATACCCAGTCCCAGATTACACTGCTCCGACCACTGCCAAGCAGCTGGTTCGTGAATTCTTCCCACGATACGGCTTGCCTCGTGTCGTGTATTCAGATAACGGTCAGCCATTCTCATCTGCATTAATGAAAGAAGTTTCTTTATTACTGGGATACCAGTGGAAATTCCATTGTGTCCGACATCCAGAAGCCGCAGGCCTGGTAGAAAGGCATAACCAGACACTAAAGATCCGCCTTGCAAAAATATGTCAGGAAAAAGGGGTCGACTGGATAGTCGCCCTGCCAGTGGCACTATTCTACATGAGAATGGTTGCCCATTCGAGATCAGGGCTATCTCCGTACGAGGTGGTCTTTGGCAGACCACCGAATATGTGGGGGACGCCCATTCCGAAAAAGATTACTGATGTTGATTGTAACATGTTGACAGATTACCTTGCCTCCTTGATGTCTGCACTCCAATCATGTCGTTCACGGGTTGCCGCAGCTTTCCCTGACAGCACCGATGTAAAGCCACATGATGTCCGTCCTGGGGACCTCGTCTTAGTGCGCAATTTTGATAGAAAGAGTCCTTTGGAGCCCCGCTGGAAATCGCCGAAGACCGTCCTTCTCACCACGAGGACCGCCGTGAAGATCGAAGGGAGAAAGGGGTGGGTTCACACGAGCCATGTGAAAAAATTCTTTGAACTGAAACCTGATCGAGACTCGTCCACCCCCACCAAAGACTGTGTTGAGCCAAAAGACTTTACAGAATCTGAACGAGAAAAAACTCCCCAAGAGGAGTATCGCACGAAACTCCGATCTAGCAAGTCAGACAGTTTAATTGTTTAAGTCCTCCCCTAGGTGAATCGGTTAAATAGTTTCTGACATGTATCCCCTAGATCGAGATAGAGAGAGAGAGAGACGAATTAAGAAACATGTATATTGTAAATCACTCCGTAGTCACTGTATAGTGACACTATTAATCATGTTTATTCTGAGTATTCTAATTATTGTTGCTAGCATCCTTTTACCTATCTACTACCCTATTTTCAAGCGTGAACAATCTGTTTACAATGTCTCTGCTGAACACACTTTTAGCAAGTTACCTCCACATGAACTCTCCTACAGACTTGCGCTGCGCAACAATACGTTCATCAGTATGCTACATCATTCCCATCAAACTAACAATGCTACAGACTGCTGGATATGTGGCCGACTCCCTCCCTACCAGAATTACAAGGGAGCTCTGCCCCTCTTTCCGTACCCATTCACTCACAATGGCTCCTGCGGTGCATGGTTTAAAATAATTAATTCCTTAGATCCTGATATTGCTGTTTTCGACGGGGGCTGGGTTTGGGGAAACCTGAACTTAGTCCTGCTCGACGTTTGTTACCCTGATCAAGAGGGACTCCCCACTAGAATAGGAACTGATCTAGAAAATGAAGTATATGGATTAGGTAACTATACAATAAGCCTTATGATTCTTACTGTTAAATCAGAAGACGCACCTGTTATACCCACTATGCCAGTACTGCCAGTTACTGGCGAATTATGTATCAGGAAGAAAGGTTCAGTACACTTAGGTCATAGTAAATGTACTACTGTGGTCGAATTCAGCGATCATGGAAAATCGTCCTTTAAAGCTATTAGTCATTCTTACTTTGTTTGTGGTCATACCGCATACATACGTCTACCTCCAGATTGGGATGGTACCTGTTACATTGCATTCCTTCTGCCACCTGTTTTCCTAGCTCCCCCTGATTACCATAGAAATACCAATCTAGTAAAGAATAGACCCAGAAGAGATATCCCACTTATCGACTACACAGAAACGGCATGGGAACAGTACACCGATTTTAATAAAGGATTCTTTTTCTTTTTAGGACCTGTTCAGAATAGAAAATTAATACGTAGATTAACTAGAACGCTTGAAGCAGTAGTGAATGAAACTGCCTCCGCCTTAGGTAACCTAACAGAAGAACAGTCCGCCATGCGGGTTGTTGTCCTTCAGAATCGTCTTGTTATTGACGTCATCTTGGCAGATAGAGGCGGAGCTTGTAAGGTCATCGGGTCAAGTTGCTGTGTTTTCATACCACAAAACGCACCATCTGTATATCAAGCTATTACACGTCTCCATAAAATTGCAAATCAGATACATCAGGATCCAGGCACCTGGACTTGGTCCGGTTGGTTCTGGACAACGTTAACCGCTTGGGGATGGAAGATCCTATCCTTCCTAGGCATTGGCCTAGTCCTAGTATTCAGTTGCTGCCTGTGCCTGCAGTGTGGGCCAGCGATTTGTGGACTATGTGCCACCTCTTGTATTGAACATTCCAGTTTTTTCTCAAAACGTAAAAGAAAGAAAGAAGAACAAATGATGTTACAAGAACAAACTGATCGATTCATGAGGATCGATATATCATGAAGGGTCCGTAGGGAACAAGGAGGGAATGAGGAAATATACATTTTATGGTCAAGTTGTGTTCCCTAGCGCGTACCCCACCGACTCCATGTACCAGCTTAAAGTGCATGTAACTTCCCTCCTGTGCCAGCTATGAAGACGCAAATACATTTGCGTCCAACGTTAACTTGTCCTCTTTCAGACCCACCCTGAATGGGTTAAATAGTCCGTTCCTAAGTATGCTATGCCAACGTCTTTTTGTAGTGTACTTTACATGTTTTTCCTGCTCTGGCAAAGTAGGCCCTGAATTTCTGCCATTGAGCCTCTTTTCTGGCTTCTGACTATGACAGCCTCAGTCCAGGCTGCATCTGTACCCGTGAACTCTGACTTACTTCCAGCGCGGCCCCTTGCGCTTAGCTCAGCCTGCTTTCTGCCAAGACTGACTATAACCTTCGAGTTATCTGTTCCGCTCCTCGAAAATGCATTCCTGCCTACCAGTTTCAGTAAACATCCTCCCCAGCTGCAGAGCCAAAGAGCCGACCTGTCTCCGTGCAAGTAATTCATAGCCTCTGTTACCATGTTTCCATGGAAGGCCCCGTGCCCCCACGCTTCTCATGTAGACACTTAGGCGCTTATACACGCATCCACAGTTAGCATAGAATAGTTTCTGCCCTAGAGACCTTTCCGCCCAGATAATATGGTTCCTAAACATCAGATATCAGATATGATAGAAGTACAAGTTGATCTGACATGCCAGACTTCTGTCTCTTTCCGTCAGTGTAAATGTCAAGTTCCCTGCACCCCTCCAATCACACGTCATGCAGCTGCGCGCGCATCCAAGCTTCCGATTTCTGCTGACATTGCAACATTTCTGTTAACGCCACCCCTTGGTGACACCTATCAGTGACGTTTCTAGCACACACCTCCAGTTCACGCCTCTTGATTACGTACTAGTACCACGTGTATACTGTTATCTTGTCTCCTCTCAACTGTTACGCCTCCTGCACTGTTGCTTATGATATGAATTAAGTATATAAACCATGTATTGTCAATAAAATGTAGCGCGCTCTATCCCTTCTTCCACCCCTGTGGTGGGAAGAACATGATATGTTGGTCATGACCATTCCTTTCTGAGGAATAAACCCCTAAGAACTCTAACACCACGGACTCTGGTTTTTTCTTTCCGATCTGAGTTATTATTGATTAAGTACTTACCTGCATAGAAATTAAGAGAGTAAATTAATTATTTAGATCCTCCTGGATCTCTCAACACTGTATGCTCGTATTCTTCTTTAGGTTTGATGTTGGACTTGGCACTCAACAGGGACCACTGTGTCTTGGCCACTGTCTCTTGTATCCCCTTGAAGGTCAATGTCATCATCCAAAGGAGGCAGGGGGGCCACATGTCTGCGCTTCCTGCGCACAATTGGAGTAGACACATTGTCATCACTAGTTTCACCTACTGCCCCAGAGCCAAAATGGACTAGTGATTCATATCCCTCTGCTGAATCCCTTGGTACCCTTGATTGTGCTGTGGATGTAGAGTGAGACATATGAGTTTGTGTTTTGTTCTGCATCTTGGAACAAATAAAGCTTCGGTTTTGAACTTCTGATAATCCTGTCACTCTTGTTTTGACTACCAACAACACCACAATGTGGGCCAGTGTTTCATTTCTGCCAGATAAAAACTATCCTTTGTAAGACTACAACTCCCATGATGCATTTCTATATGTATGTTATGCAGTGTACCTGGACTTCAAAATTCCTTGCACTATACATGTATCTAAACTGTGAACATGCATCACCTAGAAAAGTTTGACTTTGTCACATGAGTCTTACCTTGAGCCCTTGGAGTAGGATAAGAGCTGTCAATATGGGACATCCACTGACACTCTCATGCAGGAGAGTGGCTTTCACAAGTTCTTCATGTGGTGTAGGTTGCTCTGCTGTCGAAGTTCCACCTCCTGTCTTGTGTGCCTCCTTTATCCTTTCAGCCATCCTTTCTTTGGATCTCTGGCGCATGTCATACCATCTTTTCCACAGTTCTTCGATGGTACGGGTGGTGACTCCCACAGCATTCACCTTTTGTTGGATATTCAGCCAGATCTTCCTTTTTCTGGATTCAGGTACTTTCAAAGCTTTTTTTCCAAAAAACAGTTCATGGCTGTCCACCATCTTCTCTACTAAGATTTCCTGCTCCTTTTCTGAAAACGTATGTTTTCTTTTTCTCTTTTCACCAGCCATGCCCTCCTGTGTGCTATGGGACTCCATTTAACAGCTAGCAGGTCTGTTCAGCCTTCAAACACTCTGCTAACTGACACTGGGTGTGGCTTAGGCAAGCAGGTGCAGGTGTTCACTTCCTCTTCCTGGTTGTGATTTCATCAACCTGCTCCAGCTTTGCAGATTCCCGTTTTTTGCGATTTCTTAAATTCCAAATTTCACAATATAAGAAATCGCAAGGGATTCTGAGAATTTTTTGCGATTTTTAAGAAATTTCTAAAAAATCGCACATTTTTACATACATCCTGTTTTGCGAATCGCAACTACAGAATCGCAAAACGAAATCTTGATACATCTGCCCCTTAGTCAATTGACTGAAATTGTTGTATAGTGTACCTATGTTGTACTCCTGATGCACAATACTAGGTTAACCCCTTCGCTGCGGCGGCTATTCCGCCGCAGCGCTAAGGGGGAGGCGGGGCTGCGCGGCGCTCCCGTGCTCGTGACGGAACCGCTCCGTCACGGCCCGCGGGTGAGCTGTGCTTGTGATGGAACGGTTCTGTCACGGCCCCACCCACTCTTCAGAACGTCAGCGCAGGCACGGAATTCGCACCACGCAGGCGCGGCGAGCGGGCCGTGACGGAACCGTTCCGTCACCAGCACAGCCCACCCGAGGCTCGTGACGGAACGGTTCCGTCACGAGCATGGGAGGGGTTAAGGGCCAAGGCATGGCATAAGGTTTATGACAAATAACTAAACAAGGCAGGGTTTTTGTTCCCTTAATGTTTAGCCACTTAAATGTTATTGAGGTGACCTCCATGTCAACAGCAGTCCAAGTCAGGTGCTCCTGATGTAGAGGTCACATTAAGAGCAAAGAGCAGGCTATTAAATTCCCCAGTAGCCCATGTCTGTTTTTTTGTAGTGAAGATCAGCATATATAACTCCCTGACAACATTACTGTAAAAGCGAAAGTAAAAAGGCTTTTTACAAAGTGCCTTTACAATACAATCTTTACCATACATGGGTCTTTACCCCGAATAACTTTACCCCCCACATTTTTAACATACACAATTGTAAGTATATGTCATTGTGTTACTGAGGTATATGTTGGTTTAAATTAATTTTTATTTTAGATTACTGTAATTTAAAAGTATTTATTACATGTGTAATGACTATAATAATAATGCATATTTGTTTCAAAATATGTTTTTGGGGAGTGGGATTTAAGGGGTCAGGTGTAATGGTTGGGGAAGTGTATTAATACTCAGGAAATTATTAAATTACCTGGGTATAATAGTTTAATACAATTTATAATTATAAAAAATATAACACAATAAGCCAAATATTGGATGTGAGGGATTTAGTGGTCCTAGGTGAAAGAGTGAATAAATATCAGAGTTTTAGAAGTTTATTTTAAATTTACATTATTAAAATCACAATGTATTTTTGTTTAAAATACGCAACAATAATGTTTTAGGAGGAGAATGTGAGAGTTCTAGGGGTAGTGGGTAGGGAGGTGTATTAATATTGAGGTAATATATAAAATAACATGAATACATATTCATTTTAAATTATTAAAATTAATATGCATGTGTGTTTAAAATATGCAAAATTATTTTTTGTGATTTAAAGGTACAGGGCGGGAAATTATACTAATACACAGGTTATAATTAAAATACTTGGGCATTAACAATTACTTTTAATTTAAAATTATTACAATTATTTTGCATAGTTTAAAATATGCTGGATATGGGGGCGTGGCTTGGGCAGCCAACATGGCAGACGCTGACTAACTGAGCTCCGTGCATCCACGCTTGTAATCCTACATAATCCTGTTCTAAAATCCTACCCAGTGCAGCTAATTAGAGGCCGGAGTGACTGAGACTTAGCCCGCAACAACCTCAGTGGGCCTCGGACCGGACCGGATGTCGCTGGCTTTACACCACACGCTGAGGTTCCTGGGGCCCGGTGCGGACCGGGCCTGATGCTGCTGGCCTTCTCCCCACTCCTGATGGGGTCCCGCAGGGAGCCATGGGGTCAGATCGGGCCCCCAGGGGGGCTGCTGGATGCAGACTGCTGGCGGGGCTCGCTCCCCGGGCCCCCTCGCTTACTAGTTGCAGCGGTGTGTGGCACCGTGCCGTGGCTTTTATTGTGGGTTGGCTCCTGGCCGGATCTGGCTGCTCCCACCTTGGTGACGGGCCTTGATCTGGGTTCAGACCTGTGGTGGTGGGCTCCGGTGGGGGACCCCATGAAGAACGGGTAGCGCTGTATGCCAGACCCGTGGGCCCTCTTTCCCTTCATATCCACCAGGGATTCCCCCTGCCATGGCATAAACCCTAATCAGAGGGCGGAACAACATTCAGCCGTGTAGGGAGAGGTGGCGCTATCCCTTTGTTCGACGTGGCACCCCATAGACCTCAGCTTTAAATCGGCTTGGATATCCTCTTCCCTGATACCTGGTGAGCCTCAGAGAACATCTTGCTCCTGGGCTCGGTGGTCGGTGGCTGCCCTCCCCCTCTCCGCCTTCCTTGGGACGCCAATACGCCCGCTGTAGGCCGCACTGGAAGTATACCATAGGAACCACAGCTGAGCCTGAACTGAGCTGCGGGTTGCCGGGGGGAGGGGTGGCTGCCACATGCTGGGATTGAATTTAGGGGTACCTGGTCTGTGGATGTCGGGGCTAGGTACGTGGCAGGCTGGTGGGCCGGTGGGTCTGGTCCCAGTAGGGGGGCCTACTTGGCTGGCTGTCACTGGCTGGGGAAGTGGCTGGGCTAGGTTCAGTGCGGCTTGTAACTCAGGGACGGCCTGTTTCCATGAGGACTGGCCCACCGAGCTCCCCCATGAGTCCCCTGCAGTGACAGATCCATGACACATCTTGGCCTTTGGTCACTATCTTTGGAGTACCACGATCCCCCCGCTGAGGACCGCTTGGATCCCTTGATAGACCATTCTACGGCCAACAATGGGGAAAGATAAACCTGGTGGGGCAAGTACAAAAAAAGGGTGCCCCAACCACTATGCCACAACGAAGAGCGGGGAAGCCGCGGGCAGAGCCACTCCAGATAACTAAGCGCTCTTGGCGACCATCATAGAGGCCAGAGACACACTGGACACAAAAATTGACACAGTGGGATCCGAGGTCTCCTTCCTTCTTCAGGACCTACAGAAGGCGGTGGATCGTATCACTGGAACAAAGACACGGGTCCCATCCGTCAAAGATATGGTGACCACCCTACAACAGCACGTCAACAAACTAACAGTAATTTCGCAGGAGCTGGCGTCCTGGGTTGAAGACGCTGAGGGTCCTCGCTAGACACAACAGCCTCCATTTTGATGTTTTTTCAGAGGGTTATGAGGGCACCTCCATGAACCATTTTCTTACCCAGTGGCTCAGAGATCTCCTACCAGACGATATGTTGTCCACTTGCTTTGTGGTCAAAAGAGCTCATCAGGTCTTGATGAAGAAACCCTCCCCTGGAAAACACCAACGACCAGTCATCGCCAAATTGCTTAATTCTGCTGGCAGTATGGCATATACTGCCATTTGCTAGATTACACAGGGACATGCTCATCTTTGATTCTAGGCCAATAATGATATTCCCAGACTACACCCGCCTGGTCCAACAGCAACAGCAATCCTTCATGGCAGCAAAGCGACGTTTGTGAGATCTTAACATCCAATAACGCTCCTATATCCCACCAGGCTATGTGGTGTCTACAATTCTAAGTCCCATTTCTTTGATACGGTTGAAGCTGTGTTTGCCTGGACTGACGAAGGAACTCATCTGAAACCTCGCTCTTTGCTGAAGCTGGAGTCCAATTCCTCCAGAAGTTCGCAGCAAAACCGATCCAGAAGGACAAAATCAAAGTGGCGATATAGATCTGGATCCGATCGACGCTTCTCCAGCCCAGAGTGGTCATCTTGAGTTGACCCATTGCTGGAATCTCAAAGTCTCATTCTCTGCTGATTGTTTAATGCTTTGCCCATATCACCTATACCTGCACTGGGTCAGCATGGCCAACACGCTCAGATACTGTCCAGCCCTTGACATTTGCACCCCATGTTGAAGTTTTGGAACCATTGGGGGAGGGCCTCCTGGTTCCCCCGTTAGGGGCCAGGGGCACCCTTCGCCGCAACAGATGCTCCTTGTTTCAGGCAGTATTGGGGGGAGGGAGGTTGGGGAGGTTACAGGATTATTGTTCACGTTACTTTTGGTTGTTACACACACGCAGACATACAATCCAATTCCAGTTAGATCTGACATTCATAATACACATCCAAACAATAGATGGCTTTTCTGGCTAGTGTCCCCCGACTGGGAGATTTGACAGTGATAACATGGAACGTTGGGGGTTACTCAATTAAATCAAACTGGGTGCCATTCTTTGCCAGACCAAGCAACATGACGCCGACATTCTCCTCCTGCAGGAGACCCGTTTATTGGGTACCAAGACCCCCTGCTTGACCATGTTTGGATACCAGTTGATCTATCATGCGATGTTTACAAGGGGTTCCTGGGGGACAGCTATCCTTATTCACCGTTGTATCCCGTTAATTCCTGTGACGCAGGGGAAGATATATTCTGATATCTGGAACCATTACGATGAACACATTAACATTGGCAGTATCTATGCCCCCCCGCCCCTTGGGCTCTGCCTTTGTTGACAAAATCGCTTGTCTATGGGGTGAGCATCTGGATGGTTTGACCCTTTTTGGGGGGACTAAAATGAAGTCATGTCATCACTGGACAGAAGGCGCGGGTCCGGTTCTGGACCCTTAACGGAGGACTCCAAATTGTTTCAGTTAGCCAGCACATTGTGATGGTCCGACATACTGCGGGAATATCACCCAGCTGAGGTAGCTTACACTTATATGTCCGCAGTTCATGGTTCCCTATCCCGGCTGGATTATCTGTTTATGCCAGGTAGGTACATCCACAAATTTTTGCAGGTGTCTCTCCTTCTCAGAGGGCTGTCAGACCGCTTCCCGGATCTTGTTAATCTCCATCTGCATTTCCGAAAGCCTCCCTTCAGGCGGCGAATGTCCCCATGGCATCTGCGGGGCCCCGTTTATCAGGAGACACTCGCTGGGACAATCTGGGAATACCTAGATATAAACGTTACCTCTGCCCCATCCAGGATTACCCTCTGGAAAGCCTTAAAACCCACTCTTTGGGGGTGGATATCAGTTACTGTACAAATGAGAAACATAAACACCCAATAAGCTGAACTAGAAACCCATCATATTTCCCTTGAGGCACAATACCTACAGTATCCCAGTCCTTCCCCCGGCATTACTTACTTCAAGCTCAACAGCAGATACAGCAAAATCTCATGGATGAAGTGAAAGACATTTGGTTGGCGTCGCAACACCGGATCTATCAATGGGTGACAAGTCAAGCAAAATTCTACATAGGCTGTGTCAGGCGGTGCGGTCTCCGGCCGCTATTCCGACCACCCGAGGGCCTGATGGTGTTCTTCACTCCTCTCCCAGGGCAGTTGCCACTGAATGTTCGCGCTACTTCTCTGCATTATACACGCGGCACGAACATCTCTTAGAGGCTCTCATCGCAGAGTTCCTTCGGTATATTCCTCCACCGCGACTCACCGATTAGATGAGAGACCAACTTGAAGCCCCCATCACAATAGAAGAATTAAATACTGCATTGGTAGCAATGCACCCGGGATGGGCCCATGACCCTAACGGAGTAACCATTTCTCTGGTCACATATGACTACCCTGGGCCTGCACCTGTTAGGGGTAATACAAGATTCCCTCGAACAATACATATTACCACAAGATTGGCGGCGAGCGGAGATTATCCTCTTTTTAAAACCAGGGTAGCCATCAGAAGACCTCTCCCCCTATCACCCAATTTCCTTGATCAATTTTGGGCAAGGTCTTAGCTGATCATTTGTGGGCCTGTATACAGGAACTGATCCATTTGGACCAATCAGGCTTTATGCTACAACGGGCCACCTGCCGCAAAATTCGTCGGGTGCACAATGCCATGGCTTTGGCCCTGGAATTGTGTCGCCCTGCAGCAATACTTCTTGCCAATATTGCTAAAGAAGTTGACTCCCTTAGTTGGGAGTATATTTTTCAACTTCTTGAAGCAGTTAATTTTGGCCCATGTTTCCTAGCATGCATTTGTTTACTGTATACAGAACTAACTGCCTCGGTCCTCATCGCTTGGCACAATTCGGCCCCTTTTCCATTGGTCGCGGCACGAGACAGGGCTGCCCCTTGTCTTTTGGGCACATCTAATGTGTCTGGTGGAGCGTTGTGGCATGAAACCAGATAGATCTGGATGCACCAGATCCTGGATACACATGCGGAGGCGGTCGGCCAGGACCTAAAACTTGAACTTTTAATCATGATACATATTCTTATATTTTAATTGCTCTGTGTTTTATCATCGTATGGATATTGAAGATGTGAAAGCTTTAATGGCATGTATGCTGAAATAAAGTATTTATGACGATAATGAAAAATTTAAATAAAAAGAGGAGAAGCAAAGAAATGAAGGGGAACTATAAAAGGAAAAATCTCAAAACTAAAGGACTGCCCTGACACTGAAGCAGTCCTTTATCATTCACAGGGCAAAAGAGCCAATTATTGATGCATTGCTCTATGCAGTGCTGTTATGGATGGAAACAGAGTGTAAATGGCACTCAGGCAGACCAACAGCTGAGCAGAGTGGCCCCATGGAACCTCTATTTAGCTATATGGATAAGTATTTGTATATATGGATGGATGTATTATTTAATATTATTTATTACAAGATACTTTAAGACATTCATGAAAGATTCTAGCAAGAACAATTACAGTGCATATTGTCTCCTCCTGAGGTTTGTTTGAGGAAGTAACCAACATCGAAAGCATGCCCTAAAAAGGTAATTTGGGGTGAGAAAATACCTATTGGTTGTATTTAATACAGATAAATACAATTTACCCTTAAATGATTGATGATTTTAACATATGCTTTTCACAATCAATATGCCAAGTCTAATGTGTTTATTATAGCTTTTCATAATAAACAGATCAGCATATGTTCCTAAAATGACATGTCAAACAAAATCATAGTATACCAAGCAAAATATTATGAGAACCTGACAGGGAAGTAGTCTATATCCACAGTTTGTCAGAGGCGGTAACCAGCACCAAAAAGCCTATTGGTAGTCTTTAATACAGAGTGATAACAAATGTTTAAATGCCTATTGACTTTAACATATGCTTTTCACAATCGAAAGGTCATGCCTACTGTCTGATGCCTTTATTGCAACTTTTTATTATATAAACAGTCAAGCCTATAACCTTTATTATTGGCTTTTCCCTATAAGCAACCCACACCTTACTGTGCTGGCTCATAAGACTCCCCACAAGACCATCAGGTATAGTTTAACCCTTTCACTGCGGGGCTAATTTCCCCGCGGTGCGGGGGGAGGGGGGCCGCGCACGGCGCCGCTGTGCTGATGACGAGCCCAAGCTCGTCATGCAGCACGGTGCTCGTGTGCTCATGACGAGCCTGGGCTCGTCATGAACCCGCCCGCGCAATGGAACGCTCAGCACAGCGGGGGAATTAGCCCCGTGTGTGAGCGTTCCACGGCTCATGACGAGCCCAGTCTCGTCATGAGCACACGAGCACCGTGCTGCATGATGAGTCTGGGCTCGTCATCAGCACTGAAGGGGTTAATGAAATACAAATGTGTACAAAATACAGATGTCAAAACAATACAAACTTCCTTCTAAAAGAGCCTAATAAGGATTACCATAGTGCAAAACATCTATCCCCACGGTTTGTTCAGGTGGCTCACTAGCACCAAATCCCTTGCCTACTACAGTAATTTAGTAATCTGTGGTAATCCATGCAATAAAATGCATGCCTAGAGGCCTTTGGACAGTGCAATACCAATGCACCCATACAAGTTATCTGCTTTTAAAACATATTTTTAACTATAAGTACGGGCTACTTGGTTTATCATAACATTTTAATATAAGTTTATTACACCTAAGATATCTGTCAGAACATTTGCCAGTGAACTGATAAGGTCTCCCTCCTTTACTAATTTGCTTAACACTATATATAACCCAGTTCTTCAGAAGTGTGAAGAAGCTGGCAACCATCTGCCATACATTCATAACTACACAAAGATGCACAAAATTACAGATGGCAAAAACAATATAAAACACCTCTCAATGGGGCCTAACAACAATTAACACAATGAAAATCTACTCCCAGGGTTGTCAGAATGTGGGGCTAACACCAAAGCACTTGCAGCTGAGTACCTTTCTGCGGCCTATAACATAACATGAGAACAATCCACTGTTAGAGTCATACTGGCTTCAACATGTGCTTTTCACAATAAAAGATACAGGCCTGCTGCCTATGTAATAATTTTTCACAATAAACAGGCCAGACCTAGGACACTGGACATAACTATACCCTTCACTACAATCAGGCCTATAGCTGTTGTGATTGGCTTGATTCATATACAACTCAGGCCTAATGTACTGAGCCTAAGCTTTCCCACAAGGCAACCATCAGGAATACACTCATAACATTGTAAATGTATCGGAAATACACCTGGCAAAGCAAAATAGTATTCTCTCCTAACAGGGCTCAACTAGGATTCTCACAGTGTAAACCAGGTATACTGATGGTTTGTCAGAGAGGGTAACCTTCACCAAAGCCCCTCCCTAGTAAGGATATCCATGAGATTCCATGTAACAAGAAACCTATCTATGGGCTTTACATTTAAAGAGTAATAACGGTCCACCATTAAATGCCTATTGACTTTCACATATGTGTTTCACAATCAATATGTCACACCTACTGCCTTTAACATACCTTTTTATAATAAACAATCAGAAATATAGCCTTTATTGTTGGCTTTTCACCATAACCAACGTAAGTCCATTATGCTGAGTATAAGAGTTCCACAAAGTTACCATCCTGCATGCAGTCAAACTATGCAGAACATTTTAGTTGGTAAAACAAAATTCTATCTCTCCTAAGAGAGCCTTTTAAGGATTATTGTAGTTAATATCTTCTATCATCACCATTTATTCAGATAGATCACCAACACCAAAGCCCTTGCCTACCACAGTAACCAGTGAAATTCCGTGTAACCTGCCTACAGGCTTTAGCACAGTGTAATAATCATTCATCCTTAAAAGCCTATTGTCTTTCAGTCATGCTTTTCACAATAGGTAGGTCAGGCTTAAAGGCTTTGTCATAGAGTTTCATAATAAAGAGGACACGCCTTGGACATTTGCCATGCTTTTCTAATGAAAACCTTTACCCTTTCACATTGGCTTCACTCAGGCCTATTTAAGCAGTCACCCTTCATGCATGCAATAATAAAATTACGAATATGTAGAAAAATGCAGCATGCAAAACAATATAGAATCTCTCTCCACAAGGCCTAACAAGATTCATCACAGTGGAACCCCCAGGGTTGTCATCGTGGGTGGCCAATGTCAAAATTGTTGCCTATTGGGGTATTCTGTGAAATTCCATGCAACAAAATTCCTATCTGTAGGATTTAATAAAGAGTAATAACAATTCACACCTAAATGCCTATCAACTTTAACATCTGCTTTTCACAGTAAATGCGTCAGGCCTAGTGCCTTTAGTATAAAGTTTCATAATAAATAGCTCAGGTCTATGGACTTGTTCATTGGCTTGCCACAATAAGGAACTCAGATATGCTGCGTAGAGTACAAATCTTGCCATAAGCCAAAAAGTGCAATTCATACAGTCTTTTAAGTGGAAGCACATAAATTCAGCCCAATCAACTCCTGTTTTTGGGGCAACCAATGTGTGAGTGAGCCTACGCCCCTTAGTCAGCAGGCCTCAGAAAACTATTTTTTGTTGATCACTTTAGGTCAGGTGACAGTTGCACTGTCAAGCCAGGCCTAAAAATTGAGGTCAAGGATTGCCCCTCATCCCATATGTGCGGCTGACAGAGAAAAACTTATGTAGTCATATAAGACAGTGTAATAGCATTGTGTCATGTGTGTGCCCCTAAACATTCAAGCTCAAGCATATGGATGAAAAAACACAATTAATACAGCTCAGTGGGGGGGCAACCACTTTTTTTGTGGAAGCACACAACGTCTGCCTAATGAAAACTTGTACTCCTGGCTCCCAAAATGTGGACGAAGCCAAAGCCCCTCTCCTGGTGATTCTCACATAATTGTTTGGTGACAGCTACACATTGAATCCAGACCATAAAAATACAGAGTGGGTTAAAATTGACAACAGAAGATGTGCTTTAGACTATACTGTGTAGTGGTGTGGCTCACTGGTTTGAGGCGGCAGACCCAGAAGCAGAGAACGGCCCGGGACCAGGGTTCAATTCCCGACGCGGCATGGTCGCGGACTTGATAAATCTTGCCTCGGTGCCTACTCTAACCAGGGGTCACACTCGGCAACTCAGGGCATTAGCTTGCCTCATCTCTACAACGGCCCCCCACATTCGCCGGGGATGCCTGGTTTCACCTTGTAGATACCCAGTAGGGACCATCTCACAGGAATAGCCAGGATGGGTTCCCCAGCGGTCTACAGTGCCACGACGCCTCAGGGCAGCAGTGCGCTTTACAAGACACATACATTTACATTTACATACTGGATTCATAAAAAATGAAAAAGGTAAAACTGAAAGCATCTGATGAATGCTGAAAATGTGGGCAAAGAGTTCATACACCTTACCTAAGTGCCCTAAATCGAATTTCTTTAGAAAGAAATAATAAAGAAACGTCTGACAATCCTGGAATTTAACTATACAAAGGGTAGAAAAAATGTAATTTTCCAGCAGCCAGGGTAAAAGGCAGTTCATGCAGCTGTGTTTGAAACAATAAAAACGGGAACAGGATTTTCTACTTTCTGATATTTTTTTCAAAAAAGTAAATGTTTTAAATGGATAGAAGATACTTACGAAAATATGTTTATTTTTTCCATGTAGTAGTTTTTTTTTATGTGCTCTTTCTGTGTGGGCCTTTGGCCCTCATTTATGGGATGTTAGTGTAGAGCAGCACAGCAGGCATCTGCACTGTATTTATGCAATACGGCGCATTCCTGTGCTTTCTCCCTGCACTGGAGCCGTTACAGCAGCCTAGCGCCAACGTCGGCGTGCTTCCGTTGCAGGCAGGATTGTTTTTGTGCAGGAAGGGACACCAAAATCAATCCGAGAGGTGTTTTCCTCTTTCTGTGTGTGCTGCGCAATGCACCACACAGTAAGAAGAATTTACGAGGACATATAAACATATTTCTCATCGTTGCAATTTCACCTTGGGAGGCGTACCGATTTGGCGCGTCCCCAGGTGTACATGGTTTTGTAAATCTGCGGCAGCGTCAAAATCCATGGGTGTTGAGTGGGAAACCCCACTGCAACGCCCATGGAACGCCTCCCGGGTGGAAGAATAAGGGGACGCAGTGATTCGCGCTGTGTTTCTTTACTCAGATTTATGAGGCCACCCAGGTCCATGCGGGGTGGCCCTGCTTGGCTTCCTAAAACGAATTGGGAGCCCAGCATCACACATGCACCACTATATGTGGTGCAATAGTGACTCAGGGCTCCGATAAATAAGCCCCCCATGTTTATCGTTACTTTTGGCAGTTCAAATCGTGGCGCACAACTGCCCCTTGCAAACCTCCAGCTGCTCCTTGACAAATCGAGAATTTCAAATGTTTGCACTTTGGCCATGGATTTGTGCTGTTCAATGCTGATGCGTGGCTACAGTTTATGTGCGTCAAATATGATTAATAGAAAGTTCAATTTTTGGATTCCGCGTTGATATTTAACTAACCAACTGTAACACTTAAATAGATAATCAAGCGGAAAAAATGAAGAAAAGTCCCCGGAGCGCCCTGCGGTCTCTTCCCTGCTGCTGATTTCCTGTCCGAGTGTAATCGGTGTAATTGCTGCGCCGTCGGCTGCGTCACATATGTGCCCGTCATGTCAGCGCTGCCTGTGACCGGCGTTGTGCCCCTGGGCAGGCAGGGTCTGCTCCTCCTTGGGACGGGCTCGCGCTCTGAAATCACACTGCTAATATAATTTCACTGCATTCTGTGCTCGCGGCCATGGACAGCACCTGTCACTTATTTTGATATGAAAATGTTCTTTCACAAATGGCATCTTTGCCAGACCAAAGCAGCATGGGCCAAAAAAATGGTTTTTCAAATCATGCTGAGAAACTCTTCGGGCACAGTTGTTCATTATACCAGTTGTCCACAACTGACTGGGGCCTGGAGGCTGCCCCAGCAGGCAAGCACAACACCAAAAACGTTCACAGCGTGCAATAAAACTTAAAAAAAAATATGATGTATTTGTTCCTTGCTTCTGGAAGTACATTTGCAAGGACAATATATGTAAGTTTAAAGAATCTAGCATATTTTTATTTGCTGTTATTCCGGCTACTGTTAATAATATATTATAATAAATGCCTCTCTCCCAAGGTCAGTGCTTGAGCTATCTATTGGTATTTAAGCGTCTGAGTCTGTAGAAATGTACATATGTACTGTGTGAATGTATCCATGAACGTGGTGAGAAGAGTCGGCCTAACAGCTAGGACGAGCAACCTCGAATCTGGTGAACCAGGTTCGAGTCTCGGCAGGGATGGTTAACATTCTGTGATTCTGGGCAAATCCCCTATTCTCCATGGGCCTCATTTATGAGGCTGTGCATCACTTTTACGCCGCCGGTGCGTCACTTTTTGTGACGCACCAGTGGCGTAAAAAATGCACCTTGTTGCGCCATATTTACAAAGTGACGCATCTAGGTAGGTGCGTCACTTTGTAAACCCCTGCGCCACATTATACCTGCGCCAGGTATAATGTATGCAAGGGGGGTGTATTGACGCAAGAAAGGGTCATGGAATTGACGCAGTGAAATCTATGAGATTTCACTGCGCCACTTCTAGGACTTAAATGCGTCAAAATCCTCACAGCAGGCGTAAGGCTGACGCAGGCCCTTTCAAATGGGGCTTGCCCCATGTGAAAGGACATATTGCTGGAGTTGAGTCACTTTTGTGACACACTCCAGCAATGCGTCACTTTTGCTCCTAGAGATACGTCAGAAATACTGACGTATCTGTAACTCCTTGCGACATGATGCGTCATACTGTAAATATGACGCATCATTGGTGTCGCAAGGAGGGCGCAATGAAAAGTGACGCATCGCTGTTTTCACGCAGCGATGCGTCACTTTTCATAAATGAGGCCCCCTGTGCCTAACAAAAAATGAACGTGTCCTCATGTAATGCAACTGGTGCTATGTAAAGCGCTCTGATACTCGATTCGAATCAAGTTTGTGCTATATAAAACTCTAAAATGTGAAAATGGATGTCTGTGTATATGACAGAAATGAATAAATATGTACTAAGGGCTGCACTGGTGCTTCCGCAGTGCACCACAATTTAATTCTGTGAGTGTGCACCTTTTACTGGTATGGTAATTGAGGAAGTACTTTGCACTCCCCAAATACCTGAGTGTACTTCTTTTTCTGTTTCAGTCAGACCATCAAACATCTCTTTTCCCACCTTTTACAGCCAAAAAACAGTGCTCAGCTTTTTTATTCATCAAAGTATATTGTGGAATGGGCTAGCGAATTTTGCGCCACAAAAAGGCCTATTTAGTCACAAAAACAGTTGAATTGCTTGTGTCATTTTTTTGGCCTGGCAAGGTCCTGCAATCATTGAGGCCCTCAATACAAATGTTTCGTGAAACTGCATACATTTTCCTCACACTCAGGTGGCATATTTACAAGGAAATGATGGAGCGCGGAGCTGCGGCAAATTTCGCAGCACCACGCTCCGCTATTGCTAAAACACAGGGATGTGCCTTATTTACAACAATATGGCGCACCCCTGTGTTTTCCCTAGCACTGGTGCTAAAAATAGCTGCCTAGCGCCAATACAGACACCCTTGTGCCATAATGCAAGGATGCTTGCATTGCAGGGAATGATTATTTATGTGCAGGAAGGGGCCCCTTTGTAACTCTAGGGTGGTTAAAAAAAAAACAGTCCATTATGCGTTAGACCATGATGGTGCACTCAGAAATGAGGACTCAGAAAAGGATGATTAATTCTCGGTTCAATTCGACTGTTAGTTCCTTAATTTTGGCAGGGCTTTCACCAGGAGTTTATGATGGCTTCCAGCAGGCGGAAATCAAAAAAACTTTAGTTACCAGCCACATCAGCATTATGGGCCTCCTTTACAAGAAACTGATGTATCAGCATAGATGCATCAGTGTCCTTGCGCCAGCATCAGATGTCCTTGCGCCACCATGGATGCGATGTATTTACAATACAGTGCTCCATGGTGCAAGGATCAACAAATGCATCAGATATTCTGACACATCTGTTGGCACAAAAGTGACACATTACTGGAGCTGCTCATGAAAATGACACAATTCTAGCACAAAAGTGTTGCAAGGGGCTTGTAAATCTGCCCATTTGGGTCCGCTTGTAATGTCTATTACAAGCTTGATGAAGCTGTTATTTATTAGAGTCCCCTGTTTAAACAATAACCTGGGAGAATAGTGGTGTCTTACCAGCTGGATACTACTTTACACAATCAGCCTTTTGCTTGTTATGTTGGGTTAGATGTGCTGCCTAAGTGATGAGATATTTTTCATAATTATCAGTACACTGTATTGTGTAGGTTATTCCTTTCTTCGGAATGTCTGTAAATATATGCTACGACAGTTGACCACTTTGAAGCAATGTTCTCACAAACCTAAAAAGCACAACAAAGAATCCTGTAAGACTGAGCGCCATATCTAAAAGGAAATTATCCAGCCCGCCGCTGATGCCAATTTTGCGTGCCGCTCCATTTAAAAAATGCAGGGATGCACCATATTTACAACAATGCAGCGCACCTCTGTGCTTTCTCTTGCGCTAAAAATAGCTGCCTAGCGCCAACACAGACATCCTTGTGCCATAGTGCAAGGGGGCCTGCGTTGCAGGGAATGATTGTTTATATGCAGGAAGGTGTCTTTTCTTGCACATAAACAATCAATAATGCTGATTTGCTACTTCTATGTGTGCATTCTGCAGCATACATAGAAGTGGCAAATTGCCAATATTCAATGAGTGTTTATGTGCGGGAAGGGAAACCTTTCTGCACATAAACAATAATTAAAGGTGTTTTGCTCTTTCTATGTGTGCTGCAGACGGCACTTTGCAAATATGGCGCAGGGTATTGCGGCTCTGGAACGTCGTAAAAGGTGATATTCTGGTGGCGCCGGGCCCTTGCAAATAGGCACCAATGTACCTATAATGTACTCTGACTTTCCTGCAATTTAAGTAAGCATTTCTATAATCTTATTTCAGATGAGGTGATGTGCAAAGTAGCAAGCTTCTTTAATTTTCCATGCTGATGAAATCCACATGGTTCAAGCAATGCAAAACTCATTTGCAGCAGCCAAGAAACATGTCAGCCACCGTGACATAGATTTGCTTAATAACATTGAAGCTGCAAGTGGAATAAATTCCTGGCCATCGGCAGCCCACACACACGCGTTGAGGTGCCCAGAAGCTCTCATGAGTCACGGAGTGTTGCCACACATTACATGCTAGATCACCACCGTCTGCAGCTCAGGGCCAGAGGCATGGCCCTGGATCTCCACCCAGCTCATGACTCAACCTAAACTAATTTGCTCACTGGTGCTTTAAGGAATGCTGGAGGTTTATGCAAATGATCCTCTTAGAAGGAAACTGATCATTTGGAAATCTCATTTACAAATATTAGGATATATATAGTAATTGAGCATGGACAGCAGCGTGCTTAGCTATTTCTCTGAATGTTTAGCACAGTAAATTCCTGTGGAGGCACACAGCTGACCCCCATTGCACTCTCAGTTAGGAGTAAGAACCCTAAATAGCTCCTTCTCCATATTTTATCATTCCATATCTCAGTCTGTACTCCATGAGGGCAAGTCTTATAAAAAAGGCAGCCACTCCTCACTATTATTTTACCTGCAGCCCCTCCAAGTTTGAGGGTTAAGTAAAGTCACATCATTCGTCTGCCTCACTCCACTGACTCATTTCTTATAGAAGCATATATGTGTGAATACCTTTTTCTTATTACATTTTGATATGAATGCCCTATCAGTATTTTTTTCTACTGTGAGGGACTATAATTTGCTGTTCCTTTTCGAAGGCAGGCCAGCGATAGCAGATGCCTGGGATGGAGCTGCACAGTTATGGGCTGCAAATGGGCATGATTCAGAAGGAGAGGCAGCAGCAAATACACGCGGCCGAGCGTTGACAGTTTACCAAGTTTCACATCTTTGGGCCTCATCTACATAAAAATGACGCAGCGCAGTGCCGCAAGCCATTTAGTTGCTCCCTGCTGCGTCAATTTCAAAGCACTGGGATGCATCGTATTAACAACAATATGATGCATCTGAGTGATTTCCCCTATGCTGGCGCACAATTGGCTGCCATGTGCCAGTGCAGGCTCTCTTGTGCCATTTTGCCATGGGGGCCTGCACTGCGGGGAGGATTGTTTTCGTGCAGGAAAGTAAAACTTTCTGCCCAAAACCAATAATTAATGGCATTTGCACTTTCTGTGCGTGCTGCAGAATGCTGCAGGATTCAGCACGCACAGAAAGAGAAAAAAATGAGGAGAAATGAAAGTATTTCTCCTTGTTGCACCATTCCTATGCCTCCTCTGGGAAGGCATAGGATTTTGACGCATTCCAAATTTTACAAAAGGTTTTAAACGTGGGAATGCGTCAAGTTCTATGGATGTTGTGTCGGAACACCCACTGCAACACTCATGGAGCGCCCCTTTCACACAGACTAATGCGTGAAAGGGGCCCATAATTACAAGGCCATGAAAAGTCACGCAGGGTGACTTTACATAGCCTTGAAAATATAGGCAAGCCAATTGCACCGCCGGTGCGTCAAAAGAAAGTGACGCACCAGTGGGGTAATGGGTTTGCAAATAAGACCCTTTATGTGCACAGTGCTCATCCCTGCCTTCCTTTCCTAGGTCAGGGGGCATCAATGCTGACCCTCAATACTCTTTGTTAGAAGTGAGACAGCCCCTGTCACAGGACTGGAAGTGGATGTCACTACCAATGCCAGGCTTAAAGACAACATGCCTCTATATTCATGTGGCAAAGCCTTGGCTCAGGATATGTGCCATTCACAGTGTTGTCCTCTACACCTTGCACTTTCAAAGGCCTGAAAGAGTAGAAAGTCTACAATGCAAATGGACTGGAATGTGCCAAAATGAGGAAACTAGGAACAAAGGGACCATCTTGAAGTGAAGTACCCTCTGTATTGATGAGGGGCCACAGGTAAAGTCTATGGTCTGTATTACATTTTTGTTCCAGACAGAATGCCATTAACTTCCCCCGAAAGCTTCTTAAACATTTTTCAACATTTTGTGATTCATCAGTGCCTGTGCCCTGTGCCCTGTGCCCACACATGTGAAAAGGAGGAAAACTCGGATGGAAAGGGCGAGGGAGCACGGGATAAGACACATTACATATTAATATGCAGCTAACGCGGCATATTACATCTTCTCCCTCTTATCATAGATTTGCTCCAGAATATGGGGTTTAATTTGGATTTTGGTGGGCTGCCCGTTTCTCCATCAGGGAGATAGAGTAAATTACTCCATCATGCTGATGAAGGTGCCAATTGCCTAATTTAGAAATGACTACCAAACCTGTGTCAAAAGAAGTGGGCCCAAACATTAGGTAAGTGAAGGGCTTTTATTTGTGTCCAGCCACAGCGACTCCCCGGCAGCAACTGCCAAGAACAGAATTATAACAAGTGTTCCACGCAGGGAACATTCTTATACAGAATGCCATGACAGGCTAGAGAAATCCCAATACACCTCCCTTTCTACATAAAGAAAACAAAAGAGAAAAAAGATAGAAAGGGAAAAGATAGAAACCAAAAGAGATATAAAGACAAAAGCAAAAAGAGATGAAAGAAAGGAGAAAAAACATCATTCCCCACCACGTAAAACCAGCATTGCTTTACCCCATCATATAGTCCTGAAATTTCGCAGGAACAGATCTGACTCTGGAGGAAGTTTCCCTCTGTGGGTAAGAGACAGAAACAGGAGAACGCACAACACCACCTTAGGAGAAGTAGGGGAAACACTAACCCCTAACCGCTTGCTGACACTCTCAACCATAAAACCAGGCACAACAGAAACCATACTCTTGTTCCAAACCCTTTCATCCTCCAACACCACAACACAATCCTTCACCGCAGACACCTTCTTGGGAGAACAAAACCGCGACTTCCCCTTACGGAGAAACCCGGGTTTCTTTATCCTCACCCAGTCACCAACCTTCACCTTGGAAGGAGACAAAACATCCGGTCTAGTATCATACCTTCTCTGAACCGAAGCCCTGACATCATTAACACCAGCTAAACATGCGGCATCCACAACTTTCCTAGACATCCATTCTTTGTTTAACTTGGTACCAGCAACCCTAACACGCAACAACGTAAAAGGAGCAACACCAGTTGAAATATGCGGAGTGGTCCTTACAGCCCATAACATGTCGCTAACCGCTTGACACCAATGCAAACCATTCACCAAGGCCAGTTGAAGGTGCTCCTTGACTACACGGTTGAAAGGCTCAACCAAACCGTTGTTACGAGGATGATAGAGTGACGTGCAAATATGTTTATTACCAACCTCCTTGAAAAATGAAGACATCTCAGCAGAAACCAACTTCGTACCATTATCAGAAACTATCTCCTCAGGAAAACCCTCCCTGGAGAAAATGTCACGTAAAAATGTAATCACCACAGAAGAACTGATAGAATCAACAAACCTAACCTCAGGCCACTTGGTCATGTAGTCAACCAACACTAAAATAAACTTGGGAGTTGAGCCAACGAGACCATAGGGTCCAGCAATGTCCAAAGCTAGCTTGGACCAAGGAACATTCTTCACAATGTTAGGTTCAACAGGCAAAGGATGAGTGACCTGTAACTTATCGCTAACAATACATTCACAGCATTCGCGAACAAAATGTTCAACATCCTTGTCCACAGACGGCCACCAAAAATCCTGCCTCACTCTACGTTTCATGGAACGAATGCCAGGATGACCTTCATGAGCGAGACATAGAATTTTACCACTGATCGAAAGAGGAACAACCAATAAACCCCCTTCATCTCAATATTCCATCCACAAGGGATAATTCATCCTTAACTCTCATGTAAGGAAGACAATCTTTTTCACACGACCAAGGCTTGCAGAGAAGATCAATAACAACCTGCATATCAACATCTAAAGCAATCCCCTCTAACCACTCACACTCAGAAAGAGCACACCCAACAGAGTCACACAAAGAACCAACCGCACAAACCACCTCCAAGTTGTCACACGCAAAACTGTCGTCACAATTGGAAAGGGGTAGCCTGGATAAGCAATCGGCAACCAAATTCTTCACCCCAGCCACATCTCAAGCTGATACTGGAACTCTTGCAACCTGAACTGCCATTTGGAGATCCGTGGGGTTGCCCTGCCACCCCCCTTAGTCGTGAATAAATCAACTAAAGGCTTGCGGTCAGTCCTCAAGATAAATCTGTTTCCCCAGAGAAAATTCTTGAAATGCAATACCCCCCACCACATTGCTAAAGCCTCCTTTTCAATGGTAGAATATGTTCCCTCAGCACCCCTCAAAGTTCTGGAGGCAAAAGCAATGGTTTCCTCACGTCCATCACTCCCTCTCTGCATGAGAACAGCACCCAACCCCACATTACTGGCATTGGTGGAAAGAATACATAAGTCATTGATGTTAAACAATTTCAGTGGGCGAGCATCAATAATTTCCTGCCTAATGACATTGAAGTTGCTACTGCAATCATCATCCCAAACAAACTTAGCCTTCTTTTTGAGTAGGCTACGCATAGCAGCAGTTTTGGAAGAGAAGTTTTTAACAAATTTGGAGTAATACTCCACCAGGCCAAGATATGAATGTAACTAATTCTTGTTCGCAGGAATAGGAGCATTTTGAATGGCATCAATAATCTTGACCTTTGGTTCAACACCATTGTGGGAAATATGGTGATCAAGATAGCCCACCCTAATTTGCTGTTCCTATTCGAAGGCAGGCCAGCGATAGCAGATGCCTGGGATGGAGCTGCACAGTTATGGGCTGCAAATGGGCATGATTCAGAAGGAGAGGCAGCAGCAAATACACGCGGCTGAGAGTGGACAGTTTACCAAGCTTCCCATCTTTGGGCCTCATCTACATGAAAATGACTCAGCGCAGTGCCGTAACCATTTAGTTGCTCCCTGCTGCATCATTTTCAAAGCACTGGGATGCATCGTATTAACAACAATATGATGCATCTGAGTTATTTCCCCTGTGCTGGCGCACAATTGGCTGCCATGTGCTAGTGCAGGCTCCCTTGTGCCATTTTGCAATGGGGGCCTGCAGGAATTTGCATTTGTCCTCCCTCAGAGTTAGCCCACTGGACTTTAAGATGCTCAGAACTAGTTTAACACGTTCATCATGCTCAAGTTCAGTCTTGCCGTGGACCAGTATGTCGTCCTGGAAAAAGACAACACCAGGAATGTTCTTGAACAGGTTGTTCATCAGCCTCTGAAAAACAGCTGAGGCTGAAGCTAAACCAAACGGCATGCGGATGTAACGATAAGCTCCCTCTGGGGTTACAAAAGAGGTAAGATGCTTAGAATTTTGACACAGCTTAATCTGGTGATATGCGGATGAAATATCAAGGGAAGTGAAAAATGTAGCACCCTCGAGAGTAGCTAACATCTTGTTGATTTGGAAGTGGTTGCCGGTCAATCCAAATGTTTGCATTGAGATCGCGCAGGTCAACACACATCCTCAAACATTTGTCAAATTTCCTCACCAAAATTATGGGAGCGAGCCACTCAGAACCCTCAATTGGATCGATCACACCAGCAGCACACAAACGCTCCAATTCCTTCCTCAACTCTGCCCGTAAACTTAGAGGCACCTTGCGCACCTTGTGGGCAACGGGCATGGCATTTTCTTTTAAAATTATACGGTGTTGAAAACCCTTGAGTTTGCCTAATTCCCCGCTAAATACTTCAGGAAACATAAGTGCCCACTTGGTGTTAGATACTTGGGACGCAGTCAGTGCCCTTGGTGGTGCAGACGCTGAAGAGTAAAACTCACACAATGCACTGCGGGATATCACCATGTCCGGATGGTTGGGATCCAAAATGATGTTCAAGTCACCTTGTTCGTCCCACCTCAACAAATTGGTACCATCCTTGACAATGAATACCACACCAGTGGTATGATCGGCATGAAATTCCAGTTTGGCAGAACACTTTCCCAAAACTTCTACTCTTTTGCTATTATAAGCAAAAATCTTAATATTGGAGGGTTCCAAAAGTACGCCAGACAGTTTACTAAAGTCAGCAAAATTCACAAAGTGAACGGAGAACTAGAATCTGCTAGAAACTTGCAGACAACTCCATTCACAGCTATCAAACATGAAGGGGACTTCCTTCTTCGAAGACCAGACAAAGCAGACACTTCAACTACTCCGGCCTCAAGTGAAGAAGAAGACAGCATCAACAATTCATAGCATTCCTCATCAGATTCCCCTGAAATATTCTTTACAGAGTGAATGGGCTTATTCGCAGAAGCAGCTTTGCACATACAGGTATAGAGACCTTTGTTCCCTCACTTGTAGCAGGTTTGATTGAGAGCAAAACTAAATTTAGCAGAACCCAGATGTGACCTACTACCACAACGAAAACATATTAATTCATTTTTACACAAACTTGGTTCTGGGAGAAACATTAGTTGAAACAGGACGGGTAACATTAGGCAAGGCACTAGTTTTAGGTTTGGAAGGAGGTTTGGAGTTCAAAAGAAGAAGACGTGGATGGAGAGGAAGAACTAATTTCTTTAACACAAAACTGAGAATGCTCAATACTTTTGGCCAGAGTGAGAGCAGTCTCCAAGTCAGGATCACCAGAAGCAAGTAGTTTCTCTTGAATTTTCTTATTGGAAGTCCTTTCAATAAGCTGATCTCGTATGATCTCATCCCTAAATTCCTTGGGCCGTATTTATGAAGCACTTGCGCCGCCGATGCGTCACTTTTTCCCATGTTAAAAGTGACGCACCGGCAGCGCAAGTCCTTCATAAATAAGGCCCCTTATAGTTACAGTTAATGGCCAGTATGCGAAGCGATGCTACAGCAAAAAATTCCACAGGTGTTTGAGCACATTGAAGAAACTTATGACGTTCGAGCACAACATTCCTCTTGGGAGAGAACCTTTTATCAAGGGTTTTTTATCAACGAGGCATATTCATCAATTAGAAGTGAATCACCAGCATCACCACCACTAACTGTAGTGCTGACCACCTCTAGAGTTAAGGTTTTCAAAATGTTTCTACCTTCAGTGCCAAGATTATAAATGAGCAGAGCTTTTTTCTTTTTGTTGGTAAAAGTGTCACCATCAATAGCCTCTAAATATGCTTCAAAAGTGTCCTTCCACTGTTCCCATGGTACAGGCGGTGTGCCAGCAGTTTGCAAAAAAGGAGGAGGGGCCAATATATGATCCATTGCGTGAGTGAGCTGCTGCCCTGTGGTAGGAATATAACTATAATACCATCACAACACGGCACACAGTTGATGAAATACAAAAATGTGAAAACTGCCCTCAAAATAATACCACAGAACCATGTGCTTCAATAAAAAAAACCAGCACACTTACAATTTGAATCCTGAATTCCTTGGTTACTGTGCGCATCAGTGATGAATATGATACTGATACTAACAAAATGAGACAAAACTGTGGGCATGAATTACTATGCCGTGCGCATCAGCAAAAAGATGTAGACAAAAATACCAAGTACGTTGAAGAAAGGCTGTGCGCATCAGCGCGATGACATGAAATATCAGCAAAATGACAAAAACGATAAAAGTACCTTAGTGCGTAGATAAGAAGATTGAAAGCCAGGCTGTGCGCATCAGCGCGATTCCTCAAATCTTCGGGTAACTATGGCAACCAAATCTTGAGGAATACCCTAAATGGCCGCACGCAACGTTCTTGCCTTGCGTGCAGCGGGTAAGGAAAGAGCGCGTGAAGACATCACTGTAGGCTTGTGAAGACGTCACTGTAGGCTTGTGAAGACGTCACTGGAGGCTCCGAAACCAGAAATGCTCTTGAATACCGGGGCATATACGCCCCACAGGAATGAGACACAGCACTCCCAAAGTGCTTGGAAACTGCCAGGCAACCACAACGCAGGAGCGGAAAGCAGAAAAGACCACCAACCAGGAATAGCAAGTCCACAGTGAGTCGTGAGTATCACGAACACCAACAGAAGGAAAACAGGAAACAGCTTCTTCAATGGGGAGGCTGGAAGCTGAGACGATCGTCGCCAATGAAAAGAAGTGGGCCCAAACATTAGGTAAGTGAAGGGCTTTTATTCGTGTCCAGCCACAGCCACTCCCCAGCAGCAACTGCCGAGAACAGAATTAAAACAAGTGTTCCACGCAGGGAACATTCTTATACAGAATGCCATGACAGTCTAGAGAAATCACAACACTGTGGTCATTTCTAAAGCATTGGCAGAAACCGCAATCGCAGAAGTTCCTCTCATTTCTGTTTACAGTTTAGTGAAGGGCTCTGTCAACATGACAGATCCCTGACCCAAACTGTATTCTTTTTTATTTAAAAAAAGAAAATCTCAAAGACAGATTTTTTGGGGGGAAAAAAAGAAAGAAAATTCTACCCCTTGCCATGGAAGTCCTCTTCCATGGCGCTGGGAGTATTTAGCAGTTTTCACTGCACCTTACCGCCAGGGTTTTCCTGGTGCTGAAGGCAGTGAAAACTGACCTCTATTTCCTCTCATCTAAATTAAGTGGGTGGAATTAGAGGTCTGCTTCTGACGGATCTTACTCCGTAGGGTCTTTGGAGGGGATTAATGATGACGCAGAAGTATTCTCCACTGTAATAAAGCCAGCGGTCAGCCTGCATCTAGATAGGACAGGTGGACCTTTATTTTGGTAGTTTGTATGCTCTGTCACCATTGCGATGGAGTATACATACCGCTAAGATAGAAATTAGGCTCTACATCTTTAAATTGAATAGGAGCAGCAGAATATCTTCTAACTAGAACATTGTCTGCAAGATTGATTTGAACACTGGGCAAGGAAAGACTGATGAAACATTTGTTCTTGCACCCTCAACCCCACCTCGCACTTCACCTTCAGTCCTATCAACCACCTCAAGCATTCCACCTCAATCAGTCATAGATCTGCCTGAAAGTTCACTGAGTTTAATGATAACAATATTCGACCCATTCCTCCACTGACCATTGTCTAGCAAGACAGCTGTGTATTTAGTTATGACTACCCTTTTGGGTTCACTGTATTTGCTTATATTGATTCACTTTTTGGGATATGCTACTCTTACATGTTAACAAACTCATACAGACATTCTCTTTGCAGCATTCCTGGCATCTTAGTTTCTATACTTGTGGCGCTGTCTTTTGGAAACCATGTTGCACATTTGAACCTCTGTCTCTGCTTTAATCTTATTTTCCCATTTTTTCCGTGCCAATGACCTATAAGGTTGCAACTGTGCAATAGCCAAACTACCCCAGAGCAATTCAAATGAGGTCTTTCCTGTGGTCTTATAATGAGTGGTGTGGGTGGACATAATAGGACACGTTACTCTGCACGCATTTACAATGTGTGCCATACCCCGCGTTTTTTACCCTGCAAAAACGTTTACAACACAGGGCTTTACAACTCAATCCATTACAACGCATTGTCCATTACAATGCAATGTACTATTCTAACTCCACTGGGGCATTGTAATGGGGAATACTTTGTAATGGTTTGTGGTGTAAAGCCCTGCGTTGTAAAAGTTTTTGTGGTGTAAAAAATGTGAGGTAATGACATGCATTATATAACGCATGCGGAGTAAAGGATGTTTCCCGGGTGGACCACAATCTGGTTCTAGGAGTTGCCTGAATCTGGATATGTGAGTTTAATGGAATTTGAATAGTTTATTTTATTAAACAATTTCAACCTGGCCATTGCTCTGGGGATGGTGCATAGAAGACCTTATCTGCTCTTCCCCATCCACCTTGATAAAATTGACCATTTCTTGTGATGCAAATTGTGCCCCGTTATCACTGGCCATTTGACGTTGGAATGCCTCCCTGCAAAATATTTCCTCCAGAAATTCAATTTCTTTTGTGGGATGAGGCACACATTTAACTTCTATTAATTAGCTAAAAAAACAATTAGGATGACAGCATGGCACATTTTGATGGGCAAAGTATTCATAGGTCATATAAAGTTGATCTATACTTTAATCCAAGGAACTGCAGATAACTCAAAAGAGGTCATGGGTATTTTATATGCTGACAAGGTTTTGTGATCAGCTGCAAGAGGAACATCAACTGATCTACACATCCACCTTGTGGCCCTTTGAATGCCACCAGTGCATTGTTTTAACTTTCTTCTTAGTTCCAGTCATTACTACATGGCCATTATGATCCATACTGACGCCCAACACCACCCTCAGAGGAACACTCATCTACAGCCCACTATGGACCCCGTGCTCAGTTCAGCGACTCCATCGCCGACCTCGCCGGCACCCACACACTCGCCTCCTCGCATGCACGGACTACATCCTCCTCGGGGACCTGAACATCCACCTCGAGAACAACAACGATGCCAACTCGGCTGGCCTGATCGACAAGTTCGCCAACCTCGGCCTCAGAGAACTCATCACCGCACCCATCCACGCAGCCGGCCACACGCTGGACCCTGTCTTCTCCACAGGCTCCCACGTCACCTTCGACAACACCACCGAACTCCACTGAACCGACCACCGCTGCAACAATTTCACCTTCAAGAAACCAACCACACACCACCGCACCCAACAGCTGCCTCACCGCTGCTGGAGCAAAGTCACCCAAGACCAGATAATCACCACCTTCACCCCCAGAACCCACCCATTGACCCCACCAACCCAGACGCCGCAGCCCGCAAACTCAGACAGTGGATCGATGACTGCGCCAACACTCTCGCCCTGCTCAAGAAACACCCCAACAACCACGCAAGCAAGAGAGCCACCTGGTTCACCGACAAGCTCCAGACCCCCAAACGTGCATGCCGTAAACTGGAGAAGACATGGCTCAGCAAACACACAACGGACAACCACGCAGCCCACAAGGATGCCACCCACAAACATCACCACCTCATCAGACTAGCCAAGAGATCCTCCTTCAAAAACCACCTGGACAGCAACGCACACGACAGCAAAGAGCTCTTCAGCATCGTAAAGGAACTCTCCAACCCCAGTGCCAACACCAACTACATCCCGCCCTCACAAGAACTGTGCGACTCACTAGCCATCGTCTTCCACTGCAAGATCGCTGACATCCACAACATCCTCAACACCACCACCGCCCAGACTAAGCCAGACACCACCTCTCCTGTGAACACCACCAGCGCCAACCGCCTGACCTCCTGGTCCAACGTCAAAGACGACGAGACACGCAAGATCATGAACTCCATCCACTCAGGATCCCCGCCAGACCCATGCCCACACCACGTATTCAACAAAGCAGATACAGCCATCGCACCCCAAATACGGAAGGTCATCTCCTTCAAAACAGCGACATTCCCAGAAAGCTGGAAGCACGCCGAAATCAACGCCCTCCTCAAGAAGTGGACCCCAAGGACCTCAAGAACTTCCCGACCATCTCCCTGCTCCCGTTCCTGGCAAAGGTCATCGAGAAAATCGTCAACATGCAACTGGCCCGCCACCTAGAAGACAACAACATCTTGGACCCGTCCCAGTCTGGATTCAAAAGGAACCACAGCACCGAAAAAGGCCCTCATCGCCGCCACAGATGACATCAGGCGCCAACTAGACAACGGCGAAACATCAGCCTTCATCCTCCTGGACCTGTCAGCTGCCTTCGACACGGTATGCCATCGCACTCTAAAGACACGCCTCCTCGAAGCCGGAATCCAAGAAAAGGCCCTTGACTGAACCACGTCCTTCCTCTCAGGCAGAACCCAGAGAGTCCGCCTCCCACCCTTCCGATCCGAAGCCCCCGACATCATCTGCGGCATCCCTCAGGCCTCATCCCGACGCTGTTCAACGTCTACATGGCCAACCTCAACATCATCTCCTACGCCGACGACACCCAGCTCATCTTCTCCCTCACCAAGGACCCACACACCGCCAAAACCAACGTCCACGAGGGACTGAAGGCCGTCGCCGACTGGATGAGGAGCAGCGGTTTGAAGCTGAACTCGGACAAGACACAGGTCCTCATCCTTAGACCCACCCCCTCATCCTGGGACGACTCCTGGTGGCCGACCACAATGGGAACAGCACCAACACCCACCGACCATGCACGCAACCTAGGATTCATCCTCGACTCCTCCCTCTCCATGTCCAAACAGGTCAACGCCGTCTCCTCCTCCTGCTACAACACCCTCCCCATGCTCCGCAGAATCTACAAGTGGATCCCGACCGAAACAAGTAGAACGGTGACACATGCCCTAATCAGCAGCAGACTGGAATACGGCAACGCACTCTACGCAGGAATCCCAGCCAAACACCTACGATGACTACAACGCATCCAAAACGCCTCCGCCCAACTTGTCGTCAACACCCCCCTCTGCAGCCACATCACCCCCCACCTGAGAAACCTACACTGGCTCCCCATCGACAGGAGGATCACCTTCAAGCTCCTGACCCACATACACAAAGCACTCCACAACACAGGGCCAGCCTACCTGAACAGCAGATTCAGCTTCCACACCCCCACCCGCCAGCTCCGCTCCGCCAGCCTCGCTCTCGCCGCTGTCCCCCGCATCCAACGTGCGACCTCCGGTAGCGGATCCTTCTCCTACCTCGCCCCAAGACCCGGAACACCCTCCCCACCCACATACGGCAGACCCAAGACCTACTCGCCTTCAGAAGACTCCTCAAGACCTGGCTCTTCGAACAGTAGCAGCACCCCCCCCCCCCCCTCCCCTCAGCGCCTTGAGACCCTCACGGGTAAGTAGCGCACTTTACAAGTACTCTGATTGATTGATTGGCCACTGGTATGAACTTTGCCCTCAAAGATAAGGGTGCAACTAGGGTGTCTCCATGTATGATGAATTCATCTACCACAGTGAGATCATCTTTTACTTTCCAAGATGACCAAATGACAAATGACTTCATCTAACATCTTCTCATGAGGCAATCCCTTTGCCATGTTCCTTTTCACTTCCATTGAGGTGTTGTCACTATCAACAGCTGTCAAAGATTCTTTCTTCATGATGGCACTATTGGAGTTATCACACTAAATCAAATATGCTACTAACAAATAATCACACTCATTCTCATAATCTGGTTCAACTTCTCAAGGGCTCATGACAGAAAGTCAGCTGAGACATTCAACTTTCCAGAAATGTGTTGAATTTTGATTTGGTACTCTTGTAGTTTGAATACCAGCTTGGCAATTCTGGTGGATGTTTTACATGGTCCACCATCTTCTAAAATACCAACAATACATTTATTGTCTGTTCTAATCACACATTCTTTACCCCAAAGAACCCTCTTTAAATTGTTCGCTGCTGATACACAGGGTATCAGCTCACGTTCGATCACTGAATGTTTGCTTTCAGCTCTCCTTAATTTACATGAGGCGAATGCGATGATATTTACAGCTTTTACAGATTTGTGGCTGAGTACATCTCCCAGACCTATCTGGTTTACATTAGTAGTAAAAATGTACTGTAATTTCTAATCAAATGATTACAGTGATGGTGCTAGTTCTAGCTGTTTCATAGTGACTTCACATTCAGCGTTCCACGCATATTGTACACCTTTCTTTGCTAACGTATGCATTGGTTCCACCATGACTACATAGTTTGTAAGAACTTTTAATGGAATTCACCCATGCCCAAAAAGGAAGGCAATTCATCTTTGTTACATGGAGGAGCTGATTTTGAAATTACCAAGAGGGTGAATACCATTTTTACCACTTAAATGCCCAAGGTACTCTACAGTTCTTTTAGAAAATTTGCAATTGCTCTTTTGCAAAGTCAAACCACTACTCTGAATTATCTGTAAGACTTTTTTTCGGAGTGACATATGTTCCTTAACTGTTTTACTATAGATCCGTATGTTGTCCTGAAATGTCCTTACACCTCGGAAGTCTGCGAACAGCTGAATCATGACACCTTGAAGACAGCGGACACTAAACACAGACCAAAAGGTAGCCTAGAAAACTCAAATGTTCAGTTTAGGGGTGATGAATGTAGTGTAACTATAGGATTTCACATCTAATTGAATCTGGTGACAGGCCGCACCAAAGTCCAGAGTCTTGAAAATTTGGGGCTCGTTCAATGTTAGCACCATTTCATTTATTAAAGATAGTGGTTGTCAGTCAGCAACTAGGTTGTGGATAATTTGGCAAAGGTCTATGCATAAACAAATCATGTCATTTCTTTTCCTACGATCACTACTGGTGCTAACCATTCCGAAGCTTTGATTGGTTACAATACTTAACTATCACAACTGTCCTTAGTATAGCCTTCACTTCGGTGCGGGTTGATAGTGGTATGTTACTGACACATTGTGCAACTGGGCATGAACCTGCATTTAAAATGTTCTCATCCTTGAAAGTCTTTTAAGCATCCATGTTTCTCACTTAACACTTCTTTATACTGTTTGAGAATGGCATCTACACCGCCCTCTTGAATATGTAAGGTGGTTGACATTAGTTTTTTAAAATCTTTATTTAAAGCATTTTATTGTAACCAAAAAGAAGTTACACAGTGTTAGAAATGTCTCTAGTTGGCAGAGGTAGGTACCTTTGTCCAAATAGGGACCCTTGCTTCTAGTAAGGGTAAGGGGGAAACACACTTTAGATAACCCCTGCTCACCCCTTTGATAGCTTGGCATGAGCAGACAGGCTTATCCCAAACACAATGTGTAAAGTATTTGTACCAACACTCACAGTAACACAGTGATACCACCACAAATGGACACCACCCCAGTTTAGAAAAATAAAGTATCTTTATCTAAGCTTAACAAGACCAAAACGATGAAAATCCAACATACAAGTATTAAGAAAAATGATTTTCAAAAGGTTTTAGCAACTGAGCCCATAGAAAAGTATGGATGTGTGATTTCTTGCAAAGTACCTGTTGTTGCGACAAAATTCACCAAGCCGAACAGCTCCTGCTTTGGGAAGCATCGAAAAACAAAGAGATGTTTCGGTTCCTGAGACCCTCGTGGATGCGATGCAAAGTTCCGCTTTACACAGGGCAGCGATGTGTCAGGTCCGGTCTGTAGGGAGAAGTGATACATCGATTTTGGGACGATTCCTATCCTCGGGTGATGCATCGGGGAAAACCTGCCACACAGGGACAATGCGTGGGAATCTGGGATGAGTCGGTGAACTATGCAGGGGTGGCAAGAGGCGCTGTGTGGACCTTTTCAGCCGCAATCCCTCAATGCATCGATTCTTGCAGTGGCGACAGGCACTGCGTCGGTTTCGACAGGGCCGCGGCGATGCAGGGAGATTCTTCTCGCACCACGTCGTTGCATCAGAAAACTGTCGCAAGAAGAGCGATGCGTTGATTTTCTTGTCGTTGGGTTGCTTTTCCAGCTCCCAACAGCAGAAACAACCTCCAGAGGCCCAGCACAGTCACAGGCACCATTTGGCAGGTCAGAACTCTCAGCAAGGAAGTCCAGGAGAGTTGGGGGTGAAGTCTTTGTGTTCCTGAGACTTCAAAACAGGAGGCAAGCTCTACTCAAGCCCTTGGAGACTTTTCTCAAGCAGGGGACACAGCACACAGCAAAGTCCTTCTCCTTTCTTTGGCAAAAACAGCAACTGCAGGTCAACCCCAGACACACAGGCAGTACTTTTCCTCAGTTTCTCCAGCTCGTCTCCTCAGCAAAGGTTCCTCTTGATTCCAGAAGTAGTCTAAAGTTCAGGGGTTTTAGGTCGAATACTTATACCCCAAAATGCATTTGTTCTGTTTGTGCAATAGTCCCTGAGCCCCGTCCCATCCAGTTCTGTCCTTTCTTGTGCAGCTGCCCGGCAGGAGGTGGAGACAGCATTGTGTAAGGCAGACAGGCCATATTCAGGTGCAAGGGAAACCTCCTCCCACCACTCTACGTGCAGACAGGGTCTATTCAGGTGCTAGGGAGAACTCCTCTCCCTACTCTGAATGCAGCCCAGGCCTATTCATCCCAGTCCAGACTCATTAAGGAAAAGGCAGGATATACATCAACCCCCCCTGCCCCCACGGTGATTGTCTGAGAGAATGCACCTCCCAAGCTCTTGTCACTCCAAAATCAGCCGGTCAATTCAAAAACAGGCAGAGGCTTCTTTCAGAGTCCCAGAGTAAGGGCTCCCCAGGCGCAGTGGCGCCAAAGACTAATCGGCAGTCCGGGAGGCTAGTGTGGAAGCCTCAGCAGGCCAGTGGGGCTTTAAGGGGCCATTTGGTGATCATAGCTGCCCAGCAAGTAGTGGGTAGCTGCTACGTTTAGGCCTGATCATTTCCGCAACGTTTGAGAGATTGCTGCATTGGCTGCACGAAGCCCTGACATTGCGGAACATAGGGCATTTGAGCCAGAGAAGAGGCCAGTTGGCCTGGGGTCAGTTGGTCAGGTGCTGTGTGCACTTTATCTGGGCTAGTGAGGCCTATTGTGTAATGTGATTTATTGCTGGTGATACCTAATGCGTAAGCTGTTCATGCTAATGAGGTTTGGGCCTAATGTGCTAATGCCTAATGTCATACTATGATGTTTTGGGGTAGTACCGTTTGCATAATGTGTTTATGCTTATGGGGTTGGTGCATAATGTGTTTACGCTAGTGAGGCCCATTGCGTAATGTGTTTATGCCGATGATGTTTGGGCCTAGTGTCGGTTTAGATCTAATGTGATAATGCTTAGGTCATTACGGTACCATTAGTTACTGGTTATAGTTTATACTTACTTACCTCCATTCTGATGGTTCTGACCGTGGCCCGAATGGCCCAGTCCTGTATATAATCCCCTGTGAATATTGTCCAGGCCAGTTGGCACAGTGTACATGTGTGATTATGTTTCTAATGTGTTTATGACAATACAAAGGCTATTTTGTTATATAACCTTTTGTGGAGTTCCTTCTTTGGTGTGCCTAATGTGTTGCTGCTGTGTGTGTGTTGCGCAAACACTTTACACATTACCTCCGGTATAAGCCTGACTGCTCGTGCCAAGCTACCAAGGGGGGGAGTAGGGGTTATCTTGGCATGTAAAAATGACTAGCCATAGCAGCTAATGTTGCTTCCATGCATGCAAGTGTGTGCTCAATCACCTTGAAAGTGCCGCCGCCAACCTGAGTAAATTTAGGCAGGAGAATTCAATCAGCACAGCAAACATGTGGAATTAAAGTACATAGTGCTTTATTTGTAAAAGAATAAGCGCTAGACTCCACATTTTTCTCAGAAGCACAACACGGTCTTATGGAACGTTGGGGGTTGCCAAATACCGAGGCTGCATAGTCTTCTACGGGTGTGTGATATTCATGCTTTCGCGTAATTAGGGGGAATTTCAACAGTTGAGAAAAATTACGCGTGCTTATACTAAATGGTAATCCATCACTTCACGCTATACTTTACCACAAAATAAATCCTTGTGTCAATTTCTGGAATGCGGACACATTTATCGTAATCACCGTAAATAATAGCTGCTTGCATTATGCTGTTTGCATGTGACCATATATGTCGTGTTTCGCTGTAAATGTTTTAACATCAAATGGCGAAATTATGTATTTTTTACCACAAAGTGGACCAACAGCGTAATATTAGGAATTTTGCTTAACATGCATAAAGTGAAATTCCCAAAATGTTGTAAATTATTCAGGCATAATTAAAATTTTGCTCAGTCCTAGTTAACTCCACCTAATGCCTCTTTCATCCAACTTTTGACACTCCCTGCCTGTCAGAACCCGTCATGTGGATACGCTGGTGTGTGGTTCAACCTCGACCCAAAGCGAAGCCCGAAGGTACACAGAGTTATCATGGTCGGAGAGGGTCCGACTCTGGAGAGACAAAATGGCTGCCGCGGTGCCGTGGTGCTGTGAGGTTGACGCTCTAGTCGTTTAAGCCTCGTTTTGGTGCGGAGAGTATGGGCGGGACGCAAGTTCTAGAAACTACGCACTTCACCTGAACCGTTAGCGAAGAAGAACCTGTGTGCGTACTCTGGTGAATTCCTCGAATCCTTAGTTTAAAGTATCCTGGTTGTAGTACTCCATTTGCGTTTAGCGCGAGTGTCGAGGAAACGTTATTACGGCGTACTAATTCAAACGCGTAATAACAGCCCTTTTCCCAAGTCCAAGTTTCCAGCGGTAAAGTGAACCTCCGAAGAATCGTTGAAGTGTATACTGAGCAAAGGTGAATTCCTGTGGAGAAGAAGATTTCAGCGAACAAGAGAGTCAGTCAACAACAGAAAGCTAAGTATCGAATAACTAGTGTTTGGCCAAACTGAAGATATTCAAAGTGTCGCAGTTAACATTGTCAAGTGCACAATCCGAACTTCTAAATCCCATGTGACCAAGAGAAACGAGAAAAATCCTTTCTTGAACACTGAGTAAAAGAGAATCGAGAAATCCTTTATTTGAACCTTGAGCGAAAAGAGAAACGAGAAGTCTTTTTTCCTAGAACATTGAATGGCAAGGGAAAAGAGAAACCATTTCCTGAACTTTGTGTGAAAAAAGCGGGAAATAAGAATTGCCAGAACATTCCTCCTTGAGTCATTGCTAGTGTAAAGACTATCTATAAGTAAAGTCCTGTTCCACGTCTTCCCAATTCAGAACAACTTCACAGAACCCCCGAAGCAGCGTCCTCGAGTAGTTAGTCAAGTAAGTATGTTTAGAAAAAGATAGTATCAGGGGTGACCATAGAATAGCATGTGTAAGGAATTAACCCATTGCCCTTGTCTTCCCTGCAGCAACGACTAACTAGACGAGAAAAACCACATTTCATAGAAGAGAAGCAAGGTCCGGGAAAATATTAAGTGAGTTAAGACTAAACCCGAGAACATTAGAGTCAGAGTAGCGTAGGAAGGAAAAACTAATGGTGTGCTCCTCTTACAGGTTTCCAATACGCAGACACCCTGAAGGAAGTAGTCTGAGGAAACTTTCCTGACCAGTCTCTTCTCTGTTTGTTATTTTATCCACACCCCCTTCCCGGAGGATGATGTAGGGAGGTTCTTATTGACCTGCCGGCATCGTCTCTTGGGATTCGGGTACTGGCATCTAGTTCCTGAGCCTAATCATCTCTGCTCCCGCGCAAGTACAAGTCAAGGCGATTACATATCAGGTATGCTTGGAGCTCTGACAGAGTGAAGTGCCCAAGTATTTTTTGCACCTGAGCAGAGATGGCCGAAGGAATAGATGTACAATCGTTAGGGACGATCCTAGACGCAATCCACAAGGAACTGGGGGCAGTAAGGGAAGAGAATCAGAATTTAAAACAAGAGGTAGTGAACGCCCGAAAGGAAACAGCCGAGTTAGCCCTGAGGTTACACAGAACTAGTAGTTTAGAGCGGGAGGCCATGAATCCAGTGTTAGAAGCGACAAACAGGTCAACTACACAAGTCATACACTCCCTGTCTCCAGTTATTCCGCTAGCCGCCCCTGAAAGGTTTAGTGGGGATCCACAGAAGGCACAGATATTTCTCTCGCAATGCTCCTTACATTTCCTGTGCCGTCCATCGATTTTCCCTGATGCGCAGTCCAAAGTAGCCTTCATTCTCTCGTATTTGAGTAGGGACGCAGCGGCCTGGTCCATGCCTCTAGTCACCAGAGAAGACCCGCTGTTGAGGAACTTCGAAAATTTCAAACAAGAGTTTCTTCGAATATTTGATCGCAGGAGGATCTCCCAAGTTGTGGACAACAAATTACTAGATTTGCGGCAGGGCAATCGAGACCTAATAGCATATCTGGCGCAGTTTAACAAGTTGGTGGTGGAGACGGATTGGCCAGAAAGCAAACGAGCAGCAGTGTTTTATCGTGGGTTGAGAGACGAGCTGAAGGACGTGTTGGCTCAAATTCCAAATCGCCCAACGGAGATATCGGCCCTCATCGATTTAGTTCTAGAAATAGATTTTCGTCAAGGAGAGCGGCGAGGGGAAAAGAAAAAAGATTTCCGGGCGGTCGTTCCCAGATTCAACAGGGCGCGTCCAGAGGGAACACGAACCTCAGAAGGAAACTCCGGAGTAGAACCAATGCAGATCGGAGCCATCAGAGGGCCCCTAACGAAAGAAGAAAGAGAGAGAAGGAGAACGAATAACCTGTGTATATATTGTGGTTCGAGTGGGCATTTTGTCCGAAACTGTCCGAAGAAGCCCAAAGGAACGTTCAAGCCGAAGGAAAACTAGCGGCACCACCTGTGGCTGGAGTTGAACGGGTGGGTGCGATTACTGAAGAGACTCCAAAAGAACACCATGTGGCTAATACCCTACAAGCGGCGGCTCCGCATCTGATTCTGTCTATGAGAGTGATGTTCCGATCGACGGTCCTGACCGAAGTCTCTGTCATGGTAGACTCTGGAGCGACGGGAAATTTCTGTGACTTGCGTTTTGCGGACAAGGTGGAAATCAGAGCCATAAGAAAAGAGAAAAGTGAGCCAGTCCGCGCTGTGGATGGAACTAACCTATCTTCGGGACCCATCGTGAGCCACACAGAGGTGATGGAGCTGATCACCGCAGATGGCCATCGTGAATTGATCCAGTTCAACCTGATCGATGCTCCACAGTTTCAGTTAATTCTTGGACTACCATGGCTCACGGAGCATAACCCCACGATTGACTGGAACTCCAGAACCGTTCACATGGACTCAAACTACTGTTGTGAGAACTGTTTTGTTCCAAGGAATAGTGGAGAAGAAATAAACCCAGCTCATGCCTTGAGTCTTGTAGAGCACTCCGTGTGCGCCATAGACACCCGCCGGGTCCCGGAGGTGTATAAGGAGTTCGAAGGTGTGTTCAACGAAGTGGAAGCCGAGATGTTACCTCCACACAGAGCCTACGACTGCAAGATTGATCTAGAACCTGGAGCCAACTTGCCATGCAGTCGAGTGTACGCGTTAACCGAGAAAGAACACCAACATCTGAAAGAATACCTGGACAAGTATCTGGCGAATGGTTTCATCCGACCCTCACAGTCGCCTGTCTCGTCGCCCCTATTTTTCGTGCCAAAGAAGGAAGGGGACTTAAGAACATGCATCGATTACCGAGCAATCAATAGGATAACAAAGAAGAACAGATACCCCCTGCCCTTGATATCGGAGTTATTGGACCAAGTCAAAGGAGCTCAAGTCTACACAAAATTAGACCTGCGAGGGGCCTACCACCTAGTCAGGATGCGAGAAGGTGACGAGTGGAAGACGGCCTTTCGGACTAGATTCGGCCTATTCGAGTACCAAGTGATGCCCTATGGGCTATGTAATGCCCCAGCTGCCTTCCAGCATTTTATTAATGATGTCCTGAAGGAGTTCATCGACCAGTGTGCCATTGTATACATTGATGACATCTTGATTTATTCCTCTGATGTGACGAGACACCACGAGCAGGTGAAAGGAGTTTTGAGGAAACTACAAGAGAACAAGCTGTTTGTAAAACTGGAGAAGTGTGCCTTCGACGTTTCCCAGGTCGAATTTTTGGGATTTGTCCTTTCCCCGTCTGGCATCTTAATGGATCCGCGGAAGATAGAGGCAGTAACCACCTGGAAATCTCCAACGAGTGTGAAAGAGGTCCAAAGTTTCATTGGGTTTGCCAACTTCTACAGGCGATTCATCAGAGAGTTTTCCGGGACAATTCTACCCCTTACCAGGCTGTTAAAGAAAGGAACGAAGTTCGAGTGGTCGGAAGAGGCCGAGGAGGCCTTTCAAGCCTTAAAAGAAGCCTTTACTACTGCACCAGTCCTGCTTCATGCTGATCCATCGGAACCGTTTTATGTCGAGACCGATGCGTCAGACCAGGCGTTGGGGGGAGTCCTGTTGCAGCGTCACAAGAGCACAGGTCAACTGCATCCAGTAGCGTACCGATCTAGGAAGCTGACCCCGGCGGAAATTAACTACACTATCACCGAGAAGGAATTACTGGCTATCAAGGATGCCTTCAAAGAGTGGCGGCATTATCTGATGGGGACACAGCATCAAGTCACAGTATTCACAGATCACCGAAACCTGAAGTTCTTGAAGTCCGCCAGAACGCTCACGCCAAGGCAACTCAGATGGTCCCTGTACTTTGCGGATTACGACTTCGTAATTACCTTTCGTCCAGGGGCACAAAACGGGAAGGCCGACGCACTTTCCAGACTGGATACCGACCCTCAGAGAACGACCATAGAGGTTTAACCGATCATCCCTGAGAACAAGTTTATTGGGGCCACAGTTTCGATCAATGTCCAAGAGGCCATAGCAGGAAGCATGAGTTCGGAGGACAAGCAAAATTGGGTTAAAGAAGATCCTGGCAGGAAGATCGTTAGTCAGTTGCCATATCAAGGGGAGGCCTTGTATGTGCCTACAACAGAATTGCAGCAACAGGTGATGCGTGAGTGTCATGATGATAAGCTGGCGGGACACAAGGGAGAGAACAAAACCGAAGAGCTGATAAAGAGACACTATTGGTGGCCTGGGATGTCAACAGATATTGAGAGATATGTTAAGGCTTGTGAGATCTGCGCTCAGGGAAAATCTGAACGACAAGCACCTAAGGGGCTCCTGCAACCCCTACCCACCCCTCCTTATCCCTGGCACACAGTGACTCTTGATCTCATTACCGATTTACCCTTGAGCAGAGGTTATGACACCATTCTAGTGGTAGTAGACGCCTTCTCAAAAATGGCCCACTTCATAGCATTAAAAGGAACTCCGTCAGCTAAACAAGTAGCAGATCATTTTAACTCCCAAATAGTCAGGATCCATGGCATACCCAAGGTGGTCATTTCGGATAGGGGTACTCAGTTCGTATCTCATTTTTGGAAGGCATTCATGAAAGGTCTAGGTACAGAAGTTAGGTTTTCCACGAGCTATCACCCAGAGACAGATGGGCAAACAGAGAGGGTGAATCAAGAGCTGGAGCAGTATCTTCGACTATTCCTTCTGAAGGAAGAAATTCAGTGGGCCGATTACTTGTGGTCGGCGGAATTCGCCCATAACAATGCGAGAAACAGTTCCACTGGTTTCTCCCCCTTCTTCTTGAATTATGGACGACATCCAAACGCATCAATCCGACAAATGGAAACGGCAGTCCCAGCTGTCGAGGACCTGGTGTCCCAGATGGGTCACATCCAGCAACAGGCAACGGACAATCTGCAAAAAGCTAAGGAGAAGTATAAGATTTATGCGGATAGGAAGCGGCGTGCTGGTCCTCCACTGTCTGTGGGGGATAAGGTGTGGTTGAACACAAAGCATCTGAGACTAAAGGGAAATCGAAAATTTCAACCCCGCTTTATTGGTCCTTACCCAGTGGAGAAACAAATCAATCCCGTCACCTATCAATTGACACTTCCTCCTAGGCTAAAGATTCATCCTGTCTTCCATGTTTCATTGCTAAAGAGAACTTCTGCAGACCTGAGAATGCAAGCACCCCCTAAGCCAATTCACCTGGAGACGGGAACGGAGTTTGAGGTAAAGGACATTCTGGATTCCAAGTTCTCCAAAGGGAAACTGTACTACCTCATCGACTGGAAGGGTTATGGGCCTGAAGAGCGATCGTGGGAACTGGAAGAAGATGTTCACGCTCCCAGATTGGTTCATTCCTTCCACCAACGCTACCCCTCCAAGCCCAGAAGGAAGGAGCCTGCCTTGTTGGGGGGAACTGTCAGAACCCGTCATGTGGATACGCTGGTGTGTGGTTCAACCTCGACCCAAAGCGAAGCCCGAAGGTACACAGAGTTATCATGGTCGGAGAGGGTCCGACTCTGGAGAGACAAAATGGCTGCCGCGGTGCCGTGGTGCTGTGAGGTTGACGCTCTAGTCGTTTAAGCCTCGTTTTGGTGCGGAGAGTATGGGCGGGACGCAAGTTCTAGAAACTACGCACTTCACCTGAACCGTTAGCGAAGAAGAACCTGTGTGCGTACTCTGGTGAATTCCTCGAATCCTTAGTTTAAAGTATCCTGGTTGTAGTACTCCATTTGCGTTTAGCGCGAGTGTCGAGGAAACGTTATTACGGCGTACTAATTCAAACGCGTAATAACAGCCCTTTTCCCAAGTCCAAGTTTCCAGCGGTAAAGTGAACCTCCGAAGAATCGTCGAAGTGTATACTGAGCAAAGGTGAATTCCTGTGGAGAAGAAGATTTCAGCGAACAAGAGAGTCAGTCAACAACAGAAAGCTAAGTATCGAATAACTAGTGTTTGGCCAAACTGAAGATATTCAAAGTGTCGCAGTTAACATTGTCAAGAGCACAATCCGAACTTCTAAATCCCATGTGACCAAGAGAAACGAGAAAAATCCTTTCTTGAACACTGAGTAAAAGAGAATCGAGAAATCCTTTATTTGAACCTTGAGCGAAAAGAGAAACGAGAAGTCTTTTTTCCTAGAACATTGAATGGCAAGGGAAAAGAGAAACCATTTCCTGAACTTTGTGTGAAAAAAGCGGGAAATAAGAATTGCCAGAACATTCCTCCTTGAGTCATTGCTAGTGTAAAGACTATCTATAAGTAAAGTCCTGTTCCACGTCTTCCCAATTCAGAACAACTTTACAGAACCCCCGAAGCAGCGTCCTCGAGTAGTTAGTCAAGTAAGTATGTTTAGAAAAAGATAGTATCAGGGGTGACCATAGAATAGCATGTGTAAGGAATTAACCCATTGCCCTTGTCTTCCCTGCAGCAACGACTAACTAGACGAGAAAAACCACATTTCATAGAAGAGAAGCAAGGTCCGGGAAAATATTAAGTGAGTTAAGACTAAACCCGAGAACATTAGAGTCAGAGTAGCGTAGAAAGGAAAAACTAATGGTGTGCTCCTCTTACAGGTTTCCAATACGCAGACACCCTGAAGGAAGTAGTCTGAGGAAACTTTCCGGACCAGTCTCTTCTCTGTTTGTTATTTTATCCACACCCCCTTCCCGGAGGATGATGTAGGGAGGTTCTTATTGACCTGCCGGCATCGTCTCTTGGGATTCGGGTACTGGCATCTAGTTCCTGAGCCTAATCATCTCTGCTCCCGCGCAAGTACAAGTCAAGGCGATTACATATCAGGTATGCTTGGAGCTCTGACACTGCCCTTTTATCGCGATTTCACTTCTTACTCCTTTATGCTTTTTTCTCTGTTGCTCTGGCTCAAAGTCTGGTGATAAAAACATAAGTCCTAGTTGTGAGTGCTGGAGGTCCCCACCTGCAATCACCTGCTCAAATGAAGCACTGAAAGTAGGTAACAAAAAGTTAGCAATGCAATATTTGCCTCGAAGGTAAAGAAACACCTAGAATGCAAAATGGCGAAGATTACTACTTATGGATCGATAATGTGATTAAATATATTTGAAACACATGCTTGTTCTAGGGAAGTGTATCGAATTCAATAAACTACATTTGAATTCCTATTAATTAAAAAAAGAATGCTTTCACATTATAATGTTTAGTACTATTCTGTGCACTACAATCCTTGCTTCCTACGTTTGATGTTTGTGTTTTGTGCTCCCATCCACCTTTCACTGAACTACCATTAGTTTCCTTGCATAGTATTGGGATAATATCCCCATAGAAGGTTACCTTGCCCGGCCCCTATCCCAGTTCTTACCCCTCACCCTTCAGCTAGAGCGCCATCTTCTCCTTTTTGTTTCAGCCCCACTTTAAACCCCTAAACAAAACACCTTTGCTCCGACACTAAATTAACATCATACAGCTGAACCACTTATCCGCAACCATCTTTCACTGTATCCTCAGAGTCCTTCGCCCAAAATCATCCAGACCAAGGAGAAACAACACCACTGTAGCAAAAAAGGTCACTTTTATTAATAAGATCAGGCAATTATTTCTAAATATCCATAACTCATATCACATGTTTATTATATTTTTCCGAAACCGTACAATTTTGAACTTTATACCAAAACCATATATTTCATTTCAAACTTATTTATTTGTAACTGTTTTGACCAAAAACCCTCCATAAGTTTCATTTTATGAAATCACCCCATATTTCCAAAACATTTCAACTTTCCTTCTTTTTCATTTTCCTTTTCCCCATCCTGATCCTCCCCCACCCTCTCTCATGAAGGACGATCAATGTCCGCTCAAAACATTGACCTCCCCCTCTTCCTCCACTCAGGAAAACCCCCAGATTTTTCCTGACCCCACCCCACTTCCAATAGTATAGACTCATATATTTTTTTTTTTAGTTATCTCCAACTCCTGGGGATACCCACAAATCAACATTCAATTCATTAGACAACATATCTCGTATCTCAAGAATATAGTAAGCCATTCCCAATTGAGTTACGTGTACTCCATCTTCTCTGAACAAATGGCCTTCTCTGCCAGTGATGTTATCATGCGCTATGGTCAAGATTCCATACTTACACAAAAAAATGTCATTACTCTATTCAATTTTTTCCGTGCTTTCTCAATGGCGGGTTGGTTCCGAGCATTCCTCCATTGTTTCCTGAAAACAAATTCTGTCCATACTAACCTCGTCCCTAACCAATTACTTTTAATCACTGCTAAATCTAACTGCAATTTCTGTATTAAACCTAAACCGGACAATGAAACTAAATCATTTTCTCCTAAATGGAGTATCAACATTTCTGGGCCACCTCTGTCATATCTAATTCTTGTAAGCAATGAAAATAAACTTTCCCATCTCATTCCCCCTTTACCGCACTGGTAAAGTTCATGTCCATCGCTGAGGATGACCAGATTTCTTCCATATATCTGGTGTTCGGCAAAAATCGCGGCCCACTTGACGAAAGAATGACCTATGATCCATATTTGTTTTTTGTTAGGACATAAACCCCGAATATCACCTAGATAAAAGAAAAAACGGTATAAAAAACAAAACGATAACAATATAGCGCTTATATTTTTTCTTCTTTTTCATTTTTAATTTATTTTTTATTGCCGTACATATCGCGCACAACAAGTTGATCGCCATCTACCTATTCTTTTGATTGTCCCCCAACCCAGCCCCAAACTTGCTGCTTCTGACGCTGCCCCGATTCTAAAAGACTGTGTTGCAAACCTTGATGGATCCTCTCCCAACAATAATAAAACCCTCCTCAGTACAGCCAGCAGCTGATGACTTGTTATCTTCACTTTTGACTTGTGGACAAAGATCGGACCTTCTGAAAACTTTTTTGCACACATGAAATCCCTTCATTCACCCACCGGACAACATCCCTTTGAGTTAATGGCGTTCAGATGTATCCACAATCCTTGCCCCATCTGATCAGTTTTAGATTTTTTCAACCATCATATTCTTATTCTGTTCCCTTCCAAAAAAACCTCCTTGCTATCTAAACCAATTTCCGCCCTTAAACCTAATAATTCTGAGACTCTAAATGGCCCCAAAAATAACCATATCATTGTGGCGGTTCAGAAGGAGGGGCTCGTACAACAGAACTAGGTAAGTGGGGTTTTATTTTTAGAAAAGTTTTTTCCTTCTTTGAGACTGTCTTTCACGTGCTAATGTGGCAGGGTCCAATGTATCAGCAAGAGCACAAAATTTGTGAGGACTGGTCCGCCTTCTCTCTTCTTCTGGGTTTTGCAGGCTTATGTCTCGGGCCGGGTCCCAGAGCCACATGCGGGAGAGAAAGAAAGGCTTTAAGACTCTGCTCTGTGGTCTTTCGACATCCCCTAGGACTTGTCGGGGAGTGAGGACACCAGTGACTTAGGTGCTCGATATTCTAGATAGTGAAGGGCAGGTGAAGGGAAAACGGTGTGAGGTTCGGAGGGTACGGAGGCTTTTGGGAGTGACAGGGACGGAAATAAGGAAGGGTTTCTTTACAGTATTTACAAGGCGTTGCCACACCGTCCCAGCCAACCCGCTACCCGGTCACGCACCTGTGTCAGCCACACTCCTCCGTCGGTGTGGCTGGGCGGTGCTTGGGAACGGTGGCCTCCAGGCCCAGTTACTCTCGCTCTCTGCTCGTCTGTAAAGTCCTCCCTCGTACCTTCTTCATCCTCGGCAGTCTCCCTTTGCTCTCCTCTCTTCCTCCAGGTGTCGAGACACACCTGCTTCTTGACTTCCTCTTTTTTCTTCGCTCCTCCGGACGACACGTCAGTTGGGAGCGTGTACGGCTCCTCCAATGGGCTCACTTGGCAGATCAGCGCGTCATACGGGGTTGTGCTTTCTCTTTCCTCCTCGACGTCCTTAAAGGCACAGTACTCCTCAGTTTCTTGAACTTGCCTCCAGCACGCTTCGGACTACGTGTCCCATGGGTCCTGAGGGGATGAAAGAGAGGAGTGATCATTGTTAACTGACCACCAGTTAGTGTCGGTCCCTGCCACCCCGCTACACTCCACCTCCCTTAGATTCTCCCGTTCGGGGAGAGTTCAAAGTCTAGAAAGATAATCAGCATTGCCACGGTCTTTGCCTTTCTTATGTTGGATGGTGAAAGAGTACGGCTGCAAAAAGAGGAACCACCTGAGAACTCTTTGATTGTGGGACTTCTGCCTGTACATCCACTGTAGTGGGGCATGGTCTGTAAACAGGGTGAAGTGTTTTCCTTCGAGGTAGTATTTGAGTTTCTCAACAGCCCAGCAAATGGCTAAACATTCTCATTCAATGGTTGGGTATTTGGTTTCTCTGGAGCGGAGTTTCCGGCTAATGTACAATAGTGGGTGTTCAAGTCCATCTTTTCCTATTTAAGAGAGGACTGCCCCGATCCCTTTGTCAGAGGCGTCCGTGGCAACAAAAAAAGGTTTCTCGAAATCTGGGGCTATTAAGATGGGACTGGTGGTTAGGGCTTCTTTCAGCTTTTGGAATGCCACCTTAGCTTCCTCAGGGGGACACTGTATTTGTTTTGGACTTACCCCCTTCTGGACGAGATTAGTCAACGGAGTAGCTAACTCTGCGAAATTGGCGAGAAATCTATGATAATATCCTATAAGGCCTAAAAATGCCCTCAGTTCTTTCTTTGTGCTGGGAAAGGGTGTGTTTCGTATGGCTTTCACCTTCTCCTCTTGTGGTGCTATAGCTCCCTCACCTAACATGTACCCCAAATACTTGACCTTTGAGTAGGCGGAACGGGACTTCTTGGCATTAATGTGCAAACCGGCCTCTCTTAAGGCCAGCAATATGGTCTGCAAATGTTTCAGGTGGTTCTGCCAGGTATCGCTGAATATCACAATGTCATCCAGATACACCGAACAGAACCCCCGAAAAGGAAGGAGGACCTTGTGCATTAACCTCTGAAACGTGGCTGGTGCCCCATGGAGCCCGAACAGCAGCACGTTGAACTCAAAGAGCCCCTCATCGGTAGAAAAGGCCATTTTGTGTCTGTCCTCCTCCCGTAGAGGTACTTGCCAATAGCCCTTTGTCAGGTCTAGTGTTGTTATGAAACGGGCTTCACCGATGCGCTCAATTAACTCATCTACTGTCGGGATGGGGTACGCATCAAAGGAGGAAATGGCATTGAGCGCCCTGAAGTCCATGCAGAACCTTGTGGACCCATCAGGCTTTAGCACCATTACAATCGGGGAAGACCAGCTGCTCCGTGACGGTCTGATTACTCCCAGGCGCAGCATGTCCTGTACCTCTTTTCTTACGGCCTCTCTCCTAGCGGCTGGAATCCTATAGGGCCGTAACTTTACCATCTTCCCTGGCTCTGTGTCTATTCTATGTTCGATCAACGCGGTACACCCAGGTTGATCCGAGAACGGATCAGCGAAGGGTTGCAGGATCTCATGTAGTTCCTGTTTCCTGACGGCACTTATCTCCTCATTAATAGGGAGCTCTGCCAGGGTGGAGGCATTCACAGGTGATGGTAAACTGAATTGAGCATTTCGGGGTATAGGCCCTATCCACATCTTTAACATGTTTATGTGAAAGCATTGTTTTCTGGCTGGGGATATCTGGAGCCGATAAGTCGTGGTTCCAAGTACCTCCACCACCTGATAAGGTCCCTACCACTCCCTCTGGAATTTATGAGCTGTGGTTGGCAGCAGTACCAACGCCCAATCTCCTAAAGTCAATGTTCTCCACCTTTTCCTTTGGTCATAAATTTTTTTTTGTCGTATCTGGCTACGTTCGATGTTTGAATATGCGAGGACCCTCAGTTTTCCTATTTTGCTACGCAATGACTGCGTATATTCCAGAGGCGACCTAGTTTCTTCCTGTTCCTCCTTTTCCCAGGCATCCAGAGTTATTTCTAGCACAGACCTGGGTTGTCTCCGGTAGAGAAGTTCAGATGCGGAATATCCGGTGGAACTCTGCACTTGTGCTCGCAAGACATACAAAGCTAAGGGAAGTAAACGGTCTCAATCTTGGTTTTCTAGGGACAACATTTTTCTCAGGGTGGATTTGAGGGTTCGGTTATACCGCTCGACCAAACCGTCAGTCTGCAAGTGATAGGCAGACGTCCTGATTTGCTGGATATTCAGGGACTTGGTAACCTCCCTCATCAATTTGGATACGGGTAGCGTAATCAACAATTACTAATGCGTAGGTGTTCCCTTTGGAAATATGTGGGAGGGGTCCAATGAGGTCCATACCCACCCTTTCGAATGGTTGGCCTATTATTGGCATTGGCTGTAAAGGACCAGCCAGGGGTCTCTGTAGGTTTTTCTTCTGGCACACCTCACACGTCCTGCAAAAGGAGGTTGCCTCTTTGTACAGGCCAGGCCAAAAAAAACACTTCAATATGTTCTGCAAGGTTTTTTCTGCCCCAATGTGTCCTGCCGTCAAGTGGGTGTGTGCATAATAGAGGACCTGTTCTCGAAACTCTTTAGGGACTACCAACTGTTTGGTATCTCCTTTTTTTCCTTCCCTGTACAACAAGTTTTTCTCTATGATGAACCTGGGATATTGTATAAGAGGGTTCCCCTGACCTGAGTGGGCCGCCTCCCAAGCATTGAAGAGTGTGGCATTGTTTGCTTGGGCGAACCTGAAGTTCCGATCCAGGGCCCGCGGTTCGGCGGTCAAGAGCGTATTTGCTGTTGTTTTCTGGGCCTGTTTAGAGAACATAGCAAGGAAATCTGGGTTGTCAACCCCGAGGATCAGATCTTCGGGAAGTGTCTCGATGGCTCCTACCCTCACCTTACAGGGACTCCTACCTATTGGATGTATCACCAATCTGCCACATCAAAGGGTTTCATGTCCCCATGGACACATCGGATAAAGACCTGGGAGCCTGTCACATACTGAAGAGGTAAAACCAGGAACTTTTGAAGTACAGATTATCGGCACCCCGAATCCAGTAACGCCCTAACCCACCTCTGGTTCACCTTGACTCTTACATAAAAGGAGGGGCCCATTTCAGCTGTATACATGACGGCTCTAGGTGCGTAGCCCACTTCCATAGGTTCTTCAGTAGATTTTTTTTTCGGGCACAACCGGGCTATATGGCCCCACTCTCCACAATCGAAACACTGGGGCCCCTTCATCACAGGAAAGTCAACTCAGGGTGGTTTTTGCTTTAGGAGCTCTGGAACAGGCTTCCCTCTTCTCTCTGTTTTGTTTGTTATCTCAGGTTTTGGTTTTTCAGTTTCCCTGGGGTGAGTCTTTGGTTGGGCCCTGTTATAAGTAGAGGCCATTTCAATCGCCTGAGCCGGTGTTAACCCTGCATGTTGTTTCAACCACCTTTGTGTACCATAGGGTAACGCCTCCATAAACTGCTCTAGGTATATACAGTCCATAATCTCTTCCTTGGTTTTACTCTCATGCCGAATCCACTTATCTGCCGCATGTTTTAGGCGAAAATACAATGTCTTAGGGTTTTCACCAGTCAGTCCCTTCTCCTTGCGGAAGCGGACTCGGTAGGCCTCCGAGTCCAGACCTAAGTGATCCAAGATTATGTGTTTTATTTGCGCATAAGGTGTTGTCCCGCTGGCGTTTGCTACTTGATACGCTGCCTGCGCTTCCCCGGATAACAGAGGAGCCAAGAAGAAAGGCCACTTGTCTTTCGGCCACCGCCAGGCTCTGGCTGTCCTCTCGAAGTTTGTCATGAAGGCATCAGGGTCCTCTCCAGGGCTATATTTCTGTAGCGACACTCCAGAGGGATGTGGCAATGGTGTTCTCCCGTCTATCATGGGGACACTACCTGGTTCCTTCAGAGCTCTTTGTTGTCCCTCCATCTGGGCAGTCATAGCTGCCTTGAACGTTTCCCGGTCGGCTTGGGCCGATGTCATTTGGAGTAAACTGCCAATTCAAGCTTCTCTTGTCCTTTGACTATATGGTTTATCAATTGATCCATCTCTGCAGATGGGATGGACGGCTCTGATCCCACTTCTGACACCAGTTGTGGCGGTTCAGAAGGAGGGACTCGTACAACAGAACTAGGTAAGTGGGGTTTTATTTTTATAAATGTTTTTTTCTTTCTTTGAGACTGTCTTTCGCGTGCTAATGTGGCAGGGTCCAATGTATCAGCAAGAGCACGAAATCAGTGAGGACTGGTCCGCCTTCTCTCTTCTTCTGGGTTTTCCAGGCTTCTGTCCCGGGCCGGGTCCCAGTGCCACATGCGAGAAAGAAAGAAAGGCTTTAAGACTCTGCTCTGTGGTCTTTCGACAGCCCCTAGGGCCCATCGGGGAGTGAGGACACCAGTGACTTAGGTGCTCGATATTCTAGATAGTCAAGGGCAGGTGAAGGGAAAACGGTGTGAGGTTTGGAGGGTACGGGAGGGGTTTGGGTTTGACAGGGATGGAAAGAAGGACGGGTTTCCTTACAGTATTTACACGGCATTGCCACGCCGTCCCAGCCAACCCGCTACCCGGTCACGCACCTGTGTGAGCCACACTCCTCCGTGGGTGTGGCTGGGCGGTGCTTGGGAAAGGTGGCCTCCAGGCCCAGCTACTTTCTCTCTCTCCGCTCGTCTGTAACGTCCTCCCTTGTACCTTCTTCGTCCTCGGCAGTCTCCCTTCGCTCTCCTCTCTTCCTCCAGGTGTCGAGACACACCTCCTTCTTGACTTCCTCCTTTTTCTTCGCTCCTCCGGACGACACGTCAGTTGGGGGCGTGTACGGCTCCTCCAATGGGCTCACTTGGCAGATCAGCGCGTCATACGGGGTTGTGCTTTCTCTTTCCTCCTCGGCGTCCTTAAAGGCACAGTACTCCTCAGTTTCTTGAACTTGCCTCCAGCACGCTTCGGACTCCGTGTCCCATGGGTCCTGAGGCGATGAAAGAGAGGAGTGATCATCGTTAACTGACCACCAGTTAGTGTCGGTCCCTGCTACCCCGCTACAATCATGCATAAGCAGAACATTCTAACTTCATGGAAATCATAACAAGCCCCCGGCTGCTTCAACAGCAATTGCTGCAATAACTCAAATGATAGGGGAGCTCTCGTTTTCGCCAACATGGGCTTTTCCCTCTGAAAGCCTTTTAACATTTTCTTTGCTAAAACATTGTCAATTGGGTCAAAACCCCAGTACAACTGCCCATAAAAGGAGACCCCCACTAACTTTCCTGCAATCGTTGTATGAGAAAAACCTTTGTTAATTAACGCTGGAACAAAATCTAAAACAAAAGGAATGGACCATTCATCACTTTTTACATTGTTGGATTTCTTTCCATAACTTATAAAATCTTGCCACGCAAGCCTGTAATTCCGTTGAGTGGCCGGCGCTATTGACTGTTCCACCAGCTGCACGATCCTCAGTCCCCTAGGGCCCAGACGCTGTGACGAATAGGTGTTTTCGAGATTGCCGCTCCAGGGGCCAGCAACCGAAATCTTTCCCACTGGGAACGAGAAAGCGCATCAGCAATTGTGTTATTTACTCCCGGAATATGTTTTGCTTTGAAAACTATGTTCAATCTGAGAATCAATAACATAAAAGCCCTCAATAAACTCAAAACCTTCAGGTCTTTTGCTTTCTGTCTATTTACCAGGTTGACCACCGCCATATCATCCACATGAAACAGTATAGTTCTATTGATAAGTTCAAGTCCCCACACCATCAGTGCTGCTAACAATGGGAAAAGTTCGAGGAACGCAATGCTACGGCCTTGTGTCTTTCATGAATCCGGCAATTCCTCAGCGCACCAACGCCCGTCCCAAAAGATTCCAAATCCATGTGCACCTGAGGCGTCTGAATAAAGCTGGACCTGCCACACCATGCCTTCCTCAATGAAATATAATGAAACGCCTTTAAACTCTTCTAGAAAGAGAAGACAAATTCTCAAATCTTCTTTCATGCTCTTTGTTAGTCTAATCCTGTGATGTGGCATGGTGGCGCCTGTCATAGCCATACCTAGCTGTCTGCAAAATGTTCTGCCTGCTCTGACTACTCTGCACGCAAAGTTTAAATACCCTAACAAGCGCTGTATCTGCCGCAACTGCAACTTGTCCACCTTTAACGCCTCTGTGACACATGCTCTAATCTCTGCCAACTTGTCCTGTGGAAGTCTTGCCATCATTACTGTTGTATCAATTTCTATGCCCAAAAAAGTAATCCTAGTATCCGGGCCTTCTGTTTTATATGCCGCTAAAGGTACCCCAAATTCGGCGGCCATATTCTGAAAGGTTGACAATGCTGACTCACAATCTCCAGACTGCGCGTTGCCTATGAATAAGAAATCATCCAAATAATGACAAATTCGTCCTGCACTACATATCTGTTGAAAAACCCATTGCAAAAACGAGCTAAACAATTCAAACAGGGCACAAGAGACTGCACAGCCCATTGGAAGCACTTTGTCAAAAAAGAAATATCCATCGAATTGCATTCCCATTAACTCAAATTCTGCAGGGTGGATTGGTATCAACCTGAATGCTGATTGAATGTCACATTTTGCAAGTTCTGCCTTTTCGCCCAACCCCTTGACCATTTTCATTGCCTCATCAACTGTTGAATATGACACTGAAGTATCTTCTTCCGCAATGATCATTAATAGACATGCCCTCTGGCCATGAAAGATGTTGTGTCCTGTATTCTCCTGTTTTTTTCTTGGGTATGACCTCTAAAGGTGAAACTATCAAATTCTCAAAAGGAATCCGGCAAAAAGGACCTGCCACCCTGCCTAAACCTACCTCTTCAACCAACTTTCGCCTTACTTCTGGGAATTCCTTCGCAGACCGCAGGTTATCTGCCCATCATTTGACTCTAGGGCCTTGGTAGCTGATTCTGAAACCTTCTTTAAATCCCCAGTATAATTTTGCCGCCGCTGACCTGTCCGGGTAATTATTCAGCCATGGAACAAATAACTCCCACTTAATTGTGGTAAAAGCTTTTTGATAAAGCAGGGAGTGTTGCCCCTCTTCCCCTTGCTGATTGTCCTTGCTCCTGAAACCTGTGTCCCATCCCTCCTGGTGCGGCTGTAAAACATTGAGGGAGTGCGTGCCTACCCCCGCATTGAGAACATTCGTGTTTAAAATGGTAGTATAGCCTATTACAGTAACCCCTGTTGTAATTCCAACATGCCCCCGTTCCGCTTGTATGTCCCCTAGCCATCGTCCCCGCCCCTCCCTAGGTGGCGAGCCCCAGAAAGGGCCGGTACACCACTGGCAAACCACTAGCTGTGTGCGTAGTTGCCGGAGGGTGGGATGAGGACATCCACTGGAGCCATAGTTCAGCGTCAATGTCTCCCCATGGTCTATCCCCAGAAATACTCATCCTGGCCCTGAACTCCTCGTCGTAGTTTAACCATGAAAAACCACCAAAATGCATGTGGGCTTTCCTCAGTCCGTTCATATACTTCAATATTGACACCGCCCTCTCTGGGTACCTCTCACAATAAATACTGGCAAATATTAAAAAGGCCGATGTCCAATTATCTATACTACGAGGCACTCTGGGGCGCTGTGCTAGTTCCAGTTCCTCTTCTTTGGTACCCTCCTTTGCTTGAACATCGTGTTGTAACAAACGAAAAACATCAACATACTCATGCTGCCATATTTTTTGCTTTGTTTTTATACTCAGATGCGTGCGTAAAGGCATCGCTAAACCCATATATGGTAGTCTCTTTGGCAAACTTACCCCTTCTTTAGTTAATTCCTGTTGTTTACCTTGACCATCCCCCCCAACCCCCTCACCTGCTGTTGAACATACCACCTGTTTTTGTACCACCGTTTCCTGTACCTTGTCCCCTGTTTCTGTTTCCTTCCCCTTATGTGAAACTACGTCCCACACACCCCAACAGTATGTATTACCTTTTGTTAGCTGCTCTTCTCTCCTCTGGAATTCTGTTGGAGGGATATGGTCGTGATTCTCCTGTTCAAAGGGTGCTGCATCTTCTCGTTCAACCTGAAATGATTTAGCAGATGTTGTTGCCCCACTCCCCCTCCCCTTGTTCTTTTTCTTATTATTTGACATGACTTCCGTCTCGTCCCAAACTTACTCCTCACCTGCCCTCTCCTCCAAATCCCCGCCCACTTCTTCTTCTCTTACCCCCTCTCTCTGGGGATAACTCACTTGTTGACTTCTTCCTGGACTTTCTCCATCCCCAACCCCACCATCATAAGTATTCCAATTCAAAGCAGACCCTCGCTCTAAAAGCCTGCCCGCCCGCGGTGGATCCGCCGAAAATCCAGCATTAAAACCACTGCGCTTAGCGGCCGCCATGCATAGCTCAGCTGCTCTGTGATGTGCTCCTTCCATGCCAGTCTTCTTCTTATCCTGACTGTGGTCCGACGCCCTGTTCCCGGGCACCTCTTCCCGCCTCCCTCCAGAACCTGAACCGTCTCTAGTGGCCACTTTGCTGTCCTTGCCTCGATAATTTTCCACCCGCCTTGGCATGTTCCACCCATACCCATTGCCCATCTAAAAGGTCTCCCAGCTCTTCTTCTTCAGTTCCAAAACCCACAGGCGCCTTTCGGGCTTCTGGGAACAAGTATTCTCTGTTGAAACGTGTATTCTCCAAGCCATTGGCATACATGTAATCCATATAACCCTCCTGATCCCTATCCTGTTGTAAACCCATCTCCACCTGCTGGCCCTGATCAATATCCCGGTCACCTAACCTCTCCTGGTCAGTAGCTTGCCTATCCTGTAAGGTGACGTTAATATTCTTGACAATTTTAAATTGACCAGCTAGTTCCATGCTCCCTGAATCCTTTGCTTCTCTGCGATGGAAGAATGGCGGCACAGTACCTGTCCTCCCATAAACGACCCCAGTTTGTGGAGTCAGATCAGACAGCTCTTCGTCGCTGCCACTTGAATAATCTACTAGTGCCATGGCAGGAATATCATTCGAATCTGACATTAGATCAGCCCCTTCATGTTCATCCCGGTCATGCTCCTGTGCACACCTTACAATCTGTGGTACACTAAACACTGCAACCGGCTTGGGCCTGTGTATCTCCAAAGACCCTGCTCCTCGCCCCCCCTTTCCTTTTTCTGTACTCAGCTCCTTTTGCGCCCCGCCCCCTGCCAGAGCCGCCCTCTTATCGAGGAGCTCAGCTGACTCACCCATCTATCCCGCACACCAGATGGACCCTCTCATCAAAGCCGGAGAAAGTGCGTGTGTTTTCTTCTTTTCTTGCAGCAGTTGGCCGCCTTGCACCGATGCCACTCATCGGGTTCCAGCTGAGCGCGCCCTCCGCACGCATCTTCTGAAAGCGGACGACGGCCTGCAGGCCTCCACCACACGACAAACTCCTCTTGCCGCGTTTCTCATTGGCGGCCTGACGGGGGTTAAAAGAGCGTCACCGGCACCTTCTGAGAACAGGTCGCTTCTTCCCGTGCAGTAATGACACAGAGCGCTTCACGCAGCGCTTCCTGCGGCATCATGTCTCCTGCCACAATTTCGCTATAATTTAATATTTCTGCCCCCTCACATAAAACTCTCCTGCCTACTCGCACTATCCTGCTAAAATGGCGCTCCCGCTTCCCTCCTCTGACGCATCCACCCGCCTCGCGCTGCTAAGCCCTAACGCTCAATCAGCGCCTTTAGCCTGTCCCATTTGGGCGAAAATCCTCAGGGAGAGACCGCTTATCGCTCTGCTCCCCCCGAGGACCCCATTTTGGTCAACTTTAAATTCCTTGTTTTTGTCACAAACGGCCACATGCATCATTGTTGCCGTTTGCGATTTCTTAATTGCGAAAATTAAGGAATCGCAATTAAGAAATCGCAAACGGCTATGCACCAAGAAATCGCAATTTTTTTTGCGATTTCTTAAATTTCCTTTATTGCGATTCACAATTTGCGAATCACAATTAAGGAATCCCTTCCCATTGATTCCTATGGGCCTAGAGGCCCATAGGAATCAATGAGAAGTAATTTTCAATTTGCGATTCGCAATTTGCGAATCGCAAATTGAAAATGCAATTTCAAGGGTGCAGGGGAGGGTTCAAAGGACCTCCCCTACATCCCTGAAATATAACTTTAAGTGCATTTTTCACACACACATGCCCCAAGGGCATGTGTGTGTGTAAAATGAAACTTTCAAAAATGCACTTTTGTGCATTTTTGAAAGTTTTCACAAATTACCATGAAGTTCAACTTCATGGTAATTTACCTCTCCCTATTTGCGAAATCGCAATTTCAGAAATCGCAACGTGATTGCAATTTCTAAAATTGAGAAAAACATGATGCATCCCAATTTTGTCAATTGCATTCGCAAACGGCCGAAAATTGCGATTCGCACCGTTTGCGAATGCAATTTACTTTGATGCATGTGGGCATTACTGCTGTTCTCATTTATTCGTTTGAATTTGCTTTATGATTGTTGGTTTTCATTAAGCTTTGAAAAGTAATTCTAAACATGTCGAGTCAACTTTTTAAGCAACCTAAAATCATCTTACAGATATAGACCAGCAGATGGCAGCAGTGCACCAGTCAGATACCGCTTTACAGGTTAGTGGTCAATTTGAAATGTCTGAAGATGCTGCTGGATAGTTAGCAACTGGCCATGGTCTGGATTACAATGTGTTTTCCACCTTGCTGTCCTACTGAATAATTGTCATTATTAGTTTCCCATCATTGTTAGAGGTTGTGTAGGTTTCTGAATTCATTAAAATATTTTACGTCTAGCTCATTGTTCTGTGCCAAGAAAGTTTTTATTTAAACTGAATTTGCTTAATTGTGTTTTTGCAATTTATTGGAATATATAAAATATTTTGATTTTCAGACACTGGTTTGTCTCGACGGCTTCAATTGATTGAGAAAGAAATCACTAGCTGCATTTGCTCAACACTTTTTGGTGCTTTTATTGGCTTCCCAGCAGGAGGCGCGCTCTCTGGTCATTTTGCATGCAGTTCTCATACTCAGCACGGCGTGTTGAATAGCAATAGACAATTTCTAACTGTGTCCTCTAACTTGCAGGCGGCAACTAACCGGTTCAAATTCCTAGCAGGACTAGCTGTCTATTTTCGTTATAACAAACTAGGCCAACACAGTGTGTACCTGAGCACAAGGGCCACTGGTAAAAATAAATACACATCAAAAGAAAGAACGCACCCTAGGGCAATGCATTATTTAGCAGCAGAAATGTAGCTATTTCCGTATCAAAACAGCGACTAAATCAAACTGCTCACAAAACACTGTATACCACTGACAGTAACTTGGGGCCATATTATCAAGCCCCAGGGATAATTATCGCTAAGCGCACTTAGCGCTAGGATAATTATCGCCGGGTAGCGTGGATTTTTATCACTGAGATAGCGTGCTATTAGCAACGCTTATCTCAGAACTGATAAAAATCCTCGTGCTAACTGCCAAATGAGAGATTATCGCTGGAAAACCAAGGATAATCTCTCGAAGTTTGGCGTTAGCTTGATGATAGGGGCTCACAAACTTAGCCATGATATCCACCTTCCATAGGATATCATGGCTTAGTCAGGAAAATACTTTGGGCCTCATTTATAAGGCTGTGCGTCACTTTTACGCCGCCGGTGCATCACTTTTTGTGATGCACCAGTGGCGTAAAAAATGAGCCTTGTTGCGCCATATTTACAAAGTGACGCATCTAGGTAGATGCGGCACTTTGTAAACCACTTCGCCACATTATACCTGCGCCAGGTATAAGGTATGCAAGGGGGGCGTATTGACGTAAGAAAGGGTCGTAGAAGTGACGCTGTGAAATCTATGAAATTTCACGGTGTCACTTTTAGGACACCGTTGCGTCAAAATCTTGCGCCTGCCTCACAGCAGGCGTAACACTGACGCAGGCCCTTTCACATGGGGCTTGCCTCATGTGAAAGGACGCATTGCTGGAGTTGCGCCACTTTTGTGACTCACTCCAGCAATGCGTCACTTTTGCACTTACAGATACGTCAGAAATACTGACGTATCTGTAACTCCTTGCGACATGATGCGTCATACATTAAATATGACGCATCAGGAATGTCGCAAGAAGTGCGCACTGAGAAGTGACGCATCGCTGCTTTCACGCAGCGATGCGTCATTTCTCATAAATGAGGCCCCAGGTGTAAAAAAAGCAGCGCTAACCGCAGTTAGCGCTGCTTTTTTTATCACTAACAGAGTTAGCGATATCCTTGATAATAGGAGAAATGTCGCTTAATAACATTTCTCCTATTATTTTTCTCTCGTGCGCCCCTTTGCATCTCATTAGAGATGCAAGGGGAAGCGTAGAAAAAAAGGGTGCTAACATGCGAATTTGCGTGTTAGCACCCTGTTGCTGATAGGGAAATCATTTGATCTCCGCTTTCTTAGCTTTTAAAGCCCAAAAAGCAGAGATAAATTCCTTGATAATATGCCCCTTGGTTTCCTGTTTCTTGTTTTGTCTCTTGTTCTGTTTCCTGTCATATATGTATTTTTCAACACGCTGGACCTTGTATAACTACCACACAATAGAGTATGACTACAACCCTTCCCAAATTGGGGTAAGGATTGCAGGATGTATGATATGGATGTATGAAAATTACGGCGATTGGTAGCAGCCGTTGCTGCTTTGGAGTCGTTGACATGTTTGTTACACAGTGATTCACACGCACAATAATGCAGATACTGACAGGATGCGACAAATTGCCGCCACTACATGATCTTTGACCATCATAGTTGAGTGTGGTAAAGTTAAACAGTAATATCTTACACACACCGAATAGGTATGCTGGATGATGTGTTGTTAACATTACACAGGGGCAGTGAGCAGCACTTCTCACAATGGGAAGTAGCAGTTTTTACAAAGAATGACACACTATGTCTGGTTTCATTGTTTTTGTTTTTCCACAGATGGAGTACCAGACATAATAATACTCTGCTGATATGAAAAGGAGCAGCTGTCTGCCCTTATTAAAAATCGTATAGGGAAATTCCCTCACTATTGTCTTTTACAGGGAGGACTTTTTCATCGCACTTAAGAAACTCCAGCACCCTTTAGGGGCACTAGCGGACTGAAACATGTTGGCACTAGGATCTTGGGACCATGATACCCTAACTGACCCTTTCATTTCTAATTTTAATATCCCAGACAGATCCAAGAATAAAGGGAAACTGGGATCTGTCAGCGGATTTTTAATCTTAAGTCCCCCTGGCCAATAATATCTCTAAGAGCTCTCTGAAATATGATCGAGCCCACCCTGACTTTTAGGCATCAGGGTGACCCGATGATGAAGCATGACACCACTACGTTGTGTGAGGGTGAATAAAATAAAAGGACTTGCTTCCTTAGCTTCACATACGGACTTCCCATCACTGTTGGATCAGGTTCCATCTAAACAAAAGTCGTGAACACAATTTATGTACTAGAGGAGTATTTGTTGTGGTCTACGGTCATACCAATATATCTTTGGTTGCAAGGACATGTCAAGGTATAAATGCAGTTACTGGTGTTACAGTTTGTGTGTATCTTCTTTATCCAGTTCTATGTACTTGTCAACTCGACTTCCTTCGTGGTATCAGTTAATGCACATACAGTACAAGACCCTCAAGGGAAGTGCCCCCTGTTAGAAATGAGGGTCTCTAGTTGACAATGGTTTGCACCTTTGTCCAAATAGGGGCCCTTGCTTCTAGTCAGGGTAAGGGGCTACACTTCTAAAATAACCCCTGCTCACCCCCTTGATAGCTTGGCACAAGCAGACAGGCTTATCTCAGAGGCAGTGTGTAAAGCATTTGTGAACACATACAGTTTTACAGTGAAAAAACTACAAATGAACACCACACCAATTTAGGGAAATAAGTAATCTTTAATAGACTAAACACAAGACCAAACAACAAAAATCCACAATACTGTATCAAGAGTATGACTTTAAGATGGTAGAAATAACTTAGTTTAATGTAGATGATAAATGCGACACGTTATTCTCAAAGTACCTTGGATGTGTCACACGTCAGTTCCTTGCTTCGGGGGAGGCGGCGCACCTGTTCCTTACTGCAGCGTAGGGGAGGCAATGCGTATGTTCTTTACCGGAGAGGAGGCGAAACGTCTGTTTCTCACTATGATCCGGTGTGATGCGACTGGATGGCGGCGCGATGCAATGATTTGGTGCGATGTGACAAAATGGCGTCTTGGAAGTGATGCGACGACGTTGCATGTGATGCGTGAGCGCCCGATGGCCATGCTGTGAAATCGATGAACTTGAGCCGTGACAGGCCCTGCGACACGCTTCTCCTGTGATGCAACGGCAACCTCTGCGGCAGCAGCACGCTTTTCTGGTGATGCAACACGCTTCGTCTGCGAAGCAACGGCGAACAGCTGCGGCGGCGGCACGCTTCTTCGGGGATGCAACGGCAACTGCTGCGATGGAGACACGCTTCTCCTTGTAGCGTTGCGCTTCCAGCTCCCAGCGAAACACAGCCTTCTCAGAGGACTTAAACAACAGCAGGCACCTTCCTGCAGGTAGAATTCCCAGCAAGGGAATTCAGGGGGAGCTGGTGATGAAGTCTTTGTGTCCCTGAGACTTCAGAACAGGAGGCAAGCTCAGTCACAAGCCCTTGGAGATAAAAACATAACATAACATGTGTATTTGTAAAGCGCACGTTCACCCAGCGGTTTCTTGGCGCTGAATAACAGATGTTTATTGTTACCCAACTCAATGGTACTCATTTTATCGACCTCAGATGGATGAAAGGCTGAGTGGACCCGCCGGGATTTGAACCTGTGACCATGAGGTCGAACACAGGCCCCTGCAGTGGACGCATTAGTCCACTGAGCCACCAGACCCGGCAGATCTTCCTCAAGATCATAACGTAAACACAACAGAGTACTTTTCACCTTTCCTTGGTAATAAAGTAACCACTGCAGGCCAATCCCAACAGCAAACAACACAGGGGAAGTAATCTTCCTTCAGCTTCTCCAGTTCTTCTCATTGGCAAAGGTTCATCTTGATTCCCAGAAGTGATCTAAAGTTCTGGGATCTGGGCCCCAATATTTATACTGAAAAATCGTTTGTCCTCAGACGGCAAAGGATGTCTATGCCCAGCCAAAACCAGTTCTGCCCTCCTGGGTGCAGCTTCCTGGCAGGAGGTGGAGACAGCATTGTTTGAGAGCAGACCTGGCCCAGGTAGCTAAAAGGAAATCTCCTCCCCGTACTCTCTATTCTATGAAGGCTCAGGGCAGTGATAGGAAATCTCCTCCCCCTACTCACTATTCAATGCAGGTCCTATTCAGCCCAGCCCTGGCCCATCAGGCTGCTGGAGCCAAGGACCTCTCCAGCCCCCTGTCACAAACAAACCAGACATGGAATACACAAATCCAGCAGAGACAACTGGAAGGTTAGGTAAGAAAATACTTATTTTCCAAAAGTGGTATTTTCAAACACAGAATGTAAAAATCACCTTTACTAAAAGATGTATGTTAACATTCTGAGTTCAGGCATACTAAACTTTATTTTCCTATCTTGTTCCTAGGGTCAGTTAGGATTATAAAATGTTATAATCAAACTGCCCATTCTGGCTTATGGGAACAGATAGCCTTGCGAAAGTGATAAATAAAATTGCCTGTAATTCACTATTAGGACATGCCCCACACATCAGGGCATGCCCTACCTTTTACATACAATGCACCCTGCCCTTAAGCCTACCTTATGGGTGACTAATATGTAGAAAAGAGAAGTATTAGGGACTTGCAAGTGTGTGCACTTGCCAAGTCGACATGGCAGCCCAGACCGCACACAGGGTCTGCAATGGCAGGCCCGAGCCATACTTTTACAAGCTGCATCTGTGGGTGGCACAACCAGTGCTGAAAGCCCACCAGCAGAATTTGATTTACAGGCCCTGGGCACACATGGTGCACTGTACTAGGGTCTGACAAGTAAATCAAATAAGCCAATCATGGAGTCACTAATCCATTACAACAATATTGCAATAGTGAACACTTGCACTTTGGCACTGAATAGCAGTGGCAAAGTGCCCAAAGCATCTAGACCAGCAAAAACACAGGAGGCTGCAGCAAACAAAAATGGAAGGGAGACCCACGTCAATAGTGCCAGGTCTAATACCCCTTTACTGGAGGTCGGCCTCAGAGGGATCTCTGGACAGACCTGGATAGTGCCTGTATTCTTGATTGTATGAGTATGTCTTTCATGTTCATAGTGCGTTTGAAGCCAAACCGAGGTTGAGGTATAGTCATTTCACCTGTTTGAAGGATACCCCAGTGCTTTTTGATAATCCTACAAATTCTGTTTGAGTCTGGTGTATATGTTGTGACGCATGTCAGTGTGTCTTCTTGCTGTCTTGGGTTTTGTCTTGTGTTGTGTTCCAAGAGTGTCTCTCTGTTGTTATTTTCGACCCATGTTTGGCTATTACGAAATTGTGTGTTGGGTCCTCTCATGTATTCAGACAGTTCTGATAGTTGTTGTGCCTCAGTGTTGTGGTACCTGAAGGTGCTGCGGTTCCGGCGTAGGCGTAACATTGTCTGTATGGTAAGTTGTCCCAAAGAGTTTTCCGTGATGACTGCTGTATAGAAGTAATGTTTGGCAGTCAGTTGGTTTGCTGTATATAGTAATATAGTAATAGTCAATCTCCCCTCAGTCAAGGTGATCATTAGGTCCAAGAAAGGCATTTTGTCATTGGAGATTGTACCGACTCAGCTTTACCATCCTGTCAGGAAGACCCTTCTTCTACACCCAGGCCCATTTTGCCCCCATGTCTGGAAGGAATACACAATACACCACCAGACAATTGTGGAAAGGTAGTTGATGCTTTGTCAAGTGACAGTTATTCATTTGCATCACATGCTTCTTGAGACTTGCACTCAAGAGCCCAACGGTCCTTCTGATACTGCTTTGGTTTGCCATTCTTGTTTTGTTGCACAAGTGACATAATTTGGAAGACTTCAGGAAAAAAAGGGCAGCATAACATGATACCTGTGATTTGGATATGGTCTTATCTGCCGATGTAAAAAATGTATAGGATCTATGAAAAAAATGCTTACTGATTGTGGCACAACACAAAAATGTTTTCTAGTCCCAACTGACAGGACAGAAATAGTGCACACAGATAGATTTAGAAAGACAGAGTGACACAGTGAGTGAGAGAGAGATAGTGAGAGAAAGAGACAGTTATGTAGATAGATACAATATAAATAGATACAATGGGTGGATGGGGTCAATTTTGAATCCAGTTTGTCTGTTGATCCATGTTAACTGCCCTCAGAATTGGACATAACCTTATCCCTAAAGCATATGCAGTGTTTTTGTCACAAACGGCCACATGCATCATTGTTGCCGTTTGCGATTTCTTAATTGCGAAAATTAAGGAATCGCAATTAAGAAATCGCAAACGGCTATGCACCAAGAAATCGCAATTTTTTTTGCGATTTCTTAAATTTCCTTAATTGCGATTCACAATTTGCGAATCACAATTAAGGAATCCCTTCCCATTGATTCCTATGGGCCTAGAGGCCCATAGGAATCAATGAGAAGTAATTTTCAATTTGCGATTAGCAATTTGCGAATCGCAAATTGAAAATGCAATTTCAAGGGTGCAGGGGAGGGTTCAAAGGACCTCCCCTACATCCCTGAAATATAACTTTAAGTGCATTTTTCACACACACATGCCCCAAGGGCATGTGTGTGTGTAAAATGAAACTTTCAAAAATGCACTTTTGTGCATTTTTGAAAGTTTTCACAAATTACCATGAAGTTCAACTTCATGGTAATTTACCTCTCCCTATTTGCGAAATCGCAATTTCAGAAATCGCAACGTGATTGCGATTTCTAAAATTGAGAAAAACATGATGCATCCCAATTTGTCAATTGCATTCGCAAACGGCCGAAAATTGCGATTCGCACCGTTTGCGAATGCAATTTACTTTGATGCATGTGGGCATTACTGCTGTTCTCATTTATTCGTTTGAATTTGCTTTATGATTGTTGGTTTTCATTAAGCTTTGAAAAGTAATTCTAAACATGTCGAGTCAACTTTTTAAGCAACCTAAAATCATCTTACAGATATAGACCAGCAGATGGCAGCAGTGCACCAGTCAGATACCGCTTTACAGGTTAGTGGTCAATTTGAAATGTCTGAAGATGCTGCTGGATAGTTAGCAACTGGCCATGGTCTGGATTACAATGTGTTTTCCACCTTGCTGTCCTACTGAATAATTGTCATTATTAGTTTCCCATCATTGTTAGAGGTTGTGTAGGTTTCTGAATTCATTAAAATATTTTACGTCTAGCTCATTGTTCTGTGCCAAGAAAGTTTTTATTTAAACTGAATTTGCTTAATTGTGTTTTTGCAATTTATTGGAATATATAAAATATTTTGATTTTCAGACACTGGTTTGTCTCGACGGCTTCAATTGATTGAGAAAGAAATCACTAGCTGCATTTGCTCAACACTTTTTGGTGCTTTCATTGGCTTCCCAGCAGGAGGCGCGCTCTCTGGTCATTTTGCATGCAGTTCTCATACTCAGCACAGCGTGTTGAATAGCAATAGACAATTTCTAACTGTGTCCTCTAACTTGCAGGCGGCAACTAACCGGTTCAAATTCCTAGCAGGACTAGCTGTCTATTTTCGTTATAACAAACTAGGCCAACACAGTGTGTACCTGAGCACAAGGGCCACTGGTAAAAATAAATACACATCAAAAGAAAGAACGCACCCTAGGGCAATGCATTATTTAGCAGCAGAAATGTAGCTATTTCCGTATCAAAACAGCGACTAAATCAAACTGCTCACAAAACACTGTATACCACTGACAGTAACTTGGGGCCATATTATCAAGCCCCAGGGATAATTATCGCTAAGCGCACTTAGCGCTAGGATAATTATCGCCGGGTAGCGTGGATTTTTATCACTGAGATAGCGTGCTATTAGCAACGCTTATCTCAGAAGTGATAAAAATCCTCGTGCTAACTGCCAAATGAGAGATTATCGCTGGAAAACCAAGGATAATCTCTCGAAGTTTGGCGTTAGCTTGATGATAGGGGCTCACAAACTTAGCCATGATATCCACCTTCCATAGGATATCATGGCTTAGTCAGGAAAATACTTTGGGCCTCATTTATAAGGCTGTGCGTCACTTTTACGCCGCCGGTGCATCACTTTTTGTGATGCACCAGTGGCGTAAAAAATGAGCCTTGTTGCGCCATATTTACAAAGTGACGCATCTAGGTAGATGCGGCACTTTGTAAACCACTTCGCCACATTATACCTGCGCCAGGTATAAGGTATGCAAGGGGGGCGTATTGACGTAAGAAAGGGTCGTAGAAGTGACGCTGTGAAATCTATGAAATTTCACGGTGTCACTTTTAGGACACCGTTGCGTCAAAATCTTGCGCCTGCCTCACAGCAGGCGTAACACTGACGCAGGCCCTTTCACATGGGGCTTGCCTCATGTGAAAGGACGCATTGCTGGAGTTGCGCCACTTTTGTGACTCACTCCAGCAATGCGTCACTTTTGCACTTACAGATACGTCAGAAATACTGACGTATATGTAACTCCTTGCGACATGATGCGTCATACATTAAATATGACGCATCAGGAATGTCGCAAGAAGTGCGCACTGAGAAGTGACGCATCGCTGCTTTCACGCAGCGATGCGTCATTTCTCATAAATGAGGCCCCAGGTGTTAAAAAAGCAGCGCTAACCGCAGTTAGCGCTGCTTTTTTTATCACTAACAGAGTTAGCGATATCCTTGATAATAGGAGAAATGTCGCCTAACAACATTTCTCCTATTATTTTTCTCTCGTGCGCCCCTGTGCATCTCATTAGAGATGCAAGGGGAAGCGTAGAAAAAAAGGGTGCTAACATGCGAATTTGCGTGTTAGCACCCTGTTGCTGATAGGGAAATCATTTGATCTCCGCTTTCTTAGCTTTTAAAGCCCAAAAAGCAGAGATAAATTCCTTGATAATATGCCCCTTGGTTTCCTGTTTCTTGTTTTGTCTCTTGTTCTGTTTCCTGTCATATATGTATTTTTCAACACGCTGGACCTTGTATAACTACCACACAATAGAGTGTGACTACAGGGCTACCCACTTTCGCAACGTGAGGTCCCTCTTGAAATACAACCCTTCCCACATTGGGGTAAGGACTGCAGTATGTATGTTTTGAATGTATGAAAATTACGGCGATTGGTAGCAGCCATTGCTGCTTTGGAGTGCTTGACATGTTTGTTACACAGTGATTCACACGCACAATAATGCAGATACTGACAGGATGCGACAAATTGCCGCCACTACATGATCTTTGACCATCATAGTAGAGTGTGGTAAAGTTAAACAGTAATATCTTACACACACCGAATAGGTATGCTGGATGATGTGTTGTGTCACCTTCTTGTTAAAATTACACAGGGGCACTGAGCAGCACTTCTCACAATGGGAAGTAGCAGTTTTTACCAAGAATGACACACTATGTCTTGTTTCATTGTTTTTGTTTTTCCACAGATGGAGTACCAGACATAATAATACTCTGCTGATATGAAAAGGAGCTGCTGTCTGCCCTTATTAAAAATAGTATAGGGAAATTCCCTCACTATTGTCTTTTCCAGGGAGGACTTTTTCATCGCCCTTCAGAAAGTCCAGCACCCTTTAGGGGCGCTAGTGGACTGAAACATGTTGGAACTAGGATCTTGGGACCATAATACCCTAACTGACCCTTTCATTTCTAATTTTAATATCCCGACAGATCCAAGAATAAAGGGAAACTGGGATCTGTCTGCGGATTTTTAATCTTTAGTCCCCCTGGCCAATAATATCTCTAAGAGCTCTCTGAAATATGGTCAAGCCTACCCTGACTTTTAGGCATCAGGGTGACCCGATGATGAAGCATGACACCACTACGTTGTGTGAGGGTGAATAAAATAAAAGGACTTGCTTCCTTCCCCACCTCCTAGCGGACCACTATCCTTAGCTTCACATACGGACTTCCCATCACTGTTGGATCAGGTTCCATCTAAACAAAAGTCGTGAACACAATTTATGTACTAGAGGAGTATTTGTTGCGGTCTAAGGTCATACCAATATATCTTTGATTGCAAGGACATGTCAAGGTATAAATGCAGTTACTGGTGTTACAGTTTGTGTATCTTCTTTATCCAATTCTATGTACTTGTCAACTCGACTTCCTTCGTGGTATCAGTTAATGCACATACAGTACAAGACCCTCAAGTGAAGTGCCCCCTGTTAGAAATGAGGGTCTCTAGTTGACAATGGTTTGCACCTTTGTCCAAATAGGGGCCCTTGCTTCTAGTCAGGGTAAGGGGCTACACTTCTAAAGTAACCCCTGCTCACCCCCTTGATATCTTGGCACAAGCAGACAGGCTTATCTCAGAGGCAGTGTGTAAAGCATTTGTGAACACATACAGTAATACAGTGAAAAAACTACAAATGAACACCACACCAGTTTAGGGAAATAAGTAATCTTTCATAGACAAAACACAAGACCAAACAACAGGAAATCCACAATACTGTATCAAGAATATGACTTTAAGATGGTAGAAATAACTTAGTTTAATGTAGATGATAAATGCGACACGTTATTCTCAAAGTACCTTGGATGCCTCACACGTCAGTTCCTTGCTTCGGGGGAGGCGGCGCACCTGTTCCTTACTGCAGCGTAGGGGAGGCAATGCGTATGTTCTTTGTCGGAGAGGAGACAAAACGTCTGTTTCTTACTATGATCCGGTGTGATGCGACTGGATGGCGCCTCGATGCGATGCAATGATTTGGTGCGATGTGACAAAATGGCGTCTTGGAAGTGATGCGACAATGTTGCATGTGATGCGTGAGCGCCCGATGGCCATGCTGTGAAATCGATGAACTTTGGAGCCGTGACAGGCCCTGCGACACGCTTCTCCGGTGATGCAACGGCAACCTCTGCGGCAGCAGCACGCTTTTCTGGTGATGCAACACGCTTCGTCTGCGAAGCAACGGCGAACAGCTGCGGCGGCGGCACGCTTCTTCGGGGATGCAACGGCAACTTCTGCGATGGAGACATGCTTCTCCTTGTAGCGTTGCGCTTCCAGCTCCCAGCGACACACAGCCTTCTCAGAGGGCCCAAACAACAGCAGGCACCTTCCTGCAGGTAGAATTCCCAGCAAGGGAATTCAGGGGGGAGCTGGTGATGAAGTCTTTGTGTCCCTGAGACTTCAGAACAGGAGGCAAGCTCAGTCACAAGCCCTTGGAGATCTTCCTCAAGATGATAAAGTAAACACAACAAAGTCCTTTTCACCTTTCCTTGGTAATAAAGTAACCACTGCAGGCCAATCCCAACAGCAAACAACACAGGGGAAGTAATCTTCCTTCAGCTTCTCCAGTTCTTCTCCTTGGCAAAGGTTCATCTTGATTCCCAGAAGTGATCTAAAGTTCTGGGATCTGGGCCCCAATATTTATACAGAAAAATTGTTTGTCCTCTGACGGCAAAGGATGTCTATGCCCAGCCAAAACCAGTTCTGTCCTCCTGGGTGCAGCTTCCTGGCAGGAGGTGGAGACAGCATTGTTTGAGAGCAGACCTGGCCCAGGTAGCTAAAAGGAAATCTCCTCCCTGTACTCTCTATTCTATGAAGGCTCAGGGCAGTGATAGGAAATCTCCTCCCCTTACTCACTATTCAATGTAGGTCCTATTCAGCCCAGCCCTGGCCCATCAGACTGCTGGAGCCAAGGACCTCTCCAGCCCCCTTTCACAAACAAACCAAACATGGAATACACAAATCCAGCAGAGACAAATGGAAGGTTAGGTAAGAAAATACTTATTTTCCAAAAGTGGTATTTTCAAACACAGAATGTAAAAATCACCTTTACTAAAAGATGTATGTTAACATTCTGAGTTCAGGCATACTAAACTTTATTTTCCTATCTTGTTCCTAGGGTCAGTTAGGATTATAAAATGTTATAATCAAACTGCCCATTCTGGCTTATGGGAACAGATAGCCTTGCGAAAGTGATAAATAAAATTGCCTGTAATTCACTATTAGGACATGCCCCACACATCAGGGCATGTCCTACCTTTTACATACAATGCACCCTGCCCTTAAACCTACCTTATGGGTGACTAATATGTAGAAAAGAGAAGGTTTAGGGACTTGCAAGTGTGTGCACTTGCCAAGTCGACATGGCAACCCAGACCGCACACAGGGTCTGCAATGGCAGGCCTGAGCCATACTTTTACAAGCTGCATCTGTGGGTGGCACAACCAGTGCTGAAAGCCCACCAGCAGAATTTGATTTACAGGCCCTGGGCACACATGGTGCACTGTACTAGGGTCTGACAAGTAAATCAAATAAGCCAATCATGGAGTCACTAATCCATTACAACAATATTGCAATAGTGAACACTTGCACTTTGGCCCTGAATAGCAGTGGCAAAGTGCCCAAAACATCTAGACCAGCAAAAACACAGGAGGCAGCAGCAAACAAAAATGGAAAGGAGACCCACGTCAATAGTGCCAGGTCTAACACCCCTTTACTGGAGGTCGGCCTCAGAGGGATCTCTGGACAGACCTGGATAGTGCCTGTATTCTTGATTGTATGAGTATGTCTTTCATGTTCATAGTGCGTTTGAAGCCAAACCGAGGTTGAGGTATAGTCATTTCACCTGTTTGAAGGATACCCCAGTGCTTTTTGATGATCCTACAAATTCTGTTTGAGTCTGGTGTATATGTTGTGACGCATGTCAGTGTGTCTTCTTGCTGTCTTGGGGTTTGTCTTGTGTTGTGTTCCAAGAGTGCCTCTCTGTTGTTATTTTTGACCCGTTTTTGGCTATTACGAAATTGTGTGTTGGGTCCTCTCATGTATTCAGACTATCTGATAGTTGTTGTGCCTCAGTGTTGTGGTACCTGAAGGTGCTGCAGTTCCGGCATAGGCGTAACATTGTCTGTATGGTACGTTGTCCCAAAGAGCTTTTCCGTGATGACTGCTGTATAGAAGTAATGTATGGCAGTCAGTAGGTTTGCTATATATAGTAATATAGTAATAGTCAATCTCCCCTCAGTCAAGGTGATCATTAGGTCCAAGAAGGGCATTTTGTCATTGGAGATTGTGCCGACTCAGCTTTACCATCCTGCCAGGAAGACCCTTCTTCTACACCCAGGCCCAATTTGCCCCCATGTCTGGAAGGAATACACAATGCACCACCAGAAAATTGTGGAAAGGTAGTTGATGCTTTGTCAAGTGGCAGTTATTCATTTGCATCACATGCTTCTTGAGACATGCACTCAAGAGCCCAATGGTCCTTCTGATACTGCTTTGGTTTGGCATTCTTGTTTTGTTGCACCAGTGACATAATTTTTGAAGAATTCAGGGGAAAAAGGGCAGCATAACATGATACCTGTGATTTGGATATGCTCTTATCTGCCAATGTAAAACATGAATAGGATCTATGAAAAAAATGCTTACTGATTGTGGCACAACACAAAAATGTTTTCTAGTCCCAACTGACAGAACAGAAATAGTGCACACAGATAGATTTAGAAAGACAGAGTGACACAGTGAGTGAGAGAGAGATAGTGAGAGAAAGAGACTGACAGTTATGTAGATAGATACAAATATAAATAGATACAATGGGTGGATGGGGTCCATTTTGACTCCAGTTCGTCTGTTGATCCATGTTAACTGCCCTCAGAATTGGACATAACCTTATCCCTAAAGCATATGCAGTGTTAACCTTTTCATACTTGGTACTCTGAAGATCCATGTAGCGGAAGGAGAGAATCAGAGACAGGAATCTTGGATCTCTCCTTTTACGGATAAGGATTATGTATGTATAGAAGTAAGTCTATAGAGCGACCTTGGTCACAAGGCAGTGAAGTGCTGTGAAGGGTCAATGACCAGCACGAAGTCAGTGAGTGATAGGAGCAGTAACTAGTTTGTGGACAATGCATTGTAAGGTAGTGTTCTTTAAAGTGCTCTTTAAAAAGGTGCAACTTCAACTCATCTCTAAATTAAAGCGGAGTTGGAGCGGCCTGATGGATACAGGGATATTGTTCCAGATCCTGGGTGCATAGATAGAAAAGTCCTACTGTCTTTTTTGAGGTTGGGTTTGAAGATATTACCGGCCAGTAAGTCGAGCCCATCAGGATGGGTGTGATGTGATCATATTTCTTCAGGCCCTGGATGAGGCATGCTGCAAAGTGCAGTATACCTTTAAAGGGCTGGCAGGATGAAGTCTGGGAGGCCATGCAGCAACAATGTACTACCATATAAATGCAAGCGTACGAAGACATGAACTGCAGTTCTACATTCATTTAGTGTAAGAAATGGTTTCGCTTTCTTAAGAGGAGAGACATGGCACTAGGCTGTCTTTTTGTCTGGTAATGTCTTATTTGAGGGTGAGGTGGGTGTCCTGGGAGAATCCAAGTGACTTAGCATTCAGTGAAAATTGGGGTTCAAACCTCTCAAGTTTCATGTCATTGAGCTAGGATTGTACAGTTGTTCTTGGAAAAAAACAAGAATCCAGTCTTTGAGGTGTAGGATGTCTGAAGGACAGTAGGCTTCGAATAGAGTTGTAAGTTTTTGGCACATTGGTGAATCTTGATGCTGTTGTCTTTGAGTAGAGAACCAAGTGGTTCCCTTTAGATGTTGAAGATAACAAGTGACAACAGACAGTATTTATTTATTTTATTTATTTATTTAAAAGTTTTCTATAGTGCTAGCTAGACCCGAGGGTATCAGAGCGCTTTACAGCATTAACACAACGTAGGACAAATTTACACAGTGATATGACAGTGAGTCAGGACATATCGCAGAGTATCTTCGGGGGAGAGCCCATTGTCCTTCGAAAGATAGGTTAGCATCGTAGGGTGTCCAGTGTCTTGTGACGTTACACGGCGATGACGTTGAAGAGGCACTGTGGCTCTAGGTGAGATTCATGAGGATTAGGTCTTAGTGTCAAAGTGTCTGTGTGCTGCTATAGGCAGGATTTGATTATTTAGGCTTTAGTTATCCGATTGTGAGGGATCGATTAAGGAAGAGGTGTTTGAGCTGCCTTTTGACAAATAGGAAGGAGGGATTGGTCCTGATATGGATAGGAATGGAGTTTCATTTTTTTGGTGCATTTCCTGCGAAGGAGCGAGATCCGGTTTTCTGTTTACGAGTTTTCGGGGGGATAAGGAGTAAGGTGTTGGTGCTCCTTAGGTTTTTTGTCTGACCGGCCTTCTGGAGTTTAGAGGCCAGGTAGGCGGGATTCCATGTGTGTAGCGCTTTGTGAGTGAGGCAGGCAGTTTTGAAGTTGGCACGCATTTCGATAGGGAGCCATTTTAGTTCTCTAAGTGCAGGCGAGATGTGTTCATATTTCTTGACTCCGGTGACCATTCTGGCTGCTGTGTTCAGAGTTGATCTGAGGGGGGCTAGGTGAGATTTTGCTGATCCTGTGAGGGTTGCATTTCCATAGTCCATTCTTGATAGCACTAGGGATTGAGTGGCTTGTTTGAGGTCATTGGGAGGAAGGAAGGGTTTTATTTTTTTGAGTAGTTTGAGGTTGAGGAAGGCTCTCTTTGCAGTGTTCTTGATGTGTTTGCTCATGCCTAACTTAGGGTCCAGAGTGATTCCCAGCGATTTTAAAGAATCGGCTGGGGTGGGTTTGTGATTGAGAGCATCAATAGGTTTTAACCATTCGGTGATTTGGGGGTTCTTCTCCTGGTTGGAGATGAGGAGGATTTCTGTCTTGTCTTGGTTTAGTTTCAGGTGGTTTTGTGATAGCCAGTGCTCGACTTTTTTCAGAGTGTCGTTTAGTCTGTGAATGTCTTCGATGGAGGTGGTTTCCAGATAGATCTGGGTATCGTCAGCATAGAGGTGGAAGGGTATGTTGTTGTTTTTTAATATGATGGTAAGTGGTTCCATGTAGATGTTGAAAAGCTGCGGTGAGAGAACTGATCCTTGTGGGACATCCCTGCTAACAGCGACTAACTCATACAGGAAGTTCTTTAGTTTTGCGAGAGGTTTTGTAGAAAGGAGGTGAATCATTGTAAGACCACCTCTTCAGCTCCAACCCTTTCTTTAAGTGTCTTGATGAGAAGTTTGTGGTCAACTGTGTCGAAAGCTGCCGATAGGTCCAGGAGTATGGGAAGGCAGCATTGGCCTGTGTCAAGGGTTTTGTGCATATTGTCTATTATATTTAGGATCGCTGTCTCTGTGCTGCATCCTTTTATGAAACCCGATTGGTGTGGGCTAAGAAGGTTGGTGATTTCCAGGTGTTGGGTAAGTTGGAGACTCCACAGGTGATAGGGATATTTTGAGACCTGGAGGTGTCCATGTGAACACACTGGTGTTGTTTGGAAAGGTAGGAGGAGAATACCAGAATGCAGAGTGTTATGTTTTGTTAGGTGGAGACAGAAATTGTAATTAGTCTGCATTTATGATTATTATGGACGTGGTGCTCCTTTTATATTTTCAATCAGTATTCCTTCCCATTGCTCTAAGGTGGGAACTCATTTTTTTTAAAAGTTCAAAAATTTTAGCTGAGCTTTTGTCAAGGGGGCAACACATACTGTTGTGTTCATGTCAAGGGAGGAATATGTGTTTTTTACTGTACTAATCTTGCACATGATCTGGTTTTTGGGGGCCAACGTCATTGGCCCTCCATGGAGTGGAGCACCATGTTGTCCTTCTCTGTCTGTGCCATGGCAGAGAAACCATTTGGTTTGTTCAGTGCTCTAGCGTTTGGGCTGACGAGCGACCCACTTCCTTTCTCCCGCTCTTTCACGTCTCTTAATGCTGCTCATGCCGTGGACGCGCAGTGAAGACTGAAATTGTAAATAGTCTGTATTCACGATTATTGTGGATGTGGGGATCCTTTTATATTTTAAACCAGGATTCCTTTCTATTGATCAAAGTGGGAAAGTCTTGTTTTTTAAAAGTTTAATCGAGATTTTGCCATGGGAAGAATAAGTACTGTTGTTTTCCTGCTAAGGGGAGAGTGTGTTTCAAAGGGGGAATATGTGTTTTTATACTGCACTTATCTGGCACATGATCTGGTTTTTGGGGGGCCAACGTAATAGGTACTCTGTGGAGTGGAGCACCATTTTGTCCTTTTCTGTCTGTGCCACAGCAGCGACACTATTTTGTTTGTTCAGTGCTCTAGCAGTTGTGCTGATTGGCTACCCCCTCCTTTCTCCCACTATTTCATGCTACTTAATGCAGGCCATGTTGCATTTTTTTTAACATTGAATGTCCCTTCGAAAAGTGCTGCAATGAATGTGGGTTTGTTCTGAATTGTCCCTGAGGGAATACATCAGTGGGACCAGGCACTTATTGTAATCAGAGTTAGTCTCCAGGTCTATTTGCAACTTCCCTACACAATATATGCCCTGATATAGAGCCTGTTTCATTAATTGTAGATCACTTTTTAAATGCTCCTTTGATGTATTTCACTTACTCTCTGGCAATACCTGAGATTTTTCATTCCTGACTGAAACATGGCTGAAAGGAATATCAGCTCCAATTTTGTTCCATAGTCCCCTTGATTGCCCAAATAATTACTTTCCCCAACTTTTTTAAATATTGCTCAACTTTCCTTGTGGTATTTGAATTTTACTTTCTTTGGTGATTTTAAAGTGCATATGAACAATCCTAAATGCTCTCCAGCAGAGCAGCTCAGTCTTACCCTGACAGGTCTGAACCTTCCAGAATGACTTGTCCTACCCCCCATGCATAATGAGGGACATATGCGCGATCTGATATTTTCCAGCCTTTCTGACCTGCAGGTTACTCCAGCGCTATGTCTTATATTTTTTTAATCCCCTTTTCTTTTAATGGGATGCAGACTTGGAAGAAGTTAGATTAACCGCATCTCTTTCCAGAGCATGGAATAAAATCACAGAGGCATCCCTTTCCCAAAAAGCTACAACCTACCTCCCCATCTCAAACAGGTGTTCCTGACTTGAATGTTGCCAATTTTAACAAGCAGTTCATCAATGCCCTTGATTTGGTGCCACCACTAAGACCTCAGTTGGCAAAAAGGACCAAGCCCTCATCCCCTTGATTCTCCTCCGTGTTAAGGGAGGGGAAGAACCGCTGTAAAAATCTGAAGTGAACTTGGAGAAAATCCAATTGCCTGGAGTCTAAGACTCAATAAAAATAAGCATTAGGAATATTTCACGAATCTTCTCTTATTGTTCAATAAGTTTATTAAGTTTTAAGAAGCATATAAATAGTTAATTACAATACAAAGAGACGCAAGTGATGGAAAAGTTCAAGAAGAATAATATATGATTTGATATAGTCACAAACAGTTCTTCTTAAATAAATAAATAAATAAGTATATTATAAAGAAATAAGGGATATGTAAAATAACTGTAATAGCCATCAAAAGTATCACCATGATACAAGAAAAGAAAAATATATGGAGAGAGAAAGGAAACAGGAAAAAAGAAGAGCGTGAAAAACAAGACAGTAAGAGAAAGAAAAAAGAGAAGATAGAAAAGAATACAAGCAGAAAGGGGAAAAAGAGAGAAGGGAAGGAAGGATCTACTGCAGTGCTACATGCATACATCAATAACCACAATCAACTAGATGATACAAAGGGATACTGATCAACTAAACCTTTCGAAGCCAAATCCATATATGTTTCCAGAGCTCTCCAAAACACCACTAGAAATATTAGGGGAAAGATGAGCCTCATCCACCGAGGTATGAGCACTCCTTAAAAAAGAGACCCATGTCCACCAAGTATGGTATGATATGGAAGAAAAAGACTTCCATTCTAGAAGAATCACTTTGACAGCAATAGTCAATAGAAGATCAAGTAATTGTAACTAATGAGTCCAAGGGCAGAGGTACTCAGGAAGCCAATAGGCCCAACATAATCATGGGAAAGGAAAGCTAGAATCAAGATCGAAAAATTAACATAAGATGTTTATATATTAAATCCCAGTAAGGTTGTAAAAGTGAACATTCAAAAAACATATGTGGATAATCACCAGCAGTCCAATGAAGAAGATTAATAGAGAAGAATTTAGATTGAATTAATGAGGGGGCATTTTTATTACGAAGAGAAAGCTTCCCAATCAACTGCCAAGACTCTGGAGATATATGTTTAGTGAGTTTGTGATCAAAATGATGTAACCATTTTTGTTGGGTAACAGTAATCAAGGCAGAGGAAGTGGAAGACATAAATTTATAAATTGTTGAAGCCACATGTCCAGACCTAAGCCACAACTGGAACAATATAATAGTGTGAGAATTGGGATCCAGACGCAGTTTAGCAAGAGCAACCTTTGTTTTTAGAAAGGTGTAAAAGTCTAAATTAGTGAGAGAAAATTGTTGAGCTAAGGAGGAATAGGGTAACAGATCATTATTGGATTCATAGAGATGACAAACCAGCGTAATCCCCTCAGAAGCCCAATAAGTGATCAATGTTGGATCAATAATACATTTAATTGTAGGATTACACCACAATGAAGACCACCTAGATTTATGAATCGGGGTAGCAACCATTTTATCAATTAACCTAACTGCTGCAATGGTGTCTAAGATGATCGTACGGGAGAACTGAATAGATAAGGTGGATGTGGTTAGAAAGGAAGAAGTTGGCAAGGGAAAAGAAGGATCTTGCTCAATCAACATCCAGGAAGGCGTGTGGCCAGGGGTAGAGGAAAACCAAAGAGCCCCTTGAGAAGCTAAAAAAGCAACCTGATATTTCTCCCAATCTGGAAAATTACAACCACCCATATCATAAGGTTTCCTTAAAAACTGATATGCAATTCTAGCTCTCTTATCATTCCATAGGAATTTAGAAGTAATGGAGTCAATCTCACGAAAAAAGGAAGGAGATAATTTCACAGGGAGCATAGAGGACCCAAAATTAATGATAGGTGTGATCATCATTTTTAAAGTTTGGAGACGACCCCACCAAGAAATGTGCTTAGGGGACCAGGTTTCCAACAGATGACGTACTTTAAGTAAAGTTTGAGCCTCGTTATAAGCTACCGTATCATAAAGAGTACTACAGAACCATATCCCCAAATATTTAAGCTGCTTAGATTGCCATTTAAAACCTGCTGTACCCATACGTGCTGGGAAACAATAAGCATTCAGGGTAAACATTTCTGTCTTATCTCTATTGAGGGTATACCCAGAAACACTAGAAAAAAGAGCGATAGTATCTGTAATGGCGGGAATGGCTGACACAATATCATCAGAAAAAATAAGAACATCATCCGCATAGGCAGCTGTCTTTATGCAATGGGAGCCGAAAGTAAACCCCTTAATATCTGAGTGGAGATCAATTAGTCTAAGGAGCGGATCGATAGATAATAAAAACAAAAGTGGGAACAAAGGACAACCCTGTTTAGTGCCTTGGCAAAGACTAAAAAACTCAGACGTAGCCCCATTAACTCTAATATTTGCTCTGGGTTGGGCATATAAGGACATAACCATATTAACAAAAGAATCTTCAAGATTATGTGCACGAAGGACCGCATGTAAAAAGGGCCAAGAAACCTTATCAAAAGCTTTCTCTGCGTCAAGGGCCAGAGCAGCAGCTGGAAGATGAGACCGCTTAGCAGTACCCTAAATATGGCAAAAGGTACGGATGTTGTCCCTAGCAAGCCTACCCTTGACAAAACCGGTCTGAGATGGATGAACCAGATTAGGAATATAGGATTCCAGCCGCTTAGCCAGTATCTTAGCAAAAATCTTTGCTTCCATGTTAAGAAGGGAAATAGGGCGATAATTTTTGGGATCTGAGTCATCTTTACCTTCTTTTGGGATAACCACGATAGTAGCGTCTGCCGCTGAACCCGAAACCGAAGCCTCAAAAACAGATTTAAGGCAAGGAACAACAGAAGGGAGAAAGGTTTTATAGAATATAATGGGAAACCCATCAGGACCGGGCGCTTTACCCGAACGTGTGGCCTTAATAGCATGAATAATTTCCTCAGACGTGATTGAGCCACCCAATTTCTCACCATCCTCCAACAACTCAGACTGAATAGGGAATGTTTTTAAGAATTCTTGGCATTGTTCAAAAGACGATTGATTAGTAGGAGTATAGAGTTTACTATAAAAATCCCATAAAACCTCAAGAATCTTTTTGGTCTGAAATTTTTTAACACCAGATCTATCATTAATAGATTATATCTGAGAAGACTTAAAATTAGATTCCTGAAATGTCAATGTCGCTGCTAAAATCTTACCAGCACGATTCTTTAAAAGTAAACGTTTGGATTTCTGGGCCTGAACCCCGATATGAGCTCTCTTGGTAACAGTAGTATTATAGGAATATTTTAAGTTCTTAATGGATTGCAATATTTGTTTAGAACGTTGAAACAGAAGCTCTTGTTGTTTAATACTATCTGTTAAATCACTAAGGGCCTCATTAGGATGGTGGACGGACCTGCGTCCGTCCGCCACCCCCGAGGTGGAGGGACCGTCCGCACGGGCAGCGGCGGTCCCTCCGGTGCAATTAGGATGTGACCGCCACCCTGGCGGTCACATCCAGGATCTTTAACCTCGCGGCGGGTGCTGCTTAAAGCAGCACCCGCCGCAAGGTTAAAAAAGCATGTGTTACATTTGCATGCAGAAAGCGGCAGGCACCGCACGGTGGCTGCCGCTTTGTGCATGTAAATGCAGGGGGGTACCATAGGTACCCCCATGTGCACCACCCACCCCCCCTTCACCCTGGGGGCCCGCAACGGGCCCCCAAAGCAAAGACCGTATGCCTTTTCACTGCGGCAATGCCGCCGTGGAAAGGCATAGGACCGCCGGCATCATGATATGGCTGGTGGTGTCTCGCAGATACCGCCACCATATGTATGCACTTTTTCCGCCAGTCGCGAAGGCGACCGGTGGAAAAGCGGCGGACTGTCTTGCCATCCACCGCAGACCCCCCAGCCATCCTAATGTGGCGGGGGGTCTTTTCTGTGAGGATGGTGGACGGATTGCCTCCGCTAGGCCGGCGGTGGCAATCCGTCCGCCATCCTAATCGGCCTCTAAGTTCTTTCTTTATAACAGCATTTCTTTTCGCCATAATTTTAATAATTTGACCTCTAAGTGTACATTTAAATGCATCCCACAAAACTATTGGAGAGCTAACTGAGCCTTCAATATCAGAAAAGAAATTGTCAATTTCGTCATGCAGAGCCAAAACTTGAGATTCATCATGTAAAATTTCTGTATTCAATCTCCAACATCGAGGTTCTTTTTTAGGAGCAAGACTTAAGAGAGAAAAGGAAACAGCCGCGTGATCGGAGACAAGAATAAGATGGATGTATGGGGAGGATGAGGATTGCAAGAGAGATGAGTGAACTAAGATATAATCAATACGAGAAAAGCTAGAATGAGGAGAGGATAAGAAAGAAAAATCACTACCTGTAGGATTATGAAAACGCCAAATATCCTGAAGATTAGCAGAGGAACACATGTTCAACATTTGTTTATGAGCTCTGGGAGGACGGAAGGAAAAAAAAGAATTCCTATCCAGCAAGTTGTCTATTGGTAAATTGCAATCACCACCAACTATTAAATTGCCCTTGTGCTGTGTTAGCTAGTTTTTTTGTGATCTCCCGCCAAAATGAAGGATCATTACTATTTGGAGCATAAATATTCAAAACATAAAGATCAACAGCACCATCAGAAAGTCTAGATAATAACCAACGACCCTCAGAATCATGTTCAGCAGAGACCACCGATAAACCAGAATTCTTAGAAATGAGTGTTATCACCCCATTCTTTTTGCCCAGGGCATCAGAACACACAACATCAAGGACCCACTCTTTCCTCAGCAACAGAGCCTCTTTGGAACATACCTTCGTTTCCTGCAAAAGTATCAAGTCCGAAGATAGCAATTTACAGTAATCCAGAATTTTGGATCTCTTCACAGGATGATTCAAACCTCGAACATTAAGGGAGACAACATTCAAACCAGGCATAGTCGTAGAAGAACATTAAATCCGAAAGACATTGATAATAAGGGAAGCGATACAAAGACCAAGACAGCCAACCAAAGACCCACAATAAACACCTCAAGAGGGAAGCACCAACAGGAGATCCAGGAGAAGAAAGAAAAAGAGAGAAAAGAAAGAGTAGAAAGAAGATAGAGAAAAGAGAAAAGCAAAAAGAATTATAGAATGCGAAAGAGAAAGAGAAAAATACCCACCAGGGGAGGTCTATAAAGGACCAAATTCATACCAGGGGAGACATGGAGGGGCAAACAAGGGGACCGCCAGGAAAGACCAAGTAATAGAGCTAAAAACCCCATATTAGATGAAAGACAGATAAAAAGGCATCAAGGGTGATGAAAGATAGGTGCCAATATACATTATAATTCATAAGTGAGAGAAAAAACTAGAAGAAAACGCATAGGCTAATCAAACAAGGCTTGTGTCAGAATAAAGAAGCACTCTATAAGTATGGATAAATTTGCATTATATAATAGAATAAAAACCTCATGAATAAATACGAACCAGAAATAGCAATAAATACAATTTCATCACAAAGAATGAAATACTCAACAATAAGTGTACTATATACGTATGAAACATAAGCTTAACAACTATAATGAATAAAAAAAGAGTTAAATAAACTAGCAGGAGAAATTTATGAATATAAAAACAAAATACATTAGTCTCAAACAACATCCAACATATAATGCATTCCTATATCCAGAAGAAAAAACTCGACTAGTGACCAACAATAATCAAAGAACGTGTAAACCATAACGAATAAGTCAAACAGCGATTGAAATGAAATAATATAATCATATTGATATGTAGGAGAACAAAACTAAAGAAATTAACACATATAATAAAACATAAATATATAGAAAAAATCCAATAGGACTAAGCATAAACAATCAATACGAACAGGCTATAGCATATAAAACAGTTAAGCACAAAAGAGCTTAACTGTCACCAAGGACGTGACAATTACATATAACCCTAAACGCAAGAATAAAGAAAGAAAAGACCACCATATATAAAAAGGAAAACACGACAAGAGGGAACAAACATGAATATGAAACCTGAAATAAAAATTAAAAAAGGTTAAATAAAATTGAAGAGGTAAGAAAATCAAGAGAGAAGACAAAAGCAAAAGAAAAACAATTACCACAACAACAGCGTACAGCATGTTTACTGAAAATCCAATGAAACTTGCACTATACCTAATAAGAGCACAATCTTAGCATATGTAACTGAAATATATTACACCACTAGACAAAGTGAAGTAAAATTCCATAGAAACAAAAAGAAATCAAGAACCAGAAGGACCAGGAGCAGAAGAAAAATCCATCTGAGACTCCATCTGATTATCCAAAAAGGAGGCAAGATCAGAAGGTTCATCGAAAATTCGTGAACGGCCCTTATAGGTGATACGAAATTTCGAAGGACCAGCAAAGGAAAAGGAAATGTGCATTTCTAGAAGACGTTTCCGCAGGTTAAGAAATCCTGTCCTTCCAATGACGGTGTCTCTGGCAAAGTCTTGCGATATAGCGATCCGATGACCTTCCCAAATCACCACCTTGACCTTCCTCATATGAAGCAAAATTTGTTCCGAATGCTGATGACGCAGCGGTTTAAAAATTACCGCCCTAGGATGTGATGAGGACTTGGGTCTAAAAGTCGGCACACGCTGGGCCCGTTCAATTTCGAAATCCTTCTGAAATGAAATTTGTAAGGTAGATGGAAGCCATTGGTTTTGGAAGTCTATCATCGATGAGGCTGCTTTTTCCGAATCTTCAGGTAGACCAAAAATCCGCAGATTGCTTCTACGATTGCGATCTTCCTGTTCCGTGAGATCTCTCCACAATGCCGCCATAGAGCGCTCCATCTGCTGTAGAGACTTAGAGTGTTGTTGCGCAGTGTCCTCCACACCACTAATACGTGTCTCCGCATTCGTAACACGAATAGATAATGCTTTGAAATCATTCCTGATAGCCTCCACCTCCACTTGTAATAGGTCAGTATTGGTATTAGTAGTTTGCGCAATATCATGTACAGCATTTAAACGGGACAAAATGGTATCCAATGTGGAACTAGTATCTTTTTGAGATGCCTCCGGAGTAGGAGATGTTTGTTTGGACCTCTTTAGAGCGCCTTTTGTGTCTTTAGTATTGGGAGAAGGGCCCATGTTGTCAGCCATAAGGTAAAGATACAGGAAAAACCCAATAATCACACCAGAAAATCTGTACAACAAACAAACAATATTAGGAAGGCCAAAAAATGACAAAAAGATCCAGAAACACTTTTAGATATTCTGTAAAAGGAGAGCAATGTCAATAGAGTGGAGCATTAGGACACACAATGGCGGTCATTTACCAGTAGAGAAAAGAAAACCATATTAAATGCTGAAGAAACGTTGAAAAAATAACTTATCCAGCCCACAATGGTAGAAATATCAGGATAATCAGCTCATTATGCAGTTTTGGGCAAGATTCTTTGAGGTATCATCGAGGAAAGGCAAAAGACATCAGCCATGAGGACAAAAAGAGTCAAATGTCCCATAAAAGTGCCTGTGAGCAAGCTACTGCATCTTGGAAGCATGGAAGTAGGCAAAAGTTATAAATATCACCTTATTCCATTGTGAAACGCAGGTTCCGGTGGGCGAACACAAACTTCTGAGGAGAACCGTGAGCGACGCCACCAAAAAACAAAATGGCAGCCGCTCGCGAAATCCAAAGAGCAGGGCTCCAAGACGAAGAAAGAACAGGTTCCTGCTGTCCCAGAATAGAAACAAGCAAGTCAATAGGCTCACAGCATAATCAGACGCCGAAAATGCCAAGTCCAGGAAGAAAACACTGGCTATGGGGATCCGAAAATCGTCCCGACAGCCGCTGGTGCCCCGGAGTTCAAACGCGATCCGCCATCTCACAGCGGCGCGCAAGCCACGCCCCCACAAATCTTCTCTTAAAGCACACAGAGAGTACTTTTCTCAAATCTTGGCAACTTTAAATACTTCATGTGAAGTATCCAAAATAGTTCATTCTTTTCTCTGTCCTGAGTCTGTTAATAGTAATTTTAGTACTTCCTGTGAACTTTGCGACAACTTATCATCTTTTCATGAGAAAATTCAGAAAATGTACGCAATTTTTCTAATAAGTACTGCAGCTGAGGCACCAGTAGATGGTAAACAGTCTAAATATCGAGTTTTTTATTTCAACCTACAAGAATATCGAGTTGGAAATATCGTAGAGACACAATATCAAAATCAAGAATATCGACGACCAGAATATCAACCTGAAGGTAAGAAATATAGTTTTTATTAATATCGAAGTTAGTAATATCGATAGCAAAAATATAGATGTTACTAACATCGATATTAATATTAGTGTTATGTATTTTATTATGTATTTTATATGTTTGTGTTTATATTATTTTACTAGTTTTAGAATATATGTATTGCATTTTTAGAAGTAGGAAATATTTGTTTGAAGTAAATTATGCATTTTAGTACTGTAGCGGGTTGTGGGTTTATAGGGGAATAGGGTGGGAAGTAATTTAATTATACTAATATAATTATAATTATTTAGGAATTAGTAATTATTTTTAAATTAATTTTGCGTTTTAGTTCCGTAGCAGTTTGTGGGTTTATAGGGTAATAGGGTGGGAAGTAATTTAATTGTAATTAAGTAAATATATACTTTTATTTATTGGTATTGATAATTATTTTTATGTTAAATAATTATTAATTGCTAATGATTTTTTCTTAATTAGTAATTAATTGTTATTAATTGATTAATTGGTAATTATATTAAGTGTATTAATTTATTATTGAAGTGTGGTGTGAGGTTATAGGGCAATAGGGTGGGAAGTAGTTTAATTTTAATTAAGTAATTCTTTATTTTATTGTTGAGTATTGATAATTAATGTATAGTTAATTAATTATTAATTGGTAATAAGTTTATATTAATTCATATTTTGCTTTGGAAAATTATTTATTGTTCATAAATTAATAATTGGTAATTACATTTGATTAATTATACGTTATTTGTATTTATCAATCATTTATTGTTCATTAATTATTAATTGCTTAATATTTTTTAATAATTATTTTTTTTTGGTATTGAAAATTCATTCTTTTTATTTCATTATTATTTGATAACTAATTTTAAATAGTAAATATTTAATTGTATTTATCATCAATTAAATTGTTAATGAACTATTAATTGGTAATTATTTTTAAGTAATTATTTATTGGTATTGTTAATAAATGTATTGTTATTTATTAATTCAATTATTATTTATTTAAAAAATATATTTTAATTATTAGTAAGATATTTTAACCCCTTTGCTATCCAACACTTTCCCTACTGTTGCACTCTCTGGAGTTGGAATAGTAATTTTAACCTCTATGCTATCCAATACTTTCCCTAATGTTGCACTCTCTGGAGTTGTAATAGTAATTTTAATCCCTACGCTATCCAATATTTTCCCTACTGTTGCACCCTCTGGAGTTGGAATAGTAATTTTAACCCCTACGCTATCCAACAGTTTCCCTACTGTTGCACCCTCAGGAGTTGGAATAGTAATTTTAACCCCTACGCTATCCAACACTTTACCTACTGTTGCACCCTCTGGAGTTGGAATAGTAATTTTTACCCCTACTCTATCCAACACTTTCCCTACAGTAGCACCCTCTGGAGTTGGAATAGTAATTTAAACCCTAACGCTATCCAACACTTTCCCTACTGTTGCACCCTCTGGAGTTGGAATAGTAATTTTAACCCCTACGCTATCCAACACTTTCCCTACTTTTGCACTCTCTGGAGTGGGAATAGTAATTTGTACCCCTATGCTATCCAATATTTACTGTTTTAGTTAATGTAGTGTATAATTTATGTAATTTTTTAAAATGTAATTTGTTATATATAGTTTTGATATTTTTATTTATATTATTGTTGTATGTGTATGTATGTTTTTATTATTTATAAAATGCTTTTATAAGAATTAATTGTAAATATTATTAAGTAAGTATAAATATTATATTTTATGTAACACCAAATCCTGACAAATCTCAGAAAAACAAGGACACCTTGGGAATTGCAGTATACAGATGTTACTGACTGCACCAGCAACGCGTTTCAGCTCACGCCTTGGTCACGAGAATATTATATTTTATATGTATATGTATATTTCAACTAACGCTTACTGGTCTTCTAATATATCGCCCTCCGGGCAATGCTGGCCCCTGGATATCATCTTTGGCCGATATTATATCCCCTATATTACTCAAATCGGCTAATTTCACCATTCTTGGTGACCTCAACATCCATCTTGAGGACGCTGAAGGTACCCTCAGTCAGTCGTTACTGTCAGATCTCGAAGTCTTCAATCTTTCACTTCGAAACTCTGGGGCTACCCATTCAGCAGGTCACCTGTTAGACCCAATCATTTCCAACTTACCCTATGACTGCTCCCAAAGGGCCCGCCCACTAGAATGGACTGACCATTTTGTGGTACATTTTGTTTTACCTCTTCGTTCATCTAATGCTAAACCTTGTGCTGGTAAGAGCAAGCTTTCTTATCGGTGGGACAAGCTTAATATGGTGGCATTTAATCAACATCTTTCTGAATCTATCCCTGCTTTGGAAAAATCTGGATTAGAATCTAATGCTGCAGTGTCCCAGTGTCTAAGGGATGCTGTAACTGCACTTCTCCCTCCCATATCTAAGAATCACAGATCTCTTTATCCTCCCGCACCTTGGTTCTCAGAGGAGCTAAAATCACAACGAGCCAAGTGCAAGGCATTAGAAAGAAAATGGAGGCGTTTCTATTCAATCCCCAGTAAGGCAGCTTATAAAGAGGCACTAAAAAGATATCATGTTAACTGTAAACTGGCCAAGGCCACTTTTACGGCATCTACGATCACTCAAGCCCAGAATTGTCCGCGGACTCTTTTTACAATGATAAAGAAGCTAACAGGAGCAGACACGGTACCTTCTCCTCCTGCTTTGGACAAACCACAGTGTGATGCCATTGCTGATTTCTTTATTTCTAAGGTGGAGTGTATTCATGAATTTTTGTCTACCTCCCCCCCATCTGCTGAGTCCTCACTGGTGGTTACTTCTGGGAGTCCTCCCCTCCCTCCAACGATCATCAACGACTGGTCTTTGTTTGATGACACTACCTTTTTATCGTGCCTAAATATTATCAGGTCAGGCTCCCCTCGGGACCCTGTCCCTATGAAAATTTTAAAACTGTTGGACCTCGAGCCACGGAGAGTCCTTATGAGACTTTTGAATACCTCTCTTACAAAGTCTACAATGGCACAGGAGTGGAAACATGCCATGGTCGTTCCCTTGTTGAAGAAGACCGGCGCTGACATCACGAACCTAGCAAATTTTAGGCCCATATCCCTGCTGCCTGCATGTTCTAAAATTTTAGAACGACATGTGAACACCCAGCTTAATTCGTTTGGTGAAAATGTGGGATATCTCCATCCGTCCCAATCCGGGTTTCGCGCACATTATTCCACTGAATCCGCACTCCTTCGGGTGACGGAGAGGCTTCGGCACGGTATCGATCCCGGGGAGACCTTTGCACTCATCCTTTTGGATTTGAGTGCAGCGTTCGATACCGTGTCTCATTCCATCCTTCTTGACTCTCTCCGCTCCCTTGGTGTTGCTGGATCTGCGCTGGCCTGGATTGCCTCCTTTTTAAGCGGACGCACTTTTCAGGTATTTTCGACAGAAGCTGAATCTGCTGTCTACTCATCAGCATACGGCGTCCCCCAGGGGTCGATTCTCAGCCCTTTGCTGTTTAATATCTATATCAGACCCCTTGCCACCATCGTGGAAGACGCCGGCCTAACAATCTATTCGTATGCTGACGACACGCAGATAGTGTTCTCTCTCTCTAGCAGTGAGGGCCACGAGGTCCCTGCTTTGAAGTCTGGCCTATCACGCGTTGCTGCCTGGATGCACGACCATCTGCTCAAGCTCAACGGTGATAAGACCGAGGTTGTTATTTTGGGCAAAAATAAAGATCTGTGGGGCCCTCGACATTGGCCCTGCGACATGGGTCCTCTGCCGAATCCAACCCCCGTGGCCCACAACCTCCGCATTCTTATTGACGATAAGCTCTCAATGAGACAGCAGGTAACAAAGGTCGCTGCAATCTGTTTCTTCATCTTAAGATGGTTGCAGAAGATCTTATGGATGTTACCTTGCTCTACTCGGAGAACTGTTGTCCAGGCTCTTGTGATCTCCCGCATCGACTATGGGAATGTGCTTTATCTTGGGGCCGATAAGGCCACAATAAACAAACTCCAGGTGGTGCAAAACTCATCAGCTCGTTTATTGTGTAATGTTCCCCGGAGATCTTCTGCAGCCAAGGCTCTGTGTGACCTTCATTGGCTTAAGGTCCCGAACCACGTACAATTTAAAACCTTATGTCTTCTTTTCAAAATTCGGCAGGGCTCTGCTCCTAAATACCTGCAGAACCTGGTTCAAGTCTATGAGCCTGGTCATACTTTAAGATCCTCCACCAGTGGCAATCTCTTGGTCCCTAGAATTAAATGGGCGGCCGCTCGTTTTCCTATCTTGGTCCAAGGATGTGGAATGCTCTTCCGCCAGCTCTGAAAGCCGAGACTGATCTCCTCTCATTTCGGAAAAAATTAAAGACTCTTTTGTTTAATTGATCCTTCTGCACTGTCTGTTCTGTTTGGGCTTTTTGCTTGCTTTCTTCTCTTGTCTGTCCCTGGCGCCGGGAAACCCATTGAGGGTAGCTGTGCGCAATACAAGTTTAGATAAATAAATAAATAAATATATGTATTACTTATCATTGTAAACATATTTTAAGTATGTTTATTTTAAATATATGTATTATTTATTTTATTTTACATTATTTTTATACATTTAAACAATCGATATTTTTAACAACGATATGACAATATTTTTTTTTCTCAATATTTTTGTACTTACCATAATGTGGATAGGACTTCAATATTCTTGACATCTATATTAGGCCTCAGATATATTCTGTCAGTGATTCCCAGTTGGTACCTTGGCACCACAAAAACATCTACTTTCTAACCTTCTCATGATTTCTGTGGAAGTTTCTCTGAAAGAATTTGAGAAACGTAAATCGAGATCCCCAGCAGATCCTCGCCCACCCTGAGTCTTAAAGTTAATCACCTCCATGATCAATCCTGTGCTCAATATATTTTTTAATACTTTTCTAGAAATTGACCACTTTCCCTCTGATTGGAAACACGCTTTTCTTTGGCACTTACTTTAGAAACATAAGGCAGTTCCGGCCATACTGAGTAAGTTTAGACCCATCTCTCTTCTGCTGGCGGCGGCCAAAATCTTGGAGAAATTGGTAAACGGCCAGCTCTCCTCCTTTTTGGAATCTAATGGCCTGCTTTACGAATCGCAGTCTGACTTTCAACAAAGGGCCCCATTAGGATAGCGGGCGGAAAACCACCCCGACCGCAATGGAGGGGGGAAACAACCGCCCGCAGGTAACGCTGATAAACCGGTGATCAAATTAGGATAAACCGCCAAAAAAGAGCGACCGCTGGGGTAGCGGGCAAACCAAAACCGACCGACGCTGGTGGTGACGTCCAAAAACCAACCACAGAGGTCGGAAACGCTGTGGAAAAGCTACAACCCGCCGCAAGCAAAGCAGAGACGCCGCACGAGAAATTAGGATATCCACGATGGTCCCGCGGTACGATCCGCTGTCCGAATGCTGCGGTCGCACACAGGAGTGAATGGGAGAGACAACTGAAGAGCTGCAGCATAGCCACCACAGCGGACTGTGAATGAAAAGCATGGCCGAAGATGCCAAATCATAGCAACAATGCCAACGTTTGCACAAATCAAAGTAGCCATGCCCTCCAACTACCCAAAACACATTCCAATGAAAAGAGAAATGGCAAAAAAATATACTATCCCATGGACAACACCCACAACACAACTGACATCAAAATTCCATTTGGACACACCCACACAGCTAAGTATAAAACCATCCCCTTTACTGACCACAATCCTTTGCAACACTCCAGAAGAGAAGGCCATACACCACATCTGACAGGAGAGGCAAAAGAACACAGCACACACACCACCACCACCACTACCACCATCACACCAGCACCAACTATCCCCCGGCACACAACACACCTCACACATCAACACCACACCCACCACACACACCCCTGCAACCACAAACACTCCAAACACCACGTACCATGGCAGCTCAGAAAATGCCCACATTTACAAAGAGTTAGTTGACAGTCATGGTAAACGAGATAGTGAGAGTGGAACCACAACTGTTTGGTAGCCTGGTCCAACAGACCCCATTAGCCACAAGGACACAAATGTGGGAAAGGATAGTACAAAGGGTCAATGCAGTAGGGACCACCCCGTGATCCAAGAAGGAGATCATGAAGCGGTGGCATGATCTCAAGAGGGTTGTCAAAGAGAGGAGAAGCAAGAACCGGGAGCTGGCTGAGAGGACTGGTGGTGGCCCTCCCATTCCACCAAAAACATTCACACCATGGGAGGAGAAGGTGCTTGCAATACTGCATCCTGAGAGTCTCACAGGAGTATCCGGGGGAATGGAGGCTGGTAAGGTCAAAGAAATGTTAACCAACACACTGATATGTACTTTCTTGCACAACCCAAACACCATTGCACTGTTCACCCTCACCTAACAGGTAGGTAGCCATCTTGCCTGGGAGGCCTGTTTGGGGCAGGGTGGCCTGTACCACGACTCCCACCATGCCCCCTGTCCCACAGCCTACCAGGATGGAGCCCTCCCCCAAACAGGAGAAGCATGTGTCAGCCATTGCATTGTTCACCCTCACCTAACAGGTAGGTAGCCATCTTGCTTGGGAGGCCTGTTTGGGGGTGGGATGCCTGTACCATGACTCCCACCATGCTCCCTGTCCCACAGCTGAGCAGGATAGAGCCCTCCCTCACCCAGAAGCATGTGTCAGCCATTGCATTGTTCACCCTCACCTAACAGGTAGGTAGCCATCTTGCTTGGGAGGCCTGTTTGGGGGAGGGAGGCCTGTACCACGACTCCCACTATGCCCCCTGTCCCACACCCCAGCAACATGGACCCCTCCCCCACCCAGGAGCATGTGCCAGCCATTGCACTGTTCACCTTCACCTAACAGGTAGGTAGCCATCTGGCTTGGGAGGCCTGTTTGGGGGTGGGAGGACTGCATCACTACACACAGCACCTATTGCATGCAATGCCTTGATACATGACATGTATCAGTAATTTATGTTCCTCTGCACCATGTAATTATGCCCAGTATTGCACTTAATGACAATAGTGACGATCTCTCAATTGTGTAGTGTACAGACAGTCGATGACATGCACCAAACAGAATACTTGCACAGTGCCCAACACTGAACATTCCCCATCTAATCCACAGGGGATGAAGAACTCGCTGCTGACGACAACAACGACCAGCAGAGCCAGTCTCCACCCCCGATACATGGACTCTTGGATGTTGACTCCCAGGATAGTTTGGACTATGAGCTCCAGGCCGGCCCATCTGGTGTGCCAGGGCCCAACAGGTCTCAGGCCCCCATCCTCCCCACCACCACAGCTGCTGCTACAACATCAGCACAGCAGACCCCTGCAGTCACGGCCTGTGCCTCCACCGCTGCCACCTCCGACACCACCACCACCACCACCAGTACCACCTGCAGCACCCTCCCTGTCCCAGGGGATGACCAGGACACCAACTACTGTGGAGGGCAGGGAGAGTGTGCGTGGACCCACAGTGGCAAGGCAACAGGTCTGTGGCAGCAGGGCAGGTGGGAGGGCTAGGGTCACCCCCAGACCACAGGAGGTTGGCACACCATCCCTGGACCACTTCACCAGAATCATCGGGCATATGAACAGGTCCAGGGACAAAGTGGCCGGTCTGACGAACTATTGCGTGAGCTCATCCTGCTGATGAGATCCATCGACACACGCATGGGGCAAATGGTGGACCTCATGGCCCAGCAAGTGGCGATACTGAGGGACAGGCCAGCATCCCAAAAAACACCTCCACCCCCTCTGTTGTGCTGCAGGAAGACAGTGCACCATTCTCCCCTGCAGCCACAGAGAGGGGTGAGTCCTCAGACGCCAATGGCTATGCAGCAGGCCCCCCACCGCCAAAGCGATCAAGGGGGCATCCAAAAAAGACCTGGGAGTCTCTGGAGTCAAAGCACCAGCCACACGCCAGTCACTGAGCCAGCCCTGATGGCAACCATCTTCCCCACTGCATTGACTGTCTGGACTGTCTTTCCCCACACTGCCTTGTCAATGGCACCTGTCTGTTGGACTGGGTCACCGCATCCATGTGGTGTCTATTCTTGCATCTCATCTACCATGACTGTCAACTCACTGCTCCATCACCACCTTCATGTAAATATGCCCACACACCTCACATGTCACCTTTGTAAATAAAATACCTTACACACTTCAATTGGTGCAGTTTGTTTTTTATGGCAATATCTACAGTTTTGAAAAGGTCCATGATGTATCCAAAAGATGTACAGTAGGTAGGCCTGGAGATTTTAGAGGCACCTCGGGAGACACAACAGAACAACAGTCACTGGCGTTAGTGTAGCATCACAGACATAACACTACGCAAAACATCCACATTAGTCTACTGGCAGACAACACAATGTGCAGCAAGTGTCACCAAACATAGTTCTTTATATGTCCACATGTGAAATTTCACTGCCACATTTCCACACACGTTGCTCAACATGTGCCTGTCTGTAACATCCGCTCATAGCCCTTCACAACAACTGCAATTACACCACACAATGTACAAGTCGTACCTCGTCAGCAACTTTCAAGTGAAGTAGCGGGTGGTGAGCTGTTGACGCATGTCAACTCCTTCCTCCTCTCCATTGTCCTCATCACTGGACTCAGGGCCATGAATTTTGGTCCTCACCATCATCCAGGAGCAGGAGAATACCCTTGCGAATGGCCATGGTGTGCAGCATACAGCATGCCGCAATGATCTTGCAGACCTTCCCAGGCGAATATGACAGTGCACCTCCAGTCCTGTCAAGGCAGTGGAATCTTGACTTGAGCAGGCCAAAAGTCCGCTCAATGATACGTCTGGTCCTGTCATGGGCCTCATTGTACCTGACGTCAGCCGGGGTCCTGGGATTCCGTAGTGGGCTCAGCAGCCATGGACGGCTGGGATATGCAGAGTCACCCGTGAATGACAAACAGGCATTGCAATGTTGCACAGGCAGAGGGCAGCAGGTCACACACAGAGCACACCATAGCACTAGGCATACTCACCCACAATTCAAGCACGCTCAGACAGCAGATTTGCCATCATCAGGGGTACCATGCTGTTCCTCAGGATGTACGAATCATGGGCTGAGCCGGGGAATCTTGCACACACATGTGATATGGTCATGTCCGCAAGGCACACCACCTGCACATTGATTGAATGATAATGTTTATGATTTCTAAAAATGTGCTCACTTGCCTGTGGTGGCACCAGACCTACATGTGTGCAATCACTGGCACCAACAACATGAGGGATGTGCCCTAGGGGATAGAGGTCACCCTTCACAACGGCCAATTCTGCTCCCCTGGGGAAATGTTTGTATTGATCCTTATATAACATCATGGCTGCAAGAACATCCCTCGGCACCGTGCTGAACATGGGTTGCAACATCCCTGCAGCGCTGGCCACGGTCTCCTGGAAGGAACCAGTTGCAAAGAAGTTGAGGACTGCCATCACTTTGTATGTGGGTGTGAATGCTGTTGGGTAGTGGCGATGAGGCTGCAGGTGGGGCTCCAACAGATTACAAAGGGTCTTCAGTGTCAGTCTGTCGAGGCGGAATTTGCGAATGATCGCTATATCCTCCATGTCCTCCAGCACTGTCAGGTGACGTATGAGATTAGGCCTCCTCCTAGTTGAGATGTAAATAGACAAATGTCATACACAACGAACAGGAGATGGCCACAGCGCATACCATTAAGGATGTCACGGAATAGCAAAGACTGCCATGATGGATGCATGGCACACCACGCTACATGGGTCGACATTTGAGACACACAGAGGGCACACCTCTCCATTTACAATACACAAGTGCCGCAAACAACACATAGGTTGATGTGAATGCACACATACTGAACCCCACAATTCACATTTGCACGCCTTGTACCGTACCATCCACCAATGTGTACAATGACCATGACTGTCACATATCCATCCGCTGTACCTGTCACACCTCAATGCATCATGTGAACTTGGTACACATCCATAACCCAATGATCACAGTAGCTGGAAAACTGTCACTTGTGTACATGAGCTGATATGAAAGCACAAGTACGTAACGGTATAGAGACAAAATATCGACTCCAAAATATCGACTGGACATAATATCGAGTTTAAAATATAGACTGGACAAAATATCGACTGGACATAATATCGACTACAAAAATATCGTTTTTCAGGTAAGTGAAGTAATATCGACTGTATAAAATATAGATAGCAAAAATATCGATTTTTTAATAATATATAATATTTTATAGTGTATTTTTATGTAATAATATGTGTGAATAGTGTGTATTAATGTTATTAAATATTTTATTACATGAATTTTGTTTTGATAATAATTGCGTAATGTAATTCTGTAGCGGGTTGTGGGTTTATAGGGGAATAGGGTGGGAAGTAATTTAATAATAATTAATTAATTAATATATGTTTGTTAATATTTTTAATTAATAATTAATTGATAATTAATTAATATTAATTAGTTAATTAATTAATATAATTTTGAATATATTTTGTATTAGTAAATAATTGTTAATTAATTAATTGTAATTAGTTAATTATATTAATTAGAGTACATTTTTTATATATATAATTTTGTGTTATTTTTAAGTAATTAATTTTGATAAAATAATATTAATTATTAAAATAATTACACCTAATGTTCTAATATATTTACTTTATTGTTATTGTTAATTAATAATTAATTGGTAATTAAATAATATTGATAAATTTTGGGTAAAGGAGCATTTTTAGGGTTCAGGGTCAGTTTTCAGTTCATGGGTAAAGGGGTATTTTTAGGGTTCAGGGTCAGTTTTCAGTTCATGGGTAAAGGGGTATTTTTAGGGTTCAGGGTCAGTTTTCAGGTCATGGGTAAAGGGGTATTTTTAGGGTTCAGGGTCAGTTTTCAGGTCATGGGTAAAGGGGTATTTTTAGGGTTCAGGGTCAGTTTTCAGGTCATGGGTAAAGGGGTATTTTTAGGGTTCAGGGTCAGTTTTCAGGTCATGGGTAAAGGGGTATTTTTAGGGTTCAGGGTCAGTTTTCAGTTCATGGGTAAAGGGGTATTTTTAGGGTTCAGGGTCAGTTTTCAGGTCATGGGTAAAGGGGTATTTTTAGGGTTCAGGGTCAGTTTTCAGGTCATGGGCAAAGGGGTATTTTTAGGGTTCAGGGTCAGTTTTGGGTTTTTGGGTAAAGGGGTATTTTTAGGGTTCAGGGTCAGTTTTGGGTTTTTGGGTAAAGGGGTATTTTTAGGGTTCAGGGTCAACAAATAAGATTTTAAAAAATTATTTTTATTATTTTCATTTATTATTTTATTATTATAATTTAATTTAAGTCGTTTTAAGTATATTTTAGTAATTAAAATGTAATATTAATTTAATTTAACACTGTTTTTAATAAAGTCGATATTTTTTACATCTATATTTTTGTTAACGATATTTTGTACTCGATATTTTTGTACTTACCTGTTTGTAGATACAAACTCGATATTTTGACTGTCGATATTTTGTCCACGATATTTTGGCAAGTCGATATTTTGGCAGTCGATATTATTTCAGTGATCCGTACGTAACAACACCAAACAGTGAGACAAGCCTTGCCAAGGTCTGCACTGACCCCCAACACATTGATTTCTTACATATTATTGACACCTGCTTAACACTGTGAAGCATCATCAACCATCCAATGTATAAGTGACATGGCAGGGACCACAGACCAATGTGCGTCACACATAACGTGCGCCCACCTGTGGATTATACAGTAAAATGGCATTGTGTGCACAATGATGTGCCCTTAACCATGTTGCTGCTGTGTACTGATGCAGTGTTCATGATGGACATTGCCATTGTATGTGCCCCAAATCTTATAAGCTACTGCCTGGCCACGGCGGTGTGACACCAGCACCACCCCCTCCACAAGTGCGGTAGCCATTGGCATGGAAACATGGCTAGATGGCGGTGGGCATGCTCTGCCGCCCAAATCGGGGAAGCTACCGCCTGGCGATGGCGGTGTGACACCAGCACCACCCCCACCACAAGTGCGGTAGCCATTGGCATGGAGACATAGCTAGATGGCGGTGGGCATGCTCCACTACCCAAATTGTGGAAGCCACCGCCTTGCGACAGCAGTGCGACACCGCCATGGAGCATTGCCTACAGCCAATGGGGGCGATGATTGCAGTGGCATGATGCACTTTTGAAAATCACGGAAGCCGTGCTCCGCCACCGCGGAAGGGGTCATTGGATGCTTTTGAACGATGCACCATCGCGGTAGCGCACACCGGGCTCCTGCGGTGCATCACTGCCATGGAGCATTGCCTACAGCCAATGGGAGCGATGATTGCGGTGGCATGATGCAGCTTTGAAAATCGCGGAAGGCATGTTCCGCCACCTTGGAGGCGGTCATTGGATGCTTTTGAATGAGGCAGACCTGGAAAACAATTTGTTGCAGCTTTGCACCTTACAAACGACCCCAGGGGAATATAAATCTGTGGGAGTGAGCCTCACATTTCCTCTGCTCACAGAGCTTTCTGCCTGGGACTATCTCCTGCTGCTGCCTCAAGTGCCTGCTGCCTGGGACCCTCTCCTGCTTCTGCCTCAAGTGCCTGTGCCTGGGACCCTCTCCTGCTGCTGCCTCAAGTGCTTGCTGCCTGGGACCCCTCACTACTCACTTCCACCACAGGTGTTCCATGTCCACAGTGATGGCAAGGACAGAGAAGATCCGTGCTAGTCCAATCACAAGCGAGGAGCTGGAGGTCCTAGTCATACACTGACAAACAAGCTGTCTCCAGGGCGAGGGAGTGTGTGTCCCAAGGTCACTGTTTTGTCTGCCTGCAGTTGTATGTGTGAGTGGAGTGTGTTACATTATCAGCCATCAAGAGCCACAGGATGTTGGACATGTAGGTGCCAGGACAGTATTTGCTCGGGTGAATGTTTCTGTGTGCCACTGTTGTCCGACTCAGTGTGAACCCAGAGACTAGGCCCACTGCCTGCCCTCCCAAACAAGAACACATTCCAAAACTTACATGGGCCCTACTCCTGTTCATTCACAATGAATAGTAGATATGCACCATCTCAGCCCTGTATATTTGCACACCAACACACTTCTGTAGATGGCTATGTTATTGGTGAGTCCATGTACCCCGAGGCATACACATTACAAGACCTATGTTCACAGGACATGCTCATTGAATGCTGCCCAGTGATGCACACAGTGCTTCTACACACAGACACAGGTAGATATGTGATGTATGTAGTGGGCAGACATGCATGGGACTGGTGATGTCTGCAAGCCACTAAAGGGGTTCAGTGCCGTCATCCTGCATGTATGTGACATTAACATGGACCCTCTACGCCCTCATGTATGCATGCTATCACATCTGTGTGGCCCATGCAGAGTGCCCTTGTGAGGTGTCCCCCAGTTTTGGATGGAAGGAGATTACAATAGGTCCTGAGGCTGTTTCTTGCTACTGTACAGATAGATGTTGGTACATGGCACTGTGTAACTGGTCATTTACCCTTCTTTTCTCCCATACCTGCAGCTCAAGGTACACCAGCTTAAGGCCGTGTGGAGGGCCATTGCAGCAAAGGTTCGAGCCCTGGCGGTATCTAACCGACGACGCACTCACTGCCACAAGAGGTGGGACGACATCAGCCGGCTGGCAAAGAACGTGGCAGAGATGACATTGGCGATGCTACCGCGCACTGGGCATTTGGCACGGCACAACATCACCACTGATGGTCCGCATATTGTCAGTGACTCATCCGGAGCTGGATGCACGTCTGAAGGAGCATCGCCAGCAAGGCAGGGGTGAGTATTTGGGGAGGGTGACTTTGGCTGGGAGCGGATGCAGGTGTACAGGGCCTGTGGCAGCGGTTGCACATGTGATGTTCGTGTGGTGGTGCTGTGCTGTGTCATGTGAGTGAATGCTGGGATGTGTGCCAGTGTCAGGTCAGGCATTGGGCCAAACTGCCCTTACAAAGCTGATCCTCACTGCTGTGTTTTATCATAGCCAGATGTGTTAGGATCAGTCAGTGGTGACATCAGATGACAGTGAGCACGGTTCGCATGCGTCACAGACACGATAGAGCACAAGGAGCAGACAGCAGACACAACCCAATCGGTCACGACCACAGACACTATCCCCACAGAAGGGCAGAGCCACCCCAGAATGCAAAGACAAGAGCCTGTCAGGGAAGAGCAAGGGCGAAAAAGCATTGAGGCTGACATCAGGCTCACATGCCTCAGAGGCATCACCAGCAAAGGACTATACTGTCCCAAAAACTTCACGCAGAGCTAGGCGTGCAGTGTCTGTGCCCATTGAGGAGGTGTTGTATGGCAAGGGTACACCTAGGAAGGGCACAGGGCCACATCCCCCCACCACATTAACTCCAATTCCAAGCCCAGTGAAGCAGGTTGGAGGAGGGCACTGTAGGGGCTAGCCCTGGCAAAGTGGCAAAGGAGGGCACTGTAAGTGGGACACCTGGGAAAGTGGCAATGGAGGGCACTGTAAGTGGGACACCTGGCAAAAGAGGGCACTGTAAGTGGGACACCTGGCAAGCAGGGGAAGGTGGTCCAGAGGCGTAGCCTGACAAAGCGTTCCGCAGGATCCAGCACATCACCAGAGGGAGTGCCAGTGTCTGCACCTGATGCGGGACAGTTGGTGTGTGTGCCTGTTTTCCCATCCCCAGTTCATATTAACCCCAAGACAGGGAAGCCTTTTCGTATTCCCAAGAAGGGGAAGGGCACCCCTCCAACCTCTCCCACCCACACTGTGTCACAGGTCTGCATGACTCCACCTCCACGGGCCACTATACCACCTGGTCCAAACAGCCCTCCAGCATGCCAATCCACTGCTAGCCCTACATCACCTGGGCCTTGGTCTCCCCAGTCAAGTGTTCCTGCTGCCCCCGAAACACAGCCAGCTCCAAGTCCGCCTGACAGCAAATTGTGAGTGGCAGTCCCCCTCATACACCTGTCTCTCATACAGGTGTGCTAGTCCTGCCCATTGTTTGCCACCTGGGTGTGTTGCTGGTCATGGAAGGGTACGGTCAAACACACTCACTGTGCAACTTCTCATGTCCTGACTCCGCATTTGTCCCGGGCAACTTAAATTGTCATTCACTGCTTTGTTGTACTCTCCCCTGGGCCATGGACACTGGCCCTGTTGCTCTGCTGTGTTGTACTCTCACCTGTGCCATCGACACTGGCCCTGTTGCTCTGCTGTGTTTTACTCTCCCCTGTGCAGCCTCTCATGTAGTTACTGTGTCACCTGCCATGGACACTGGCCTTCCTGTTTGTACTTTGCCTGTGCACATGATCTTGCATATGATGAGCATGTTGTGCCTTGCTCTTCTCTACTCTTGTTCTACTGTCACATCTGTGAAATATGTAAATAACGACAGTTACTCCTGTTGTCTGTATTATCAGTGTCCTTGCTGATTAAAGTTCTTTTGGTGTGTGCATTTTTTCTAAATCCAGTGTTTGTAAAGCACACAGCTACCCATAGGTATCCCGGCGCTGGGGGCCGTCGGGAAGATTAAGCAAGCTATTGCCCAGAGTCACATGGTGCTGGGCAGACCCCTGCCGCGGTGCCGATGATCGAACCGTGATCCCCAGCGCCCAGCATCCATTGCCCTGGCAGCTGCACCACACCTCTTCCCATTTGTTTGCATGTGCCCATTCTCTATGTGTTACTTCGACATTGCCAAGCTCTTTGGCTGCATCACATTTGTAAACAGGGGTGACAAGGTCTTCAGTCCATTCAGACACTGATATTAGTGTTATCTGTGATGGCTATTTTACCTGTGATGCTGGTCTCTTTTTAGTGGTTTGCTATTGTTGGCTCCATTGTTGCCATGTCAGGTTGGGGGACACTGCCAACACAGGGTGTGATGCTGTGCACAGGTTTGCATGCAGGCTGGGCAATGTCATGATGTATGTGTGTTATTCCTGTATATGTGCCCAGCTGTGTATGTGTATGGTCATTTTGTGTTGGCCCTTAGTCCTGGTCCCCTGGCCTACATGGGATGGGTGCTCTTGGGTGGTGAAGAGGTGTGCAGTGTGAAGGGTGTGCCTTTGTAGTGATTGTGGATGTGTGTGTGCCCCTGGATTGTGATAGACACACATGTGTTACCCAGGAGTCGTGGGCCTGTTGTTTGGATTGTCCTGCCCTGTGTAAATGATGGTATGCACTTGTGTGAGTTGTCTGTTGTGCACTGTGCAGTGTGTTGGAGTGTCCATGCAGTTCTGTGTGACTCTTCCTTGTTGATTTGGTCACTTATGAGTGTGCAATGTGTGTGCCTTACACATCAGTTTTGTGTTTGTTTGATTATCATTGTGTCTTGAGTGTGTTTGTGGAGACTGTGTGGCCCTGCTGCTCCTCACTGGCATTGTGTTTGTGTATGTAATGCATTGCAGGCACATGGTGCCTTTTCTCCTCCTGTGTGGCATGGTGTGTGTGGTGTGATGCCATCACCTATGTGTGCCACTTGTGCCTACGCATTGTGGATGTGCACTCCCTCTATTTGTGTATGGTACACCCCTTACATGTCTACTAATGACATGCTAGTCAGTTGGCTTGGATGTCAGCTGTCCCCTTGTTTAATATATGTATGTGCCTCCCCATCACTTCATTTGTGAGACTGTGCCTTGTGGTGCAGTTCTTGGGCCAAGAGCGATGTTCCACAATGGACATTGCCCCAATGGTTTATGTGTGATGTTCTTGTGGTATTTATCAGTGAGGATTGCTCATGTGCACTTCAGCTATGTGTGCTGCCCAGTGATCTGATGAAGATGGTTCTGCTCTTGTATCTCAGAGTCATGCATCCTGTTGTTGTTGTTGTTGTGTTGGATGTATGTGTGTTGGATATGGTATTGCTTGACTTCCTGTGTGTGCTGTTGTATTTGTTCAGTGCTGATTTGTGGTGTGTGTTGAGGTTGTATCAGTCATGTCTGTGTGTAGCTGTTATGCTTGGTGTGCACAGGCTGCTTGTTGTGCATACAGTGCTGTGTGTATGTGGGCTTGGCATTGACTGATGTGCATCCCCTGATGTCCTGTGGTGTTTGTAGATGTTGGCTTTCATGTGCATATGTGGTTGGTTTGATGTGGCAGTGTGGTTCTGTGCTGGTGCTGTTCTTGTGTGATTTGTGGTATGTTTTTTGTGTGTTTTGTTCTAGAGTGATGATGTTGTGCACTCATGTTGTGTTTGTGCTCCCATTGCCTTTCCACAGTTTGGCTGACAGGGTATGTCTGTTTTTGTTGGGGTTCTGTGTGTGTTCCTGTGGTGTTTGTGTGTTGTTTTTGGTCAGGCATCTGTTCAAGCGTCCCTGTTTGTGTGTTCTGTTTGTGGCTACACCCAGGGTGTGTGTTTGTTTATTTGTATATGTGCTGGGAAGTATTGGCAGCCCACAGTGTGTGAGGCACTGGTGTTGTGTGTTCCTTGCCAGCCACTCCTGCAGTGGCTGTCTCCCTAGTTGTTTGTTGTGTGGTACAGGGTGTGTATGTGCTTGATTTTAGCTGTGCTTGTTGGTGTGTATGGGGGTGCACAGGATGGGCACCTGGCCTGTGACTTGATGGGGTGTGAGGATGTGTGGTTGGGGGTGGTGTGTCCCTGTGGTCTTTGTGCCCTGCCCATGCCTTGGAGTGGCCCTGCCTTCTGCATTGTGCGAATGTTGACCGCGGCGGTGACGTGACCGGGACGTTGCTGCTAGTTCGCGGTCGATGTGTGTCCCAGATGCAGAGGGGTGACTTGGTGGCAGGTGGGTGATGTGTGGGTGCCCTTGTGGATGTGCTGTAATCCCCAGCAGGATGTCTGTTATGGTTTTGGACCTTGTGTCAGCCTGTGTGTTGTGTGTTGTATTTGTGTATTTGCGTACTTGCGGCGTCGTCCGCGGCGGCCCATTTGATGATAGTGCTGTAGCAGGTACATCACCGGATGCATATCTAGGGCTGGGTCCATGGCATTCATGGCAGGGTGGAGAGGACAGGGTCTCTGCTCTAGCACTCCGCTGTCGAATTTCTGCCGTCTCTGGTTGGGCAGTGTCTCCGCTGCGGTGCGTCTGCCTGTTTGGACCATCCTAATTTGTGGAGCGGGGCGGACGTCATTCCGCACGGCGGTGAGTCTCGATTGGCTCCCACCGCGGTGGCGGGTGCACTTTGATGGCGGTGCACGTCGCTCCGCGGCGGAAGGGAAATGACCTATGTTTTGCTATACTAATATGATGGACGTGAGTACCTCTGCTCGCGGGCAGACAAAGACGTTCTCCCGCCCCACCAGCACCGCGGTGGTGCCTCTGCCCGACATCCTAATGGACCCCAAGGTGTTGGCATTGAAACTACCTTACTGGAGGTGACCGAATACATTAAAAAAATGACCTCTTCACCTTGGACCTATGAATTCTTTGGTATAGAGGTCATATAAATTAAAGAGACCCAATACTTTGGAAATATAGTAGGACTAGCTAAGTGATTTAGACTAAGACGAATGAATTCTATGTAATATAGGTTTTGTTTCCCTGCCACTGTATATAGATCCATTTGCAAACTGTTTTGTCGAAAAATCCATTGTCGAGATTGTATAATATTCTTGTTGTTGTGAAAAAGAAAACAAAAGCAAAAACTAGTAAAAAAATTGTTACTGATAAATTCACACTGAGTTTTGGTGTTCGTAAATAGACGTATGCACGATATTTCAGCTATGTGTTACTGACAATCAAAATGCACTAAATGTACCTAACTAACCAAATTTACCTGAAGATATAAGATAATCTGAGGTTGAAAATAGATTGTAGCATTCATGGTCCAAGAACTTTTGCAACCTGTTTCCAAGCCACGTCTAGGGTGGGTGACAGCTACACTGTGTGATTTCTTCTTGGTAGCCACAAACACAGGAAGGATGGGTGGGACAGAAACTCATCTGCATTCTGATAGCTCTTCCTGGGCAGAAAGGGGAGGGGAGGCTGACACTTAAACCTGAGTAGACAGTGTCCTGTTTCCCACACAAATGGCTGATTACTCTCCACTGATAATCCTGAGGTAGGGCTGTGAAGAAAGCTGGAGCTGTACACTTCAATGCTCTGATTTTAAGTCACCCCCACTTCAAAGGCACAACTGAGTATAAGTACTGGGCTTCTGACCCTACCAAGACAGTAGTCCACTGGACCTGTAAAGAACTCTGCCAGCAGTAAAGACTGCTGTACTACAAGGATTGCCACTGTGCTTGACTGCTTCTCTGGAAGAACTGTTTTTCTGCTTTGCTGTACTGTCTTGCTGCCTGCTGATCTCTGCCCTGATGAGAACAAGGACTGGACCCATCTCATGCGAACCCATAGTGACTTCTAGGGCTTGCTGGTAGGCCCCCTGTTCCGATGTCTCGGGGCCATCAAAGACTGACTTCCTTCAACCCTGCAACAGCATCTGGAATCTGCCTTCTGTGAGTCCTGCCCTGCCAAGTGCTGCCAATCCAGTCCTGGCTCTTGAAAGGTGACTTCTGCTGTACCTAACCACCAAAATCGAATGCTGTGTCTTCTTTGCACCAATCGTAACTGTTGCATTGTGCTACCATGATAACACAGGAGCTGATCAACGACATCGCTTAGCCAGACTGCGTAACTAAATGATGACTGAGAGCGCAGTTCGTTGACAACGCAGCACGTGCATCGTAAAGGGATTCTTTGACAAAACCTTCATCACCTGGCAGATCGAAACCAACGCTTCGAGTATTCAACATTGATGCTTGCTCCATCCAATGTACTTTTCGGCAGGACCTGCAATAGTCCTGTAGCTGTATTGCCCTCCATTGTGGTTGGGCTGAACTTGTGTTTACCCCGGATCGGCACAACCTCAAATAACCCCTAAGCGCTATTTGCTTCTTAGCCCTCATTTAAGATTTAGTCTTAAAAATTCATAACTCCAGTTCTACTTATTGGATTCTTGTTGTTTTGGTCTTGCTTTACTCATAAAAATATAATCTATTTTTCTAACACTGTGGTGTTTTTATTGTCTTACTCTGTGTGTGTGTGTGTTGCACAAATACTTTCCACATTGCCTCTTTAGATAAGCCTGACTGCTCTCTGCAATCTACCAGAGAGTGTGCACAGGTTATCGTTTAGTGTGCAGCTAGCTTACCCTAACTAGAATAGTTGTTGCATACTCTGGAAATCAGAAATCCCATTTCTAAAACATCTATTTTCAAAAGGTGTGACTGACTGGGTGAGAGTGCATTTAGGTTCTAATGCGAGCAAAGGATGCTCTAAGTGGTCAAAACCCAAGGAAATAAGGGTGGTGAAGGGCAAAGCTGTATGGTTGGACTATACCAGGAAATGAAATGCGAGAAAGATAAGATTGTGCAATGATTTGAAATGTAGCATTCGGCTAGAAATGAACACCGCATTCGGCTAGGAAAGAATGTGGGGTCTAGTGTTTTGGAATGCAATGGAAAATGTTAATAACAAACAAGATGTAAAGGAAAATGGCACCTCATTTACAAGCCCATTGCGCCACCGGTGCGTCGCTTTTTTGACGCTCTGGCAACGCAATGGTCTTTTACAAGGCCATGTAAAGTCACCCTGCCTGACATATCATAGCCTTATGAATATGTGCTTTCTTTCACGCATTACTCTGTGTGAAAGGAGCGATCCATGGGTGTTGCTGTGGGTGTTCCCATGCAACATCCATGAAACCTGACACATTCCCAGATTAACAAAGTTTTGTAAAGCTGGGAATGCAGCAGAAAATGGAGTAGTGCAACGAGGAGAAATAGTTTTATTTCTCTTCACTTTCCACTTTCTATGTGTGCTGCATTCAGGGGAAAGCACCCAGATGCATTGTATTGTTGTTAATACTACGCATCCGGCGTGGCGAAATGGCCTGCAGTGCTGCGGCATTTTCTTGTAAATGAGCCCTTATGTATGAGCAGAAGGGTATCTAGTATTTCATATATAACTTTAGGGGGCTTATTTATGAGCCCTTGTGTCACTTTTGCACCCCTGGTGCGTCACTTTTTGTGACGCACCAGCAGGGTAAAATATGCGCCATGTTCTTTCATATTTACAAAGTGACACATCTAGGTAGAAGCGTCACTTTGTAAACCCCTGCGCCACATCATACCTGCGCCAGGTATAATGTATGCAGGTTGGGAGTTCTGACGCAAGTAAGCCTCGTAGAAGTGACACAGTGAAACCTATGAGATTTCACTGCGTATTTTCTAGGACGCAAATGCGTCAATATCTTACTCATGCCTCACAGCAGGCATAAGACTGACACAGGCACATTTGAAATTTTACTTGCCCATGTGAAATGACCCATTGACGGAGTTGCGTCACTTTCGTGACACACTCCAGCAATGCGTCATTTTTGCGCCTACAGATACGTCAGAAATACTGACGTATCTGTAACTCCTTGCGACATGATGCGTCATACTTAGGCTGTCCGGTTTTATGTTTACACCTATAATAACTGATAAAACCCCATCGGAAGGGAAATATCCCTCACAAGTGTAAACATAAAAACAATGAAAAAAACCTGCACAACTACAAACTCAATGCCATTCAAAGAAAGGAAAAGGAGAGTGAAAGAGTCATTTTTATTTCTTCCTGAAGGGACCAATACATCGTTGCTTTGTTCTATAAGGTAGCAGTAAGAAAGACTGGGCAACATTATTTTGCTTGAGTTTTCCTGTTTAGGGATGTCACTAAAATATTGTTTCTTCTTCCTTTTTGCAGTTGTGCGGTCTTTGGTCTAAAGATACAGGGGTTAGAAGCATGTTTTAAGTGGTGTTTATTTATTTTATAAACCCAAGAGAATCAGCAAATATCAAAATCATATTAGATTTTTTGGTTATGTTTGAGTCTTTCACTGATAGGAAAAATATAGGTTTCCTAGGAATCTTTCCCAATATGTACCATCACATTTACCCACAGAGAATGGGTAAAAACCCTTAATACATCAGCCCCCTTTTCTAGTGAGTCAGTTTTGATAGTAGGTGAATTGCCAAACATCCCAGGCTTTAAACATTCAATGCAAGGTATAGTTACAGGTATATGTGAAAAGAGTGCAGTCACAAAACATCTGTAATACTGGTGAAAACATGACACCAGGATTTTGGAAAACATAGAACACAGTGTCACTTGGAATGTTGCTGCAAAACGTTCTTATCAAGTTGAACAAAGACTGGAGTAATTTTGTTTGTATTTGCAGTGATTCAGCTACGTATATGAAAAAGTTGAGTGATGACCTGTCAAAATCGATACCTGAGCTGAAGTACTTCCATGTAAGAGATTCTTGCCACTTGTTCGATGGTATGCTGAAAGCACCTTTACAATCTTCAGAGTTAATGAAAAATGCTATTGACTTTTTAGTCAAATAATTCTGGTGCATTGTTTTATTATCCATGGAAACTAAAATGCAAATATTTCTCATTTTGCGCTTTGTGTAGCATCAACGGAAGAGTCATCCCAACTGTGTCACTTAGCTGGTGGTTCTCAGTCCTAGAGGCCATAAATGCTATATTATCCATGTGGCAACCGTTTACAGAACGTTTGCTGAGTGATGATGCCAGAGGCAAGAAATGTGAGGATTTTTGGTCACATATTGATAGTGATTAGAAAAAAAAGGACTACTACATCCTTAGATTTTTACAGGAAAGCATGACTTTTGTAGTGGACAGTATAAAACAACTAGAATTTGAAAACACCCTTGTCTACCAAGTGTTCAGCATAATTGGTGTAGATGTGAAATATCTCCTTGAGAGTAGGCTAGGCGACACTTTTAGTGACTTTGGCACTGTAACATATTCCATGTTAGAGTGCTTGCCACTTTGTAAGCAAAGCAATGTTGAGGAGAAATGCAGGAACTTTTATTTTAAAATGTAAGAGAAATAGCCCTTCACCAACCACGACATTTGAAGTCAATGGAGACACACTGTGGTACTCTGCACAAGTTATAGATCCCTTCCGTAAAAGGAAATTTTCTGCAGAGTTTCAAAAGTGCTCCCTCACTTTTGACCGCTTCAATAACTCTGAGGGTGTATGCACCCTGTTCAACGCATATGTTGCAGAACCTGTCGCGGAGAATTACGATCTTCGTGGGCACCAGTATTGGCATGGAAAGCTATGTCAGTGGCCAGATTTAGCAAATTGTATACTGGCTATTTTGGCGTTGCCTGTGATGGAGTGAGGGTGAAAACAAAAAATGTTGTATACCGCTCCCAAAGTCTCTTCCCCATAGCAGTTATATGTATTAATCATGTGGTGTTGAGGCGGCCGTGGCCGAGCGGCACCTAAGATGGCCGCACTCTAACGCGGCTCCTGCGAGGAACTGCCTGAGACCCCTAAAATCCGTCCATTATCCTTTAGCCTCACTGTCCCGGAGCTCGGCTCTGGACGCGGTGCGGGCTCCGGTGCCGGGAGGCTGTTTCCTGGGCCCTCTAGGCAGCGCAGAAGCCCCGCGCTGCCCGACAGAAGTTTGAGGCCTTGTCAGACCCCGGCCTCGAGTGATCCTGAGGCTGGCCGCGGGTGTGCGGTGCGGGCGAGAGACGCCAGGTGAGCGGCGGGCCCAGCCGAAATATTGTGCGCCCAGGGCGGCGCAAACGGCATCGGAGGGAGAGTGTCCTCCATCCCCCCTGCAGGGACTGGACCGGGAAGCAGGAGCTCCGGGGCGCTGGGGATGAAAACGATCTGTGCACATCTTAGCGGCCCTTCGGGAGTGAGAGGAGCAGGGCCCCCTTCCATGGTCCTCCTGGCTTGGGCTCCAGAGTATTGAGAGGCCCCTCAGTGTGGCGAATACCTGGAGGTTGAAGAAGTCTCTGGGCAAGTGGCATAGACCAAATTGGAGGGCGAGGAAGTGCCCGGACGTAGAGTGGGCCTCCCTGACATTGCATGGGCCACGTGGACATTGAAAGGTGGCATGCAGTTGTCGGACGGGGGGTGTGGGGGTGGCGCCACACATCCATTGATCAGGGGAGTCCGAGCCCGGAGCAACAGAGCTAGGTGAGAGGCGCCCACGTAGAGCTGAGGCCGGAGGAGCAGCTGCCGGGGGAAGAACAGGGTGGGGCCCGTAGAAGACCCAAGAGGGACCTGTTGGGAACCGCAGTATCCCTGGGTGGGATCCAGGCGACGGGGCGAAGCTGAGGACTGGTGGGTGTCCCCTCCCCCATGCCCAAGGACGGCCCAGGAGTTCGCAAGTGCGGTCATGAGACCCAAGAAATCCACGATGACCCAGACTAACACTATGGACAACTACACTGCTGCGGTGGGTGGCAGAGGCGATGCAGAGGCTGGCGCCCTGACGGGTACTCAAGAGCCGTCTTTAACATCGATTATGCAGGCCATACAGACAATGGGAACCATGCTGGAGTCAAAGATAGACAAGGTGTCTATAGAAATGACACTGCTGAGGGCGGACCTAAACAAAACATCAGAAAAAGCCACCCAAAATGCTGCAGACGTTGCGGAACTCCAAAGCACTACTAAACAATTGCAGCAGCAGGTTTAACGGCTCTCGCATCAGCAGAAGGTGGTGGCGGCCCGGCTGGAGTACCAGGAGGGGAGGGCCCGCCACAATAATATACGCGTGGTGGGGGTGCCGGAAAAGATGGAAGGGCCGAGCGTGGATCTAGTCTTAGAAGACCTCGTCCTCAAGCACCTGCAGCCCAGACGTCTCTCGAAATTCTTCGCTATCGAACGAGCTCACAGGGCGCCGATCTCCCCGCCGCGGACGGAATCGCAAGGATTCTCAACTATAGAGCTTGCGATGCCATTCAGCAGGCGGCCCGCCAATATGGGGATCTATGTCTGAACAATGCCATCATAAGGTTCTTCCCCGACTTCACGTTAAAGGTGCAACAGGAGCGTCAGTCCTTTGATGGGGTCGTAAAAGTACTTTGAGAAAAGGGCATCAAATACATGATGTTTTTTCCGGCAAAACTCAAGATCTTAGTTGACGGGAAATCCTTGTTCTTCACCTCCCCAGAAGATGTGCACTCTTGGTTGGAGGAGCATGGGGGCACGGCAGGCTCAGGAACTCGGGGCAACTGGAGAAACACAATACCCCGTCTCCAGCATCCACAGCTGGGTCTGCAGGAGGCGGCCGTCAACAACGGGGGAATTATTTGCCCTCCCGCTGGAATCGGGCTCGAAGCCTGTCGACCTCGCCGGACATGGGTTGACGAGGCCAGGACTGGAATGCAGTGCAGCAGACATATGGAGTACACGTGATGTATATTGACTCCCCATGTTTTGACTTGCTCTGAACCGGAGGTGGTCTTAGACAATGCCGGGGAACGAGGGCCTGTTGAGGGGGGGTCCTTCGGAGGTGGGGATATACACATAGACTCGCCTAACTCTACTTTACAAATGTAGGGAGGTGGTCAGGGAAGTGGTGGGGTTCGGGAGTGATTTTCTCACATTTGTATTCCTTAGGACCCAGCTGGGAAGGTTGAGGCCCTTTACAGACCACAAGATGGGGCCGAAGGTAGTCCTCAGGTCACAGGGTTGGGTAGCGGCACTCACCCCCCTTGGTTTTTGTTTGAGGAGCTACAGGCGCTCTGCTTGTTGAGGAATGCCTGACCATGTTGGCGGGCGTAGCAGGGTAGCATGGAGGAGGGTTGGTTCTGGGGATTGGGGGATGATGGATGTGGGGGGGTTCTATTGTTTTGTTTTGTTCCTAATGTATTTGGTTTGGCTCCTGTGGCACTTTTGGTGAGCAAGCGGAAAGAGGGGGGTGGAGAGGGTAGGCACTTACCTCCTCGGATATCAGTGGTAGTCATCCACAATGCATACACCACACGCCAGACACATTAGCATATTATCCTGGAACGTTAACGGCCTCCAGAACAAGATTAAACGCACCATGGTACTCCAGTATCTACCAGACATTGTCCTCCTCCAGGAGGCACACCTAATGGGAACCCAATGTAAGGCCCTTAATAGATTTGGCTATACAAATCGGGCACATGCTGGCTTTACCATGGGCTCGAGGGGAGTGGGAATCCTCATCCGGAACACCTTACCTCTAGTGCTTGGGAAACAATGGTTGGACCCCTTAGGGCGTTATGTGGCGCTCACAGCTCAATGGGAGGGTAAATCTATTACTCTCTGCTCCCTATATATCCCGCCTAAGCTCCACAGTACTACCCTCCCTGACAATGGGAATTTGCTACTGGACATGTCGCCGGGGATCTTGATTCCAGGAGGTGACATGAATGCTGTCATAGATAGGGAGCTAGATAGGTCGAAGGTACTCCCTGCCAGGGGAGGGTCTTGTCATTTCCGGGACTTTGTACGGGCCATGGGTCTGGTTGATCTCTGGAGGGCACATAACCCCATGACTCGACAATACACACACATATCGGTGGCGCAGGGCTCTGGTTCCAGGATTGACCATATATTCACGCAGGGTGGGAGCATGGACTTGTTCCAGGGTGTATGTCATAGAGCGAGGGGGATATCTAACCACTCGCCGGTGGAAGTGCACCTGCGTGGTCCGGATCGGGTCCAGACAGGAGTTTCAGGAAGTTTTCAGGGAGCGGGTCGACCAGTACTTCGTAGACAATGTAGGGTCTTGTCAGTTCACCGGGTATAGTCTGGGAAGCGTGCAAGACGGTTGCTATGGACCTTGTACAGGCGGAGGTGGGGAAACGCCATAAAGAGAAAATCGCACTACTTGACTCACTAGAATGAGACCTTCAGGTCTTAGACAATGTACCAGCTGAGTTCCGGAGCAGGATCGAGATAGGCCGCATAGGCAGCGGCTCCTAGAAAAAGAGATTAGGGATGTACTCACTAAGCAGGCGAGATCCCATGCCCTGGCAATACAGAGACGGGTGTACAACTTGGGGGACAAGGCCAACAAAATGATAGCCTGGCTGGAGAGACGGGATCGGGAACATAACTGGGTCCCGAGAATTGAACAGGCAGATGGGTCTGTGCAAGTCACAGGCGAGGAGATAGCAGCTGCTTTTGCACAAAACTATGAGGCAATTTACAAGTCGCACACCGCTCGTCATGAGCAGGACTGCCGAGACTTTCTGGCTCCCTTGCATCTGCCTTCCTTGGAACAAGCAGATAGAGATATCCTAGAAGCGCCCATAACGGTGCAGGAAGTTGAAAACGCCATGGGAGACATGCAGGCAGGGAAGGCGCCGGGGCCCAATGGGTTCCCGGCAGAAGCATTCGGGTGTGTGTTGAGTCGACTAGCGCAGCACATGCTGAGTATGTTCAACGAAGCTAAGCAAGTGGGGGTACTTCCCAAAGATTTGCGGTCGTCAACGATCGTGGTCATACATAAAACCAGCAAACTGCAAGAGCTGTGTAGCTCCTATAGGCCCATCTCCTTACTTAACTTCGAGACCAAGGTCCTCGGTAAAATTCTGGCCACAAGATTGGGGGCGGTAATACAATCGCTGATCCACCCAGACCAGTCGGGCTTTATGCCTCACAGAAGTACTCGCCTCAATTTACGGCGCCTATTTGGGGTACTGCAGGAGGTTTCTGCGAGGCCCGGAGTGCCGGCGGCCTTGCTATCGCTAGACGCCCATATGGCTTTTGATAGTATAGAATGGCAGTACCTCTACGCAGTTCTGGAAAAATTGGGCTTTGGAGAGCACTTCCGAGCATGGGTGCAGCTGTTGTATACTGCACCACTGGCAAGAGTCCGGGTTAATTGAGTGCTGTCAAGAGAATTTTGTCTCGGCCGGGGCACGCGTCAGGGCTGCACCCTCTCGCCCACCTTGTTCACACTAGCGCTGGCACCTCTGGTGCACTGGATCCGGACTGATCCCTTGGTGTGGGGTATTGACCTGGGAGGGGGCTGGGAGGAGCGTATCTCCTTGGAAGGAGGTTTTTAAATACTTAGGAATCTGGATTACACTTTCTAATGCGGAGTTCCTGCGTCTGAATGTTTCAGCGCAACTAGACCGGCTGCGCGGAGATGTGGAGCACTGGAGGTCTCTACCACTCTCATTGATGGGGCGCGCCGTTCAATTTAAAATGATGGCTCTCCCCCGCCTGCTTTATGCCCTACAGTGTGCTCCCTTCCTGGTCCCGGACCATATTTTTAGGATGATTGAATCTGCACAACGCCCCTTACTGTGGAGTGGTGGGTGTCCAAGAATTGCCCTTAAGAAACTGCAGAGGGGTCCATATGAGGGAGGGTTGGCTGTGCCGGTCGTCTGCCTATATTATTGGGCGAAGCAATTAATTAATGTGAATGGATGGGTGTTCTCCCTGCTTGCGGGACCAGCATACAGTGTAGATAGACTAGCCATCGGCAACAACACATATCTAGCAGCCCTATATACTAAAGGTAGGCATGGCCGACCTCTCCCCCCCCAAACGGCAGCGGTGGTCGCAGTTTGGAAACGAGCAACGAAAGTGCTTGGCTGGGAGGCAAAGCTCATGGAGCAGACCCCTTTGTGGGCTGGGTCCTTTCTGCCAGCAGTGACGAAATTGCAGGATCTGCGCAGATGGAGCCTAATAGGTATCAAGGTGCAGGGGGACATTTGGAAACGGGGAGAGATGGTGAAATTTACAGATTTACAGGCAGAATATTAGATGGAGAGTGGAGAATTCCTCCACTACCACCAGCTTAAGTTTGCTCTGCACGGACACCTGGCCCCAGGGGAGAAGCTACCTGAATACGCGCCGCATGAGGACAGATTACTCTTAGACCCCATGATTGACAAAGGGTTCTCACTCACATATAAAAAAACTCATTAATAACATCCCGGACATGCTGGGGCCCCTACTGGAAAAGTGGGAGACAGATATAGGGCTGTTGGAGGACGATGACAGGGGCGAGGCCCTGCAGTGCCCCCGGGAGGTGGCGATTCATGCTAGGTTTAGGCTGGTCCAGCTTCGCATCCTGCACAGGTCATACACTCCATGAACCACACAGTACCAAATGGGATATGTAGACTCCCGCTTCTGCATACGGGGGTGCGGGGAGGAACGGACCTTCTTCCATATATTGTGGGACCGTGCGAAGATCAGGGCTTATTGGTCCACCTTGACAGGCATCATGTCGGAGGTGGTGGGAGCAGATGTCCCGCTGGAGGCCAGATGGCATGTGTTGAGAGTTACTAGTGACATCACCTGGCCAAAGGGGGACAAGATCTGGTTAGCCCTGGCGCGTATGATAGCTAAAAGGAACATTGCAAGGTTGTGGGGCAGTGATCTGTTGCCAACGGTGGAGGAGCGGGAGCGAGACCTGGATTGGTGCCAGCGAGCAGAGAAGGTGATTTACAAAAGTGGAGGTTGCCCTAAGAAATGGGAGAAGATATGGGAGACCTGGAGGCGTTATAGAGGGGAGTGGCTGGATTTGCAGTCGAATGCGGAACCAATATGAGAAGGGCACAGGGTGGAGCCTCTTATCGTTAGGTATGCACCAACAACAATGGGGGCTGGGGGCGCCGGTCCTGTGCTAGCTCCCCTTGGTCGTAGCTGTATTACAAAAGAGGCCTTAAGTTCTGAATAGGCAGTGGAGGGATTGGACGGGGGTGTTCTATCCTTACATGTATGTATTGGGGGATCAAATTTGGATTGTTCTGGGGTTGGGACGATGCTGGGTGGGAGGGTTGGCCGTGGCGGGTAGGATTGATTTTCTTAATATGACTGTAGTTGATTGTGACATTGCTTGCCAATGAATTTCTGCTGCTAACTGATGTGCAATGTTAAGGAGCTGGTTCTTTCAATAAAAAGATTTTTTTAAAAAAATCATGTGATGTTGAAATTAACCAACGTAGAATAGAATGCACATACACAACTACACATGGGATACTAATTTGCTTGTGTTGCGAATGTTAATCTACTAATAAGTGAAATCGTTATACTAATCTGGTAAGCAAATGTCATAATCTCATAAAAATCTGTGTGTATATGCTTTTTGTATGTCTTATTGTGGCAGAAATGATGGAGAATGGTAAGTAAACTACGCTTAATTGTGGCTAAACTGCTAGGTAATCACTAACATGGTTACATTAGAATGGGGGAGGTAAACAGAAGGGCTATACTTCGAAATCTAACGTTTAATTGTGCTCGTTTCTATAATAGTTCCCATTATGGCCCATGAGGCCTGTAATAAAATGGAAGTTTGCAAGACTCCGAAACTATGGTGATCTACGAATGCACAACTGTGCTCGAGAGAAGTGCTAGCAGCCTGTGCCTGTACAGGGTGGGTCAAGGTCAGCATGGCCCGGGGTGTTGACGAGTGCCAAAAATGTGTATGACTGTGTCGTGAGCATGGGAATCAAACCCAAAGTGACAATTCAAAGGACACAAGTGAAAAAAACTGTTAAAGAACAATCGAAACCTTTTTTCTTGATTATAACGATGACTTTGGGGAATATATGGACAATAAGGAGATGAGGTTATGCTCATCCGCCCCTTACATGGACCAATAGGAGTAAGCGAGGACCCTAAAGTTTCAAATCCTAGATAGATAAGTTAAGGAAAAAGGGTGTAAAAGAGGACGTTTGGAAGTAAGAAAAAGGCTTGCTTTTAATTTTATTTTCGCACCACGACATGCTGTCGGACTGACAAACTTTTCTATGGTGCAAAGACTTTGAAATTTTTTTTGACTTTAACTTTTGATGGGTGCGGAGTCCGGATGGGAGGTGAACACGAAGAAAGAATAGAGAGATGGTTTTTCGGAACCTCGCTGTCCTAGCCCTGCTGTCCATTTATCGAAATCTTGGTAATATTGTCTCAACTTATTTTTCTGAAGTATTCTGCTAATAAATGTGACTTGAATTCAACTTTCTTTTCCAGATTATTAAATGTTTTATTGATTATTGAAATAAAAGCTAAATAAATTAAGGTCATGCTAGGAGATCTAGTCTCTAAATAAACATTTAATAAATGGAGAATTAAGCTGGTCTTGTTGTCCATTAGTTAACTTTTACTAGCTGATCCATTGACCAAATGGTAGGGTATTTTAATGTTTTTTAAGAATAAAACCATGCTAATATTGATAGACTGCAGATGTATATAGTGTATAAAATTTTAGAATGAAATAAGACACTCCGCTAAAATCCAGCAGCTCTCCTCTTGTCTTTACTAATCCTGGGAGCAGGGTGATTTTGTGTGTATAAATGACTCGCGGTGTTATGGGCCCCACTGACGAGTAAAGTGTGAATAGCTCCTAGGAAGTATAGGGATGGTTTGGAGATTTTGTTGGGAGCCGCGCTGGATCAGTTTTTCTTGGTAGCATGAGTCTGGATGCTATAGGTTAACTTGGATAAGTTATGTATAGAATTAGTATATAGAACTTTTATGTACTGAATTTATGACTAACGCTATATGTTGAGTCTGTATTGCGTTATATGTAGTCGAGAATGTGAGGCTTCTGGGAAGTAAGAAGCTGGTTACTCTGCCTAGGAAGAGGAACGTGTGGCATGAGGAGGAAGATCCTTCTCCTACCTGGCGGCCAAGACATGGAACTCCCTTCCAGCCCACCTATGGCTGACCCAGGACCATCTCTCCTTCACGAAACAACTCAAAACCTGGCTGTTCGACCAGTAGCGACTCCTCCTCCCCCCCAGCGCCGTGAGACCATAGCGAGTGAGTAGCGCTATACAAATTCACTGATTGATTGATTGACTTATTGATTGCATGTAAGTCGCACACGTGTGGCATGTAAGTCACACATCATAAAGTCTGTTTCAAAGTGGTGACTTTGTCGTAAGTTACAAGTTTAGGGACCTTTACGTGTGAAAGTGGTGAATGTATAGCGAAGGCAACCTAAAAAATCTTGGGCTTAAGCACAGGAATCAATGTGTATTCTGAATTAAAACTTATCCCTGAGAAAGTAATAGAGTTTTCACCTAAGTTTGAGAGAAGGGTAAGGTAGAGGGATGTGCTACTTTATCCAAGAAACTAAAATTATGTGGTAGAGAAGAGGTAAGCGCTGTCTACCGGAAATAGAGAATACTTGTGAGTTTGAGGAAACTATCACTTTGGTTTTAGCGAAACATACGGATGGAGAAGTTTTATGTGGTTACTAACCGATTTTAGTTGTATAAAGGTGTAAATACAGTGTGCCGATAAATTTTCTACAGGTGTAGTTCCTATATTCCCAATAGCCTCTGCGCATTGGAATAATATATCCTATAGATGTGACGTAGGACTTAAGTCGACTAGGTCTCTATTGAATATATTAGACTTAATTGTGAGTGCCAGCTAGCTCAGAGGTCACTAGAAACTTTCTCGAGTAAACAAGAAGGGATTAGTTTCTGGCAACCGCATAAACATGACAACTTTGTTTCCCCAAGATAAAACGTATCTTCAGAGTCGTGGAAACAATAGATAGATATTTTACTCAGTCAATCGTGCATGCTTTGTTTCATCAGAGGTGCAGAGAAATATAGAGACAAGTGTTTTCAATAAAAGGTATTTATTGAACGGTCTTCTTTCTCATGCAGAAGAAATGAACTGCTACAATCGTAGTACTGGCTGTAAAGTATAATGCGTACAGCAAGAAGAGTATTATAAAATAATACTGTAAAAACATGGTATGGTTTCTGAGCCATGAAATACATACATAAATAAATAAAGACTAAAAAGTGCTCAACTGGTGCTTCTAAAATCCGCCTACCCGATGTACCTAACCTAAGTCTAGTACGAGGGAAGAAGTAAGTGTGGTGTAGCATAAGTTTAGCATTCTTTTGCCAAGAATCTATCCTAGATTTCTCTTAGGGTCTAATCAGCTCCGTACCTTGGTTTAGAATGAAGGTGGTCTGGTATCTCTCTGTCTCAGAACTCGATTTCTCAACACCCCGCAAATGGAGCTTGGTAACACTGGAGCTGGATTTCTCGACAAGAGAAAAGACAGCGTCTCTCTCAGTGCGTCTGCTGGAGGGTCGGCTTGCTTCCTTTGGCACTTGCTGTAGCGAGTAGATAGTCGAACTGCTCCAAACCACTGTGTGTTTGCTATGGCAAGTGTGGGCATATTTATACCTTGAAGGTGCCGAGTTCGACATAAAGTTGGACATAATAACGTCATCAAAGAGTATTAGTTCTTTGAAAACTCCATGAGTTCTTGGACAAATCAATATTCAAGCAAGGGGAAGTCCCTAACTGCTGAAGCCGAGTTTTCCAAGAAATCGTTGTGGCTTTTCGGAACTAGTGGAAGTAGACATGCCGTATTTGGACTGCATGGGCTATGTCTAAATATGGTTATTATTTCTCTGCCTATATAAGGACAAGGTGATTTATACCTACATAAGGGCATGAATCGCGAAAATTACACTAGGGTCTTAAAACGCTATACAACACCCACTCCACTTTATTATGTTCGATATTACTAAATTTTAAGCACTAAAACATATCTAAAGCATGTGTTTACAATCCCACCCAAAAATACATAAAATGCATAAAAAAAATGGTTGTGCACATAAAATGAGAATTTGTACAGTACGCATTTAAAATCAATATTTTCATTCTAAGCATATAATATGATATTGGCAATGCTAACTGAATGAATCACGAAAATTATATTTATGAAATGGCTCTTAGTCACAGAGGAAACAATCAAGACCACCCCATAGCAGAATATATAAACTGTTTTGGTTTGTGGATAAGTTTCTAGGAAGTATTCAAAGAATTCTTGTTCTCTAAGAATAGTTCTACTTTAAGCAGATTACTTTGTGCCAAAGCTCAGTTTTTGGGAAAAAGTCAAATCAAGTCGTAGAAAAATAGAGTTCCAAAGTTAGAAGTTTTTGATTTGAAAAAGTGAAGGTCGAATTCAGAGTTCATAGAACACTGTGCTAATTAAAAAAATTATTCTTGGTGTCAGGAGAATACATGAAATCTTCTAGGCTAGCAAAGAAGTCGTCTACCACAGTAGGTGAAAGTTGAACCACTTCATTAAGTAGATCACTCATACACAGATAAGAAGCATCGCCGTCAGCGTCAGTCGCATTAGCAATGTTCGCAGTAGATGGTACCTTTGTGCCTGTTGGTCCACGTATCTCACCTTCAGCTGGAATTGCTGGTGAGATCTCAATGAATGCCGTCATCAGGATTGGTAGCCGCTGGGGACAACACAATTCATGAGCCATTACCGAACCAAGCAAAGCGTCAACATCCGTTGACGGTGCTAATGGAAGTGTCAGACAAATATCCAACATTCATTCCTCTCCACTAAACAGGCATCGTAGATTAGGTAAGATGCAATCTTGCCAGATTGGTCTGAACGAAAGGAACCCGGTGGTATTCAGCTCTCTCAAATGAGCCAAGCCAAGAATCTGTGTTATGCGCTCACGATACTGCATTGCCAGAAGAGTGTTCTCCATGGTAATCTGGGTATCACTGGTGACTGGACTTGCCATTTCGGAGCAGAAGGAACAAAAATAGTATCCCTGCTACGAGTCCCAAGACGAGAGGTAGGCCGCCAAACACACTGTGCATGAAGTTTGGAAAAATGCCTAGGACTGCTTCAAAGGGTGCTAACAGTCCTGAAAAAATCGTCTTAAATACATGTACCATACCACTGGTATCAGACATGTTTAAGATACGACCTAACATTTCTGCGAAATGTATGGGGCAGTTTGTTGATAATAGGGCCTGTATCTCTGCAGAGGACCTTGCAACTTGCAGATCATACGTCTCTTCAGATGAGGTCAGTGGCACAGTTTTTGTAAAAGAATTGCTTTCATTCTGCTTAAAGTAATCAATTTGTATAAAAGACATGTTCAATGAAGGCCATAGCGGCGACTAGGTTTAGTAAACAATACTTGCATACAACAAGTGACCCTGGCTGACATACTATCGAGATAGGCTTTTCCTGGCATCATTCCACAACAGCTGTGATCATTCAACATTATGTACCTCCCATTAAAAAGCTGCTCAAAAATTGGATCTATCACTGCTGCCGGGGAACCCTGCAGGTGGCAGGATAAGTTGGTCGAAGAACTATCGCAGGCCCCGTGTAAATTAATTCCCTGACATAAAAGTGTACCGCTTAGTGCGCTTTTGCAATTTTTACCACTAAGAAATACCTCCTTTCCCCCACTCCAACATTTGTGTGTGTATGGTAAATCCCAGGTCGACCCAACCTTTCATACAGGCCTGCTGGTATGTGTTTTAAGCAATGCGGAAACTGTAAAATCGTCACTGGTATCGTGATGGTGCCATGTATTATCCATTCCACGGCTGGTTTGAAACAGTTAATGGTAATCTTTCCAGTTTTTCTATGCTCAGCACCATGTAGTCTGCTCCCCTCTGTGCCAAAGAGATTTGTTTATCTGTAAGGTTAAATCCAGTAAACAATGACGTGGTGTTGATTAGACGCCAAGGCACATTGCCTGAACGAAGATTTTGTAACGTCCAGCCTAGCAGAATTATAGAACGTAATTGAGACTGTCCATGTTGTAACATGAGCAAGTCCTGTTCCATTATATCTATGGCAGAGGATACAATGCTGTCCAAAGACTATATTCTGGATGAGAGAGTTGTTAACCCATTGTCAACTACAAGGAGAGCTTTCTCTAAATTATTACGATCAATTTCTCGTATTCGTTCTGCAGTTTCCATTTGCGTGACCTTCCAGGCTTCATTATAAGCAGTGTAAATACCGCCGTATATGAAACGTTTATGACGTGGTTTGTGAGGTCCTAGTAAGAAATCTCTGAAATCAAAGCCATCTTTAAGTAAAGTTAAGTGTTGTTTTATATCTGGGAGTGCAGATTTTGATAGCCACTCAAGGCACAGTTTTCCTACACTGTAAGTTGTTATTGTCCCTGGATGTTGTCTCTGGACATATCTTGGATCTGGCCTAGTTACTGTAAACCCTTGTGTCTTGTTCAGGAATCTATCTTGACAGTTATTCTTGTCTGTGGGCCAGAATAACCATTTTTTCCAATCAGGATTAGTTCTGTTCTGTTGTAAAATGTAGTTTACGTCTACCTCCACATATGTAGTTCCATTACTATCAGGTGTGGGTTTAGGTATGGACGCCTCATTTAAATCTTTTATCTTAGCCAGGCCAAGACAAGATGTCTGTTGAACAGTGTCATTTAAAACATTATTTGTTCTGGGATGATGCAGGCTCTGGATAAGGCTTCTAAACCTTGTACCTGCCAGTCTTTTGTGCCCAAGACAGTTTTTGTCTCAATGTTGTCTTTCCAAAAGTCAAAACCTAATGTGGATAATTGAGCATAAAAGGCTGCTGAATAAATTTGTTTTGTATTGGTCAACATACTTTTCATTCCTGTCTTAATAATAATATTTGTTAAAAGTTGTTGAGTACACTCCCCGAAGGTTTCTGGCAAAATATAAAACATTTGTTAAATATCGGCCACCCGGCCCCCAGGGCTCTCATAATCTTTCCAATACTGAACGTTTACAGTTTCTGGTGTGACTCGCTTTTGCAATGACCATCAACAAAGCACAAGGACAATCGCTGCAAGTGTGTGGACTAGATTTGGAAAATCCGTGCTTCTCACATGGACAACTGTATGTGGCCAGCTCACGCGTCGGAAAACCTTCTGATTTATTTGTGTATGCACCAGACGGAAAAACAAAAAATACCGCGTATCCACAAGCACTCATATAAATAAACGGAATTAAAACAACACTTTAAAATGTTTTCCATATTAAAATGAATACGTTTCAATAAAAATGGCACAATGTAAATTGAATGTTATCATAACAAGTTTCCTTAAATTTCCTTTCCTCTGAGATCGCAGCAACGTGCGACGGGTAAGCTAGTTGATTATAAGTATAAACATTTCTAGGGTTTGCAGATTTGTGCAAATAATGATGACCATAATGATTAAAACAATACATTTGTTCTGACGAACCTTCTAAGTATTCATGTTTTGTAAATTTTGCTAACATTTCTAAGTCTGCCATCATGTTATTAACAGTCTCAAAGTCCCAATCATCTGAAAATGTGCTGGGTGAAACAAAATCACTCAAGGAAACCTTAAATTGGTGTGGAATCTTCAACAACTCTACAGGACCATAAGTGTCATGATCAGTTCTGTCCCAGACTATACCACCAGGTAGGGGAACGGCTGTGATGTTCACTGATGACAGGTCTCTTTGTTCACAATGAGATGATTTGTGTGGCTTCAGGAGCAAGTTGATGTTCTTACTTGCTGTGTTCATTTTACTATATTTTCCATCTATCAGCTTTCCCAAACTTAAAACGAGAATGAGCCATAGTAGGAGAAAATGTCCACCTAACCCAATCCAAAATTCAACCCATGGTGAAACCAGATATGTATTTGCAAGCTGGTGAAAAAGTTCAATTACTTGTTCCTTGAAAGTTGTATTTGCTGGCGTTGTTTCTGGCTCACTTTGATCCTCAGAAAACGTATCAAAATTTATGAAATAGCCAGAGGCAGTTCTGTCAATTGTTTGTTTTAGATCAACAGTATTTCACAACTTCACTAAAGGCGGGTAAAAAAAGGAACATGCTGAATCAAAGTAGACTTTCGAAAGGAAATGAAACTTATGCAATTTGATTTATCCAGATGTGCTTATTCTCTATAGGGAGGGTAAGAATGGAACATAAACTATATATATGCAAACGATTTAGTATTTGACTAAAGGTAGGTAGAAAAGTGGAACATGCTAATAGACAATTAATGTATGAAAATCTCATTTATAAAGGGACGGGGGGAGAAAAAGGAACATATGCAATTATGCTTTATTCGAGGCGTTAGGAAGGCAATTTTAGATAAACAAACACCCACACAGACTTTATATTTACCTAGGATAGAGTGAAGACCAACCCTGGCCACGGGTCAGTTTGGAAAGACGGGAAAGGACCTTCAAGGACTTAGATGCCAATAGGCGAGCAGGTACAGCTCATGGACTGTCAGGACAGGATAACCCCAGAATTTGGATCAGGACCGGGTTCACCAAAAGGTACGACCAACACCCGCAGCTTTGGTTGCAACGCCTGCGCTACTCCCTCTCTGCAAGGAATCTGCCAAACACCCCGATTGGGTTTTCGAACTTCCAAGTAAAGTGCTTTGCCAGCACTTAAGGTTTCCCAAAACCCTGAGTGGGTCTGTGGAAATTCGGACAGAGTGCTCCGTAGCTCTCTGTATCAGTCAGCTATATAGAGTGCGTTGGGTCAGTGACAGGTCAGCTATTCGGACAAGTCGGACAATTTCTCTAGCTAAACCTATGCTAGTTATACTGTTTTTCGGGTCAGTGTACCACCCCCCAATGTTGCAAGTGCAATGATCCCCAAATTCTGATTGGACAAAGGAGGAGGTTAAGTCATCACACCACCTACATTTTAGACTTTCTTAGGCTTAATATTCAGTTTTTGTACCCACCCCTTAAATTCTAGCTTCCCATGGCATATGTTTTTCAGAGAACAATAGACTTATGGCTGAGATACCCCCCACCCCCTCTCAACACAATCCCCAAGGATGGGAAACCGGAAACGGTTCTGAACTTTTGGAAGGCGGGAGGGAGTGACCCTCCCGGCCGTATTTATTAAAATATGAAACAAAATCAAAAACATTAAAATAACAGTTTCATATTATGTACAATTTCATTTCCACATTACGATGTTTGGCTAACCTTAACAGATCTCTAATACAAAGGTTCTCCTAGCCGAACTAACATCCTACAAAACATTTGACTTGAAATTGTACATCCTAACGTTAAGGGCCAACGGCAAGGTCGTAACCGGTGTCAGATCCCTAAACCAAAAATACCCCCCCTCACTTGTGAGGGGAGCGACCGCACAGAGGCGTACCTCAAGTGCATCTACCAATTTCCCTTGGACTTGACGGGGCCCCAATGAACTTGACGCCATTTAACGGTCGTCCGAGGACTCGTGTGAGGTGTCTAAAAGGTAGCGTAAACCCCCTCCCGAACCCCACACAACTTACCCCATCTGCCGTCGCAGATGTCCTGGCCCCGGGAAATTCCCCAGGAGGGCCCGTAGCCCCTCCTATCCAGGAAGGGGCCTTGACCACCTTTCCTTTCCTTCCGGCGGCCTATCCTTAGAAGGGACCGCCTCCCCGTTGAGGGGCCAATGGCCACCTCCCCCGAGCGCTCCCATCCGTAATGGGTGACGCCCCCCCATAGGGATCTTCCAATTACTGCTCACCGATCATGACCTTACCGCCCGACCAAAAATAAATACGACAATTTACCTAAATTACTAAAAAACAATCATAACTATTACAAGCATGATTACTGATCAACATTAATGCAGAATTACTTTATTTGAAAAACATACTGAAAAATGACCATTCTTTATTGCATAGTCAAAATACCACGACAATCATCACAACCTGTAAGAAATAGAGTTACCACATCAAAACTTTATTCAAAACAACTCGCTGTCCTCAGGGGCTGGTGGGTGGGTCAAAATTGGCTCTTCGTTCCGTCTCGAGCTCACGTGCAGCGGGGAGGTGCAGCTTCAGAGCACAGGAACAAGAGGATGCTTTCTTGGCTTGTTGCTCCTTTTATCCGTCTTCAGGGCGGGCGTAAACCCGCCCCCGCCTGCCTCCGAGGGCGTGGCCAGCCGCGTCAGTGTCTAGGACAACCCACTCCAGGGCGGGAAAAGGCGCGCCCCGGCTACGCCGCTTCGGGCATACCAGCCGAGACTCGCCTCCCGCCCAAGATGGCTTCCCGGGGGGATCGTGGTACTCCACCATACGTTCGGGGGGACCGAATGGTCGCCCCTTTCCATATGGCTGAGATACCCGCCACCCCCTCTCAACACAATCCCCAAGGATGGGAAACCGGAAACGGTTCTGAACTTTTGGAAGGCGGGAGGGAGTGACCCTCCCGGCCGTATTTATTAAAATATGAAACAAAATCAAAAACATTAAAATAACAGTTTCATATTATGTACAATTTCATTTCCACATTACGATGTTTGGCTAACCTTAACAGATCTCTAATACAAAGGTTCTCCTAGCCGAAATAACATCCTACAAAACATTTGACTTGAAATTGTACATCCTAACGTTAAGGGCCAACGGCAAGGTCGTAACCGGTGTCAGATCCCTAAACCATAAATACCCCCCCTCACTTGTGAGGGGAGCGACCGCACAGAGGCGTACCTCAAGTGCATCTACCAATTTCCCTTGGACTTGACGGGGGCCCCAATGAACTCGACGCCATTTAACGGTCGTCCGAGGACTCGTGTGAGGTGTCTAAAAGGTAGCGTAAACCCCCTCCCGAACCCCACACAACTTACCCCATCTGCCGTCGCAGATGTCCTGGCCCCGGGAAATTCCCCAGGAGGGCCCGTAGCCCCTCCTATCCAGGAAGGGGCCTTGACCACCTTTCCTTTCCTTCCGGCGGCCTATCCTTAGAAGGGACCGCCTCCCCGTTGAGGGGCCAATGGCCACCTCCCCCGAGCGCTCCCATCCGTAATGGGTGACGCCCCCCCATAGGGATCTTCCAATTACTGCTCACCGATCATGACCTTACCGCCACAGGCCGGATAGCTGACCGGCTATCCGGACCCCCCACAACAACTCCTGCCTAAAGGTCATGTTTTAAACTCTTTAGCCAGGCTATGAGGTCTCCTATGAGTAACTCATTCCCCACCCGGGACAAATGAACCCCATCCCCCAAATACATACCGTCCCCTTTGATACAACCATGCGAAACAGAATGCAGTGTACTTGACCGAAACAATCTACTCAATTTGTTATTTATTTTCTTTACTGAATGATTCAAAGCAGAAACCGAAATAGCCCCCTGCCACACTTTCCGTGGGATCATATGGGACCATGCAATTGTGCACCCTGGAACTCTTCTTGCCAACCAACTTACTGTGGAAAGCATTGCCTCAAGAAGAAGTCGTCTACCAGTGGCCACCAAATCGTTGCCCCCAAGATGGACTATGATTATAGACGGCGGTGACTTTGTCCGCCCTAACAAACCCTCGAAAAAGGATTGAAACTGGTCAACACAGAGCCCGCCCTTTCCGTAGAAGGACACCCTGTACCCGTATTCCCCAGCCACGTGAATCATGTCACCTGCTTTGAATACGTCCGCGGCACGCCTCACGTATGAGTGGCCCACGACCCACACCTCTTTTTTCGCAGCCGGTGATGTCTGACCGCTGGTCCCCAGGTGTCGGGTCGACTGCACAGTCCGCCCCGCCTCGTAAGCTTGCGCAACTGAAAACCAAACAAAAACAAGAAGCGTGAGTACATCATTACAGCTTCACAACATGTGCAACCGCACATACCTTTTATAACAGTTCGAGGACCAACGCCCCACACGTTTTACTTCATCTACACTCAGACCCCTGGCTGTAGCCTCAGTAGCAGCCCCTATCCGAAAGGAATGGGTCCCGAACTCGCCGGGGTTCAAACCCGCTGCCGAAATCGACATCGCAAGCACCCGCTGGAACTGAAACCTCGTCAGTGGGGTGGCGTCAGCGTGTCTCAACAAGGTCCCCCCCCATGATGCCACCCTCTGCGCTAAATATTCCTCTACGCACACCACAGGGCACCTGGAAGACCCGGGGATCCTCCGAATGATTATGCAGTCCCCATTTGCACCCTGATCGGTTTTGGACCTAACAAACGAGACTGTCATTGTCTCCCCCCTGACCTGAATGTGCTCCCGGCACAGTCCCCCCATCGTATCCCGCTTGTTCTTCGCCACCAATTCGCTTACCCGCATAGCCCCATGGAATGCTAGCGCAAATGCAGCTCGGAATAACACTGCTTCGTACTGGGATGAACACGTTGCCGGGAGTACGGACAATAACAGGGTCAACCTATCCAGACCTATCGGGTGCCTCTGATCTACTCTGCGACCCTCAAGGCGTTGCCACCCACGTAGCGCTTTCTGCACCACAAAAGACGCTGTCGGGTCCTGGATCCCATGAGCCCTTGCCATAAAGGAAATGGCGGCCCGATGTCTCTGGGCCGTAGCTACTGATTTGCCTGCCTGATGTAAAGACAGCAAAAATCTTACGACAAGCTCTTCCTGTCCCCAAAGCTCCCCCCCAGCAGAACCCAAAAAGGACAAATAGGAATGGAACGCCCCTTCATATGCCTTCCTTGTCCTGGGTGCTAAACTCTCTCCCACGAGGTTTTGTAGTTCGGGGCACCGAGAGACCAGAGAGCTTCGGGAAAGGGTGCTGCCACCAGGTCCGCTGCGGGCAGAAAACCCCAGAAGGCCTGCATACGGAAACGAGAAAGCGCATCAGCCGCTTGGTTCAGTACCCCCGGGACATGTCTTGCCCTAAAGAGCACATTCAACTGCATACACAATAACACAATTTCTTTGAGCAGTCTCAGAATCCATTTGCAACGTGCTGCCTGACTATTGATACACTCAACCACAGTCATGTTATCAGACCAGAAAACCACAGAGTGATCACGAAAACCCTCCGGCCATGTTTTCAAGGCCACCAAAATAGGGAAGAGTTCAAGGAAAGCAATGTTACTAGTCAGCCCGCACTCGTGCCACCATGACGGCCATTTTTGAGCCGACCATTGTGTACCAAATATGGCGCCAAAACCTACACTCCCCGCGGAATCCGTCCAAAGCCCCAGCTCCTCGGAGGACACTGCCGATTTGTTCCAGACAATTCGACCATTGAAATCCGCCAGAAATGCCAACCAAATGCGCATGTCCTGGCGAACCTCTGCCGAGAGCCTCGTGCGGTGATGTCCTTCCTTCAGGCCGACCATGGCTTGTGCAATCGAGCAGGAAAAGGGGCGTGCCATTGGCATTACTCTCAGGGCAAAATTCAACTGACCCACCACCTGTTGCAATTGATGCAGGTTTACTTTTGTCGCATGAATACATGTTTCAAGGGATGTCCTGAACTTTAACACTTTTTCCCTGGGTAATCTAAAACAACCTTCTTCCGAGTCGAGCTCAATCCCCAGAAACTCGAGCAAAGTTGAGGGACCCACAGTCTTACCTGGCGCCAATGGCACACCGAATTGTTTCATTAAGACACAAAATTCATGTAAAGCCTGTCCACACTCAGGATCCCCGGCTGCCCCCAGAAACAAAAAGTCATCGAGATAATGCATAACATGCTGAAAACCCGTCTTCCTTGTGAATACCCATTGCAGAAAACAACTGAACTTTTCAAAATAGGCACAGGATATCGAGCACCCCATTGGCATACATCTATCCATGTAATAGCGACCCTGAAACATAAAACCAAGGAGACGCTGATCGTCTGGGTGCACCGGGAGCAACCGGAACGCTGACTCGATGTCTGATTTTGCAATCAGCGCCCCGGGCCCCAGGCGATTCAACATGGCAACGGCCTCATCGAAAGATGCGTACCGCACCGAACACACTTCCGGGTCTATCGCTTCATTAACGGAAAGACCACGTGGGGCTGACAAGTTATGTATCAGCCGAAACTCACCCGGGTCCTTCTTGGGGACCACCCCTAGAGGGGAACAAACAAAGTTAGCAACCGGTGGCAAATCAAATGGGCCGGCGACACGACCTCGAGTCACCTCCTTCCCAATCTTTACCTGTACCACCGCCGTATGCTGCAAGACCGACAGTTGATTTTTACAATTTGCTACACCCTGAAAATCCCCCACTGGGATGCGAAAACCATATGAAAACCCGTCTCGCAACACCCCAGCGGAAGCATGATCCGGGTATTCGTTGAGCCAAGGAATCATTGCCATGGTATCAATCGGAGTAGGTAAAGGCGCCCCTCGGACTATTTCAGACCTGTTTGGCGCTTCCCCTACCACCGTTATCACCCGTTTTGGCTCTGCACATGGACTCAGGATGGGATGGCTGCCCACACCCCCCACATTCATGTCTGAACTTGCATGACCCCTGGGGCCTCGTATATTTTCCCCTGTTAAAATTCCAACAAATCCCCTTTTTACCTGCGTTGCCACTCGGCTTCGAGTGGTACTCGTTACCTGCACCCGTCCGAAAGGGTGTCCCAGAGGATTGGCGGGAAGATTCCCCCCCGTTACTCCCTGACAATGGCACTTTTAACATTCCTGAACTCTCCATTTTTTGCCATGAAACGGAGTCGAAACAATCCCAAGTTAGAACTGGGTCGTGCTCCTTAGCTTTTCTAAAAATATTGTCATAACAGAACCACTGATTGCCCCCGTACGACACTGAATACTCCATGATACGTGACTGATAAATAGGCAACTCGGTCAGCAACTCGGGCCTGCGCTCGCCCATGATGGAGGTAAAAATGCCCCACGCTCTGCCCCAAGTACCTATGTTCTCATCAACCTTAAAGGCGGCCATTTTTGCGCGCCAAACACCCGGATGCATGAGCTCCTTTTGGCTCTTAACATGCTCCATCTCGTAATGGTCGGTAAGCAAAGAAAAAATGTTAACATACTTATTCGCCCAAATCTTTTCCTTAATTTCCAGTGGAACGTGCTGAGCCACCTTCTCCCTACGAGAAGGTACAGACCCCTCCCCCGCAATCGGCAATGGCCGCTTACCTGAACCAGATGCTGCATTTGCCGCCGAACTTGGGCCTGATGCATTTTCCGCCGCCGGAACTGGCGGGGTAACAGGAGATGGTGCCTTCGCAGCCTCTCTAGATTCCCGCAGTTGTCTCATCACTGCCCGGGCGTCTTCAGCCGTGGTGCCCTCACTATCTCTTCCCAACCACGCTGCTAATTGTGCCGCTAACTCGGGAGGCATATCTTCCCCGGTCACGGGGGTCGGATGCCCCTCCTTCGGAACCGGGGTTGGCTCCTCGAGTGGGGTATCGGGGACCGGGGTTTCCCCCCCAAGTGCCCCCCTTTTGGACCTCTTGCCTCTCCCACCAGGGACTATTCCTGGCAAAGCTGGTCCGATGACTCGCTTCGGTTCTCCCTCCCCGTTCTTAGCCGCCATCTGCTTCTTCAAATCGGCTACCTCCTTTATGAGCATGCGGAGCATCTGATCGGTACCGACCCGCTTTCCGACCTTCTTGCCTGGCATTCTCACGAAGATATCTGTAAAACAAAAAGAAAGATTACAACGCTCAAAATTGGCTCTTCGTTCCGTCTCGAGCTCACGTGCAGCGGGGAGGTGCAGCTTCAGAGCACAGGAACAAGAGGATGCTTTCTTGGCTTGTTGCTCCTTTTATCCGTCTTCAGGGCGGGCGTAAACCCGCCCCCGCCTGCCTCTGAGGGCGTGGCCAGCCGCGTCAGTGTCTAGGACAACCCACTCCAGGGCAGGAAAAGGCGCGCCCCGGCTACGCCGCTTCGGGCATACCAGCCGAGACTCGCCTCCCGCCCAAGATGGCTTCCCGGGGGGATCGTGGTACTCCACCATACGTTCGGGGGGACCGAATGGTCGCCCCTTTCCAATACAGCAGTTTATTACAAATGTAACAAATTCAGGTACAGATCAGCTTCTCCGGCTAGGTTTGTTCAGAATCCCAGGAGCATCTTGGGCGAGGCTGCCAGCTGACTGGGTTCCACTGCTGCATGGTTTTCTTTTCCCCCATCACGAGACTGGTACTATTCGGGCTTCCAAAATGGGGTAGTAAGCACTTCCCGGGCCCAAAGAATACGATACATGAAAAGAAAGCAAAACCAATTTAGAAACACAGAATAAAAGATTACACTGTATACCATGAATGGCTATACTATATCCCTTACTTTATAATAACTATAGCGTTATGAGTAAATGCAGAATAAACAGCTTTGCAAAAGCAGCAATGCAAGCTCAGAGCATGTGAGAACACCAAGTGGCCATGCTAGCTATATTGCGCATGAGCAAACATTTTCCCACCAGAACTGCGAGTACGTCACGTCACATGGGTATAACCAACGCATGCGCAGACTAAATTCCCGCGTAGCAGCGACCATTTTCTGTAAGCGGATTACCATTAGTAAACACATAGGCAAGCTTCTCTGGGACACCCAAATGTCGTAGAAGGGGCAGATTAGTATGACAAAACAGGTTGATTACGTAGTTAGGGTTATTCGAGGTTCATGAATACAAGCAAGTCGCTTAATGTGCGAATCCTTGCTCCATCAGTACTGCATCCATATTATTTGAAATCGCTGGAGCCGCTTGGTCCCTTGACATGTTAGTATAGTCAGATGCTACATCATTGTAGACGGGAGTTTCTTAACAAACTGTTATTTGGGTTTCAAGAGCCACAAGTTCCATGGCTTTGTTGTATAGTCCTTCTTTTCTTACTGCATATTCTTCAAAGGTGATGAGTATTTCAGCTTGAACCTCTTGGATTGTAGCACGATTTGGTCTTCTGCTACATCTTTGGAGCCCACTGGGCCTACTACTTATTATCGGCCACATGATGTGGTTTTACCAGGTCGATTAACATGAACCGGTTCTCCTTTCTTCCAGCAAGGGGCAGCAGTAACACTATTCTTGATCCATGGATTGCCAAGACAGGTACTGGTTTTCTGTAAGAAGGCCCAAATTCCTTCTTATCTGCTATTTTCTCTCTGACTAGATCCCCAACCTTTGGAATCCAGACAGGTCTTGCTGGGATAGGTGGTTTTTCTTCATTGGTCATTGGCTTCTGTAATGTGTTGCTTAGACTTCTTTGTGTTTCATTTAACTCCTGCAAAACAGCCAAACGATCTTTGATATCAAAAGATTTCTGTTCTACCACTGAAGTATGACGATCGAGGTCTTCGACTATCATTCTAGTACCAAAAAGGATTTCATATGGAGTGATTCTACCCAGAGAATTTCTTGGCAAATTATTAAGACTACGTTGGATACTTATTAGATGTTTGACCCACCCGTCACCCGATCCTAATACCCTAGCTGTTATAGATTGCTTTATGTCACTGTTTTTTCTTTCCACTACAGAATTTCCTTCAGAATGGAATGGACTTGAAAACTGCAATGAAACGCCAAACTGACCATGGCCTCGTTGTAAGCTCGAGAGTTAAAAGCAGGACCCTGGTCAGAATGTAGCTTGCCAATTGCGTATGTGCCGATAAAGACTCACAAATCTTTTATAGCAGTTCGGCGTCAGCCGAGCGCTGAAGCCACATCCAAATGAATCTTGTTCTTATAGTTGTGGGATCGCTTTTGTCCATAGGGACGTCTTAGCGTGGATAGTCTAACAATGGTGTCTGTACTGGTCTGAATACACTGTAGTTAGGAATCTGGCGGCGCTCTAAGCTGTGATCGCTGTAACAGACATTGCAATTATTTCCAAATTTGTAAATGTGGGCACTCATCCCTGGCCACCAGTACATCTCTTTTAATTGTAGTAGAGATTTTGAGATCCCTTGATGTATCAGACCCTCTCCCATATGTGCTTCTTGAATCAAAGCAACTCTCCGATTCCTGTTTGGAATTACCATATCCCCCACTCCAGCGATTTGAGCAAAAGGAACAGAGTTGAAATAAATTATGTATGTATATTCGAGTGCATAGTTTAGATGTAACGCTGCACCGCTGCCTTTGCTTGTGGCATTGACAGCTAGCATTGTTTCACTGTCTATTTTTGTTTTTGAACGAGTGATTGCAGCTACGGAAGACGTTTGCACAGCTGCCTTCGTGGCTTCATCAGCCAATGAATTCCCTGCAACGTGAACTCCATCACGCTGATGACTCAGTGTATGGATCACGTGAGTCTTTTGTACTTCTTTCTGTAATAATACTACTTGTTCCCAAAGCAATTTACGCTTGATTGTGCCACCTTTTGCGGCTTTGAACCTGTTCTGAACCCAGTTCTGCAAGTATTAATTGTAAGACTCGACACAGTAATACGAAACGCATACTATGAGTGTTGGGAATTCGCGATCGGTATTATCAAGCACCATTTTGAAATCCTGTAGTTCAGCTTGTTGAGCTGTACAGTCTCCTAGTGATTGAGTTTTTGTGACCATCGGTCTGAATTTACCATTGTGCCAGCGACCTTTAACAATCGCGCACGCAGCACTATAAGCTTGTTTCCCCCCAATTGCGGGCTCTGCTGATCCGTCTGTATAGATTATACATCCGTAATGTTCTAGAGGCAGACTCTCAGTTGGCAGAGGACATTCTTGTTCGTATTGAAAAAATTCTTGAGTTTTCAAGTAGGGGTCAAAAACGTATTCAACGTCTGTTGCAGCAAGAGAGCTAACCCATTGTATCCATCTCGGATGTAAAGCCTTTGCATTCGGAATGCTTGCTTTTGTCACTGCAGGTACAAGCGTAACAACCATTATGCTTTTTCCCTGTGCCAGGGCTCTCTCTTTTGCTACTGTAGTTTGAACCGCTGTCAGATTTTTTTCATTTCAGCTTGTGTGTACAAGAGTGATTTGTAAGCTATTGGTACCTTTTCACCTTCATTAAAGGTTAGGTATGTGAATCTGCATCTCCCTGGGATGATTCGGATTACAAGGTTGCGTACGTTTCTGCGTGTCTGCAAATGTGTTGTTGCTAACATGTCTGTTTGCACTGAGCGCAAAATTTCTGTGTTTTTGAGTCCAATGGTTGGTTTGAAATCAGGTTTGATTAGTTCCCAGAGAGGTTTAACTCTTTCTGCGTAATTTAGAATGTAAGTTCTTCCGAAATTCAGGAATCCTAAAATTGACTGTAAGTTTTTCAGCGTTTTTGGAGGTTGGAGCAGCACACATTTTTCTAAAAAGTTAGCTTCCAGGCTTTTGCCTTCACTTGAAAGTTCGTATCCTAAGAATAGGACATTGAGGTGGGCAATTCTTGATTTTTTAAAGTTGAATTTGTACCCTTCTGATGCAAAACCAAGTATTCTGGTGTTCACTCTGTTCAAGTGCCTATCCAAGTCATCGTCTGTAAGATAGATGTCATCGACATAAGATAATGCCTCATCATCATACGTTTGCAGTAACTCTGTTACTCTGGCTGAAAATAACCCTGGACTATTCTTGAATCCCTGGGGGAGACAACAGAAGTGACGTTTTGTCCCCATAATTGAGAAAGCGGTTAAATACCTGCGTTCAGGTGCGATATTTTGACAGAAGAAACAGTTTTAAATATCTAATGTAGTTTTATATTTTTTGCACACAATGTTATTCATCAGTGCTGCACTGTGTGCTTTTTGTACTGCAAAGGTTTTGCAACAAGAGTTCAAATGTATGTAGTCTAAAACTAGACGATATGTATTGTCTGGTTTGGAAACAGGAAACAAAGGATTGTTCATTGACGAGGTGCATGTTTTAATCACCCCTTGGTATTCAAGTTGATCTAGGATCTCCCTGACCTGTTTTTTTAGCTTCTTGCTGCACTGGATACTGCCTCTGAGCAGTAGGTTGATTTTTTAACTGGATCTCATGGTGAGGAGAGTCCTCATTCCATCCCACATGATTTTTAAATAATGCTGGAGCCTGGGCCACACACCATTGTCTAGCATAGGTGTATTTTTATGAATAGGAATATGATTTGAGAAGGCTGGCACAATTACTTCTTCGCCATATGGGCACTCCCTAACAAATTTTGGTGGCCAGTCTTTTTCCGCCAGAAGAATGTCATAACCCTTAGAAAGTTTCTCCCAAAAGAGTGCTCTTATCTTTCTAGTTATGTCCCCCTCTATCTGGAGTGTTACTTTATATATCATATGGGGTATGCTAACCCTGGTATCGGCAATTTCAACTTGAATGTACTCATTCAAGTCCACTGTCTCCAGATGATCCTTCAGGATCCTGTGAGCTATGGTAACTTCTGAGGCACTGTCCAGCATTGTCTGGGCCCACTCCCCGTTCTTGAGGTGTGTCATCAAGATGCTCGGCATGTCTGATTTTTAGACTTGCTACCTTCTTTTTGGTGAATTGAGTTTTCTTATTTTTTCTGAAAGTGTTGATCATCTTTGGACTTCACGCGTTCTTCCTTGTGTTCTCATCGTCCTCTTCTTTCGGGTTTCTACGAGGAAGTCTGAAAGATATGAGAGGAACGTGAATCAGTATCTTGATATCTATCAGGTTTTCTCAAATTATCCCTGTTTCTGAGGTTATACCTCTTTGCAGTTGGCTCCTTTTGAGGAGACCTACCTCTGGATTGAGAACGCTTCTCTTTAGGAAGTGTCTGTCTAGTATTTTCCCACTTCTTTTTAGGAGTGGTGAGATTGTTTTTAATAAAACTTTTTCCGGATTTTCTGTTAGTTCAGGCTTTACTGGTTTCCCTCCCAAACTATCTCTACCTAGCTCTTCATATGATTTTTCTATTATTCTGGTCAGTTCATATGGTTGCTCAGTTACATCAAGTTCTTTCAGTTTTTGGCGGATTGCAACTGATGCTGCTTCACCTTTAATATTATCTAATATTATAGCCGAGACCTGTTTGAAATCCTACAGTAACTTCATACCGAGATGTAAAGCAGGCTCAGCCCCGTATTCGTTTTGAATCTGTTTCAGGATGTCTGGTATGACCGCCATAGATGGAACACCATGTGTTTTTGTGTAGATTGCAGCAAAGAGTGTACCCCAAGTGTCACAGTCCTCCAGGTGTGGTGCAATCCCCATTGGTAAACAGATTGTTACAATCCTGTGTTTCTCATGAGGTGTACTATCGGGAAATACTTCCTCTATTTGAGTAATCTTTTGAGCTAACCAGAATGGAATTTGTTCCCTTTTTGTGGGTAATTTACCAATGACCGATTGTATAGTCTGTGGTGTAATTTTGTTTGTGTTCCCCTAATGAGGGGAGTGCTGTGGAATTCTTATAGCAGGTTGGACTGTTAACGTCCGCAAGACATATTGAACCAATTGTCTATGTATTTTAATTAATTTTTTTAGCTGAGCTAATAGTTCTAGACCTATCATTTCTTCAATGGCAGGATGTGATGTATAGCTGGCTAGTACCGGCCATGTTGCTGCTGTTCTACCAAGTGGACCGGGCCTGGTAATGTGATTTTGATGTTGTAGGGCGCCTTTAAACCAGAGCTGATGCTCTTGGTAAGTTAGTGGAATTTTAATGTCCTCGAAAAGAGCGTATTCCGCTGGAGGTTCCTCTATCTTGTAGAACACATGTGTTGTTGGATTTGCTCCTGGGAAGAAAATCCATGAATAGAATACCTCTGTCTGCTGATATTCATGTGCCTCAATGACAAAAATGACCCTACTACCTCTTGGTGATAGACCATTTTCTATGAGCTTTATAGCTATTGTTTTCCTTAAATTTTCCGGGTTGATTATAGCATCCGCATCGTCTTCATTAAACCCTGTAACGTCCGAGCCCGGTCGGGCTGCTGCTACAGCTCAACCGGTTGCGTTGTTGTTGTCGTTGTTCGACATTGTTTAATGAAAGTTTGCTGAGGTGAACAATATTTTGGAACACTGTAACCTTCAACATTGAACAAAACCAAAAACTAATACATAGGATTTTCGTCCTACTCAGTTATGGCGGATATTTTATCCTTTTACCCACTCCAGACACCTATTGGAGCATTTTACGGGAAAAAGGGGTCTATGTGAAAAGCACAACTGAGTTACTCTAGTATCTAGTGTTAAATTAGTGCCTTACCAAACGTTGGGCGCCATGTAGTGTAGTTCTTATATTCCCAATAGGCTCAGCGCATTGGAATAATATATCCTATAGATGTGACATAGGACTTAGGTCGACTAGGTCTCTATTGAATATATTAGAGTTAACTGTGAGTGCCAGCTAGCTCAGAGGTCACTTGAAACTTTCTGGAGTAAACAAGGAGGGATTAGTTTCTGATAACCGCATAAACATGACAACTTTGTTTCCCCAAGATAAAACGTATCTTCAGAGTCGTGGAAACAATAGATAGATATTTTACCTAGTCAATTGTGCATGCTTCGTTTCATCAGAGGTGCATAGAAATAGAGAGACGGGCATTTTCAATAAAATTTATTTATTGAACAGTATTCTTTCTCATGCAGAAGAAATGAACAGCTACAATCGTAATACTGGCTGAAAGTATAATGTGTACAGCAAGAAGAGTATTATAAAAAATACTGTAAAAGCATTGTATGGTTTCTAAGCCATAAAATACATACATAAATAAATAAAGACTAAAAGGTACTCAACTGGTGCTTCTAAAATACGCCTACCCCAATGTACCTAACCTAAGTCTAGTACGAGGGAAGAAGTAAGTGTGGTGTAGCATAAGTTTAGTAATATTTAGCCAAGAATCTATCCAAGATTTCTCTTAGGGTCTAATCAGCTCCGTACCTTGGTTTAGAATGAAGGAGGTCTGATATTTCTGTGTCTCAGGACTCAATTTTCCAACACCCCGCAAGGGGAGCTTGGAAACACTGGGGCTGGATTTCTCGGCAAGAGAAAAGACAGCGTCTCTCTCAGTGCGTCTGGTGGAGGGTCTGCTTTCTTCGGCACTTGCTGTAGCGAGCTGCTTTGGGCAAGTAGATAGTCGAACTGCTTCAAACCACCGTGTGTTTGCTATGGCAAGTGTGGGCATATTTATACCTTGAAGGTGCCGAGTTTGATGTAAAGTTGGTCATAATAACGCCATCAAAGAGTCCCAGTTCTTTGAAAACTCCATGAGTTCATGGACAAATCATTATTCAAGAAAGGGGAAGTCCCTAACTGCATAAGCAGAGTTTTCCAAGAAATCATTGTGGCTTTTCGGAACTAGTGGAAGTAGCCATGCCGTATTTGGACTACATGGGCTATGTCTAAATATTGTTATGATTTCTATGACTATATAAGGACAAGGTGATTCATACCTATATAAGGGCATGAATCGGGAAAATTACACTAGGGTCCTAAAACGCTATACAACAAGGAGCAGGGCTGACGTAAGAAGGGTCGCGCTGGGATTTGTTCATGTGACTAGAAAGGAGAAAGCGCTGATTGGTGCATTAGCAAAGGCTGTACAAGCATTGGTTGTGAGTGATTGAAACGTATCTTGTTCTAATTGTTGCGTTACTGTGAACCGCGCTGTGATAGGTTGGTGCAGAAAAGCAGTTTGCGGAAGAGTGTGCGATTGTCTGAAAGTCAGGAAACCGTCAGAAAAATTGAGTTTTATTATGGAGAGGAAAAAGAAAAACCTACATGGTTTAGGAAACTAAAGAATGTGCTCAAAGGATAAGGAAATAGTGACGAGAGAGGGAAAATTGCTTCCTCCACCTAAAACGCCTGCATCATACATGACAAAATATGGCTACCGTACATGTATATGGTTAGAAAATTGGGCTAGATATACTAAGAATGATGGTGTATTAGCATTTCCAGAAGTAGGTTCTCTTAGCACTGCTGTACTGCGGAATTTGAGAGAAAAGGTGACTAAGCTTGAACCGAGACCTAGACCGACTCAATTTGAAGCATTACTTGAGTGGGAAGATGAGATGCGTGAATTGGAGCGAGAAAGGTTTGAAGAGTTCAGAGGACCTAGAGGCAGATTGCGAGGGTTATGGTGAACGACTCATGAGAGTAGAATGCGGAGATGGAGAAACGCTGATATGTGTGATGGGATGTATCCGGTGAGGACAGTTGATGAAATGGTAGGATGAAAGTGGACGGAGAAAAGAAATAATGTGGAGTCAGAAAGGAAGCATTATGAGGATTGTGAGACAGAGGATGTGGTACTGGAGGAGATATTAAATAGAAGACCACCTCCATATCAACCAAGTTCTGTAAATGTGACTCCAAATGCTCCGCCAATAAAGACCCGATTTACTGGTACCCCAAGACGATTTTCTGAATTCAAAGACATTCCGGGAAGAGAGAAAATGAGATATGATTCTAATGCCCCATTAATGGAAACAATACTAACTGGTACTCCCAGACAAAATGATGAAATCAGAGGTAGTGTGGCTAGAGTAGAGAGGAGAATTGAAGAACACTCAAGTACTTCTGAATATGTACGGTCTACTAATGAATTGACTGAAAAGATACAGGAATTCACTAAAAATATAGAAGCTGTAACAGCCCCAGTGACAATGGGTCCTGTAATTCCGGTGTTCGAAAACCAGAAAACAATAGAACCATTGTTAACTATCCCTTTGAATCAAAGTTTACAAAAAGTAAGAGAAAAAGTTTATCCAGACTTGACTGAGGTAAGGCGTACTAGTCATATGACACCGCCTGATTTGACTTTTAATCCAAGTCTCCCATATAAGTTTCCAGTGGGTGCAACTCCGGTAGGGCCAACAGAGCAAGAATTAAGTGATTGGCTTAAAACATTAAAAGGAAAAGACCAAGAACCCAAAGTATTAGATGTGGTTAGGTTGAAAATCGATATGGAAGAATGAATATTTGGAACAATTGAAACAGATAGGTTAAAAGCATACCAAGATGATGAATTAATGTTTATGTGTAAAAGCATTACATGGAGAGCAAAAAACCTGCATGATGGACTAGAAGGATTGGCAAGTGAACTCAATGTAGACTTTGCAAAGAATAAATTGTTACAAAAGCCTTACAGAGTAGATTTTACTGAAAAGGATATTGACAACATGAATACTGCTGGAAGATTAACCCAGATAAAATAATTAATTGTTTTGCTGAGAAAATGGGGAGATGTGGAAAAGTGGAAGGCTAAATGGACAAATAAAATGGAAAGGGGCGACCACTCGGTCCCCCCGAACGTATGATAGGGGGCCCGGATCCCCCCGGGAAACCATTTTGGGCGGGAGGCGTGTCTCGGCTGGTATGCCCGAAGCGGCGTAGCCGGGGCGCGCCTTTATCCCGCCCAAGAGGGGTTGTCCTAGACACCTACACCGTTGGCCACGCCCTGTAGGCAGACCGGAGGAGGGTACACTCCCTCCTGAAGAAGAATAAAAGGAGCAACAATCCAAAGAAGCATCCTCTTGTTCCTGTGCTTGGAAGCTGCACCCCCTCGTTGCACGTGAGCCCTCGACGGAACAAGGAGCCATTTTTGAGAACTTGTAATTTTTGTGTTTCTCTTTCAGCAACTCCGTACCCTCGGATCCAGGACCTCGTGAGCATCAAGGATCGAATATCCGATAACGATGCCTGGCAAGAAGGCCGGAAAGAAGGCAGGGACTGAGCAGATGCTTTGCATGCTAATGAAGGATATGGCGAGCATGAAAAAACAGATGGCGGCTATGAACAATACGGGCAGACCGAAGAAAGTAATCGGGCCAGCATTGCCGGGAGTATTCCCCGCTGGGAGAGGTAAAAGGGCCAGGAATAGGGCAGCAGGGGGGGAGGCCCCAGTTCCCGAGTCACCCCCGGCAAGCCCGGTTAGTCCAGTGGAGGCCCCGGTTCCGATCCCGGACGCAGGCCAACCGATTCCGGTTGTAGTTTCGCCCACTAACAAGGAGGATATGCCTCCGGAGTTGGCCGCCCAGTTGGCCGCATGGCTCGGCAAAAGTACTGAGGGTACTACGACATCAGGAGACACGGCCGAAGAGGCCAGGTTACTAATGAAGCAGTTGCGGCAATCGAGAGATGCTGCGAAGGCGAATCTCCCTCTTGTCTCCCCACAGGTTCCCTCAGAACGACCGGCGTCTGGCGTTGGAACAACAGCAGGACCAGCTACCGATTCGGGAAAGCAGCCATTGCCAATGGCAAGGGAGGGAGCGTTACCCTCAAGAAGGGAAAGGGTGGTCCAAAATATCCTGCTGGCCACGAAAGAATTGATTTGGGCTGATAAATATGTGAATATGTTTTCTCTCTTGACTGACCACCACGAGGTGGAGCATGTTAAAAGTCAGAAGGATTTGTTGCACCCGAGCGTATGGCGTGCAAAAATAGCGGAATTCAGGGTGGATGAGACGATTTCTAATTGGGCCAGGGCATTTGCAATGTTCACTGCGATCATGGGGGAACGTAAGCCCGAGGTGTTGACCGAATTGGCTTGCTATCAGACACGTATAATGGATTTCTATGAAACATATGAAGGCAATCAATGGTTGGGTTATGATAGTAAGTTTCGTAAGGCCAAGGAGCACGACTCATCTCTGACGTGGGATTGTTTCGACTCCATCTCTTGGCAGAAGCAGCTCCTGCCGGGCACGACAAAGTCGTCTTCGCTTGGCGGGAATGGGTCGGCGCCCTCCCGCCATTATTCGGCGGCGCCCTTTCGAGCGGGCGCCACTGGTGACCACCAACCAAGGAGTGGTGGGAACGGGGGTAAAAAAGGGGTCTGTTGGAACTTTAACAGAGGCAAGTGCACGAGGCCACAAGGGACATGTAAGTTCAGGCATGAGTGTGCGGGGTGCGGACACTCTTCACACCCTGAGAGTTCGTGCAGAGCCAAGAATGGTGATACAGGGGGTAGAGGAGGGGCCAAACAGGTCTAATGTCGACCATGGGGCACCGCTACCTACCCCCGTAGATATCATGGCAATGATCCCCTGGCTAAATGAATACCCTGATCATGTCTCCGCTGGGGTGTTGCGAGACGGCTTCTCGTATGGTTTCCACATCCCGGCGGGGGATTTTCGGGGGGAATCACAGTGTAAAAACCAACTGTCAGTTCAGCAGCATACGGCGGTGGTGGAGAGTAAGATTGCAAAAGAGGTTGCCCGTGGCCGGGTTGCTGGCCCATATAGGCACCCGCCAGTCACTAATTTCGTTTGTTCACCATTGGGTGTAGTCCCCAAGAAGGACTCAGGTGAGTTTAGGTTAATTCATAACTTGTCGGCTCCTAGGGGTCTTTCGGTAAACGATGCGATTGATCCAGGAATCTGTTCGGTGCGGTACGCATCCTTCGATGAGGCCGTCGCCATGTTGAATCGCCTGGGGCCCGGAGCGCTGATGGCTAAATCGGATATTGAGTCAGCGTTCCGGTTGCTCCCGGTACACCCACAGGATCAGCGTCTGTTAGGTTTTGTTTTTCAGGGACGCTATTACATGGACAGATGTATGCCAATGGGTTGCTCCATCTCTTGTGCTTATTTTGAGAAATTCAGTTGTTTTTTGCAATGGGCATTCACCAGGGCCACGGGCTATGCCCAGGTTATGCACTACCTAGATGATTTTTTGTTCTTGGGGCCAGCCGGTGACACGGAATGTGCACAGGCTTTACGGGAATTTTGCACTCTCATGAAGCAGTTTGGTGTGCCATTGGCACCAGGGAAGACGGTGGGGCCATCGACTTCACTCGAGTTTCTTGGAATTGAGCTCGATTCTGTGAAGGGATGCTTCCGTTTGCCCAAGGAAAAAGTGGTGAAATTCAGGGCCTTTCTAGAACTGTGCATTAGCAAAGAGAAAGTAACTCTCCATCAGTTACAGCAAGCAGTGGGACAGCTTAACTTTGCCCTTAGAGTGATACCAATGGCTCGCCCCTTTTCCCGCTCTATTGCACAAGCCATGATCGGTCTCAAGGAAGGGCACCACCGCACAAGACTGTCTGCAGAGGTTCGCCAGGATATGCGCATATGGTTGGCATTTCTGGCAGATTTCAACGGTCGAGTTGTGTGGAGCAAGCCACCAGCTTCCTCGGAGGAGCTGGGTTTGTGGACCGACTCGGCGGGGAGTGTGGGATTTGGCGCCATCTTCGGTAATCGATGGTCGGCACAAACATGGCCGACATGGTGGCACACCAGTGGGCTCACAGGTAACATTGGGTTTCTTGAGCTGTTCCCCATTTTTGTGGCCCTGAAGGCATGGCCAGATGAGTTTCGTGATCGCACAGTGGTGTTTTGGTCCGACAACATGACCGTAGTCGAATGTATAAATAATCAGGCAGCACGCTGCAAGTGGATATTGAGATTACTGAAGGAAATTGTACTACTGTGTATGAGACTGAATGTTCAGTTTAGGGCAAGACACGTGCCGGGTGTACTGAACCAGGCGGCTGATGCACTCTCTCGTTCCCACATGCAGGCCTTCAGGGGTTATCTACCTTCCGCGGACTTGGTGCCGGCACCATTTCCCGAAGCTCTCTGGTTACTCGGTGCCCCGGATTACAGGACCTCGTGGGAGCAAGCCTAGCCCCCAGGACAAGGAAGGCATACGAAGGAGCGTTTCGTTCCTATTGGGCATTTTTGAGTCCAGCATGAGGGGATAATTGGGGGCAGGAGGAGTATGTCCTGAAGTTTCTAGTAGCACTCCACAAGGCAGGCCGATCAGCGGCAACGGCCAATAGGCACCGGGCCGCCATTGCATTCATGGCACAGGCGCATGGCATCAAAGACCCCACATCGTCCTTTCTGGTAAAGAAGGCACTGCGAGGGTGGCAACGCCTCGAGGGTCATAGAGTGGATGAGAGGCACCCGATTGGGCTAGAAAGGTTGTCCCTGTTGATGTCCGTACTCCCTGCGACATGTTCATCCCAGTCAGAGGCAGTGCTGTTCCGGGCCGCTTTCGCATTAGCATTCCATGGGGCTATGCGGGTGAGCGAGCTGGTGGCAAAAAATAAGCAGGATACGGGGGAGGTCTGTGTTGAGAACACATTCTGATCAAGGGTGATTCAATGGTAGTCACAATAGCCAGGTCCAAGACCGATCAGGGAGCTATCGGGGACAGTATTGTTGTCCAGCGCATGCGAGGGTCCCCCATGTGCCCGGTGAAATGCGTTGAGGAATATTTAGCGCAAAGGGCGGTAACATGGGGGGGAAGCTTGCTGAGACACACCGACGCCACCCCACTGACTAGGTTTCAGTTTCAGCGGGTGCTAACAATGGCAATCGCGGCAGCGGGCTTGGACCCGAGCGATTGTGGGACCCATTCCTTTCGGATAGGGGCTGCTACAGAGGCTACAGCCAGGGGTCTGAGTGTTGAAAAGGTGAAACAATTGGGACGTTGGTCCTCGAACTGTTATAAAAGGTATTTGCGGTTGCACATGTTGTGAAGCCAATGTCATGCACTCACGCTTCTTGTTTTCTGTTTGGTTTACAGTTTCGCGAGCATGCTATGCGGGGCGGACTGTGCAGTCGACCCGACACCTGGGGACCAGCGGTCAAAGATCACCGGCTGAGGGAAGAGTGGTGTGGGTCGTTGGCCACTCATACGTGAGGCGTTCCGGGGACGTATTCAAAGCAGGTGACATGATTCACGTGGCTGGGGAATACGGGTACAGGGTGACCTTCCACGGAAGGGGCGGGCTCTGTATTGACCAATTTCAATGTTTTATTGAGGGACTGTTAGGGCGGACAAGGTCACCGCCGTCTGTAATCATAGTACACCTGGGAGGCAATGATTTGGTGACACTCGGTCGGCGAGTACTACTCGAGCGAGTTCTATCCACTGTTAGTTGGTTGGCGAGAAGGATTCCAGGGTGCACGATAGCATGGTCACACATGATTCCCAGGAAGGTGTGGCGGGGGGCCCTCTCTGTGACAGCTTTGAATCATTCAGTAAAGAAAGTCAATAACAAACTTAGTAGGTTGTTTCGCTCAGGACAGTTGCATTGTATTCCACATGGATGTATTCGGGGGGACCACATGTATCTCGAAGATGGGGTCCATTTGTCCCGGGAGGGGAATGTCTTACTCATAGGAGACTTCATAGTATGGTTAAGGGGTTTGTAAAAACATGACCTTTAGTAGGAGTTTGTGGGGGGTCCGGATAGCCGGTCAACTATCCGGCCTGTGGCGGTAAGGTCATGATCGGTGAGCAGTAATTTCAAGATCCCTAGAGGGGGGGCGCCACCCATTATGGATGGGAGCGCCCGGGGGGAGGCGGCCATTGGCCCCTCACACGGGGAGGCGGCACCCACTAAGTATGGGGTCGCCTAAAGGGAAGGCGGTCATAGGCCCCTCCCAGGGGAGGAGGCGGCTACGTGCCCCTCCTACGAATTTCCCGGGGCCAGGACATCCGCGACGGCGGATGTGGTAAGCAGTGTGGGGTGGGAGGGGGGTCTACGCTACCTTCTAGACACCTCACACGAGTCCTCAGACGACCACTAAGATGGCGTCGAGTTAAATAAGGGGCCCCCGCTAAGACAAGGGAAATTGGAAGTTGGCACAGAGGTACAGTCCTCTGTGCGCCCGCCCCTCACAAGTGAGGGGGGAGTTCTGGTATTAGGGATCTGACACCGGTTACGACCTTGCCGTTGGCCCGTAATGTTAGGATGTACAATTTTTATTTAGAAAGTATGCATTTGCAGGATGTCTAGACTCGGCTAGGAGAACCTTTGTATTAGAGATTTGTTAAGGTCAGCCAATAAGCGTGTCTGCATCGTAATGTCATAAATGAAAAATTGTACATGATATGAAACTGTTATTTTAATGTTTTAATTTTGTTTCATATTTTAATAAATACGGCCGGGAGGGTAACTCCCTCCCGCCTTCCAAAAGTTCAAGAACTGTGTCCGTCTTCCCATCCTTGGGGATTGTGTTGGGAGGGGGTGACAGGCATCCCGGCCATAGGGAAGAGAGCAATAATAAAACATTGTTAGCGTTCGGAGTTAGAGAAAAGGAGCCTGTAGTGAATGAATTCCCTATGAGAGAAATATCGGGAGGAGGGTATGTACATGTTCCCTGGACTAGACAGGATATATTGTCATTTACAAATGCTTTCCCCAGATTAAGAGAGAAACCAGTGGAATGGTACCGACAAGTGGATCGATTTGTAAAGGTTTCAACTGTACTATGGGAAGATTTAGATAGATTGTTTGACATAGTATTTCCAGCAGACCTATGGTCCGAGTGTAAAATTACAGTGGACTGGCCAAAAACTAAATATCCGAGAGACTGTAGAACAGGTGCTCCTGGACCTGAAGTAATGCGAAAGTATTACCGAGTAATAATTTTCTTGAAAAATTAAATCCTGCCAAAAGAGACAGATTGGGTAAAGATTGACAGGAAATTGCAGGAACCTAAAGAATCAGTACATTACTTTTATGACAGATTGCTGCTAGTATTTAAGCAATGAATATGAGGAGTTAAGGGTATACAACGTTTAGCACGCATTTTTTACCACGCACTACCATTACAACGCAGGCATTACCACGCATACCATTACAACGCATTGCGCTGGGGGGCGCTCTAGGTTAGGGAATACGTTTAATTTTATATCCAACACCTTCCCTAGTGTCCACGGGGACTGGAGTTGGAATATAAAATTATACTTACCACTATCCAGCACCTCAAAGCGCTATGCGTTGTAACGGTATTCGTTGTAAATACCGCGTTGTAAAGGTATGCGTGGTAATAGTATGCGTGCTAACGTCATACATCCGGAGTTAAGCGAAAAAGACATGAGTAATTTTGTATATCGTTTCATTTTTGGATTAAGGCCAGAGATAGGAGACATGATTAAGCATAATTTGATGGGATGGCAGTCATGCTCAGTGGATGAAGTTTTGAGGCATGCAAAATATTGCAGTGATGAGATTGAGGTTAAGCAAAGAAAGCTTAAAGAGAAAGCAATGTGGGCACAAGTAAAAGTGGCTGAACATCAAGTACATCAATTAGAAAATAAAAGCTCAGAAGTAGGTCAGGCAAGAATGAAACGAAATTTTAATAAAACAAAAGTAATGGATAATTTGGATGATGCCAAGGAAAAGTTTTCTTGTCATAATTGCGGCAGGTTAGGGCATTGGAAGAAAGAGTGTAAGTATCCACCAAGAGTTAATGCCGAAAATACATCTTTGAATCCGCAGGTGCAGAATGAGGTAATTCACCAGCTATTGCCACAGCTGCAGGTAGCTACCCAACAGAGTCAGGTGCCACAGTCACCACTTCCACACAGTGTAAATCTACAGAAATACAGTGCAGAGACAGCATTCTGAGGAGGAGAACAGGTAACAAGATCACCTAGAGTGAATGTGAGTTCGCAGTATTGGTTGAAGGAAGATGGGAGTGAGTCGGATGACAGCTTCTGACGGTGCCTAAGAGAGGGAGAAGAGTGTGTACTTGGCGCAACTCTAGAGGTAGATCAATCTGTGAATGGAAAGGTGAATGATGTAAATGTGACTTTCCTAGTGGACACAGGTGCTACCCGTTCTACTGTTAGATCAGTAGACGTTCAAAATTTTCCTCTCTCTGGTGACAGTATCCAAGTTGTAGGTGTAGCAAATAGACAGATCAAAACATCCCTGACAGAAACAGTTGAAGTGGAAATTGGAAATTTCAAAGACATGCATCGATTTGTAGTGTGTGACAGTAGTCCTGTTAACCTTCTTGGCAGGGACATACTGTGTAAAATGAATTGTGACATTTACTGTTCACCAGATGGCATTGAGCTTCAAACTCCAGATGAAGATAGCTTGTATAAAATGACTATATCACTGATAGACTCAGAACAAAGTAGTATGTTTCCTGTATTTGACAGAGAGAAGATACCTGTTGAATTGAAAGAGTCAGTCAAAGAACAAGTGTGGGATTTCACAGGAGAAGATATTGGACTAATGAAAGGTGTAGATCCGGTGAAAGTTTCTGTAACAGAAGGAGTGAGTTACCCAAACATTCCCCAGAACAAAATGACAGCAGATATAGTTGAAGGAATAACTTCAGTGATAAACAAGATGAATGAACAAGGAATTCTGAGACAAATAGTAAGCAGTCCATGTAATTCACCTATAATGGGATTGCAAAAGCCTAATGAACCCTTTAGGATAGTACAGGATTTGAGAAGAATTAATAAAATTGTTGTCCCATAATGTCCAATTGTACCCAATCCAGCAGTGATCTTGTACCAAATTCCATATGATGCAGAATGGTATACAGTCATTGATCTATGTAATGCGTTCTTTACAGTTTCATCACACCCAGATAGCCAGCCAAAATCTGCTTCCCGGTTTGAAGAACGTGTTTTGGCATGGTGCCGAATTCCTCAGGGGTATACTGAGAGTTCCTCCATCTTTAATCAGTTGCTAAAGAAATCATTAGAGAGTTTGAACATGCCTGGAAATTCAGTACTGGTTCAATATATTGATCACCTGTTAGTGGCATCAAGAACTAAGGATGCATGTGTTTCAGATACCATTGCATTACTGAACCATTTGGCAGAAGGAGGACATAAGGTGTCCCCATCAAAGTTACAGTTCTGTCAGAAAGTACAATATCTAGGTCACAATATTGCTAAAGGAATCAGACAAGTCACTATAGAGAGAATTAGAATGACAGAGGGAATGCAACCTCCTAAAACTCAGAGACAAGTGAGAATGTTGCTAGGAATGGTAGGTTACTGTTGACAATGGATCAGTGGATTTTCACTGATAGCAAAACCATTGCAGAGGTTGACAAGAGCAGATGTTAACGATCCCATAGTGCTGAAAAAAACTGAAATGGAGGCTTTCGAGCGACTAAAAACCAGTCTATGTGAAGCACCAGCATTAGGAATGCCTCATTATGAAAAAGAGTTTGAACTATATTGCAGTGAACGAGAAGGATGTGCATTATCATTTCTAATTCAAAGACATGGAAAACTGAGAAAGCCAATTGCATACTTCTCAGCTGTTTTGGATCCAGTTGCAAAAGCATTGCCAGGATGCTTGAAAGCAGTAGCTGCTACAAGTGTGAGTTTGGAACAAAGTGAAGGTATAGTGATGGGATATCCTTTGAGGGTATATGCACCACATTCAGTGAGATTCTCCTCATTAGGGCAAAGACACAGTTCCTCACTAATAATAGAATGACAAAATATGAGAAGATAATTCTAGGTGCAGATAATGTGACAATTTCATGATGCATGAATGTAAATCCATCTACGCTGTTACCTGATGTCATGGAGGTGGAAGTGAGAAATTGATCATAAATTTTTGGATGTTCTTGAATACTGTACCAAACCAAGACCTGACATTAAAGATGAGCCATTGCCTGAATCTGATTACGTAATGTTTGTAGATGGTTCATGTCTGAGAACAAATGAGGGTGCTTTAAGTGCTGCATATGCTGTATGTACAGTGGCAGATGTCCTGGAAGCATCTTGTCTAAAAGGAATTCGTTCAGCTCAAATAGCATAATTGATTGCTTTGATTCGAGCAAGTGAACTTGGAAAAGAGATAAGAGTCACCATAGTGAGTGACAGTCAATATGGTTTTGGGGTTGTCCATGATTATGGCCAACTGTGGTCCCAAAGAGGATATTTAACTTCTACAGGATCCCCCATCAGAAATGCTGAATTTGTGAAAATGTTGATTGATGCAATCCAGTTACCTGTTAAAATTGCTTTTGTAAAATGTGCAGCTCACAAGAAAGGAGATGATTATGTTACCAGAGGTAATCGTTTTGTTGACTCAATTGCTAAATACTGTGCCAAAAATCTTGCATCTATAAATCGGGACAGAAAAGCTGAACATGTTTCAAGTCCTTTAATGCTAACCACAGTAGTTGAGACTTGGCAGGAAGTGAGACAAATGCAGGAAGAAGCAAGTGAGGAGGAGAAAGATGTTGGTCAGGATGTAGACAAAGAGAAGAGGATGAAATGTGGGTTTACAAAGATGAAAGCCCAGTAATGCCTGATAACATGATTTCAAATATGACCCGAATGTACCATGGTCAAGCCCATATTGGGAGCGATGCTATGATCAGAATGTTCAGACAGACATGGTATAATCCTAAATTCAGGATGATCGCTGAGAGCCTTTGTCAGCGATATCTTGTTTGTCAACAGTTGAATCCAAGAAGAAAAACAGTTGTGAGTTTGGGAACCATAGGACGGGAGGGAGGTCCATGCACACGAATGCAATTAGACCTCATAGAGTTACCACCCTGTAATCGACTTCAATATGTACTTGTGATCATTTGTCTATTTTCTCGGTGGATGGAGGCTTTCCCTACCAGGAGGAATGATGGGGTGACTGTTGCAAAACTGTTGTTGAGAGAAATTATTCCTCGCTTCGGTTTCTCTGTAACAATTGAGACAGATCGTGGAACACATTTCCACAATGAGTTAATGCAGATGATTTGTGAAGCACTGGACATTGTCAGAAATTGCATTGTGCTTACAGACCAGAGGCTTCTGGGGTAGTTGAGCAAGTGAATGGAACCATAAAGAACAGAATTGCAAAAATGTGTTTGGCCACTGGACTGAAATGGCCTGATGCTTTGCCACTTGTTCTGATGATCCTAAGGAGCATACCTGATAAAAAGACAGAATTAAGTCCTCATGAAATTCTGATGGGAAGAGTGATGAGACAAGCATGTGTGCCAGTTGATAAACTATTGACTATTAATGATGATATCCTACTGGATTACTGCAAAAACCTGTCTGACGTGGTAACTTCTGTGTTCCATCAGGTGGGAAGTGAGGCAAACTCGAAAGAAAAACATCCAGCTCATGATCTAGTCCCTGGAGATTTGGTTCGGCTAAAGGTACACAGGAGAAGAAACTGCTTAGTCCCTCGTTGGCAGAAGGCCAGACAAGTAATTCTGGTTAGCACAATTGCGGTTAAATGTGCTGGAGTAAAGAGATGGGTGCATGCAAGCCACACCATCCGTGTGCGTGAACCTGAAAATCCACAGGACGAAGGATAAAGCACAACTGACTCAAATTCTAAAGGTGAAAAAGAGAAAGACCCAGATATTGAAGCTCAACCTGTTCGTAGACATCTAGAAATATCAGATGCAAGTTCTGAAGGAGAAAGTGAAGCTGTTGAAGTACCAAATTCTGAAGATCGACCTGAAAGTCGAGATTTGGTAAGAACTGATACCAGTAAGGACACTGAACAAAGTGAAGATAAAACTGGTAGTCAGGAAAATAATGAAAGACAGTCTGAAAGCAGGAACCGGAATCTTGAAACCGGTGAAAAGGAAATAACTCACGATGAAAATGAGCTTCCAAGTACCAGCTATGGAGAAGTTCCTAACAGAGTGAAAGAACTGACCAAAGAGAAAACAAGCTCAGTGAAAGAAACAGACATTATAAAGTTCACTATAAATGAAACAAATGAGAAATCTGGAACTGAGTCTGATGACGGTGAAGATGAAACTCAATTGAGGAGAAGCTCAATAAAGAGAGCTTGGAGAGTGGAACATAACACTGTCGAACCTGAAACCAAGAGACCTCGTAAAGGAGATAATTGGCCTAAAGAAAATGATGGACTGAAATTTAAACTGGTAAAAAAAGCAAAAATACAAGAGGATCTAGTAAATAAAATAACCAGTCAAAAGGAGTCATTGGGTAAAAAGATAGCAATTGTGCAAAAGCCAAAAAGAGTGAGAAGACCAAATCAGAAATAGAAGTCACCTGAGTGGACTTTTATGATTTCCCTCCAATTAGTGAAGTGAATAGCAGTCAAGAAAATTTGAGTTGCCAAAGAGAAGAAAAAGAAAGTGAGTGAACTGAAACTCAAAAGAAAGTTCGAAAAGTACCTAAACTGGGAAACTGAAAAAGAGAAAAGGTGGAGGAACAAGAATTGTTGAAATTTTGGTTCTGGGACACTTGAAGTGCAAAGAGAGATTTAAAAGAGACAATATAAGGAAAGAAAAGATTGTGGAAAGCGCTGTGTAAAAAAAAGGCTACTAATGATGTAACAAAATCAAAATGCATAATATTTAGAAAATGGTGTAAAATGTGGTTAGTATGTACAGGATTGTTAATGATGGTATGGTTGATTTCTAGCTCTTTCAGGCCAGATTTTGAAAGAGCAAAGGCAAATGAGAGTATGAAAGAAAAGACCCATGAGTCAAAGAGTGAAATGTTGCATGTGTATAGACCTGAAGTACATCAAGATAACGCGATTAGTGATTTCTCCGGAAATGTTTTCAAAATTATTGTCCGAATATGTGAGAACGATGGATGCGAGTGACTGTTATGTCTGTGTGAAATTTTCAGCATCTTTATCAGAGGGTGTGACGTACCATCACCTTTCATTAACATATGGAGTTACTTGTAGTATATTAGCCAGTTTGTTTTATAGAAACAGGTAATTTAGAGTATTATTCTTCTAATTCTGATGATGTTTTTGAGAAATTGAAAATTGTAGCTGAATTGAATCAAATCAAACCTGCAAAGGTTTTTGGGGAATATTTTTTGGAAACACAAGAATTGACCCATGATTATGCGTTTAAACATAATTTGACCTGTAAGATGAGGAATGATGAGAAAGTCTTTTTGGATATGGTAGAAGAAAGGAAGAATCAGTACAAAAGGAGGGAAAAAGCCAAGCAAACTAAATCTACAATGTGGACACTTGACGATGATAATATAGAAGGACATAATGTGAATGTGGCTATAAATATAGATACACCGTTATTAGGGAGATTATGTGTTCGAAGAGATAACACTGTGTATAATAATTATTTTGTGGGAGCAAGTCAATGTGAAGATACATACATTATAAAAGGGGGTTGGGGATTTAAAGGAGGTAATGATCCAGTCTTTCCTGGGATCTATTTCTTATGTGGGAACAAAGTTTATTATAAATTGCCTGATCACTGGTATGGGTCCTGTTATATAGGCCTGGTCTTTCCTAAAAATGCTCATGTAGATAGAGGAACTAATGGAATTCATGAGCTAGGTAAACCTTTAAGTCGTAGAAAGAGAGAAAGTGTAATAGAAATATTAGGTGATGTTTTTGGAGCATTGATACCAGCACTGGGTATATCCTTTATTGCAAATAGAATTCGGAAATTGTCAACGATGGTAGATTGTTTGTCAACAGATACGGCAGGAGGATTTTTAATGGTAAATACAGAAATGGTTGCTATGAGAGCTATGGTGATGCAAAATCGACTTGCTCTTGATATCATTTTGGCAAAAGAATTCGGAGTCTGTGGAATTTTGCAGGTACAACATTGTTGTACATGCATACCTGATAAAAGTCAAAAAATTGAAAGATATATTACAAATCTTACAGAGTTGCATAAAGAGATTGAACCACTGGAGGTTGATGGTGTTCTTGAGAAACTTGGTAGAGGTTTTTCAGCAGTTAAAATTGTTTTTATGAAATAGGTAGATCCATGATAAGGAAGGTATTAATTCCAGTAACTCTAATAATAGTACTATTTTTGATTTTAAGATTAGGTTGTAAACTTAGAAAGAGAAGAAATCTTAAAAAGTCTATAAAGAAGGAATTTAAAGAAAGAAAAGAAAGAGAACGTGAAAAGGGTTACATTGACATGGAAGAGTTCAAAGAGAAACTTTATCAAGATAGAAAGAAACTGGAAGAAACTAGAGTATAACTCATACTAATTAAAAGAATTTGAAACATGTTATGATAAAATTTACTAAATTTTTGGGTGTTATTTGGAGATAAATCACCAATGGGGGGAGTTGATGGAGTGAGGGTAAAAACCAAAAAGTTTGTTTACCCCTCCCAAAGTCTCTTCCCCATAACAGTAATATGTATTAATCGTGTGTTTTTTTAAATTAACCAACATAGAATAGAATGCACATATACAACTAAACGTGGGATACTAATTTTCTGGTGTTGCGAATCTTAATCTACTAATTAAGTGAAATTGTTATACTAATCTGGTACGCAAATGTCATAATCTAACGAAAATCTATGTGTGTATGCTTTTTGTATGTCTTATTGTGGTAGAAATTATGGAGAATAGTAAGTAAACCAGGCTTAATTGTGACTAAACTGCTAGGTAATAACTAACAGGGTTACCTTAGAATGAAGGGAGGTAAACAGAAGGGCAATACTTCGAAATCTAATGTTTAATTGTGTTTGTTTCTATAATAGTTCCTATTATGGCTCATGAGGCCTGTAATAAAATGTACGTTTGCGAGACTCTGAAACTGTGGTGATCTACGCATGCGTGACTGTGTTCGAGAGAAGTGCAGCCTGTACAGCGTGGGTCAAGGTCAGCGTGGCCTGGGGTGTTGACGAGAGCCAAAAATGTGTATTACTGCGTTGTGAGCATGGGAATCAAACCCGAAGTGACAATTCAAAGGACACAAGTGAAAAAATCGGTTATAGAACAATCAAAACCTTATTTCTTGATTATAACAATGACTTTGCGGAAAAATGGACAATGTGGAGATGAGGTTATGCTCATCCGCCCCTTACATGGACCAATGGGAGTAAGCGAGGACCCTAAAGTTTTGAATCCTAGATAGATGAGTTATGGAAAAAGGGTATAAAAGAGGACGTTTGGAAGTAAGAACAAGGCTTGCTTTTGATTTGATTTTCGCACCACAACATGCTGTCAGACTGACAAACTTTCCTATGGTGCAAAGACTTTGAAATTTTTCTTGACTTTAACTTTTGATGGGTGCGTAGTCCGGATGGGAGGTGAACACCAAAGAGAGATGGTTTTTGGGAACATCGCTGTCCTAACCCTGATGTCCATTTATCGAAATCTTGGAAATATGGTCTTAACTTATTTTTCTGAACTATTCTGCTAATAAATGTGACTGTTGAATTTAACTTTCTTTTCCAGGTTATTAAATGTTTTATTAATTATTGAAAAAAAGCTAAATAAATTAAGGTCATGCTAGGAGATCTAGTCCCGAAATGAAAATTAAATAAATAGAGAATTAAGCTGGTCTTGTTGTCCATTAGTTAACTTTTAATAGCTGATCCATTGACCAAATGGTGGGGTTTTTAATGTTTTCTAAGAATAAAACCATGGTAATATTGATAGACTGCAGATGTATATAGTGTATAAAATTTTAGAATGATATGAGACGCTCCGCTAAAATCCAACAGTTCTTCTCTTGTCTTCACTAATCCTGGGAGCAGGGTGATTTTGTGTGTATGAATGACTCGCGGCCCCACTGACGAGTAAAGAATGAATAGCTCCTAGGAAGTATAGTGATGGTTTGGAGGTTTTGTTGGGAGTCACGCTGGATCACCAGTCTCAAGTGCCAATGTTGAGAGGGACTTTTCACAGACAAAAGTTTACATGGGAAGGAAAGAGCGAGCATGCATGATCAAAGACTCATTGAAGAAATATTGTATGGTGTACTACGATAAGTTTGATTTGTAAACATTTACATGGACCCAGAGGCGCAACTAGAGCCAAATTTCGGGGGGGGGGGCTGAACCTTTAATCAGTAGGCAGAGTGGAGCTGCAGGGGCTCTTAGAAGGGTGAAACAACTGCAAGGCCTAATTAACATTCAAATGGTCTTAGACCTGTGAAACGTTCGGGTGCGGCTCTGTGTTTGCCCGGGATCTGTCTCATCCCGGGCTGCCACACACGACGGGGGGGGCTGAAGCCCGGTGAGTCCAATGGGTGTTGCGCGCCTGTATGGACCTCATTTACACAGTACGTACACTGTCTATATACCCTGCACTATCAGTGTAGAAAGCATGCAATAATAAAAGCAAAAAGTTCCATAAACACTGGAAAAACACTGTTTCTGTTGTTTTTAATTGCGCGGAAATGTGTAACCACTGATCACCACTGTTTTTTATGGTGTTGAAATCACTTGAAAACACTGGAAAAACCCCACCAGAATTTACCAAAAATAGAAACTGAAAACAGGAAAGCCTAGTTATACTGCAAATATGACGCATCCAGCATGTCGCAAGGAGGGCGAAATGAAAAGTGATGGATCGCTGTTTTCACGCAGCGATGCGTCACTTTTCTTAAATGAGGCCCTGGGTATTTAAGTTCCATGTAATATATTCTACAACAGAAAACCTATGATGATCTTGTCATTATGATGTGCTGTTTCTGTTATTTATTTATTTTGTTCTGATTCAGAAAGGGAGGTATGTTATGTTTTGGGTACATATAATGTGCTGACAGAGTTCTATGTTGATGCTGGGAATTCCAAAGCGTTACCAGAACTGAGGAGAATTGATGCCTGCCAGGGGTTAGAAGTCGCGATACCACGTTGCTTTAATAAACGTCTCATTTCACATCAAATTTGGATGGGTTGTCATTCCAAAACCGAGAACCCCAGAACTGCTGTCTGCTGCCTCAGTTCCAAACACAAGCAGTTACAAGGTGGAAACTATTGTATGTAGGCAACTTCCACTTAGCAAACGGAAAACCACCCTCTTCAGAGAGCGGATATCAGAGCAATGAACATTTGCATTCTATGGCAATTCAGTAGGGGTGAACTGACGCACTCCTAGGGCCCCCTCCTTCAACCGAACCACGATCAGTAACGAAGGGCTTTTTTTTGTTGGAAAGCCACATCCAATTCACAATGTATCCTTTGCACATGATGAGTGGTTTTTTAATACTCATAAATCTGTCCTTTTCAAATCGCAGGCTCCTCAACCCCAGAGGGGCATAGTACATCCATCCTCAATGTTTCTGCAATAAGAATGGCACATGGGTTGTACCTTATTTAGGAAGCTTGGTTTACCTTTTTTCAGCAATGTAAGGTAGCTTTTATTTTTAATGTGCATGCAAGTGATCTGCATTTGAAAGGTATCTCTTAAAATAATCACTAAATATCTTTAAATACCATCACATTCTAACAGGTGCTTATGGATCTCCATATCTAAAAGATGGAAACGGTCCTGGGCTCAATCAACTTTTGTGTTCGTTGTGCTGATATGTCGGCAGCTCCCCTGATACTTGTTATTAATATGAACGAAAAAATGGGCCTTATGTTGGCCACTTGGCAACAGGCAATTATGGTGCGCATATCAAAGAAAAGGTAACCAATTGCGTGTTAGCAAGGAATTACCAACCTATAAAGAAGGATAAATGGGTAACTGTGAATAACAGGGGATGTTTTTCACTGAGTGGTTCTGTGTGGCGTGATATCAAATAGATAATGAAAAGCTTGAAGAAAATGCTTCCAAATAATAAATCCTTATAACCGAACAAAGGTATATGCCCAAAATACCTTTATGTTAAATCATAATCTCCTAGAAATAGCTTAGGAATTGGTGAGCCTTAGCTTGTGGACAGTTGTAGTCAGCATGTAACTCTTAGGGGGGGGGGGCACTTGGCTTCCATGGTGAGGGTATCTGGATAGGTGCCATCAGCACACATTCTATGATATGAAGGGCCTGATGTGGTGTAATACCTGGTGTATACCAGGGAGGTGTTACTAGCGTCAAACTTTACAATATGGATGGGCCTGCTGTGGTGCGAAGCTATGATTCAGAAAAGGGGGTGGTGATGAACAGAGTGTCTGAATTAAGCAGACCACTCTTACCCAGTCTAAAGATCAGGGCTTGATCCATCACCGTTTTTTAGCTCCCTGCACCATCCCAGCTCAGAACCTGGCTACATGCAAATTAGTCTGTCCCTGGCCCAGTGCATCATGGTGTGAAGCTAAGTATATTCTAGGCAAGTGTTACTAACTCATAACTCAATCATAGAGATGGTCATGCAGTGTTGCAATACTAAAACACTCATTATGGGTTCCATGTTAAACTCTCTGGGGACATACCGGGCCAAAATTAACCATTCTGGCCTGACTTCCTCATGGGCTACAAGAGATTATGAGTTATTTCTCAACAGAATAGTAAATACCACATGCACCAGGGAATACACCATCCAGTTCTGCATATGTTTCCCCCTTCCCTTCTGGGTCAAATAAATTGCCTAGATCCTCACACATTTTCCCCTTGCTTGGTGCAGGTGGTAGAGGTTGCCAGGCTTGTTTTCTTGGCCATGGGTGGGGGGTGGAGGGTGGTGTTGGTGGCACTGGTGTGGCAGGAGGGCAGAGTTTCTTTTACTTCAGCCGGGGTGAGATTCTCCTACACTCTCCATGATGCAATATGAAGGTTGGTGGGGCCTGGGCCCAGGAACTGGCCATGACTCATGCAGCTCTTCACAAGACTTAGGGCCCGATGTAGGTAATTCCTATTTACCTACTCTTAAATACCGAATCATACTGATTCGGTATTTAAGAGTAGGCAAATAGGAAGGGGGCAGATGTAGGTAATTCTTATTTTAGAATTACTGAATCTGTACGATTCGGTATTTACCGATTCGGTAAATACCGAATCAGTATTTCCTATTGATTCCTATGGGCCTTGAAGTCCATAGGAATCAATGGGAAATACAGATGTGCATGTACACCTGAATCGGTATTTTACCACCCAGTTGTATTGGGTGATAAAATGCCGAATTCTGAAGGCCTATAGCACTGTAAACAGTGCTACCTACATCTGGGATTTACCGAATCAGCAAAATTACCGATTCGGTATTTTACAGAATCGGTAAATTTACCGATTCGGTAAATTTACCGATTCTGTAAAATAATGGCCCCTACATCTCAATCACCAAATACCGGTCGGTAACGGCCGAATTCGGGCGTTACCGACCGGTATTTGATGACCTACATCGGGCCCTATGAGTCCTGGAATAATCAGGTCTGCAGTTTGAGGATACAACAATTCTGGTACTGCTGAAGGTATTTAGAGATGATGCAGGGGCAGGTTTGTTATATGGAGTAAGTTGAGCTGCCATTCAAACCGGAAATCACTGATACTAGTCCCGAAAGCTTTTATTAGGAAAATGTGCTATAATTTATTGAGGATGGACCTTGGGGCTAAGCCTGTGCCTGATGCTATAGCCGGGGCATAGGCCAATCAAGCAGCAACATATTTTGTGGTCTTTCCTAAGCTCTGATCATGCTGGTATCCTCCCATGGATGGCACACAGGGCCTAGTCTTTCCTTGGCTTCAGTGTCAATTTGATTTTCATTGATCCTAATGCCAGAACAGATGTTTGTAGAAAAGTAGATGTCATTAGTTTAATTTTATATTTTGCAGATCCACAGACCCCACATGTATGTGCTACATTAACCGGCAACTATGAAAGCTCTGTGGACTAAATATTACGCCTCAGTAATTGAAGAGCCTTTATTCCAGATTCTTGTTGTGTATCCTCTCTCTAGGATTCTTAAAAGACCAGACTGTGTCACATGCTGAGGATAAGATTAATGTTCTTTTTAGTTGCCCAGCTGATCACAGTTTGATGAATTGGAGATTAAGACCATGCCTAATTGTTTACTCTCATCAATATAAAGGTAACCCACTATTTCTGTAAGGGTACCAACAATGTAAAGTAAACTGGAGCCAAACTTGTGTCTCTTCATCAATCATGTGCTGATGCTATATTCCATGAGTAGTGTTTAAAGGATGTTGGAAGCTAGGCTGATCCTAAATGGAGTGCTTGCCTGCAGCTTTCTTACTATACATCAGTGGGTTTTCTGCCAGAATAGTTACTCTTCCTTACTGTCTAAGGATTAGATAGGGAATTTTGTGATTGTGTGCGTATTTGAGTGGGTTGCTAAAATGTTTATTACATATGGAGAAAATAGGCAAATGATTGAACTGTTTTGTTTGATAGAGACGTATCTTTTCGAATGAACTCAGACTTAACTTAACAGTTCGGGCAATAACAAACAAGTAGTGCCTAATATCAACCTACATGCCCCTGTTCAGCTTTCTTCCAGCCAGATACAACACGTTTGGTGGACGTCCACCTTTTGTACTCCCTCTCTTTGCATCAACAGACTTGAGCATGCCTGTCTGAGGTTCAACAGAGGGATGAAAATATACCTACTTCTGGTGTCTTGTATACAGGGATAACATTTAAAACCACCTCCAAGCCTGCCCAGCATTGCAGCAAGAATTTTTAGATACCTGGGAAAAACAAGATTTTGCTGGTCGGGTGCCCTATCTCCCTTTCTTAAATTCTTTTTTTTTTAGGCTATTTATTGAAACCTGATGCCCTCGTGTGGCCATTTTGTGGCGGCTCTGTAAGGCAACTGCCTCTAGGTAACCTGGGCCGGCCTCTAAAATTATCCCCTCCACCTGCATTTCTCAAAGCTTGGAAGTTGTCCAAATAAAATAAAATAATATAAATGAAAACAAATATTAATTTATTGTAAATTTACGTTCAGATGTGCATGCATGTTTAAACATGGTCGCAGTCATATGAGTAGGTGACATTTTGACGATACTTGAAGAAGGAGAGGTTGAGGGTGTGTGTTTTCCTGCAGCTCTTTTTATTTAACCCCTTCCGCTCCAGCTATGAAAGGAGCCAGGGCTTGGAAGGGCAGCTAACCTTTAAAGCTGCCCTGTTACTGGTAGGCATGGATATTGAAGAGCCTGAAATGAACAGTACACGGACGTCTAGTTCATTAAAATTAAGTATGAATGTGGATAAAAACAAGCAGCCACATGTAATATGCAGGCGGCAGCACACGAGCCACACTAATGTTTATTTTTCCAAAACAATTTGCTCCCATCTCCTCAGCTTTCTCTTTAAATCATTAAATGTATGCCTTGCAGCACATCAATTAAAGGAAGGGGAGTACAAATTCCAAGAAACGCATCATAATTCATTGCTCCGCTTTGATTTCCGAGGCTCATAAATCAGATATCTGGCATCAGGGCACGAATTGTGCAATGTGGCTGCTTTGCCTCTGCCTGCCCGACTGCCTCCCTCTTGATCTGGAAACAGCGCCCACCACCGACCCATGTGCCACTCGTATATCCTTTCTCCTCTTTAACATTTCGTTTCCACGTGACCCGCCTAGAAATCTCACCTGTAGAGAGGAGGAGCTTGTAATACCGCTTTTCTTTTTAGCCATGGACATGCACTAAAAATAAAAACCAGAAACCCAACTAGAGGCTCGTGTTATTTTGTTTTTTTTTAGGGGCAGTAACAGAAACGAAAAAAAAAATATGGGAAAAAAAATCTGTTGCTTTTTAATTTTATTATTGTATTTGGAGACAATAGGGCAGATTTACAAGCCCCTTGCGCCACTTTTGCGTCACTTTTCCCATGTTAAAAGTGACGCAAAAGTGGCGCAAGGGGCTTGTAAATCTGCCCCAATATGTTTTTATTTTGTCTTGGTGCTTTACAGTAACCTCCTTCCAGTATTTTTTGCAACATATTCAGCACAAAGTTTTTTTAATAAAGAATCGCCTGCGCCTCATTTCCGAGGTTATGACGCAGTGCAGCGCCCAGTAGTGGCCTGTTCCCTGCCAAAGTGGCGAGCCGGAACGCATGAGGGCGGGAGGTAGGGATGTGGAGATAGGGGGAGGGTTTGGGTACAAAAAAAAAAAACTTACCTGATCGGCGCCTTCTCTTGCTGCATCGCGCTCTTCCATCTTCTGGGCACAGGCTCCCAGAATGCACTGAGGTCAATCCTGACGCTGAATGAAAACAGAGTCGGGATTGGTCTGAGCACCGGCAACTTGCCTTCCCAGGCAGATTGGAGCCTCTGCCTGCTCTCTCCAGCCCCAGCAACACAGCAAGGAATCCTGCTGCACTGCCCTGCGGCAAAAGAAAAGGGCAGGAATGTGCCATATCTATGAGATATGCTGCATTCCTGTCCTTTCCACCTGTGCTGTCGCACAATGGGCTGCCATGCCGCAACACAGGCACCCTTGCACCATGGTGCAAAGGTGTGTGCGTTCTAGGGGTGATTGTTTTTGTGCTGGAAGACACACCTTCCTGCACAAAAACAGTCACAAGATGTGTTTCCTCTTTCTATATATGCTGCAGAATGCTGCACCCATAGAAAAGGGAAAACGAGGAGGAATAAGCTACCTTTGGGGTGGCATTAGAATCTTATGCATTCTGAGGTTTACTATTCCTCATAAATCTGAGAAAGCTTCAGAGTCTGTGGTAAATAATTTACCTTATACGAGTTTGACAGATAATTACGGATAATTAAAGAAAATAGCTCAATCAAATGAGAGGCAGAGTCCGTGGTGTCTGAGTCATAAGGGCTTTAATCATGAATGATGACTCGAGCCATGGAAATCTATTCCATCAATACAAGGGTTCGGGTATGCAATGATGGCAGGAAAGATGTCAACGATTTATTCACAGTACATGACATATATAGTAGAATGGCACAATGGCATTGAATACAGTAGGCGTGACAAGTGAAATGTATGTGATAAGAACACATGTGCGTAGCAAAAAGGCGTGAACAGGGGTGTGCACAGAGGCGTACACTAGAAACGTCACAGAAAAGCGTCACAAGTGGGTGGATGCTTAGAGAATTCTTGCAGAGTCAGCTGAAACCTGTGGCCTGAATGCGCGCAGCTAATATGACGTGTGATTGACGTACATCTGGAGGAAGCTAAGGGTCTGACATTTAGCACTAGTAGAAGAGACAGAAGTCTGGCATGTCAGATCGACCTGTCCCTATAACATATCTGATATCTAATATTTGGAGGAAGTTTAATCTAGAGAAAACGTCACTTGGGCAGAGGCTACTCTATACTGAATGTTAGTGCGTGTATAGGTGTCTGCGTGTCTACGTGCGGGGCCATGGGCCTACTCTGGTAACGGGAACTGTAAATTACTTGCACGGAGACAGGAAGACTTGCTCTTTGCTCTGCAGCCGGGGATATGTTTACCTAAATCACTAGACAGGAATGTGTTTTCGAGGAGCTGAGCTGACTACGCTGATAACTTGAAGGTAAAATACTGTTTCTTGGCAGGCAGACCAGGCCGAGCCGGGCACCGCTCGCTTGGCAGGAAGTAAGGTAGAGGTCAGGGATGCATCTCCATGCTGCAGCTTTCAGAGGCAGAAACAGAAGTGGCTTGAAGACAGAATTCAGGGCCTAGCTCGGCAGAGCCAGGAAAAACGTGAAAACACACCATATAAAGACGGTGGCATGGCATACTTTGGAACTGAATTATCGATCCATTCATGGTGGATCTGATAGAGGACATGTTAACGTTGGACGCAAATGTATTTGCGTCTTCATATTCGGTTGTGGAGGGAAATTACATGTACTTAAAACTCGTACATGGAGCCGTTGGGGTACACGGTAGGGGACACATTTGACCATAAAAATTTCAATTACCTCATTCCCTCCTTGTCCCCTACGGACCCTTCATGATATGTCGATGTTCATGAGACCATCAATCTGTTCATATAACAACATCTGCTCTTCTTTCTTTCTTCGGGAATGGGAACGTGAACTTGGATGGGGAACACAAGCTGTGGCGCACAAGCCGCAAATTGCTGGCCCACATTGCAGACATAGGCAACAACTGAATACTATGGCCAATATGATTCCTAGGAATGACAGTAGTTTCCATCCCCAGGCTGTGATTACACTCCAGAGCCAACCGGACCAAGTCCAGGAGCCTGGATTCTGGTGTATCAGATGGGCAATTTCATGAAGTCTGGTAATGGCCTTATAGACTGATGGCGCGTTATTTGGAATAAACACGCAGCAACTGGATCCGATGACTCTACAGGCCCCGCCCCTATCGGCCAGGATGACGTCAAGGACAAGGCGGTTCTGTAGAACGACAAGTCTCATAGCAGACTGCTCCTCTGTTAAGTTGCCCAAGGCAGAAGTAGTCTCATTCACTACGGCTTCAAGTATTCCGGTCAATTTGCGTATCAGTTTACTATTGGAGACAGTGCCTAGATAAGGAAAGAATCCTTTATTGAAATCTGTATATTGTTCCCATGTAGTTTCAGTCTGATCAACTATTGGGAGGTCTCTCTTGTGTCTAACAATATTAAGACGGGAATTCCTGTGATAGTCAGATGGGGCTAGGAATACTGGTGGCAATAAGAATGCAATAAAACAAGTACCATCCCAGTCTGGAGGTAAACGGACATAGGCTGTCTGACCACAAATGAAATAGGAATGTCGGGAAGCTTTGAATGTAGACTTGCCTTTATCACTGAATTCGACCACAGTAGTACAGTCACTGTGACCTAGATGTACTGAACCTTTCTTTCTGACACACAATACACCTTTCGCTGGTAGAACCGATATGGATGGCAAGTCTGGACTGGTTTCTGACTGAACATTTAGAATCATGAGGTTAAGTGTAAAATTGCCTAATCCATACACTTCGTTTTCTAGATCTGTCCCTGTCATTTGTGGAAAACCCTCCTTGTCTGGGAAACATGCTTTGTTCATGACTGTGTTCAGATTTCCCCACATCCAATTGCTTTGGGAAACTCTAGACTCGGTGTTTATAGAGGTTATTAAACTAAACCATGCACCACAGGAACCATTATGTGTAAACGGGTAAGGAAAGAGGGGCAGAGCTCCCTTGTAGTTCTGATAGGGAGGGAGTCGGCCACATATCCAACAATTAGTAGCATTGTTGGTCTGGTGAGAATGGTGTAACATACGAATAAATGTATTGTTACGCAGCGCAAGTCGATAAGACAATTCGTGTGGAGGAAGAGCACTAAACGTGTGCTCGACAGTATCATTAGAAAAAGAATGTGCAAGAGGAAAATATATGCATAACATCCAACTTATTGCAATAATCGCAAGACTCAGAAAAAACATAATAAGTAATGTGCAGACGCATCTGCTCCGGAGACTTTTACAATAATTTCGTTTCTTGGTCTCCTGTCTATCTCTCTCTCTATTTGGGTCTAACTTGTACATTGTCAGAAACTGCCTAACCGCTTCACCCAGGAGGGGACTTAAACAATTAAACTGTCTGACTTACTAGACCTCAATTTCTGTCTGTACTCCTCTTGGGGAGTTTTCTCTAGAAGGGAAAGTTTGGTATCAGTCACTGGTACGTGGGAGTTCTGGGATTCAGTCTTTGGCGGAAGTCCATGGAATCTCTTAACGTGACTGGAGTGCACCCAACCCTTGCGCCCCTCCAGTTTCACGGCAGTCCTGGTTGTTAACAAAACGATCTTCGGCTCCTTCCAGCGGGGCTCCAAAGGGCTCGATCTGTCAAAATTCCGAACGACTACAACATCACCCGGGACCAGTTCATGTGGCTTCACCTCGGTGTTGTCTGGGAAGGCTGCCGCGACCTGTGAACGACATGATTGTAGTGCAGACATCAAGGAAGCAAGGTAATCTGTCAACATAGTACTATCAACATCGGTAATTTTTCGAGGCAGAGGCGTCCCCCACATATTAGGAGGTCTACCGAAGACCACCTCATACGGGGATAGCCCTGTCCTAGAGTGGGCTACCATTCTCATATAAAAAAGAGCAACTGGCAAAGCTATTATCCAATCTACTCCCTTCTCTTTACACACTTTTGCAAGGCGAGTTTTCAGAGTCTGATTGTGCCGCTCCACGAGACCTGCTGCCTCAGGATGCCGGACACAGTGAAACTTCCACTGGTACCCCAATAGAAGCGAGACCTGCTTCATAAGTTCGGATGAGAATGGCTGACCGTTATCTGAATACACAACACGGGGCAAACCGTATCGAGGGAAAAATTCACGAACCAACTGCTTGGCAGTGGTCGGGGCAGTGTAATCTGGGACGGGATATGCTTCTGTCCATCGGGATAGAGCACAGACAACTACGAGGACATACTTGAATCCTCGGCATCTTTCCATCTGAATATAATCCATCTGGAGGACTTCAAAAGGATAGTCGGGAGGATGAAATCCACCTTGCTCTACGGGAACACCTTTACCTGGATTGAACTGACAACAGATCATGCAGGTACGCACTTTCTGTTTGGCTGCTGCTCGTAAATGCTTGTTAAACCAGAGGTTCTGTAAACTGTCTAACATGGCTTTTTCTCCTAAATGTGCTGGACTATGTGCTGTGTTTATGATAACCTGAACCATAGAGTCGGGGACAAACCATGTGGTCTTTCCCTTCGTCATCCATCCTTGATCTGTCTGGACCCCTCCTTGTTCAGTCCATTTCTTTATTTCATCTGGAGTAGCATGTGTCTGTATGTCGATGACATCTTGTGTGGGGTCCCTGACTGTGATACAATGTGTCAGTGAGGTTACATCAGTCTTTGTCATGTCCGTTGTTTGAGTATGAGTCAGTGCTGTATGTTTCGCTATTCGATCTGCAAAATCGTTGTCCTGAGAAATCTTGTCGGTGACTTTCGTATGTGCCTTGCACTTCATGATAGCTATAGCTGTAGGAAAATGTATGGCTTCTAATAGGGCTTGAATGAGGGGACCATGCTGAATCTTGGCTCCGTGAGAGGTCAAGAAACCTCTTTCTTGCCAGAGGACACCGAAGTCGTGAACGACTCCGAATGCATAACGTGAATCTGTGTATATGTTTACTTTCAAGTTCTTGGCTCGTCTGCAGGCTTGAGTCAGAGCAATGAGCTCTGCTGCTTGGGCTGACAGGGTGTCAATGCGATGTGTTTCTATGACTTCAGTTTCAGTGGTCACTGCATATGCGGCCACTAATTTTCCTGTACTTGTTCTTAAACATGAACCATCCACATAAAGTGTCAGGTCTGGATCGGATAATGCGACATCTGTCAAGTCTTGTCTGGGTTTCGTAACTGTGTCAACTACTTCCACGCAATCATGTGGAGTAGGGTCTGTTGTGCTCGATGGTAAGAGTGTAGCAGGATTCAGTGTATTACAACGTCGGATTTCTATGTGTGGTTGGAATAATGTCAATTCATAACCTTTCAGTCGTGCTACAGTCAAGTGTTGAGTCTGTGTTCTATTTAGGAGAACCTCTACAGAGTGTGGAACTTGTACTGTCAATTGATGTCCTAATACAATGGAATCACTTTGTCGGATTGCTAGAGCTGTTGCTGCAACTGACTTTAAGCACGCAGGCAGGGCCTGGGCTACTGGATCCAATGTACTCGAAAAATAAGCACACGGTTTGTGTTTGTCTGCTTGTACCTGAGTGAGAACCGACAACGCTGTGCCATCGCGTTCTGTGACAAAAAGTGTAAAAGGTTTGCTGTAACATGGTGTCGCTAAAACTGGTGCTTGACATAAAGCTTTCTTTAATTCATCAAAAGCTTGTGTATGTTCCTGAGTCCAAGGGAGGACAGTCGAAGACGCTGCCTCCTGTGTTGTCAACTGTATAAGTGGTTTAGCTAGAAATGCATATTGTGAAATCCATTGTCTGCAATAGGAAGTGAGTCCAATAAAGGCTCGTACTTCTTTCTGTGTCTTGGGTTGCGGAAGATGTGTAATTAACTGAATTCGTTCAGGTGTCAGCTGCCTACCCCACTTGGACAGCAAGTGCCCAAGGTACACCACTTGCTGGGCACAGAATTGTAGCTTCGAAGGAGACACCTTGTGTCCCTTGTCCGCCAAGAAAAGCAAAACTGTCAGTGATGCTTGTTCACATTCTGATTCACTACGGGCGGTGATCAATAGATCATCGACGTATTGGAGTAGGGCAGTGTTGGCAGGCATGAGAATACTGTCAAGTTGTCGTTTTAATGCTTGGCTGTAGATGCTGGGGCTTTCTGTAAATCCTTGAGGTGCGCGTGCAAATTTGAAGCTTCGGCCATTTAAACAGAATCCGAAAAGATATTGGCTTTCCGGATCAATGGGGACACTAAAGAAGGCGTTCTTGAGGTCAATTACAGTAAAGAACGTCGCCTCAGAATCAATAGCAGTCAATAGGGATGAAATGTCTGGGACCACATGATACTGTGGTACAATGCATTTATTCAATTCTCGTAAATCGATGACTAAGCGATAAACAGGAGGTGCATTAGGATCTGTACGTTTAAGAATTGGAATGATAGGGGAATTACAAACATTTGAGTCGGTTTCTACAACCACTCCTTGTGCAATGAGCTCGTCAATGATTTTCAGTAGAGCTACTACAGCATCTGGGGGTAACTTGTATTGTCGAATACGAGGTAGTACTACTCCTGGCTTGAGTGTGACACGATATGGAGTAATGTGCATACAACCTACATCAGTGGGGCCTTGTGCCCATAAATGTGCAGGAACATTCTGTAACCTGGGGTCAAAATCTCTCAATACATAATGTCCCTTGAAGTCACGAAGAAACAACCTTACTCCTTCCGGAGAACAACAAATTACAGCTCCTAGAGCTTTCAGAGTCTTTATACCAAGCAAGTTTTCTGGACATGATTTCGTGAGCAATAAGTATGTAGTACGAGATAATGGACCAACTGCTAGGGGAACAGGTTTCGATACTTCATTGACTATAGGCTTTCCTGAAAATCCAAGGGAAACATTCTGTGAGCCTGAGAGGGGTGCCCCTGGAACCTCGTCATGACTGATGGTCGTTCTGCTTGCCCATGTGTCAATCAAAAATTTTCTATCTTTCCCTAATACCTGACTGTGTACATAAGGACCTTCTTGATCTACAGGAACTTCGATAAGGGGCAAGCCAACCTCCCTCTCTAGGCTGTTTCATGTGTATGGCTGGTAATCGGGATAGTCAGATTGTGCATACTGGTACATCTGCTGTGTAACATGTTGTGTTGCGGCAATGGGTTGTGGCTGTGGTACTGCTACGGTCTGTTGTGGAACCTGTATAGGCTGAAGATTCTGTGGAACGTGTTGTTGGACCTGGTCCTGTCTAGGAGGACGCGTTCTCTCTTTAGTTTTACCTGTGGCTATGTTGTGTTTCAAAACTGCACAATCGTTTACATAGTGACCTGGCTGTTTACAATAGTTGCATATCCCTTTAACAGGAGCTGCTGAATTTGAATTATTGGATTGTGTCGTACCCTTTTTATGGCCATCAGCTGGAACTGACTGAGCAACTAGTACTTTCATTTTCGTGTCTTTCATACGTCTCTGTTCGTGATCATGTTCTTCCCTAATTCTGTTCTGGTGGTACTGTAACATTTGTAACATTTGGGAAGGCGTATTAGCTTGCCATGTGCTCTCGACCTTCAGTACACGGTTCTTAACCTGGGGCAGGGAGTTCTCGACTAACTTTGACACAAAAAGGTGTGGGTACGACTCGCTACTTGTTTTCAGGCCACTATTAATAATAAAACATTTCTCGAATCGGGAATAAAAATCACTAGTGTCTTCGTCGTGTTTCTGTTTGCAGGCTGAGATTGCATCCCAATCCTCCTTTTTAGTTGCCAATAATCTTGGCAAGACCTGTACTAACAATCCTGGTAATGCTTTAGTTTTCTCCCCAAGACCTAAACCTGGGGTTCGACCAGTTTCTTCGGTTTCTAATTCAGCCCAATTAATCTTTTTGTCTCCCACCTCCCATTCTTTTTCCTTGAGTTTCTCGTAAATACCGGCAGGCAATAACACTTTCAGTATCTTCATAATGTCTGGATAGGTATAATCTCCCATGAGTAACATGTCTTTTATTTCACGGTGGAAACCTGCAGGGTCTTTATCATGACTGGGCACTATTTTCTTCATTTCTAATAATTCCATTTTAGTTATAGGCGTGTATACAAACACGCGTTCAAGGGTATCGTCGGCTTTCCTGACTGGATGTACTTCTCGTAAAGGATTCTGTTTGTCTAGGTGATATGGTTGCCTGACTGGGGGTGGAACGGAGACAAGATGAGGAGTTAAGAAGGTTCTATACTTGTGACGTGTTCTAGAATTATTTCTATTAAATCGGTACCTAGGCCTCTCCATCTTCTCATGAGTAAGTCTTGCAATAAATTATATAATGGACCTGGGTCAGATGCTTGGTTTTCATACTGTATAATGAGGTGTTGGGTCATGTATATACCAGCTAGTCGCTGTTCTTCTGGAGTAAGACTTAAAAATGTTTGCACTACTGAATCATCTTTATATATGCTGTCATCCCCGGCCCACTGTACCGCGGACCGGGCTAGTTCCTGATCACGTAAGGTATTGAGTTTGTGATAACCTACTCTTTCTTTCAGTACTTTATCAGTAATTTGGAATATATGCTCAAGGGAACATCGCTCTGGTATCGGACAAAGGTAACGTTTCTTGTTTTCTAAACGAATGGGTCTGTCGAAGGGCCTATCAAGAGGGTACTGCCTAGGGAGTTTCTCTCTACCTACATATGCCATCAAGTCTCCCCTCGCCTGTTGCGAGGTTTCTGCTGGATTCTCTGGTTCTTCCTCATCTGAGGTCTCTTTGTCGTCTGACCCAGAATGCCTTTCAGATTCTCGACGGGCATGTATGACTATTATTTCTTTACGGATCTTTCTAACCATAGCATGTATACTTCTCTCTCTATCATGTTTGCCCTCGGCAATATTCTGACTCCATCTTGACAATCGCCCCATCTCTTCTAGAGGAAAACTAGACTGATCTTGTTCCCTTATCAGACAATTAACCAAAAATCGCATTATTAAACCTTGTGTCTCGTCTTTCTGACGTGACATGGCCTCACCAACACACTCGGGTCTTTCTCCTGTTCTAATAAAATGATATATATTGTCTAGATGTTCTGGCATTTCTGGTAATAACACCAAGTAATCTGTAACACGTCTTAAACGTAGGGATGCTAACATCATGGGTCCTGTTTTACCAGGCACTGTGTCATATCTGCAATCTGTAAGCTGTTCTTTAAGCTTTTCGGCTGGGGCTGCTTTAGGCGTACGCTGCATTGCTAAATCTCTCATTGTCATACGTTGTAACTGTGGCGGGGTGCGATGACCTCCTGTAGCACCTCCTGAGGCGGAGGCTTGAGCATAACCTGACTGTAGGGTCGGTAATTGTAACGGAGTTGGAACCTGAGCAGCGCCAGCCCCAAAGGGATTAAGCGGATGAATACCAGGGGGAACAATAGGGGAAGTGACAACAGGTGCGAGAAGTGGTGCAGGAGGGGTCTGCTGTTGCGGACCTGGGGGCAGATGATCAACAGGGGGTACAGGTACAGGTGGTACGGTTACATTGGTATATGCGGGAGCTACGTCGTCTAAATAGGAAGAGAGGAAAATATCTGCTGCGGTTTTGTGACGTAATTTAGTCGGAACCAATGGAGGGGGCAGATCTTTCGGTATTTCCGGGGTCGCCTTGGGCAGGCCCTCGGCCAGGACTGGATACAATCCTGTCATAATGGCATTACTCTGTCTTTCGTGTTGTTCTATTCTGACTCGCTGTCCTTCTTCTAGTAGGTCTTTTTCTTTGGCTTTTTCGGAATCCTCTCTACTTTTCTCTACTTTTCTGAGCGCCTTCTCTGTCCGTCTATGTGATTCTTTACGCCATAATTCAATGGCCTCTTTCTGTGATTGTCTGGCTTTCTTTTTCCATAACGCTTCCTCTACTCTCATGATGCACTCAGCATCCCATGTCCCTGTAACGGGCCATCTCTGATTCTCTGCTAAGTCTTTCGTATAATCCACCCACAAGTCTAGATATAATATGGCATCTAAGCCGTGCTTGTGGTACATAAAATGTCCAGGAGTGTCCCTGGGTGGGATGGGAACTGCTTCTTCGAGTATCCCTTTCCTAGTTCCTATCTGTCGCAACTTCGAAAATAAAGGCATAGCTACCTCGGTCTAGACACAATGAAAACAATAAGAAAATGCAAACAATCACTCATACCACAACATTAAAACACGTTGAAACATTTCGAAACAAACAATAATAACTGGATATCTGGATACTAGATGCACTGCTAAACAGTACAGATACACTGCTAAAACAGTGCAGACCGGATTTGTGTACCCAAACCCGTCTTGACCGGACACAAATTAATGCACCCGTCTTGATGCGTCCCCAGCAACGGTACTCACCGGGAAGCACAGAACAGAAGGCCTCGGAAACTCGACTGGACTGGACCGCTACGACGTCACTGCTGCTGCTGCGCACTACGCATGCGCCTCGACACTACTGGTGGGCCTCTCGATACCTCGGACACTGCTCTCTCGGCTGGGCTCTGGTCGGGATCCTCCGCACTCCTCACCGCCTCGTCTGGATGTCGACCGCAGTCTCCGTCACCTCCGTAGGCCTGAGGGATATACAGGAAAACCTGCAGATGCGCATGGGGTCCGTCACAGCTATAGTCGGGGGCAAAGCCTGCGACGCATCACCGGCGCGTGGGGTGGGGGAGGGATCCCTATTCGGGCGCCAAATTATGTGGTAAATAATTTACCGTATACGAGTTTGCCAGATAATTACGGATAATTAAAGAAAATAGCTCAATCAAATGAGAGGCAGAGTCCGTGGTGTCTGAGTCATAAGGGCTTTAATCATGAATGATGACTCGAGCCATGGAAATCTATTCCATCAATACAAGGGTTCGGGTATGCAATGATGGCAGGAAAGATGTCAACGATTTATTCACAGTACATGACATATATAGTAGAATGGCACAATGGCATTGAATACAGTAGGCGTGACAAGTGAAATGTATGTGATAAGAACACATGTGCGTAGCAAAAAGGCGTGAACAGGGGTGTGCACAGAGGCGTACACTAGAAACGTCACAGAAAAGCGTCACAAGTGGGTGGATGCTTAGAGAATTCTTGCAGAGTCAGCTGAAACCTGTGGCCTGAATGCGCGCAGCTAATATGACGTGTGATTGACGTACATCTGGAGGAAGCTAAGGGTCTGACATTTAGCACTAGTAGAAGAGACAGAAGTCTGGCATGTCAGATCGACCTGTCCCTATAACATATCTGATATCTAATATTTGGAGGAAGTTTAATCTAGAGAAAAAGGTCACTTGGGCAGAGGCTACTCTATACTGAATGTTAGTGCGTGTATAGGTGTCTGCGTGTCTACGTGCGGGACCATGGGCCTACTCTGGTAACGGGAACTGTAAATTACTTGCACGGAGACAGGAAGACTTGCTCTTTGCTCTGCAGCCGGGGATATGTTTACCTAAATCACTAGATAGGAATGTGTTTTCGAGGAGCTGAGCTGACTACGCTGATAACTTGAAGGTAAAATACTGTTTCTTGGCAGGCAGACCAGGCCGAGCCGGGCACCGCTCGCTTGGCAGGAAGTAAGGTAGAGGTCAGGGATGCATCTCCATGCTGCAGCTTTCAGAGGCAGAAACAGAAGTGGCTTGAAGACAGAATTCAGGGCCTAGCTCGGCAGAGCCAGGAAAAACGTGAAAACACACCATATAAAGACGGTGGCATGGCATACTTTGGAACTGAATTATCGATCCATTCATGGTGGATCTGATAGAGGACATGTTAACGTTGGACGCAAATGTATTTGCGTCTTCATATTCGGTTGTGGAGGGAAATTACATGTACTTAAAACTCGTACATGGAGCCGTTGGGGTACACGGTAGGGGACACATTTGACCATAAAAATTTCAATTACCTCAAGTCAATGGGTGTTGTAATGAACACCCATAGCAACACCCATGAAACTCCCGTTTCACGCAGTATTCTGCGTTAAAGGGGCATATATTTACAAAGCCATGAAAATCCATGTAAAGTGACTTTGCGTGGCCTTGAAAATATGCTACGGCACATTGCGCCACTGAAAAGTAAAAAAATGATGCTCCGGCTAGCTAAATGGCTGCTAGGGACCTCGTAAATGAGGCCCTCTGCCTTTACTGATATTTAGTCCAGATTGGTAGATCACCTAAAATGTTTCCCAAACCCTCACATTTTGGCAATTTTCAGCTTCACCAGCTCAGGTTTATATTATTCCAATTAATTGATTTTTTCTCAAGAAATTGGTACATACACGGCCAACATGTGTTTCGAGTATTCACCTCTTTTTCAAAACCATGATATTCCAATCTTTCAAATCAATGTAAAATTCCTAAGACCACTGTTTTTACGAACCCCCAATACATGGCATCAGGAGTTCAAAGACTGAGGGCCTCATTTACGAAAGCGACGCGTCTCTAGGCAAAAACAGCGATGCGTCACTTTTCGTAACGCCATCCTTACCACACCATGGATGCGCCATTTACAGATACGTCAGGAATTCTGACGTATCTGCTGGTGAAAAAATCATACATCGCTGGAGTGTGTCGGAAAACTGGTACAGCACCAACATTGTGTCATAACCAATAGGCAAGTCCAATGTCAAAAGACCTGCATCAATCCTTATGCCTGCTTGAAGCAAAGATAAGGATTTTAACGCAGCTAAGTCGTAGAAGTAGCGTAGTGAAATCTCATAAATGTCACTGCGCCATTTCTATGAGGCTTTTTTATAGGGGAACGACCACCCTGCAGACATTATACCTAATGCAGGAATAATGTAGCGCAGGCCTTTATAAAGTGATGCATCTGCCTAGATGCGTCACTTTGTAAACAGGACTCAGTGTGGCGCATTGATTACGCCACCGCAGCTTCACAAAAAAGTGATGCAGCTCAAGCCCTTTATAAATAAGGGCCTGACTTGTTTCTCTGCAATCTCCCGAACTCTGGTTCCCACAAAGTTAGCAAATTACTCTAATGCTCTTGGAAACAACAGAAAATGGGATCATTTGTTCTGCCTCGTAGTTAAGGGTCAATCGCAATGTTAGGTATGTTGTAAATAGATCTCCTACTGAATGAAGAGGTCACTTCAATACTGAGACAGTTCTGTGCTTGAGGAAATAACCCTAGTTGTGTTGAGACTGCAATGAGAAAGGGCAAGAATCAGAGTAATGAAGATTCCAGTAAGTAACAGGGTCATTCTGTCACCCTAGGCAACTAAGCAGTTGTGCTCCCGAGCTCCAAAGGTAGCATTAGGTTGATACCCATGTGCCAAGACTTTGGCATTTTGTTAGTTTTGAGATTTAGGGGCTCCCAAACAGTGACATCTTAAGGATTTGTTGGGCCCCAGGAAATATATATTTTGGGGGCCCCAGTTTGGAACAAGTTTACATTTATTATGCCTTTTTGGCTCATTCAAGCCCTTGTGATGCTAAGCAATATTGAATTATATGTTAAACCTGCAAACATGGGTACTCACAAAGCTGCCTGGTATCCACCAGTTAAATAATACCAAGAGAAAGCTTGAACACGCCTTGATAAAGTTTTTTTTTTTTTTGGTTGAATAATTATTTGTTTTTTATCTTGCAGCAACTTTTTATGTGAAATTCAATGTCTAGTCAGCATGTTACCCCCATTTTTGAGGAAATGGAGTGTATTTTATGGTGTGGTATGTGCAACCTCACAGTGTAAGGGACTTACCAAGCCCTTTAAGTCCAGGAAGTTTAATCTGTAAAACTCTCAGCTCAACCCTGGGTAGCTGTCGCACTGAGCAGCAAGGCTTACACAGAGGAACAAGTGTTAAGCATTTAAACAGCACCAAAACAACTGAAGAATAAACCAACATGACACTCAAAAAAAATCCGACACCAATTTCTAGGAATAGATTATATATATATATATATATCTATACTACTATTATAAAGGGAGAACTGTGTCCTTTGAGCCAGGTAAACTCGAAAAGTACACCACCAATCCAAACACCCAATACATCTTTGAAAAAGTCAGGGCAAGCAGAAGGACATAGGCTATATAAAAACAAAATATATATGTTAGAAGGGAAACGTAATTTTTAAGGGAAAGTAGTCCCTTAGAAGTAGCGCCAGCTAACAACGTGCTTGCTGATGCGTGCTGACATCACGGGGGAGCGTGGAAGCAGGAAGCAACACCCTGCGAGGAGCAGACAGGAGAAAGGAAGCGACACCCTCCAAGGTCCGGAGCGGGTAGAAGAGCGTCGACGTGCCCAGGGGAGCGCAGAGTAAGAGCGGAAAGGAGAGTCAACAGAAGCGGCCAGGACCAAGAAAACGAGCGCAGAGAAACAGCGGAAGCGACACCCTCCAAGGTCCGGGGCGAGTAGAGGAGCGTCGACATGTCCAGAGGAGCGCAGAGTAAGAGCGGACAGGAGAGTCTGCAGAAGCGGCCAGGACCAAGAAAACGAGCGCAGAGAACCAGCGGACACGAGCGTGGGCATAAGCGGCCAGGACCAACAAAACGGGAGCAAGAAAACACTGTAAGTACGCTCTGCTGCTCCCGGCCGTTCTGCTGCGCCTCTCCTGCTGCAATGCTGCCCCCAGCCCCCTTCTGCCCCGGGCAACGCCGGGGCGGGCTGCTAGTATATATATATATATATATATATATATATATATATATATATAAATATATATATATATTACCTACTGGCGGTCGCCAGTAGGTAGTTATAGTTAGGACCTAGTTTCCATAGGAAATCCGCAACATTCTATTTGAAATAACTTTGGCGCCGTTCAACGAATCTTCGCGAAATTCTCCAAGAAAATGGCCTGCTCCGCTCCGCTCCTTCCCTGAAGTTTGGGGGTGATTTGTGAAGCGGGGGCTGAGAAAAAAGGGGGGTCCCAAAACATGTTTTCCCCATGCATTTTTGTATGTAGTTAGCTACAATCCTTTGACTCCTTCTGATGCGTACTCAAGTGTCACTGCTCACCTTTTGGGGAAACGACAGTTTCTTCATGATGTAGTCACGATCTCCAACAAAGACGTCTCATATATGGTGCCGAGTCTTGATACTCTATGGCTAACGACATACTCGTGCTCCCATCATCATCATCATCGCAGGTTCTTGACCAGCTCAGTGCTTAGGGCACTACTAACTCAGTGACCAAAGAGGCCGTGCATGTAGTAGTGGGCCCCTTGTTCGGTGCTTTGGGAACAACTCTAAAATGGCGTACAACACGTGCGCTCCGTCTTTTTTATAGATAGGGTCACATGTGTAGTGACGAATGCGCTGGATGGGTGTGGTGTGGGTGTATACCAGCCATGATAGAGTGTGTGCGTCTGTCTGACAACTAGACCTGCAACTAAGAAATCACTACAATGGAAGTTTGGGACTTGTACTTTTGTTGTGTTTTCCTAGTACCGTAAGAGTGGCCTTCTTTTTTCTATGTGTCGTTATAGAGTCAGCATGTATGTAGCCTATTTTGTGACGCATTTTATTGTACAATGCGTTTCAAAAACTAGTTGTTGTATGTTGCTTTTAAATAAACTGTGTACTCTGCTTACGAGTTTGTTGAGTGTAGAAGTATATATATTTTTTTCTATTTTGTATTCTATCATATTTGTGCTGACTTTTCTGCTTTGCGTGCAGGACTATATTATTTTATAAATAAGAAACTGTTGAAATCATGTTTGAAATTAGAATGGAAGCAATTAAGCTGCTCTCTGTGAGGAATTGCAATGCCGGCTCCCGCAGGAAGTGGGGAGCCGGCTGGGATCGTGTAGGCCTTGGGGCTGTTTCCACGATCCGCAACGTTAGATTTGAGCCCCGGGAGATGGGGTGTTGGAGATGGAATTATAGAACATTAGTGATAAAGGCTATTGTTTTATATGGTAGATTTATCATACGCGTACCAAGCACGTATGAATGACGTGCCGCTGGAATATTGGAAGTCGGCCAGTAAGCGTACATAAGCAAGAAAAAGAAAAATAATTTTAGATATTTATCAAGTTTATGTTTTAAATGTTGGGTGGCTCTAAAAAGAGCCCTTGTGTTTATTGGGAGATTTTAGTACCTACAAGTAAGTACCGATGCAGAGTCTTAAGTTTATGCGAAGACTCTGTTCCCCTCATCTGTAAAATGTACACCATCTCTCCTACAGATGTCATGCATATTGAAACGCAAATTGTTGTGGTAGATGGACCCCATTCAATAGTCTCGGAGGAAGGCAGAAACATATTTATTCACATGTTTCCTAGCTTTTTCAATCTGTGGACAATAGTGGTTGGACCAGTTCCATTTCTGCCTTTGGCATATATTAGAATAGACAAAGGCAGTTTGGGGGAAAAGTGCCATCAATTCTCTAAAGGTGTCCTTCATAAGCATTTCCAGACCTACCCCAGTCAAAGTGCCTAGGTCATTGCCACCACAGTGCACAATTATGAGGTCAGGGTGTTGGAGATGTAAAAAGGATTTCACCAATGGCATCAATTGATGCCACTTTAATCCTCTCTGTCCAATCCATTTAATGTCTACATTTGGTAAACGTAGGTCTTTGTGAATTCTTTTCTGTTGTGCGTACCTTTAACTCCAGAAAATATAGCTGTGTCCCACAATCCACACTGTAAGCATTTTGAAGAGAGGTCTGGATGCACTCTGATGGTCTCTGTAAATGAAATGGCAGTTTGAAAAGTAACATTTTTCTAAAATGGTGGTCAACATGCAGTTTTGCGAAAAGAAATGATTGGTTATTTGACAACATTTTATAGAAAACTAGTGTGCATGTTTCTGTTTTTTAAAAGCATTATTTTAATTGGTTAAGAAAAACTGTTAGAACCGAACGTTACATAAGATAAGCTGGTATATTCTCAAGTCAAGCATACTTGCTGTTTTAATTTGCAACAATGTATGATGAACTTTTCACCTGTGTGCTGAGTTAGGTGTTCCCTGAAGTGTTTCTATGGTAACTGGCAGATTGTGGAATGGGGAAGGGTTGAAAGTTTTGTCAGTTGGAAAGGGTGCAAAAGTTCAAGCAATATAAAAGTGTGTTTCTTTTTTAATTTAATGTGGGAATAAATATGACTTTTTATTTATTTGTGTATGTGTGTAGATTGAGTGTGTAGATTGATCGGAAAAGTTTGCTATTTGCTATAGGACTTCCTGATCCCGTAGGACTGCTTAGGGGAATTTACAATGATCCCCAAGGTCAAAATCTTTGATGGCCTTTGTTGAACCTTTGATGCAGGGCACGGAACGAAATTTGTTTTATTAATTTAATTGTTTACTTACCTGCAATCATCCAGATTCCGTTGTTTATCACCCCCCACCCTACCACTCCCCTGCCTGCCTGCCCCACCGCAACTCCCTCCATGGGCCGCGGCTGAAAGAAGCGGTACGATCTAGTCATTTACCACAGACTTGTGGGGAAAGCTTGGTGAGGCGATTTTCTAAGGAATCGCTAAAAATCGCAGAAATATTTGCGATATCGCAAATTGCGAAATCGCAAGTTGCGAGGTCGCCCGTTGATGCATATTGATGATGTCAGAACCAGGAACTGTGCCCTCCAAGCCTCATTCTGAAACAGGAAGTGTGCTCTGAGAGCCTCATTTTCACTCCAGGAGCAGAGAGAGAGAAGAGAGCTGGTACTGGGAGCAGGAGAGGAGTGTGTCTAATCAATAAAACCTGTAAGGTACACAAAATGGAGCCTGCAGAAACTGTTGAGGACTCTCAAAGTGGCAGAAAAAGAAAACTTAAGTTTTCAGAAACAGAAATTGAAGTCCTGATTGAGGGAGTTGTACACAACAATGAGAAGCTGTTTGGGAAGGCTTCTCTCAAGGTGCCTGAGCAGGAGAAAAGGAGAATATGGCTCATGATACAAAGCAGAGTGAACGCAATTGGGGTCACTCATCGTATCACCGACAAACTGAAAAAAAGGTGGTACGATTTGCGCAGTAGGGCCAAGGTGCGCATCGCAGACCGCTTGAAGGATGCACTACTAACTGGAGGAGGGACACCACCACACACCGGAAACACTCCCATGGAGGATTTAATTGAGACCACAATCCAGACAGAAGCTGTTGTCGGTGTGATGCGGCTGGATACCTCCGGAGCAGCACACACGTCCCAAGGTAAGAGGAATGCATGTGTACATTGTCCCTATCACTGCAGTTGAATGGTAGCTCTGCATAGCGCACACGCAAGTAGTGAAACATTAACATCACTTTCAATAGTATAGCAAGTGCATCATGGGAGATGTAGTTTGGTCAAGCAGTTCCAGTCACAAACACACATATTATTTAAACCAATTCCAAAAGTGTAGTAACTGTGCCAAAGTATTATTGTTTATTCATGTTACAACAGTCACCTAACAAGCATTAGAAATGCAATCGGGCTCGGATTTATTTGAGTTTGAGCTAATGGCATTGTAAATGGCAATGTCTTTTCGCCATGTGTTATGGAGTGTGTGCATGTGGTGTGTAGTGGAATTATGTGGGTTGGATTGTAATTTTACCAATGGTGGCATGCTGTGCTTTAGATGAATATGTTTAAAAGTAAACTGTACCATACTGCGATTGGTACAATAGTTAATTGTGGATGCGTTAACAATTGTTGCGTGCACTGATGGCTGGTGGTGCGTGACTCACTGTCACTCACTGTCACTCACTGTCACTCTGCACTCACTGCTGTCACTCTGCACTCACTGTCACTCTGCACTCACTGTCACTCTGCACTCATTCTACACTCACTGTCACTCTGCACTCACTGTCACTCTGCACACACTGTCACTCTGCACTCACTGTCACTCTGCACTCACTGTCACTCTGCACTCACTGTCACTCTGCACACACTGTCACTCTGCACACACTGTCACTCTGCACTCACTGTCACGCTGCACTCACTGTCACTCTGCACTCTCTGTCACGCTGCACCCACTGTCACTCTGCACACACTGTCACTCTGCACTCACTGTCACGCTGCACTCACTGTCACTCTGCACTCACTGTCACTCTGCACTCACTGTCACTCTGCACTCACTGTCACTCTCGCACTCACTCTGCACTCACTGTCACTCTGCACTCACTGTCACTCTGCACTCACTCTACACTCACTGTCACTCACTGTCACTCTGCACTCACTGTCACTCTGCACTCACTGTCACTCTGCACTCACTGTCACTCACTGTCACTCTGCACTCACTGTCACTCTGCACTCACTGTCACTCTGCACTCACTGTCACGCTGCACTCACTGTCACTCTGCACTCACTGTCACTCTGCACTCAATGTCACTCTGCACTCACTCTGCACTCACTGTCACTCTACACTCACTGTCACTCTGCACTCACTGTCACTCTGCACTCACTGTCACTCTGCACTCAATGTCACTCTGCACTCAATGTCACTCTGCACTCACTCTGCACTCACTGTCACTCTACACTCACTCTCACTCTGCACTCACTGTCACTCTGCACTCACTGTCACTCTGCACTCACTCTGCACTCACTGTCACTCTGCACTCACTGTCACTCTGCACTCACTGTCACTCTACACTCACTGTCACTCTACACTCACTGTCACTCTGCACTCACTGTCACTCTGCACTCACTGTCACTCTGCACTCACTGTCACTCTGCACTCACTCTGCACTCACTGTCACTGCACTCACTGTCACTCTGCACTCACTGTCACTTTGCACTCACTGTCACTCTGCACTCACTCTACACTCACTGTCACTCACTGTCACTCTGCACTCACTGTCACTCTGCACTCACTGTCACTCTGCACTCACTGTCACTCTGCACACACTGTCACTCTGCACACACTGTCACGCTGCACTCACTGTCATGCTGCACTCACTGTCACTCTGCACTCACTGTCACTCTGCACTCACTGTCACTCTGCACTCAATGTCACTCTGCACTCACTATCACTCTGCACTTACTGTCACTCTACACTCACTGTCACTCTACACTCACTGTCACTCTGCACTCACTGTTACTCTGCACTCACTCTACACTCACTGTCACTCACTATCACTCTGCACTCACTGTCACTTTACACTCACTGTCACTCTGCACTCACTGTCACTTTGCACTCACTGTCACTCTGCACTCACTGTCACTCTGCACTCACTGTCACTCACTGTCACTCTGCACTCACTGGCACTCTGCACTTACTGTCACTCTGCACTCACTGTCACTCTGCACTCACTCTCACTCTGCACTCACTCTGCACTCACTGTCACTCTGCACTCACTGTCACTACACTCACTGTCACTCTACACTCACTGTCACTCTGCACACACTGTCACTCTGCACTCACTGTCACTCTGCACTCACTCTGCACTCACTGTCACTCTGCACTCACTGTCACTCTGCACTCACTGTCACTCTGCAATTACTCTACACTCACTGTCACTCACAGTCACTCTGCACTCACTGTCACTCTGCACTCACTGTCACTCTTCACTCACTGTCACTCTGCACACACTGTCACTCTGCACACACTGTCACTCTGCACTCACTGTCACTCACTGTCACTCTGCACTCACTGTCTTTCTGCACTCACTGTCACTCTGCACACACTGTCACTCTGCACTCACTGTCACGCTGCACTCACTGTCACTCTGCACTCACTGTCACTCTGCACTCAATGTCACTCTGCACTCACTCTGCACTCACTGTCACTCTACACTCACTGTCACTCTGCACTCACTGTCACTCTGCACTCACTGTCACTCTGCACTCACTGTCACTCTGCACTCAATGTCACTCTGCACTCAATGTCACTCTGCACTCACTCTGCACTCACTGTCACTCTACACTCACTGTCACTCTGCACTCACTGTCACTCTGCACTCACTGTCACTCTGCACTCACTCTGCACTCACTGTCACTCTGCACTCACTGTCACTCTGCACTCACTGTCACTCTACACTCACTGTCACTCTGCACTCACTGTCACTCTTCACTCACTGTCACTCTGCACTCACTGTCACTCTGCACTCACTCTGCACTCACTGTCACTGCACTCACTGTCACTCTGCACTCACTGTCACTCTGCACTCACTGCCACTCTGCACTCACTCGACACTCACTGTCACTCACTGTCACTCTGCACTCACTGTCAGTCTGCACTCACTGTCACTCTGCACTCACTGTCACTCTGCACACACTGTCATTCTGCACACACTGTCACTCTGTACTCACTGTCACGCTGCACTCACTGTCACTCTGCACTCACTGTCACTCTTCACTCACTGTCACTCTGCACTCAATGTCACTCTGCACTCACTCTGCACTCACTGTCACTCTGCACTCACTGTCACTCTACACTCACTGTCACTCTGCACTCACTGTCACTCTGCACTCACTCTACACTCACTGTCACTCTGCACTCACTGTCACTCTGCACTCACTGTCACTCTACACTCACTGTCACTCACTGTCACTCTGCACTCACTGTCACTTTGCACTCACTGTCACTCTGCACTCACTGTCACTCTGCACTCACTGTCACTCACTGTCACTCTGCACTCACTAGCACTCTGCACTCACTGTCACTCTGCACTCACTGTCACTCTACACTCACTGTCACTCTGCACTCCCTCTGCACTCACTGTCACTCTGCACTCACTGTCACTCTACACTCACTGTCACTCTACACTCACTGTCACTCTGCACTCACTGTCACTCTGCACTCACTGTCACTCTGCACTCACTCTGCACTCACTGTCACTCTGCACTCACTGTCACTCTGCACTCACTGTCACTCTGCACTCACTCTACACTCACTGTCACTCACTGCCACTCTGCACTCACTGTCACTCTGCACTCACTGTCACTCTGCACACACTGTCCCTCTGCACACACTGTCACTCTGCACTCACTGTCACGCTGCACTCACTGTCACTCTGCACTCACTGTCACTCTGCACTCACTGTCACTCTGCACTCACTCTGCACTCACTGTCACTCTGCACTCACTGTCACTCTACACTCACTGTCACTCTACACTCACTGTCACTCTGCACTCACTGTCACTCTGCACTCACTGTCACTCTGCAGTCACTGTCACTCTGCACTCACTGTCACTCTGCACTCACTCTGCACTCACTGTCACTCTGCACTCACTGTCACTCTACACTCACTGTCACTCTACACTCACTGTCACTCTGCACTCACTGTCAATCTACAATCACTGTCACTCTACACTCACTGACACTCTGCACTCACTGTCACTCTGCACTCACTGTCACTCTGCACTCACTCTACAATCACTGTCACTCACAGTCACTCTGCACTCACTGTCACTCTGCACTCACTGTCACTCTTCACTCACTGTCACTCTGCACACACTGTCACTCTGCACACACTGTCACTCTGCACTCACTGTCACTCACTGTCACTCTGCACTCACTGTCTTTCTGCACTCACTGTCACTCTGCACACACTGTCACTCTGCACTCACTGTCACGCTGCACTCACTGTCACTCTGCACTCAATGTCACTCTGCACTCACTCTGCACTCACTGTCACTCTACACTCACTGTCACTCTGCACTCACTGTCACTCTGCACTCACTGTCACTCTGCACTCACTGTCACTCTGCACTCAATGTCACTCTGCACTCAATGCCACTCTACACTCACTGTCACTCTGCACTCACTGTCACTCTGCACTCACTGTCACTCTGCACTCACTCTGCACTCACTGTCACTCTGCACTCACTGTCACTCTGCACTCACTGTCACTCTACACTCACTGTCACTCTGCACTCACTGTCACTCTTCACTCACTGTCACTCTGCACTCACTGTCACTCTGCACTCACTCTGCACTCACTGTCACTGCACTCACTGTCACTCTGCACTCACTGTCACTCTGCACTCACTGTCACTCTGCACTCACTCGACACTCACTGTCACTCACTGTCACTCTGCACTCACTGTCAGTCTGCACTCCCTGTCACTCTGCACTCACTGTCACTCTGCACACACTGTCATTCTGCACACACTGTCACTCTGTACTCACTGTCACGCTGCACTCACTGTCACTCTGCACTCACTGTCACTCTTCACTCACTGTCACTCTGCACTCAATGTCACTCTGCACTCACTCTGCACTCACTGTCACTCTGCACTCACTGTCACTCTACACTCACTGTCACTCTGCACTCACTCTACACTCACTGTCACTCTGCACTCACTGTCACTCTGCACTCACTGTCACTCTGCACTCACTGTCACTCTACACTCACTGTCACTCACTGTCACTCTGCACTCACTGTCACTTTGCACTCACTGTCACTCTGCACTCACTGTCACTCTGCACTCACTGTCACTCACTGTCACTCTGCACTCACTAGCACTCTGCACTCACTGTCACTCTGCACTCACTGTCACTCTACACTCACTGTCACTCTGCACTCCCTCTGCACTCACTGTCACTCTGCACTCACTGTCACTCTACACTCACTGTCACTCTACACTCACTGTCACTCTGCACTCACTGTCACTCTGCACTCACTCTGCACTCACTGTCACTCTGCACTCACTGTCACTCTGCACTCACTGTCACTCTGCACTCACTCTACACTCACTGTCACTCACTGCCACTCTGCACTCACTGTCACTCTGCACTCACTGTCACTCTGCACTCACTGTCACTCTGCACACACTGTCCCTCTGCACACACTGTCACTCTGCACTCACTGTCACGCTGCACTCACTGTCACTCTGCACTCACTGTCACTCTGCACTCACTGTCACTCTGCACTCACTCTGCACTCACTGTCACTCTGCACTCACTGTCACTCTACACTCACTGTCACTCTACACTCACTGTCACTCTGCACTCACTGTCACTCTGCACTCACTGTCACTCTGCAGTCACTGTCACTCTGCACTCACTGTCACTCTGCACTCACTCTACACTCACTGTCACTCACTGTCACTCTGCACTCACTGTCACTCTGCACTCACTGTTACTCTGCACTCACTCTGCACTCACTGTCACTCTGCACTCACTGTCACTCTACACTCACTGTCACTCTACACTCACTGTCACTCTGCACTCACTGTCACTCTGCACTCACTGTCACTCTCGCACTCACTGTCACTCTCGCACTCACTCTGCACTCACTGTCACTCTGCACTCACTGTCACTCTCGCACTCACTCTGCACTCACTGTCACTCTGCACTCACTGTCACTCTGCACTCACTGTCACTCGCTGTCACTCTGCACTCACTGTCACTCGCTGTCACTCTGCACTCACTGTCACTCGCTGTCACTCTGCACTCACTGTCACTTGCTGTCTCTCTGCACTCACTGTCACTTGCTGTCACTCTGCCCTCACTGTCACTTGCTGTCACTCTGCACTCACTGTCACTTGCTGTCACTCTGCACTCACTGTCACTCTGCACTCACTGTTACTCTGCACTCACTGTCACTTGCTGTCACTCTGCACTCACTGTCACTTGCTGTCACTCTGCACTCACTGTCACTTGCTGTCACTCTGCACTCACTGTCACTCTGCACTCACTGTTACTCTGCACTCACTGTCACTTGCTGTCACTCTGCACTCACTGTCACTCTGCACTCACTGTTACTCTGCACTCACTGTCACTCTGCACTCACTGTCACTCTGCACTCACTGTCACTCTGCACTCACTCTGCACTCACTGTCACTCTGCACTCACTCTGCACTCACTATCACTCTGCACTCACTGTCACTTGCTGTCACTCTGCACTCACTGTCACTTGCTGTCACTCTGCACTCACTGTCACTTGCTGTCACTCTGCACTGACTGTCACTTGCTGTCACTCTGCACTCACTGTCACTTGCTGTCACTCTGCACTCACTGTCACTCTGCACTCACTGTTACTCTGCACTCACTGTCACTTGCTGTCACTCTGCACTCACTGTCACTCTGCACTCACTGCTACTCTGCACTCACTGTTACTCTGCACTCACTGTCACTCTGCACTCACTGTCACTCTGCACTTACTCTGCACTCACTGTCACTCTGCACTCACTGTCACTCTGCACTCACTGTCACTTTGCAGTCACTCTGCACTCACTGTCACTTGCTCTCACTCTGCACTCACTGTCACTTGCTGTCACTCTGCACTCACTGTCACTTGCTGTCACTCTGCACTCAATGTCACTCTGCACTCACTCACTCTGCACTCACTGTCACTCTGCACTCACTGTCACTCTGCACTCACTGTCACTCTGCACTCACTCTGCACTCACTGTCACTCTGCACTCACTCTGCACTCACTGTCACTTGCTGTCACTCTGCACTCACTGTCACTGTGCACTCACTGTCACTAACGGTCACTCTGCACTCACTGTCACTTACTGTCACTCTGCACTCACTCTGCACTCACTGTCACTCTGCACTCACTGTCACTCTGCACTCACTGTCACTCTGCACTCACTGTTACTCCGCACTCACAGTCACTCTGCACTCACTGTCACTCGCTGTCACTCTGCACTCACTGTCATTCTGCACTCACTGTCACTCTGCACTCACTGTCCCTCTGCACTCACTCCTCACTCACAGTCACTCTGCACTCAATCCGCACTCACTGTCACTTGCTGTCACTCTGCACTCACTGTCACTCTGCACTCACTCTGCACTGTCACTCTGCACTCACTGTCACTCTGCACTCACTCACTGCACGTGCAGTAAACTCACAGCCAGCGGCTGTATGGTTCCGTTTTTTCCTACTTTTAATTTGCACTATTTGACGAGAGCCCTTTTGCCCGCGGCCTCCCATTTGCAATGTCTTATTCTAGTGAACACTATAGCTACGGAATATCAGTCCACACAAAAAATTGTTTATAGAGGAAAAAAAATATTTCAAAGAAACTATAGACTCTGAAACGGTGCACTACCGTCCAGTATGTATGTGCAACTTACTTAATCCCGTTTTTTCGCCACTGCATTCAGGCCCTTGTAGTCAAAGAGAAAAAGAAACTCGAGGTACCACAAAGTTATGATTTCATGTAAAAAAAACGAGGTGGTTGTCTTTGGACGTGAACATGAAATGGTGGTCATTGCTTGGTTGTACTGCCCAGTGTTTACTTTAGCGCCTGGGAACTCGGAGGTAGCCGCAAGGGTGGGTGGAGAGATACCACGCCCACTCTTTTTTTTTGTGCCATTCCCTAACTTCACCTAACATTTGCACCTTTTACGATGGTGATTTACAGAACCGGTATGATTTTGTTCACGAAAATTACGTGCTTTTTTTTTTTTTTTTTTTTTTGTATGTCACACGCTAATGGCAACTCGAGGCGCCTGGTTGATCTTAGTACTCCGGAAAGGTGCAGAACTCCAACCAAAGATTCCAGTGAAGAACCCTCACCCCTCGACGGCCCTTTGAGCACCTATAAGTGCAGCTAGAGGGCGCGACGAGCTCATTAGTTCATGCTCATTCAGTCCTTGAGCTCTCTGCTGAGACTGCTTTTAGGAGTTCCAAAAACTACCCACGGGACAGAAGGACGACAGCCAGTCCTAGTACTTCATGCAGCATCGCTCACTGTCTCCAGATCGGGGCAGTGAGATGCATGCACGTACCGGGAGTGAGTCCTGCCATGCTTAGTGCTGCTGACTGGAAAGGCGGGGCCTCTCTTCTGACGTGGGGCCAGGTGGCAGCTATGCTGTTTGTTTGAAGTGTAATCAGCGTGTTGTGCACGCTAGTGCGGTAAAGAAAGTGGTTGGGTGGCGGACAAATACGGGAGGAGGCGATACTGACACATTCAGGGGCCGTCACGCATATATTCGATAGAAAAACCACATCCGATGTGTAGAGCGCCGCGCTGCCCCGCCCTTGTGGCTTTTAGGTGCTTTAATGCACAGAAAATGAAACTAGCGGTTCCACAGAGAATGCCCGGAATGGGGGTGGGGGGGGAGGGAAGAGACTTCAACTCGCCCATTAGTAAAACACGTAGAAATCACTAAGCGACAACCGCGGTTATGTGTTGAAAGTTAGAGAGCAGATGTGTGCTATCCCCTCTTTAGTGTTGTGGCCCTGCCTTCCTCCAGCCCGTACATTCAGGTAGGCTGTCCGGAGCAGCCTCCGACAGCGCGCTCCTTCCCTCCAATGTGCGTGACTTAGCATGTTTCTTCTGGGTGTTGCATGTCCAAACAAGCACCATTTGCGGCTCTACGAGCCCGACTTGCTTAAAATAATTACTTTCATTCAATTATATGACCGATTTGGACCACACCCACAAAGAAACTACTGTAAAAATCGCCTTGGCACCCATCATGTAGTGTCCTTCTAGCAACATTGCTTCCAGTGCTCCCCCACAGCCTGAACAGCTTCTAGGCACAAGGTGGAGCGGTATTAAAAAAAACTCCACATGAACTTGCGGATCAAACGTGCTTACCATCTGCCTTTTAGGCCAGCAGAAAAACAATGTGCGGAGTGAGCAGACTTTGAAAACCAAAAACCAGGACATTTGGCAAAAAAAGAAGAACTACAATTTTACAGCCCAGGGGCACAGAAGGACTTAGATGAGAGTGCTCATCAACATAGAAACACAGTCTCCAAGGTACTAAGGGAATGCATTAAATGCAACTTTTAAACCCAGTAGCTTGCATGTTGATCAAATAGCTTTTCTATAAGAGCTGCTATCTAGTTACACGCTGCAGACGAACGCGCGCCTGATACATGCAATGCAGAATGGTGAACGCACTCCCACCATCTGCATTGCATTAGAAGGGCACCCTGACAGCTCCTAATTAAAATTAATGGACTGCCGTGTGCGAAACCGCACAGAAAATGCCAAAAATGGCGGACGAAAATTACATATAGCCTATCGCGTCAAGGCTACTAAAAAGACAGCACAGCGAAGACGAATCACTATGCAGATGCCATAAAAAGTGCTCGCGCACTGAGGAATTTTTCAGGCAAGAGCCCTTAAACCCCTTAACAATAGGAGCTCGGAGCTCCGCCCCACTTCGTGGTGACGTAGGCCGAGCCCTAAAAAGCATACATTAATGCTGTTGTGCACTGTTTAACCTCACAGATGCAGAACATGGTGAGGACAATGATGTCCAGGACATCCAGCTCAGCAGCGCCTCTGCACCTGAAAACACACCAGCTTTGCAAAGCAACCAATCACGTGTCCCACAATCATGTAGGACACCTGTCTAAAGTTTGGTACCCTATCACACAGATGATGAGGCTGATGCAGCACCTCATGTCAGCAACCCACGAAGTACTACCGCCACAAGTAGATCATCCTTCAACCGGAGAGGCAGTTCAAGGTTGACAAGGAGACGACGCAGAGCACGAAGGCCACAGAAGGTGGAACAGTTGAATGAGGTCTGGGGTGGCTTGGAGGGACAGATGCTTCGGTCACATTGCCTGCAGGCAAAAAACACTAGATTGATCAAGGACGAAATTGCCAAAATGTCAGGTAACCTAGCTGTGCTTGCCACTAGTCTCCAGGAAATTACAAGAGTCATGCAGGAGGGTCAAATAGCACACAATGCACAGCATCAAGAACTCATGCAGCAACTGAAAATGCAAGTGGCGTCCAATAACACACTGGCCACAGCAACAGCTATGTTGTCACGTAGAATATCAACAATGCAGACCGAAATGTCCAATGATAATAGTGATGTTGCTACAGGATTACAGCAAGTCACAAACGCAGTAGAGATGGTGACTGCATCTACAAGTGGTGGAGACATCCCTGCACCAAATGTAATCAGTGAGGGTGCCTCAGGTATGATCAATACACCAATGCCAATTGTTAATGAGGCTAGACGGTCCAAACGCAGTGCCATCACATCCAGACCCAGCCTAGGGCAAGAAGATGCTGCTGCCGAGTGGCGTCTCGGTGTTCGGGGCAAGAAACGCTAGACTCCCACGCACAAATCCTGTTGAGATGGTGAATGAACCATTCTCACATTGTGACCTCATCACTGACTGACAAGTATTTTAATTTATTTAGAAATAGTGAATGTTTTTGGCAACAAAAGTGTGCCCCAAGTCACTTTTAAAGTGTGCCTCTGTTTCCAGGTCACATATTCTACTTATTAAAAATTACTTTGCACACCATACTGTCTTCGTGTCATCATTACTCACCTTAAAAGTAATTTTGTGTAATCTCCATTCTGCGTCTGCGTCCTTCTGCTGCGTCAGATCCTTGTTGGGCACGTTGGTGAAGGATTGGCTGGTTTTCATCCTCAGAGTCACTGTCAGAAAGGTCAATTTCCAGGCCTCCCTTTGTCGCTATGTTGTGCAGCATGGCACATGCTGCCACAATTTTGCAGCATTGCTCTGGGTTGTATTTCATTGCTCCTCCTGTCTTATGTAGACGTCTGAATCTGCTCTTTAGTAGCCCAAATGTTCTCTCTATCACATTCCTTGTTGAGATATGCGCTGCATTGTATCTTCTTTGGGCGGCTGTTGCAGGATTGAGATATGGTGTCATGAGGTAATTGCGCAAGGCGTATCCGCTGTCGCCTACATGTGAGAAAAGAAAATATGTCAACTATATGTTTCAGATATGCATTTGTGACAAGTTTGTAATGCTGTGTAGCACATATTTACCTAGCAAATGTCCCTCTCCAAAGTCTCCCCTTGCAAGTCGGGTCTGCATGCCACTTTGCCTGAAGATGAATGAATCATGTGCACTGCCAGGAAATTGCGCAACAATGTCGGTTATGATGGTTTTGGAATTACACACAACCTGAATGTTGAGGGAATGGTAGCATTTCCTATTTCTATACAAATATTCCTGTGTAGCTGGGGGACATATTGCAACATGGGTGCAATCTATATAACCAATTACTTGTGGGAAGCCAGCTATTTGATAAAATTCCTGCTTAGTCTTAGCTAGGTCATGGGCTGAGGTTGGAAAACTTATATGTGCATGTATCCCGGACATCATGGCATCAAGGAACGCTTTCAACATTCTTGATAATGCACTTTGTGAGACACCTCCGGCTACTGCAATCACTCCCTGAAAACTGCCTGATGCCAGTAGGTGTAGGCAACATAATATTTGTACGTGCATTGGGATAGCTTTGGTCCTATGTGTCTGTCATTGAAGAATGGGGTCCAATTCATTAATTAGATCATGTATCATTTGTCCATTCAGCCTATACTTATCGTATATTTCGTCATCCTGCTGCCCAAGCAAAGTTATGCGCACTCGGAATATGCGTTCATTGATTCGCCTCCTTCTCTGTCGAGCACCTAGCAGCCGCATCCTCCTCGCCATCAGGTACAGACCAGCCAATTTGAGCTCTGGGGCCTTGTGTGGGTGTGTTTTATACATTTTCAGTTGGTTTGCAGGTGTTTTAGGTTTGAATTTTATTTTTACCACCTGGTTGTGTTCCTTCTTAATTTGCAAGTGCAAAATTGCAATTTTCGAGAAAATCGCAATTAGCGATTTTTTATGCATATCAATTGCGATTCCTTATTTGCGAATCGGTAAATGCGATTCGCAGATAAGGAATCGCAATTGTATTCTCAGAATATTTTTTGCGATTTCTCATTTTTTGCGATTATTTAGCGATTTTCACAAATATTTGGATGATGCATTTCTACACTGGCAATTGCGAACGCAATTGCTCTGAAATTGCGATTCGCATCATTTGCGAATTCGCTAACGCTTGATGCATGTGCCTGTAAATTCCCAATAGGCTCTGTGCATTGGAATAATATATTCAGCAGTGTAGACGTAGGACAGAGGTCGACTAGGTCTCTACTGACTATATTAGACTTAAGGTTTGCCAGCTAGCTCAGAGGTCACTAGAAACTTTCTTGAATAAACGAGGAGGAGTTTAACCTCCCTGGATAGACAAGAAGGTATTAGCTTCTGACAACCATATAACATTTGCTCCCTCAGAATAAGAGTGTATCTCTAGAGTCGTGTGAAAACAATAGACAGCTATTTCACTCAGTCAATTGTGCGTACTTATTTTCACCAGAGTGCAGAGAAAAGAGAGACGGGCGTTTTCAATAAAAGGTGTAATTTATTGAGCAGTCTTCTTTCTCATGCAAGAGAAATGGATTTCCATAATTGCGCAATACTTAATGTAAAGTAAAGTGCGTACAGTAAAAAGAGTATTATGAAATAATACTGTAAAAGCATTGATATGGTTTCTTAGCCATAAGATACTTTAAAATGGATAAAATATATACATACACATATACATTGACTAACGTACTGAACTGGTGCTTCTAATATACTCCTATATAATATATGTACCTGACCTAAGCCTAATACGTGGGAAGGAGTAAGTAAGTAGCAGTTTAAGTTAAGTTGGTTTTGCCAAGAATCTGACTCAAGAATTCTCTTTAAGGATTTAGTCAGCTCCGTACCTGGGTAATAGAATGCAGGAGGTCTGGTATCTCTCTTTCAGGACTCGATATCCCAGCAGCCCGCAAAGGCGGCTGAGAACACCGGAGCTGGATTTCTCGGCAGGAAAAAAGACAGCGTCTCTCTCAGTGCGTCAAAAGGGAGGGGCAGCGTCCGTGGGCTCTCGCATCAGCTGGGCTCTCTGGCAAGTAGATAGCTGCTCGGCTCCAAAACCACCACTGTGTGTTTGCTTAAAGCAACGTTGGTATATTTATACCTGAAAGGTGCCGAGTTTGACGTAAGGTTTGGACATAAGACGTCAATAAAGATGTCACTAAGAACTGACTGTTCCTTTAGTGTTCGCAGGAGTTCAATGACAAATCAAAACAAAAGCAAATGGGGATTTCCCAGGTTGCTGGAGGTTTGGTGTGTCGAAAGAACTTGTTGTGCTCTCTAGGAATCTAAGGAAGTAGTTTTGCCGTGCTTTGGACTGCAAGGGCTATTTACTAAATATGGATCTGATTCTTATGCCATTATAGGGATATTATTGATTATAGCCGTACAAGGGCATTAAATAGCAATATTGATTTAGGTTCCTAGATAAAAACACAATAGAACGTTGTATGACAAGTTAGTGAGTAACTAAACTTACCTGACATTATAGACAATATTGAATGTATTTAGTCAATGTATTTTCTATAACTTAAAACAAGAAACAATACCATTCCTGTTAAGCAAAGTCTTAAGGGAAAAGAACACATTCAGTAAGGAACACTAGACAGACTTTTGAATTAAGAAGGAACATTAGTGAAAAACACAAGATATTCAAGGATTGATAGAATAGATAACAAGCAACTGCATCGAGAAAGGTTAGTAGAGGAACACAAGGAAATTAATAGTATAAAAATTAGACAAAAAACTGAGAGGGCTAGGTTAATGAATGTTAGGTAATTATAGGTTATAAGCAGTGAGAAAAATAAAGAACCGCAAGCTACAAGGTTGCAGATAAATACTAGAGGGGAGGCTAGTTCGAAAGTTGAAGGGGTAGGTAATTAGTAGGGTTTGACTAAGTTATAGATGAGGAATAGAGATAGAGTAAACACCTGGGGGCCGACTCCGAACCGGTAAAAAGCGTTCCGAATAGCCGTTCGGAGCGTTTTTCCAGTACGAATCGTACCCTGCAATGTCCCCCGTACAAACGACCAAATACGATTCGTTTCCAGGAGCTGGACTCCGTACGAATCGTACAGAGACCGTACAAATCAAATCCCCGTACAAGTCTCACTCGGAACCCATTGTACACGACATCTGTACGGTTCCCAGCTGGTTTATACGACCCAGCAAGTACGATACGTGTCGGGTACGCACCGTACGACCCTTTTCCTACGGGAGCTGAAAACAGTGGTAAAAGCAAAGTTCGCCCCGAAACAGGTACGGTACGCCCCCTGTGTATGGCACGTGCCCCCATGATCGCAGGGGTATGGCGCATACCCCTGCGATCATGGGGGGTACATGCCGTATACCCAGCCTACATGGGGTATGCACCACACTGTACCCCATGTACGCTGGGTGTACGGCGTGTACCCCATGTATGCTGGGTGTACGGCACATACACCCCATGATCGCAGGGGTACGTGCCGTACCCCTGCTTTCATGGGGGGTACGGCCGTACGGTGTGTATGTGATTGTGCGCTTTTCCGTACGAATCGCCCTTACCTGACGTGGACCATACGACTCGCATCCTGATACCCCGGTCTGGATCGTACTCGTCGGGTCGTACTGCGTGTGTACGAGTCGTACGGAACGGCTCCGGATGCGATTCGTACGGACGGTAATTTTACCGGATCGGAATCGTGCCCTTAAAGTATTGACAAAGTAGTGTGATAATGATGTCTAAATATACACAGATACACAGTGTTATTCTGGTCAATGAATAGTATCTTTTGCATTTTAGTAAAACATATTTAGTATTTTAGAATGGGTAAGGTGAATAGACATATTCTACATTTTTTAGTTGTGTATTTTACTCTAACAGCCTGAGTCTTTTTCTATAGTCATAAGGAGTGACTTGTTTCAAAATTTAAGAAAAGCTAAGAACAGGATATCCTTATAAGTAATTATATTTATATAACTTTGCAAAGGACTAAAACTCTACTAATGGAATGTTATTAGATAATAGTATTTATATAGTATTTTTTGGAGGTCAAAAAAGGTGAAAACTAGTTTTGTATTATATATTACGAAACGTGATCAAATTAACTGTTTATATTTTTATACAAGAAGCGAGAACATAAAGGAAAAATTATGGAAAGAGAACAGCCTCATACTGAGGACATTTTGGATATTTGCTTCAGTATAATTGAAGAACTAATCGTATCTGCCATAGGCAATGAGAGTGAAAAGGGGAAATTAGCGCTGGAGACATGAGGTGTGATTTCGAAGAGGAAAGCTTGGATGGAGAACTTCTGGAAGTATTAAATTATGTTGAAAGTTTAGAACAAATTAATTCAGAAACTGCTAACGAGGGAATTGATCTGTATGACATATCTGATGAACTTCTATTGGAATGTGTGTTAAATTATGAGATGTTAATATAATAAATGTATTGTTTAAAAATAATAAAGGTTTGAGCACTATCTACTAATGTATTTAGTGTACTAAAAGTGAAGCAATTATAGATTCAGTTATATATTCTTTAAATGTTTGTATTAATTTAAAATATGCAAAGTGGGTCTGAGGGCATGGATTGCTTAAAATCCGTATGGAGTATACATGCAGTCTTGTATGCACCTGTAAACTTGTGTTTTATGCCTTCAATTCCAGTCTGTATCCTTAGACTTCCTCCAAACACTCTGACACTGCTGTTTTAGTATTGTAGTGAGCCAGTCAGCAGTATGTTCTTTTCCTTTTTTTTTGTTGAATTTTTTATTAGGAAATAAGACATGTATTACCATAGAAACAAAACAGCTCAATTTCAATACAAATTGTTCCCACATGTCATATCTCCGTATTTCAAATTATACTCACCCCAGCCACCCCCCACCCCAGTCGGTTCGTCGGAGGAGAGAAAAGAGCCAAACAAAAACATTGACCGGACATTTCATACAAACAATACAGGGATAGAAAAGCAATACAGCCCCAATACATATGTATACATAAATGGAGACAAAGAGATGAAAAAGCCAACCAAAAAAAAAAAGATCATTATTATCTGTATTCAAGCCATGTGGATAAAGGTTCCCACATCCGCTCCCCATCTCTCCGGGCTCTAGCTCCTCTCCTTTTAAATACAGAAATGTCCCAGTTGTACGTATTAATAAATTTACTCAGCCAGACATGTACATTTGGGGGAATAGGGTCAAGCCAGACAGTAGTTAAACATAGTCTAAAAACAGTCATTGCAATAAAAATCAGCTTCCGTTCGGGTTCCGACATATTTTGCTCGATAATCCCAAGCATAATAGCCTGAGGTGTCGAAACCACGTCAAAGCCAAACATTTGACCCAAATACTGCTCCACTTTTTGTACTAGAGGAGCAAGTTCAGGGCAGGACGCAAGCATATGCACACTATCTGCCGCTAGTTCCCCACATCGTGGGCAGTTTATCCCCGCAGTACCACCCCATTTAAATATTCTGGCAGGGGTAATATACAGGTTACACCAGGTTTTAAAACATTGTACTTGCAGATTGGCAGAAAAAAAAACAGATTGACTAAAAAAAAGTGCATCTTCACAAGCCCCCTGCTCAGCTTGAACCCCAGGATTCCAGCGTACAAAATGCTTATTCAAATCATCAGACTATCAACATTTTATAAATCGGGGATAAAGCTGTTTGACCCCCTTTTAAAGCTTCAATTATCGTATTAGGAGCCCACCATGTTGTCTTTCTACTAAAAAAATTCCTAATCTGTAGAAACTTTAAAAATTGTCTATTACATAATCCATGTTTTGTTTTAATTTTTTCGAAACTCATCAATCCTGGTATAGAAGCTATATCCCCAATCCTCCTAACCCCCTGAGAGAGCCAGACCCTGAAAAAAGCATCCTGAAAAATATCTGGAAATAGCAAATTATCTGCAAATGGAGAATATATATGTAATCTACCAATATCAAACATTTTCCGGACTGACACCCATACTTTATATGCACCCAAAAGTACCTTGAACCTCACCCGCTTAAAATACGAGTAATCAATTTGTCTAAACAAAAGTTCCTGTGCAGTAGATCCTAAAATTAGATGATAGATCGAAATATCATCACAATCTGGCATCTCCATATCCAGTAAATCAGTAATACGTCTTAGTGTAATTGCAAAATAGTAAACCTGTAGATTTGGTACCGCCCAACCCCCATTGTCTCTAGGGAGAGTCATATATTTCAAAGCCCGTCTTGGTCGTTTGCTGGCCCATAAAAACCATGAAATTATCCGGTCGAATTTCTTAAACCAGCTAGCGTCAATTGGTAGTGGGATAGCTCTTAGACAATACAAAATCTTAGGTAGGAAAATCATTTTAATTACGTTGCATCTGCCCAATAGGGTCAGATGTAAAGAATTAATTTGTCGTGCCTCCACGTCTAATTTCCGAATTAAAGGACCTAAATTTAATTCGACTAGTTCATCAGGATTTGCACTTATCTCTATCCCCAAATATTTAGCTTGTCCTACAATGTGGGGGTCTGTCCAATCAATTTTTTCATTACAAATAATTTGTGTCTTGGCCTCGTTTAAGTGGTACCCAGAAATTGCTCCGAATTGAGAAGTTAGCATTTGAATTCCTTGAAAAGCTGACAATGGAGAGTCTGTTAAAATGGCGAGGTCATCAGCATATCCAAGGATTTTTGTATCGCCTCCTTTAGCGTGTACTGGTCGGATGGATGTTTCATTTACAATTTTCCTAATTAAAGGATCGATATATATCGAAAACAAAAGGGGAGAACAGGGGCACCCCTGCCTAGTTCCTCGACTTATGTTGATTATCCCCGATTGAATCCCCATGATTGAAACCTCAGCTATAGGTTGTGCATACATACTCTTTAAAGCACCAATAAATTTCTCTCCTATACCATAATGCTGGAGAGCAGCCCATAAAAAAGGCCAGGAGACCCTATCAAAGGCTTTCTCCGCATCCAGCAGAATCAAAGCCATAGGGTCTCCTGTCACCTTAGTATAGTCAAAGAGCGTTATCGTGTGGCGGATATGTGCAATGGTTTCTCTACCTGGCACAAAACCATGTTGTTGAGGGGTAACCAGTTTTTTAATTACTCTAGCAAGCCGATTAGCAAAGATTTTAGAATATATTTTTATATCGCTATTTATTAATGTTATTGGTCGATAAGACCCTGTATCGGCCGGTATTTTCCCTTTTTTTAAAAAAATCACTATCCTTGCTTTCCGCCAGGATTCCGGAGGCTTACCCTCCTTAACAACCTGTGAGAATACCTCCAGCATTAAAGGTGCCAGTTGTACTTTAAAGGTCCTGTAGAATTCTCCAGGTAAAAAATCTGGACCAACTGCCTTGGCTCTTGGAATAGCACCTACAACCGTCCCTAGTTCTTCTATACAGAGTTTAGCCTCCAACATTGCTACTTCATCCTGCGTTAACCCCCCCACCTCTATATCATCAAGATATTTTTGTATCTCTTTTAGCAGACCCCATTGTCAGTAATATCTTCCTTATATAATTTTTGATAAAACTTCTGGAAAGCTACAGCAATAGCCTCTACATCTGAAACTAACCCCACATCGGGGTCCAGAATTTCTTTAATACGAGACGCTGCTTCTCTCTCTTTGGTTCTAACCGCTAACAGTTGTCCCGCTCTCTCGTTGTTTTCATATACCTTGGATTGCCACGCCACATACTTAGCTGCCGCTTTCCTCTGAGATAATTCTGTTATAGCTGCTTTAGCAATAGTGATTTGTGTTTGGGCCACATCCCCAATGCTTCCATCCGCTAGCGTTTTTACTAGGGTTAACTCTGCCTTTTCAAGCTTCTTGTAAAGTTCCTGCAATTTTATTTTCTCTCTTCTCTGACTCTCCCATCCATACCCTGTAGTTTCACCCCTTATTCCCGCCTTCAATGTATCCCAGATATTCTCTATATTAGTACTCCCTGTGTTCTCCGTAATAAACTGCATAATCCATCTTGTCATACAATCAATGTAGCCCCTATCGTACAACAAACCTCTTTTAAAAGTCCAGATATTGGGTTTCTTAACCCTCTGGTGAATTTGAACCTCAAGCACCAGTGGATTGTGGTCCGAAATCCCCCTCGGGTATTTAACTATGCTAGATCCTTGTATTAAACTTGAAGAAATAAAAAAATAATCTAATCGAGAATGAGTTTTGTGAGGCGCCGAAAAAAAAGTATATCCGGGATCGCTACTTCTGAAATAAGCCCAGGTGTCGATCAGACCATGTAATTCTAACATTTGCATTAAAGACTTATAAACTTTGGGTTTCCGACCCTTATATTCCTTGTATGGATATCTCAAATATTCACTACCTATATTAATATTGAAATCCCCACACAGTATAATCGGGGCGGGCCACCCTACAAGTTCTACCCTGAGCCCATTATAGAGTTCTGGATCATCTAATATTGGTCCATAAACAGAGCAGTGTAAAATGCCTACTCTGAATATTGCCTTGAACTATAACCCAGCGACCATATGAATCCACCAGTGAGCGAGTGACATCTATCAGTCCCCGACGGGCCAATACTGCCACTCCTTTGGTTTTTGCTTCTAATCTGGTCCATGCAACCAGTTGGAAACCCTCAAACTCCAGACACTTGTGACGGGAGCTTTCAATATGTGTCTCTTGGAGACAGATTATATCAGGGTTTAGATAGCGGATATCTTCTCTAAACTGGCACCGCTTACAGGGGTCATTGAGCCCGCAAATATTTATTGAAGCGATCCTGACATTAGCCATCCCTGATAAGTGCGCTTGCCATCCAAATCATTAGCACCCATTCCAAAAAAAGGGCTTTTAACAAAACACAACTCTGCATTCTACAACATTTTCTAAACTGCCCCCCTCCCCATGAGGAACTGACCCCCCCCCACCCCCCTCCACCCCTGACAATCAGGCAAAAAAGGTCCACGGACCCTTGCGATGCCTCCCACGTGCAAGGTGCAGCCTGGTCACCCCCTGATCTCCCAAGGGCCGACAATCCTTAAACCATAGAAGAGGGAGTAGAGAAAGCAAAAAGAGGCTGCCCTCTCAGTTCATACCATCTAGATTATAAACAGCTTGAACAGCAAAATCACTGTATCCCAATATCCCCAACATACAATTTTTTTTTCTTTTTCCCTTACAAGTCCTAGGGGGATCACAAAAGGAAGAAGGAACAAGGAAAAGCAACAACACTCTTATAACCATATAGCTGAATCACCGGCCAAGCCAATATCTCTTGTCAGTCTTGCAATTCTTTTAAGTAGCTCTCAGCTTGAATTTCCGATGTGAAGACCCTTAATTTTCCTTGATGTATCACCTTCAGCCTGGCCGGGTTCATCAAAAATACCTCACACCTCTTTTTTTTAAATGGGGCAATCAGTTGTCGCAACCGCCATCTCCTCTCCACAGTGGTGTGGCAAAAATCTGGTCTTACAAAAAAGGTGTGACCCTCCGCAGTCCTTCTAGCGTCTGGTCGTGCTTTCTCAAAAATCGCTTGTCTTAACAAAAAATTGCCAAAAAAAATCAAAATGGCCCTAGGTTTTTGCTCCCCCCCACCGTGTCTCTTTGAATTTCTGACTCCCAAGACCACTGGGCCAGCTCTGGAAATGCAGCTTTAAATAGTTTCAAAACACAGCCTCTAATATCCTCGCCCTCCCTTTTTTCTTCGATACCCAAAAGGCGTAAGTTGTTCCTTTGAAGCCTATTTTCGGACTCCTCAAGTTTCCACATAATGTCCGAATGTCCTAGCAATAACTTCTGCACAAGCTTTAGTGTTTTTACGAATAGCCCCTTGTATTTTTTTCGTTGCTCGCTGCGCTCTTTTATGCTCTTGCCGGGCTTCGCTCTGTATAGACTTCAGCATAGCATAGATCAAAGAATTAGAAGGGGGTGCTGTATTCTCTGTATCAACCAGTGTGTTCCCTAATTCTTGCCTCTGAGAACCTGTGGTGACCCCAGAATAGTCCCACTGGAGGTTATTACTAGTGTCAGATTCACTCTCCCGGCGATTTTGGCCCAACTGTAAAGACCTCCTATGTAGCCTGGGTGCCTTTTTTAGCATATCCGCGGTATTAGGGGGACTGCCTTCGCTAGATGAGCCTTCTGTTTGCTCAGAATCGGTTGTTTCATCCGTCCCTTCCACTGGTGAAAAGAAGCTATCCTCATCATGCTTTTCCTGCACGCTATCCACATCTATCTCTGTTTCTAAGCGCCCCCCTTCCAGGGTTTGTTGCATAGGGGTTCCGTCAGAGGCCATATCTATAGTCTGACCACACTCGAGGGGGTTGTTAGTCTGTACATTTTTTCCAAGCCCTTGGAACTCTACATCTTGGCCTGCGTTATCGCCAGGAGAAGACCTGCCAGTAGTTTTGTTGGCCGAGGTTTTCCCGGAAAACATCCCCGGTACCGTAAGTACTTTAGGCTGAATGGGTATTTTAGGACCTGCGGGCCCCCCTTCCTTTCTGGCCCCCGTCTCAGTATGAGCCATTCCTACCGATTGCCCTTTCTCCACAGTTTTCCCTTTCATTGCCACTGTCTTTTTAGCACTCACCAGCGCAGCTTTCTCGAGCTTTGCCTCTTTCTCCGCCATTGCCCGCACTTTTTTTTCAGCCAGCGTCTCCGAGACCTTCTGTTTAGCCCCGGGGGATTTTGCCGCTGTCCCTGACCCTGGCGTTGTTCCGTTCCTGCGATGCGGCATATCACGAGAGCAGCTGCTGAAGTCTCCGACTGTGGTTAAGGTCTTCCGGCCGGTCCCGCTGTCATTCCCCGGCTTCTTCCTGCTGCCAGTTTCCTTCTTGCACTCGGAGCCGGGCTCCAGCTCTCTAGTCGGCTTCTGATCTAGCCACGCCCGCAGCACTCTCAGGTGAGTGCGAGAGCGGAGTTCTGTGCAGATCAGCCGCGCACACCTCAGCCGGAGGTTGCGATCTTCCCAGTCGAGTACCATAGGATACAGTGGAGCCTCAGATCTATAACAGAATTGCCGAAGATCACCCCTCCATGCTTCTGTCTTACTCCCTCATAGACGCTGCAAATTGCCGAACGAAACCAGGGAGTGACACCCGCACATTCACGCAGCCGCCATCTTGCCCCAGCCACGAGCAGTATGTTCTTTTCCATTGTACCGTGGTAAAACTGAAGCTGTAATAAATTTTGTGAGGAACTTTCTTTGCAGAAGTGTAATAATCCAGTCAGTATCTAGATACTCATGGATTAAAAGAGGGCTTAGTCCATAGGCTGTTTCAAACCTCTATAGATTGTGCATGCATTGTTCTATGCACCAGCAAACTTATGTTTTATACGTTCAATTCCTCAATGTGTATCCTTATACTTCCAGCAAACATTCTCACACTAGTGTTTCAATATTGTAGTGAGCCATTCAGCAGTATGTGTTTATCTGTATACTGTGGTAAAACTGAGGTTGTTATGAATTCAATCAGGTTCTTTCCTTGCAGAACTGTAATCATCCAGTCACTACCTAAGTAGTCATGCATTAGGGCATAGACTGCTTCAAACCCTTATAGACGATGCATGCAGTCTTCGATGTACTTGCAAATTTGTCTTTTATACGTTCAATTTACCAGTTTGTATCCTTACACTTCCACCAAACACTCTGTCACTGTTGTTTTAGTTTTGTAGTGACTCATTCATCGGTATGTAGTAATCCATTCACTACATTAAAACAATAATGGCTCATATACAATAACTGGCATATCCCTAGGAAAATGTCAGTTATTGTGCTCCGTGACACCACCACCATGGATGTGCTGTATTTACAATGCGGTGTACCATTGGGAAAAATGGCACATAAATGTGATGTATCTGTGCTGTAAAGGTGGTGCTTTGTTTGAGTTATGTTGCAAGTGGAACATTTCTCTAGCAATGCTCTGGGGGCCCTATGCTCAGACTGCTATGTCAATCCTTACACCTGCTTCAAGGAAGTGCAGGGGTTTGACACAACATGAGCCCAAAAGTGACAAAGTGTAATCTTGTATATTTCAGTCAGCCACATTTAGGAGGTGTTCCTGCGCCGGAACACCCCTCCCCCTCCCCATGTAGGAATGTCTCCTTCTGGTACAGGGTTTTACAATGTGACGCACCTCCCAGATACATCACATTCTAAATACCACATACCATGGCGCATCTTTTGCACCACCGCTTCATCAGAAAAGTGATGCAACAGCGGTGTAAAAGAGGCACAATGGTGTTGTAAATCTGCCTATAACTAACACTTACAAATTCACCCAGGCAGTTTCACTAGCAGTGCATTCTTTTTGAATTTACTTTTGTTATTATTTTACATTAAAAATATGAAATGTAACTTTAAAAATAAAATAAATATAAGTATTTATAATAAAAATGTAGGAAATTACTACAAAAAGAAAGAAATATAATAATTAGTATATTTTAAAATTATCATTTACAAAACCTTAGAAATTCACTGAAAAAACCATAGGTTTCAGGCACATTATAGTTAGGAATTAGCATTTAAAAAACCTTAGAAATTCACTGAAAAAAACATAGGTTTCAGCCACGTTATAGTTAGGAATTAGCATTTAAAAAACCTTAGAAATTCACTGAAAAAACCATAGGTTTCACCCATGTTATAGTTAGCTGAACATTTCTCTCATACAAAACCATTGAAATTCCTCCGTTATAGTTAGCTCAGATAACTATAACTCGCGCGCCGCAATGCACTGATGATGACGTCACATATTACATCACTCATGACATGGTCAGTGACATCACTCATGACATCTCAAATGACATCACTGATGACATCACTGATGACATCATCCAGTGAATGTGTATCTTTCTGAAAAATCTATATTTTTATATATGTATATCTAAAGGTCGATGGAAGAATAAATGGTTAAATAAGTGTCTGAATGGATTTTTCTGAATACCAGAATTGCCCTAAATGCTTTTGATTAAACACTTGTTAAGGTCATACATAATTTCATGTACTATACAGAAACGAACTTTGATACCTACATACCAAGAGAACATCTACGATTGTTTTTTTGTTTTAAAAATAATTTTTCTTTCCTTGTAACATATTAGGAAAATAATCTAATACCAATCTATCCATTTAACAATGAGCATTTGTTTTGAAAAACCGTGAAATGTAAAGTACAATGGCGTAATTTTACTTTTAAACAGGACATTGTCTGACATAGGTGAACTGTTGTAAATAATCGAAAACTACATGTCCCAGAATTCATGGGAGTAGTAGAAACTGAAAGCAGTATAAACAGTTGTAGGAAAGTAGTGCCACCCGCTGAAACGCGTTGGTGTGTTAGACTGGGCACTGAATAAATACTAAAACTTGGAGTTGCTGTGTGCGGCGTCCTTTGTGGTAAAAAAAATATATATATATATACATACATATCTATACTACTATTATAAAGAGAGAAGTGTGTCCTTTGAATCAGGTAAACTCGAAAACTACACCACCAATACAACTTTGAAAACGTCAGGGCAAGCCGATGGACATAGGCTATATTAAAAGAACAAATATACGTTCTTTAATACATTTTATATAAAAAAAAGTAGTCCCTTGGAAGAAGCGCCGGCCGCGACATGCATGCTGACATCAGGACCGCGGGGAGGAGCGGCGTACAGGAGCAAGAGGAAGAGTGGGGGACGTGAGCGCGGGGAGGAGCGGCGGACAGGCGGGGAGGAGCGGTGAGGAGTGGCAGATAAGCGGAGAGGAGCGGTGATGACCGGCGAGGAGCGGCAGAGCGGTGAACTCAGGAGCAGGTAGGAAAGACTCCCACTGCTCATGCCTCTTTGCGGGTACAGCGGTGACGACCGGCGTGGAGCGGCAGAGCGGTGAACTCAGGAGCAGGTAAGAAAGACTCCCACTGCTCATGCCTCTTTGCGGGTACCGCAGCAGTGAAAGCCTTGCATGCTATGTTGGGTACATCCGGCTACCGAGTGATGCAATTCAGTGGCCTGATTTCCACCCACATCCTGAGGATATGCTACACTTTGTTGCCAAAGCAGCTCAGGCGTCATGTCTAATCTGCCGACAGAGCACCAGGAGGAAGCGAGCACCTGCGGGTGTGCTCCGGGGGACACAATGACAACGTCGGGGCGGGCAGGGGCACTGAAGCAGCCTTAAGGTCAGGGCGGGCGGGGGCCCTGGCCTGAAGCAGCCTTTTGCTCCCGGACAACGTCGGGATGGGCTGCTAGAATATATATATATATATATCCAGAGATATAGATTTTACAAGCAATAATGAATCAAAGCAATTTCACTCAACTGAGAACAAGCCTTGGCAATGTCAACAAATTGGACACTTAGGGCCCGATGTAGGTAAATTCATTTTACCACTTCTTAAATACCGAATCATACAGATTCGTGGGAGTATTTACAGAATAAAATAGGTCCAACCTTTTCGAGGTTTAAATATATACAAATCAGAAGTTGGACACAGGCATATAACGATCCACAATTAAAACGCAGCAAGTTTCCACTCGGAGGGCATAGTCAACTAATAACAAATTTGGTTGGTACCCCCTCAACTAAACGTGAGATTTCACAATGGTATAGACTCCTTCTAGATTAATCTGATGGGGAATTTAAGTTACCAACCCAACTTTGGGGTGATGTAATATCGACTCAAGACGTACAAGAACTCTGGTCCATCTCATTTGAGCTTCTAAAAAATATGGTAGAAACCATCTTTTTACCCTTCACAGGGCATATTACTCTCCCCAAAGATTATCCAAATTTACCTCAGGGAACTCAGTGGCATGTGCAAGGTGTGGGCTGATTGCAGCTTCAGATATCCATATGTTTTTTGAGTGTCCCCGAATAGCACCTTATTGGGTGGCCATAGGTAAGACTCTTACGGCATCATTAGGTACCCCAATTATTATAGACCTACCATTAGTGATCTTCGGAGTTCTGAGGACAACTCAAAAATACAGCTAGAAGCCTGGTCTTCTACACGATCCTTCTGGCAAGAAGAGAGATCTGCAGGAGGTGGAAGGATCCTATCCCTCCTTCCCATGGGGACTGGCTATCATCAACGTTACAACTGCACGAATGGATTTAGCCAGATCAGGAAACCAAAGCAAAAGGACCTTTTGGCATTTGATTGTATGGGCACAATAAAGATCCGGGGTTGTTTTTTTTTTTTTTTTCCCGGGTCCAATGATTATTCTACTATGGTGCCAATTCAAACCCTGTCCGGTCATACCCCGGCCTAGGCCCAGCAGTAGGCCTCCCCACTGGTAGCCTAAAAGAATATCAAGCTGAGACAGTTGCGGGATTTATGGCCTTTCCACTCGAGCGAAATGATCCCTCCAAGTTATAATACTGTGTAAACTGGTCTAATGCTTATTCTTAATGGCTTTCTTAAACCATGGTGGATATGAGGACAAAAAAAATAAAAATACCATTCAATGTGCGTATATCAATCATCCATAAACATACAACAGAAATTCAATAAAATCTAAAACATTTTATGTTTTGTTTACGTATGAAACAACAAGGACCAAAACCCCTTGTTCTGTACACTAATAAACACGAATTCCATATTGCATGATGGATCACTATATTCCAAAATTATTGTATAAATCAAATATTATGTTCCTTGTATTCCAATTCTAGGTGCCGAAGTATGTTTCTGTGAGGACCTGGATTACTGGTCACACCTTCCTCAGGGCACAAGGTAGATAAAAACCAATCAAGAGGGGAGGAAACTAAAGCAAATCCAAGGGCAGAGAGATTTAAAATATGATCACATGTAGTACGGACAGAGGCCCCTAACCCAATAAAAGGATTACAAAAGAAAGAAATCTCAAATACAGAGTCCTCTGTGCCTCATCAACAGTGCAAGACTTGGAACATAAACCAGCCCTGGCAATTGATGCAGACCGGGCCCCTTGGGAAGTGAGGGGCGGGCTGCTCGTGGAAAACACTGCAGCTGATTTCGTTACAGGGGGCTGATATTGCAGCTATGATTTAAAACCAGCCTGGTAATAAAAACGGCCCCCAGGGGTCCAAAATTGCCCCCCCCTGGCGGCCCATCGGGGAAAAGCACGGTGCCTGCTAAGGCCAGTCCGGCCTTGCTCATCAAATAGCGATACAGTTCAGCAAATAACTGGTCAAATATGAAGGAAAATCCCCTATTTGCCGAAGAAAAACAGTATGATAGAGCCACTCTGCACTATTCTAGAGTTAGTAAAATTAGAGATACTAATTGACCGAAATAACAGTGTCCTAGAATCAGCCATTTAAAATATTTTCCATTAGGCAGGTTGTTTCTTGTTTGGATTGTGGTGGTCTTGCTGCAACAGTAAAAGTCAAAGCACTGCTCTGAGGATTTTCACTATTCATCGATTAAAATGTGATAACTTTCTTCCAATTTCTCTACTCCTTTCTTATCCCTCTTCTTATGTGTGCACTTCTCTGGCTAGACAGTTACCTGCTGTCACCACGCTGAACAAGAGAAATGAGATGGAACAGGATACAGGAGAAGGACGGAGACATAAAGAGAACAACAAAGTGAAATATGTTAAGTAAAGGAAGAAGGTGATGAAGATAAGATGTGCTGTAGAAAGATATGTAAGTTATGGAGATAAGTAAAGAGAAAAAGATAAGGTAGCCAGAAATAAAGCTAATGAGAGGTAGTTAGAGGAAGATGCAGCTACAAAAAGAGAGGACAAGAAATAGGTGCAGTTTTAGAGTGTGGTAGAGAGAAATAAAGAAAGGAGGAAGGAAATGTAGAGAGATGCAGAGGAATACAGGGGCATATTATCAAGGGGGTTTATCTCCTCTTTTTTGGCTTTAAAAGCCAAGAAAGCAGAGATAAAATCATCTCCCTATTACCTAGCTGTGGCTAACACCAGTTAGAGACAGCTAGTTGGAGATAGCGACCATCTTGGGCCCCCTTTGCATGTCAGTGATATTTATCACTAATGACATGCAAAGTGCGTTGTGCCAAGATGTTAGCGACTGGAAACAGTCGCTAACATCGCTATCTCCTATTACCAAGCGCGAATCTCTCCAAAAGCTAACACCTGCCCTGAGCAGTTCTTAGCCATGTTATCCAATGGGAGGTGGATAACATGGCTAAGAGCATTAGCTCGGTAATGCATGAATATCGCTAACTTTTCAGCGATATTCATGATTGCAGCTGATTTTTATCGCATTTGCGATAAACCTTGGTAATACCAAGGTTTATTTGCGATAAAAATCGCCGCAGCTCTGCAGTAAATTTTTGTCTCTAACCAAGCAATAGCGATAATTATCGCTATTGCTTGGTAATATGCCCCACAGTTCTTCACCTGGTGAGGTAAAGGTGGAAGCGATGTAGAGAAATAGGTGAATTTCAGAGAGGTAAAGGTAGTACGAGGTGGGGTAGACAGTTAGACTTAGGGAATAGCAAATAGATGCAATGTAGAGAGAGGATAATGATAAGAGTAATACAAAAATGGTCAGGTCAAGAAAGCACTGAGGAAGACAGAAAGGTAGAGTGAGAGGTCAAAAGTATAAAGATACGTGTTGTACAGAGCAGAAAAAGAAGTTGAGATACATAGAAATAGGGAATGAGTGATGAAATGTATACACAGGTAATGAGTTGTGGGAGGAAGAGATGGGGAGGGAAAGCGATCAATTGAGAAAGAGGGGGCTGAGAGAGATACTTGAGGTGGAGGTGTGAGTTGAAATGGAGAAGACGGTCCACAGAAATATATGTGTTTACGTGAGCGAGAAAAATCCAATGGGGAGTTGATGATATAGAAAAAGAAGCAAAGAAATAGAGGTAGCCAGAAAGGAGTAAGATATTTAGAAAGGTGAAAGAAAGAGTACTGAGGTATAACACGTGAAGAGGTGAGGTAGTGAAAAATAGTGAGGTAAATATGAGATGTTAGGTTGTTATAGATCGGTGGGGTAGAAAATGATGAGTCACTGGGGAAATGTGAGTTAGGGCCATATGTATGAAGGTACCGATTTGCGATTCTGAAATAGCGATTTTTAAGAAATCGCTATTTCAGAATCGCAAATTGGTATGTATGTACAAATTCGCTTTTTTTAGCGAATTCTTAGTATTCCTTAATTGCGATTAGCAAATTGCGAATCGCAATTAAGGAATTCTTTCCCATTCATTCCTATTCAACCCTCCCCACTAATTCTCTGCTAGCCACTCCACAAGGTCACCTCTGTTATTTCCTAGCGCTTGGACGCCCCTGGGCAGCAATTTGCGCTCTATAAATTTACCTTCATTTCATTCATTTCATTTAATTTCATTTCATTTAATTCATTTCATTCCTATGGGCCAGGAGGCCCATAGGAATGAATGGGAAGGTATTCTCAATTTTGCTATTCGCAATTTGAAAATCGCAAATTGAGAATAATTTCAAGGGTGCAGGGGTGTCCAAAGCACACCCTGTTGCACCCCTGAAATATGCATGGGTGCACATGTGGCACACATACATGTCCTAAGGGCATGTATGTGCGTCACATGGCACTTTGAAAAATGATGAAATGAGCATTTTTCAAGGAAATCGCAACTTACCACCAACTAGATGTTGGTGGTAATTTGCGATTCCTTAAGGGCATTTTGAATTTTTTTTGGGCTTCATACAGTGCATTTAAGGAATCGCAAAATTTGTGATTCATTAAATGCAATTGCAAAAAAAGGGATCGCAAATTTTGCGATTCCTTATTTTGGACCAGATTTTACTTCATACATATCATTTTGCTAATTCGCATTCGCAAAGGCCGTTATTCTACAAATTTCCGCCTTTGCGAATTTGCTTCATACATATGACCCTTAGAGAGAGAAATGAGATAAAGAGGTAGGCGTAGCTAGACAGCGAAAGGGCTGAGTGAGAGGTAGAAACAGGTATGGGTGCAGTAAAGTAGATGGAAAAGAGGTAGAGGGAGGTTGGATGGAAAAGGAGCAGTGAGGTCCAGAGATGAGATATCGGGAGTTGAGGTGGAGATAGGGATTCAAGAGTGATAGATATATATGGAGGCATAGCGAGTGTTCGAGAAAAGGGCAAGACCATGGGAGAAAGTTAGAGAGAGATGAATTTGAGTGAGGTATATTGGTTATATTGTGAGAGAGAGGAGTTAGACAAAGGTGAGAGTTGAAGTGAGCTAAGATTGAGAGGATGGAGATACATAGAGAAGTACAGATAGAGAGATGTTAAGAGAGAGAATTAGGGTAAAAGAGATGAGATGAAGTAAGTAGAGATAACACATAAGATTATTGTTCCATTTAATTGCCACCAACTGCCAGAGAGTGTGAGGATTAAGGCTTGACAGGCCAGGCATGTACACTAAAGTGCAGATTATTTACTTTTAAGCACCACGAAGCACAACAACCAGACTTGCTGCACTGCAATGTGTGAGGGACAGAAAGGAGCACAGATCCATGTTTATTAAAAAAGACCTGATGCTGTTTACTACCCGGGCTCGCGTATACAAATACCAGCTAGTGTCAAGCACAAACTTTGCACCATGGTGCAGAGCTGCATGCTGTTTTTCATTGGATTTACACTTGAAGCATACTCTTTCAGAACAAAATCCCATGCCTAGACAATTCTTAAACATTCCGCACACCTTATGTATGCTGTAATCAATCAATCAATCAATCAGTGACACTTATATAGCGCGCTACCTACCCGTAGGGTCTCAAGGCGCTGGGGGGGGGGGAGGCGCTACTGCTCGAACAGCCAGGTCTTCAGCTTCTTCCTGAAGGAGAGGTGGTCTTGGGTTAGGCGCAGGTCGGGAGGGAGGGAGTTCCAGGTCTTGGCGGCCAGGTAAGAGAAGGACCTTCCTCCCGTAGTCGCTCTTCGGATGCGGGGGACGGCGGCGAGGGCGTGGTTGGCTGATCGGAGGTGGCATTTGGGAGCGTAGAAGTTGATTCGGCTGTTGAGGTAGCTCGGGCCCTGGTCGTGTAGGGCTTTGTGTGCGTGGGTGAGGAGGCGGAAGGTGATTCTTTTGTTGACGGGGAGCCAGTGGAGGTCTCTCAGATGTCCGGTGATGTGGCTGGTTCGTGGGATGTCGAGGATGAGTCTGGCTGAGGCGTTCTTGATCCGCTGGAGTCTCTTCTGGAGCTTGGCGGTGGTACCGGCGTAGAGGGCGTTGCCGTAGTCCAGTCGGCTGGTGACGAGGGCCTGGGTGACGGTCTTCCTGGTCTCGGAGGGGATCCACCAGAAGATCTTTCGTAGCATGCGTAGGATGTTGAAGCACGCCGAGGAGACGTTGTTGACTTGCCTGGTCATGGAGAGGGAGGAGTCCAGGATGAAGCCCAGGTTGCGTGCATGGTCTGTCGGTTTGGGTGCGGTGCCCAGGGCGGGAGGCCACCAGGAGTCGTCCCAGGCGGAGGGTGAAGAGCCCAGGATGAGGACCTCCGTCTTGTCAGAGTTCAGTTTCAGGCGGCTGGTCGTCATCCACTCGGCTACCTCTTTCATCCCATCGTGCAGGTTGGCTCTGGCGGAGGCGGGGTCGTTGGTCAGGGAGAGGATCAGCTGGGTGTCGTCGGCGTAGGAGATTATGCTGAGGTTGTGTTTGCGTACGATGGCCGCGAGGGGGCTCATGTAGACGTTGAAGAGGGTGGGGCTCAGAGATGACCCTTGAGGGACGCCGCAGATGACTTCGGAGGCCTCTGACTTGTACGGTGGTAGGCGGACTCTCTGTGTTCTTCCGTCGAGGAAGGAGATGATCCATTCTACGCCTTGTCCTGGATTCCGACGTTGCTGAGGCGCTGTACTAGGGTGCGGTGGCAGACAGTGTCGAATGCCGCGGAGAGGTCTAGGAGGATGAGGGCCGCTGTTTCTCCATTGTCCATCAGGGCTCCGATGTCATCGGTGGCGGCGATGAGGGCGGTCTCGGTGCTGTGATTGGCTCGGAAGCCTGACTGTGAGGGGTCGAGGGATCCGTTCGTCTCGAGGAAGGCGGCCATCTGCTTGTTGACGGTCTTCTCGATGACTTTGGCTGGAAACGGGAGGAGCGAGATGGGGGGTAGTTCTTGAGTTCGGTGGGGTCCGCTGTTGGTTTCTTGCTGTAGGAGAAGGTTTGAGAACCATTTCATCATGTTAGTGCCTACTTCAAGGAGGTATAATTTTTTACACAAAGTCCAGTCTGGCTATTTTAGTTGATCGAGTTTTGCAGGCTTGCGCTAATCCACATCCAAGTTACACCCAAGTAACACCCCTTTACCGCAAAGAGGGACAAAGCAACGCAAAGCACTATTTGCTCTGAGAAAAGGGCATCTTTCCAGCGCAACATTCTTTTTGGGCCACAAAATAAATAACCTTGCAAGCGTTTGCACTGTTATGCAGCACTTTGTGTGAATCTTACCTGGCGCAAAGCCTCAATAAAACTAGCCCTAAGGTTCTGGTAAGCCTGCTCAGCCGTCAAATTAGAAGAGAAGCTATTTTTTCATGAGCGGCGTGATTATGGCATGAAGTTGGACTGTCTCACTTACTTTCCCATAGTGGCCATTGGAAGATGGGGGCCCTTGGTAATTGTCAACTTTTTCTATCCTTAAAGTGTCTCTGCTACCTCCGAAACGACTTTATTCGCCCATTGAACAGTCCTTGATGATCCCACTTTAATGGACCTTTGCAGAAAAAATGCTATATGAATATGCTTGAATTCCACATCAGTCAGTTTGCTTACAGAAATGGTTGGCCTTTCCTTCTTATGATTTTGTAGCTGAAAATTGTATTTTGAGGAGTAATCCTAACATCCCTAAATATTATTTAATTTTTTTTCCATCATTTTACTTTTCTCTGTTCGGTGCTGACTGCCCTTAACATTTATTTGATGTCTGTAACGCAACATGCAAACCAATTGCATCCCTGCAAATCAATTGCATGCCTGCAAAGCACAAACCTTTGCAGAAGTTAAGCTAATTTGGATTAAACAATCAAATATTGATATTTATTTTCAGAATTCGGTAAGTTGTGAGTGGGAGGAGTTTGAAACTTCACACATTTAGTTCGATCATTGTAAACTTTAATGTATCGTCAGTGTGGAGAGCAGCACATAGAGCCCGATTCACAAAGGTAAACTTAAACCAAAAGTCTAAGTTTAGACCTGACATCTAGGTTTACACCTAAAGTCTAACTTCAATAGTAGTAACGTTAGACTTTGGATAAGTTTAGACCAAAAGTCTAACTTAGACCAAAAGTCTAAGTAGTAAAGTTAGACTTTTGGTCTAAATTAGACTTTTGGTCTAAACTGAGACCAAAAGATTAACTTTACTACTAGTAAAGTTAGACGTCAAGTCTAAACTTAGACTTCTGGTCTAAGTTCACTTTTGTGAATTTGGCCCACAGTTTTCAAAAAGACAAATATGAGATTTCCTTCTGCGAATCCGAATTGCTCCTCTATACTGTATCTCTCACCGGAGCATTGGAAAGTTTCATCGGCTTCCCTTCAGAACTGACTGTAAACCTGCTGAGATTGTAAACATGATGGCTTGATTTATAAAGTAAAATTTAGACCAACATTCAAATATTACTATTGTTCGGTATCACAAAGGTAACTTACTACAAGTAAAGTTAGACTTTTGGTCTAAGTTAGACTTTTGGTCTAAATTTACCTTTGTGAATCGGGCACTAACTTTACTGCTTCTCAGGTATTCAGAAAGGTAAAGTTAGACTAAAAGTCTAATTTAGATCAAAAGTCTAACTTTACTACTTTTAGGTATTCAGAAAGGTAAAGTTAGACCAAAAGTCCAATTTAGATCAAAAGTCTTACTTTACCACTTTTAGGTATTCACAAAGGTAAAGTTAGAGAGAAAGTTTAGCGTAGACCAAAACCTTTCCAACTTTACTAGAAGTAGCTTACCTTTGTGAATACCAAAAAGTAGTAAAGTTAAGCTTCTGTGAATCAGGCCCTATGTTTAAAAAATGATGACATAAATTGAATAATTTCATATCCTGTAAAAATATATGCATTTCTTTGGGAATAGAACTCCTGCAGGGCCATCCATCGTCCTTCCTCCAAGGGAGGGTGGCGCTTACTCGCCTGTTGAAATATGTGGCAGGTATTAAGACATTTTCCAGGTTGCTTTAAGCTCCCGGCTCTGTGGATGTACCATAGCTTCACTCTGTCTCCTCTCTGACATAAGCAGAATGGTGTGAATACATTGCAAGCTGATTGGTCTGCGCAATTCATCATCCTTCCATAAAGCACTGCGCCGCCATACCAATAGAGACGATTGTTACATTGGCTTTATAGCTCCCTTGTGCCCCATGAATGATGTTCAAGTATAATAGGACTTTCTGTGCAGCCACCAGGAAGGTTTGCACATTCAGGTTCCCTGAAAAATTCAGCCGCCTTTTCATGATTGCTCCCATTCAAGTCTTTTCTTTGAACAAATGTCTTTGGTCCTGAAAGGTGAATTCGATAAGCAATGAAAGGAGAAAGCATGTCCCAATCTTTCAACTGCTTCATTTTTTTCAGAATGAAAATTACTTTAATTATCTCCTTTGAAATTCTGATCAGATTTTCTGCCAGCTTTTAGATACTGAAAAAAACACAAAGAATGCACCCTGCTATTTCTTGGCTTCATGTCACACATTAGGTGTTTGTCTGCCAGGGCTGTGGTGGATTAATCTTTGTAAATGTACTAGCAGCCCGTCCCGACGTTGTCCGGGTATGAATTGCTTCCGGCCAGTAGTATATTGTTTTGTAGGATTTTGTTTTGATAGCATTTCTTATCTGTGACAGGCCTGTGAAACGCTCCGATTCACAGTGCACTGCTGATGCACTTAAGAGTGCGCGTTCAGTAGTGTGTGAACTCGAGTTTCCCTACTTTATTTTTCCTTGCAATATTATATAGCGCAAACTCGACAACATGGCATGAGCACAATTTACATTACAGAAGAACACATTCATTTCTGGTAGGCACGGGGAGACAAAGCTATTTGCCTGGAATCACAGGATGTTGAGCTGATGCTGAGATTCGAACGTACCTCCCCAGCTCTAAAGTTCGCAATTCTAGAACTTGTGGCGGGAGGTGTGTCTAAAAGTGTATGTCGGTGCTGGCCATCAATGTGAGAGTCCTGTGCATTTTTCAAATGGGTGGTGAAAAAATATGAGTATTTTGCTGGAGATGTGGGCCGCCGTGCCACCAATGTACTTACCGGGGTAGGGTAAACACCCATTATTCCGCAACTTTCTTTCCGCATACCATCACTCCGCATACTTTCATTACGAAAGTGCCATGACTCCGCAATGCCATTATAACACATGGCATTTAAGCATGGGCGGAAAATCCGTTCCGCTCTCGGATTTTTGGTAAATTCGCAATCCGCGAACGCTCGTGAGTTTACCGAAAATCCGCAAATTCGCACGCAGCGGATTTTTTTTTCTTGGTGATACAATTTTGCGGCGTGCGGTGTAAGTTCGCAATTGCGAACATGTAGGTGCGGCGGGCAGCAACAGTCTCGCACTCGCGAAATTACAAAATTTGCAATTCTGCACAAGAAATCCACTAGCAAGCAGCATAGACCTGAAAATTATGATTTTTAGCAGAATAACTCCTCAGGTTGACATTTGCCTGCCCTTTTTTGGATTTGAGGCCTTTTGACTTTCTTTGGATCACTTTTGGATTAGAAATAAACTTTCACAAGTAAGTTTGTTGGCATTACATTTGCTGTTCTGCAAAAAAACGAGTTTTGCTCAACTGAAAGCACTCAGCAGCAGGTGCAAAAGTTCAAATTCATCATTAGTAACCATTCCCTGTAGTGCTTCCTGACTGGGGCCCCTCCAGAGTTCAGTTGCTAGTTGCAACAATTGTATGACCCTGCTCTGACCCTCACAGCCGGATCATAGAATAGCTACAAGTAGGCCACAAAGGTCCTGGAAAAAAAAATTGCACTGCAACAGAAAGCAAATTACAGATAAGGAAGCAGGTGCAGACTGGAATTTTAAAACAGTGACACATTAATAAATCAACCCCAAATTAATTCATGTCAGTTGAAGCAGGGCAGGTGTGCTTGCTTTTCCCCCCCATAATCTACAGTGATGATGAACCAGAGGGTGGCATTGATGTACCAGAGGGTGGTATGGGTGAAACAGAGGGTGGCAGTGGTGAAACAGAGGGTGCTGGGAACCTGTGATGATGAACCAGACGTAGAAACAACATAATCGCGACCGTTGCGAGCCGACATGTAAGTTCGCAATTGCGAACTGGTACAAAACCCTCGCGAACTGGCAGAAATCCTTGCGAACACACAAAAAAAAAATCTGCAAATTCGCGAGAGTTCGCGGATTTTGAGGATTGCGAGTTCGCAAATCCGCAAATTCGCGAACGCCAGATTCGCAAAATTCACCCATGCTTAATGGCATTACATTTTATATGCTTTTACCATGCATACATTTACAACGAAATTCGTTGTAAATGCATGAATGGTAAAAGCATGTTTTTTTTTAAATGTTCGGATCAGGTAAGTATGGGTATAGAGGTATATGTTTTGGGGTACTGAGGTATATGTTTTGGGGTGTTTGGGTATTTTAAGGGTTCAGATATAGTTTTGGGTTATGTGATACAGGGGTAGTTTTAGGGTTTAGGGATAGTTATGGGTTTTGGGGTATAGGGGTATTTTTAGGGTTCAGGGCTAGGTTAGGGTTTTGGGGTATAGGGGTATTTTTAGGATTGAGGGGTAGGTTTGGGTTTTAGGGTACAGGGGTATTTTAAGGGTTCAGGGCTAGGTTTGGGTTTTGGGGTACAGGGGTATTTTAGGGTTCAGGGGTAGGTTTGGGTTTTGGGGTACAGGGTTATTTTAGGGTTCAGGGCTCGGTTTGGGTTTTGGGGTACAGGGGTATTTTTAGGGTTCAGGGGTAGGTTTGGGTTTTGGGGTACAGGGGTAGTTTTAGGGTTTAGGGATAGTTATGGGTTTTGGGGTATAGGGGTATTTTTGGGGTTCAGGGCTAGGTTAGGGTTTTGGGGTATAGGGGTATTTTTAGGGTTGAGGGGTAGGTTTGGGTTTTAGGGTACAGGGGTATTTTAAGGGTTCAGGGCTAGGTTTGGGTTTTGGGGTACAGGGGTATTTTAGTGTTCAGGGGTAGGTTTGGTTTTTGGGGTACAGGGTTATTTTAGGGTTCAGGGCTAGGTTTGGGTTTTGGGGTACAGGGGTATTTTTAGGGTTCAGGGGTAGGTTTGGGTTTTGGGGTACAGGGGTATTTTAGGGTTCAGGGGTAGGTTTGGGTTTTGAGGTACAGTGGTATTTTTAGGTTTCAGGGCTAGGTTTGGGTTTTGGGGTACAGGGGTATGTTTAGGGTTCAGGGGTAGGTTTGGGTTTGAGGTACAGGGGTATTTTTAGGGTTCAGGGCTAGGTTTGGGTTTTGGGGTACAGGGTATATTTATAGGGTTAAGATGGGGTTAGTGTTTAAGGGTGTTGAGGTATTTTAAGGAGTAAGGGTGGGTTATGATTATGGGGTGCAGGGGTATTTAAAGGGAGCAGGGTGGGATTAGCACACGATATGAGACATGGTATGAAGGGCGGAACGTACCACACGCCCCCAGTGTTTGTCACGCCCTCAGCACACGCCCACAGCACAACGCAGACACGCCCACAAGGGACTACTTTGCTGGCACGGTTCTTTTACCTTTTAAATGTATATGGTGGGCGTCTGCATAGCCTATGTCCTTCTGCTGCAACTGCCCTTTCCTACGCTGGATTGGGTATTGTGATTGGTGCTGTGGGTCCTGAGATTACCCGCCTCAAAGGTTTGGGCTTTCTCTTTATTATATTAGTATGGATTTATTTTCCACTGTAAGAAAATTAAATGTGTTAAAAAAGTTGATTAGTGATAGTTCAGCACTCAAAATTAGTAGTTGTGTTGAGTAACATGCTTTTGAAGTTCAGCATAAGTTTTCAATCTGTTCACAACAACAATGTTCCTGGTGCATCAGCACCTAGGATATAATTAATGCATATGAGGAGAGTTTCTTTGTTCAGTCGTTCTGGGGAAATGCATTTGTGGCGTCTGCTTCCAATTCTCTATTGGAAGCAGACGCCACAAATGCATTTCACCAGGGGGACCAACGTGTTCCAATTTTTACACTGAATGGAATGATAAAGATTTGACCGCTCTAATGCACCAACAAACTGGCAATGTACGTCAATAAGTCAGAGCACTGAAGAAAAGTCCTTGTTGGACGAAATACGTTGGCTTCTGTGTTTATTATTCATTGGCGCACTGTTTATAAGAAGAAAATAAAGAACGACTGAACAAAGAAACTCATCTCACATGCATTATTATATGCTGGGTGCTGATAAACCATGAACATTTTTGTTGGGAACAGAATGAAAACATGCTCAGCTTCAAATGCATTTTACTCGACACAGCTACTAATTCTGAGTGCTGAACCATTGATAATCAATTTTGTTTTGGAAGCTGTTTTCCATTTGAAGTAAGGAGGGGCTGTGCTTCAGGTTCATTGCACCATTAGAAATATTTATACTCTGCCCAATATTTTTGTTGGCAGGTGCGGTCTTTTTATTCCCTCAACCCCTCCTTCTCTTGTTGCATATGTTTAAAAAGTTATTTAAAAAAAATAAAGTCATGAATTTTACCTAGAGCTTGATTTGTGAAAAAATAAGTGAAGTGGTCAGTAAATATTCTTAGTAGCCTGCTGGTGGTGCTGCTGAATGCCCAGGTTGACGAACACCAAGGATGCTATTTCATAGCCTGCTGATTCCACCCAGTGCCTCTTTGTTAGAAATGGGGCCTCTAGTTGGCAGTGGTATGCACCATGTCCAAGTAGGGACCCTTCCTTCTAGTCAGGGTAAGGGAATTACGCACTCAGATAACCCCTGCGCCCCCCTGGTAGCTTGGCACGAGCAGTCAGGCCTATCTCAGAGGCAACGTTTAAAGCATTTGTATATAACACACAGTGACACAGTGAAAACACTACAAGTGGATACCACACCAGTTTAGAAGAATAAAGTATCTTTATGTAAACCAAATAAGACCAAAGCAACAAAAATACAACATACACAACTCACAATATGGCTTTTAAAAGGTTTTAGCCATCTGTCCATAGGAAACTATGGTGAAAGTACCTTCAAATGCGTCAAAACTCACTATCCAAAAGTCCCACAGAAGAGGGAAGCATCAGAAAGCACAGCAATGCGTTGGTTTATGAGTCATGGGGAGGTGATGAGCCAGTTGTGCTGCACACATGCGAAGTGTTGTGTCAAATCGGATCTCTAGGGAGAAGTGAAGCGCCAATTCCACAGCGGTTCTGGTCTGCAGGTGTTGCATTGAAAAAACTTGCCCGCCAGTTGCGATGTGTTGAAATCTGGATGCGCTGGAAGTCGATGCACCTCAGACAGACAACATCACTCCCCTTCTTCAAGAGAAACCTCAAAACCTGGCTCTTCGACTGACCCCCTCCTTGAGGGACTGGAACCTACAACTCCCCTCCCCCCAGCACCTTGAGACCCTTACGGGAGAGTAGTCGCGCTTAACAAATCCATGATTGTTTGGTTTGATTGATTGATGCAGCAAACATGCGTTGCGCCAATTTTTTCAGCCACAGTCCCACAATGTGTCAGTTTTTTCAGCCGCACAGCTGGGCCTGCATCGTAGTCAGTGCACATGTCTCGGGCTTTGGAAACACGGTGCTCTGAGCTCGGGTTGCATCGGTTTCTTTGGCCGCTGACAGGGGTGCCATGTCAATTTCTTCAGCCTCACGGCTGGGTTGCATCAGAAAACTAAGGCCCTGGAAGGACAATTTATTGATTTAGATGGTTTCAAGGAGGTCTTTGTAGCAGGAACAACCTCCAATGGCACAGCACTGGATTTGGCAGCACTGGAGTTCCAGGATGCCGCAGATGAAGTCTTTGTTTCCCTGTGACATCTTAACAGGAGGCAAGTTCTACTTCAAGCCCTTGGAGAATCTTCTCAAGCAGGTTACAGCAAAGTAAAAGTCCAGTCCTTTCCACTGCCCACAGACAGAAGCAGCAAGTGCAGGCCAACCCAGTAAAGCAACACGAAGCAAAGGAGTAGGACTTCTCGTGACAGCTTCCCAGCTCTTCTTCTTGGCAGGGTCCTCTTGAGCCTATTTGGCCTTTGAAGTTGGCAAACTTTAAAGAAAGACTTTGTGGTTCACACGCTCTTGCCTGCCCCAGCTTTGGCTCCAGATACACTCCAGGAGGGTGGAGGCAGCACTGTGAGAGGACAGACACAGCCCCATACAGGTGTCAGTGATAACTCCTCCCACCACTGTAGCCCAGGAAAACCATCAGCTTGGTGATGGCTCATCAGGGTATGCAGTACACACCTCAGCTTCCTTTGTGTGACTGCCTAGAGTGAATGCATAAATAGGCCTCTGTCAGTCTAAAGCAGAGTTTGATTCCACACCAGAGGCACAGGATGGTGAAACAAGAAAATGCACATTTTGTAAAAGTGGCATTTTCAAATACACTATTTAAAAAACAACTTCACTAAAATATGTAACTTTAAATTATGAGCTCAGACTTTTAAAACTCCAAATCTATATCTCTTCTCAATCGAAAGTTACTCTTGTAAGAGGTTACAATGCAGCTACAATGATAACCTATGGGAGGGACAGGCCTTGTAATTGTGAAAAACTAAATTGGCAGTATTTCACTACCAGGACATGTAAAGCATACCAGCACATGTCCTACCTTTCACATACACTGCACCCTGCCCATAGGGGTACCTTGGGCTTACCTTAGGCATGCCTTACATGTATAAAAAGGGATATTCAAGGCCTGGCAAGTGGGTACACTTGCCAGGTCTACATGGCAATTTAAAACTGCACTCACAGACACAATATTGGCAGGTCTGAGACATGTTTACAGGGCTGCTCATGTAGGTGGTACAACCAGTGCTGCAGGCCCACTAGTAGCATTTGATTTGCAGGCCCTGGGAATACACAGTGCACTTTACTAGGGATTTACCAGTAAATCATGGATAACCAACCAGAATCACAATTTACACAGGGAGCACTGGCACCTTAGCACTGATCAGCAGAGGTAAAAAGCCCAGAGAACATAAACCAGCAAAAATGAAGTCCAGCACAGTCAAAAATACAGAAGATAGAGGCAAAAAGACAGGCTAAACCGTTTAATGGATGCCAGGTCTAACACTCTCTCTTTCGCCATCCTACAGTCCCTGCCTCTTTAGCTCACTCTTGTATGTTCTTTTCATCTGTGCTTTCTCCTTTGGTCAATGTTTTCCTATTTTGCTGCTACTCCTTCCTTCTCACTTTTCTTTCTCTCTCTTGCCCAGGGGCAAGGTATGACAATGAAAACAGGAGTGGTGCCGCCTATCATCTGCAGTCTGTGGCAAATATTAAGCACAGGTTTTACTGAAGGAAATCAAGCCTGGAAAAAGTGAGATGTAGTTTCACTCCACAAAAGTTAGGCTAAGGAGGAGAGTGTAGACTAAGAAATGAACCTGACTTCAGGGATGGGGAAATACGTAGGATTACTGGTAGCAGCTGGCGAAACCATTAGTTACAGTGTAAAATTGCCGTTTACCCTCAAACAACTCTCTGACTCACTCCACTCATGTCTCATTTGATTAATCTACTTAAATGCCCCCTTTTGTGACTATAACCGGTTCAGTTGTCTGGATGCAGTCGACTGACTACCCCCAGCTACCCAGCCATTAACAATGACACGATCCTCCGCTTCTGACCTGAGTAAGGTATTAACGGTCGAAGTGGCTGAGCCTAACGGAAACACCCATGTAGAGTGCATGCCAGTAGTTGTAGACCCCTCGGAGCTATCTCATCCCGTGCTCCTTACTACCATTAATCCCATAGAGCAAATACAGGATGTAGACCAACTGGACATACACCACTCACTGGTCCCCTCTGTTAACTATGAGGAGTCACTATTAAACCCAGTACCCCCAAGTGATCTTGTGATCCCTGAGGCTGTCCTCTGTGACCTTGGCTATAAAATATTGAGTTGGAATATTGCCGGTTGGCGCCAGAAGGTGTTGTCTCTTGGTTGGAGGGAATCCATTTCCAACTTTGACATCCTCTGTCTACAAGAGACTTGGTCTACGGCCGCGATTCTTTTTGATGGCTTTGTGTCCTACAACTGTCTAGCGCAAGAGTCCACTATGGGCAGAGCAAAAGGTGGGCTCGTGATTCTACTATCTATTAACTTTCCAGTACGCGTGAAGTCCCATTCTACCGTTGGATCACATTCACAAATATTATGGCTGGAACAAAGAGGGGGTCGTGATATTTTGTTAATTAATCACTATAATAATATGTTTGATCCCACGAGCACTTGTGTTGTAAATGATCTTGAGACAGCTGTTATGAAATCTGGTAGAGATATTCATAATCCTTATGATATCATTTGAAGAGGGGATTTTAATATTCGTACTTGTCCCCACTCTTTTACAAATGTATGTGGTTTTGACGTGGCTAATGGGGAGGACCGGGCCTGTTTTATCCATACCACTTATGGTGACTCCCTTAATACTTTTATGCTCAATTTTGATTTGTTAATTCATCAGCCTGCTGATAATAGAGAAGGTAACATTGTACCGACTTTTGTAGGGAGGAACTCAGCCTCTGTTATTGATTATTTGTTGGTTTCAGTCTACATTGCCCCTTATTGTGCTGTTCCTGAAATTGTTGATTTAGGCCTCAGTGACCATAATGCCATTACCATGTCGACATCCATTTGGGGGACTATGTCTACATCTAAGCGTAGGATTGTTGTTGAAATTATCCCTTGCAGGCAGAATGGTATTAGGATCAAATGGTGCGGGGAAAACTCTGATAAGTTGCTGCCAAAAATAGTGGTAGCTGGCTCTGACGAGCTGCTTCGCTGTCTTGATGACGATGCAGGTCCATCGTGCACTATAGCTGAATTTGAAAAACTCGGCGATATTATTAAAAGGACCCTCACCATTTCTAATGCTAACACTAAGAGGGCAACTGTAGGATGGTTTGACAGAGCCTGCACGAACTCTTTATAAGAACTAAAGAGGGCACTCTCAAACCACCCTAGAGATAGGGAAACTGTAAAACTTCTTAGGGCAACTTACAAACTCCATCTGACCCGTAGAAAACAGGAGCTTAGGGAACAAGCGTGGGAAAATTTGACTAAAGCGGCGGAGCTGCGTGATAGTAAGTTATTCTGGAGTACTGTTAACAGCCCGTTCCTCCAAAAGGAGGAAGTCCCAGTTCTAACAGCTCAGGTCAGCGAGGTTAGCTGGGTACAATATTTTACCGGAATCTTTGACCCGTCCGGGGAGGACCATGTTAGTTTAAGTGCCGACTTTATTGGGTCTAAGTTACCCCTGGAGATTACATTACTAGAAGTTGATAATGCTATCCGTAACAGCAAGGGAGGGAAGGCCCCAGGACCGGACGGAGTTCCGGTCGACCTGTACAAAACTGATATATCTTTATGGAGCCCCCTCCTGACCCAGGTCTTTAATGCCTCCGTCAAAGAAAGCACACCCTCTACATGGGGTGAATCCATAATTTTGCCGATTTACAAGAAGGGAGATAGAGGAGAGGCCAAGAACTACCGCCCTATCTCCCTCCTAGATTCTTCATTGAAAATTATGAGTAGGGTCTTATTACTACGTCTGGAGGATTGGGCTGAAGCTAATAGTATCCTTGCGGACTCCCAATTTGGTTTCCACAAGGGTCTTGGCACTATTGAGCAGTGTATCAATTTAGATCTAATCATCGGGAAATACACTAAAGCTAAACAGGGCTCTTTATTTCTCTGCTTCGCAGATCTTACCAGTGCCTTTGACCTGGTGGATCACGCTCTTTTGTGGTCCACATTACTCGAAATGGGAGCACCTGCTGCAATTATTTATTTTCTGTCCAGATTATATAACAAGTTGTCAGCGCAGATTCGCTTTGGCCAAGCGGGGGAATGTACAAAGAAGATCAAGGTCAAATCTGGTATCAGGCAAGGTTGTGTTTTAGCCCCGTTACTTTTCTCCCTTTTTATAAATGCCATGGACTCTGATTTGAAGAAGGTCCAAGCAGATGCTCCCCAAGTAGAGGGTCAAGCAATTCCGGTACTGCTTTACGCAGACGACACTGTCCTACTCTCGAGAACACTATTGGCCTGAAAAGATTAATTAACCATTTTTATGATTTTATAAAGGGGAGGAAATTAAAAAATAATAATTCTAAAACTTTTATCATGGCTTGCGGGAAAAAGGTGAAACAGCTCAAACCGTTCCAGTTTAAGGATCACAGAATTGAAGTGGTGGACAAATTCTGCTATTTAGGAATTACCTTCAGCAACAGTGGCTCGTGGGCCCCAGAGTTACTTAACATTAAGGCCAAGATGGGCAAGGGGTCCTCAGGAGTTTTTCGATTTGCCTCAAAACTAGGCAGTCGTCGCATACCTGATATGCTAAATGTCTACCGGCATAGATGCGCTTCAGTTGCTCTTTACGGTTCGGGTGTATGGGGACACTGCCAACAAGGGGAATTGCAAGTTGCCGAAAACACATTTTTAAAGAGGCTTCTTTGTCTCCCAACATCGGTATCTACCGAACTGATTCATAATGAGGTGGGGTTGGAATACCTGACTGATTTAACTCGATTGAGGCCCCTCATGGCCTGGAGGTCAATCTGGGCCAAGGATGAAACAGGCTTTACCAGGCAAATAATACAAGATTGTCTTCGCCTGGATAAAGTCAGTCAGATCCCTTGGCTAAAATATGTTTTGACTACTTATAAAGAAGTGTTTGATCTGGATGTTTCTAGTGACCCTGTAAGTCCCACCAATATATCTAAACAGGAGGTCAAACGTGTCTTTTTGGGGGATAAATCCAAACTGCGTAAAGAACTCTGTAGCCACTTTACCACTCATTTATTTTATATTTCTAACAATGTGGTAGGTTATGGCATTCCAAAGTACCTAAAAGTAATTACTAAGCAATCTCACCAGTTTGTTCTCACTAGGTTGAGATTAGGTATTGTTCATAACCTGGTGGCATTCCCCCGGATGAAAAAACATACGTCAACTCCCTGCCCATGTGACGGAACAACTAAACAGAGCACGCTGCACTTTATGCTAATATGCCCCTTGTATTTGCATCTCCGTATTTTCTATCTGAAACCCCTTTTTAAGAAATACTCGGTGTTCACAGTTACAACTGCTATGAGACTCTTATTTGCACTTGATGTTCCGGATGTCTGTTTTTATACTGCGACCTTTATTCTAAAATCAATGTCCACTAGAAAAAGCCTAGAATTTTAATTGTGACCTTCCTGTATTAATTGCTGCCATGTCTATTATATTTATTCCCCTTGAACTGTTTTAAATCATGTATTATATTGTAATCGCTTTAATAATTTTTATTGGTGCTGTATCTAATATTTTGTGTGCTTTTATGATTGTTTATCGAATAATCGAATAAAGCTTTCAAACTGAACTGAACTGATTAATCTATTTATTGCTAGGTTTATTGATCTCTTGACATCAGTATGCCTGCATTGCTTTAACAAATATGGGTACCATCATCTTTGTTTTTTTATGTGTCTATTATTGCTATTACTATAGCATCTTATGGTGTAACTGCCAATGCTCTGGCTGGTATTATCATTGAGAAATACAAAACTTAAGGGACAAACCAATCTTAAACATTAAGACATTGCACAGGAGGTTTTTCATTGTTTTTGTTCTCACTGTGCTATTACTGACCAGGATCAAAAATAGGCAAATCAGACTTGACCCCAACCAAACAAAGAAGTCCAAACCAAACTATGATGCCACATCCCATCTAAATGGGTTCCCCAGCTACCTTAAACATGTTTTGCCATTGTTGGCTCTTTTTTTTTCTTTATTGAGATGTTGCGGTGGTTCGAGGTAAAAAATAAGAAACAGCACATATATAATACATTAATACAATCAGAATGAATACATTAACAACAATAAATAACGAATATAAAAGACACATAGCTTTGAGAAAATTCATACCAGGGCAATCAATCATTATATACAAGGGGAGAGAGGCGCTAGGGGGCGCACAGCGGAATGGCTGCCTAGCTGGGCAGCTCCGCCGGGCGAATCTAAAAAGCTCCGATAATATGCGCTAAATCGGATCGCCGTGGGCCAACAGGCACACCATTCAGCATGGGAAAGAGTCGTGCATGCGAGGACCTTCAAAGACTGAGCCTTGCCACGCTAGAATTGCGACAACAGCCGTGAATCCCAGCGGACTCGGCGATCCAACATGGCGGACGGCGATCGGCTGAAGACTCTCGGAGACTGACCGCGCCGGCACCACCGAGAGTGAGAGTTCACATCAGGTGATGGACTAGAAAACAGTGGAGTTTGCTCCGAGCGGGTGCCGCCCGCGGCGGATTAACGGTGGGACCTGCGCGACACTACGGAGAAGAGACGGCGAACATGGAGGTACGGAGCCGGAGTGGTGTGGCGGGATGCTCCCTTTCATGAATGCTTTACTGGCTCTTGAACTAATAACGCGATCCACGCTGTGCATGAACAAGGGCTATTAGCGAAGGGGGGAGTTCGGAACTAGCTTGTTTTTTTCTGGAAAAAGACAAGGAAAAACGGAACGGTACTCCAGTGCCATCGATAACAGCGTTTCCCCCCCCCCCCCCAACTCCCCTTGAACTGTTCCTAACTGCCGAGAATTTGCGGGAAGCACAATGGCGGCGCCCCTGCACAAATAGGATCGGGGTTACCCAGCACACCGGAGGGCAGTTTGCTTGCTGCTTTTCAGCCCGTCACACAACGAGGGAATAAAAACGTCCTCTTTCTACCTGCATGCGGTGGTGGACCTAGTGGGGAGAGCGAGTTCTCCGTGGGTTGTGCGCCCTGCGCTGGGCTCCCTCGCGGGCAGCTGACAACGACACAATCTCACCAGCAAAACGGAGAGGTGCCTACTGCTGATGCCAGATGCTCTTTCAATGGGTGTATAAACGGCGTAAAGCATTACCGACATAACCTGTGAAGCCGTGGGGTAGTGTGCCTCGCCTGCCGGCACCAGTCATTGCTGTCGATTCTCGAGTGACAGTCAGCGAAGCCTTGATGCAACACTGAGACATCACCACCACTCAACCACGAGGCACATTCCGGCTGTGGGGTCTGATCTGTGCACCACTCAGTGTGCATAGAGAATAGGTGCCGCATTCCCTCCTTACGGATCTAGGCGCTACACAACACACCGCAAAGGCAAACGACCCCAGGGACTGCTAGCTCAACACCCCTCTACTGCACAACATGGGCAAACCAGATAAACAACAGCCAAAACTAACGTTTGAGGCGCGAAAGGCGCCAAAAAATCAGACTGGTGCTGCAGAGGACGACCTGGAAACTGACTCTCAAGATGGTAGTGTCATGGAAAACATATTGAAATCCATACAAGCAAACCTGCAGGATATCAATAGCAAACTTGATCACTTGACAGGCCGAGTGGACAGCATGGCGGCCAAACTCGACAAACAGGGCGAACGCTTGGATACGGCGGAAAACAGGATCTCGACGGTGGAAGACGAATCGCGAACCAGGACGGCCAAATGTACAGGAATGGAGAAAGTTCTTGAGGTGATCAAAGCCAAGGCCGAGGAGTTGGAAGCCAGGTCAAGACGTAACAACATACGTATCTCGGGTCTGCCAGAATCAACCAACACTGGCCGAATGGAGACCTATGTGGAACAACTGTGTAAAGACCTGTTTGGCCCTGAAAATCTATCCTCAATATTCATTATTGAACGAGCGCTCCGATCCTTGGCGCCAAAACCCAAACCGGGAGCCATGCCTAGACCAATTGTGGCAAGAGTTCTGAATTACCGCGACAGGGACACCGTGCTCAGGCTGGCGAGGGAAAAAGGTGAGATTCAACATCAGGGAAACAAACTTGAATTTTTCCCAGACTTCACGTTCGCAGTACAACAGGCACGCAAAGAGTTCAACGAGGCTAAAACCAAACTTCGAGATCTGCAGATCCCGTATGCCATGTTGTACCCCGCTCGCCTGCGGATCACGTGGGAGGACAAACCAATTTTCTTCTCGACCCCGAAAGCTGCAATGGATTTCATCAAAACAACGATTGCCAAAGGTGAACGGTCCCATCGCAGAGACAGACACACCGAGTCAGATTGAAAGGTAAGACCTACTGATGAACGCTGCGTTGTACTTACCCAACTGACGGACCTACGGTTCTAGGAGGGTAAAGTTGGACTCCGCATGAACTACGGCTCCCAACCTGTGACTCCTATCCATACAGGGTGTAATGTATAATGAGACAATGTTGGGTATGGGTAACATGTCAGAGAGGGGCACGGCTTGGTTACTTGGGGAGAAATGCAATGTGGTTCCCATGGCAGCGGAACATAACAAACTATCAGAGTATAGACTTGGTTGTACTGCCGTAATATACCATGTATATGTACCTGAGGGAAAGATAACATACTTTCTGTCACACACTGTAAGACTGTTCTGAATGCCTATTACTTCAATGATGCAAAATGAGACTGGTGTTGCTTCAGGGCCCAGGCGCTCTGTATACAGATCGTAGATTCGCCCACATCCTTTCACTAGGATGGAGTAATGCATCCTCGGCGGACCTCCACTAGGGCAGTCCCCGACAAGTTATGTTGACAATCACAGTTCTGTGGGTACAATGGCTTCAGAAGAATTGGGTTGCTGGAGTGGGTGGGTACTGGGGAAGTTGGGGTTTGTTGATTTTTGAACTACCTGGGCGATCGAGATGCACTGCTGCACGCCGACGTGGGATCATTGGAAACAGGTTGACATCCAAAATAATGATACTGTGCAATGTTAAGCTGACAATTGAGAAGGGGGTAGGTTACATGTGGTACAACCAGAATGTAATGCTGTTAATATGAGTATGAATAGCCTGAAATTACTAATGTGGAATGTGAGAGGCCTCACCAATCCTAAAAAGGTCAGACAAATTTTTGCATGTCTTAACAGGCACCACATAGACATAGCATTGCTTCAGGAGACTCACATGGACCCCAAAGTACATAGACCAATTGGTACACGTTGGGCGGAATCAAACCACTCGGCGGCATACTCATCCTATTCCAGAGGGGTGATGACACTGGTCAAAAAGGGCACTAATTATAGAATAGCACGTACAATTGCCGATACAAATGGACGATATGTTATTGTGTCGGGAGTGTTGCGAGGACAGGGGGTGACGATCGTGAATGTGTATGGTCCGAATGTTGATGCTCCAGGTTTTTTTCAGGACTTATGGGATCACCTGCTGGAATTTACTGATACGACTATACTCTGGGGAGGGGTCTTTAATGTAGCATTACAAGACGCTGTAGATCGTTCTACCGCTTCCATGGAACCACACAAGAAAGCCAGGGAAAAGCTGGGAGATATACTGGTAGAACTTGCACTCAAAGACGTTTGGAGGGTCAAGCACCCGTCAACACCGGGTGCGACACATGTAAACATGTCACACGGTAGCTGGTCGAGGATAGATTATTGGCTGGGGACAGATAATGTGGTGCTATGGACTACACAGATAATGACACACCCGCGTACGTTGTCCGATCACAATCCAGTAGAACTTACTCTACAGATCCCGCACTACACTCCCCCTCCATTCAGTTGGCGATTCCACGCACAGGCACTGTTAGACCCCTTGTACGTGACTACCATTACCAAAGCAATAAAGGAGTACTTCCAGTTGAATGAGGACTCAGTTGACGACCCATGCATTCTATGGGAGGCATTCAAGGCGACGCTCAGGGGCACTTGCATTAGCACGACAGCTGGGATACTCAAAGACATACGGGCGCAAATAACCAGGCTTGAACGTGAGGTATCTGTCTTAGAGAGGGAGTATGCAAACACAGGTAATGTGGAACTACTGGGGAAAATTAAGCTTGTCCTCATAGAACATCAAAAATATGCGGAAGACGAACTGAAATATGTGAACAAACGGCCACTAGCTAGACGGTTCGGGGAGGGTGGGAGGCCTGGCAGGATGTTGGTGAGGAAAATATGTAAGGGGCGAGAGCCGCAACTAATCACACAAGTGCAAGATAGAGACGGCAACTTATGTACGCAACCTGCGGGAATACTTGATAGCTTTGTTCGTAATTATGCCGACTTGTACACTTCCCGTCAACCTGCTCCGCCACAGGAAACGCGCGACTACCTTCAGGACATAGCAATAGCGTGGTTGTCCGACAACCAGCGTGAATACCTAGTAGAAGAGGTGACCACCATTATACACTTATTACCAAACGGGAAAGCTCCGGGGCCTGATGGCTATACATGTGAATTCTATGAAGCTTTTGTTGATATCCTTGCCCCCTGCATGGTTGAGATGTATGGTGCGGCCTTTGACCAGAAAATGCTACCGCCGTCGCTGCGCGAGGCGATGATCATCACTCTCCTAAAGCCTGATAAGCAGCCAGAACACTGCGAATCGTATCGTCCCCTGTCCCTTTTGAATGTAGACTCTAAAATTTTAGCGAAACTCTTAGCTGAACGCTTGCAGCCCCTGATGACGAACCTGGTACTTCCAGATCAGGCAGGGTTCATCCCTACACGAGCCACTTCCCATAATACGAGAACGTTATTTGCACTATCTCACTACCTCAACCCCCAGACAAAAGCGGCGGCCGTCATGCTTGACGCAGCCAAAGCTTTTGACTCCATCGAATGGTCTTACATACATACAATATTGCAGAGAATGGGGTTTCCGGCACGGTATATCTCCTGGGTGTCTCTGCTATACACGAGGCCGGTAGCTAGAGTAAGGGTAAATGGATACATATCGGCACCTTTTAATATTGCTAGAGGGACTAGACAGGGGTGTCCACTATCGCCTTTAATATTCACCCTAGCCCTGGAACCACTCGCGTGCACAATTAGGCAAACACATAACCACTCAGCCCTACATTTCCCCGGGAGGCCCCTACATATTTCGCTGTACGTGGATGACATGCTTCTCTACGTGCGAGACCCCGAACAGAATCTTAGCCCATTATTGCGTGAATATGTGAAATTCGGTCGCCATTCTGGGTTGCAAATTAACTGGGAGAAGTCAATAATCATCCAACTCACTGATTCCACCACTCCACATTCACCTGACTTCCCGCTGGACTGGCAGTCTGACCCCACGCGCTACCTGGGCATATGGTACAGCCGGGACCCTGAAGAAGTGATCAGGACGAACTATGGGAGGGTGCTCACAGAATTGGAGGGTAAAGTAGAAAGATGGATACAGCTGCCGCTGTTCTTGGCGGACAGAATTGCAATAGTTAAGATGAATGTCCTTCCGAAGTTTTTGTATTTATTCAATAATATACCAATCACACCGCCTAAAGCAGTCTTCACCCACATAACATCCCTGGTGCTTAAACTTATATGAGCAGGTAAGCAGGCACGCATAGACCTGCGTACATTAACATTGCCCTATGAAAAAGGTGGATTTTGTGTACCAGACTTTCGGCTCTACTATCTGTGTGCACAGGCCCAATACGCGGCACACTGGTATCATCCCACCCCATATCTCACACACACAGCGGTGGAAGAGGGCGACACAGCACCTGTTCCACTGAATGCGATAGTAACGCATAAGTGACCACCGCTACACCCAAAAGATATTAACACAGTTGATACCACGGCTCACGCATGGAGAACACTTGGCAGGATGACTCACAAACTTCCGCTGTATGCCCCGGCGCTCCCACTACATTTCCACCCAAACATATCGGTGACCAATGAGAAAGTTGGAATGGACATACTGAAAAATATAGGAATAGACTCATTTGGGGATCTATACCACGAGGGGACATTTCACAAAACCGATGATCTGACCTATGTCAGCAACCCGACCCTACTTTTCAGATTCACACACTTTAGACTACAGAGGGCAATCCAGGAACTGTATCCAAACTACCCAGAAGAACCGCCAACTTTGCAATTACTGCAATTTATAATCACCTCATCGAACACATCCCATCTGGTCTCTAGATTATACAGGATGGCACAAAGCAAAATCCCACACAACACTGACAGGGCCCTGCAAAGATGGAACGACTCGCTACCGGAAGCGCTTACAGAGCGTGAATGGTCTATTGCTTGCACGCTAAGCATGAGCGAATTTTGCGGATCTCGCGTTCGCGAATTTTGCGGATTTGCGGATTCGCAATCCGCAAAATCCACGAATTCCCGCGAATTTGCGGATTTTTTTTTTTTGTGTTCGCCCGTGTTTCTGCCAGTTCGCGAGGGTTTTGTACACTTTCGCAAATTGCGAACTTACCTGTCGGGTCGCAAGTTTCGCGAACTTGTTGTTTCTACGTGTCTAGCCTGTTTGGGACACTCTTCTTCATCACTGCCACTCTCTGTCACCACTGCCACTCTCTGACTACTCATGCCACCCTCTGACCCACCCATGCCACCCTCTGTTTCATCACCACACCCTCTGGTTGTCCAGTGTACATTATTTTCGGCAAAGCAAAGCACACCTTCCCTGCCTCAAGTGACCTGAATTAATTTGGGGCTGATTAATGTGTCACAGAATATTTTTTTAGCTGGCACCTGCTTCCTTAGTGCGCCCTGATTAGTGATCTTTTGCACTTGCTAAGTGCTTTCATTGTTGCAAAATTAGTTACAACACCTGCCCTGCCCCAACTGACAATAATGAATTAGGGGCTGATTAATGGATTTTAACTTCCAGCCTGGCTCCTGCTTGTCTCCCTTAGCTGTAATTCAGGACCTTTGTGGCATATGTGTAACTATTCTGAGGTTCAGAGCAGGGTCACATAATAGTTTCAACTGGCAACTGAACTCTGGAGGGGCCCCTCAGGAAGCACTACAGGAAATGGCTACTAATGATGAGCCTGAACTTTTGAACCTGGTAAGTAGTTACTTTCAGTTTTTCTAAGATCGTATTTCTGCAATTTTGCACTTATTCGCGGGGCGCGAACTCACGCGAACAGTGCGAGCAAAATCCGCTGCTCGCGGATTTGCGGATTTTGCGGGAAATTCGCAAATCTCGCGGATTGCGGATTTCCCGAAAATCCGCAAAATCCGCGAGCGGAACGGATTTTCCGCCCATGCCTATTGCACGCTCCTCAAACTACTCACTTCAAATGGAAACCTGCGCATTACACACCTTAAATACCTACATCAAACATACCATACACCACATAGGTTGCATAAATATGGGTTACTGGAGGATGCCAGGTGCAGATGTTGTGGATGTGACGGGGCGGATTTCGTCCATTTAGCTTGGTATTGCCAAAAGATAAACGCATACTGGGATACGATCACAACCACTCTGAGTAAAATGGTGGGGATCGAGGTGGAATGTACTATAAAAAACTGTCTACTGGGTCTGGTGCCAAATGTTAAAGCTGGGAAACGGAAGTTTTGTGCTGTGGCGCTCTTAATTGCTAAAAGACAAGTCTCCAGGTGTTGGGAAGGGAAAAAGGTCCAGATTGTTAAAGCATGTCTAACAGATCAGACGTATTGTAGGGACATGCTGCTCACATACGAAGAGGAATTGCCCAGAAGATCGCGATCAAATAATTTTTGGTGTTATTTGACAGACTATCTACTGACTCTAGAGGGAGAAGAAATGGAGGACTAGATTGGTATTGCCTTATGTGACTTGCCTTTAAAGCAACAGGTCTAGTATGTTATCTACACTGCTCAATGATTTAGACCTGTATTTATTGCACATTCACCATGCTACACACGGAGGATGTCAGAGTGTAGAATTGCTCAGGGGTTCCTAGGTTTGTTTTTGAATGTTCTACAAAAAGGGGCTCAACACCCAAAAAAATGAAGTTGCATGTGAAGTAGCAGTCAGCTGGCCCCGCACAAATACGATACATCACTACTGTGTTGCTACAGGTACGCCGCTGGACCCCCAGGTTGCCAGCTGAAACCCTGTGTTGTTTACTGATACTACGATTTTACAGAACGCGGCCGGCCCCAGTGTTGTAGGCCTAAGGCTGTGTCAACTGTGCCTGAATCACGACAATAAAGATTTTGTTGAACTTCAAAAAAAAAAAAAAAATAATCATTATATACAAGGGGACAGCTTTTGTCTATATACACTTTTCCTTACTTTTTCAACGTTTAGATTCCCTCCATTTCCTGAGGGGGGCCCAGATGTTTCTGCCCATTTCCCGTGTTTTCTTTCCCTTAAAATCATACAAGCACTCCTCGATATTGTGTATTCCTAAAAGCCTAGTGAGCCACATCTGAAATGTGGGTGCAGAGGTGTCCTCCCAGCCAGCAGATATTAATATGCGCAATACAGCTACTGAGATAAAAACAAGGGCTTCCGCCCCCCCTTCGGCCTTCAGCTTACGGTCAGTACCTAATAAAACCACGGTAGGGGATAGAACGATATTTTGCTCTAGCAGCCCCTCCAAAAACAGCTGCATCTCCCTAAAGACTGGGGCCAAGTTCGGGCAGTGATAAAACATATGAAGTAAATCTGCGGGGCTCATATTACAACTAGGACAGCTGTCATTATCTCTTACGCCCCAGGTAAATAGTTTGAAGGGGGTATAGTACAAATTAAAAAGGGTCTTGTAGTGCTGAGCCCTCAAATTTGAAGACCGAAAAAGTTTTTTATTCAAAACTATGGCAAGATCTAGGTCCACATCTGGATTGCCAATTTTCTGAGCCAAGGTAGTTTCCGTTTTTTCCAGATCGTCCTCAAGCTCTTGTAGGTAATTATACCCTATTCTGATTTTCCTACCCCCCTTTCTCAGGTAGTCAATTATTGGGTTAATCATAGAAAGAGAGATCCTAGGCCTAATTGCGCGTAATGTTTGAACAATTTGCCCATATAGTAGCCACTGACTTGCTGGGATACCAAATTTCTGCTGCAGTATATCGAAACCAAGAATATCACTGCCTATCATAACATCCCCAAGCACTTTACACCCAGCTCCTTCCAGAGTCGACTATTCCTATTTTGACCTAAATGGGGAAAGAGGTTAGTGTTCCAAAGATCGATATTACAGTTAATTTTTGGGATGTTCAGAAATTTCATTACAGACTTCCAGGTCCCCCACTCCCCCATCAGAATCTTGTATCTAGCTCTCTTGTAGTATCTGCGGTCGACTTCACACATTAGTAGACCCACAGCCTTCCTTCCCAGTAAGAGCTCAAAGATGGAGGGAAGTACATGATTAGCAGGCTGGGTTTCTGATACTACAGGATCGTATTGAAACAGTATATTCATTTGTACCAATAAGCACGTCCAGTGATACAACCTGAGATTAGGCATCGCCAAACCGCCCCTCGCCAGTGGTAGTGACATACGAGCAATTGATCGTCTTATTTTCCCATACTGCCAGATGAATCGAATAAATACTGCTTCTATTTTCCTGATCATCCCCTCTTCCAATAACAATGGGATAGCATGGAACAGGTAGAGGAGCTTAGGAAACATAGTCATTTTTAAAACATTTACCCTACCAATCAGTGATAAATGTAGCACATCGATCCTTTTCATCTCCTTTTCAATTAGATTTATCACGGGTAAATAATTGTCTGCGATGATCTTATTCACATTGGCGTTCACCCTTACACCCAAATACACAGCTGACTCCACATATCTTTGATCTACCTTAATGATGTTATTCGTACAGATTATCTGTGTCTTTTCCTCATTCAAGCGATAGCCTGACCGCCCACCAAAATCCTTAGCCAGTTGACATAGCTTAACCACAGCTTGTTGAGGATCCATAGTTATAATTGCCAGGTCGTCAGCATAAGCTAACAGTTTAGTAGTATGACCATTTAGTATTACTGGGGTAATCTGTTCAGAAGCTAAGATTTTCTGAATGAGAGGATCAATATACAATGAGAACAAGATCGGAGAACAAGGGCATCCTTGTCGAGTACCCCTTCTGATTATTATTTCACCCGATCGTTGGCCCATAACCGTAAACCTCGCCACCGGGTCCCTGCACATCGCCTTGATAGCTCCCATACTCTTATTCCCAAAACCTCTTCTGACTAGAATGCCCCACAGAAATTCCCAGACCACGCGGTCGAATGCTTTCTCCGCATCGAGGAGGATCATGGCCATCTCCCCACCGGTAGCAGCAAGGGCATCAAATAGAGCAATAGCACGTCTTGTATGGTCCGTAGTGCCTCTACCTGGCACGAACCCATGCTGCCACGGAGAAACAAGTCGGCCAATGATCCCCCCCAATCTCTTCGCCCATACCTTGGAATATAATTTCGTGTCCGCATTAATAAGCGAAATCGGACGATATGAGCCTGGGTTAGTTTTGGGTTTACCCTTTTTATGGAATATGACAATATTTGTCTCTTTCCAGGAATCTGGAATTAGACCTGTACATACTATACCATGAAATAGATCCAAAAGAATTGGGGCAATCTCTTCCTCTAAGCATTTATAAACTTCTAGGGGGATTCCGTCGGGATCCGCAGCCTTACCAGCTGCTAATTCTCGCAGCGCCATCCTTATCTCAGTAAGGGTCAGGTCGCGCTCCAACAATTCCCTACTACATTCATCTAATACGGGACCATCATCATTAAATTCTGGGCTTGGTTTGAAAAACTCTTAGTATATCCTTTGGCTCAGTATACTCATTGCCGTCTTCTTGTATACTAGAGATCGAGTTTTTAGTCCTCTCCTGCCTGATCCGGAGTGCCAATTCCCTTCCTGCCTGCTCGCCCGTCTCATAGCGCTTTGCCCTAGAGGACTGATACTCCCTGGTCTCCCTCTGTGTTACTTCTCCCTGGAGGTCTGCTTTGATAGTGGCTATTCTGTTTAAACTCGCTTGACCATCAGCCCCCTGCCCAATTTCCTTGATATGCTGCTCTTTTGCCAATGCCAACTCCCTGATCAGAGTCTCGACCTTCCTCTTATCCTCCTTCCTCAATCCCCAGCTACCTTAAACATGTTATGCCATTGTTGGCTCTTATTACTGAGGTACAGCTTGAATCCCTATGACACAGTGTCCTCCAACACTCATACAAGGGCAAACCCTTGCCAATTATGTTGATCCCCTGAAAAAAATCAAAATGATGCATGGACATACTTTAATTAGTCAAATCCATTTGCCAGTGCATTTCGTTGTGCATTGCTATTTTTGCTGACTGTGCAATTGCAGACAGGGACCAACCCTATGGACATCATTCTTGGTTCTGCCACAAATTGAACTGTTCATCTGGAAGCTCTAGTATACTGCACCTAACCAGAGCTAACAAGTATCATTCTAGTGTTTTTATGTGCATTTATAACCCCACTGCAGCCATAAACCATGCATTTCAGTGGAATCTCTGTCAACAGATGGTACGTAGAGAGGTGAAAATAGGAGATGCGGTGTTGGTAGCCAAAAGGTATAGGAGTTGTCAACATGTACTTAACAGAATCAACTGCAATATCAGCAAACCAAGGCACAGAAGAGGAGTACACATGGCACTTGCATCACTTCTTGTCTGATTTCTAAATATCAAAGACATATGGTAAGTATTCAAGAGAGCAAGTGAATTGATATGATGGAAGATGTGTAGCAAATAGAAGACTTACAGGTTTGTCATTAGCATATTAAAATATACATGCCTAGTAAAGCTTCATCTGGATTTTTGTGTGATGTTTTAGAGACCAAACAATCTAAAAAGCCAATAGCACAATGGAAAATGTAAGAAATTGGGTTATTGGTTGAGTTGGATGGAAGCCTCACTCAGGCAACAACCATAATCCTTGTCTGGGTAAACCATAATCGTCACTGAATCATCCTGTACTTAACTCTATGGTAACTTGGCACAAAGAAGTCAGGCTTAATTAGAGGCAATGTGTAAATATTTATACAGCAAACATACACTAATAAGGTGAAAATGCAAACAATAATAATCTAAAACAATTTATAAAAGTAGAGTTAATATTTAAAAACAAAATGAGACCAAAACAACAAAGATCTGATCTGTGGAACCGGAGATATACAATCTCAAAGTTTTAAATAGATATAGCACCTGAAAGCACAAAGCAGCACTCACAGTCATCTGGTCTTGTTAGGCAGGGTAAAGTTGATCATCACAGACAGTCATTACTTGAGCTTCGCATTGGCATTCAGCGTGGACTGTCGTTGCTTTGGCACGAAGAGTTGATCTCTCCGGAATTTTGTGATGGCGGTCGTCGTGGGCAGAAACGTCTTGCCATAAACAGCCCAGTTTGCTACCGAAAAGAAGCAAAAACTTTAGGATTTCACCTTCCTTCTCAGAAAGAGCTCAACTTATGCCAGCCAAGGGTTCAGGATCTCAGGAGACTCCTATTGGAGATCTGGAGCTCACTCCTGCAGATGCCAGCAGTGCTCAGGCTAGTCCAGTTGCAGTTCGAGACTGGCCAGTACAGCAGGTTAGCTGGGCACTTGTGTGTAGATCTCTGGAGAATGTTATGTCCCTGCAGCTCAGCCAACTGCCCCTTGGAGTCACTCAGGTTACCCTAGGATGAAGGGAGCAGGTCCAGTCTTCCTTCTCATAGAGAAAGGCAATCCTCAAGCAGTGGAATAGTCCTTTGATAGCAGCAGGGCAGTCTTTCTACTGTAATGTCCACAGGTCCAGGAGTGTACTGAAGAATTGTTCTGAGGGTGCAATATTTATACATGTCGTGAGCCTTTGTGTGTGGGGGGATACTCTGTCCTACCCTCACACCTGGTTCTGGAAAGTTCATCCCTTCCCCTGTTGATTCTCCAAGAAGTCTGGGGTGACAAAAGGCTGGTGTCAGGTGTGTGACGGAGGCAAGTCCTTTAAAGTAAAAGTAGGGTAGGACACAGCTCTGCCCTCAGGCTCACACCTAGTCCTTTTGTGTTACTGTCTGGAAGCAATACACAACCCCCAACAGCAGAGCCACTCACAGTCATGTGGCCCAGGACACTGGCAAAAGGCACAAATGAAGTCAATATTATGACTTAAAATCCATCTTTACCATTAAAGAGCATTTTAAATGACAAGTCATTTGAGGGAAAACAGTATAATTCGAACTGTTCCAAATCTAAAGTTATCACTTATTAAAGGTAATAAGCTAACCCAGTGTTAGTCAATTAAAGAGGTCTTACAAAAGTGAAAATCAACTTTAGGAGTTTTTCACTGACAGGACATGTAAAGCCTAAGTACACATGTCCTAAATTTTACATACAGCCCACCATGCCCAATGAGCCTTTAGGGCATACTTTAGGGTTCATTTATATGCATTATAAAGAGAGGTTTATGTCTGTCAAAATGTTTTTTTTGTCAGGTCGAAATCTCAGTTTAAAACTGCACCATAGGCTGCAGTGGCAGGCTTGAAACATGTTTTAAGAGGTTACATTAGTGGTTGGCACAATGAGAGCTGCACACCCACTTGTAGCATTTAATTTATAGGCCCTGGGTACATGTCGTACAATATACTAGTAAATTAAATGTTCCAGTCAGGTAAATGCAAATTGGACCCCAGGTCACTCCCACGCCGCTCGTCTCCTCAGGGACCCTTGTGCCAACGAGGGTTCGCCACTGGTGCCACTGGTGCGCCCCAGGTTCTTTTCTGCATTCCTTTTCCCCCATTGTATTGTTACTGCTCTCCTGTTTACTTCTATAATTGTCTCTGTAGTATTGCTGCTGTTCTCCTGTTTTTTATCATTGTCTTGTGGTTTCTTAGGCACCCCTCGTGTGCCCCTGCCCTATGTGTCCCCCCCGCTCCCCGCTTCCCGCCGCTGCTCCCCCGCGGCCTGCCCCCTTTTTCTCTTCTGTACCCCGTGCCCTCGCCCAT